>NC_064618.1:616996600-618246600 GCF_023898315.1 Schistocerca nitens
CCCAGATGGGGTTGGTGGTGGAGGTACTCTCGTTTTCTTTGCCGAAGTGGGAGATTCTTCTTCAGGAGAACGACCTTTTCTTTTGTTATTGGTTTCAGGTCTTGGAGAAACAAAAGGTGTTGGGGAACCCGTACCAGCTGTCCCTGCACCAGAATTATTGGATCCACTAGCAGCTCCTCGTCTCCCTTTGGCACCACCATTTCTTAATTTACTATGTACAGATGACCGGGTTTCTGTGAAGTTGCTCAAATCTCCTCCTGGGGTTGTACTTGCTGCAGCTCGTCCCCTCTTCCCTCTTCCTTTGGGCGTCCTCGCATCCAGGTCACTTGTTGGTGAATCACAAAACCTGTAAACAGTTAATTGCCATATAAGTGCTAAGGTTGATCTGAATAACATATTACAAACATAAAATTATATTGAAGATTTTACATTATAAAGTTCACAACACAATCTTGAAATCAAGTAATCGAATGCATTAGAGACATGTGCCATGCAAAACTGTTTATCATGGAGTCATCAGCAATTAATCCTAATCACAACTTAGTTCTTTAGCTCCATGTTTAAATCAAGTGATCTGAAAGAAGCACACACTGTCCTGCTAATGACACAAGCAAGATATAGCAACAAAGTTCAGGCTGTATCTGTCACCATATCCCAGATTCGGTTTCTCGTATCCACCTAATTTCTTGACTGGCAATATTATGTACACTTTTAGACTTGTCATACAAGTTACTAATTTATCTATACTATTATATAAATACAAGTCATCATTCAACGTTATCACCAAAAATTTCAAAAAATACTTGCAATTTACTTCAAATTTTTACACTATAATCTAATGAACATCCAAATGAGAATGTACTGGTTTTAGTTAAAACTGACCGCATGTGCAGCTTCAGTTTCTTTCTCTAAGTCAGTTTCACCTACAAGAGAGGGGCATGTATACCCTTAGACAAATTGTTTCTGCCAAATACGTTCTTTCTTCTTATATATATTTCCAAACAAAAACTGTGTACACAACAATGTGCTGTTATGTTTATAGAAAGCAGGAAAGTTGTATTTATGGCTTATTAGCTTATAATTAGCCTACTACTACTACTACGATTACAGAATCTGAATCATCTGAAACTTTGTAATCCCACCCATTCACAGATTAAAAGTATGCAAAATACTGTCACTGAAGTTACCATCAACCAATTTATTCATTTGTTTTAAGTGACTTCAATTCTCAATCAGGTTTCATTTCCAATAACAATAAACAAGGCTCAAGGTCAGAGAGAACAGTAAGAAAGAACCGGGGGCAGGGGTCATAAAGAGGGGGAGAAGGAGATGGACAGAGAGTGCGGATGTTGTACGCAGAGAGGGAAGAGAAAATGATACACAGAGAGAGGGGGGTGGAGGAGGGGATTGGCAAAGAGAGGGGAGGGGAGGACATGGGCCGAGAGATCATGGGGAAAAGGAGTTTAGGATATATATCCAATTCAAAAACAAAGCATTCCCTCATACACTAGTTATTTAATAAAATCACAATCAAACACTGAGGCAGCTAAGCAACAAATGTATTACAATACTGTCTTTCAAATTATAATGATTTTGTTATTCAGGAGTAAATTCAGTAGCAATTGTGGAAGCTCCTTTATTTTTGTCATTTAAACTGAACAGCTAAGCTTAGTGGTAAAGCAGGATCCTCAAAAGCAATGAAAGGATGAAGGGCTGGAATTAACACCAAGAGAGCCAAAATTTCACTTATGGCTGTGAACTTTCACTAAAATGTTTCACTGAAATTTATACTCTCATATTCTATGACTGACAGAATTTACAAGATTTTTGGAAACACATTTACCTTGGAGGTGCCCAATCATGCCGCGTACAGTCTAACAGTGTGCCAACGTAAGTCTTGCCTCGCCACGTCACATTGACGACAAGAACACCTGAAACGTACAATAATTCTATAGAGTGAACAATTCAAAAGAATTGGTAATGAATTGCTAATAATTTACTTGATACCCAACAGTTCAAAGACAAACAGCAAAACAAAATATTTGAAAGTAACTGGTGTCAATTTTCAGAAAATGTACAACTGAAACTAAAATTAAGTAGACTAGAGATAACTACACAGCTGCATGAAAATTTACACATGAGAATTTACTATAAAGAGAAAATCTTCCAGAATGTACTGGGTACTAGCATCAACAAAATATTTACATACACCAAGAAAAAGTCATTACCTGACAGATTCAATAACAACAAAACTACACAGGGTGTTTCAAAAATACTTTTGCAAACTTTGGGGACAGCTTACAAGAGGCAGGTGGAGGGGGGGGACCTAGTAAACGTGGGCTCTAAAATGCATACTTTATGAGCTATGAGCACTTGTTCATCTTTGATACCATGGTCCATCTCTTCTGTTGAACAAACAATGTAAAAATAGAGGCTGGAATAATGGCAGTATTGTTAAAAGGATAGATTGCTACTCACCATATAGCGGAGACACTGAGTCACAACAAGCACAACAAAAGGACTACTATACACACAAGTTTTCAGCCAGAAGGCCTTCTTCTGAAATAGACAACATGCATCACATTCACACACACACACACACACACACACACGAGATCACTGTTTACGGCTGCCGAGTCTGGCCTCGGTAGACTGAGACGGTGGTGATGTGTGCGAGCTATCCTTTTTCATCTTACTGCCTTCTACTGAAAAAATGCTCTTAGCTCTTAAGGTAGGTGCTTTACAGCCCATGTTTACTACACCTTTTTCTTGTTTTGGTATGATGACATCCTCCTCAAACTTTTGTAAATGTGTTTTTGAAACACCCTGTAAAATAATCAAAAGATAATCAACACCACAACTTTCGTCTATATTTGGAGCTTTCAACTACATGAAATGGCCTTTACTATGACATCACTTGGGAGGAAAAGTTCTTTACCACATACTTGATTGAAAGCGGAGAGAGGTTAGTACGACACATTCCCCTATTATCCAAGAATAGCTGACATGGTATTGGAAGAAAATGTTTGGGTGTACATGTGGGTGTGTGTCACGGGAGGGGTGGGGGTTAAATTATAGATGGAGACCAAAACTTAACTACTGTAAGCATGTTTAAATGGATGTAAACTGCAGAAGATACGCAAGGGTTATCAAACCAGCTTTAAGGTATCATCTTAACAACTATATTCTCAATCAGTCTATCCTAGAACAAAATAATCTCAAACTGAAGGTGTTATTCAGCACGTTTGCTGGAGATTGGTGGTGTTAAATTATTGCAATAGTATTGTCTTATGAAGAGAGTGCCTTGCCACAAGACCCATTCAGCAGACTGAGATCAACACTACTGAGAAGAAATCAAGAGGATGATGTCGTGATAGCTGGGAAAGATACCACAAGGATCTAAAACGTACACAAGTCAACTTGTATCAAATATAGAAACAATAACTGTAGACGGACAAGCCACAATGAAGAAAAGTCATCCAGAACTGCTGTGCAACTTGCTGGAACAGAGAAATTATACTGAGTGACAAGACAGTTTCTTTACAGGGAAGGGCATGATATAAGCATCCATGGGTTGGGAAACGTATTTCTTCCCTGTCACTCAATAAATTAAAAACATTTCAATATATGAAAAAGGTACTTTCAGCAGTCCTTTGGGACAGAGGTCTGTTCACAGAAGTGTATACACTAGCTGGTGTTTCTGAATAAATTTATTACATAACGAAATTTGTTGTAAATAATGTTGCTGTCTTTCAGATCAACAGCTCAGTTCACAGAATCAATACCAGAAATAAAGAATCTATACAGAAAGTTAATACCACTTAACACAGAAGGAAAATGTCCATCATTTAGAAAGATATATTTTCAGAACTTGGCAGAAATACTAATAAGAGAGAACTGAAGGATCTATCAGTAACCAATGATGAATTTATAAGTCAAACCAGTTGATACATTAACAAAACAACATATTGAGAATTACATGTAACTTCAGACTTCCATGCCTCTTCAATAGAATAATGAGGCCTCAGTATGCAAACTTTTGTTTTAATACTCTTGGAATTATTCGCGGACTTTCACAGCTCTATATTTACATGTTTGCAATGGCTAAGACATTTCTGAACAGTATCATTCCTTCCAAGAGGGTCGGTTTAGCAAGTAATGCAGAGAGCCATTTTGAAGTGTGGAAAGTGGGTTGGTTGATATGAGGGAGGGGACCAAACAGCGAGGTCATCAATCCCATCGGATTAGGGAAGGATGGTGAAGGCAGTTGGCCATCCTCTTTCAAAGAAACCATACCAGCATTTGCCTGAAGCAATTAACGGGAATCATGGAAAACCTAAATCTGGATGGCCAGAGACTGGTTTGGACTGTTGTCATGTGAGTCCAATGCGTGGAAAGTAGGAGAGAGGTACTGCCAGAAATAAACCTGTGAGGTCGGGTCATGTGTCGTGCTTGCATAGCTCACTTGGTAAGACCATTGCCCGTTAATGGCAAGGTTCCAGTTCAAGTCCAAATCTGGCATACTGTGTTCATCTGTCAGATGTAAAAACACATTTATAAGTTTTTATTTGTTCTGCATCCTTCAAAAACAATTGACATGGTCAGTGTGGAAATAGTATTAGCAAGTAAATTCTTTTGTAATTATGCATTAATTGTTTTCGTTTTGACAGCATTTTAAACATCCTTAATGTTCTCCTGCTCACAAATATATAAAAACAGCAGTACATCAGACCTAATCAATGTAAAGGGCATGATTACGCATTACACTGTCACCAGGAAACTGACAAAGAATGCTGCTAGTTACTGACATACACCAAAAGGGCAATTACTGAAAACAGTTCAAAGGAAACAACACAAATTTCTCACTGTATTGCCATGAAACAACACTCAAAACATTTTTTGATGGTAAAAGCTAATTTTTGTAATGTCATAATCAAAAGTAATGCACCACTATCTCCACAGCTCCAAAATGGCACACAGTGTTTCAAATTTCTTCAAACTACTCAAGAAGCAATTTGTGCTTTCAGTAAGTCACAAATGAAAGTAAGCAGACAATCACAGAATAGCTATAGGCATTACTAACGTGGTGCAATGATTGAGCAAAAGTTTTGAACAGCATTTTGATTCTCTTGAAAAGCAATGAGTTCTGGTGATACATCTAGTACACCACTGGGTAAACGTGTTTATAGCAAAGTTCTTTATGATAACAAAGATAATCAATTTTTGACAATATAATGTAATTGTATAGATAAAAAATCTACTCACCAAGTGGCAGCAGAACACACACGTAAAAGAAAATTATAATTACACAATCTCTTTGGAGCCAATGGCTCCTTCTTCAAGCAGAATAGTTGAAGGGGAAGATACAGGGGTTTACAAAGAGGACTGGAGAGATCTAGGAAAATGGGTAGATTTTGGAAAACTCATCCAGAACCGCGGGTCAGGGGAGACTTACCAGACAGGATGAGAACGAAAGGGTAGACTTACCATACAGGATGAGAAGGAGAGACTTTCCTTCTCATTCCGTCTGGAAAGTCTCCCTTGACCTGGGGGTCTGGGTGATTTTTTCACAATCTGCCTCCTTTCCTAGACATCTCCAGTCCTTTTCCTTTCCCCCCTCTTCCTTCCCCTCCAACCCTTCTGCCAGAAGGAGCCATTGGCTCTGAAAGCTTGCATAATTATAATCTTCTTTTATGTGTGTGTTTGCACAACTTTGTGAGTAGATATTTTATCTATCCAGTTACATTATAAAGTTCTTTGTGGGAACTCTCATAACTATATTTTTAATTTATGAGGTCACAGCACACAAGTATGGTGCTGAAAACACCAGTAGCTTGTAGAAGGTGGTATCTTAGTGTGGATTTCCAATAGAGCTGTGTAGCTGACTCCTTTGTAAAGTACTGGAAGTGGCCAGCCTTTGCGCAGAAGTAAATATAATAAGCTTCAGTAAGGAACTGAGAGTACAATCCAGTACGATACCACTGTGTTCCTCTTTTAACTCAATGTGACAGTTATGAGTTCCTGTTAGTTGGCCAACGTACACACGTTAATATACAGGAGTTTTACATTGAGACCAAAAAGCTCATTTGTATTTGTGACATCATGCTGCTTCTCATTTATCAATCAATGAACAACATCAATCTAACACCCTTATGCTTCATTCCCATCATAGCATACAAAATTCAGAGGTTCGAAAATAAATATCATACCCATGTGTTCCATGAAATTCCATGTTATTTATACAATGGCTTATAACTAATAGTACAACTGACAGGAAAAAATATCTCCCTGAAATTCTGTGTTATGTATACAGTGTCTTACAACTCATACACAACAGACAAAAAAAATCTCAAAACCAAGAAAGAGTTGTGAATATAAACGAATGTTGGCGGAAATGTTTCTATATGTGGAATATGGTGTCTACTCAAACTGCACATCAGTCGCATAAGAATGGTGCTACTAACACCACTAAAAAGATGCAAATCAGGTTTGCTTTAAATACACACAGTAACAATTGTGAGTGTTAATTACTTTGAGACTGGTTGTGGTGAGTTGATGTTAGCCCAGATTTCCTTTAAGGCAACAAAGACACCTCACTGATTTTGAACGAGGTCATGTAATAGGGCTATGAGAAGCTATCTGTTCCTTCTGCAATGTTGCACAAAAACTTGGCAGGAATGTATCCATTGCACATGATCGCTGGCAGTGGTGCTACGAGAATGTACGGTTGAAAATAGAGTGGGCTTCGTAAGGCCAGGTGGATCTGCCGAGAGGGAAGACCTTAATGTTCAGTGTATGGCTCTTTCTAATCATACTGCACCTCCAGCAGTAATTTGAGCAGCAGTTGGCACCACAGTGACACAACAAACTGTTACAAATCAATTTCTTTGAGGACAGCTCTGAGCCAGACGTCCTGTAACGTGCGTTCCACTGACACTAAAGCACCACCATTTGCGACTTCAGTGGCATAAAGTGAGAGCTCATTGGAGGGCAGGGTTGAGGTCTGTTGTGTTTTCAGATAAAAGCTGGTTCTGCCTCAGTGCCAGTGAGGTGGAGGTTAGGATGAGGCCACTTGAGGGCCTGCATCTATCCTGCCTGTGTACTAGACCTACACCTGGAGTTAAAATCTGGGTTGTGACAGTAGGAACACACTCGTGATTATCCCATGCACCCTGACTGCAAATTAGTACATCAATCAAGTGATTCAACCTGTTGTGCTACCATTAATGAACAACATCCCAGGGGGTGTTTTCCAATAGGATAACGCTCATCCATATACTGCTGTTGTAACCTAAAATTCTCTACAGGATGTCGGCATTTTGCCTTGGCCTGGCCTGATCACCAGATCTGTCTCCAGTCAAGCACTTATGGGACATCATCGGACGAAAACTCCAATTTCATCAGCAAATAGCACTAACCGTCACTCTACTGACTCATTACCTGCAATAGGCATGGAACACCATTCCACAAACTGATATCTGACACCTAAACAACACAATGCATGCTTGCATTCAACATTCTGGCAGTTGCACCAGTTATTAATGTATCGAAATTCCACATTTACAGTGTCTCATCTCTCACTTACATTAACCTGTGATCTTGCAATGTTAATCTATTAAGTATGTTACCTATACAATTGTACTCCCAAAATCTCCATCAGTGCATATTAAACAAAAGTGATGTGTATCAAGAAAATAGCAATACCATCCAACAATAAAGAGTGAACTTGTGATACCGCAAGTTAGAATTATTCCATTTGTTATGACTTCAATTCTTGATGATAACAAATTTTTTATGATCTTTATCTTAAAATAACACAGTTACTTCTGTGGTTTGGTTTATATGTGGCACATAATTACAAAAATGTCATCTAGGATGAATTTCATTTAGATTCATTGATCAGGCTTTAATTTTAATGTTAATTCTTTTAAATGTCTTTTTCGTGAAAGTGTTACTAATAAAAGATCTGAACAATTAAACTTTTTGCTGCAGCACAACCTTGTTAGCAAATATTTTGTAAGTTAATACATATTTCTGAGCATAGTGGCACCACTCATTACAAAGACTTGCATTCCAATTTTTCAGTAATGTAGTTAAAATTCTGTGAAACTGATTAACTTACAAGATAATTAATTGTGAAGCTCTGAAGAATTTCCATTTTCCATTCAAGATCTAATCTTCGTGCCATTATACTTTTGTTGTCCTAATTTTATGTACAAGATGGTATACTTCATTAAACAATTATGCCATTAATTAAGATTTTTGCATAATTTTGAATTTGGTACTTATATTTGTAAATGTGGTATTCTCAATTTGGATGCATAACATGGTTTCATAAACTTTCCTAATTTCCTAGGCCACCACCTATTTCACAAACAAAATTTTTATCAATACTTACAGTCCATCTTGAGTAGCAAAATCCAACCTCACAAGTTTCTAAAATAACAATTTGTTCATATGCCAGTCTTTATGTAGTTGGAGATCACCCAAAAAAGTCAAGATACAGTCGATCCAGTAACCAAGAAACACCTATGACAACTCCCGGATGTGTTAGCAACCACGTAACTTCTAAGTGTAACTATTAGATACTGAGTCTGGACTCAAATAACATAAAGATTTGTATAGTGATTGGTTTATCAGTCGACTCTTTCACTGATATGACTTTATTGAAAACATTACTGTGTGTACTGCTCTTTCTCATTATGCTACCACTGTGTTAAGCCTTTATTATGTTCACTGATTTTTGTGCCACTTCTTTGAGAAGGTGGTACTACATTTATGTTTGGAGATAGCAGTGTGAGGTACAAAACATGGATGTAAAACTGTCTCTGGCCATCACATCATTTATAGAGTTAATAAATGAGGAAAGAGCCACTTAACTATAACAAATGTGTAGTGTATATCATTTAAATTATCACAGAAAACTGTTGTCAGCTATTTAACCAAGACAAGACTCCAAAGCCTTAACGAGATGTGCAGGTAGGGAACTGATGTAAGTTATAAAATACTGATGTAATTAATGTTATAATTTGAATGTATGTGAAGTTCTCAGTATTTTAAGCAATAAGCGAAAAACGTCATCCTTAACTGTTTTCATTTTCAGTACAACAAATGCCACTGGAAGAAAGAGGCGAGCTGTTCAAATAGATTAACTCACATACAAAACACTCATGAAATTTCAGATTTCAGCAATAAACGAAAGAAGCACAGCTGTTCATGAAGCTCAGGGACTTCCTGAAACCAACATGAGATTAAACACAAACTTTTTATGCAAAAAATTTAACATCATCAGTTACTGGGTGATTTATAACAAGGACAAGGAAGTCTGTGCAGTATGACAAGATTTGTTATTCCTAAAAAACAGGCATCACAAAAAAAATACGATACTTCCATGACAGAAGGGAATATAAAAAGTGAATGTAACAAAAAATTACTAACCCCCAGCTATTACTGGTATCACGGCCTCTAGTCATGATAACAACCTCTACTCTGTGAGGAAGAGAGTCAACAAGTTTCATCGCGAGTTGAAGCTGAAGCCCTTCACAGATGCTCATATTTCATAGAGCTCCCTAACTGCAGGGAAGTTAATTACTACATTTCACTCACTGTTCAAAATACTCCCACAAATTTCCCATGGTATTAAGACCAGTTAATTTAGCCTTCAACAGACTAGGAATGTATTATGCAGCCCTTTCAAATGAAGCTAATCTTGGAAGATAAACTCATCGTGAAGGTGCAAACCAAAGCACACAATATCACTGAGAATTTGAAGTAAACTTCACTTTCCAACAAGATCAATGAGTGGTCCCAAGTCACAATATGAAAAACATCCTCCGAAATTTCACGGAATCACTAACAACCAAAACTACACCCTACACACAGTGTGGGTTATACAAGTTGTCAGTGCGCCCCAACATCTATTATAACTTGAAAAGCAGCACAACTGTAACTCGTCTGACCACATCACATGCATTAAGTCAGTTATCTTGATTCTTTATCTTCAAACTTAAAAATAACAACTTACCACCCTCTGTCTCATGCCACACAATTCCTTCGAGTGTGACACTGGTGCCTGGCTCACACGGTCCCAGGCAATCTGGCTCTGTGATGGTGCCCACACTCGTACCGACACACACATCCAACATGTCCTGCAACAAAACACAAAATAGTAGTAAGTGCTCACAGGGGGTCAGTGATACAACTCACTGAACCTCTGAAATTTTACTGTAATACAGTAGTCTATACAAAGCCTAATAGCATCAGCTAAGGAGTTAGTTAACTATGTGCCAAACTAGCAGTTAATACCTGCTTCCCACCCGATATATGTAGACACACTTGTATAAGAATCTGTCATACCTTAGGTATACTTTGGGAAAAATCACAAATATGAGACAGTGTCTTGGTGAAAGCTACATTTGAACTTGGTTCATAATGTGAGACTTAAAAATGTGTTAAAGGTTAAACCACGTTCCATCAGTGCTGCATACTTCTACCAAGATTAAAATTTATTTTTAGATCACAGCTGTCAGGTTTATGCTTTAGAGGCCATAATCAAGTAACATCAAGAAGCAGTGAAGAATGTCATCTGTCATATTCTTGAATTCTTGAGGATCAGCTACATGTTTCGAACATGCTATGGTGGAACCATGATTTAAGTTTTATGGTCTTACCCACTGTGGAAGTGAAGGACAAAAGCAGTTCATTAGCAACACTTAAAAGCCTAATAGTGGTATATTTGATTGACAAATCTGATTAATAAAAGTAATGTGAGTGTGTGGCTGGGGGACAGGGGGGGGGGGGGGGGATGCAGATAAATATTTTTTAGGCGTGACAAAAAAAATTGGAAGTGAGATCACATCGGCCTTTTTTCTTTTAACCCAGACCACACAACTCTAGCGTTCTTCTTTCCGGGTCATACCTTTAGGGCTGGTTCGCGTCATCCAACTTGCACTTTTCTCACATGGCATACTGAAAGTACTGGATCATGGCAGTCAGATAGCTGCAGTATTTCTCAATTTGCAAAAAGCATTTGACTCAGTATCACATGTATGCTTATTACAACATTACCATCAAATGTGGTATGAAGCGAAATTTGTGACTGAATAGACGATTTTTTTAAGGGAGGAGTTAGTTTGGATCTTCGGGTGTCCCCCAGTGGAGTGTGTTGGGGCCTTGCTGTTCATGTTATATGTTAATGACATAGTTGACGATATTAATAGTAACCTCGGGCTTTTTGCGGATGATGTCACTATCTTTAATGAAGCACTACCTGGAAGAAGTTGCATATTCAGACAGATTTTCCCAGAATTTCAAGGTGGTGCAAAGATTGGCACCTTGCTTTAAACATTCAGATATGTAAAACTGTGCATTTCACAAAACGAAAAACGTACATTCCTATAACCATAATATCAATGAGTGACAGCTGAAACTGGCCAACTCATACAAATACCCAGGCTGTAACACTTTCTAGGGATATGAAATGGAACAATCACACAGAATTTGCCATGGGTAAAGCAGGTGGTACATTTCGATTTATCGGTAGAATACTTAGGAAATGCAGCACGTCTTACTAATCACTGGTGCCTCACATCCAAGAATATTGCTCACGTGTGTGACTTCCGTATCAACGGGCGATATTGAACATATGATAACAGGCTTGTTTGACAAGTGGGAGAGCGTCACAGAGATGGTGAATACACTGAACTGGCAGGCTCCGAGCAAGCCTATTTACAATGCTTCAAACAACGTTTTTAATCATGATGATAGAAATATACTAGAATACCCTACGTACTGTTTCCGTAGGGATCGTGAAGAGGAGATTAGTGTTTCATGTCCCGTCGACAATGACATTATTAGAGACAGAGCACAAGCTTGGATTAGAGAAGGATGGGGAAGGAAAGCGCTGTGCCCTTTCAAAGGAACCATCCTGGTATTTGCCTGAATCAATTTAGAGAAATCACGGTAAATTGCCGGACGTGGGTTTGAACCATCATCATCCCGAATGTGAGTCCAGTGAGCTAACACCAATGCGCCACCTCACTCGGTGGGATTGTGAAGACAAGACTGGATTAATTACAGCATGCACAGAGGCCAAGCACTTTGCAGTTGTCTGCAGAGTATAGATGTAGATGCATGCCAATAATTTAGTCAAGTGCTGAGTGGTTTAGTGTGAGGAAAAAGTAAGTAGGGGAGTGTGGATTCGGACGTGGTCTAGTTGATTGACAACCACTGACTGCTATAAAGTGCGTTTTGCACAACAATATGGACAACGTGGGAGAATAAAGAAACAAATTGTGAAGCATGGCTTATATATGACAAGGTTAGGAGAAGAGAAAAAAAAACAACAGGAACACAATAATGATTTGCTCGAAGACAGTTGCAACGGGCCTCCAGCCAAAGGAAGCAATATTGGCACACAATATTGGCAAGTATCCCCAACCACTGCGCCCTGTTCACTGACTGCACGGTGGCTGGTGGGGCGTGCAATTCGAGGCCATGCTTTCCATTTAACTAGTAAGAGCACGCCAAATTATTTTTGTTAACTGCTCAGTCATGTAAGTTTTTCTGAATAAGGACTGCCAGATTTTCTGTTTAACAATGTTCATTTTTTAAAATGGCTCTGAGCACTATGGGACTTAACATCTGAGGTCATCAGTCCCCTAGACCTTAGAACTACTTAAACCTAACTAACCTAAGGACATCACACACATCCATGCCTGAGGCAGGATTCGAACCTGCGACCGTAGCAGTCGCGCGGTTCCGGACTGAAGCGCCAAGAACCGCACGGCCACCACAGCCGGCCGTCATTTTTTAAAATTAAGCTGACACAGAAAGTAAATGAAATCAGGATTATTATTATTATATCATCTTTACTTTCTCAGACGTTAAGTCTGGTAAGAATGGAGTGACGCGGACCTTTATCAAGCGTCACTTCCTTCTTGCTGTACGGTACATGTTATATTGCATTTAGGAACTTTCGGGTAATTGAACATGTATCAATAATTACGGATTTCTGTAATTGTATATATAAGTTTGGATGTAGCTGTATTGCATTGATGTACTGGTGGATATTGTGTGGTATGACTCCTGTGGTTGATAGTATAATTGGTATAATGTCAACTTTATCCTATGTCCTTGACTTCCTCAGCCAGTTGGATGTATTTTTCAATTTTTTCTCCGGTTTTCTTCTGTATATTTGTTGTATTGGGTATGGATATTTCGATTAGTTGTGTTAATTTCTTCTTTTTATTGGTGAGTATGATGTCAGGTTTGTTATGTGGTGTTGTTTTATCTGTTATAATGGTTCTGTTCCAGTATAATTTGTATTCATCATTCTCCAGTACATTTTGTGGTTCATACTTGTATGTGGGAACGTGTTGTTTTATAAGTTTATGTTGTAAGGCAAGTTGTTGATGTATTATTTTTGCTACATTGTCATGTCTTCTGGGGTATTCTGTATTTGCTAGTATTGTACATCCACTTGTGATGTGATCTACCGTTTCTATTTGTTGTTTGCAAAGTCTGCATTTATCTGTTGTGGTATTGGGATCTTTAATAATATGCTTGCTGTAATATCTGGTGTTTATTGTTTGATCCTGTATTGCAATCATGAATCCTTCCGTCTCACTGTATATATTGCCTTTTCTTAGCCATGTGTTGGATGCGTCTTGATCGATGTGTGGTTGTGTTAGATGATACGGGTGCTTGCCATGTAGTGTTTTCTTTTTCCAATTTACTTTCTTCGTATCTGTTGATGTTATGTGATCTAAAGGGTTGTAGAAGTGGTTATGAAATTGCAGTGGTGTAGCCGATGTATTTATATGAGTGATTGCTTTGTGTATTTTGCTAGTTTCTGCTCGTTCAAAAAGAATTTTCTTAAATTGTCTACCTGTCCATAATGTAGGTCTTTATATTTGTTGTATTGGGTATGGATATTTCGATTAGTTGTGTTAATTTCTTCTTTTTATTGGTGAGTATGATGTCAGGTTTGTTATGTGGTGTTGTTTTATCTGTTATAATGGTTCTGTTCCAGTATAATTTGTATTCATCATTCTCCAGTACATTTTGTGGTTCATACTTGTATGTGGGAACGTGTTGTTTTATAAGTTTATGTTGTAAGGCAAGTTGTTGATGTATTATTTTTGCTACATTGTCATGTCTTCTGGGGTATTCTGTATTTGCTAGTATTGTACATCCACTTGTGATGTGATCTACCGTTTCTATTTGTTGTTTGCAAAGTCTGCATTTATCTGTTGTGGTATTGGGATCTTTAATAATATGCTTGCTGTAATATCTGGTGTTTATTGTTTGATCCTGTATTGCAATCATGAATCCTTCCGTCTCACTGTATATATTGCCTTTTCTTAGCCATGTGTTGGATGCGTCTTGATCGATGTGTGGTTGTGTTAGATGATACGGGTGCTTGCCATGTAGTGTTTTCTTTTTCCAATTTACTTTCTTCGTATCTGTTGATGTTATGTGATCTAAAGGGTTGTAGAAGTGGTTATGAAATTGCAGTGGTGTAGCCGATGTATTTATATGAGTGATTGCTTTGTGTATTTTGCTAGTTTCTGCTCGTTCTAGAAAGAATTTTCTTAAATTGTCTACCTGTCCATAATGTAGGTCTTTTATGTCGATGAATCCCCTTCCTCCTTCCTTTCTGCTTAATGTGAATCTTTCAGTTGCTGAATGTATGTGATGTATTCTATATTTGTGGCATTGTGAACGTGTAAGTGTATTGAGTGCTTCTAGGTCTGTGTTACTCCATTTCACTACTCCAAATGAGTAGGTCAATACTGGTATAGCGTAAGTATTTATAGCTTTTGTCTTGTTTCTTGCTGTCAATTCTGTTTTCAGTATTTTTGTTAGTCTTTGTCTATATTTTTCTTTTAGTTCTTCTTTAATATTTGTATTATCTATTCCTATTTTTTGTCTGTATCCTAGATATTTATAGGCATCTGTTTTTTCCATCGCTTCTATGGAGTCACTGTGGTTATTCAATATGTAATCTTCTTGTTTGGTGTGTTTTCCCTTGACTATGCTGTTTTTCTTACATTTGTCTGTTCCAAAAGCCATATTTATATCATTGCTGAATACTTCTGTTATCTTTAGTAATTGGTTGAGTTGTTGATTGGTTGCTGCCAGTAGTTTTAGATCATCCATGTATAGCAAATGTGTGATTTTGTGTGGGTATGTTCCAGTAATATTATATCCATAATTTGTATTATTTAGCATGTTGGATAAAGGGTTCAGAGCACGACAGAACCAGAAAGGACTTAATGAGTCTCCTTGGTATATTCCACGCTTAATCTGTATTGGCTGTGATGTGATATTATTAGAGTTAGTTTGGATATTAAGTGTGGTTTTCCAGTTTTTCATAACTATGGTTAGGAACTGTATCAATTTAGGATCTACTTTGTATATTTCCAATATCTGTAGTAACCATGAGTGGGGTACACTATCAAAAGCTTTTTGGTAATCAATGTATGCGTAGTGTAGCAACCTTTGTTTAGTTTTAGCTTGATATGTCACCTCTGCATCTATTATCAGTTGCTCTTTACATCCTCGTGCTCCTTTGCAGCAGCCTTTTTGTTCTTCATTTATAATTTTGTTCTGTGTTGTATGTGTCATTAATTTCTGTGCAATGACTGAGGTTAATATTTTGTAGATTGTTGGTAGGCATGTTATGGGGCGATATTTAGCTGGGTTTGCTGTGTCTGCTTGATCTTTAGGTTTCAGATAGGTTATTCCATGTGTAAGTGTATCAGGGAATTTGTATGGGTCTGCAATGTAACTGTTAAATAATTTAGTTAGATGTGAATGTGTTGAGGTGAACTTCTTTAGCCAGAAATTTGCTATTTTATCATTTCCAGGGGCTTTCCAATTGTGCGTAGAATTAATTGCTCGGGTGACTTCATGTTGTAAAATTATCACTTCAGGCATTTGTGGTATCATCTTGTATGAGTCTGTTTCTGCTTGTATCCACCGTGCATGCCTGTTATGTTGTACCGGGTTTGACCATATGTTGCTCCAGAAGTGTTCCATGTCTGTTATGTTTGGTGGATTGTCTATTTTAATGTGTGTGTTATCTATTGTCTGGTAAAATTTCTTTTGGTTTGTGTTGAATGTTTGGTTTTGTTTCCTTCTATTTTCACTTTTTTTGTATCTTCTAAGTCGTTTGGCCAATGCTTGTAATTTCTGCTTCTTTTCATCTAATTGCTCTATTGCTTCTTGTTGTGAGATTTTACCTAACCTTTTTCGTTTTTTGTCTGATATTTCATTTCTTATAAATTGTGTTAGCTGTCCGATGTCTTTTCTCAGTTTTTCTATTCTGATTTGTAGCCTGTGTTGCCATGCTGGTTTTGTGGGTTTCTTCTGTGTGTTGGTTGGTTCTGATCTCTGCCTAGTGTGTATATTTAGTGTAGTGAGTGCTCCTACATAAACCAGTAGTTGTAACTCTTCCATTGTTGTATTTTCATTTATTTTGTTGTGTATGATTGTGTTGATAGTTTTTATTGTTGTTTCGACTTGTGGGCTATTTGGTGGTCTATGCAAGAATGGTCTAATGTCTGTATTTGTGTCTTTGTATTCTATATATGTCAACTGAAATTTTTCTTCTATATCTAACATGTGTGTCACTTCGTGTTCTATTTGTGCTTGTGCTGGTGGCTGTCTTAAAATTTCATTTTCCTCTGATTGTTTAATTGATGCGGGTTGTTCTTTGTTTGTTTGCTCTGGGATGTTTGAGTCCATTACTGTATTTTCTTCTTCTTCTAATTGCACATTATTTTGTTCCAGTATTTGTTGTACTTGTTGTTTGATGTTTTCTAATTCTGACTGGGGTATCCTGTTATTTTTTATTATTACACGAATCTGATCAGCTAGACGTTGTTCTGTTAAAAATTTTAATTCTGGGTATCTGGTAATAAATGTTGTGTATACTTGTGATCTGTATCCAGTTGTGTTGGTTCCTAGGTTTGTTGCTTGGTAATAACAGAACATGAGGTGTCGATTAACTTCATCTGACCATCTCATCCTCTGTCTTTGTTTTCCTTCTAGGGTGGTTGCAGGAAGCATATCCTGCAAAACACCTCTATTTCCACGGGGTTTATTATTATTATTATTATTATTATTATTACAAGTGCTCACAGCTCTTCCAGTATGTGTTTTAGATCTCAGGATTATTAGACACCTTTTTCTTGATTTGATCAATACTTCCTCCTCCCAAAATATTTAAAGCGAAAACCTTGCAATAGAAGAGACCTGTTCCACAGTATCGAAGATGAAGAAGTGCTTACACCTCTTCGTCGTGGAGTGAAAATATTGTATATGAATGTTTCGCGATCTACACTGTTCCATTCGTTTTACTTTTTACATCTGATTCCTGAATGTATTTTGATTAAAGCTCACACCTCTTCATGTGTGTATAACAGGGCCCATGTTTATTAGACTTTTTGCTTATTTCTGTGCAAGGAACCTGCCTCTAAGGTTTGTCCTTTTTTATTTTTTTATACCCTATATAACCTACACTGACTTGTTTATTTCAATCCTTAAACTGTTACAAGGATAACATAATGTAAACTAGTCTGAATTGCATCAAGTCACAGTATTTTCCATTATTGATATTTTTCCTCTCTTTTTCGACATCCTGAGTATTCCCTTTTGATCCGCCGAGATTACGACGAAACTGCCACGTAAGTAAGTAGTTTACCTTCACCATTCCTACCTTTTTTTGCCATGATTGAACCATGCAACACTCAGTTTTAAACTCGGGTTCCAATTTCAACTGCTGTTGCTATTTCTGCACTTGCACTCCATCAGTTCTTTCTGACGATGAATCAATTTGTAAAAATGCTTCGCGAATTGAAAAACGTACAGTAACAACAACATATTGTTTCGATCGACTTCTGACTCGCTACTGAAAGCAGGTCTCTCGACTTAGATCTCTTCGGACTAAAAATTAAATTTTTAATATCAACTACGTTTACAAGACTGCTTCACACACACTTGCTCAATGAGCAGACTATATTGAATGAAATATTACACGTTTCTGTGTAATCGGGTTTTGACGTATCCCGGCAAGATTTAATCGGGTGCCGTGTTTTCGACAGGATCCCTGGAAAACGTGGTCCGTACGCATTTAGCTACTAAATCGCCCCCGGGGGCCTTGATCTAGTGGATGCCGTAGCACCACATTACAACCACCTTTTTATTATTATTTTCCCAGTTCAACCGCGTTGCGAAAAGAGGAGACGGCAGGAGCGGCGTCCGGAACAGCGATCGATAGCAGAGTCGAGCGCACGCCGCCACATTCCTACGGACCCCACTCTGACCAATCCACAGTGCCTTCTCACGAATTTTCTCGCACGAGAGTGTCTGTGATTTCGCTGGACCGTTTTCCTACATCTCGAAGGTCGTTTAATAAATGAAATTAATGTCGTGTGGCTACGAACCTAGTGCAACCCTTTCTATTTTATGCTATTGAAGGGTCTTCCTTTTCAGTTTAACCGCGCCAAGCGGCTTATCTGACCTCACGAGTCTGAGTCGACCTCGTCCTAGATAATACCACCCCAGAAACATAGCCAGCGACAAAGCGGAGGCGCTGGATTACTGGCGTACGAGGGTCGCAATTCCTTCTCGCTTGATTTGTTGGGTCTCTATTATCTGTTCAAGAACATTCATTTTGTTGGGGAAAGTTGATCCATTTCAATATTGTATGTAGTTAAAAGCAGGCAGAAATTTAGCATCTACATTGCTAACATAAAAGTTACGCTCCTCTTAATCCGGAGGGTGGTTTTAAAGCTACGCACCACTTTACTAGGCGTGGACCATATCGTTCTGTATACGTACGCTATTAGTCCGTATCTGTTACATGTTACGCCTTTCCTCGAACTGGTATTTCTGTGTGTTGAGAGCAAGGAATCGAGTTCGGCTTGTGCTGGTCTGTTCCAATCTGAATAACATACGAGAGGTGTTCAATAAGGAATGAAATACTTCCTTCTGAAAGCAGGTTGGTTTTATTCAGAATTCGAGAACACCATCTCATTCCCCACTCTTCTGACTACAGCATTACGCCACCTTACTGGGAGAGCATGCGTAACCACATGTTCCCAACTCTACGGGACGACAGCGGAGCGAACGTCTTGCTGCATCAATAACCTCCCTATCATTAAGGTACTGCTTCCCGCGCAGTGTATCCTTCATTGAGCCAAACATAAGGCAGTCTTCCGTTTTTAGGGTGCGAGGAACTCAGCGGGCACACACCTCAATGTACCCCAGCTGGTGGACAAGTATGTCAGCATTACCAACATAGACGTGCAGTTGTGCAGCGAGGTGTTTGTCAACGTAGATTATCTCGAATGAGTGTGTCCGCACGTTCCAACATTTTGGAGGCATAAATGTGTGCTTGCCGGCCAACACGAGGGAGATCAGGCAGACTTGACCGACCTTGTAATGATGACAGACGCCTGGCCCAAGGGCTCACCGTGCATCTGTTCATTGCCAAGTCTCCGTAGCCATGTGCATACGTTTATCAGTATCTACGATGGTTTTCTTTCTCTCCAAATGAAATAAATGTCTCTGGATCATGGGGCCCGGGGTTCGAAGTCTCCATAGCCATGTGCAAGCGTTTATCAGTATCTACGATGGTTTTCTTTCTCTTCAGATGAAATAAATGTCTCTGGATCATGGGGCCCGGGGTTCGATCCACGGCCGGGTTGGGGATTTTCTCTGCCCGGGGACTGGGTGTTTGTGTTCATCATCAGCATCATCATCAACATCATTCGTGACAGAGGGTAGATTGGACTGTGAAAACAATTGGACTGGGTCAAAATTGGGACTTTGTACGGGCGCTGATGACCGCGCAGTTGAGCGCCCTAGAAAAC
This sequence comes from Schistocerca nitens, assembly GCF_023898315.1. Classification (NCBI taxonomy): domain Eukaryota; kingdom Metazoa; phylum Arthropoda; class Insecta; order Orthoptera; family Acrididae; genus Schistocerca; species Schistocerca nitens. The sequence goes on from NC_064618.1 coordinate 617,016,484, forward strand.
AAACATCATCATCCAAATGAAATTATGACAGCTTTCTGCTCGGAAAGCACCTCCATTACAGACGCCATCCTGAAAGCTTCGTATAGCGGCGCCACCCATCGAAACTTCATAAAGGGGCTGGAGAGGGAATATTCCACGATATCCCACAACAAATTCCGCAGTTTTTTCACCGAAGCTGGGCGAGAAAAAGAAGTCTTGCCCGCGTATTTACCCGTTGTAAGCGTTGTTGAACACAGTGACTTTGGTTTTAAGTGTAAATCTTAGTTGATTGCCTGTGCATAAAAATACACACTGGAATTTCGTAAAATTAGAATCTTGCTTCAGTTATTCAGGTACATCACGTGCAGTTACCCATTATAGAAGCAAACTTTGACACAGTTTCCATGACGAACAGGACGCGCTACAGATCGCGAAGTATCGAAGTTGGATTTGAGAATTCTTAATGTTGAACGTTTTACACATGTTTGCTTCCCTCTTTCCATTCGAACTAATGAGGAGGTATTGAATAGAATTGGGGAGAAGAGGAGTTTGTGGCATAACTTGACTAGAAGAAGGGATCGGTGGGTAGGACATGTTCTGAGGCATCAAGGGATCACCAATTTAGTACTGGAGGGCAGCGTGGAGGATAAAAATCGTAGAGGGAGACCAAGAGATGAATACACTAAACAGATTCAGAAAGATGTAGGCTGCAGTAGGTACTGGGAGATGAAGAAGCTTGCAGAGGATAGAGTAGCATGGAAAGCTGCATCAAACCAGTCTCAGGACTGAAGACCAAAACAACAACAACAACAGAGCAAAGGAGGCAATATTTTAAAGTCAGGCAAGTTCGGACGTCGTTCTCTTTCAATTGGAACTTAACGGCAACAACGATTCTGAATAAATGTGTGTCTGTTTCTAACAACTGTTTCCACGTTAGTTACCATATAATGCACCGCAAAAGTCATCATCTGACGTCGTATCTGTTACGGCCTCAAATACAGCAGATGAACACACACACACACACACACACACACACACACACACACACACAAAATCGCGGCTAGTGGATGTTTCTTATAGAATTCACATCAGACCTTGATTTTTTATTATTTTTATTTAATGCAAGGTCTCTACGAGAATGAAGACGCTTACTTCATCACCACTGGCAACTTTGCCTTCCCACATGGAAGCTTGCCAGCGGCAGCAAGTTCGTTGCCTGTATTCTACAAGCAACTTTAGCTCCGCCCTTCGTAAATGTTACAGTGTGAGTAAGAGGCAGGGGTGTGAGTAAGAGGCAGGGATGCTGGTGCAACTTAAATCACCGCTACTTTGGAGTTTGTACTGAGCGTCTGAAACCCAAACGAGTACTGGAATCTCTCGGCAACGGCGAAGCATTCCACACGAGGCTTGCCAGGAGGCGGTACGCGCGGTCTCGGTGCGAGCTCAGGGCGGACGGGGCAGGCAGGTGGTGCGTGCTGAGCCGTGCCGTGCAGTGCTGCGCGAGCGCGCTCCAGCCGCCTGGCAGTCGATAGCTGCGCTGCGCGGTGCGGCGCGGCGCGAGGGGCCGGGACAAAGGCACGCCTGCCAGCGACGGACGGGCGAGGGGGCCGGGGGAGGGCTTCCGCCTGGAATGCCGCTGCGCGCAGCGCGCCACCCGCAGGGCTGTCCGCGGCCGCCGCGCCGCCCCAGGGGTGTACATGCCCGCCACAGCGCCACGTCAAAATGCGGCGCGCTCGACACGGAAGCTTGGCGCCAGTCGTTACTTCAGTTGGTCGAGGTCTATTTACCCTAGTAGTGCACACCTCTCAAACTATACACTAGTGTCGCAGTGACCAATTATTTGCTGGAGAAATTGGCCCGATATAGAATATTTCACAATAAAACTGGACAATCATAAATACTAAACGCATTTTATTTCAGCTGCCATGTACTTTTTTAATCCATATTAATATTAACGCAGCCAAAATTCTAGTCTAAGTAAAAACTGTCACGGAAATTTTCCAATGAAGAAACGTAAGATTGATCCACACCTAAAGACTGCGTTTGAATTTTAATTTGACGAATATCCTATTCATTTAATGAAATGCACATATTACACAAATATTCAGAGATGTTCTCAATTGCCGGCCAGAGTGGCCAAGCGGTTCTAGGCGCTACAGTCTGGAATCGCGCGACCGCTACGGTCGCAGGTTCGAATCCTGCCTCGGGCATGGATGTTTGTGATGTCCTTAGGTTAGTTAGGTTTAAGTAGTTGTAAGTTCTAGGGCACTGATGACCTCAGAAGTTAAGTCCCATAGTGCTCAGAGCCATTTTTTTATGTTCTCAGTTATTCGTAAACCCATTGATTTGTTTTTTCCACACACACACATATCGGCACTTATCGGCAACTGAGCAGCCTCTTCTATTAGGGGCAGTTATTTTTAAGACTGGCCCATCTTTCCGTGGACGACTGTATATTCTTCTTCACTGTCTGAAGATTCGACAGCTTATGAGTTTCGTCATCGTCCATAACTGCTGCAGTAGAATCGGCTTCAGAATCAGTTTTATCAGGGAAATCACTTACGTCACTTTCACGACTGAGTTGTTTTAACAGTGCTTCCCGTATAGCATTTTATCTTTAGTAAAATGCCAGTTCCACGTGACATTTTCACGTAAATGTATTTCACATTCAGTGATAGAACACTTACACAGTGACCCTTCCAAAATCATTCGGTCAAATTAATTTAAGAACAATGTCCTAAAACTAATAACGTAGCTCTTCTACTAGGTCTCAGTCAATGCTGAGTTTACACTGCAGGCAGCTGGCTGTGCATGTGCAGTGGCGCAAGCACAGTAACAATCAAAAAACTCCAGGGTCGGAGTAACCCTGTTGTACACTTATAGGGTTAACAAACCACGTACAGGGGCAGTGGAAGATAATGCCATAAGCGCGCAATTTCATACAGCTGCAAATAATCAGTTATTTTTTTTTTTTTTCGTCTTAAGCTTACTGCAATTAAAGACGCAATTCGTTCTTCTTTACAAAGCATCTCCTCTGGTAATGCTAATAAATAATATGTATCTACACCTTGGTCTTTATTAAAAACAGTATTTTCTTATAAAGTTGGCACACAAATTGCTTGCGGTGTTTCTGCCTCCTGTTTACGTATTTTGCAAACCAATGCTATTTCCTACGTTGTTAGCGGAGGCTGAGGTCAAAAAAAACTTGGCTTCTCATTCACTCTTGGGAATTTTCTCTTTCTTCTGAAACCACCTTTTCTTACGCTGTATCGCTGTATTTGCATTATTTTGACTTCCCTCACTTTGTAAAACTTAAGAACTGAAGTTCACGCTAACGCAGCCTAAGAAAAAGTGTTAAAAAAAAGCGAAAATTGCCAAGAATAATGAGAAGTCAAGTGTATTTTGACATCAGCCTGCGCTAACAACGAAGGAAAACACAGTGGTTTGAAAAATATGTAAACATGTGGCAGAAACACCTCAAGTAAATTGTATGTTAACTTTATAAGGAAATACTGTTTTTAATAAATAAAAACCGAAGAACTGACATATCACCTACTCAAGTTTCCTACATGACCAGAGGAGGTGCTTTCTAAATAAAAGCGAATCGTGTCTTTAACCACAGTAAGCTTAAAACGGAAAAAAAACGAGTAACAGTTCATTACAAAAGCTGCAGCAGAAAGTGGCCATGCCGACAAATATGTCACCTTTAAATAATTTGGATACCTAAACCACCGTTTGGTTTTAAAGCTCTAGAAATAGCTGTGTTTCCAAACTAAATTATGTGAATTTTGGCCCGCCTATTATGCGAACAAGTTTTGTTTGTAAATGCCCAAACATGGTTCAGCTTTTTTGTTCATCATCAATTGGTATTTGCATTCAGTTCTTTTTGTATGTACTGCAGGGTTCTGTAGCACCCTCCTTGCAGATGACCAAGCTCCCGGCGTGCAATAATGTAAAGAGGGTCCTACGGAATCTTGCAAACAACAGTTGTTTGCATAATAGGCAGAACTAAGTACCCAAAATTTACTTAAGATTTAAACCAGTATGGTGAAATATGACAGCTAATGGACTGTAGTTATATTAGGGCATGGCTGAAGCTACTTTACAATCTTCATTTCCAACTTAACTGTAAATAAAAATATGTTCTTCTCGATCTTATTTCTCCACATTGTTATGTTGATCAGTGGCTTGCCTCCTGGCATTATTTCATATAGTTTCTGAAATAGTCATGTAGTCTCTGACAACCCAAACAGCGTCAATGCTATAGTATTTCTGTTCTATTTCTAGACCTCCATAATCCGCAAGTGAATTAGAAACTACTGTTACAGTCATCCAAGTATTTCCTCCAAAAACTATTCCGAACAACTGTGAAAACTGAACAACAGGTTGAATTTACTAATCAGCAGGTTATTGGACCTGAATCAAATGCGGATGACTGAGATTTCGATGTATTTGAGTGCAGCAATATTATAGTCTGGAAGACCTTTGGGGATATCAGAGATTATGCGACTACTTCACCATATGGTATAACATCAGCAGACATGCAACTAAACATCCAAACGAAGAGGAGAAAGAAGATAAATGTAGATGGATTTATTTTTATTTTGAATAAGGTAGGAAATGACTGTTTCTTCTGTCCCAGTGTTACATTGACCACGTATGAATAAGAAATCTCATCTTTCCCAGCACCATTGCAATATGGAAAGACGAAGCGTTTGTATTTAGAGCAGACACATTCTTTCCTCTACACATCAACACGTATTTGTTTTCTAATATCGTACAAATTGCGTACTGACACGAGCTCGTCTAACATGGTAAAATTGTTACTCATAGTCAAATCAATCGTTGTCGCCATACATTATAAACTACATACATTATAATTTATAATCAGGATGTAAGTTGGTTTAGCTGGGTGAAACTCCATAAAAATACCAAGTGGCAATGACAGAACTGGGAATCATTCAATGACAAACTGTTATTAAAAATGAGCTATTATGCGCATTATAGGAACTCTTTTACATTGTGACATTGACACTGAAATGAAGAAGTGTTCGAAAGTATTTGAATAGAGGTGTTGTTGTTGTTGTTGTGGTCTTCAGTCCCGAGACTGGTTTGATGCAGCTCTCCATGCTACTCTATCCTCTGCAAGCTTCTTCATCTCCCAGTACCTACTGCAACCTACATCCTTCTGAATCTGCTTAGTGTATTGATCTCTTGGTCTCCCTCTACGATTTTTACCCTCCACGTTGCCCTCCAATGCTAAATTTGTGATCCCTTGATGCCTCAAAACATGTCCTACCAACCGATCCCTTCTTCTAGTCAAGTTGTGCCACAAACTTCTCTTCTCCCCAATCCTATTCAATACCTCCTCATTAGTTACGTATCTAACCACCTTATCTTCAGCATTCTTCTGTAGCACCACATTTCGAAAGCTTCTATTCTCTTCTTGTCCAAACTAGTTATCGTCCATGTTTCACTTCCATACATGGCTACACTCCATACAAATACTTCCAGAAACGACTTCCTGACACTTAAATCTATACTCGATGTTAACAAATTTCTCTTCTTCAGAAACGATTTCCTTGCCATTGCCAGTCTACATTTTATATCCTCTCTACTTCGACCATCATCAGTTATTTTGCTCCCTAAATAGCAAAACTCCTTTACTACTGTCTCATTTCCTGATCTAATCCCCTCAGCATCACCCGATTTAATTTGACTACATTCCATTATCCTTGTTTTGCTTTTGTTGATGTTCATCTTATATCCTCCTTTCAAGACACTGTCCATTCCATTCAACTGCTCTTCCAAGTCCTTTGCTGTCTCTGACAGAATTACAATGTCATCGGCGAACCTCAAAGCTTTTACTTCTTCTCCATGAATTTTAATACCTACTCCGAATTTTTCTTTTGTTTCCTTTACTGCCTGCTCAATATACAGCTTGAATAACATCGGGGAGAGGCTACAACCCTGTCTCACTCCTTTCCCAACCACTGCTTCCATTTCATGCCCCTCGACTCTTACAACTGCCATCTGGTTTCTGTACAAATTGTAAATAGCCTTTCGCTCCCTGTATTTTACCCCTGCCACCTTCAGAATTTGAAAGAGAGTATTCCAGTTAACGTTGTCAAAAGCTTTCTCTAAGTCTACAAATGCTAGAAACGTAGGTTTGCCTTTTCTTAATCTTTCTTCTAAGATAAGTCGTAAGGTTAGTATTGCCTCACGTGTTCCAACATTTCTACGGAATCCAAACTGATCTTCCCCGAGGTCCGCTTCTACCAGTTTTTCCATTCGTCTGAAAAGAATTCGCGTTAGTATTTTGCAGCTGTGACTTATTAAACTGATAGTTCGGTAATTTTCACATCTGTCAACACCTGCTTTCTTTGGGATTGGAATTATTATATTCTTCTTGAAGTCTGTGGGTATTTCGCCTGTCTCATACATCTTGCTCACCAGATGGTAGAGTTTTGTCATGACTGGCTCTCCCTAGGCCATCAGTAGTTCTAATGGAATGTTGTCTACTCCCGGGGCCTTGTTTCGACTCAGGTCTTTCAGTGCTCTGTCAAACTCTTCACGCAGTATCTTATCTCCCATTTCATCTTCATCTACATCCTGTTCCATTTCCATAATATTGTCCTCAAGTACATCGCCCTTGTATAAACCCTCTATATACTCCTTCCACCTTTCTGCCTTCCCTTCTTTGCTTAGAACTGGGTTGCATAGAGGTGTTACTAATGCATATTAAGAATCTAGTAGAAGACGGAACGAAATCCTATGAATTAGTCTCGAGAGGATAGAAATACAGTCCGATCAATACTGGAGTATAGGCTGCTGCTACGGAGACCGCTAACGGAAATAAGTTGCCTCACAGCACATGTTACACAGTAGTGACTCGGGTAAGTAGCCAAGACGTGGAGGCTGTTAATGAAGATGACAAAGAAAAACAGACAGTGAAACGTGCGTGACTTTTTTTTCTTTCTTTTAACTGAAGCAGTGTTTGCCAACAGTTGTGATTTCTCCACTCAGCAACTGATGAGGGCACAGTAACACGAAACGCTGGCAACCTGGCAAGATACGCGCGGAGGGCGGGCACACGTGACAAAGGAATCTCTGCGTTAAGGGAACTACCAACTACATTAACTGCTGAAAGAGAACAGCAGTAGCGATGCACTGCAAGACATACACTGTAGTGTGGATGGTAGAAGATACCCTTTATCACAACAAATCATTTCCTTTCCTGTTTCACTCGCAAATGGAGCGAGAGGGAAACGACTATCTGTATGCCGCAACATAAGTCATAATTTCTTTCGTCTGCGTTGTCCTTTCGCGAACGGTGCACTGGTGGCAGCAGAATCGTTCTCCTGTCGTCCGCACATTTTGTCAATAGTGTTTCGCGAAAAGAACGTCGTCCTTCCTCCAGGGATTCCCATTTGAGTTCACGAAGCACCTCCATAATACCCGCGTGCTGATCAAACCTACCGGTAACAAATCTAGCAGCCCGGTTATGAACTGCTTCGATGTCTTCCTCTAATCCGACATGTTGGGAAACCTATAAATGGGTCTAACTAGGTAGAGCAGGTAGTCAGACGAGATTGGATTCAGGAAACAAAGTCAGTTTTGAGGAAGCACATCGACATTAAGGGCAATACCTCCTAATCTTCTATTTTGATCTTTATTCTGCTGTTTTATATCTGTTTCTGATTAGTCTAGAAGCCACCGTAATATTCAATTCATTAGCAGAGAGATCGTTATCATTCTCTTTTGAAACTGGTGGGTTCAGGGGATTTTCTCTCTCTCTCTCTCTTCGTGTGTGTGTGTGTGTGTGTGTGTGTGTGTGTGTGTGTGTGTGTTTTTTGGGGGGGGGGGGGAGGGGGGGGAGGCGGCGGGGCCAACTGCTTACTCCATTGACTCCATGTCGACATGGGAACCGATGACCTCGCTGTTTGGTCCCCTCCCCCGATCAACCAACAATGTCGACATGGGTGAAATCTTCTCTACTGATATGCGGCTAGTGTGGACTTAAGAAGTGGTTCTCGACGTTCTCGGCATTCGTCGTGTTTAAGTGTTACCGTATTTTACGGATTATAAGACGAACTTTGTTCTTCGAAATATTGCCTCCAAAATTCAGGTGCATCTTACACTCGAAATTAATATAAAAATGCCCAGTGTTTGATTTAAAATTCCCGACAGCTTTAAAAATGGTCTTATATTCGATGCCGCGGGAAACCTCTCTCTACCTGGCAACATTTAATTTAACTGGCAGCAGCAGTGCACCGATGCGACGAACATGAGAGTTGAGGGGACGACGACAGAGAGGAAGAGGACGAAGAAGAAGAAGAAGAAAGTGCAGATGACGATTTTCAGGGATTTTTAAGGCCAGTTTAGTTTTATAAACTAAGAATTTTTTGTTTCTGTAATTGCAATCTAACAATAAAAACGTTATTTAAAAAAATGCTTAAAAATTAAGACGCATCTTAAAAGTCCGTAAAATATGGTACCTCTGGAACGCCTTAGAACGATAAATGTCAGAAGAACTTCTTTCGGCTGAGTTTGGAAATTTTTTACTAGACTTCACATTCAGAGGAACTGACTGTTCGTGCTTTCATCGTGAATTCGTACTCAGACAGACACCAAACCGGTTACTACTGCTACGCGGGTAGTTGACTGTGTGTGAGGTGCCTACAAGGGATTTTTAGATTAGGTAACTCTCCATCCAGCCCAGTTAACGGCAGCTGTTGGAGAGTTTAAGTGTAAAATCCAAAAGCATGTCCCATACAGGCAAGAGTATTAACGTCCTGGCAGTTAACTGTTGAAGCATCCGCAATAAAATGGCAGAGTTTGAAGCACTCCTAAAATGCAGTGACGCTCACGTAGTACCAGTTACAGAAAATTGCTTGAGACCTGAACCTGATGGCACTGAGATTTTTGGGGAATGGGAGTATGGACTAATGGGAAATGGAGGCAGTGTATTTATCACAGAACATAAGAAATTCAAATCCACGGAGACAGAAACTGAAGCTGTATGCGAGATTGAATGGGCAAGAGTCAGTATCAGGGGTGGGCATAAAATGATAAATGGCTCCTTCTACCGCCCACCACACTCATCTCCTGTTGTAATCGAAAAATTTAGAGAAAATTTGGGCTCGCTTGTACGCAAGTTCCCCCAATCATATTGTAATCATTGGTCGAGACTGTAATCATCTTATGAAACATTATTTCATGCATTCTCTGTAAACTACCTAGAACAGGTAGTTCAGAACCCCATACATGCTGGAAATATGTTAGATTTAATGGCAAAAAATAGACCTGCCCTCTTTGAGGATATTCGCATAAAAACTGATACCAGCGACCATGACAAAGGACAACTCAAACAAGCAGAAAGATGTATATGTTCCGTAACCCAGACAAAAATCAATACTCTCATATATCAATGAGGAGCTTGAAACTTTCAGCACAGGGCAGAGCATGTAGAAGAACTATGGCTCAAGTTTAAAGGAATAGCTGGCCATGTACTGTATAGGTATGAACCCAGGAGAACAGCCCTCCATGGTATACAACCACTGTAAATAAACTTTTAAAGAAACACACACTACTGCATAATAGATGTAAAAAGAAAAAAAAACGGTACTACAGATTCAGAGAAACTGAATGAAAGAGGTTTGGCTGTCAAGAGAGCGGTGTGTGAAGCCTTTAGTGACTACCGTAGCAGAAAATTGTCAAATGATCTTTCATAAAAACCAAAGAAATTCTGGTCGCTTGTAAGACCTTTTCGTGACCCCAAAGTTACTGCCCTCTCACTCGCGAATGGAAGAAGAACTGAAAGTAAGGGTAGTAAAGCAAAATCTGAAATGCTTAAATCGATTTTCAAATGTTCGTTTACGAGGAAACAACTAGGGGAATTGCCCCAATTTAATCCTCGTACCACTGAAAACATGAGTGAAATAAGTGTTAGTTCAGTGGTGTTAAGGAACAATTGAAATCGGTAACATTGAACATAGTTCCAGGACCTGATGGAATCACTATTAGATTCTGTACTAATTTGCGGCACGTTAGCCCCCTCTTATTACTATACTCCACCGGAAATCCCTTAAACAAAAAGCCCTGGCCAGAAGTTGGAAGAAAGCACAGGCCACACCCGTTCACAAGAAGGGTAAGAAAAGTGATCCACAAAACTAATGCTCAATAGCCTTGACATCAATTTGTTGTAGAATCTTGGAACAAACTTTGAGCTCAAAGATAACAAGGTATATCGAAGAGAATTACTTCTTCCATGTCAACCAGCATGGGTTCCAAAAAACACCGATCATGCGAAACCTAACACACTTCTCTCACATGACATACTGAATGCTCTGGTTCAGGGCAGTCAGACAGCTGCAGTATTTATCGATTTCCGAAAAGCATTTGACTCAATATCACAATTACCCTTATTATCAATAGTGCCATCACATGCGGCACGAAGCAAAATTTGTGAATGGATTGTCAATTTTTTTGGTCGTGACGACGCAGCAAGTTATACTGGATGGTAAGCCATCGACAGATGTAGAAGGAACTTCAGGTGTAACCCAGAAAAGCATGTCGGGAGCCTTTCTCTTTATGTTGTATGTTAATGACCTTGCGGACGACATGATCATGCAATTAGCTATTAAAAAAAAAAAAACCACAGCACTGTCTGAAAGAAGCTGCATAAATATTCAGTCAGATCTTGGCATTCCGACAATTATTCTTCCCGTGCTGCAGCCAAAGCATGGGCGAGCGTGCAGGGAACTGAGCTACTTCTACGATCTTCAAACACGCTGTTTCTGCTTCCCTGAAAAAAGAGCAGTCTATTCACTTAACGGATTTAAGGCTGACTCACGGAAAGGGAACACCGTAAAGTTTTCGTATTTCGGCCATCGACGAATTTAATGCACCGGCGCTTCAGTGCTAACAGGATCACAAACATTTTAGCAGTGACTTCACCTCTTGTTTGTTCACGGCCCGAGTGCTGGATTTCGAATATCGCGTTGTTTACCTGCTACCTGATGAGGTAACAAAAAACTGCGGTTATAAATAAAAAACAACCGCAAGCACGCTACGGAATATGCCGAATGAAGTATTCTTCGTCGGTGTGAATTGCTTGTCCATAAACATCTGATAAGATACAGCAAAGTATTTTAGGCGAACACAAATGGAGGAAACGGAAAGTACAGCGTAAATCAGGTAAACGAAAAACGTAACACCTTAATATGCACAAACTTAGTGCGCCTAATTGATAAGTAGAAGGTGTGCTTCTTACTATCCTAGAGCAGTTGACCACACAGAATCTAAAACCCGTATTCAAGATGGCGAAGAATGCAGGCTCACGTCACTGCTTCATTAAATCGGATCTAAAAAAGCAAACAGCAGAGTTATCCTTTCCAACAAATTTCTCCAGTCAAAGACACACAATTCCAAACCCCTAAACTGATATTGTTTGAGTTACCAATCAGGTCCCTTCATACGTCCGGTTAGGGTAGTACATTACATTCTCAAACCATTTCCATATAATAGGAGTTGCTTCCACCTCTTGCGCCCCTTCAGCCCAGATTCTCTAATATGAGTAGCTGCCACACAGACGCGTAAGTTCCGTATCAATTTGAAGAAAAGAGGGACATATAATAAATAATCATTATAGCATGTGTCCCCAGAACTATGTCGTGAAATCTCTCAACCATTTCGGCTTACACGGAGTAATTTATATGAGTTGCTGCTCTCCTTTATTCCTCCAGCACAGGTCCCAGGTACATTCCTGACCACAAAGGTGTAATGTCCTAGGCAACAGCGTACGTATCCAGGATCTGGTCTGAAGAGAGGCAAGAGGGGGAGGGGGGAGGGGGGGGGGAGATGGCGAAATACTTGCGAGATTCCACTTCAAATAGTACTGCATACAGAAGTCAATATCCATTTCATGTTCCGGCTTTCATCAAACTGATACCGAGCCTAAAAATATGTCTGGCATCGCAGGATGCGGAAGTTTCCTTCCCTGCTCGCTGGATATGTATTGGTAACAGGTGATCGTCGTCTCAGATTCTAGTGCCATTTGCTAATTTCATATCACTAGAAAGTTGAAAGGCAGTGCAATTACAACTACCCTTCTCCAGTGGGCACCATGGCGTCCCATCAGTTACCTTTGCGCTTTGCTACTTAACTACATCAAAATTTAATGACTGTCACGCGCTGCAACACTCAGCCTCGTGATGCCAATTGAGGAGCTACTCGACCGAATAGCAGCGGCTCCGGTCACAGAAAACCATCGTAACGACTGGAAGAGCGGTGTGCTGACCACACGCCCCTCCTATCCGCATCCTCAGCTGAGGATGACACGGCAGTCGGATGGTCCCGATGGGCCACTTGTGGCCTGACGACGGAGTGCTTTTTTTTTTTTTTTTTTACGCGCTACAACAAATGCCTCGCCAACGGTCATGACCAATAAGCGACATGTGAAACAATACAAAAAATTTAGTCACAGCAGTGCTTGCTTATGCTAAAGCTGTCAAGTGTATTTCCTTGGCAGTGTTCACGCTTACAATGGTGAAGTCCCGGATCGGCAACACAACCTAAATGGTCGAAGATAGTGCCTCCAATTTTTGTCCATACCTGCAACGTCCGAAGAGACTGTTGGTTGTAATACGGTGGAGGATCACTTTTTCCACCAAGAACTTGCTGAGTTTTGTTGTCTTTGAACAGATGGCAGCGTCATCAGAGTCGTGTATCTAAACAGTATCTGGCAAATATTGTACGGAAGAAGGGGTTACGTAGGTGCTCCTATTGGAGTCAGAAGGATACGCCCAGCATGCCACGTTCCAGAAGTTACTCATCAAACGACTGCCGTACCGCGCACAGATCGTCTCGATCGACTCACCAATGTAGATATGTGGATTAGATTGAGGGTAACTGCGTGTCCAGCTTAATAACCGCTGTGATGTTCTCTAGAAGACTGTGGAAAGATGATTGTTGTATAGTTTGTGCGAAGAGTGCCGCGCTGGTGCCTACCTCTGAATGCAGAGAAAGTGAACAGGCCAGTGTTGGCAATTTCAGATTTGTCGCCAGGAAAAGTCGAGCTGGTATCACTACGAGCCGAGCCGCAGTTCAAATACAATTGAAATGGAAGAACAGAAGTATCCAAACCAAAGTCCAAGACGAAGAGAGTCGCAATCAGAATTTTGGTGCGTTTGGGTTTGAGTAGTTTGGGTATTCTGGAGCGTGAGCAATCTATAATTCAGGTTGCTAAAAGAAGATGCTGTGTAAATTTAATGGGCAAATTCGAATAATCAGGTAAAGAAATGGATAAATACGTGCTTGCAGCAGCATGATGGTACGCCACGTTAAGTTACCAATTTCGTCACCACGGAGAATTTTGCTGCGATTAGGTGGACTGTGTATAACAAATGGTAGATGGGGGAATGAGACTGTAAAGACAGTTATTAAACTGAGTTATTACACCTTCTTGTGTAGCTGTCATGAGAAATGCGAAGGACTCCTGTCTCAACGAGATATACCTTTCTCGTTGACTATGTATGGAGTTCAATGAGTGATGAACTCGATAGCGGAAACACGCAGTGGATCCTCTGTGATAGACTCATTTCTAGTTTACTTTAAACAGTCACCCCCGCTTCGTTGCATAATCTTCCAACAAACAGAGCGAATTTCCTACTGCAGTGCCCTTACATGCCACTCAACACTAAATGTGAGGATTCCAGAAGAATAAATGACTTACGGCACAGTATCCCCTCATTACAAGAGAGGCAACAGCATTAACTTTTACGAGTGTCCCTCCTGACAAACGACAAAGCCAATTGCATGGTTACATACAAAGACATGCGACCGCGCAAACAGTAGAAATTAATAACTAATCAAGAGAAGACTTCGCTGTAAGATCTTTAAGCACAAGTACAGTACACCAGACATCACTACTCACCTTTCGTCAGAGCTGCGTCATTAACGGTGGACGTTTGAAAAGCGAGAATTCTTTCGCCAGGCAAAGCATCTTGGGGTCTCGATTTATACTTGGCCAATTCCTCTTTAATTACTCACTCTCAGTCTGTTATACTAATGAATGAATTAAGTGCACAGCGATGATAATGTCTTCTCTTTGGGCCGGCTTGTAATACCTACAACTATCACAACAGCCAATACAGCAAAATGACAAGGCTATATATCCTCCAAGACATTCTATGTTGTCTCTGGCCTACAGGTTTTCGCGGCATTATAATTTGTATGCTCTCATAATTTCAGTGTTTAAGCTGTTAGAACAACAGACTTCAAAGTACCAATTTGTGCCCTCGCCAGTGTTCCTACATAACAAGCCAAAGATTTGGTGTGTGAGCTCCGTTCGGTACTAATTTGAGTAGGTACTTGCACTCTCACTAGGAACAGGGAAACGCGCTACGGCACATTCGATACTCACCCGAAATAGTCACCTTAAAATACTGCCTTGCCGTCCGGAACAGACTTTCACTCGACGACTTGAAATGACTCTCGTCGTTAGATTCTCACATGCATCTGAAGAGAACGATAAGGCAGTTGTTACGAGGCGCAGTGCGGATATATCGCGGTACTTTCATTTTTCCTCTACTGATAACGCCGACACGCCAGGACTAGAGTGTTCTTACTATCTTGTAGGACAGACTGTAACTCTTAACGAGATTTGTTTCATATTCTAATCCAACTGGGCTAGCGGTCTGTCTCTAATAAGCAGGATGTCGACGGGCCGGGACCTCAAACTCTATCCTCCATGCCTTGTTAAGTCGTCGAGGCTGAGAACCTTTAGGAGGCACCGAATTACACGGATGAGTAAAAGACTTCTGTAGCAGTCATGGTCCTTCCTGTTTCCACAGCCCGTAGTCAACTTTTAATTTCAGTTGCAAGATGCTGATAACAATAAGATCTCTTCACAGTGTGTCATATTTCTAGGATTTAGATCACCTAAGACGAAGGTGAAGGCCAGGCCATTGATTAATGTTCTGCACAGTGTTCATATAATCATCTGTCTAGTCTTTCTTTTGCAAGGAGGTACATTTGCCTCTTAGAACATGCGATCCTTTTGATTGTAAGAAAATTGCATTACGTGTACAAAGACTTTACAGATGTTTCCACAGTTATGTGCTTCATTTGTCTTGCCAAAAATGTTCAAATGTGTGTGAAATCTTATGGGACTTAACTGCTAAGGTCATGAGTCCCTAAGCTGACACACTACTTAACCTAAATTGTCCTAAGGACAAACACACACACCCATGCCCGAGGGAGGACTCGAACCTCCGCCGGGACCAGCCGCACACAGTCCGTGGTCAGTACTTTTCTGGCCGCTTTGAATTTGGAATTTGTGATAAGATCTTATGGGACCAAACTGCTAAGGTCATAGGTCCCTAAGCTTAACCACTACTTAAAACCGATGGAAGGAGCCGCGCGAACCGTGACAAGACGCCTAAGACCGCGCGGCCAGCCCGCGAGGCGGCAGCCTTGAACTTTAACAAAGATGCTGAACGAATTTAAATGGAACAACAGTCTTTGAGGAAACTCAAAATGGACATCGGTTCAACGCGAGCTTGCTACCACAAAACTCTGCTGGATGAATCTGGCGATAAGATATCGGCGGTTACGAAGTTTTAATTCAGTTGTCTCTGCCAGCCGGCCGGAGTGGCCGAGCGGTTCTAGGCGCTACAGTCGGGAACCGCGCGACCGCTACGGTCGCAGGTTCGAATCCTGCCTCGGGCATGGATGTGTGTGATGTTCTTAGATTAGTTAGGTTTAAGTAGTTCTAAGTTCTAGGGGACTGATGACTTCAGAAGTTAAGTCCCATAGTGCTCAGAGCCATTTGAACCATTTGAGAAATCTAAACGTGTAAGGAACAACAAAGGGAATCGAATATGGCACGGCACTGTACAGTACTTGCATGTAGAAATAAGGGGTAGGTGTGTTTTGGTAAGATAACGTGCCTTAGCACTGGTAAGTGTATCCTAATATGGCCGAAAGGGTACGATGCAAGTACTTTCCTGGCCCTCAGATTCGCCCGACTTGTGGTACCACTTCGCAAAGTGAATCCTCCGCTACGCAATATCCAGCAACGACGGGAGACAGCATGGCTATAGATACTAGTGCAGACTTATCGGCAGCTGTTATTTCCAGTTTGTCTAGCTGGTTGTATGCGTGGGGGATGAGAGCACAGTCGTTTCTCTGGATATTACGCTGCCAGACATGTGATGTGACAGTTAGTAGATCATTGTAGAGGTACGTGATAGATACAGAACAAATGAAATACGAACGTCACACTGAAGGATGTTCAAACAGTCGCATCAATAAACAATGTGCCCCGTCGCACCCCCTTTATGGCGGCAACGTAGGCTTGTATGCTCGCATACACATTATAATAATTGTGCCGAATGGTATCCTGCAACTGATTGTCGCCAGCATTTTGCACCTTTTATTGCAATTCGTCAATGACACTTGCAGGCTGTGGAGGACAAGTTACTGCTTCACCGTGTCCCGTGCATCATCAACTGGTGAGAAATCTGGTGACCTTGGTCAGTGCGGTTTTTTGTACACTTCGAAGAGCACTTGCAACGCGACAGGCGTATGCGGAAGTGCACCATACCGCTGAAAAAGCGTATCACCTTCTTGTCGGACAAATGGCAGTAGCATGGGAATAAAAACTAAATGATAGTCAGATACCGCCTTTTAAAAGTTTGCATTAGCCGGAAATCGAACCTATAACCCCGTACGTGGCAGGCGAGCATTCTGCCACAGAGCCACACGGCCAGTCGAGAAAAATCGACCTTGCTTTAGCATATTAAAGGCGGTCGGTAAATTTCGAAGTCGATAATATTTAGATCTTTCAAGTGTTCCATCGTACAATTGCAGGGGATTAATATTTGAATTCTGAACTTCATGTACCAGAAACATAAAAAAAAAACCGAATGCCATGTGGTCCCCTGTTAGTGTCAATTTCAGGAAGTTTCCAGTAACCGCACACACTTCGCCTGGGCTACGGCTTACTGTCCTGTTAAAGGTGAGCCCACACTGCCAATGGGGTTGCCAGTCAGGCGTAGTCGGCGAAGCGTCGCGCCGTGGTCCTAGTTGCGGCTGCAGCTACGACGGCGCCACCGTCGCCGCTGCCGGCGATCGATACTTCCCCCTCTCGCCACCGCCACGGCGCTCGCGGAAATATCCGATTACGCTAATTGCTCTCTCCAGGCTGCTCCCCCCCCCCCCCCAAACCGATCATCACACGTACTCCCCTCCCCCAGCCCCGCCGCCGCCTCCAACCTTGCCCGTCATTCGCGCTCCAGGCTCCGACGTACGCATCTGCAACGACACAATTCCCAGCGAGATTGCGTGCGAGACTGCTGACACCAATTTCATTCACCGCCGTCCATTATTATTCATCCACTTCGCTGACGTAATTAGGCTACGTAGTTAGCCTGCAGACAGCCTTCCTCCGTTATCAAACAGTTTAATTTCATACACAGTCGTATCGCCCGTCGCTTTTAGCAAAGTAAATGAAAACATTGTATCACCTTGATTAGACGCTTCCAGGAAAGTGAGGAATATTTCGGTTTAAAATCCGCAGATCCTGACGTCTTCAAGGTACGGAGCACCAGCCGAAATGATCAAAGGGACAGAAAATCTTTCGTCGTCTTTATGAAAGAATCAGCATTCGCTTGAATTAAAGTTGTTCAAATCCACGCCTGCCAACGGCCTTGCCGCAATAGTGACTCCGGTTCCCGTCAGATCACCGTAGTTCAGCGCTGTCGGGCTTGGATGTGTGTGACCATCCGGGCCTGCCGAGTGCTGTTGGCAAGCAGGGTGCAACCAGCCTTTTTGAGGCCAATTGAGGAGCTACTTGATTGGGAAGTAACGGCTCCGATCACGGAAACTGACAATGGCCGGAAGAGCGGTGTGCAATCCAATGTACCGTCCACATACCCCTCCATATACGCAACCAACCAATGACGCCTATTGGCGGAGGGTCACAAGGAGGTCCGTCGGTACCACTGGATCTTCTGAGCCTATTCGGACGGAGAAATCGATGCCCGGGGCACCCAGAATAAAATGTATCACAGTTCCCCAAAATCGTTTAAGGCAAATGCTGAAACGACCGATTTCGTACCCAATCTTTCGCCCTACCCGTGTTTGCATCCCGTCTATAATGGTCTCGTCGTCGACGGCACGTTAAACCTTTAAGGAGCTGAACCTCAAAGTTATACAGTGCACTGTGGTTATATAGGAACTGACTTCAAAAATTTCTCAACTGACAGCAAAAATTATAACATTCGAAGGTGAAGATGGCTGACACGAGGTTTAGGTGAGGAGGGGAGCAGTTAAAAAACACAAGTCGTGTGTTGCCAGCGATCTAACAGCCAAGGAAAGGCAAAAGCGACCTGTCCCCTCAAGAAGCAATACCGATGAATATATAGCAATAGCCAGCTCCTAAAAAGATGAAAAAAACGAAATGGCGATAACGATATCGTGTACGTAAGAACGAAACGTTTGTTATTTCTCAAGGATTGTTACCAATTACTGAACATAGTTCATCGACCCAATGCATGCTATGAAAGTTAAAGGAAATCAAGTCCAGAGAATGAGAAAGTAAAAACAAAGTAACAGGCAGGTCGAAGTATTCCGACTACCCAGATTTTTCTTTTTCGAGAAGAAAATTTGTTAACGAATAATGATGAGAGCGTCGGCACTAATACGTCCTACACAAAGAAACAGTTGTCGGAGCCTGGGAACTACAAAGGAACATCGCTAAACCCAATGACATGAGGTTTTCTCATGTGCTCTGCTTGAAAAAATAATAATTGGGCGCGAGATGGTAAGTACTAGGAAGGTTCATAAAAAACAGAGTGTTTGCGTGCATGAACTCTTGAATCTGTAAATGCTAATCGACCGTCAAAAACAGAATAAGAAATTTCATGCTGACTTCAAGCTAGCCTTTCATTCGGAAGATAGACCAACAGTTCCAATTCTGAAGGAGACGAGTTTGCACGCAAAAAGTAGTGAACAGATTGAAAAGACAACCAACACGACATCCAAAATCAAGTTCAGGGGAACATATTCAGAGTTCTTCAAGATCAACATCCGAGCCAGACAGCGAGAAGCAACCTCTCATTTGCTCTTTAACTGTGTCCTTGATAAGGAGATCCGGGAATGGCGACGATAAGTGAAAGAAGTAGGTAGAATAAGACTCAGATGCAATAAAAAAAGTAGACATTTGACTGACTGGCGCTCGCAAGCGAAATTGTGATATTGTCGAAATGATTGCGAGAAGTGATTAAGCAAAGCACCTAAAGTAGGTTTGCAGATATCTATCGAGAGGGCGCTGTCTATTACGAACACCAAGAAAAATCTTCGACGTTCGAGATTAGGAGGGAGGAAAATTCAGGTGGTAGACAGATGTAAATACCTAGGAGAATGGGTAGAAACTGATCTACAGGACTATAAGTTACAGGTAAATATAAGTATAATTAATCTCGCTATAAACATCAGACTTTCAAACATTTCAAAATTAAGACATTACGAAACAAGTCCGTCCCAAAGCTTCCCACGCAGCAGAAAGTTGGACTCCTGAAAGAGCAAGATTGCTTGAGGGGGGGGGGGGGGGCTTGAATTTGACTTCTCAGTAGGAAACTGGGCCCTCGAACAAAACAGGAGATAGAAGACGGGAGTAGCTAGAACTATCCAGACAAAAAGGATCTCTGACGCCAGAAGGAGAAAAGGACTGTCTTTCGGATTTCCTTCAGATCGGATTGAGGGCCGTTAACACGTAAGATATTGAAATTTTCTTGCGCCTCAAAAAACGTTGCGAAGTATGAGAATGAAACAAATTGGGCAAGAACAAAGACGTGAAGAAAAGAGACTGATCTGAATTAACGCAGTCCTCAGTTAACCAAAACTGACATTTGACGAAATAAACGGTATAGTGGAGACGCGAACCTAGCCCCCCCCCCCCCCGTCCTCTTCTTCTTCTTCTTCTTCTCTCTCTCTCTCTCTCTCTCTCTCTCTCTCTCTCTCTCAGCCGCCATTCGGCTGAGCAGTGCTCCGGCAATATTTCCACGTCTTCGCCATACGAGACAACATAAATTTATTAATGGAGATTCTGTGTGATACAGTTATATCGGAAGAATTGACAATGTTTTTGGAATAGACGTATGCAGAAAGTCCTTAAGACGTTGGGTGGATTCAAATGGTTCAAATGGCTCTGAGCACTATGGGACTCAACTGCTGAGGTCATTAGTCCCCTAGAACTTAGAACTAGTTAAACCTAACTAACCTAAGGACATCACAAACATCCATGCCCGAGGCAGGATTCGAACCTGCGACCGTAGCGGTCTTGCGGTTCCAGACTGCAGCGCCTTTAACCGCACGGCCACTTCGGCCGGCGGTGGATTCAAAACGTGATGTCTGGTACTTCTGAAGTGTCAGATAAAGTAGTATTTTTTCCATGTGTGAAAGCGCCATCGGAGTTGATTTTGTCAAGACGAATCTTTCGATGGCGATGATAAATGAAAGCAGCAGCAGTTTCAGTGCCCAATGTATCTCTATTGCTTTAAGTGTTTTATTTCCTTGCAGACTGCCCCACGTGGACTTCCAGCGCTGCTGAGGATAATTTCAAAGCTTTTCTTAGGCACAAAACTGCTCGCGGGGTTCCGTCCCCTTGCACCACTCGCCTCGCCATCAGCGCCGCTCGCCGCGCCGTATTTACCAGCGGTGTCGGCGGTCGACGCTGCGGCTCGCCAGGGCGGGCGCAATCGATCACGGTATCGACCGCGCGGGCCCGGCCCACAGTTTACCAGCCGGCTGTCACGTGCGTGCGGTGGGAACCGCCGGCCACGTGACTCACACGCACTTACCGCGCAATCTGTCACGCCCGCTGCTCTCGACTCACCGCCGTCACCCCCCTGGCACAGCCACGCCTAATCCTCTATTTTACGGACCCCCCCTTCCCCCCTTCTACACCACTCTTTCTTGTTGCTCCGCAGTGACACACCATTCTCGTCTTCGAGGGGAAAGCCACAGGCGTATGCACCCCCTACCTTAATCTGTCTCAATAACATGTTGCGACGTTTACACATGAAGGATCTTCCATTAATTCCCACGATAGCTGTTTAAGGTATTACCGTTAAGTCGAAATCATGACCGATAAAATATCAATAGAATTAAAAAGGCAGTTAGCTAGCTCGATCCGGCCGAAGTGGCCGTGCGGTTAAAGGCGCTGCAGTCTGGAACCGCAGGTCCAGGTTCGAATCCTGCCTCGGGCATGGATGTTTGTGATGTCCTTAGGTTAGTTAGGTTTAACTAGTTCTAAGTTCTAGGGGACTAATGACCTCGGCAGTTGAGTCCCATAGTACTCACAGCCATTTTTTTTTTTAGCTAGTTCGAGCGCAACACGAGGAATTATCGACTGGTTCAAAAAATAAATAAATAAAAAATAAGCTACATGAGTAGGGCTAAGAAATATTATGTTCATTATTATTAAAACTAATCTTGATAATATCGTGCAAACTGACTCATACCACATCGTTTGGAGAAAAAACAGTTCAAATGATCTGTTGTTGACTTCTGTCCCACATCTGGTTTGATGCAGCTCTCCATGCTACTCTATCATGTGTGACCCTTTTCGTCTCCCAATAACTGCTGCAACCTACATCCTTCTGAATGTACTTACTGTATTCATCTCTTGGTCTCCCTCTATGATTTTTATCTCCAACGCTTCCATCCAGTAGTAAACTGATGACGTGTTTCTCTTCAGAATCGGCGATGAAAGGAGCATGTCGGACATCCGCAAAAGTGTAAGTAACTGAACGAAGTACATTCTTAATCTACAAACACTTCCAGTTGTTTACCATCGAAAAAGATACAGATTACGCAGTAATCACACTTTGCGAAAAAGCTAACGAACTGGATAAAAGACCCACAAAATTTCCGCCTCTGCATTGTTCAGTACTGAAGCTTACTTAATCATCTGGTCAGTAATCTAAGCTCCTTCCATTTTATTTTTTATCTGGGTAGGTTTCTTGACATGAAAAATGCTCAGTTGTATCGTGCTTTGGAGTCCACATTAAACCATTTAAGTCCCCTTATAACTAATTGGTTGAGTCAGTTCAAAGGTTGCAAGAAGACAATGGCATACCACCTCTAACAGTACGACGTCTAATAAAGAACTTTGGTTTTCAAATCAACTTTCATGCTTGCGGCTTTATCTTTTAACGAGTACTGGAAAGGGTTTGTAGAGGTGATTCTTTAGCAGTCCGCAGCTCGTGGTCGTGCGGTAGCGTTCTCGCTTCCCGCGCCCGGGTTCCCGGGTTCGATTCCCGGCAGGGTCAGGGATTTTCTCTGCCTCGTGATGACTGGGTGTTGCGTGATGTCCTTAGGTTAGTTATGCTTAAGTAGTTGTAAGTTCTGGGGGACTGATGACCATAGATGTTAAGTCCCATAGTCCTCAGAGCCATTTGAACCATTCTTTAGTATTTACTACTTCGCCAATTATTCATGTGGCTCACAAGAGGACAGTACGAACTTCACCTCAACGCTTTGTTCATATTGACAGGCCGTGTAGGTCACGAATAGGACTTCTCAACTTACGCGAACATGAAAACGCAACTTTCAACCGTTTTTCAGAAAATCGAATTTGAATATTTTAGGCCTGCTTATGCTGTAAGCTTTGTAGGGGCACTAGTGTTCACGGAATACGCAGCCACGAGAATAAGCGCTTACTTTCACATACGTGAGGTCTTTGGATTTAATCTCACTGCCGGTAGTTTATTTTTCATATCCGCGTAATTCTAACAACAGATTCATTACGACAGTGGCAAGTATCAATATCTCATCATTCAACACTGAATAATGGTGCAGACAACTCACAAAAAAAGTAGTAACGGCAGTGTTGTTCGATCCAGAGACCTTGCTCTTATGAAATTAAGCGCGTTCTCGCTCGGCTGAGGACATGTTGTCTATTAGCTACCATATAAAGCACATAATCAAGCCTAAAATTTTAGAACTCGATTTCTCGAAGACAGTCGAGAGCTGCGTCTTTCCGTTCACATATGTTTAAGCCCTAGTCGGTCAACACTAATCAAAGCGATGAGGGAAGTTCGTATTGGACCCCTTGTGAGCGGTGTCCACCTACAA
Source organism: Schistocerca nitens (assembly GCF_023898315.1). Classification (NCBI taxonomy): domain Eukaryota; kingdom Metazoa; phylum Arthropoda; class Insecta; order Orthoptera; family Acrididae; genus Schistocerca; species Schistocerca nitens. The sequence continues at coordinate 617,039,608 of NC_064618.1, forward strand.
ATCCAAATGTTCGATTACTTGTTAGTTCCAGAATTTTTTAAATATACTTAATGTGATTATACCCTCTGGCATAGTATATGACTGCATCAAGCAAGACATATCACCACGTATCACCAACTTTGTTCAGAAACGGCACAATTATACTCCCTCTAAGTGGAAAAAGTAAATCCCAGATGGCGAGTCGCTTCGTGCAGTAAGACCACGGAAATATCACAGAAAACCGATTCTTACCAACGACTAGCCGGCCGGTGTGGCCGAGCGGTTCTAGGCGCTTCAGTCTGCAACCGCTACGGTCGCAGGTTCGAATCCTGCCTCGGGCATGGATGTGAGTGATGTCCTTAGGTTAGTTAGGTTTAAGTAGTTCTAAGTTCTAGGGGACTGATGACCTCAGAAGTTAAGTCCCATAGTGCTAAGAGCCATTTTAACCATACAAATGACTACGAATTGTACTTACTTACTGTACTTACAATGCAAGTTAACACATAATTTACAATTGAACGAAATACGCAAACCGCCTTTGGGCGTAACTCGTCGCTAACCACATATGTCCTGCCGTAAAAGACAGGTTGACACACTGTATGTTCTGTGCAGACGTCATCGGCGACCAGCTATGCCGGCCGAAGTGGTCGTGCGGTTAAAGGCGCTGCAGTCTGGAACCGCAAGACCGCTACGGTCGCAGGTTCGAATCCTGCCTCGGGCATGGATGTTTGTGATGTCCTTAGGTTAGTTAGGTTTAAGTAGTTCTAAGTTCTAGGGGACTAATGACCTCAGCAGTTGAGTCCCATAGTGCTCAGAGCCATTTTTCGACCAGCTACCTACAAATTATTACACTTCAAGTGCCATGACCTAATTTGTGGTAAAGGCGACTCAGCTAAAGAAGGTGTTGGAAACTCATCTAGGCATCACCATTTCCAGAAGTGTGTGATGTTCTGATCTGCAAAGCAGCAGCTACCTTGTGGTGCGAACTCGACACTCAGTAAGTTTTAAGCACCGCATACATTTGGATACTACAAACGCTCACATAACTAGTTTGTCGCCTGTCAGCTACGACTCCACTTAAAAGTTACGCATGAGACAATAATTATATACATGTGATTCCCAGTCTTTCTCGGCGAAATTTATGATTTCCACAAGCACTGTGCCTGCAGCCGAAATAGTATTGCCCTTCCCTTACTTTATTTCCACAGCTTTGGTAGCTGAACAATCGGAAGGTGAGTCGTTGGGCGAGGTGGCTATAGGACCCCACAACCTGTCCAATCTCCCGCGTGCCGGCCGGCCGCACACATCTGTGCCGGCAGCAGTGTTGGAAAGTGTGGACGCTCTCCTTCGAGGTGACCGACAGATCACAATCTAACACTTCGCAGTACAACTGGACGTCTCTGTTGGTACTACTGACACACTCGTCCACGAGTTGGGTTTCTTGCCGCCTAACAGTAGACCATAAAGAGCGACGATGGACCGTCTGTGCGGAATTGCTTTCGCGTTACGAGGCTGATTGTGACAATTTTTTCTAAGTTCAAAGCTGCACCCTCAGCCAGTACAGTCATGGCGACGGTCTTCAGGGACTCTGAAGGGGTTATTCTGTTTGATGTTCTCCCTCGTGGTACAAAAATTAACTCTGAAGCGTACTGTGCTACACTCAGGACACTGAAGGCAGGAATTCACCGCGTTCGTCACCACAAAAATGCAAAGGAACTTTTCTTTCTCCATGATAACGCAAGGCCTCACAAAAGTGTGCACACCCGTGAGCAGCTCATAAAACTTTATTGGCTGTTGTTTCTCACCCACCTACAGCCCGGATCTCGCACTTTCTGATTTCCATCTGTTTGGCCCAGTGAAGGATGCAATGCGCGGGACCCAGAAGGTGGTGATTGAGAGATTACTGATGCAGCACGAGGTTGGCTCCGACATCGACCGGTAGAGGGGGTACCATGCGGACATACAGGTCCTCCCAGTACGGTGCCGTGAAGCCGTCGCGTTGAACGGAGGTTATGTTAAAAAACAGGGTTTTGTAGACAAAACGGTGTATCGGCAAAAAAATGTGTTGCATTACCTACTGAACGCACCGCGTACGATGTCAGCATGGAGGTACTTAGCATGCTGGAGCAAACATTTTGGGGAAATGTGGTCCGTACTGCATATGGGCAGGTGCGCACGGATACCTTTTCGTTCTCTCAGAGGCCGCTGCGCATTAAAATCAATGGCACGTTATTTAGGTGACCTCAAAATTAACATACATATTGCCTCATTTTCTCAACTTCCCTCGCGTCGATTTATACCCACGATATTTCTCTTTTTTTTTTTCCTTGCTACCAAAATCATCTCCAATACACTTGCGATTTTGCACAAAAGTGGACTCTTGGGCACTCAGCAAAGGCCTTGATTAACATCTCTTACGTTAGATACAGAAAGTCGCACTAAGCGAGAACTGCAAAACGTGGATGATATGTAGGACGGTTTTCGCCAGTATGACGAGCGCGGGAGAACAGCTCCCAAAAAATAGAAGCAGAAAATGAGAGTACCACGAAGAGCTGTCTAAGAGCACTTCTGCAGCTCTCATGGCGTCAAAACCAAAGGACGTGTTACATATCATCAGTCTGGAACCGAGCGACCGCTACGGTCGCAGGTTCGAATCCTGCCTCGGGCATGGATGTGTGTGACGTCCTTAGGTTAGTTAGGTTTAATTAGTTCTAAGTTCAAGGCGACTGATGACCTCAGAAATAAAGTCGCATAGTGCTCAGAGCCATTTGAACCATCAGTTCAAAAAATGGTTCAAATGGCTCTGAGCACTATGGGACTTAACAGCTATGGTCATCAGTCCTCTAGAACTTAGAACTACTTAAACCTAACTAACCTAAGGACAGCACACAACACCCAGTCATCACGAGGCAGAGAAAATCCCTGACCCCGCCGGGAATCGAACCCGGGAACCCGGGCGTGGGAAGAGAGAACGCTACCGCACGACCACGTGCTGCGGACGAACCATCAGTCATTTTTGCTTTTGGTACATAGAAAGTAAACAAAAGTCAATCTGTTCGTTAGCGCTTCAGATCTCGACGAGGTAATTCGTGTTAAAAGACTGGTTCCTTTCGGTAAGGAGATGGGACGCGAGTTGATGTGTCGGTCGCCATGTTACGCAATTATTAATATGGGATGCTAATGTAAAACAACGTACGGCGTATGTTAAAATATAAAAAAAAGCCTGACTCGTGTACCGATTCGGTACCCCCCTGTTTAGGGCAATCTTGAGCGAAGGAATGAAAAACCCGACAGAAACAGCCGGCAACAGTGTATTGCTCCTAAGTGAATTCCACATGGTGTACAAAACGCTGATGTGTTCTTTTCTAGGCAGGTTAATTTCTACAGTAAATCTCTTCGTGAAGCTTAACGCCATTTTTATACCGTCTGCCATGGTGTCTGATGAACAACTCCATGACACAAGCGCGCTATCTAAGAGAACCAGGCACCGTTCTTCTTTGGATCAGCTAAGTCTCTTCTATGAATCCTACCTGGAGGCCGTGGCAGAAGGGCGAAAAATACTCGAGAATCGGTTGAAGTAGAGTCTTGGAAGGTCTTTCGAGGGTCAATTACATTTTCCATGGGATATGTCCAATGAATCTCAAACTCGTACACGCTTTTCGTACAAATTATGACGGTTAGACTTCAGATGCTGTAGATGCGTAATCGTGGACAGCATCCGAAGTATACAGTGGACTCCGATGTACCTCACGGAAAGGTGATATCACCAGTGTCAAATGGCTGCAGTATACTGTAGCAATTAAACGTGATATCCATCATCTACTCCCGCTCAGATGAAATTATTTTAACAAATGTCATTTTCGAATACGTTGTTAAACGGTGGAAGGATATTGTCTCAGCACTATGTAACAGTCTATTCAGTAGGAAAGAAATGTACACCAGTAATTTGCCAAATCTAACCTGCTACTCCAGCAATCCAATAACGACACAAGAAGAAAACAGGATCATTACACACAGCCGAGCATTCACTGTTTTAACGGAATATAACAAATCACTGGTTCAGCTTTAAAGATTAAACCATTGCCTGTGGCAAAATGAGGCGTCCTTCGCTGGATTATGGGTCCTACGCGACTATGTATTAACGAAGAAAACTAACACGGTGTGCCTGGAATCAAGTCGACTCCTCTAGCACCCTCTAATGTAAATTTGTTGGAAAGTTTGTAGCTTTTATGTACTCTCATTCTAATTTGGAGTTGGAACAATAATAAAGCAATAGTAAAAACAGTAAAAGATGCGTTGTATACACGAACACAAATACCGACCTACATTTTGTGGCTGTTCAACCAGGCCGTCGTTTATTCGCTGAAAGTAATAAATCATTCTTAAGAAAGTCTATGAATGACATAAAATCATTAAAAAAAATTCTGAGACCATATTTTCCCTAGACAGAGTTATACAGCGCATTGATCGCATTTTTACTGTATATACTTTACAACTTCACGCGTTTCGGCTTAAACCTAACAGTCAGATAAAAACAAATGAGGTGTGCTTACCTTACAGAGCACAATATGTTCATAAAATATAAGGAAGCCAAGCGTTTACGGTATTGACAGGGCATCGATATAAAGTATTTTGCGAATTACTGTGGTGTAGAAGATCACCAAGGACTAGTCTGACTAGTTAATGACGTAGGCTGCCTTAACCCTAGGAGTACCAACGCATTTCCCACAACGTTTAATACCAGGAGAGTGGGGTATTTTATGCCCCCACAAAAAATTTAAAAAACATCAAACTTTGTTAGTTGTCGTTGACTTTTGTTAACAACGTGCTTTTCAAGTAGGTATTGATGTACAAGTAGCGTCCAGAATACGAAAATATCTTTTAGAACAATCTCAGCAGTACCAAAGCATTTTACGCGATGTGTTCATCAAGAGAAGACACACTTCACGACCATTGCAAAAAAAAAAAAAAAAAAAAAAAAAAAAAAAAAAAAAAAAAAAAAAAAAAACAACACAGCGCACATACAAATTTCGTTGACTTTTACTCACAACATACGTTTTAATATATAGATGTGTAAGAAGGGTCCTGAACCTGAAAATATGAATATGACTTTAGTTACGGAAAGTTGCGTTCATTACTGCGACTCAAATTTTGGGGTTAAGTTTTACTGAAAGATTTAAACCAACTGCGGAATCTGGTATAAGAAATCATTAAAAACAACAATTTTTTTTCAAAAATTTAAAATCCAAGTACATGGCTATGTTGCTATATTTTCGAAATGTGGGCATAAAGTAACCAGCTCCCCCTCCCGGAACTGCGATCGTTAGCTAGCGTTAATACAGACGTGCTTTCGAAAACAGCACGCAGGAACACTGGGAACAAGACTACGCCATAAAATCGGCGGATGCTTCACAAATTTATGCCTTCAGGCGTTTATAAAATTGCCAATAGTGTAATCAAAATTTATTGTTGGTAAAAAGAGAAAGCAATTTCGCCATCCGATTTAGAGAGCACACCTACCAAACAGAAAAAAGTGCATTCCCGGTAATCATCTGAACTCCCAAAAACAAAAAAAGCCACGTACATGATAATTTACACATTTTACACAAGGTACGGAAAAGCTACATTTTAAACACACTGGAAGAAATGGTAATCTTTGTTCACGTTACGAGAGAACCACAACGCTTGCTTAACGAGCAAAAGAACTTCAGACTAAATTGGTGTTTTGAAATCTTTTAAGACCTGCCGGTGCAGCAATACAGCGCGTGCAGGCTTCATGCTTACCATTCCAGTGGGTGCACAGTTCTTGGCCTCTTGCTTGCGGCACGCTCGTCTCCGCTGATACCGTAACGTCCTTTTTATATTTTCCGAGCTGGGCACTGTCTTAACAGTATCATACAGATCCTTCATTTCATCCTGGTATATCTTCGACAACTGGGTAGTTTCTTCTCGAGCCCTCTTTTTCACCCTCTCCATTCGCTTCTTCACTTCGAAAGCTTGGTCTTCAGTTGGTCTACAGCTATGCCCGTACACGCGAAGCACCTCTCCTTTTGTCGAATACATCTTCCCCTTGCAACGCTCCGACTTCTCGCGTAAGCACAGCCACGTAACAACTCCGCCTCTAGATTCCCTGAACTTACGGTACGCGTAGCCTCTGTAATGAACTTCCATACCGCTAGTCACACTGTGAAGTTCGGAAGCCAAGTGAGTAAAGGGACTTGTGTTTCGACCTCCGCGACTTTCACACAGGGATAAAATGGAGGGGGTGGGGCGAAGTAGGCTACCGTTCCCTAGGGAGCAGGTAAGTTCCACAGAACTGTTGGGTCGTCCAGCGGCACACAGAGACAACAGAGGACGGGATACCCATTTGTCCGGCTTAAGTAAACCCTTCCACGAGTCTGTCGTGTCGGCAAATCACAAATGTTTCTGTAGCTTTGGAAACGGCCGCGAGCCATGGCTGGCCACAGCTCCAGCTTCGGCAGCCAACGAGGACATTTACGAAAACAGAGCCCAGTGAAATTTGCATGTAGGTATAATAAGGGTAGTGTCAGGAAGTCACAAACTTGAATCCGACGTCCGCTGTGTTAGTAGCCCGAACATTAGCTTCTGGTGGAAGTGATTACTGTGGCACTAGTCGTGCTGATTACAGTCTAAAGTGTACAGGAAACACGTTTCATTTGTAAGTGGGCTCGTTCAAGTGACACTTTCTTATATACACTCGAATTTTAGTTGCGCTGATTACTTTTACTGCAAGCAGTTTTATTTCTAAGAGGGCTCTGGTTGAAAGCTGTGAGAAACAAATATTGCAAACCGCCCAAACAAAGCAGCAGAAGTATGTTCTCAGCATTTTCGGGAAGAGACTATAGACATCGATTTCGTCACAACTTATTATGAAAGCAGTCTTTTCACATCAAATACTTCGCTTCTTAATTATTCGAAACGTGTAAATAGACGAAAGTTACGAGGCCAAATGCGTCATATTACTGAATCGAATATGCCTTTAAGAGCACAAAAACGTTTGAAAATGCCTTCCTGACACTATGTTAAAGCGCTGTAATAATTACTATTTAAAACAACTGTTGCATGGACACGACAGAAATTAAGAACAAAAGCAGCTGTAAACACGCGCCCAGTATTCGTGGAACCTAGCTGCTTCTGCAGCCACAGACTACCTGCAGCCCGGGAGACCTCGTGCACCGGAAACGCTCCCTATGAGTCACTGTCTACCTGCACTCAAAAGTCCGCACCGACCCCAGTGGTGGCAATCTTCAGTTCGTGCGCCTTGTGTGTATTTGTGTAGTTATAGGTACAATATAAACTGTCCACGATCATACGCGGTAGATCGTGTGGCCACGATGAAGGCTACTCGTATATCATAAAGAGAACCAAAGTAGATGGGACTTTGATTTTGCGCTGTTCAAACCAGAACGCAACATATTGCCGAGGAATGCTTAAGGCCAAAGATTGTTTAGTTCAAACGAGCATCAATGTGGAGCTACGGATGACGCTCGTTAAGAAGTAGGCAAGATTCTTAATCAAGCGAAAAAGACACGATCAGATAAGAATTCGGTTTCTAAAATTTATTACGGAGAGTTAGGAGACCAGCACGAGCGAAGATTTTTCTTGCTGAAATGCCAGAATAAACAAAAAAGAGGACATTATACAGCCACAGAGCCAAAACACAAGAAAATCAGCAAAAACCAGGACCACGGCAAGAAGTTCATCTTCAGCGGGATGTTGACCACGAATAAGTGACGATAACTTTTGGAGAGACAATCATAGATTTTACTGGAAAAGCAGGATGGGAGGTTCTGAATAGTGAACAATTTCCTCAAATACAGACGCGAACTTTGAAAACCAAAGAATGGAACAAACATCTATACGGTGGCCTTTGCATATTCTTTCCAAAGGAAAGAAAAGAGAAACATATTTGTGTCACATGGAGCGAATATAGGGGCTAGGAGATCATTATAATACTGTTTTGTGGCAAAAATTCACGAAAACGCAACGAAATGTGAGCAGGTACATTATAGTGGTGCAAAAACCATAATTTCTCCGCAACAAATCCTGACTTTTACGGACTGTTTCACGCAAACGACGTTGATTCGGAAGGAAAGGCATTCGTTGCTTTTTTTGTGTAGTAGATATATGAACCCTGACTTTTGTATTCCGCATGGTGTTAACGGATTTATTTAAAAATAAATGTTGCCCGGACGCATCTGTACACTTCGCCCTCCAGGATATAAAGCGTGGGCCGCGGCAGGGCCGGTACACTTTGTGAAATAGTCTGGCGCCTTGTAAGCTGGGTTGGTAGGCACAGTGAGGACTCGCTCGCTCGTCTGTTTACGAATAGACTATATCAGTGGACCTTTACTCGACCTTTTCAAGGCGCAAATTTCATTTGACGCTGTTTACAAAGTACTAAACACGATACCAATTCCAACATCACATTTTAATTTTAGTATTTTAAAGCATTTGCTACACATCGCAATACTGAAATCATCATTGCGTTACATCATCCCTACTTTACGTAAATTTAGCTTTTACCCATATTTTAAACGAAATTATGTTTAATTTTATAACAAAGCACCGTTTGTTAATGTGGTTCCACGGTCACCGCAGTCCGGGGTACATTTTATCTGGCGTTTCTATGAAATGTATAATGGCTGTGTGCCAAATACCATGCCACATTCGAAAGTGTCACTGCACTAACACCATCAAACAGCAGCACTCGTCCATGATATTCATCTACACCAGAATTTTTGATGAAATAGTGCGTATAGGTGTCTTCTTAATACGGTATATCGTTCTTTGAACGTGTCACGTTTTGTGCTCTGTAAGAGTTGCTTCATTCTCTTCTTTTCAGCCAAGAGATTCTAGATGACTCAAATCAGAAATGTCTACAATTGCGAAGTTAATAGAATACGAAAGTGATGAAAGCGAATTATCGCATTATTCTTGAATAAGACAATCGTCAGTCAGTCAGTCGATTTGCTTCTGAAATGTTACTACAGCTATCATATAAGGCCCACTCTGGCATCTACAGTCGAGTGTAGAATCAAATATACGCTATGTATTCTCTGGCACTATACAAACAATCAATGACACACCATACCAATACACACTTTATGAAACAATGCTATCGGAGTGTGCGACGAAGGTAAAGTTTAACATCCAATCGAGACTGATGTCAGAACAGACGGAGCTACCCTTCATTTGGAGGGAGGAGAGAGAGAGAGAGAGAGAGAGAGAGAGAGAGAGAGAGAGAGACAGAGAGAGAGTGAGCCTTGCCCTCGTTGATACGTGTGAAAAGTACTGGAAAGCTTAATCATCTGACCAGGTGGAGATCTGAATCTGACTTGTCCACTGTATCATCTTTCCAGTCGAAGCGATTAAAACACATATTCAATCCGCAGCAGAAACAAAAATTAAGGTAAATTCGAAAGAAATGGCACTGACATCTGTACACACACACACACACACACACACACACATACCGCATCGTGTACGTTGCAGGAATACCTTTGGTGTCACTTTAGGTCCTGTGTACCTCTCCATATATACTTCGCAGAGCACAGTACATGGAAGAGAGTACATCGCACCAGTAGTCACTACCTGATCCATTCACTGCACGCAAGGAACAAGTTCCTGCAAGCATTCTAATCACTCTTTCTTGTTCTCGTGATGCCTTCGTGATATGTATAATAGCACAGCTATTGAATAATTAACTCAGTATTGTCAATAGTGAGCCGATCTCTCATGTTTGCTCCCTTCCGCTGGAGGTTCGAGTCCTATTTCGGGCGCGCGCGCGTGTGTGTGTGTGTGTGTGTGTGTGTGTGTGTGTGTGTGTGTGTGTGTGTGTGTGTGTTGTTCTCAGCATAAGTTAGTTTAAGTAGTTTGTAACTGTATCGACCGATGACCTCAGCAGTTTGGTTCCTTAGGAATTCACATACATTTGAACATTCTCATTTTCGCTCTTCGGCGCATTAACATTACCACTTTTGTGATAGTGCCGAGCCTTGCAGTATCCCTTCTTATACTTGTTTAATGCTGGAAGATTGGCCGTCCTGTTTTAAAAAGTATCGCTTGTCTTGTAAAAAGCTGTCAATAATTTTGATGACATAATCAGGTATAACTCTGATCGCATGAAGAATGTTATTAATCAGTCTTTCTAGACTTTATAGTGCGCCTTTCCAACGCCTAGGAAGACGACAGCTGTGTAACTAGCGTGGTTCGTTTGTAAGCAATGTTCTCCGAAATTCTTAAAAATTGTAGTTCTGAGGAAAGTTTAGTCAGGAATGTGAAATGTTTTGGTCCTATCAGCCATTATCTGTCAGGGACGTGAAATATTTTGATCCTATTAGTCACTCTCTATCAGTGGTTCTCTTACTCTTTGTAGAAGGATTCACTCAAATGCTTTTGAAGTGGTATGTAGTACACTTATTGGGCGCGACTGTTTGGTTAAGTCTTTTTCTGGCTTCGGAACTGAAATAATACGTGGTATTTTCCAGGAGCTTGGGAAATATTCACGTTGAAGAGAGCTGTTCATTATTCGTGTTAAAGGTACTAGAGTTAATCTTGGAAGATGCTTTAGTTATTCATTCGTCATTCCGTCAGGTCATGGGGCTGAACTGGAACTTAAGTTCCTGATGATTCTCCGAACGTCCGCAGGAGTCGTCAATTGCGTCGGGTGTTGGTATGCCGTCTGTCTTGCGCTAGTTATTGTACTCTGTGGTGCTTCATTTCTGTCCTCAAAATCCGGTATATGAGTTCGTTTGGGCTTCATACGTCACAGCAAATATTTCCGCTTTGTGTAGTGCGTCACAGATTAGTCCAGCTGTCTTTGGTGCCTTAGGTTCCCGCAGGGCATGAACTAGCTTCCAATCATCCCTACGCTGAAGCAAAAGTTCAAATGGCTCTGAGCACTATGGGACTTAACATCTGTGGTCATCAGTCCCCTAGAACTTAGAACTACTTAAACCTAACTAACCTTAGGACGTCACACACATCCATGCCCGAGGCAGGACTCGAACCTGCGACCGTAGCAGTCGCGCGGTTCCGGACTGAGCGCCCAGAACCGCGAGACCACCGCAGCCGGCTGAAGCAAAAAGTTTCCCATTTTGCCCCCCCCCCCCCCCCCGCATTTCAGCGGGCCTCTCTATCGCGCGTCTATGCAGTTCTTTTGATAATCTTCTCAACAGCCTTCGGTCTTCTCGGCTTCTGAAAAGTTGCCAACGTTTCCAGGCTCTGTTTTTAGATCTTGTGTCAATGGTGAGAATTCTTCATGTACTGATTAGTGAATGTGGTAGCGATAGCTGCTTATTTATAGACCACCTTTTATTTTTCTTGTTAATGATTCAGTATCAGAGTCAACGAGTTCAATGTTAGAGACGTCAGTAGTTGGCCTAATATTGTTATATATGGATCCCAGTTTGTTGTCTTTGGTGAATGGATCGGTGGTTCGACTTCGAAATGACTGTGTTTGTGCTATTTACTTTCTGGACGCCTCTTGGAACTTGCTACGTCCCTCCAAGAGGCTGGATGAGCTTCCCTGCTGTTTGTTCTAAAACCAACATGAGTGGACATGCCGTGAAACGGGCGAACGGCTGATCGAAACATGCGCCGCGCTAAGGACGCAGGCCGGTGGAGGAAGTATTGCGCTACTTCGGACATTCGCCTAGGTTTCCACGGGTCCTGTGGCAGTAATCGAGCACACAATGACAGCTGTGGATCACGTGAACGTTATTGCGGACTACCTGCATCCCTCTGTGCTTCAAGTCTTACTCACAGCAATGAAATTTTCCAAGTGGATAACTCTCTATGTAACAAGGTCACAATGAGGATACAGTAATTTGATGAACATGATAGTCAACTCATTTGGTATCTTGGCCACAAAACTTCGCCTGATCTGAACCCAATAGACTACATCTGAGGTGCTGTCGGACGCCAACTCGGCGCACACAAAAAACTGGCCCGTAATTTATGGTAATCGAGTGAACTGGACGTACACCAGATTTCTTTTTCCAACAGCGAACTTCTGGTTTCTTCCCCTTACGGTACTACCGTCCGATCATAAACCGGTCCGTTAGTTGTTAACGACAGAATTTTTTAACAAGCACATTTGACATCTGGTGCCACGTGTGTCTAGGACTTGTCGTAGCACTGGAAAATCTCTGCTGTATTGCATTCCAAAGGTGGGCCAACACGCTAGTAAGCAGATGGTCCTAATGTTTAGGCTTATCAGTGTATAACAGATGGCACAAGCGTTATTTAGTTGCGGTTACTTCCTATAACAAGCCCCACTTACTTTACTCGTCAGCCACATCTTCAGCGTGGACAATGAAGCAAATGGTGTAGGCAGCTGGGAGCAATGCTTTTTTTTTCCATAGCCACGATACATTGTTGATATGTCTTTCACAAATATAGGCAGAGTTTCATACGGAAGAGCTTTACCAAACGACCGTAAATTGTGGAACTATAGATACGGGAAACTACGTAATTCGTCTCCGTTCCCCTGGCGGCCCTCTCTCTTAACTGAGGACTTCAAAGATACCGACTACAGCTCAGTATTCTGGGTGTAGACCGATGGGTCGTGGGAAAACATAAATTCAACGGAATGGTTCACAAATTCGTGATCTATGCGTGGCAATAAGAAGTGCTTTAAAAGGGGCATTAAAGTTTTGTTACTTCTAGAGTATATTCTAAGCATAAAACACTTCCTAGACTTCTATTCAATATCTCTGAAACCCTTAAATGTTCTGTTTCTTCGCTTTTTAGGAGATGTCCTCTTCCGCACTTCCGAGTGGCGATATGTGAGTCATCAGCTTGTACAAACTTGTTCTCACCACAAATGCGGACACTGTCATTCGCGACAATAACGTAGCACACCTGACGACAAAAACCGTAGTAGACACGAACAGTATTCACTGACACTTCGGTTACCGACGCAGTAACTTATAACGTGTATTTTTTTACCCAGCGCTACACTATTATGATAATTTTCTCAATGGCCATTTTGGAGTTATGAAACCACGCGCTATTTTCTGACGGAAGCCTTTTCTTGCATTTTCTGCAGTGCAGCTGAAAGGGGAAGCCTACAACGAAGTCTTCTTAGAGTGTGTGACACACGTCTCCCCACGACAGTAATAACTCATACCCCCAACTAAACTGTAAGCAGTTGTCTACACTACACAATCGCAGAATTAGCTTCCGCCACGTGACTCTTAGACGTTGATAGCAAGCTGAATTCATTCATCAGTATAAGAACGTTATGGTTCAGATGGCTCTCAGCACTATGGGACTCAACTGCTGAGGTCATAAGTCCCCTAGACCTTAGAACTACTTAAACCTAACTAACCTAAGGACATCACATACATCCATGCCCGAGGCAGGATTCGAACCTGCGACCGTAGCGGTCGCGCGGTTCCAGACTGTAGCGCCTAGAACCGCTTGGCCACTTCGGCCGGCAAAAGAACGTTATACAACGTTCCGTAGTCAACGCAGAAAACATTATCCATATCTGCATCCTCTAAGGTCGCGCGTTCGATATTTATCGGTTGGAGGCTGGCCATGATTTTGTTATGGACCGCTTCTTGGAACCTACAAATTTAGACGTTGTTTGGGATTTGATCATTCATTTTGTAAGTCAGTCAGTACAATAAACGGAAAGATTGAAAGCGTCGTTTTCCGTTTCCTTGGAACCGCCTAGTAAAGAACCTCGCTGCAGACAATGGCGTCGTCAACAGACAATATGTGTGTGCTGCGATAAATCGTTTACCGTCCTTGGGGCACAGCCGAGGTAATTGTCGTTCCTGTCGAACAATTACTGTCGTTTGTTGCCTGTAATGAGTGAAATCACAACGAAATTACGAATCTGGGTACGATATATAAGGTTAAACGAACGGCAGGAACCAGGTCCGCCGCTAAATCGCGGTAAAAATAAAACCTGAAAGCAGCAAATCCTGTCGGGTGGGGATAACGGACGGTCATCTCGGGTAGGCGCAGCGCACGCGGGCGAGTTTCGTGAAAGCGCATAAACCGGCGATAAATCTGTCGCGCGGTGTCCACTTCCTTCGAGGGCGGCGGTAACTCACGCCGCGCTGGCTCGACAGGGCTATCCGACGGGCGCAAAAACTGCGGCTGCCGGCAGGGGACACGTCCTCGCAGCCGGCGCCGGCGAGCCAGTAAAACAGCGGCTGTAGTAAACAAAAGAGTGTGTTTGTGTGTGCATCCCATGCTAAGGTGGCTTAAAGAAATGCACTGAGGTGACAACGTTCATGGGATAACGATATGCACATAATATGCAGATGGCGGTTCTATCGCGTACACAAGGTACGAGGGTGAGTCAAATGAAAACCTTAAATTTGTAATAACAAATCGAAATTTCGCGCCGTTATCCTGTAAGTTGGTAAGCGTGCTACAAACAGCGTGCAGGATGGCCTGTAGGCGGCAGCATAGTGCAGATGCACACATACCGTCGCAGTATCAGTATAAAGATGGCCGCCACACTTGCGACCTGCACCAGGGAAGAACAGTGTTCTTTTATTCGGTTTTTGCGTAGTGAAGGTGTGAAATCTATTGAAATTCATAGACAAATGAAGGTTCAGTACGGTGATGCATGTTTGTCATAGCAGCAAGTCTACGAATGGAGTAGGAAGTTCGCTTATGGTGTGACTTCAGTGGAAGATGCTCGTCCAGGTCAGGGCACAACGAGTTGTGACTCCACAGAACATTGCAGCAGTTGAAGCCATAGTGAATGGAAACCGCCGAGTGACACTGAATGACATTGCAGCATGTTTACAGATTAGTCATGGGTCAGCAAACTACATTGTGCACGATGTGCTCCAGTTTCACAAAGTGTCTGCAAGATTGGTGCCTCGGCAGTTGACTCCTGAAATGAGAGAACGTGTTGATACTTGTGAAGAACTTCTTCGGCGCTTATAACGGGAAGGTGATGGCTTCCTTGCAAGAATCGTTACTGGGGACGAAACCTGGGTTCACTTCCACCAACGGGAAACTAGGAGAGCGAGCAAGGAATGGCCATTCCTCATCACCAAAACCAAAGAAGTTTCTAACAGAACCATCAGCAGGGAAAGTTATGCTGACTCTCTTTTGGGACGAAAAAGGCGTCATTTCGGAGCATTACACGCCTAGAGGGACCACTGTCAGCAGTGCAACATACACAGCAGATCTCCTAAAAAATCATCTGCGGCCTGCAATCAGATCAAAGCGACGTGGATTGCTGTCAGCAGATGTCCTTTTGCAAGGCCCCAGACAGCCCATACAACAATTGGAACAATCACAGACCTGCATTTTGAGTGTCTTCCTCATCCACTATACTCACCAAAACTTGCCCCAAGTGATTTCCATATGTTTGGACCACTCAAACACGCAATGGGAGGAAAGAAGTTCCGTTCTGATGAAGAGGTACGCCACGCGGTGCATGAGTGTTTGCGCGGACTATTAAAAGAATTTTTTTCTAAAGGAATTTATGCACTTTGTATTTTAAAAAATATTTAAGGTTTTCATTTGACTCACCCTCGTATAACAGGGCAATGCATTAACTGAGCTGCCATTGTATCCAGGTGATCCACGTCAAAAGAATTCCGACGTGACTATGGACGCACGACGGGAATTAATGGGCTTTGAAGGCGGAATGGTAGTTGGCGCTAGCACGGAACATTCCACTTCGGAAACCGTTAGGGAATTAAATATTCCGAGATCCAGATCCACAGTGTCTACAATGTACCGAGAATACGAATTTTCAGGCATTACCTCCAACTCACAACGCAGTCACCGACGTCCTTCACTTAAAGACAGAGCAGCGGCATTTGCGTAGAGTTGTCGGTGGTAACAGACAAACGACATCCATGAAATAACACCAGAAATCAATGTAGGACGTACGGCGAAAGTATATGTTACGACAGTACGGGGAAATTTGCCGTTAACGGGCTATGACAGCAGTGGCTTCACTAACAGTTCGACATAGCCTGCAGCGCCTCTCCTGGGCTCGTGACAATATCGGTTGGACCTTAGACGATTAGAAAACCGTGGTCTGGTCAGATGAGTCCCGATATCAGTTGATCAAGAGCGAGTGTGGCGCAGACCCCACGAAGCCATGGACCCAAGATGTCAACAAGGCATTGTGCAAGCTGGTGGTGGCTCCATAATGGTGTGGGCGGAATGGACTGGGTCCTCTGAGCCAACTGAACCGTTCCTTGACTGGAAAAGGTTATTTTCAACTAGCTGGAGACCATTAGCTACCATTCATGGACTTCACGTTCCCAAACATGTTACTGGACCACAATTTTTCGCCGCTGGTTAAGATAACATTCTGGACAGTTCGAGAGTATGATTTGGCCACCCAGATCTCCGGACATGAATCTCGACGATCATTTATGGACATGACCTAGAGCTCAGTTCGTGGACAGAATCCTGCACGGGCAAATAATGAATTACCGTCCTCAAAAGTACAACTGTTCTATATACGCCTACCAGAGTATCTACAAGGGTAATACAAGGCTTTCCAGAGAGAATAGGAACCGTTGGAGACACCAATTCCAGCCGTTCAAGACGCCAACTGCATCACCAATGTCGAGCTAAAAAGGGAAACAGTCCAACGTGGTCGTTTATTTATAGATACACTTTGATGCGCGTATCGCGGTGAAATCCTATATGGGATGACACATGAAGGTATCGATAAACAATAAATGTTAATGGCGCGTTGCACCAATACTAGCGTTCGGTGGAAGATAACCTAGGCTTGGCCGGTTGCATTCAAAGTTTCTCACTATCTTGGGTAATACTAATGGCGCTGGTAGACAGCTAGATCTCTCGTATGGTATATGTTCGTAAAACTCTGAAGCTACGTTTCGCGGAAATGGATGTGAATGGCATCATCACGCTAGAGCAGCATTCTAAGCATGGACTACAGTTGTGTTAAAAGTCGGTGACTCCGGTGTTTGCTTCCCTTGTGAGACATGCTACACTCCTTAGTGTCTGGGCAGGATCGTCGTCTCATACAGCGGAAGTCAGTGGTTTCTAGTTCTGCCTAGATCATGGAAGTGAGTTGAAAAGACGCGTCACTGTGTGTAATATAATGCACACAGTGATGGTGTCAAATAGACAGAAACAGTCTCAATGGGTCAGATAACGAACGTGATGAAAGCATTCGGGATAGCTGATGCTGTGTGACTAATGGCGAAGAAGCAGTGGTCGTGGAGTTTTTTAACTGGGTTACTGAAAGTACAGTAGTCAAGTTCCTGGCAAAATAGAAAGAGAAGACGCCAAAATCTTAATTAAAATCGGATCGTAAGTTTACTGTTAAAAAGTATGTTCTTGGTCCCCCACTCCATTTTACCAACTACTTTCAGGTAGAATCTAGATTCCTCTCCTTGTGCAACTGTGCTAACACCTCTCTCTCTCTTTCGGCCGGCTGACAGAAACAAGCCACTAATTTAGACCACAAAAAGACAACGGAAACCAAAACAAATTGGTTTCCGGGCAATGTGCGTGAGTGAGAGTGAGGGGAGGAGGGCTGGATGGGTGGGGATGGTGTGGGGTGGGAGTGACGCGATCGCGATTAATACCTCAAAGGGATAATCCGTAACGAGCAAAAACTGGGTGCGGCCACACTGCCGGGGTGACAACACTGTAGCGGGGGGGTGGCGCTGGAGGGGGCAGGCGGGGAAGCCCCGGATCAATACGGCCCGCCCGCGGTCACGTGCCGCCAGTCACGTGCAAGTGAGAGGGGGGGGGGGACAGAGGGCGGCAGGGGTAGCAACGAGCAGTAGCGCCGCCCGCGCTGAATGGCTGATCGGGGCTCCCAAGCCAGGGGGGCAATAAACCGCACGCAGCTGCCGGCTATCAGCCGGGGAACGTACCCCAGGCCCCACTCGGCCTAGCTTTAATTTGAAAACGCGTATCAACAACCCGAGAAACACTACTGAAAACTTCACCCTTAATTTTTTTCCTGACGGATTAGTCCATCATTCTGTGTTTTGCGCAACTTCCGTGCCGACAACTTAGTACACACATAAGACAAGATATTTGTATAGAAGGTGTGTTCTAAAAGCAACTGAAATTTAGTAATTCACCGCATGGTATTGATGCGTTTCACGTGATTTTTTCGTTGTTGTGTTGGTAAACACGTTTCAAAAGTATTTGTTCTGTGCCAGCCATATCGGATATTTCGACGGTCGTCAGCTGTAGAAAAGGTTACATGTGTTGGGCTAATAAAGGCGATTTTTTATTTTGTACGTAAATAGCTCAGGAATTTTATATTACATTTTAAGGTAAGAACGGAATAAAATGCATTAAAGTTTTACGAATGTTAAATATGGCCTTTGGCGAATCTGCTACGAGTAAAACAGGTTTACGAGCGGTATGTGCTTTTCGAATAAGGCAAAGTTGACATTAAAAGTAACGAGCCCCCTGGGCGCCTTAGCACGTAATGAACCATTGACATCATGGAAAAAATGATTACGAGAGCAATCATAATCAGAGAAAGTTGCTGACACTAACAAATAAATTGGTTAATACCATGAATTTTCGGATGTTTTGGCTGTGAAACATGCGACGACAAAATTTGTTCACAAATCGTTGAATTTCGAGCGGGCATATTTGTGTCACACTAATGAGGTACGTTTTGAACGGGATAACAATGATGTAGAGGAATATATGAAAGTATTTTGTAAAATTTACCGTTACTTTTTAATACACCATATATTGTCCTAAATGACAAAGTGCAAGAACAAAGAGAGGAACACAAAATGAATTTGGGACTATGGATAATGACACTTTACCTAAACAATTAAGTCAATACCACGCAAAAGGAAAGAGTTCCCCTACCTTCCATAGCAGACGTACACAATGACCCCATCCAACTCTTAGACACACGAGGTTTTTCAAAAGACCGAACGCGTAGAGGCCACCTAATTCCTTGTGCAGTACATGAAGACCAACCTCCTTCCCTTTCTCCTTCCCGATATCCATTCTCTTTCCAAGTACAGTTCGTTTTCTGGGAGACAACGGAAGGCGTATATTCTCCAGCAGAGTTATTGCTTCAATCTGAAAAGCATGGTTAGTTTGTTGCGGAGACATTTCTCCATCAAGTCCATCCACGTCCGCTAAGCTGGGAGGACCACCAACCTCTTATAAATTTAAATGCTTGAGAGTCATACCGAGACTATTTGTATAGTCTTGTAGCCGAGCGGTCTAAGGCGCTGCAGTCATGGAGTGTGCGGCTGGTCCCGGCGGAGGTTCGACTCCTCCCTTGGGCATGGGTGTGTGTGTTTCTCCTTAAGATAATTTAGGTTACGTAGTGTGTAAGCTTAGCGGCTGATAACCTTAACAGTTAAGTCCCATAGGATTTCACAAACATTTGAACATTTTTATAGTCTTGTACGGTGTTACAGGGGAATGTTGGATATTAAGTGGGTAGATCGAGTGATTAATGAAGAGGGGAGAAAAAAAGAAACTTACGGCATAAATTGAGTAAAATAAGGGATCAGTTGATAGAGCACATTCTGGGGCATCAAGGAATCGTCAGTTTCGTAATGGAGGAAAGTAGGGGAGGGGGGTGGGGGAGTTCGCATGTTGACATGGATGTACGGTGCTGTAGTTATGCAGACATGAACAGGCTTGCACAGCATAGATTAGCACGGAGAGCTGCATCAAACAGTCTTCGAATTGAAGACCACAATAACATACAAACGAGGGTACATTTTTTTGTAAACAAAAATTTGCCGGAGGAGAGAGTGGACAAGGAACGATTGGGGATTGTAATTCAGGGCTCTGGATTTTTTTTTTTTTTTAATTTTCCCCTCAAGCGACTGGAACAACGCCTAGTGACAGAGCACACTAACTAGAATTTGTTGATTAGGTACGTAACACTGCCTTTCCCTTGCGTAAATGGCCGAGATCTGTACTAGTGGCTTACCCAGTTTGGTAAGCATGCCAGAACAATGCAGCAGTCTCCCCTCTGTCCATGTAAAGCACAAACATTCATTTTACGCCACTGGACATCGTGTCACCCTCCTCTTTCCCTACTGTTCCAGTCTTAGCATATCCAAATTGCTCTTGGATAACTTCTTCAGATTCTTTACAATGAAACCGGGAAAAAAATACAGTGTCCTGTCTTCGTGACTACTTCTACTTTCGTTACAGCAGACAGTGTTGAACAAATGAATGCGGCGGTTGGACCACGCAATCAGTCGTGCGAGCCGCGGGTTCAACAGCAGCTGCGGTAGACGCGACAGCTGCAGCACGTTCGGCGCTCGCGATCGAGGGCCAGTTGGGCGCAATTCCCCTCCCTCTAGTGTTGTAAAGGACAGATCGCACTATCGTACACGGATGATACCGAGGCGGGCATAAGGAGGACCCGCCCTCACAGCTTCAATTCTATCAATACCTCGTCTCCTACCTTCCAAACTTTCCTGCCTCGGGCATGGATGTGTGTGATGTCCTTAGGTTAGTTAGGTTTAAGTAGTTCTAAGTTCTAGGGGACTTATGACCACAGCAGTTGAGTCCCATAGTGCTCAGAGCCATTTGAAATATTTTCTTCTGTGAACCTTTCAGAACTAGCACTTCTGGAAGGAAGGAATTTGCGGAGACATGGCTTTGCCACAGGCTGGGGGATGTTTCCAGAATGAAATTTTCACTCTGCAGCGGAGTGTGCGCTGATATCAAACTGAAGTAAAGCTGTGAGGACGGGGCGTGAGTCGTGCTTTGGTAGCTCTCCGTTGGTAGAACACTTGCCCGCGAAGGTCACGAGTTCGAGTCTCGTTCCGGCACACACTCTTTTCCTGACTAGTCTGCTGATATCCTTTCACTGTCATTAATTCGCAAGTTCCGAATGAAAATTCCACGTTAAATATGGGACCAGAGGAATCTGTTGAAAAAAGTTCCCTTTGCCCTTCAATGCGCATTTCGCCACAAATTTGCGCACTAAACAGCAGAATTTCTTAAATCCTTGTAGATCATTGACATGGTTCAAATGGCTCTGAGCACTATGGGACTTAACATCTATGGTCATCAGTCTCCTAGAACTTAGAACTACTTAAACCTAACTAACCTAAGGACATAGCCGGCCGCTGTGGCCGAGCGGTTCTAGGCGCTTCAGTCTGGAGCCGCGCGACCGCTACGGTCGCAGGTTCGAATCCTGCCTCGGGCATGGATGTGTGTGATGTCCTTAGGTTAGTTAGGTTTAGGTAGTTCTAAGTT
Source organism: Schistocerca nitens (assembly GCF_023898315.1). Classification (NCBI taxonomy): domain Eukaryota; kingdom Metazoa; phylum Arthropoda; class Insecta; order Orthoptera; family Acrididae; genus Schistocerca; species Schistocerca nitens. The sequence goes on from NC_064618.1 coordinate 617,060,809, forward strand.
CTAGGGGACTGATGACCTGAGATGTTAAGTCCCATAGTGCTCAGAGCCATTTAACCTAAGGACATCACACAACACCCAGTCACCACGAGGCAGAGAAAATACCTGACCCCGCCGGGAATCGAACCCGGGCGCGGGAAGCGAGAACGCTACCGCTCGACCACGAGCTGCGGACCAGATCATTCACATGTTCTAAGTTTAACGAACTGTTACTCATTTGTTTAATACAAAAATCTTAATGTACAAAAGAAGAAATGATCGGCCAAGAACAACGAAGTTCCCAGGCTAACAGAAATGAAGTTCAGTACCTCACGCAACCCCGTGTTATAGGCCAATGAAGAAGCTACACATCTTGCACTGCCGGACTACTCCATTTCCACAATATTGTTCGGGCCAATAGCAAACCAAACACTTTTTTCCTCCAACATCAGGACACTTTTTTTATACGAGAGGAAGGGTCAAATGGCTCTGAGCACTATGGGACTTAACTGCTGAGGTCATCAGTCCCCTAGAACTTAGAACTACTTAAACCTAACTAACCTAAGGACATCACACACATCCATGCCCGAGGCAGGCTTAGAACCTGCGACCGTAGCGGTCGCGCGGTTCCAGACTGTGGCGCCTAAAACCGCTTGGCCACACCGGCCGGCCGAGAGGAAGGGTTTTTCAATGAAGTACCTTACGAAAACGCCTTGATGGAATTGTGGAGATGTGGTACGACTAGAACAAAACCTTACAAGAAGACATTTATAGCATAGACTGTTTTATAGCTGCATTATAAAATTTTAGCAGCAGCCTAACAATCAGCTGCTTCAGTACCGTCGATAAGAAAGATTAGTACTAACCAATAAACACATGATCCTTTAAAAAATTTAACTTCCATATATAAAATAGCTTCAACCGTCTGATTACAAATGAGTTATTATGTCAAATATTTGACTTTAGGAATGCCATCGAGAAAAAGTTTAGAAAAGTTTTGAAACTATGGTTAAAGTTTGTTGGAAGTCGCTAAGTGCTCTCTTTATGAAACACTGAATTTGCGCTCCATTTTAAGGAAAGGCAAGTTTTTGACTGAATGTTCAATCGTGTCTCCTGAACTGTGTCATAACATGGTATATCTTTACAGGTACATTCAGTGGTATATGTGGATCCTGTCTGTAAAATGCGTTGTGAAACATCTGCAGCGTACTTGAAACAGTCTTGGCAACAAGGAGGTAGGCTCACTCTGAAGAGATATTCGTGGCCGTCGATTTGTTTCGGACGAAGAGGTGCACGCCTGAGTACAATCATGGTTACGTAAGCAACTGAAAACATTTTTCCATGAAGGCAATGATCGTCGTGCCTCAGAATGGGCTAAATCTGTTACCAATTATGGCGATTATTTTTTAAATAAGGAACAGATTACTTACTTTTTTCCATCTATTTCGTTTTCATTTGACTGCCGCTTATAGACAACTGAAATCGATACAAAGTTAGGCATTCGCAATTTTATCGCAGCGCTGCAAATCCTAATCCGGAAGACAGCCTCATATTGTGTGCTGATCAGAACGCTAGGAAGCAATTTACATTCGTATACAGCGGCCTGAGACGTGCCACAGTTATGATAAAGTGAGACATAGTGGCGTCGGTGAATTCCTGATGGGGAGTGCTTCCTCGACAGCACGTATCTCCCAGGCATGCATTATTTAGCGACCGAAACAGCGACATGTGACGCGGAAGCAAACCAAAAAGAGAAAACGAACGTTGCGGCTCTTGCGTTGCCGTACATTTGGATCGATACACGCTACGTGTTGTTTCACTGTCCCACGAGAATGGTCGCGCGAAACGAGAGTTAGAATGAATGTCGCAGTGGGACAATTTCGGAGGAAAACAAAAGTGAATGTACGTCTACGTGAGCACTGCTGGTGTGCTTTCGGGTATACAGCCGAGTTGTTGATACCATTTTCATGCACAATATTTCTAAGAGTGACCCAATGGTATTCGTCTACGCTGCGGGCTGTATTTTTACGCGTACTCGCTCCCTGCGTGAAGTTATCGTTGATGTCGCGATGCTACGAGTTATTTCTAGCCTACTTCGACTTCCAGCGCCCGCTACGCCCTTTGAGGCTCATTTGTTTTCCACAGAGCCCGCACTGTTATTCCTTGCCGGCCGAATACCGAATTTGAAATTTCATTCAACACCACAATTCCCACCGGATATATCCGAGTGGACAAATGTGGTTATTTTGTGACGAAATCTGTGTTTTATTTGCAATATGAATGGTAACAATGACTAACGTGTTCATTTCTATTACGTTTAAGCCACTGCGCTATTTAACAATCTGTAATTGGCTAGCATGCTGACACACAAAGGAACTATGCAATTAAAGCCTGTAAACTGATTCGTTACACGTCATTCGGTAAAAGTAGTGTAACCAATGTATGGAACATGTAATTAACGAACTAACAAGTGTGAGTTAGGAACCTCGGCTACGCAGGCAGGTTTATGAGCAATTAAAGGGTCATTAGTTAATAATTTTGTTTTGGTTTGTAATACTTCTGTATGGTTGTTCGGCTTTGGTCCCTTCAATGGAGCGAGTATGGAAACCAGGTATTAGAATATGAGTTCTTCCAAAATGACGTCACAACCGTAAGTTCAAGTTACTGCGCTGCTTGGTCAAAGAAGGCGGGTGTACAAAACACACGGAGTAAGAATGTTCCTAAATGAGCAGCACAATAATTTGAAATGAATTTCTGTAGTAAGTGCTGTTGGCTTGTGTTGCCAGTAAGGATTGACAGCGCAAGTCTGTACCAATGGCACTCGAGCTATTCTGAAACTTAAATAACTGAAGATTTCCAGATGAATCATTGACCAGCCGAAATCAGATTCCCTAAATAAAATAACAGGAAATATGGAAACGAGGTACCTCTGCTTTGAATGATACCGATGAAATTATATGCAACAGAGATTGTAAGCCGAATACATACGTCAACACTATCGCATAAGCTCTAAAGAAAATTTGAAATCTATAATTGGAGACTTCTACACGGCACAGCAACCTTAACAGCGATAGTGACTAGGACGCTCTTTAGAGAATAGGAATTCTGCAGCCTAAATCGGAAGGATTTTCCTTATACTCACTAAAATGGTCATCATTCCTCTGCCAATGGTAAACACTGCCTGGGACGTACATGTTCTGTGCGGGTTCAAATGGTTCAAATGGCTCGGAGCACTATGCGACTTAACTTCTGAGGTCATTAGTCGCCTAGAACTTAGAACTACTTAAACCTAACTAACCTAAGGACAACACACACATCCATGCCCGAGGCAGGATTCGAACCTGCGACCGTAGCGGTCGCGCGGTTCCAGACTGTAGCGCCAGAACCGCTCGGCCACCAGCGGCCGGCACATCCATGCCCGAGGCAGGATTCGAACCTGCGACCGTAGAGGTCGCTCGGCTCCAGACTGTAGCGCCTAGGACCGCATGGCCACTGCGCCCGGCGTTCTCTGCGGGTCACGAGAGCATGCAGAGAGCGGTTTTGTGTCTGAGCAGCTGCTGCTGCTGCTAACAGAAACTCGAGAATCAGCGGGAGAAACCCAGTTCGGTACTGAGCCTGAGCTTCTCAGATAGCACTATCATCATGACTGGTGTATGACGCTTGCGTTTACGGCAACTCACACCATATTAGACCCGCTCCTAACACGCAGCACACGTTGCAGATGTTTTGGTAACGTTCTGAAACATCTATTGCACCACGAAAAGACAAAAGAAAAATTAAAATTTTGTGAGGAGTTCTTAGTTTTAGGGCAATAGTTCCCGATGATATTACTGTCATTCCACTGACACATACCTTACTCCACACGTCTCACAATGTCCTAAGTTTCAAACGATGGTTCAAGCATCACACTAAATGAGGAAGCGTCAATATGCAGGCCGCCGCGAATTTGGCTTCTTTGTGAACTGCAGAATGAATGTTTCAGAATGAAACGGAAATACGTTGAGAAGTAACAAAGACCCAACCTGAAGAGTAATAGTCCAATAGAGCCGTATGCTACACTCTTGAGGTTCAAGTAGCTGCATCAGGGTAACTACCAACGTTTATGGCGTTGGCCTTTTCAAGCGAGCTGAAAAAAGGCACATAAATTAGTCCTGGTGTTACTAGACATTATCTCTCCACATACTAAACTCGTCCACGATATCAAAATGTCCCAGTCTTCCTGAAACAATCAGAATTTCCTACCATGTACGACCGTATCGTCATGAAGCTTCTTTTCCGGAAACAAAATCGCAACATACGACATTATACTCAATATTTAGACGCTCGGCAACTACATATGCCTTCCTATAACGCTGAGGTAACAAAAGTCATGGGATAACAATATGTGAACATAGACATGACGGTAGTATAGCGTACGCCATGTATAAAAGGGCAGTGCGTTGGCGGAGCTGTCATTTGCGTTCAGGTGATTCATGTGAAAAGGCGTCAGACGTGATTATGGCCGCACGGCGGGAGTTAACAGACTCTGAACGCGGAACAGTATTTGGAGGGACGCAGGGGACATTCATTTTCGCAATTCGTTAGGGAATTCAATATTCCGCGATTCACAGTGTTAAGAGTGTGCCGAGAATAACCAATATTAGGCACTGCCCCTCACCACGGACAACGCAGTGGCCGACGGCCTTCACTAACGACTTACAGCAGCGGCATATGCCAACAGACAGGCGACAATGCGTGAAATAACCGCAGAAATCAATGTGCACCCGTTAGGACAGTGCGGCATCTTGCGTTAAGAAGCTATGGCAGCAGATGACCGATGCGAGTACCTTTCTTAACAGTAGGACATCGCCTGCAGTGCGTCTCCTGGTCTCGTGACCCTATCGGTTGGGCCCGTCGTGACAGGAAAACGATGGCCTGGTCAGATGAGCCAACCACGAAGCCATGGACCCAAGCTGGTGGTAGCTCCGTAATGATGTGGGCTTTGTTTACGTAGAATGGACTATCTCTTCTCGTCTCACAGAACCGATCACTGACTGGAAATGTTTATGTTCGGGTACTTGGAGACCATTTGCAGCAAATCATGACTTCATGTTCCCAAACAGGATTTTTATGGATGACAGTGCGCCATATCACCGGGCTTCAATTGTTTGTGATTGGTTTGATGAACATCCTGGACAATTCGAGCGAGTCTCATCGAACATTTATGGGACGTAACTGAGAGATAAGTTCGATTCCCGGCGGGGTCAGGTATTTTCTCTGCCTCGTGATGACTGGGTGTTGTGTGATGTCCTTAGGTTAAATGGCTCTGAGCACTATGGGACTTAACATCTCAGGTCATCAGTCCCCTAGAACTTAGAACTACTTAAACCTAACTAACCTAAGGACATCACACACATCCATGCCCGAGGCATGTCGCGCGGTTCCAGACTGTAGCGCCTAGAACCTCTCGGCCACTCCGGCTGGCTGAGATGTAACATCTGCGCGTTTAAAACAATAAAAAATTCGTTCTCTGAATGTTTTCACCATACAGAAACTACGCGTAGTACATGGGATTTTATTTAGAACTGTAATGGACTTACCTGTATACCGCTCAACACAAATTTACTACCATTTTTTAAGTCGGCGTATCAAATACTTGCATGCAAAGTCAAAGACCGTCCAGCTGCGCTTCCGACGCCGCCTTCTCAGAACAGGTGAAAACATTTTATCTAACTGACCGCGGAAGTTTGCTGATACGTGGATACACGTATCCGATTTCCTTTCGTAGTAAGTGAGTAAGAGTTTGAATAATCCGTAACACACACTAGCTACGAAGAGAGGGTATGCATATTGTTTCTTATATCAGGTTTGTGATTCTGAAGGAGCCGTATCCACCTTCATTTCCGCACGTACCATTTTTATCTGTGGTCAAGCACAGCGCGCGTGAAATGAGCCGAAACGAGACAGGCGAGCTGGCGAATTAAAAATGTGGCCTGCGTTATGGCGGCAGGTTGCTCGGCCACATCGATCTCCGTTACCGGTGGCCGCGGCTTTTCGCTGAGCCAGCACGTATTTCATACGCGACGGCTCGCAAGATACGCCCATAATGCTGCGCTAATTCACATTCCAATTACGTCTCGCCGGCTCTGGGGAAATCAATCTCATCTGTACTAAAACACTCGTGTTCCGTCGGGTTCACGTTCCTTAACGAGCGCCCACACGCGCAGTGGAACGATGTCCGAATGCGTATACGTTCGCCCATAAGAGGGGCTTAATGCAACACACTTTTTTTTTCTGAAAGCAAGTTGGTTTTATTCAGGATTCTAATACACCATATTACTTCCCGCTCACCGTGCGACAGCCTTACACCACCTTACATGGATGGCCTGTATGCCCGCATGGTACCACTCTACTGGTCGACATCAAAGCCAACGTCTTCCTACATCAATAACCTCAGTATCGTACAAAATGCTTTCCGCGGAATGCATCCTTCATTGGGCCATACAGATGGAAATCAGAAAGTGCAAGATCCGGGCTGCGGGGTGGATAAGTAAACACAGTTCAGTGAAGTTTTGTGAGCTCCTCTAGTGTGCGCAGACTTGTGTGTGGCCTTGCGTTATCTTGAAGAACGAGAAGGTCAGTTGCATTTTTGTGGCGACGGACACGCTGAAGTCGTTTCTTCAATTTCCTGAAGGTAGCACAATATACTTCAGAGTCCCAGAAGACCATCACCATGACTTTACCGGATCGGGAGCGGCTTTCACCTTTTTGCGCCACTACATGGATTGCCCGTTTTGATTCCGGTTCGACGTGATGAATCCATGTTTCAAGGCCCGTGACGATGTTCGATCAGTATCGTAATGCGCAAGCAATTACACACGGAAGGTCCTTCATGGTCTTCTGCTACGGGGGTGAGAAATCCAGTGGGCACACACCTTTGAGTAACCCAACTGGTGGACGAATATGTCAGCACTACCAACAGAGACGTTCAGTTGTGTGTTTGTGACCCGTCGGTAGCCTCCTCGAATGAGAGTGTCCAACACTGCAGGAGTCACACAGCTGGCATGCGGGAGATCGGATGACAGACGCCTCGCCTGCGATGATGAGAGACGCCTCGCCCAACGACTCACCGTGCTTTTGTTCACTCCCAGGTCTCCGTAGACATTCTGCAGGCGCCTATGAATGTCTGCCTGCGATGCTCTTGTTTTCCGCTTCTAACGCACCTCCGTTACAGACTCCATTTTGAAATCTACGTATATCGCCGACACCTACTGTTATATCATGAAACTATAGGGGCTACAGAGGGAATATTCCACCATTGCCCACAACAAATCCTTATTTTTTCAACAGAAATTGGCCGAGAAGTAAACTGCGTTGCATTCCTCACTGAACGCCCCTCGTACATATTATTACAATTTTCTTCATGCAAGTATGTTCACACTCGTCGCTCTTCTATAGAACCTCAATATCGATGAAAGAATCGCATGAGAAATGAGTTCCAGGATATGTACTACTATAGCACTTTACTGTAACCGTGTGAAACGTTGATGATGAAAGAAACGGAAAAGGAATCAATATAGTATCCAGAAATCAACTTACTGCTTGACAACGGAAAGCCGGGAAACGGGTGTTCAACGTCCCGTCGACGACGAGTTGCTAGAAAAGTAAAATAGCGCGAACTGTGGAAGGAAAGACAAGGAAACAGGTACTGTCCTTTCCCAAAAAAACATCCCAGGATTTGCCTTGAGCGGTTTACACTTCTATGACAAATATCATGGGATACCTGCTAATATCGTGGCGGACCTCCTTTTGCCGGGAGTATTGCAACAGCTGCGCGTGCCATGGCCTCAACACGTCGTTGGAAGCCCCCTGCAAAAATATTGAGCCATGGTGCCTCTATAACCGTTTATAATAGCCAAAGTGTTGCCGCTGTAGGATTTTGTGCGCCAACTGATCCTCCCATTATGTCCCAAAAAAACTTAAGTGAGATTCACGTTTGGCGATCTGGATGGCCAATCATTCGCTCCAATTGTCCCTAACGTTCTTCGATCAACCGCAAACAACTGTGGCCCGGTGACGTGGAGCAGTGTCATCCATAAAAATCCCATCGTTGTTTGGGGACAAAGTCCTTGAACGGCTGGAAATGGTCTCTGGGTAGCCACACAAAAACATTTCCAGTCGACGATTAGTTTAGTTCGACCAGGCGACCCAGTCCATTCCACGTTAACATAGCCCACACCATTATGGAGCCACCACCAGCTTGCACAGTGCCTTGTTGACAACTTGCGTGCATGGCTTCGTGGGGTCTGCGCCATAGTCGAACCCTACTATCAACTCTTACCAATTGAAATCTGGACTCATCTGACCAGGCCACGGTTTTCTAATCGTTTAAGGTCCAACCGATATTGTCATAAGCCCAGGAGGGGTGCTGCAGGCGATGCCGTGTTGTTAAGAAAGGCACTCGCTTCGGTCGTCTGCTGCCATAGCCCTTTAACGCCTGATTTCGCCGCACTGTCCTAACGGATACGTTCGTCGTACGTCCCACATTGATTTCTGCGTTTATTTCACGCAGTGTCGCTTGTGTGTTAGCGCTGACAACTCTACGCAAATGCCGCTGCTCTTGGTTGTTAAGTGAAGGCAGTCGGCCACTGCGTTGTCCGTGATGAGAGGCAATGCATGAAATCTGGTATTCTCAGCGCACTGTTAACACTATGAATCGCGGAATATTCAATTCCCTAACGAGTTGCGAAAATGAAAGTCCCATGCGTCTAGCTCCAATTACTGTTCCGCGTTCAAAGTCTGTTAACTCCCGTTGTGCGGCCGGAACCACGTCGGGCATCTTTTGGCATGGATTACCCGAGTACAAATGACAACTCCGCCAATGCACTGTTCTTGTATACCTTGTGTACGCTATATTACTGCCACATGTATACGTGCATGTTGCTATCCCATGACTTTTGTGACCCCAGTGTTGAAAACCATGGAAATTTGTGTCATGGCGGACCGAACGAGGAATTGAAGCGTCGATGTCGGAAGTGCGGGTCCACTGTCTTCTCACTGCGTATCCGTGCTCTGGCTGGCGATGAAACAAGCAGCAGAGTGGAATATTAAATGTTCGTACCGTTTAGACTTCACCCTGTGATGAAATTTCAGAAGCGTCCCGACCTGGAAAAAGAGGGAAAGAGGGGAGAGAGAGAGAGAGAGAGAGAGAGAGAGAGAGAGAGAGAGAGAGAGAGAGTTGTGTTATTTGTAGGTGTCATTATCGTTCGTTCGACAACAGTTGAGTAATGTCGTTTCTTGGATTTCTCAGTGGAAGGGCGCAAGGTAAAAATGAAATGACATTCTTCAGGGAGTATCTGCTGCGTAGAAAAGTTTTAATAAGCCGAAACATTGTAATTCGGGTTTTTTCGCTGTCTACCTCTTCAAACTGAATAAGTACCATGCAAAGATTCAAAGCTTTGGCATGTTATCACTCAAAATTTATACGTGCCCTAAATGTTTAACTCTGAATCACAAGGCATTTAACTTCCGTGACAACTCTACAGTGAAGTCACGTACTACACTGCACTCTTGTTACTCCTACAACACATCAGTAAAGCGCAATGGGCACTTGAATGGAGAAATACCAGTGGCAAGTTAAAGCATGGAAGTGATCGGTAGTGTGTGCCCGCAAAACCAAAGTGCTCGAGTTCAAGTTACGACACGCACTATTTCGTCTCGTCAAAAGGTAGGAGGAAAGTCAAGGTTCAGCGGATCTGTAACCTCGCTAGGAGGTCTTCCTTCGGATGAGCTCTCGGCCTATAACCCCCACCACCCAAACTCTGCTGCACCAAGTGCCGAGTTCGACACCAAGCAGCAATCTACGAAGTACGTTCCATCGGCAAGGACATACAAGGCAATCCCAGAAAACGGGCGTCAGCAAATTCGGCTAGCGCGGCAGTCACCAGTTCGAGTGCCTCCCTTCCCACGCCGCGGTCATTCTCCTTGCTCCCTCCTCTGCCGCGCGGCTCAATTACATACACAGTCAGCGCCTGGAAAGCTACTGCGTGGCGACGAAGCAAGCTGAAGGGCAGTTGCAAAATCAGCAAGTCAGGCTTTCCTGTAGCACACCACGGAGCCTGCGCTGTTACAGACGAACTGTTGTCAAGAAAGCCGTAAAGATCGTGATACGTACTACGGTGGTGTGACCACCTGCAATCTATTGGATAGCTGCAGTTCTTCACCCGCTCACTGACCAGTTTGTAATTTCATTTTACCGTTCCTTCTTCTTCTTCTCTCTCTCTCTCTCTCTCTCTCTCTCTCTCTCTCTCTCTCTCTGTATCTCGCCCTCCCTCCCCTTTTCTGCCAACTGTGATCTCCCCAGCTTCTATTAATTTGTGGGTCTGATGGTACCGTTTGGTAGGTATTTGGAAGTATCTTGGACGAGAGGAAACATCCTTGAAGAGGAAGTTCGGTCTTCAGATCCAACACATGCCTTCTTTTACGTATCTCAAAATAAGTCACGCACAAATCCACGACGAGATAGAGTTTTTATATTCATATGAACATCTACAAACAGTCCTTCCTCTCACGCACCATTCACAAATCTAGTAGGGGTATGAAGATACATAGTCAACACGGATTCAGAAAATATCGTTCTTGTGAAACACAAGTGGCCCTTCACTCACACGAAGTAATGAGTACTATCGACAGGGAATATCATGTTGATTCTATATTTCTAGAGTTCCAGAAGACTTTTGACACCATTCCTCGCAAGCAGTTTTCTAATCAAATTCCTAACCTATGGATTAACGAATCAATTGTGCGATTAGATTCGTGATTTCAATCCAGAAAGTACACAGTTTGTAGTAACTGACGGGAAATCGTCAAGTGAAACAGAGGTGATCTCCGGCGTTCCGCGATGAAGTGTTATAGACCCTCGGCTCTTCTTAATTTGTATAAAATATTCCGGAGACAATGAGCACAGCAATCTTAGATTGCAGATGATGTTGCCGATTACTATCTAGTCAAGTCAGCAGAACATAAATACAAATTGCAAAATGATTTAGACAAGATATCTGTATGGTGCGAAAAGTGACAACTGACCGTAAGTCATCAACATGAGTACAATAAGGAATCCGTTAGATGTCGGTTGCACGATGAACAATAGAAATTTAAAGGTTGTCGATTCAACTATGGATTGCAATTACGAGGATCTTAAATTGGAACCATCATACAGAAAATGTTGGGGGGGGGGGGGGGGGGGGGGGCGGCGAACCAAAGACTGCGTTTGACCGGCAGAACACTTAGAAGATGCAACAAATCTACTGAAGAGACTGCCTACACTATGCTTGTCAGTGCTCTCCTAGTATACTGCTGCGCGGTATGTGATCCTTGGCAGATAGGATTTACGGAGGACATCGAAAAATTTCAAAGAAAGGCAGCTCGTTTTGTATCATCGCGAAATGGGTAGTGTGCATCGCGCGTATGATACGCGAGTTGGAGTGATAATTGAAACAAAAGCGTATTTCGTTGCAGTGAGATCTTTTCACGTAATTTCCATTAAAAACTATGTCTTGCGAATGGGAAAATATTTTACTGGTTGCCACTTACACAGGGAGAAATGACCATCGTAATAAAATAAGTGAAATCGGAGACAGCACAGAAAGATGTGTGTGTTCGCTTTCCCCGCGTGCTATTCTAGAGTAGCAATGGACAGATAGTCTGAAAGTGAATCCTCTGCCGACCACGTGGATCTGTACTGCAGAGTAGCGATGTAGCGGTAGGGAACGAAGTGAAAGGGGGTGGGGGGGATATAATGGTACCAGAGGTACCCTCCGCCATACACCGTACGGTGGCTTGTGGAGTACAGATGTACTTGCAGGTGTGATGAAATATGCGTGCAACAGTGTATGTTTGGTTAGTGGAGCAACCTTCTGTACATTCTCTGCTGCCATAATCTCGTTCGTAAGCAAGAGCTGGATATATTCAAGCTCCATAGCTAGCCGACCACTTTCTCCAATAACAACGATTCACGTCTCCTCCAAGTACGGAAGTTGATAAGATGATCACAAACATTTCGTTACGACAGAGGGCTACACATTATCGTCACTTTCTTCTTCATCTTCACTACCTTCAGATTCAGTGGAGCTTACACAGCACAAAGGAAGACATTATTCTAACGCATTCTCGCCATCAAACTTTCCTTCACCCTTGGCATCTTCCTAGACTCATTTCGCTTTGTCATCGTCTCTTTCACACCTTCTGCATATCATCTCCAAATAAGTAACAAGTGCACAGAAAGGACGCGATCAATTGTGCGGTCCAAGCACGGAGCATAAAGCAGACAATGGTCAGATTCGTTATTACACGACGAACCGTGTCGACCTACCCGTGACCACCACAATAGCGTGTCGGACGTGGTTCAACTTCTCGGCATTTAGTGCTGCGTATTGTCCCGTCAGTTATGCCTCATTCAAATTCAACAAACTTCGCCTGAGCACAGCACATATGCCAGTATGAAGTGGTGAACCACTACACGCAAAAGTGCACTCTGCTCCGAAGATTCCATTTTTAACAACAATTAAAACGTGGAAGAAAGTAAATCGGTATTCTATCACCTTTACATATAATGGCTCTTTGGACGTCAGAGTGATTTGGGCTCAGGCGGTCGCGCGGTATCTCATAAAATAAACAAATAAACCGTATGTATCGTAGCGGCCGAACCCCTCCGGTATCCAGGGAGTAGTCGCAGCAGTGCGCCTCTGGCGCCTTTCCAGCAGGCTCAGAAATTACAGGGCAGGCGGTAGTGTGCTGTGCGCAGCCACGACACGCCACGGCGAGGCAAGGCACGGCCGTCGCCTTCCCGCCCGGACTTTGGTACGCAAATGGCATGCAAATCGGCCCGAATACATCGCCGTGGCTGCCGCGCATCCGCCACGGCCTCCCCTCGGGTTCTCGGCTGTGCGCTACTCAAACCCACGAGCGCACCGCGCCTGCGGGTTCCGCATCCAAAAGACACTAGTTTGTAGCGTCCATATATCATCAATGATGGCGACGATGACGGGAAGTGAATTTTTACGAGGTACCTGTCCCGTCTTCACAGTGTTTCGCAATGATGAGGTTCGTGGTCAACCTTCTAGAATCAGCGCTAGTAGCTTCTTAAACCAAAGTACATTTAAACCAGAGAATATAGTGAGTTCCATTAGTAATAATGCTATTCAACAGCGGTGAATAGAAGTACGAGCACCAAGTGGGTATTCATTCAACGTTTTATTCCATTTCCTTCAACTGCGCCTTCGTAACATGCTAGCCACTACTGTTGCCTTCTTCAGGCTGAAGACTCTGTAGTAAACCCTAAATCCGGTGTATACAAAATTACTTGTAACGACTGCCCAAACTATTACATTGGACAGACAGGTAGACCCATTACAGTAAGGTATAAAGAACACAAGCTAGGTAAAAATGGGGAAAACGTACATAATTCCACGTTTGCCGAACATCTATGGCTCTTACAGCATACGCCACGTAAACTCGATGACGTAGAATTGCTTCATGAAGCGAATAAGGGTTACAAACTGGACTTGCTCGAAGAATTCGATTTTCAAGCATCTGTCTCTAAAAGATGGTTTTGTTCTTAATGAACAGGTGCAGCTTGGAAACAAAAATTTTTTAGACTGTTTCAAACCCCTCTTTGCCTTAATTTAATATAGTCTGACTGACTAGGAGTTAGTTTTCTTGCTTGTTGATACCGATGAAATACGCTTTTCCTGTCTTGTTGGGATTTTACGTATTTTTGATGTTTGCTGTTTGTGATTTTCGATGTGTATGTGTGGTTAATTGACTAGTATGTTTTTATTCACAACGACAGATGGTTTCGTTTTACTTAACATTTTGGTTGTTCTCGCTAGTATGTATTTCACCGCCTATGTTACGCGAAATTCTCGCGCATTACACTAGTGCCCTCTCTCGTTAGATGTGTTCCATAGCGTAAGCTTCATCTGGGAAACAGGTAAATTGGTTCCATATTTTCTATTTTACATAAATGTTTTTAAATGGTCTGATTTGTTTTTTTTATTAAGATAGAAGGTTCGAATTAGCACAACTTTTCATTTTTTTTCTTTATTGTTATTTTAACACCTGAACAATCAGGTAGGCTGGCAGCGGCATGCTACGCCGCTCTTCAGCCATAGTGTTGACAATAATAGTACAATATTGGAGAATTAAAATGAACATAGTGACGGGCAAAAAATAGTGGTCACAGATACACAAAAAACACGGAGCCGTTCACACTCGACGATAACGACACTGAAAACACGTTGACACGGCGCACATAACACTGATGAATCCGACGGCACAAGTGAACGTAGAAGCGTGACGGCGGACACTAAAAACACAAAATGACGTCACACACACAAGACACTGATGGCGATGATCTCCGGCGCGCGAAAGTCCACGTAGCGTGTGCGAGTCCGGGGACCTGCCAAGAGGGGAAGAAGGGTGAGGGGGGGGGGGTGGAGAGGGTGGAGAGGGGAGAACAAAGATGCCAATGGCTGAGGAGATGGGAGGCAACTTTTAATAATTTTGATGCGCTTATGAAGGTATCCATGGATTTTAATATGCGCGAGTGTCTGGCACATACCACAAGTGCCCTCTCTCGGCGAAACCATCAGCCCCAGTGCTTTCACACTCTCGTCTCGATAGTTCATAGGCGAAGTACTGGTGCTAAACTGTTCGCATTGACCCTGTGCCCATAATCATGTTGTACAAATGGAGAAGATGTAATTATTGACGACGCCTTTGGCACAGTTGTTTTATTAATCTCCATTGTATGATGTAATTTTAGTAAGTAACTAAAAGATTTTCTGCCTGTATTACTCTGGTAATTTCACTGTTACTTAAGCTTTAGTGTTTCTCATTTCCGAAACTCTTCCAAGGATTGGTCTGCTTTCCACCGCCTTACTGGGAACCGCCCCACCCCCCAGTACCCTCTCCTCCTTAATGACCGTCCCTTTCCTGACAACCTCAGTAAGGCCAACCACTTTGCCGCCCACCTCTCTGATGTTTTTTCCATCCCACATGATCCCCACTTTGATTATTCCCTCTTCCCTGATGTCATGGACCGTACGAATACCTCTGTTCCTCCCCTTGCTCCTAGCTTCCAGTACTTGGGCCACACCCCACCATCTGAACTTAACACTCCCATCACTACCCAGGACATCAGCCTCACACTCCGCACTAAACGCAACACTGCTCCCGGCCACGACTGCGTTACCTACCGCCACCTCAAACACTGCCCTCCCTCGTTCCTTTCCATCCTTGCCACCCTCTACAATGTCATCCTTGCCACTGGCTTCTATCCCGACCTGTGGAAAACCTCCCGTATCTTGATGTTCTCCAAACCCAACAAGCCTCCATCTGATGCCTCTTCCTATCGTCCTATCTGTCTCACATCGGTGTTCAGCAAGCTCTTGGAATCCATCCTTTCTCGGCGCATCCATCACCACCTCCGCCAAAACCACCTCCTCCCACACACCCAATGTGGCTTTCGACCTTCCTTCTCTGCTGATGACCAACTCCTCCGCCTCACTCATCTCCTCTCCCTCCAGCTAAACTCCCGTCGCTCCGCCATTTTTGTCTCCCTTGACATCGAAAAGGCCTATGACCGTGTCTGGCATCCCGGTCTCCTGTTTAAACTCCACACCTACGCCCTTCCTATCAACTACATCCGTCTGGTGGCCTCCTTCCTCTCCCACCGCCCCTCCTATGTTACCATCCATAATGCCCAATCCCACACCTTCTACCCCTCTGCAGGTGTGCCCCAGGGCTCTGTCCTCTCCCCTCTCCTCTACCTCCTGTACACGGCAGATATGCCCCAACCCCCCCCTCCAGTACACCTCTTGCAATATGCTGATGACACCGCATTCCTCGCCCTCGCTCCTACCCTCCAACGGTCCCAACGCCTTTTCCAGAATCACCTTGACCTTTTTGCTGCATGGTGTAACCAGTGGCTCCTGAAACTCAACCCTTCCAAGATCCAGGCGATCATCGTAGGTCGTACCACTCGCTCCTTCCGACTCCTGGATTTCTCCCTTACTGTCTGTGCCCGTCCTGTCCGCCTCACCCCCACCCTCACCTACCTTGGCCTCACCATTGACCGTCACCTCACCTGGATCCCTCATCTCCGCTCCATCCAATCCAAAGCCCACACCCGCCTCCGACTCCTCAAACTCCTCTCCGGCCGAACATGGGGGTTGCACCCCTCTCCCATCCTCCACACCTACAAATCCTTAATCCATCCCATCCTCTGCTATGCCAGTCCTGCCTGGATATCTGCCCCCCCTCCACCCCAAATTCTATAAGTCCCTCCAGATCCTTGAGCGTCATGCACTCCGACTCGCCTTCCGTATACACCTTCCGTCCCCCACGCGGATCCTCTATGATCTCATTCCTTTCCCCCATCTGCTCCTATTCCTCGAACATATCCGCATCCTCTACACCTCCCGCCGTCTTGAACCCCCTCACCCCATGGTTGCTCCTCTACTCTCCCATCCCCGCCCCCTGCCACGTCTTCACCATTGTGTCCCCCTTACCCTCCATCTCTACACCCTACATCTCCTTTCCCAAGGTGGCTTCCATCAACTCCCCCTCCCGGATGATGCTCTCTCTCCCTCCATTTATCCGTCCTATCAACTCTGATCCTCACTCCCCCTCCTTTCCTCTGTCCTTTCCCTGGGCTCCCTCTTCCCCTCTTCCGTCCTGTTTTCTCCCAACCTCTCCCTACCTCCCTTCTCCCCCCCCGCCCCCCCGAGTCCTTTTGTATTCCCCTCCTCTGCCTACCGCACTCCCTGTCGCGTCTGCCCAGCGCCCCCCACCCCTCTTATGGGTCCTCATCCTCCATCAGCTCCTTTCCCGGCTCCCCCCCTTTTTTATTTTCCCATCATCTGTCCAGTTTCCCCCCACCTGCTCTCGGCTGTGGTATGTCACATTTGCCAACTTTTTAGTGCAGTGTTCCAGTGACTGTTCAGTGGTGTTCGTCTTTCTCGTGTTGCGAACAGAAACCACGCTGTCGCTGGGTGTGAATTTTATGGCTTTTGCGAACAGCAACCAGACTGTCGCCGTGTTTTTTAATTGTCTGTCTATTGTTTTACCTGTCTGCTTTGTATGTATTTTCTTAGCGTCATCATCCCTCTGTACTTTAAGTTCCATGATTTCTTTTCGCCATGTTACTCTTTAAGTCTCCGATTTTATCGCCTGTTTTTATTATTTATTCTCTTCATCTTTCTAACAAAGTCTGTAGGCTGAAGAGCGGCATACTAAACTGCTGCCAGCCCGCCCCCTTCGGGGGGAATTGAAATTCAATAAAGGAAATATATATATATATATATATCATTTCCGATGCTAAGGTTTTGCTAATGAAAGCGTCTTCCTGTTCAGGATTTTTTACTTCTGATGAAGGTATATTTATATATACCGAAACCTTGGTCAAGAATTTGAATAAATCTTTATCCTGCAACTGTTTTGGCTGTCATCCTTTATCGTGAAAAAAAAACTCTCAGTGTCTCTCTCTCAATTTTTAGCGTCCCTCCCCAGTTAACTCCATTTCAAAATTGAAGCATCAGGAAGTGTCCCGCCAACGGACCCCTTCTTTCAGTCAAACTGAATCATAAATATCTTTTCTCCACAATTCGACTGAGTACCTCCTCCATGACTTACGTAAAAGATGGAGGATCTCACGACCAGTTGGTACCAGTTCTAATCCATCTAGGGCGTTCCTAAGCCGCCAGTGTGGTTTTCTAAGCTGTTGACGCATTCGTCTGGTAAGGTTATTTGTCAACTCTACTGCCTTAGATGTTGCAGTAAGCAGCCGGCCTCTGGTGGCCGAGCGGTTCTGGCGCTACAGTCTGGAACCGCGAGACCGCTACGGTCGCAGGTTCGAATCCTGCCTCGGGCATGGATGTGTGTGTTGTCCTTAGGTTAGTTAGGTTTAAGTAGTTCTAAGTTCTAGGGGACTTATGACCTCAGCAGTTGAGTCCCATAGTGCTCAGAGCCATTTGAACCATTTTTTTGCAGTAAGCCCGCGGAATGGGTATGTTGTCTGTGTGCCTTTTCCGAGGGCAATCACAGGAAATTCTTACTAGCAACATAAGATGAATCTCTTATCTAATGACAGTTTCCTGCTGGACACTGCGAAAACATAGTTCTCCTTTGTCTTGATATATACAGGCGTTTAAATGGCACGATGTTTCAGCGTCACGCTGAGACGCCATCGTCTAGAATTTACTAGTACCGATCTCGCATTTTCCGCAGATAATATACCTCATCGTGCATACAGATTTACACTCGGTGATTCATCTGCCCCTGCCTATGGGTTTTATAAAACCCGCAACAGCTTCAAATACCGCACGCAAGATTTCCATAGTCTCTCGCTCAATATGCGCAAACTATTAGTCCTACGGAGTAAAATTAAAACGACCTTTTTGTAGCAAATTTAATGTAGTTAAATTTTGAACTGGAATATGTTTTCGCTGAAGTTCTTAGCTTTCGAATTATTCAAGTAAAACGCACAATAGTTACCTACAAACACGTTTTTCTTGAATAACTCGAAAATATTGCCCTGCAGCGGAAACGCATTCCAAGACAAAATTTATCTACATTAAATTTCCTACAAAAAAAGGGCCTTGGCCACTTTTCTGTAGGATTAACAGTTTGCATGCAGTGAGCGACAGAACATGAAATTCTCGCAAGTGATTTCAAAAGGCACTGCAGGTTGCATAAAACCTATCGGTAGGGGCAACTGAATCGCCTGGGGAGGGGGTGGGGGCAGATTTGTGACTGTGCTAAGAGCATACGGACTGGACCAACGAGGAGTGGGGTCACGTGCGTGGGCTCAGATGAGAGTAGACTCAGTCTGCATAGTGTATCGAGCTATGTTGTCTGGCTGTAACACACCACGCCAGAGTTACTTTCGTCGTTAAGCTTTGCACACCAATGTATTTTATGACAGACATCTTAATTGTACAGCACCAGTTGCTCTTCAAAAGTATTTATTTGCCAGAATCATCATTAGTAGCATCTGATAAAGGGTAGAAACAAACACATATCTATGTCGGAAGCACAAAAACATTCTGTATAGACTAAAGTATAAACATAAGATTACTTAATTGCTCAGATACTGCGCAGGTTTACATCAAAGATATACCACGTAAAAAAATTGTATGATGTTTAATGCGAAGTCATCCATATTAGTAAAAAAAGAAATCCCGCTAAATTCCGATTACACGATAAATCACATAAATCTAATGGCTGTTAATTCAACTAAATACTTAGGAATTACAATTACGAATAACTTATGTGGGAAGATAGATAGATAATGTTGTGGGGAAAGCAATCCAAAGACCACGATTTATGGGCAGCGCACTGAGAAAATGCAATAGGTCTATTAAGGAGAATGCCTACACTATGCTTGTACGTCCTCTTCTGGAATTTTGCTGTGCTGTGTGGGATCAGCATAAGATAGGTTCGACGGAGGATATAGAATATGTTCAAAGATAGGCGAAATTGGGGAGAGAGCGCCACGGATATGACACGTGAATTGGGATGGCAAACACTAAAACAAAGGCGTTTTTCGTTGCGACGAACTCTTCTCGTGAAACTTCCTCCTCAGAGCGTTAAAATATTTTGTTGGCGGTACCTTAACTACACAGGGAGGAATGATCACCATAATAAAATAACGGAAATCGGAGTACGCACAAAAAGATTTGCGTGTTCGTTTTCTACAGGGCGCTGTTCAAGAGTTGAACACTAGAGGAACAGCTTGAAGAGGTTCGATGAACCCTCTGCCAGGCACTTAATTATGAGTTCCAAAGTAATCATGTAGATGTAGAAAAATGATGTGGATGTAGAAAACATATAATCTCGCCAATATTTAAAATGTAATTATAAGCCTGTACATAGGCACGCCTTCATGGCCACTACAGGGCCTGACCACCAGTTACATGTTTTGTTGCGGTGACGGTGGCGTCTGACACGACCCGGCAGCGTGGCAGTTCAGTGTGTCGCAAACATGTACGCACGACTATTTGCGCATCACAGAGGAAAGATAGCTAACGGAACTTACCGTGACCGTGCAAGCACAGATCAGTACGGAGCTGTAATTAGATTTCAAATATTCAAAACGTTTTGTGTTTCCGAGACCACGGGTCTATGCATATATTGTCCTCTTTAACAAATGCCACTGCCGGCCGAAGTGGCCGTGCGGTTAAAGGCGCTGCAGTCTGGAACCGCAAGACCGCTACGGTCGCAGGTTCGAATCCTGCCTCGGGCATGGATGTTTGTGATGTCCTTAGGTTAGTTAGGTTTAACTAGTTCTAAGTTCTAGGGGACTAATGACCTCAGCAGTTGAGTCCCATAGTGCTCAGAGCCATTAGCCAACAAATGCCACTGATAATGGGCTGTATGCCCCAACACCGATCTCGCAAATAAATAGCTCATGGCGTCCTCCACGAAACCCCGTCAGAGCCAGACCGCGCCAGGACATTGTGGAGTGGCGGCGCTCTGGCAGGGCTCACGAGCCTCCGGCAGTCCCCGTTCGATTAGGTGAGCGCAGGGCGCCTGCTACCGGCCATTTGCAGCGCGCCTCCAGCAAACAGCCCGACTGCCCCTGCCCGTGCCCGTGCCTATGCTCTGGGCTGTCGCCCAATCCGTATCGACCGCGCCTGGCCAACGCCCTGTCACCACGAGTGCGTGCGTGAGTGCGTTTGTGTGTGTGTGTTTCTGCGTGCACTGGTCTGTGCGTGCGTGCGCGCGCGCGCGTCTCTGTATCCCTACCACACGGGCCCCTTTATTGAAATATAAACACATTCATTCTGATTAGAATTTATTGTTTCCGACAAATTTGAAAATTGTTTTACTTTCCACTTCAGTCACGCTGAAATTTTGCCGGCATGTATGTTGACAACGATATTTCTATTTAGTCGCGTCAGGAATGTCAGCTTCCCAAAGTTTCGTTATTAGCTCTCTTTTCCATTATCCTGCGCTTGTCACCTTATGATTTACATCCACTATATCAGTGTTGCACCGTCTAAATTCACGCGTAGCACGTTAGTAGGAGGTACGACCTCCAGCAGCTCCTAGGGTTTCCCTCCACGGTCTGGAGCCGACGCTAAACAGTACATCCTTCTATAATTAGTTGGGAAAGTCAGTTCAGGGGTCGGAAGAAGGCGAAGATATACCTCCTCCAAAAGGATCACTTCTAGTAAAACAATGCAGCGTTCAAAATCAAAATGGTTCAAATGACTCTAAGCACTATGGGACTTAACATCTGAGGTCATCAGTCCCCTAGACCTAGTACTAACTAAGCTAAGGACAGCACACACATCGATGCCCGAGGCAGGATTCGAACCTGCGACCGTAGGAGCCGCGTGGTTCAGGACTGAAGTGCCTAGAACCGCTCGGCCACAACGGCCGGCTTTCAAAATCAACCATCGAGCTGTTGACACCTTCACTTCCATTATTTACGTTTTTCCTGTTACTGTTATCTTACAAGCACTACATATTCTAAGCTCACCGGACAAAAAATTAGTCATCGAAGTGCGCACGCACGGATGACACTCTAACTCTTGACAGGTAGTGCAATGATCGAGTCAAGCAATCAACAACGCACACTCCGCCTCTACGCGAACATAAGGAAGTAGCGATCAGTGAGATATTTATGTTTCAAGCGGAAAGTGTACGTAAATTTGTAAATGTAAGGACGTGACAGAGAGCAAAAAGGTGCTATCGTCTTTGGCCTCCCCAACGGTCATGCAGCGTGTGAAATTGTTGGATGTGCTCGTGGTTCGCGGCGGACTGTTCAGCATGTCTACGAGCAGTGCTGTGGCACAAGTGCCGACGAAACACGGCGTCACAATTATGGTCGCAAAAAGATCCCGACTCTGAGGGAAGCCTTGCGAATCAAAACCGCTCCCAAACCCAACACGAACTGCTGCAGGTAGTGAACGGAGGTCCATCCCACGCTGTTACTGAGACCTCATTGCGCCTGGAACTGCACGCAATGACCATCTGCAGTCAGTCACCTCGCCAGTGGCCATCGCTCTCGCAGTCACACAAAGCGGAGAGTCTTCAATGGACTAGAAATCATTGAACGTGGACAGTAGCTGGCTGGTGGAACGTACTGTGGTCTGATGGATCACGTTTTTGCATTTATCCGAACGACTCACGTCGTCGAGTGCACAGAAATCTAAATGAAGCACTTCATCCTAACTGTGCGCACGGCCAGGTTCTTGCCGGAAGTGGGAGTGTCATGTTTTGGGGGTGTTTTTCTCATCATGAATTGGGCCCGCTCACTGAGCATGTTTATTTAAACATTCTGGATGACCAGGTGTTCCCTCTCAGAAACATCTGCATGATGAGTGTGCTACTGATACCCTTATTTTTCAAGACAACAACAAAGTTCATCAGGCTGCAAGTACACGTGACTGGTTTTCTGAACACCCCCCCCCCCCCCCACACCCTATTGCATTTCGATTGGTCTGCAAAATCACCTGCCTTCAACACCGCAGAAAATATGCGGGACACGTTTGAACAGCGAGTAAAGCCCCGACATCGCAATTTGGCAGAACTGCGCGATCGAATTCTCAGCGAGTAGCTTAATGTACATGTGACGCACCCGCACAGTAAACGACGCGTGTAATGATTTCTCTAGCAGAGACTACTTTTTCGCCCGGAGGTTTATAAGGCATATGTAAGGCCCACGACCTAGCCCGCGGGAGAAATCAAACCACAACGCCTAATTAGAACGAAAAGTAGCTATGACGTGCATCGGGAGGCAACCAGGAAGTCTTCCTCTCCAGACGGTAAAAATCTACTCATGAAGCCGCGTCGCAATAATACCTCTGCGGAAACCTGAGAAGAAGTGTTAGTGCAACAGAAATTAAACACATTGAACTCCCAAACGAAAAATCAGCTGTACAAGAACAGTTTCGATGCTATTCAGCAGACACAGAATACATATATACATCGACCTGGAAGGGCAGAAGGTAGTCCACCGCCTTGATATGATGATGTCAGGGCTCTCAACGCTATGTTTATCAGCGCCCTTGCAGAATATGAACTTTAACACTTAGTGAGACTAAAATTTTGGTCTCACAATCAATCTTCTTCGGACAATGGCCCATGGACACATATTATAGGGTTTAGGGATTAGTAGTTTTATGAAGTGTCTCAATACAGCTGTCAGGAATTTGAAGACCTGCATGTTTGCAGTCGGCAGTACGAATAAGGCTGTGTATTAGATGGATATGCTGTTCAACTTCTCACTGGATAAGTTGAAAATTATCGGTCATAAAACGATCAGAGTATCACATACAACGGGCCATGATTTTGATACCAGCACACAATTAACTTCGCTATGATTAAACAGAAATATCATTAAGGAAGTAACATGGGGATTGGCCTCTGTTGATATGAGTACACAAAGTACTTAAGCATATAGCAGAAATCCAGATACCTTACAAAGCAAATATCATCGTTTAGTAATCGATTTGTGTGATATACAACGATATATATTATCAACTGTCAATAATATGTAGAGAATGTTATATTTATAGACATTTACATAGGGTGACTCACTAACTATTGCCACCAAGAATAACTCCGAAGGTATGATAGGACCTGAAAAGTTTGTGGGACAAAAGTTGCATGGAACAAAGGGGGTCATAGTATGACGTTGCTTTTTGTTGTTAGGTGGGGTCGCTTCAGAGATATGAAGGTCAACTTATATATATATATATATATATATATATATATATATATATATATATATATATATATAATGGGATGCTATAGTTTGGTACTTAGTTTCTGATAGCGGCTATCGAGACGAATTCAATGATGTGTAACAGTAAGGTCTTTGAAGGTCAACGAAGGTCACAAAGGTGGAATGAACGTCCATTTACAGAAGTTGAGTTTCTGACAGCGGCTATCGAGACGAATTCAATGATGTGTAACAGTAAGGTCTTTGAAGGTCAACGAAGGTCACAAAGCTGGAATGAACGTCCATTTACAGAAGTTGTTCGAAGTGAGACCATTGGTATCAATGCAGCGCTGCAATCTTCTTATCATGGATTTAGTGGTATTCCTTACCCACGTCATTCTGGAGTGTAGGAGGATGAAATCTTGTTTTCAGTTTTTTTTTCAATATAAAGATTATTACATAAGAGGCGACCTTGACAGTTTTTAATTGTTTTCATTGTATCGTTTCTTATGGCTGTTAGATGCAGTCACACAATTAACAACAAAATGGTTCAAATGGCTCTGAGCACTATGGGACTCAACTGCTGTGGTCATCAGTCCCCTAGAACTTAGAACTACTTAAACCTAACTAACCTAAGGACAACACACACATCCATGCCCGAGGCAGGATTCGAACCTGCGACCGTAGCAGTCGCACGGTTCCTGACTGCGCGCCTAGAACCGCGAGACCACCGCGGCCGGCAATTAACAACAGAGAAGCAACATAAATACTATGTTCTCTCAGAGAGCCAATCCTTCATGATCTACATTTTATTTACTGTTGATAATATACATCGTTGCATACAACACAAATTGATTATTTAAAGATGGTATCTGCATTGCAAGATATGTAGATTTCTCATATATGCATAATTTTTTTTTTTTGGGGTTCTCCTTTCAGCAGAGGTTTGTCCTTGTGTTGCGGACGAAACACCCTTTTGATGTCAGTTTGTCCATCTAAAATGTAAAAATATACTATTCGTTAATGTGTTGCACTAGTGTTACGACACCTGTTAAGAAAAAGATTCGTTTAAACGACGAAAAAATAGTCTGGGTTTATTTTGTCAATGTTTCAAAGCATTCAGTACAGATACTGAAACATCGATGTTTAACCTAGTAACAACGCTAAGTGTATATATCGATGATCATCTAACACCTCTGATTTACCACTGGTGTCGTCCGTATCGACTCAGAGCCGAGATGAATGCGCGCCGACGTCTGTAGCGTCTCAGGTGGCTGGAGCCGTGATCTCGGCAGACGCATTAGCCGGCAGCAGGCTGCGCCCTCATTAGCGCACGCCACCTGCTGGCAACCGCCCGTAATTACGGGCAAGAGCCAGTAATGACGGCAGTGATTGCCGTAGGAAGCGAGACTGGTCAGCAAGGGCTCACGTGAGTCTATTTAATCATCGGCACGTCCTTCTGCGAGAGATGTTCGCAAGGCCAGAAACGGCGTGACGAAATGGAAACATCACACTGGATCGATTGTAATGACTGTGACTTGAAGAATTCTGTAAACAAGAGTCAATCTGCGAAGGCAAAAGCATCCACGATCACCGTGTGACTTATTCTCAGGCTGTAGTACTCCAATGTTTTGAACGTTCGAAAGTCGGACTGTTGGAAACTGAAGAAAAGCAGAGGCATAATACATCACGATAACGGTATCGGAGAAGCGCTCAGGAAAGCCGCTTAAAATAAGTCATTATTCTCGCGACAGACATCGAAAGAATTCAGTGAATCTTCGCTGTTGACTGGGCAAGAAAGAGTCGCAACGCACATCTCTCCTCTTCGTCAACAAGTACAATAGAAACAAGGCTGCGAATATTACACGACCTACTAACACACACGCCTAGTATTCCACGAAATAGAAATCAGTTTCCTAGTGAGTAATTCTGCGCAAAAAGCGAGAATATCTACAACCCGCTGAAAAACACAATGCCGGTGTTGACATCCTTGGTGAGACAGGATTTCTGGGAATTAGGTCTTGGCCTATTGCATATTTTGGTTCCTGGTGTCTCATCTACTGTGTTGCGGGAGACATTCTCAAGAGGCAACGGACTTGTAAGCAGTTCATTCTCCAACATTACTCAGATCAAATGACCAGAAAATCGATTATTCGGTGAAGTTTCTGCATTTGCATATTTCCATTTACTGCGTAACAGCATATGCATTTTATTTGGAACTAGCTGTTCCCGGCCATGCGTTGCTGTGGCACAGCCTGGTGCCATGGAAAAGAAAGAAAGAGAAAACACACCTTTCTAATGTGTATGAGAATTGGATGTGTGTCCTAATCTTTTTCTCCCCCCTGTCTCCGACCATCTCCAACTATCTCTGTCCATCTTCTCTTCTCCCCTCTCTCTGTCCAACACCTCCCCCCCCCCCCCCCACCTCTCTGATCTTGGCCTTGTTTAGTGACATTGCAGATTCAGATTCTGATGATGTTTGGCTTGTGTGGCGCTCAATTGAACGGTCATCAGCGCCCGTACGAAGTCCCAATTTTTACTCAATCCAATTTGTTACGCAGCCCAATTAGCCACTGTCACGAATGATGATGATGATGATGATGATGATGAAATAACAAGGACAACACAAACACCCAGTCCCCGGGCAGACAAAACCCCAACCCGGCCGGGAATCGAACTGGGGACTCCCTGATCCAGAGGCAGAGAGATTCAGATTCTGTAGTAGCATTCTAATCGTAATCCGATAACCCATACACACAATTTTTCTGTTTGCTAACGTTTCTCTACACTGACGGAAAAGAAATACGAACACGAAGGAGGAGTTATGCGACATAACCGAAAGTTGGCTAAACTGCCACAACCACTCAAAGAATCCTTGCCCAAGAACGGAAGCAACACACACAGACAAAAAATGGTTCAAATGGCTCTGAGCACTATGGGACTTAATTTCTGAGATCATCAGTCCCCTAGAACTTAGAACTACTTAAACCTAACTAACCTAAGGACATAACATACGTCCATGCCCGAGGCAGGATTCGAACCTGCAACTGTAGCGGTCGCGTGGTTCCAGACTGAAGCGCCTAGAACTGTTCAGCCACTCAGGCCGGCACACACAGACATTCTCACACTCAATCTGACGCGACAAGGACAGGCAAATATATATAACACGGGAATGTAATAAATAAATGGGAAAAGGAAACACAGGACTGCACATGAATACACATAGTACACCAACAGAAGTGCTGAAATGTAAAGCATAAATAGAGGAATGACAATATTTATCTATGATGTGCCACTTTGGCTGTCTGACGAAACACTCTGCTGCTCATCCTTCTTCGCAGAATCGAAAACACAGATGTTAAGACCAACAGATGAGCAAATATGTATAAATGGCTGAAGGTAGCTCAACAGTGTCAATGGGATGTGTCGTTTCACAGTCTGATGAGTTGCTTTCGCATACTGTCTCGGAATTCGGGGAGTTGCGATACCAAAGAGCCAAAAGAACCTTCAGGACATGACTTCCTTATTGTTACTGAAGTGTATGAGAGCTGATGTAATAACAATGTAAATGGCTGCACTGATTTTATTATAAACGCTGAGTTACAGCCTTTCACTAAGTAAACATGTGCATACCACGCAAATAACACCATAACAATTTAGTGAGTGTCTGGAGAATACAATTCTTGAGTCGTGCTGTAAAAGTCTGACAATACACAAAGCACTCCATCCTCCAGGATGGTGCAGTTTATGTAGTGATTGTAGTCGCTTTTGCATATGAATATAAAATGAACATCTTCGCTTTCACCTTATTCGGATGAGTGTCCCGCGTGACAAAGAACGGCTTTATAGTCTTGAAATACTCCGCCAACACGATTGCAAGGTATAATAAAAAAATACGCGGCACATCACGTACGTGATAAATATGTGTCGTGTTCGCACCGAAATTAACCAACGTCGGCAGTAGCCAGCACTTGCATGGGTGACCGCCCGGGTAAGCCGAATGCTGTTAACAACTTTCGCTTTAATTTATAGCAGAGAGGACAAGAGGGATAGAGGCGTAATTGTAAGTCCCTGATCACCAGTCTTTGCGCCAATGTCCTGGATTAAATTCCAGAACTTTCCGTAATATCCCTTGAAGTGAGGACATGCGACTCTATTGATGCCGTTCCGTCCGCCGGGGATGAGCACGTAAAGCTCGGCGACCCCCCCTCACCAGTGTGCTCTTCAAGATAAGTAGGATACGTGGCGGCATCGGGTTTCAACCTTTCCCTTTTCTGATGTCCAACTCGAACAGGACATCACACTACACATACACTCATGACAGCCACTTAACACTTAAGGCACACTTGCCCATACAGCTCTCATACTCTGAGATGGAATGGTACCTACGGCCACGAAGGATAGGGATAACCGTCCGCATCTCGTGGTCGTGCGGTAGCGTTTTCGCTTCCCACGCCCGGGTTCCCGGGTTCGATTCCCGGCTGGGTCAGGCGTCCAATAGAAAGACTTACACCAGGCCACTGAGCCACACGAGACTATTATCTACATACATAATTAAGTTGGTACAGGTAAGAGCTCAGGTCCTATTCGCACTTGTCCTATTATATCATTATTGTTAATATAGTTACTATATTCGTGATGACTGGGTGTTGTGTGATGTCCTTAGGTTAGTTAGGTTTAAGTAGTTATAATTTCTAGGGGACTGATGACCATAGATGTTAAGTCCCATAGTGCTCAGAGCCATTTGAACCATTTGATAGGGATAACCTATCCAATTGCGGAGCCTGGACATGCGCTTTTCGGGCTCCCAACCGTCCATGCCATACGGCTTTACTTTACCTTGTTTGTGCGTTTCCAGTTATCTGTCCATCCTCCGTAAGGATTATCGTAATACGCGACAAAAGAGTCGTCGGCAATCGAACGGCCTGAAATCCGAGGAACATGGGTGCTGAGGTGTGGGGCAGGAGCCTCACAACCCCAGAATGGGGCGACCAGATCGAGGCTCATCTGCCACGGCAGTGGTCGGGAATCGATGACGTCTGCGCGCACGCGGACGGAACCTGCCATGAATATTCACCGTGGGCCTACAAACAGACGCTCCAGAAATACTGCCTGACGCGGCTGTCTCATGCAACAATAAAGGCGACTCTGCTGGACTCTCACAGCGGAAAACGATCCTTCCTAAGCAGCAACTGTTAAATCTTGAGGCAGCGACCGAGCGAGGTGGTGCAATGGTGAGGCGGGAGGGCGGCGGTTCAAATCCACGTCCGGCCATCCAGATTTAAGTTTTCCGTAAATCGCTTAAGACGAATGCCGGGTTCCTTTGCAAGAGCACGCCCGATTTCCTTTCCGATTCATCCTCAATTCGAGCCTGTGCTTCACCTCCAATGACATCGTCTTTAACTGGACTTAAATCCTAACACCCCTTCCATAAATGGCGTTTAACTGAAGATTACGCCCTGCACAAAGTAGTCTTACTGGTTATCACTTTTTCCGAGAGCCATTTTAAGATGCTGTTAGACCATGTTCAATGAGCTTATTTACGTCATTTACCATCACATTTGGTTGGTCATTTTACCGTTTGCCTTGTGTATTAGTCGACCACAATACTCTTGAACCTGAGAGTGAGGGCGCTTAGGTCGGTCTATCGTGCGTTTTTATTGTGGTATTTCACGAGGACACACTGAACCACTTGATACTATTTGCACAATTTCATTAGATCGCTCACTTACATGTTTACTGTAAAGCCGCCGCGTGTTTCCGGCAACAGCCACGGGAGACCAAGTGAATAATGGGGTAATAAGGTGAGTGGAATTTTCTTGCTGTATCTCATCTCAATTTTTTCGTCGAACTGATATTAAAATTTGAACTATTACATCGAATGTAACTCTCAGTTTTTTTTGCGGGTATTACTAATTTGTTGCTGTATATAAAACGCACAGTTATGACGTCTTCTCGGCATTCATCGGAGTCAATGTGAACTCCACCGGAAATTCAAAAATGAAAACAACTTTCTGACGCCAGATCGATGAAAATAACAAGACGACATTACGAAAAGAACAGCACAATGGAGAGATAAGAAAATACTACGCACCAAATGATGATAGAGGAACAGCACAAAAATATGTGAGGTTGGAAAAATGAAAATCAATAGAAATCTGTTCCTTTCAAGGCGGAATACTGGGCTCAAAAAAAGCTAAGATGATCCCCGAAGCAACTCTTCAACGGGGATTATTTTCATACAGTAATTATTCAGACCTATCAAAAAAATAGAGAACAACAATTTAGGGAAATGACAAGTGCAAATACAAGTGAAAATATGGATCAGCAACGGCGAAATGTTAAACAGGTTTTGTGGAATACGTTAAAGAGCGAAGTTGGAAGGCAAGCAAAGAGAGCGAGGAAACAATGGATCACCAATGAGATGCTAGAAAAGACGGAGGAAAGGACGAAGTGTAAAAATGTTAATGAAGAAAAATATAGAAGACTTAACAACGCACTCAGAAGACAAACCGACAAAGCGAGAGAAAAATATGTAGATGGAATGTGCGACGAAACAGAAGACCTACAAAGAAGTGGAAGGTATGACCTGATGCACCAGAAAACAAACGAGATGGGAGATAGAGAAAACAAAGGAGTAAGGACTTTCAGGATAGAAGACTTTAGAGGACAAATGGTTACTGAAATGACGGATGTGCTGAAAATATGGGAAGAATACATAAAGGGACTCTACGATTAGGAACATCGTCCACAAGGCATTGAAATAGAGACAGAAGAAGAGATTGACGAAAAAGGATCGAGCATACTGACCACTGAAGTAGAGAAGACAATTGAGGGCATGAAGAGGAGGAAAGCCACAGGAGATGACGACATACCGGTAGATTTGCTGAAAGAAACCGGAAAAGGGGATTTGAAGGTATTGACGCATCTCATAAACAAAATCTACGAAAGTGGGGAATGGTCTAAGGACTTCTTGGGTGTCACAATAGTTGTTCTTGAGAAGAAACAGCAAGCCAAGAAATGTAGTGATTTCAGAACAATCAGTTTCATCTCACACGTAGCGAAGATTATTGCACGAATACTCAACAAACGACTGGAACACAAAATTGAAGAAGTAACAGGAGAGGACCAGTTTGGATTTAGGAAGGGAAAAGGAACCAGATAAGCCATCGGCATGGTGAGGATATTGTCGGAGAGAGTTTTGGGTGTTAACGAAGAAGTTTGTGTTTGTTTTATAGACTGGCAGAAGGCCTCTGACAGTCTAAACTGGATAAAATTGATGCACATCCTTAAGGATATAGGAATAAACTGGAGACCGGAGAATAATTCTCAACTTGCATCTGGGACAAAGAGTAAAGGTGCGGCTGAACTATGGAGAAACAAGCAGCGTGGAGACATGAAGAGGCGTCAAAAAAAAAGATGTTGTCTATCGCCGAGTCTCTTCAACCTCTATGGGGAATGGCTGTGGAGAGAAGCTTCGAAAGGATAGGAGTGCGCCTCATCAATACCATCAAGTATGCAGATGACCTGGTAGTGCTTGCTAAAACTCGAAGACATGATGAACCAGTTGGTGGAAACTGGAAGGAAATACGGCATGGAAATCAATATCTAAAAATCAAAAGTGATTCGGATTTCGAAAAGGGAGAAACCTTTGAGGATAATCATCGACAGTCGAGAACTGGAGGGTGTGAAACAGTTCAAGTGTTGAGAAATGTGGTGACAAAGGATGCTCAATGCTTCAGTGAAATTCGAGCAAGAATCGCTATGGCCAAAACCGCATTCAATATAAAGAGGAACCTACTGACCAGGAAGAACTGAGGAAGAAACTGGTGAAGTGCTACAGCTGGAGCATTGCACTGTACGGAGCAGAGACGTGGACCATGAGAAAAAAAGGGAAAGAATCCTTGAAAGTTTTGAAATGTGGTGCTGGAGGAAAATGGAGGAGATCAAGTGGACCGATAGGGTGATGAATAACGATGTACTGAGAAGAGTATGGGAGAAGAGAGACATTCTGAATACAATTCTTCAGAGGAAGGCCAACTGAGTCGGACACATACTTTGACTCGGAGGGCTCAACACGAAGTCTTTGCAGGGAGAATTAAAGAAACGGTAAAACGAGGAAGAAAAGGAAAAATTCAACTTCTGGATGACATGAAAGATGGAAAGAGATGAAACAGACTGAAGAAAGAAGCTGAAGACAGGGAACATTGGCATCAGAAATTCTCCGCACGAAGACACAGACCTGCCACTAGGCAGACTACTATATAATAATAATAATAATAATAATAATAAAATAATAATACCCGTGTGGAGTTGATAGTCTCCCATCGGGCGCCTCCCCAGGTGGCGGATAGGGGAATGCTCTCCAGATATGGAGGGTACCGGGGAAATAAAATACCCGGGGTGGACCAAAACTATCAACCGAAATCCACTAACGTCTGCCTGGTATCCAGCGGTTAGGGGTCAGCGTCTGTTCGCCTAGATGGTGCGGCTGCAGCAACCTTCTTGATCTCAACAATCAAGTCGTATTCCTCGTGATCTTTCCTCGGAAGGACCACCACCAAGTTAGTTTTCAACTTGAAAACCAAACATGATGATAACACAAGGAATGAATCCACTACCCCGGGCACCAGTCGCAAGGCTGGCTTTACCTGGTCATCGGATTCCGGGGGACCAGGAGCATCATGTTACGCCTAAGGTTGAGAACCAGACGACGTCCAAATTATTACACACAAAACAAAGACACTTCATCGGTACACTTAATACTAATACTCTTTTCAAACTGGGCAAGATCAAACAACTTACAGACGTGCTGCAAAAATTCCAGATCAAAATCCTTGCAATCCAGGAAACACGATTTACGGATGAAAACCATTTTGATACGGACAACTACAGGATCTACAAAGGAAAACCAGCAGTTAAAACTAATGAGAAAGGACTCAAACAGTTTGGCACAGCATTTGCAGTCCACAAATCTATCAGAGACTCTGTCATTGACTTCCAGTCTGCCTCCGAACGTATATCAACGCTCTCCGTCAAATCGGCCAACAAAGCATATACCTTGATCAACGCACACGCACCCACAAATAACTATAACAAGAAGAACCGCCAGAAAGTGGATGACTTCTGGAATGACCTTGAAGAGACGACAAACAAAATTGCCAAACACCATGTAATAATCTTGTTAGGCGACTTTAACGCACAATTAGGTAAAGAGAAAAAATACAGGAAAATCACCGGAATCCATACAGCTCACAAGAGAACTAACAAGAATGGGGAAAGATTGATAAACTTTTGCGAAAATTTCGGCCTCATAATTATGTCAACACAATTCAAAAAACCCAACAAGAAACTGTATACTTGGAAGTCGCCCAACACAATGTTGGGTGAATTCCAGATAGATCATGTGGCCATCTCCAAGAGTAACACAGCAGAAATTCTGAATGTGAAAACGAGAAGAGGATTTTTTGACTCAGACCACCATCTCCTACAGATAAAGACCAGATTACAACCCAATAGAAAAAAGCCAAAACTAAACAAAGTGCTGAGACCAGACCCCGAATACATAAAACTCAACAAGGAAAACATCTTACAGGAAATTAGTCAGACAAACACCACAAACTGGACAGAACTTGTGGACGTCCTCAAATCCACGATGAAATTGGGTCAACCCCCGAGAAGGAGAAAACACAGGTGGTGGAATATAATATGTGACCAAGCAATAGAAGAAAGGACCAATGCCTGGAAAAACTTCAATAGTCACAAAACATCAGAAAAATGGCAACAATTTCTAGTAATCCGAAAACAAACATCGAAAACTATTCGGAGGGAAAAAAGAAATTATGACAAACGGCGACTAGATGAGATAGAACAAGATTTTAAGAAGAACAACATCAGGAATTTTTATCAGACGTTTAAAGAACATATTGCAGGATACCAGCCACCCAATCTTTGTTTCAAGAAACCGGATGGTTCACTAGAAACTAACACAAAGAATAACTGCCAAATCCTCGCAGACTATTTCAACAAACTTCTCAACTGCGAAAGACCTACAGAGGATATTCACTACGAGACGTCTACACCAAATCCTGACGCTAAACCGCCAACCATCAACGAAATAGTAGAAATTATCAAGACTCTGAAAAACAATAGAGCCCCAGGAGAAGATGGAATTATTGCAGAACTATGGAAACTAAATGACGAAAGATTAACAGGAAAAATTCACAAAATCATATTAAACATTTGGGAAACAGAACAGATCCCTTCTGAATGGAAATGCGCACTCATCCATCCACTCCACAAAAAAGGGGACAAAACTGAACCAAATAATTACAGGGGTATCTCACTCGTACCGGTCACATATAAAATCCTATCAAAAGTTCTCATGAATAGATTAGAAGAACAAGCTGACCCACAAATAGGACAATACCAGGCTGGTTTTCGCAAGGGACGATCATGCATAGAGCAGATCTGGAATCTGAAAATGATTCTCCAGATGAGAAACACCCGAAACACAGTGGTTACTTTTGTAGATTTTAAAAAGGCCTACGACTCAATAGACAGAGTAGCGCTCTGCAAGACGCTGGAAGAATTCAGCATTGACAGAAAGACAAGAGCAATCATTCGGGAAACATTAACTGACACAATCTCCAAGGTTAAATTTATGGGGGATATCTCGGAACCATTTGAAATCCAAACTGGAGTGCGACAGGGTGACGGACTTTCACCATTACTCTTTAATATCATTCTTGAAAAAATTATCAGGACATGGGAAAAAGAAGTCAAAGGAATCCAAATTGGCATTAGAAAAGATAATAGATTCAATGTGAAGTGTTTAGCTTTTACAGATGACCTTGCAATCCTCACAAATAATAGAAAAGAAGCTACTAACGCCATAGAGAAATTACACGAAATTGCACAAAGAACCGGCCTGCAAATCTCATATGAGAAAACCCAGTACATAGAAAGAGTGCCACAAGACAAATTGCCTATTGTGACAACCCATGGGAAAATTGTACAAGTACCACATTTTAAGTACCTGGGAGAAATCATCCAGCCATCAGGGATCAACCTAAAGGCCAATGAGGAAAGAATAAAAAAACTACAGAAAGCATATAAACTCACGTGGAACTATTATAACAAAAAGTCCATATCCATTAACGCAAAATTGAGGCACTACAACACCGTCGTACTTCCGGAGGCACTGTATGCATCTGAAACAACACAAATAGGTGGGCAAACTAAAATCAAAGAAATAGAGAAACAAGAAAGGAAAATTCTCAGGAAAATTTTTGGCCCGATACAAGAGCAAGGAATCTGGAAGAAGAGACCAACATCAGAATTATATAAATACACAGACAAGATTACAGATACAATAAGGAAAAGAAGAATGCAGTTCTACGGACATATCCACAGGATGAATGAAAACAGAATTTCAAAGCGAATTCTTAAAGTCATCAACTCAGGCAGGGGAAAAACAAAATGGATAAAAGAAGTTGAAGAGGACCTCAGACAAGCACACATAACAGTAAATTATGCAGAAAATAGAACTGAATTCAGGAACATCATCAAAAAACATAAATTTGACACCACAACACAGAAGAGAACAGGATGCAAATGGACAGCGGAGCGAAAGAAACAACACAGTGAACACATGAAGAAAATTTGGGCTCAGAAAAAACATAAACAATCATCATAAAGGAATTCAAGTTCAAACGCTCTCTTAAATGGGAATAATCGAAAATAATAATAATAATAAAATAATAACAATAAATAAAAAATTACGAAACGATGTACTTCAGAGGATGTACTAAAAGGAACACTACACCACATTGTGCTAGAGCTAGACAATAATAGCTCTCAGCAATAAAACACTGTGTGTAACTTCTTTCCTGTACATAAATTAATTTTCGGAGGTCCAGAGAAAATGCTCGTTGGCAAGAACTTTTCGATGGGTAAAGCCAATTTAAGCCAGAACGGAAGAGAGGCGTAAGGACGGTCAATAAATAGCGTAACACAAGAGGATGAGGAGTAAACATACGCACAAAGAAATATCGGCTGTGTGATGGAATGAGATGGTCAGTTATTTTCTTGTGATGTGGGTCCACAGCTTCTATAAATCTTTTTTAAAGCATTTCATCTTGCTTTCAGCTGTTAGAATTTTATTTCGCGATTGCAATTTCGGCATTAAGTCATTTTCAGGCATTTACAAAACATAAGACAACGTAATGACAACAATTTACAGTGGGAGTAACAGTAGATACAACCAATTTTGTAGGTTTTTGACATAGACTACATATGCCGTACCTACAACACTTTTATCTGAAGGTTTATGTTAGGCAGAGATAACGACGTGCCGACCGGAGTGCCCGAGCGGTTCTAGGCGCTACAGTATGGAACCGCACGACCGCTACGGTCGCAGGTTCGAATCCTGCCTCGGGCATGGATGTGTGTGATGTCCTTAGGTTAGCTAGGTTTAAGTAGTTCTAAATTCTAGGGGACTGATGACCTCAGAAGTTAAGTCCCATAGTGCTCAGGGCCATTTGAACCATTTTTGATAACGACGTAATGCCCACAACTGCACTTCAGAGAACAACTAGTCAGCCATACTAGTCAATATTCCATTTTATGTGCTGTGATTTTGAGTGGATTGTATATATCACACAGCTAAAAGTGTGCCGAAAACAATGAAATAGTTTTTACCTACTGTCAATCCCACTGTAAATTGTTCCCATTACGTTATATTATGTTTTGTAGATGCTTGAAATTGCTCAATGCCGAAATTGCGATCGCTAAATAAAATTCTAACGGCTGAAAACAAAAGAGGAAATCCTTTAAGAAAGAAATGGGTAACACGGCAAGAAAACAAAATGATATTTGAAGCGCAAGGAGCAAAAAAGGAACCGAAGTTGGAACTTCATTCTTTGTCTCGTCAATATCGGGCTAAATAAACAATCGCAGTTTTGTATTTCCAAAGTCTTACAGAACAGTAGACATTTTCAGTAAAATATTTTGCATCCAATTCGTTTTATTTTAGACATGTCTACAAACGTTGGCGCCTTCTTATGGTTTACGAACAGTCCTAGGGAGATGCGTGTCGGGTAATTAAGGAATATCAGTAAATACGTTTTCATCATAGCCGCTACCAGACATAAGTTGACATCTTGCTCAAATCTTCAATCAAACAACATACCCTTTATACGTATAAAACTGATCGTCTTAAGAGTGGTTCAGCAGTTACGCGCTATAAACCGTTCACATCGTCGTTGGCCAAACACCACTGGTTGTGGTGAATCACAGGACATTTGGCAATAATCTTTAATACTCAAATCAGCATTGAAACAAAGGCGGTACACGATAAGATGATGCCCAAGACCTATAGGTATAGCATTTCTCAGCAAAGGCTAAAACTAAAATAATGTAGCATCGAAATGATTTATTTATCCGGGTGCGATTGTCTGACAACTTCGATTATAATCTCTTAAGATATATAAATTTTAGCAAGACGTCAACAAATTGTGGCTGGTAGCAGTTGTTGTAAAACGCATGTGTCAGTTTTAAGAAACGGTCGCGGTCTCAAAATAAGCAGTGTGGTTCAGGATACTTGAAGAACGATATCTCAACAGTATGGCCGCAGGCGATAATGCTACCTTTCGGAGCCGCCTACTTCCATCAACCCTGGGAAAACAACACGTGCGTGGATTCCGCAGCACAACCTCCCACTAACCGGGGAGAGAAAGCCAGTACGTACACACTGACATGTTAGTGCCAAAAGGGGAAGAAACTTTCCGGGGGCAGCCAAACTGTCGCTACAATACAGCCGTTAATTACCAAGTTAGGAGGTCGATAACCGCAGAATCCAATCGGCCGACGCGATCCGGCGAGCTGAGTCGAGTTTAATTACGGCGGTGGCGTGCTCGAGGGTTGTTAATTATCCAGTGCTGTGTCGCCGCGCCGGCTCCCCTCGCGATATGCGGCGCCGCCCTCCACAAAGCGGCTCCCCCCATCTGGCCCTGTACGCGCCGTCTACACGTCCTTCCTTGCGCTCGCAATACCTTGGCGGCGGTGCCACGTCACAAGCTCATATCGTTTCACATTCGAGAAAGCGAAGAATTTTTATCACCTGTGGCACGTTCAACAGCGACAAAGTCTTGTGGCAGGAAATGTATTCTTTACAAGCTGTGACGTCCTCTTCCGTTGTGACCCTACAGCACATAGTGAGCCTTATTCTCTTTATCAATTTTCCAACATTCATCTCGGTCCGTTGCTACAGCTCCCAAACTTATATAGTCCATTTTCAGGAGATCCTCGATGACTCCATCCTCCCATCTCTCGGCCGACCATGCCCTTCCTGTCCTTTATTTGAGTGGTGACTTTACGTTCGGAACATACATTCCTGATGAACAGCGGTCCACGACACCTAAGTTAGGGTGTATGGGTCCTATGACAAACTAGCCAATTTTTGTTTTAAGACTGTATTTCCATACATATCTCTTCCAAGAAAGTTTGTTTCTTTGCAGAGCAACCTACCGCTTGTTTGCAGTTGTTCATTTAATCTGCTATCAAAAAAACTCTGCAGCGCTACCACTCGTCGGTTTTAACCTTCGGCATTCACACTGAGTGACGTGGCGCATTGACCTCGCATCTGAGACGACGGCGTTTCAAAATTCGATCGCTCCATAAAAATTTACGTTTTCCGTGATTTTCCTGAATCCTTGAGGCAAATGCGGGGGTGGTTTCTAGACAAGGACACAACCCACTCTTCACCAGTCTCGAGCTTGTGCTCCTTCTCTAATGATTTCTTCGTCGATGAGACGTCTGACCCTTATCTCCCTCTTCACCATTCACGCTTTACTGCGTTGCGAAATTTCATTTAGAGGACGTCAGATTCTGCCCCTTTGTTATCTACCGTAGTGTAAGATCGCAAAGGACTGTCTTTATCTTCCATTGCGGTGTCGGATTGCTGGTGCCAACTCTGATGAGGAGGGCATCCACCAAAGTCGTCTCGTGCGCAGCGATAACCGTCTGAGGCTCCGAAACGTGTAGCTAGGCTGCCGCAGACAGCGATTACTTAGCCGGAAGCCCGGAGCGTAACGGCTGAGCTGCCTAGCAGAGCGGTGATCCCTAGAGAGCAGCGGGTGAGTTGTGAAGCAAGGTGCGGGCGCGCAGGTGTTTGTTACAACGCTAATGAGCCTGTGCGATGCGGGTATGGGAACTGGGACGGTGCCAAAAGGGGGGCTGCACATTAAGCGACAGCCTCAGCCCTGCTACTGCAGTTGCGATGTTCAGTCCGAAGACGGGTTTCATCCATCTCTGTACAACTACTGCAACCTCGATCTATCTGAACCCGCTTACCGTATCAATCCCTTGCTCTGCCTATACAAATTTTGTCCCCCTCCCCCACACTTCCTTCTACGAGTAGTACAAAACTAAATCCTCAGAATGCCTCAGAATGTATCCTACCAGCAGATGTTTCCTTCTTTTGTCAAGTTGAGCTCCAGTTCGATTCAGTACCTCCTCGTTGCTAAAGATTAGATGATCAATCACGTAACAAATGATGAGGTACTAAATAGAATTGGGGAGAAGATGAATTTGTGGCACAGTATGACTAGAAGAAGGGATCGGCTGGTAGGACACGTTCTGAGGCATCAAGAGATCACCAACTTAGTATTGGAGGGAAGCGTGCACAGGGTAAAAATCGTAGAGTGAGACCAAGGGATGAATACACTAAGCAGATTCAAAAGGATGTAGGTTGCTGTAGTTAGTTGGAGATGAAGTTGCGCAGCAAAGAGTAGCATGGAGAGCAGCGTCAAACCAGTCTCTGGACTGAGGACAACAACCACAACAACAACCACCTCGTTAGTAACGCAGTCTACCCATCTAATTTTCAGCGTTCTTTTGCATCTCCACATTTCATTAGCTTCCATTCTTTCCTTGTCTCAACTGCTTATCATCTGCAGTTCACTTCCGTACGAGCCTACACTCCAGACCAATATGTTCTGAGAAGACTTCCTAAATCTTACATTTATTAATCTGATGGAATTACATAAGCCGCAACTTTATTTTCGATAATGATACAATTTTATTTCATTTCTTCGGCTTCTATCATTATTAAAGACAAAGCTGAGACCCATATGTCTTAAGGAAAATGTCATTCCATCTGATCAGTAGCTCACTACATCTGAGGCATAGACAGGATTTCCCCATTACGTACAAAGCTGGGGTGCTATTCCAATGCTGGAGAGGCTCCGGCAATACTGACGATTTAAGAAGGGGAAAATGGGGTGCAGGAGTTAATTGAAGTTTGTGTTAGGTAGAGCATTGGACTCGTGAAGTCCATGTAGCTCTGTTAGCTATACCGCTATGGTACTGTAATGGTTAGCGCATCTGCCTAGTGATCAGGAGACTGAGGTTCAAGTCCCAGCCATGGCACAAATTATAATTAATTTCTTCAGCTTCTATCATTATAGAACTTAAACTTACGTTTTAATTTACTGTCATCGATGAAACCACAGTCACAGCAACTGTGGCGAAAACAATGATCCCATCAGTGAAGGTTAATAACAACAAGACGTTGTGAAATACCCAGTAAACTTACATGTTAACTTACTCTGATAGCGGAAACTTTCGCAATTATACTTAAACTTACCTTCGATTTTAACGAATTTCTCCTTCTCAGAAAAGTTTCCCTTGCTGTTGCCAGTCTGCATTTTATGCCCTCTCTTGCCTCGACTTACGCCATAGGGTGGTGGGGTTTCGGTTTCCGCTGGATAGGTCAGGAGTCCACTACACGCAACAAGCGGCTACACGGGTAGCAGGGGTTGTGTGGCGTGGGCTGGGCGGTTTTTAGGTTAGATGGCCTTGGGCAAGTACAGAAAGGGCAACAGCCTCAACGGGTGCGGGGCAAAGTCAGGACATGCGGGGACCAAGCAGCAATCGGTATTGTAATTGTCAACTGTCGAAGCTGCGTTGGTAAAGTACCGGAACTTCAAGCGCTGATAGAAAGCACCGAAGCTGAAATCGTTATAGGTACAGAAAGCTGGCTGAAGCCAGAGATAAATTCAGCCGAAATTTTTACAAACGTACAGACGGTGTTTAGAAAGGATAGATTGCATGCAACCGGTGGTGGAGTGTTCGTCGCTGTTAGTAGTAGTTTATCCCTTAGTGAAGTAGAAGTGGATAGTTCCTGTGAATTATTATGGGTGGAGGTTACACTTAACAACCGAGCTAGGTTAATAATTGGCTCCTTTTACCGACCTCCCAACTCGCAGCATTAGTGGCAGAACAACTGAGAGAAAATTTGGAATACATTTCACATAAATTTTCTCAGCATGTTATAGTCTTAGGTGGAGATTTCAATTTACCAGATATAGACTGGGACACTCAGATGTTTAGGACGGGTGGTAGGGACAGAGCATCGAGTGACATTATACTGAGTGCACTATCCGAAAATTACCTCGAGCAATTAAACAGAGAACCGACTCGTGGAGATAACATCTTGGACCTACTGATAACAAACAGACCCGAACTTTTCGACTCTGTATGTGCAGAACAGGGAATCAGTGATCATAAGGCCGTTGCAGCATCCCTGAATATGGAAATTAATAGGAATACAAAAAAAGGGAGGAAGGTTTACCTGTTTAGCACGAGTAATAGAAGGCAGATTTCAGACTACCTAACAGATCAAAACGAAAATTTCTGTTCCGACACTGACAATGTTGAGTGTTCATGGGAAAAGTTCAAGGCAATGCCGAGTAAAACTGTGAGGGACGGGAAAAACCCACCGTGGTACAACAACAAAATTAGGAAACTACTGCGAAAGCAAAGAGAGCTTCACTCCGAGTTTAAACGCAGTCAAAACCTCTCAGACAAACAGAAGCTAAACGATGTCAAAGTTAGCGTAAGGAGGGCTATGCGTGAAGCGTTCAGTGAATTCGAAAGTAAAATTCTAGGTACGGACTTGACAGAAAATCCTAGGAAGTTCTGGTCTTACGTTAAATCAGTAAGTGGCTCGAAACAGCATATCCAGACAGTCCGGGATGATGATGGCATTGAAACAGAGGATGACACGCGTAAAGCTGAAATACTAAACACCTTTTTCCAAAGCTGTTTCACAGAGGAAGACCGCACTGCAGTTCCTTCTCTAAATCCTCGCACAAACAAAAAAACGTCTGACATCGAAATAAGTGTCCAAGGAATAGAAAAGCAACTGGAATCACTCAACAGAGGAAAGTCCACTGGACCTGACGGGATACAAATTCGATTCTACACAGAGTACGCGAAAGAACTTGTTCCCCTTCTAACAGCCGTGTACCGCAAGTCTCTAGAGGAACGGAGGGTTCCAAACGATTGGAAAAGAGCACAGGTAGTCCCAGTCTTCAAGAAGGGTCGTCGAGCAGATGCGCAAAACTATAGACCTATACCTCTGACGTCGATCTGTTGTAGAATTTTAGAACATGTTTTTTGCTCGAGTATCATGTCGTTTTTGGAAACCCAGAATCTACTATGTAGGAATCAACATGGATTCCGGAAACAGCGATCGTGTGAGACCCAACTCACTTTATTTGTTCATGAGACCCAGAAAATATTAGATACAGGCTCCCAGGTAGATGCTATTTTTCTTGACTTCCGGAAGGCGTTCGATACAGTTCCGCACTGTCGCCTGATAAACAAAGTAAGAGCCTACGGAATATCAGACCAGCTGTGTGGCTGGATTGAAGAGTTTTTAGCAAACAGAACACAGCATGTTGTTATCAATGGAGAGACGTCTACAGACGTTAAAGTAACCTCTGGCGTGCCACAGGGGAGTGTTATGGGACCATTGCTTTTCACAATATATATAAATGACCTAGTAGATAGTGTCGGAAGTTCCATGCGGCTTTTCGCGGATGATGCTGTAGTATACAGAGAAGTTGCAGCATTAGAAAATTGTAGCGAAATGCAGGAAGATCTGCAGCGGATAGGCACTTGGCGCAGGGAGTGGCAACTGTCCCTTAACATAGACAAATGTAATGTATTGCGAATACATAGAAACAAGGATCCTTTATTGTATGATTATATGATAGCGGAACAAACACTGGTAGCAGTTACTTCTGTAAAATATCTGGGAGTATGCGTGCGGAACGATTTGAAGTGGAATGATCATATAAAATTAATTGTTGGTAAGGCGGGTACCAGGTTGAGATTCATTGGGAGAGTGCTTAGAAAATGTAGTCCATCAACAAAGGAGGTGGCTTACAAAACACTCGTTCGACCTATACTTGAGTATTGCTCATCAGTGTGGGATCCGTACCAGATCGGTTTGACGGAGGAGATAGACAAGATCCAAAGAAGAGCGGCGCGTTTCGTCACAGGGTTATTTGGTAACCGTGATAGCATTACGGAGATGTTAATAAACTCAAGTGGCAGACTCTGCAAGAGAGGCGCTCTGCATCGCGGTGTAGCTTGCTCGCCAGGTTTCGAGAGGGTGCGTTTCTGGATGAGGTATCGAATATATTGCTTCCCCCTACTTATACCTCCCGAGGAGATCACGAATGTAAAATTAGAGAGATTAGAGCGCGCACGGAGGCTTTTAGACAGTCGTTCTTCCCGCGAACCATACGCGACTGGAACAAGAAAGGGAGGTAATGACAGTGGCACGTAAAGTGCCCTCCGCCACACACCGTTGGGTGGCTTGCGGAGTATAAATGTAGATGTAGATGTACGTCGGCCATCATCCGTTATTTCGCTGCCCAAACATCAAAAGTCACACTACTCTCAGTATCTCTTTTCCAATCTAATACTCTCAGCATTACATGATATTAACTGACTGTATTCCATTACTCGTCTTATTTTTGTTCATTACCATCTTTAAAAACTCCTTTTTCAAAACATCCATTTTACTCATACAGTATCATCAGCAAACCTAGAAGGTTTTATTCCTACTCCCTGAACGTTCATTCCTTTTCCCAATTTTCTCCTGTTTCCTTTGCTGTTTGTTCCATGTACAGACTGAATAACATCGGAGACTGGTTACAACGCTGTTTCACTCGCTTCTCAACTACTGCTTCCCTTTCGTGTCTTCCGACTTTTATAATCGCAGTCTGGTTTCTGTACAAACTGTATACAGACTTTCATTCCCTGTATTTTGACCTTGCAACCCTCAAAATTTCAAATAATGTG
Source organism: Schistocerca nitens (assembly GCF_023898315.1). Classification (NCBI taxonomy): domain Eukaryota; kingdom Metazoa; phylum Arthropoda; class Insecta; order Orthoptera; family Acrididae; genus Schistocerca; species Schistocerca nitens. Next base: position 617,104,658 of record NC_064618.1, read on the forward strand.
TGACCCAGCTAATACTGACAAAAGCTTTCTTTAAATCTACAAATTCCATAAACGTTGGTTTCCCTTTCTTTAACTATCTTCTGAGCTACTTCGGTGTAATTGTGGTGGTTGTGTGTCCCGGCCACGATTACACTCTGTTTTGTGTAAAGTGCTTTTACGACCTTAGTTGTGAAAATACGTTTTATATTTACGTGTGCTTCACAACACCTCACCATGATGCTGAAAATAAGAGGGCTTGTCAATGAAAATCGAATATAGGGGCGAAATATCGCGATAAACTAAATTACATTTAGATGCTAAGTTAATTTCCCAACAAAACTTTCTCATCAACATCGTTTGGTTGCAGATGACAAGCTACCTGTAATAAATAATACACGATTGGCCCCGGAAAGTCACGCACACCAAGTGTAAAGTTATTAACAAAAAGAAACGAATTATTGTTTGAACTAAATATCCACATTATTTTGTAATCATTTAGTAAAAATTTTCAAACTACAGATTAAATAAAACGGAAACCCACTGATTATGGCACTGTGGTGCTGAAACATGTTTGGGAACTTGGAAAAAACGCTGTTTTGCATAACTGGCGGACCTTACATCCTACAATTTTAACTGCAAACACTGGAAGCACAAGGAGCTGCAAATCCAAATGATGAACAAATCCATTTGTCTCGCCTGCAAACCTGAGAACACTTTACAGAATGAAGTTTAATACACTGCCAGAAAAAAATTAGTACACCTGGAAAGACGACGTCGACTTTCACCAGATGACGTCATATGCCACCTGGGGGATAGTAGATGCACTTATAATGGTTTCAACGTCGTCCTTCAACGGACATCGTAGTGGAATAGCTACCAGAGCGCCATCTGCGTCTACCCTTTAATAGGTAATGCTCAGAGCCAGAGGGCTCCGTGTAGTGAGAATGTGTGAAGCAAGCAGGCAACCATGCCACGGAGTTGCACTCGTGCTTCCCACAACGGAGTGACTGAGTTTGAAAGGGGTGAAATTGGAGCCTTCTGGGTGGCGGGGCGGTTCTCTCGGCAAATTTCCACACAAGTGGGGTGCGCTGCGTCAATTGAGCAACGATGCTGGCTGGCATCCAGAATGAGATTTTCACTCTGCAGCGGAGTGTGCGCTTTTATGAAACTTCCTGGCAGATTAAAACTGTGTGACCGACCGAGACTCGAACTCGGGACATTTGCCTTTCGCGGGCAAGTGCTCTACCATCTGAGCTACCGAAGCACGACTCACGCCCGGTCCTCACAGCTTTACTTCTGCCAGTATCTCGTCTCCTACCTTCCAAACTTTTCAGGAGTGCTAGTTCTGCAAGGTTCGCAGGAGAGCTTCTGTAAAGTTTGGAAGGTAGGAGACGAGATACTGGCAGAAGTAAAGCTGTGAGGACCGGGCGTGAGTCGTGCTTCGGTAGTTCAGATGGTAGAGCACTTGCCCGCGAAAGGCAAAGGTCCCGAGTTCGAGTCTCGGTAGGGCACACAGTTTTAATCTGCCAGGAAGTTTGATGCTGGCATCAGTGGTCACGTGAACATTCTCACCCCCGTAGACGAGGTTCTGGATCTCCACGCGGCACAGACGCCCGCCAGCAGCCTCGTATTGCAAGGACACCATGGGAGATCGTACAGCTACCAGAGCACATATAAGAGGGACTGTGAGCCCAGACACGTCAACCGAACTGTTGTGAACCAGTCCCATTGGACTACTGGCACGCACACCTCTAGCCTGTGTTCCACTCACTCCACAGCATCAACGTGCACGGCTCGAATGGTGCCGACCAGAGGATCAACTGGAAGATGGAAAGGCGCGCCGTGGTCTTCAGCAATGAAAGCAGATTCTGCGTGCACGCAAGTGTAGGTCGTTTGCACTTACGACGTAGACATGGTGAGTGCTTTCGTCCAAGACACCCCAGGCCTTATGATGTGACATGCGATGAGCTACAACCCTGTCCACCTGTGGTGTTTCTGGAGAGGAGGATAACCACCGCTCGGAGGAGATTGAGGAGGAGATCAGTGGTAAACGTCCTGTCGACAACGAGGTCATGGAGATGGAGCACAAGGAAGGTGCTGTGAAGCACACGTAAATATAACACGTATTTTCACAAATAAGGTCGTGAAAGCACTTTACACTTCATCAAATCACAGTGTAATTGTGGCTGGGACACACAACAACCAAGATTCCACAGTGTTTCCTTTCAAAGCAACCACCCCTACATTTGTCGGAGGCAATTTAGGAAAATCACGGAAAACTTAAATAAAGAGGGTCGGGCGCGGGTTGGAACTGCTGTCCTCCCGAATGCGAGTCCAGTGCGCTAACCAGTGCGCCATGTCGCTCAGTATCAGTGCTTTGTGCGTGCAGCATGTTGTTAGACCCGCTCTTTTGCCGTTCCTGTAACAAGAAGCTGATGTATTGTTCAAACAGGATAACATGCTCGACCGCACACCGTCCTTGAAACTCAACGTGCTCTGCAAAGCGTGCGCAACAACTTCCCTGACCATCACGATCTCCCGACTTGTGTCCAATCGAGCACGTATGGGATATGATGGGACGAGAAGAGACTCGTGCGACTCGTCAATCAACAACTCTTGCGTGAAATGATCGAGCAGGGATAACATAACGTATCCTAGGACAGCATTCGCCATCTGTACGATCGACTGGATGCCGGAGTCAGTGCCTGCATTGCCGATTCTGGACGCTACACCACGTATTAATATCGGTGTTTCAGACTGGGTCGATATCTGGTTCATCAGAACAACTTGTTCTATTGACTCGTAAATGTAATCATTTCATGTACTAAATATGAACTGTTGCAACAACAAAACACGAGTGAGTTAGAAATCTCTAAAGGGAGTATTAACTTTTAGTAGTGTACTTTCTTTCTACTCCGGTGCATTATTCATAGCTTCCCGGATACCCCGGTACACTTCTGCGTCCTGGCAAATACCTGGTTTTTAGCAAGTGGAGCGGACAGGGACACAAGGACGGTCGTCGATCGCTGACTGCTACCACTCCACCGAGCGTCATCTGAGTTGCTAATGGGCTTTTTCGAGTGAGTGCTGCACCGTGCAGGCCACAAAGAAGGTTGCGCCTACAGCGAGATCAGGGAATTGTATTTCCAAGTCGCGGTTACGAGCAGGGCAGAGGGAGCTCGGCGACTTGAGGGCAGCGCGCCGCGCGGGCAGCTAACTCAATCAGCACCGCAAAGCAGATTACGCGGAATCCCCGGCGCGGCGCTGCGTGGCCGGCATACAGACTGCTGCAATCTGGCGCCGACCCGCACCCGGCCGGATTTGCATCCAAACTGCACCGCAGCCCGCTGCGCGCCTCTGCGCCGTTCGTGCTCGATACCGCCAGGCCTGCGCCGGCTAACCGTGGCACGAGATCCCGCTGATGCAAATCCGAGGCCTGTCAACACAATCTACCGTTTCGTCGACTCTATTGTTGAGTCGAAACTGATTAGCCTTGCGATTTGAACGCGGCTAAACCGTATAATTGGATGTGGACGCATACAATCCGTTGCTGCAAACATTTTCATATGTGTAGTTCCGCGGTTTGTGGGTACGATACTACTACGGAATCTGAATCGTCCGACACTTTGTAACCCACCTACTATGTAAATTAAAACCATGTGAAATATCGTCATTGAAGCTGCTGTCCTCACAAATAGCAGGAGAGGTCTCTCGTATCCCGTATAGCAATGGTCCGAACCAGTTTACTACCCGTTCATGTTAACCGACTTCAATTCCCAATCAAGGTTTCGTAGGCAATAACAACAAACAAGACTCAAGGTCAGAGAGAGGCAAAGGAGATGGGAAGAGGGAGGTAGGAGGGGGGGAGGGAGGTGGATAGACATTGGAGGGTGGGGGGAGATGGACAGAGAGAGGGAAGAGAAGGCCATTAGGATATTCACTGAGGTGATGGAAGTCGTCGTACAGCGATAAGCACATAACTATACAGATGGCGGCAGTATCGCGTACACAAGGTATTGAAGGGCAGTGCAGTAGCGGAGCTGCCATTCGCACTCAGGTGATTCATGAGAAAAAGTTTCCCACTACGGCCGCACGAAGCGAATTAACAGACTTAGAAGGCGGAATGGTAGTTGGAGCATGATGCACGGAACACTCCGTTTCGGAAATCATGAGGGAATTCAATATTCCCGAGATCGACCGTGTCAAGAGTGGAACGAGAATACTAAATTTCAGGCATAACCTGTCACCACGGCAACACACTGAAAGTAACGTTACGTTCTACTACAATTTCAAAAGTATGAATTGTGAATAAAATATAAAATAAAAAATATCGGCACTCCACATTGCCATTTTGATATCGATATATCAGAGAAGGAAATATCACATACATTATGGACATTTTTTGTTAAAAATACCTAATATATCGATATTTTATCAACAGCCCTCGCAGAAACAGTTTAGCTTGTTGAGCTAGTTAAGTTCGGAAATACTGACTGCGTCTTAATAGTCTCTGAGGATGTGCCCAGTTTACGGAGTCGAAACACTAGACACAAACATGTCTTAGACCACGGCCTGATGCCCCTCTAACTAAAATCGCTAAGGGTTAAAACAAATGCAACAGCAATCATCTTCAGGTAGCATGACGTTATTAATCGCAGAGTTGATGGCAACGTTCTTACTGCGGCGTCAAGTAAAAAAACAAAAATCGTGCGTAAATTGTAAAATATAGTATAAATGTATACGGTGAAGAGGCAGTCCGAGTATACTTTTGCACGAGGTATAAGAGTGAACAAATTGACATACAAGTTACCCAATGCTAAACATATAAGTGCTATGCGCCCCGAGTTTTGCATTCTAGGTTCTCTCATTCCCGTCCGGGGTCCCGTTCGTACATGTAATTCTATGCAACAACACTGAGTGTGCAAAGCCTTTCGGAATAGCTCGTACTTTTAGATGTCCGTCTGAAACAAAGACCATGCGACAAAACACGACTGGCATCGTCTACCGAAAAGTAAGTTTCTCGGAATTCTGTTATCCAGCAGCGCAACGTGTTGAAATACTACTAGGAAACAACTTTGAACAATCCATAAATCGGTTTATTTCAATAGGTAGCGCTCTGCATCTGGACAACCTGAAGCGAGGCTCCAGATTGGAGTCCCCGTCCCGCTCACAGTAGTAGTCCAGCAGGAAGGTTCAGAACGCGCACTCTCCGCTGTGGAAGAAAGGTCATTTTAATCACTTTACACGTAAAGTACTACCGCTGCATTATATCCCCAGCTGGTGGATACTTGCAACGTGACAAACCAAGTCGTTCCAGCAGTCACGGACCACAAGGTGGGACTTGCCCCGCATCCATAAGTGGACGCTACGAGCTCTGCAGCAATGCACGTGGATCTTTCAAGAGTTTTACACGATGCGTCGTCTGAAGCATCTGCCGCTGCACACAGAGAAACAAGAGTTACGACACTGGACAAGAAACGGAGTCAGCTATTTTCAACTATTCATTCGGCTGGGTCGACGCGACTATACCGTAAGACGTCGCAGTTCTGTGTCTACGCTTCATTGAACATAAAAGGCGGTCACGAGACGAGATACATAACGCTATATACCTGTGTGTGCTCTGCGAGACGCCTGGCCTGCAAGTACCAGCTCGTGCGCGAGTGTGCAATCCTTCATCAACTGGCGGAGCCAGGTTCCAGGATGAGCTTCCTTGATGCTGCGCTCCAATTTGTCAGTGTATGCCGGAAGCTATTACACCTCATTAATAAAAAGAGACCATAAAATTATCTTTAGTTCGTCATCATCTGGCAGACTTTAAAGCTTCTAAAAGTGTATGAACCAAGTGTTCAATGTTGCGAGTGACGTTAAGTATGCAGTTAATGGTGTCGAAGGAAGTGGGTCTGGTGAGTGGCGCGACATCATCCAGCACTCTAATACACAATAATGGACACGCAGTACATGCCATTTTAAGCTAGCGTGCCAGATGATGAAACAGTCTAAACTCCGAGGGCGCGCTTAAAAGCAATGCCTCGGAATTTTTTAGGTGAAAACTCTTACAGCTTTTTAAATAAAACGAACTTAATCACCATTCTACATCTCTATTCGTCGTGTTTACGTATTTATTTCTCAAGATAGTCACCATGGCGACAAACACATTTCGCCCAATGAGAGATGAGTTCGTTGATACCGTCACACTGTAGCATGTTTGCTGACGGAGCCACAACCTCACCTCTGCTTCCACCGCTTATCAAAGTTAAGCCCTCGAAGGTGTTTTCAAAACAAATGAAAAACGGATGGGGCCAAGTCGGGACTGTATGGCGGATGATCGGTGACGGCGAACCCAATGCGTCGGATTGTTGCGTTTGTTGTAGCGCTCGTGTATGGTCTGGCAATGTCGTACTGAAGAAGAAGGTGCTCCATGGGTGGACGAACTCGATTACAGCACGCTGATTCTCACGCACCGACGTAGTTACGTTACACACCGCCAGGTTACACGCAACAGTTCGAAGCCCTCTAGCGGCATAGGGCTGCAAATATGTAAACAGGGAGGGTAAAGAAGCAGAATGTGAGTAACGTTTGTTTAATTTAAAAAGCTTTAGGAGTTTTCGCATAAAAAATTCGGACGCATTACTTTTTAGCACGCTTCCGTACACGCAACAAAATAAAATTTTGTAGCAGATTTTGGGTGGTACATACAATATTTTCTTTTATTGAGGCTGTGGAGCACAACTTCAAGAAGAAACATAACCAGGTTTACGTATCAGTACTCTGCCTGCGCATCACACAGTGTTTTCACACTGAATATGGCGCGAGCAGAGTATCAGAAAACTGCATTCCAACAATACAATACATCTCAAATAAGTCTCAATGCTCACATCGTTATTCAAGCGAACAAGAAATAATGAATTACTCGTACAAGAGCGTGCACCCTCGCACTCATTCTAAACACAGTCACATAGTGGTATCTGGGCAATACTCCGCTTGCGAGTTACCGGACGAGTAACATTTTTGCCAGCGAAGAATAAATTCTTAAATAATTTCAGCCTCTTTGGCTCCATGTTACTACGATCACGTTCGAAATATGTCGTAAAACAGAGTATAAACCGGAATAATATGTAGATTTCACACACGAGAGTTTTAGCTAAACGTCATAAATTCACATTACGGGGTATAATTTACTACTGTAATTTAATAATTTATCATATCGAATGCACAGACACCTACCCACCGCTATTTTTTACATAATGGCTTCGACCCCATGAAAATATGCTTTGACTGTACTAACTCATATTTCCAACAAGTAAATTTGGCAACTAATCATTTTAACTAATGTTTGTTTATGTCGCTACCTGTTTCGATCGACGTTGCTAATGAAATTACGACGTTTTTCTATTTGCACACTTGTTGAGCGGCGTTAGCGTTAACTGGATCTGAACGAGGGCCGATGCAAATTCCTTACAAGGGAACCTCCCCATCGCACCCCCCTCAGATTTACTTATAAGTTGGCACAGTGGATAGGCCTTGAAAAACTGAACACAGATTAATCGAGAAAAAAGGAAGAAGTTGTATGGAACTATGAAAAAAATAAACAAAAGGGAACCTAGCGTTAACTGGATCTGAACGAGGGCCGATGCAAATTCCTTACAAGGGAACCTCCCCATCGCACCCCCCTCAGATTTACTTATAAGTTGGCACAGTGGATAGGCCTTGAAAAACTGAACACAGATTAATCGAGAAAAAAGGAAGAAGTTGTATGGAACTATGAAAAAAATAAACAAAATATACAAACTGAGTAGTCCATGCAAAAGATAGGCAACAACAAGGAGAGTGTGCGCTCAAGAGCGCCGTGGTCCCGTGGTTAGCGTGAGCAGCTGCGGAACGAGAGATCCTTGGTTCAAGTCTTCCCTCGAGTGAAAAGTTTAATTTTTTTTTATTTTCAGACAATTATTTGTCCGTCCGTCCGTCCGTCCGATGCGAGGTAACTGCGCCGTAGTATGGGGACGCTACACCTAAACAACATATTCCTGTAATGTGACGCACATGCCGTCACCAGTGTCGTATAGAATATATCAGACGTGTTTTCCTGTGGAGGAATCGGTTGACCTATGACCTTGCTATCAAATGTTTTCGGTTCCCATTGGAGAGGCACGTCCTTTCGTCTACTAATCGCACGGTTTTGCTGTGCGGTCGCAAAACACAAACACTAAACTTATTACAGTGAACAGAGACGTCAATGAACGAACGGACAGACCATAACTTTGCGAAAATAAAGAAAGTAAACTTTTCACTCGAGGGAAGACTTGAACCAAGGACCTCTCGCTCCACGGCTGCTCACGCTAACCACGGGACCACGGCGCTCCTGAGTTCACACTATCCTTGATGTTGCCTATCTTGCGCATGGACTACTCAGTTTGTATATTTTGCTTAGTTCCACACAACTTCTTCCTGTTATCTCGATTGATCTGTGTTCAGTTTTTCAAGGCCTATCCACTGCGCCAAATTATAACTAAATCTGAGGGGGGTGCGATGGGGAGGTTTCATTGTTAGTAAGATATATGGCACTAAACGCACAAGACAGGCAATGCTGATGCCCACATTCGCGTATATGAACAACAATGGACACCGTCAGATGTGACGTTCGCGGCTCTATCCCGGGTAAGCATCAAAATAAGTGATACAGCTGTTGTATTTTGTCATTACTAACTTCGTACGAGATGTCTCTGTTTTTGTGATTGAGAGCCGGACGCTACGCGATTCACGGCAGGCAGCAAGCCCACACGACGCTGTTGGGCACATATCGACCCGCGGGCCGAAGGCAACGCAGCTAATCGGCTCGCCGGTCGACTGCGGGTACCACTCGTCTCACTCTCCCCCCCCCCCCCTTATCACCAGCCCACTAAACAATTAAGGTCCCCTCCCGGCGTGTCGTCTAGCCCTCAATTACGCACCCGCAACCGGAATCCGATTTTTAAAAAAGGAGGAGAAAACAAAAATCACCACAGGAAGCGGAAACAGTTTAAAGCGAGTAGGGGAGGGGATGCAGTGTTAGTTCCGCGCTCCAATTAGTGGTCTCAGATGACTGGCAGCTGCGCTGAGCTTGCGGGTAGCACAAGTTGCTCGTAGTTCATCTGTAGACTTAACTCAATAGTGACTCATGCTGGCACGACACTGAAATTTACAATGTCTTACATCAGGCGCAGCGCGTTAGATATTTGGGAATTACATAAAGCGTTATTTCCTTTAAATCTCACCAGCAATGTTGCACTACCGCCGTCATATTACACACAATGAGATCCGTCGCGAAGATCGGCGACTTCGGTGGACAATGATTGGTACGTAAGTGGTTAATTGATCCAACAGGGTAGGCCAGATTATGCTGACATTGTCACCTATCAAGCACTACATGCAGACTGGAAATGGAAGCTGCTTCTTTTTTCATTAAATCTACGTACCATATTGCTGGAAGATGCTGCGGGAAAACATTTTCCCATAATACTGCACCGCGCATTCTGCGTTACTAAAATAGTTGCTATCAAAGAGTGAAGTCATTTCGGAAAGAACGATACATTTCTGATTTCTTGTCGCTGGTTTCGAGTAAAGCATTTACGATCTTATAGGCTAAAGCTTGAAAATTAGCTCTGCTCAAAACTAGTGGCAATAATCAAAATATATATATGTATTTTAAAAATTAGCTATGGTGGACTATCATTACAGTAATTTAAATTTCATACAATTTACTGATCTTGCAAAAAAGCACCCACAATAAACATTCAACGACATTTCAGTCGTGCTGGTGACGCCCGTGATTGCTGAAATGCTTGTTTTGAAGAAAAAAAAATATTTTCACGCAGAATCACAATTTCAGTACGAAATTGTCATTTTAAAATCACAAGAAAAAATTTTATGCACCCTGAAGGCAATTAATAACAATTCACTGCAGATTCACTCTTGGTCCGACCTCTGTGTAGTGCGTGAAAAGTTGTCAATGTGGTTTGGAGGGGAAGCGTGCTCGGACAGCCAAAGCGATTAAGGCGATACATGGCGTAAAGCGGGAACTCCGGTCACGAGTCCCTGCCGGCACAGATTTTCATTTGTCGCCACTGAATTTAATTCAATGCCCAATTGCCGCTGATGTTGGCATTTTGTCTTCGTAAGAGAAATGTCGTGGGTCTCCTTGGCCACTGAGGAAACCACATTATCAATTGAAATTACAGTGATTGTGCCAGAAGATAATTATTTTGAAAACAAGAGAGTCATTTCACCAATGAAAAAATTAATTTCCGCAAGAGAGCGTTAAACACTCGCTCAGTCAAGCTTACACGTCGATTGTGACTGTTCTACCACTTCACACGATTTTTAGCCTAGTGTACACCTTGGATTGTAACAGTGTTTTACCATTATACGTGATTTTTAACCTAGTGACATCCAATGGTGTTAGGTGGAAGTTTTAATCATAAATATGACGTGTGTATTCAAGAGTACTCGGCTAAGTAGCCTGCTTCCAGTACAACACATGCGACAGATTAGGACGGCAACAATTGGAATCGCGGAATTTTGATGGACAAACAGCAAACGAATGTTACTTCGAAATGGCTTAAGGCCTAAATTCTGCAACCGTAGCAATTTTGAACCAGACTTTAAAGAAAATATCTCATTTAATTTAGTGTGGTCAGTAAATTACTACGGCATTAACGGTACTCGCACCAGAACAGTGATTATGGAAAATCGCCTGTGCTTTGGACTGATTGTACTCTCCTTATGTAGAGCATTTAACCGCTTGTGTTGAACGTTGTAACTCCTCACTAACTTGTTTTGACCGAATCTGTAATTTCCTGAGCTGTCTAAAGAAGAAGAACGCTTGCCAGGAAAAGAGTTGAGCAACGGGCGTTCTCCAGCCAAGCATGTGCCCTCACACCGTCCGGATTCATATCTGGGTGCAGTTCGAGAGCACCTGAAAGCACCGACGGCTCGCTGTACTCTCATGAATAACTCGTATACAGATATGTAACTACCAGAGTTCGCATATGCCACGAACAATATGAATTATCTAACCTGTGGACTACTCATTGTTACGGAACCTTAGAAAATAACGAAGTAGTGCTGGCGACAAGGGTACGAAGGGCAATCTTTTAACAGCGTTAGACGGCTTCTGAGTACGGTTCACAGTTAGTTACGAGAAAGAGGACGTGCTGCACGGGGTAAATGGGAAGGCTAAGGACTTTCGCCCCAGTGCAATTTCACTAGCTCTGCGAAGTAAAGACAGTGAGGAGATGGAGCGACCATGTAATGCACAGCCAGTCGCAGCCTACGTATTTCACATTAAGTGGCTCTTCATTGCCGAATGTTAAACTGCAAAACGAAGTGAGCGACATATCTTTACGCTCTTTTCACGAACTAGAACACAGCAGAAGGTAACAAGAGTTCAATCTTAGAAAAGATGCTTCACTACACAAAGAAAACACACACACACAAATGTGCTCTGTTGCTTAGAAACATATATGGAAAATATTGTTCCAATACACCACGTATAATGAAGAAAGATCGAAAGATCTTGAAAGATTTCGAGGCTTTTAAGACGTAGACATGGCGACAAATTAAAAAAAAAAAAAATTGGATGGTTGAGGTGAAAGCTGAAGAGGTTCTGGGGGGAGGCGAAGAGAGAGAGAGAGAGAGGGAGGGAGAACAGCATTACAGAGTGTACGTAAAAGAAGGAAGAGGAATTTCATAGTACTTACATTAAGGAAGAGGACGTGTAAGTCAGCCTTCGAAGGATGTCTGGAAGGAAGCAGCGAGGCGAAGGAGGAAGAGATTTGAAATCGTGGGCGATATGCTGGATGGCAGCATATACATACAGCAGCATTAAGAAGGAAATAAGGGACTGCCAATAATGGAGACTCAAAGGACCTCCTGCTAACATATCAGGAAACATGATGATGATGATGATGATACAGCGAATATTTGTTAAAATCTAGATAACATAGCCTACTTAATTAACTACTTCAGGTTGCATAACGACTAAAGCTGGCCGACATTAGCGAACCAACTTAACACGGTCGACTGCTATTTGCGAACGCCTCTCGCGGAGGCAAGACATGCAACAGTCGCTTACCTTGGGCTCAGTCTTGAGCTTCTTGGCCGGAGGCGGTGACGAGCAGTCATCGATACCGTCGTGGACGGGCGGCGAGCCACTCTTCACGGGGGTGAGGGTGGGCGCCAGCATTACCGGCGCTGGCGACGAGGGCGGGGGCGGACCGGGGGCGGCGGCGAGCAGCGGGGGACCGGGCCCGGGGCCGGGGAACACGACACGCGTCGCCGCGGACGAGGGCGCCTGCTGTGCCGGCTGCGGGGGCGGCGTCGCCTGCTGCTGCGGCGGCGGCTGTGGGGACGGCTGCTGCTGCGGCGGCGGCGGGGGCGGCGCTTGCTGCTGCGGGGGCGGCTGCGGCGGCTGCTGCGCCAGCGTCGGGGGCGGAAGGCCAGCGGTCGCCGGACCAGCCGGGGACCGCACCGAGCCGTTCAGCTCCGGCTGCTGCGGCGCAGCTTGCTGCTGCTGTTGCTGCTGCTGCTGCGGGGGCGGCGCGGGCGACGGCGCCGACGCCGGGGGAGGTGCCGCCTGCTGCTGCTGGGCTTTACTGCCCTTATCGGCGCCGCCCCCGCCGCCGTGCTTGTCGCGCGCCTTGTCGCGCCGGTGGCCACTGGAGCCGCGCTTGCTGCCGCCGCCCCCGCCGCCTCCGCCTCCGCCGGCGCCACCGCCGGTCTGCTGACCCTGGGCGGCCTTCTTGCTGCTGCCGCCGCCCCCGCCTCCCGCGCCGCCCCCGGGGGTAGCGGCGCCGTTGGTGCTTCCCGTACCGTCGCTGGCCTCTCCGCCGTTCTGCTCGCCGGGCTTGACGATCTCGTGCTTGGCCTCCGACGTCTTGGTGCCCGGCTTGGTCCTCTTAATCTTCATCTTCAGCCCCTTGTCGACCGTGGCCGAGTGCTCGACAGCCATCTTGGCGCCCTTGCCGGCCGCGGCCGCGCCGCCACCGCCTCCTCCGCCGCCAGCCTGTGCCGCCTGCGATCCTGCCGTCGCCGCAGCGGACATGCCGCCCCCGGTTCCGGTGCCGCCCCCCACCGCCGACGCCGCCCCTGCCGCCCCCTTCTCGTTCGTCTTCTCTATATCGGCATCCAAGTCTATGATAAGGTCGCCGATGCCGATGTCCCATTCATTATCGTCGTACTCGAAGTTGTTGGCCGCCTGATCGGCCGCCTTGGCCGCCTGCTGCTGCGCTGCTGACCGGGGGTCTGCCACCTTAGCTCGGTGGCCGCCGTCGAGCGGGTTGTCTCTCATTGGGGCAGCCATGCGCAGCACGCGTCCGCCGGCGAGCCGTCGAGTGAGCGCAGCCCAGGCCCGCGCGGCCCGACCTCCTCCGACATCTTAGCCCCTGCAAACCAACACACCCTCACCTCACCGCACCGCACCGCACCGTCATACACCTGCCGCGGACAGGACCAGCGTCATGCCATAGGACTGAGGCCTTCACACCTGGCACTTGTTGGCGGAGTTTGGACGTATGCTAAACGGACACGTAACTGTAACATGTTTCCTTGCAGCGCGCCTGTACTAAACCTGCGGCTACTGCATACGCCAGAGCCAGCTTCCGGTATGTAGGGGAAGGAGGCTTTCTCCAGACTGGAAGTGAAGGGCCGCTCTGTCCCTTAGCCTCTTAAATAGGTTGGCGTGACGGCTATGTGACTGGCTCAATGACAGGTAATTTTTTCTTGGTGGTGGATGTTGGTTCAAATGGCTCTGAGCACTATGGGACTGAACTTCTGTGGTCATTAGTCCCCTAGAACTTAGAACTACTTAAACCTAACTAACCTAAGGACAACACACACATCCATGCCCGAGGCAGGATTCGAACCTGCGACCGTAGCAGTCGCACGGTTCCGGACTGCGCGCCTAGAACCGCGAGACCACCGCGGGCGGCGGTGGATGTTGTTCGATTCTTATACGAAGTACTCTCCTTTGCAGCAAAGGGCTATTAGCGGGAGCAGGAAGTGCCCAATTAAATTGCATTCATTCTACGTAGGAGTCTGACTGGCAGAAATGCCTGGAAGTAAAATATTTTCGTCGAGCGATCTGAATATCGTAGACTCGGGGATTCTGTCGGCAGCCCTTTTTGGGTATAGGAGACCAAGTCGTGCGTCCACTTAGGACGGAGGTTTCAGTTTCGATTGATCATCATTTCTTCTTTTGAAATGCTGAAAGACGACAAGAATCGAAAGAGGAGTTCCGTGCGCAGGCGTGGTATTGTGTTTGATCATTATCCAGTTTTTATAAACGAGTGTCGCGTTTTAGTGAGCGTGAACATGCTGTGTAGGCGGGGCCTTATGTACATCAGATCAGGGGTCCCGCAGCTGCCTCCGGTTGGTGATCAATAAACGAAGCGGACTTGGCGAGATTTAAATGAAACCAGTAAATTTCATGTTTTCCCTGGAAATTGTAGTGGGTTTCATGGCCGTTTCCCCCAACGGATTAAACTCTTATCCTGTTTCACTCTGTGGAGATTAACAGGGGACACCGTGAGCAGCCAGCGGCATTTTCTAGCCCAGCGGTCGACACTTTTTATCTTCTTGAGAGTAGTTAGATAGCAACAATGCTTTTAATTATTGACCTTGCAGTAGACAGAAATTTAGCTCTGTGTCACGCTTCAAAGCGAGGTTGGTGACACTGTTTTAGACGTATCTGATAGTGTAATACAGCAAAAGATTAATCGAGCCCAAAAATAATCGTTTCCGATTAACAAGTCGCATAATTTGTCTCGCGCGTCGCACACAGCAGAGAGAATTCTTGCAGCGGTCGCAAGTGATGCGATACAACTCTAGTACGTACGAAAATAACGTTTGAATAACGAGTAGATTTTGATATGGACGCCTCATAATGTTCACAAAACACTATCCTGTTACCAGTGAGCACAGTTCTGGATCGTTTTGATAGTGTAACTGTTTAAAGGTGCGCCAATGATACAGCAATGGCCTTCCAAAACAGTTACCATTCACTGATATTTGAAGGCTGTATAGAGATCCAACCCTATACAGCGACGAGGGGAGATCCCAGACAAGCGTGGAACATCTAGCAGCCTCGCACAGTTTCCTTTAGAACTAGCGCCCGTTGCGTCGCGCAATACGGCACACACAACTCGTTCATCGCCTCAGACTCACCTCTACCTACAGTCTTCAAACTGAGACACACGTATCCACTTGTTCCAATGAGTGACATAATGACATCGGGTCTGAAATGAGGCACTTCCATGTGTGTACCGTTCGCGCGTCCCGCGAAGCCATTGCTGACTTCACAGTCCTCTGGTGTATACGTCTATACTGCTCACGGTGGATGCCGACAGCCAAGTAACGTTGAATGTATTTTAACGACGACAGCCTTAAAGAAATCACTGCTGCCTTCAGTGGCAATAAACCTAAGTTCAGGTGTCTTAAAATACATTTGGTGCTATTTCAACAATGCTATAGCATGACTTCAGTCCTGTCAGTGGATATTTAGGTCTATCTTGCTATATAGACAAACAGAGCATTATTGGAGGCAGATAAGGGCGCCTAAGGCATTATCGAAGAAAAAGATGGTAACATGTACTGATAAGAGACTCTTAGACCAAAACTTAACTATAGTCTCGCACGCACTCTATACTAGGTCTGCAAGGTTTTGGGAAAGGAAGTTTAGGTTCACCAGACCATCAATAGCGAGGCCATTACCGTCTGGGCAGTAGTATGCTTTGTTCTGGGAAAATTCGCCTTAGATCAGTTTATGGAAAACAGCAAAATGAAGAAAGGGGACGGAGGATGTTGAAGATTTAAAACTCTCTCGATGCTGACGCAAATAAAGATCAGATGCTCGCTTGTACAAGGATGAAAAACATAATTCTAAGGATAATAAAGGGAGACAGTTCGCCACACACTTTTTTTAAACAGTGTATTTTAAAATGCAATGTGATTCAGAGTGACTATTACTCAGCTATGGAGCTCGTTCTATGGAGTGGGTTAGAATGTTTACATCTGACATTAAAGTACATTTGCCGCGCTGTAATATAGTGATGGAAATATTCTCGGCTGACAGTTGTAGACTAACAATTAATAGCTTCATCGCACACAGAAAAAAATAGCTATCACTGTATAATTACTGTCTATGTTACCAATATATGAGGGGTGTTCATAAGAACAGGTACGAAACAACACAGTGGGTATTTTTAAGTCCTTATCCAAAAGTAATCACCAGAGGCTTGAGCACAACTACTCCACTGTTTCACAAGCCGAACCAGTCCCTGTTCCCAGAAATTCTATTACTGAGACAGGAGCCACTCCTCCTTTCGTCATCCGGGTTGAAGCGTTCGCTTCGAGGTGTTTTTTTTTAGCGGACCAAACACATCGAAGTCGAAGGGCTGCATGTCCGTGCTGTAGGGTGTATGCTCAGACACTCCCACTTGAACGTGGCCATTACACTTGGTGTTACCATGGAGACGTACGGACGCGCGTTACAGTCGACCAGGATCACTCCCTCCGTGAGGAGTCCAGGCCGTTTCCCCTTGGTAGATTTGCGTACGCTACGGAGTGTCTCAGAATACAAGTCCCTGTTACTGCTTTTTCTGCGCTCGAGGAATTCGATGAGTATCGAACCTCGGACATCGAAAAAGACTGTGACTATCACTTTGCCTGCCGAGGGCACAGCTTCGAATTTTTTTGGAAGAGGTGACGCATGCTCACAACCAAAGACTGTGACTATCACTTTGCCTGCCGTAGGCACAGCTTCGAATTTTTTTGATAGAGGTGACGCATGCGCACAACCACGCCGGACACTACATTCGCGTTCCCAGAAGTCTCACAGCGTCATATGCCAATATCAACCGGTTTGGTTGTTACAGCATTTCGTACCTTTTCAGTTGAACACTCCTTAGACCACACATTTCTTGAATATGTATTTAGTAGTATCCATATACTACCCAGGAAAGTGTATAATAATAATAATAATAATAATAATAATAATAACCCCCGTGGAGGCCCGGGAAAAGAATAGGCCTCCGGTATGTTCTGCCAGTCATAAAAGGCGACGAAAAGAACAAACCACTAATAGGGCTAACCCCCCTTTTAGTGTGATTACTTGGTTCAGGACAGAACTAAAGAAGCCTCGGACAAGCGCCGTCATGGTCGGGGACGACGCTTGAACCCTATGCCCGCCCACAATGGTAACGACACTGCTAGCCAACTGGAAAATGATTTAAATCCAAATAGAGGTGTTTTGCAGGATATGCTTCCTGCAACCACCCTAGAAGGAAAACAAAGACAGAGGATGAGATGGTCAGATGAAGTTAATCGACACCTCATGTTCTGTTATTACCAAGCAACAAACCTAGGAACCAACACAACTGGATACAGATCACAAGTACACACAACATTTATTACCAGATACCCAGAATTAAAATTTTTAACAGAACAACGACTAGCTGATCAGATCCGTGTAATAATCAAAAATAACAGGATACCCCAGTCAGAATTAGAAAACATCAAACAACAAGTACAACAAATACTAGAACAAAATAATGTGCAATCAGAAGAAGAAGAAGAAAATACAGTAATGGACTCAAACATCCCAGAGCAAACAAACAAAGAACAACACACATCAATTAAACAATCAGAGGAAAACGACATCTTAAGACAGCCACCAGAACAAGCACAAATAGAACACGAAGTGACACACATGTTAGATATAGAAGAGAAATTTCAGCTGACATATATAGAATACAAAGACACAAATACAGACATTAGACCATTCTTGCATAGACCACCAAATAACCCACAAGTCGAAACAACAATAACAACTATCAACACAATCATACACAACAAAATAAATGAAAATACAACAATGGAAGAGTTACAACTACTGGTTTATGTAGGAGCACTCACTACACTAAATATACACACTAGGCAGAGATCAGAACCAACCAACACACAGAAGAAACCCACAAAACCAGCATGGCAACACAGGCTACAGATCAGAATAGAAAAACTGAGAAAAGACATCGGACAGCTAACACAATTTATAAGAAATGAAATATCAGACAAAAAACGAAAAAGGTTAGGTAAAATCTCACAACAAGAAGCAATGGAGCAATTAGATGAAAAGAAGCAGAAGTTACAAGCATTGGCCAAACGACTTAGAAGATACAAAAAAAGTGAAAATAGAAGGAAACAAAACCAAACATTCAACACAAACCAAAAGAAATTTTACCAGACAATAGATAACACACACATTAAAATAGACAATCCACCAAACATAACAGACATGGAACACTTCTGGAGCAACATATGGTCAAACCCGGTACAACATAACAGGCATGCACGGTGGATACAAGCAGAAACAGACTCATACAAGATGATACCACAAATGCCTGAAGTGATAATTTTGCAACATGAAGTCACCCGAGCAATTAATTCTACGCACAATTGGAAAGCCCCTGGAAATGATAAAATAGCAAATTTCTGGCTAAAGAAGTTCACCTCAACACATTCACATCTAACTAAATTATTTAACAGTTACATTGCAGACCCATACACATTCCCTGATACACTTACACATGGAATAACCTATCTGAAACCTAAAGATCAAGCAGACACAGCAAACCCAGCTAAATATCGCCCCATAACATGCCTACCAACAATCTACAAAATATTAACTTCAATCATCAAACAGAAATTAATGACACATACAACACAGAACAAAATTATAAATGAAGAACAAAAAGGCTGTTGCAAAGGAGCACGAGGATGTAAAGAGCAACTGATAATAGATGCAGAGGTGACATATCAAGCTAAAACTAAACAAAGGTCACTACACTACGCATACATTGATTACCAAAAAGCTTTTGATAGTGTACCCCACTCATGGTTACTACAGATATTGGAAATATACAAAGTAGATCCTAAATTGATGCAGTTCCTAAACATAGTTATGAAAAACTGGAAAACCACACTTAATATCCAAACAAACTCTAATAATATCACATCACAGCCAATACAGATTAAGCGTGGAATATACCAAGGAGACTCATTAAGTCCTTTCTGGTTCTGCCTTGCTCTGAACCCACTATCCAACATGCTAAACAATACAAATTATGGATACAATATTACTGGAACATACCCACACAAAATCACACATTTGCTATACATGGATGATCTAAAACTACTGGCAGCAACCAATCAACAACTCAACCAATTACTAAAGATAACAGAAGGATTCAGCAATGATATAAGTATGGCTTTTGGAACAGACAAATGTAAGAAAAATAGCATAGTCAAGGGAAAACACACTAAACAAGAAGATTACATATTGGATAACAGCGACTGCATAGAAGCGATGGAAAAAACGGATGCCTATAAATATCTAGGATACAGGCAAAAAATAGGAATAGATAATACAAATATTAAAGAAGAACTAAAAGAAAAATATAGACAAAGACTAACAAAAATACTGAAAACAGAACTGACAGCAAGAAACAAGACAAAAGCTATAAATACTTATGCCATACCAATATTGACCTACTCATTTGGAGTAGTGAAATGGAGTAACACAGACCTAGAAGCACTCAATACACTTACACGCTCACAATGCCACAAATATAGAATACATCACATACATTCAGCAACAGAAAGATTCACATTAAGCAGAAAGGAAGGAGGAAGGGGATTTATCGACATAAAAAACCTACATTATGGACAGGTAGACAATTTAAGAAAATTCTTTCTAGAACGAGCAGAAACTAGCAAAATACACAAGGCAATCACTCATATAAATACATCGGCTACACCACTGCAATTTCATAACCACTTCTACAACCCTTTAGATCACATAACATCAACAGATACGAAGAAAGCAAATTGGAAAAAGAAAACACTTCATGGCAAGCACCCATATCATCTAACACAGCCACACATCGATCAAGACGCATCCAACACATGGCTAATAAAAGGCAATATATACAGTGAGACAGAAGGATTCATGATTGCAATACAGGATCAAACAATAAACACCAGGTATTTCAGCAAGCATATTATTAAAGATCCCAATACCACAACAGATAAATGCAGACTTTGTAAACAACAAATAGAAACAGTAGATCACATCACAAGCGGATGTACAATACTAGCAAATACAGAATACCCCAGAAGACATGACAATGTCGCAAAAATAATACATCAACAGCTTGCCTTACAACATAAACTTATAAAACAACACGTTCCTACATACAAGTATGCACCACAAAATGTACTGGAGAATGATGAATACAAATTATACTGGAACAGAACCATTATAACAGATAAAACGACGCCACATAACAAACCTGACATCATACTCACCAATAAAAAGACGAAATTAACACAACTAATCGAAATATCCATACCCAATACAACAAATATACAAAAGAAAACAGGAGAAAAAATTGAAAAATACATCCAACTGGCTGAGGAAGTCAAAGACATGTGGCATCAGGATAAAGTTGACATCATACCAATTATACTATCAACTACAGGAGTCATACCACACAATATCCACCAATACATCAATGCAATACAGCTACATCCAAACATATATATACAATTACAGAAATCCGTAATTATTGATACATGTTCAATTACCCGAAAGTTCCTAAATGCAATATAACATATACCGTACAGCAAAAAGGAAGTGACGCTTGATAAAGGTCCGCGTCACTCCATTCCTCACCAGACTTAACGTCTGAGAAAGTAAAGATAATAATAATAATAATGGTAATGGTAATGACACTACACGTAACTTGCAAAGCGATACACTGTTTCTACTATAAACATCTGAACATTTAAAACGGCAATAATGTGATATGTACACAAAAATGTAAAATATTAAAGATGTTGGCATACTGACACGCAATTATGTGTTCACACATTCTGAAGTTCGGAAAAGCAAGAAAGCTCAACACAAATATACAAATACACAGATGAAAGAAAGCCATAACCGTTGATGACAACCTAGAAGAAAATACCAAAGTTAAGTCTACAGTGTTAAAAAGAAAGAAACCAAAGGACTAGTTAGAAAAACACAGCTCTATAAAAATCTAGTTGTGTATGAAGTTGTTTGTAAGTCTCACTGGTTACCAAATTACATGTCCACACGTCACGCAGTGCAGCGGTGGATACACAACATCCCTGACGTGTGGTGTGCTGTCAAAAAGAGTGCAAAACTGCAACCGCTCCTTATTGGGTTCATTACAGCAGAAGCTAGAAAATAAGCAACTCATATAACGCAGCGAAAAGCTAGGTGTTTCCTATGAAAGGACCAGTCACGAAGAAAGAAAACGAAAATACATTTACATCATGAAGTCTACTACACGCGGACTCCAAAATGAATACCTTAAAGGCTATGAGCACTACATCACGTTCGATACTATGAATCAAATAACTTCCACTGCAGGTTTTTTGCTTTCCGTACTTTGGGTGGGCGTAGTATGGAGCAAAACAAGAAAAAATTGTCTAGTGAACATCGGCTGTAAAATGTATGTATACCTTAAGAGCTACGAGCACTTGTTCGGTAGATAGATAGATAGAGGATGTGGTGGTAAAGCGGCCTTGTCCGTTTCAAAGGAACCATCCAGACATTCGCCTTGAGCGATTTAGGAAAACTACAGAAAATCTGAATGGTAGAATCGAGATTTGAGCTGGCGAACTTCTGTAGGCGAGTCGAGTGTCTTACCATTACATTACCTGGTAAATACCTCGTTACGATTCTGATTATGCTTTCTAGGCGACACATGTTATACACTGAGGTGATGAAAGTCATGGTATACCTCCCAATGCCGTGCAGGACCACCTTTTGCCCGCCATAGTGCAGCAACTCGCCGTGGGATGGACTCAACAACTCGATGGAAGTTCCCTGACAGAAACACTGAACAATGCTAGCTTTATGGCCGTCCGTAATTACGAGAGTGTTGCCTGACCTCTCGATTACGTCTCATAAATGTTCGATGTGATTCATGTCGGGCGATCTGGGTGGCAAACTCATTTACTTGAACCGTCCAGGCTATCCTTCAGACCAATCACGAACAGCTGTGTCCTAGTGGGACGGTGCACTGTCATCCATAAAAATTACATCGTTGTTTGGGAACACGAAGTCCATGAATTGCTGCACATGGTGTCCAATTAGCCGAACTTAACTATTTCCCTTTCTGTTGATCCACTGTGGATAAGGGACAGCGGCTGGACAGGTATTTACGAAACAAATGACGCTAAACAGGCGTATATTTTCTGAAGTCATTTTAGTTAGACAACCAGTTTCGGCATTTCATTAATGCAGTCTTCAGGCCCCTATGCACTCCATATATACAGCATCAGATAGGTTGATACTTGCAAGACTGGAGCCATCAACACCTGGATTCCGTGAATTTTTTGTGGAACTTGACAACAACTGAGCACACCAGGAATATACGGCTATTTGGTGACTTTTCTTTGGTGAATAAGCACTTCCACTCAATGATCGGTTCAGTTGGACCACAGAATCCAGTGCATTTTATGCAAAACCAGTTCACACCATTACTCAGCCACCACCAGCTTGCACAGTGCCTTGTTAACAGCTTGCCCATGGGTTCGTGGGGTCCGTGCCACACTCGACCCCTACTGTAAGCTCTTACCAACATACACTCCTGGAAATGGAAAAAAGAACACATTGACACCGGTGTGTCAGACCCACCATACTTGCTCCGGACACTGCGAGAGGGCTGTACAAGCAATGATCACACGCACGGCACAGCGGACACACCAGGAACCGCGGTGTTGGCCGTCGAATGGCGCTAGCTGCGCAGCATTTGTGCACCGCCGCCGTCAGTGTCAGCCAGTTTGCCGTGGCATACGGAGCTCCATCGCAGTCTTTAACACTGGTAGCATGCCGCGACAGCGTGGACGTGAACCGTATGTGCAGTTGACGGACTTTGAGCGAGGGCGTATAGTGGGCATGCGGGAGGCCGGGTGGACGTACCGCCGAATTGCTCAACACGTGGGGCGTGAGGTCTCCACAGTACATCGATGTTGTCGCCAGTGGTCGGCGGAAGGTGCACGTGCTCGTCGACCTGGGACCGGACCGCAGCGACGCACGGATGCACGCCAAGACCGTAGGATCCTACGCAGTGCCGTAGGGGACCGCACCGCCACTTCCCAGCAAATTAGGGACACTGTTGCTCCTGGGGTATCGGCGAGGACCATTCGCAACCGTCTCCATGAAGCTGGGCTACGGTCCCGCACACCGGTAGGCCGTCTTCCGCTCACGCCCCAACATCGTGCAGCCCGCCTCCAGTGGTGTCGCGACAGGCGTGAATGGAGGGACGAATGGAGACGTGTCGTCTTCAGCAATGAGAGTCGCTTCTACCTTGGTGCCAATGATGGTCGTATGCGTGTTTGGCGCCGTGCAGGTGAGCGCCACAATCAGGACTGCATACGACCGAGGCACACAGGGCCAACACCCGGCATCATGGTGTGGGGAGCGATCTCCTACACTGGCCGTACACCACTGGTGATCGTCGAGGGGACACTGAATAGTGCACGGTACATCCAAACCGTCATCGAACCCATCGTTCTACCATTCCTAGACCGGCAAGGGAACTTGCTGTTCCAACAGGACAATGCACGTCCGCATGTATCCCGTGCCACCCAACGTGCTCTAGAAGGTGTAAGTCAACTACCCTGGCCAGCAAGATCTCCGGATCTGTCCCCCATTGAGCATGTTTGGGACTGGATGAAGCGTCGTCTCACGCGGTCTGCACGTCCAGCACGAACGCTGGTCCAACTGAGGCGCCAGGTGGAAATGGCATGGCAAGCCGTTCCACAGGACTACATCCAGCATCTCTACGATCGTCTCCATGGGAGAATAGCAGCCTGCATTGCTGCGAAAGGTGGATATACACTGTACTAGTGCCGACATTGTGCATGCTCTGTTGCCTGTGTCTATGTGCCTGTGGTTCTGTCAGTGTGATCATGTGATGTATCTGACCCCAGGAATGTGTCAATAAAGTTTCCCCTTCCTGGGACAATGAATTCACGGTGTTCTTATTTCAATTTCCAGGAGTGTATATCGGAACTCATATCATCAGGCCACGGGTTTTCCGTAGTCTAGGGCACAACCGATAATTGTCCCGAGGCCAGGAAAGTCGCTGCAGGCGATGTCGTGCAAAGGCACGCGCGTCGGTCGCCTGCCACCACAGCCCCATTAACGCCAAATTTCGCCGCACTATTCTAAGGATACGTTCACCATACGTCCCACACTGATTTATGAGGCTATTGCACGCATTGTTGTTTGTCTGTTACCACTGAAAACTTTATGAAAACGCCGCTCCTGTAGGTCGTTACGCGAAGGCCGTCGAGCACTGCATTGTCCGTGGTGAGAGGTAATGGCTGAAATTTGGAATTCTCGGCACATTCAACGTATACCTTCACTACCGTATTATAAGAAAATTACTAGAATGTACTGAGCATAGTAGTGCAATGACCTCCACGCTAATGCCTGCAGTGCAAAACGATGCGACGCAGCTTTGCTTAGCGGCAGCGGCTCCTCGCAGTGTCCCAGGGAACACGCGGCAACGCCCAACACAATGGGGCTTGCGCAATTAGCGACGCCTGCAATATTAATGGCAGGTGGACAGGGTCAGCGGCGATTTGCTTGGCTGTTACCTCGCGCAGGGTATTAATAGTGAACACCACTCTAGTCCGATAGCGACAGGCGTTTACACACCGCGGCCGGCTTCTTGAACGTAGCACACGCCCACACAAAATCCTGTCGCCGCTGACTGACAGTCGCCAGGCTCAGTGTGAATGGCGACTCTACTGCCTGCGGTAACAACCCAAGGGACTCACCTGTTGGGCCCAAGTTATTTAACAGTCCTCGTAGTCACCGTGTAGCAAGATACTACAGAGAAACAACTCTTAAGCTGTCAAAAGCTGACTCAACTAACAATGAAGCAAAATTTTCTTGCAGTCGGTGTTTCGTCAGTTAGGCAACGTGAAGCATGAACAGCCCGCCTCTTTTTATACCGGACATGGCGCTGCGTTAGTTGCAGGAAGAGGTCTGCGTGGATGAGACAAATACGATCCGCATCCGCACGTTCCTTATCCGCGTGTGATAAAATTCTGCAAACAACTTCAACCAGATCAGTAAACCGGAACAGACTTGCGCCTCACCAAGTTTTCATTTCGTGATGTTGGGCTTCGTAATTTACGTTCCGTAGACTAACAAGGGAACCTCCCCATCGCACCCCCCTCAGATTTACTTATAAGTTGGCACAGTGGATAGGCCTTGATAAACTGAACACAGATCAATTGAAAAAACAGGAAGAAGTTGTGTGGAACTGTGAAAAAATTAGCAAAATATACAAACTGAGTAGTCCATGGGCCACACAGGCAACATCGTGGACAATGTGAGCTCAGGAGCGCCGTGGTCCCATGGTAGCGTGAGCAGCTGCAGAACGAGAGGTCCTTCGTTCAAGTCTTCCCTCTAGTGAGAATTTTACTTTCTTTATTTTTGCATAGTTATTATCTGTCCGTTCGTTCATTGACGTCTCTGTTCACTGTAATAAGTTTAGCGTCTGTGTTTTGCGACCGCATCGCAAAACCGTGCGATTAGTAGACGAAAGGGCGTGTCTCTCCAATTGGAACCGAAAACATTTGATCGCAAGGTCATAGGTCAACCGATTCCTCCACAGGAAAACACATCTGATATATTCTATACGACACTGGTAACGGCATGTGCGTCACATGACAGGAATATGTTGTCGACCCACCTAACTTGTACACTTGGCGAATGGGTAAAAAGATTCTTCTACCTTGCCCGATTTAGGTTTTCTTGTGGATGTGATAATCACTCCCAAAAAAGTGATGAAAACATAAGAGTTTGTCACATAAACCGAAAATAAAAAATTAAACTTTTCACTCGATGGAAGATTTGAACCAAGGACCTTTCGTTCCGCAGCTGCTCACGTTACCGCGAGACCACGGCGCTCCTGCGTTACCACTGTCCTTAATGTTGCCTATCTTCCCATGAACTACTCAGTTTGTATATTTTGCTTATTTTTTTCATAGTTCCACACAACTTCTTCCTGTTTTCTCAATTGATCTGTGTTCAGTTTTTCAAGGCCTATCCACTGTGCCAACTTATAACTAAATCTGAGGGGGGTGCGATGGGGAGGTTCCCTTGTAAGATTTCCGGCGGATATCCGCATCGGTGCAGGCTTTTACCCGAAGTGCAAATGGTACTGCAATGTAGGGATAGCGACTATCCCTGAAACAACCGCTTTTCAGCTATGTGTGTTTTCTTCCACGCCGATTTTTTATTTGTTATTTCCAGTAACACAGAATGAAAAATTTTGACTGTCCCCGATTCAGGACACACAGAATCAAAATATTAAATGAAACATACATATAAAAGATAACTTATTCCAACCAGCGTTCGCTGCTTTTCTCGAAACGTGATAAGTGGTTGAATACTACAAAAGAAATCACCAGTATTCTCTTCGATAATCTGCTCAAAAAACATGTAATAGTGAGTGAGTGAGAGAGAGAGAGAGAGAGAGAGAGAGAGAGAGAGAGACAGAGACAGAGAGAATGGCCAAATGTGAAGAGACTGGTAGCCAGGGAATGAGAACCGCGGAGACACATGCAATACCGAATTTTCAGTTCTGTTCAGTTCTTCGCACGCTGAAGCTGTTCTGTCTACCTGAGTGCGTGCAGCGTTTCCGGCCGGACAACAGCGCACACGCAGTGCAACAGGCGAATGATTCGGCGCCACGCAATTGCGTGGACAAATGCCGTATTCCGGGCGTCATTATCCAGCAGCCAGAGCGGCGATTAGATTTCGCCCAACGCAGCTTAACGCGAGTCATTTCCGCAGCGCTCCGCGCTCATACCAGATTACTCGCCAAACGCCGTGCGACGGGGAGCGGTTAGGCGCTACTCCCAAATACACCCGACGTCCGTTACTGAATAAACCGCACGTTTTGTTCCCAAACCCAATTCATTTCGCTAAACTTCCTGCAAAGGCTTTGAACTTGACAAACGCAAAACGAAAATGAGGTAGCAACACAATATGATGCTTAAATTTTTTTCAATTGAAACTTTTATGGGCAAATTATCACTAAACTCAACATTTCAAGCGCGCTCGAAATCAGTTAAAAAGTATTTTCCCTTATTAAAATCATAGCTGTCTCAATATCTCTGTCGATAAAAAATGGTTACCTGCAAATACGGTGTGGTGAAACAATAGTCTGTTTGCGTAATAACATCTCTCAGAAACATTTTTTAGTATCTTTAAGGGTTTGTAACATAGGAAAGTTGTCCATATTAAACAGGACAAAGCATTACCAAAACTTCAGCAACTGAGACAAACAGGAGAGACGATTCGTAAGAGCATATGAACAACTAAGATCTACTGGATTCACGTAAGAAACGGGTGGTACCCCTGAAACTCCCACCTCATTCGAGCGTGCGACATGCTGTCGTTCCATACGGACATTTTCAGCACATTTAGTGAAAATTCCACAACGAATTATGACAACCTCGAAATTCTCATACAGGTTTAATACCAAACTATTTTGATAAAATCCGGCATTAAACCTGTAGATTAATAACATTACAGAGGATACAATGAAAGTAAAAAGAGTTACTCGTTTTATATATTTGTAAATATTTGTAAATTTGTGCTATTCACAATATACATAAATGCCCTTGTGGATGACATCAGAAGTTCACTGAGGCTTTTTGCAGATGATGCTGTGGTATATCGAGTGGTTGCAACAATGGAAAATTGTACTGAAATGCAGGAGGATCTGCAACGAACTGACGCATGGTGCAGGTAATGGCAATTGAATCTCAATGTAGACAAGTGTAATGTGCTGCGAATACACAGAAAGTTAGATCCTTTATCATTTAGCTACAATATAGCAGGTCAGCAACTGGAAGCAGTTAATTCCATAAATTATCTGGGAGTAGGCATTAGGAGTGATTTAAAATAGAATGATCGTATAAGTTGATCGTCGGCAAAGCAGATGCCAGACTGAGAATCATTGGAAGAATCCTAAGGAAATGCAATCGCCCGCATCTCGTGGTCGTGCGGTAGCGTTCTCGCTTCCCACGCCCGGGTTCCCGGGTTCGATTCCCGGCGGGGTCAGGGATTTTCTCTGCCTCGTGATGGCTGGGTGTTGTGTGCTGTCCTTAGGTTAGTTAGGTTTAAGTAGTTCTAAGTTCTAGGGGACTTATGACCACAGCAGTTGAGTCCCATAGTGCTCAGAGCCATTTGAACCATTTGAAATGCAATCAGACAACAAAGGAAGTAGGATACAGTACGCTTGTTCGCCCACTGCTTGAATACTGCTTAGCAGTGTGGGATCCGTACCAGATAGGGTTGATAGAAGAGATAGAGAAGATCCAACGGAGAGCAGCGCGCTTCGTTACAGGATCATTTAGTAATCGCGAAAGCGTTACGGAGATGATAGATAAACTCCAGTGGAAGACTCTGCAGGAGAGACGCTCAGTAGCTCGGTACGGGCTTTTGTTGAAGTTTCGAGAACATACCTTCACCGAGGAGTCAAGCAGTATATTGCTCCCTCCTACGCATATCTCGAAAAGAGACCATGAGGATAAAATCAGAGGCATACCGACAATCCTTCTTTCCACGAACAATACGAGACTGGAATAGAAGGGAGACTCAAGGTACCCTCCGCCACACACCGTCAGGTGGCTTGCGGACAATGGATGTAGATGTACGTAGCCTGAAGCGACGAATGACAATTTGTTTGAGACCTGAAAAGATCTCTGGAACCAAATGGTAGTTTCATTTTTTTTGAAAAATACGTAAAAAATCAGCCAACCGGTTGCATAGGTTTCTATATACCTTGACCAGGTTTCGTCACCTCTAAGGGTGACTTCATCAGAAGGTAAGGTAATTACATGAAGAACGTATCGTCAAAGATGTACAGTGATTTAAGAGCTGAGTTGCTCAAGTCATACGTTAATATATAAAACATAATATTCTTCAAAAGGTCAAACATTAAAATATAAGTAACAGCGGTGTGGTGTGAGGAGACTGCACATTTACTCGTTTTGCATTGAATCCAGTCTGGTTGATTTTTGAGAATATGTACACAGTCCGCCCATATTAATGTGACCACCGCCTATGTTCGACGTCAACGTACAATAACCACACATGGATGGCAGATGGCAGCACTAGTAGCACTGGGTAAACAAAGCTTGTCGGGGGGACGCGGAAAACAGTGCAGTAGTCGAAATGCGGAAACGGAGCGATTTATCTGACGTCCAGAAAGGCATGATCTTTGGCTTTCGGGTCAAAGGTTGATGCGTTTCTGAGAGGGCTAAGTTTATGAACTGTTCGCATGCGGTAGTGGTTAAAATACACCGCGCATGGCAAAATGGCGCTATCCAAAACCGGTGCCGAGGCAACAGCAATGCAGCACGGTCCGTAGACGACCGGCCTACCAACAGTGTCTCCTCAACGGCCGTTCAGCGAACGTTGGTGTGTATGGATCTCCGCAGCAACCGCCTTGTTCATGCACCCATGCTGACTGCTGTTCGTCGGCGACGAAAAATGGAATTTGCACACCAATACCGCAACCGGACGTACAATGAGTGACGGCAGGTGGCGTTTTCAGATGAATCATGTTTTATGCTCCATCGGCGTGAAACGTCTGAAAGCAAACACGAGGCAACAATCGTCGGAAGTGTCCAGGCTGGAAGAGAGGGAGCGTTATGGTCTGGGGAATGTTTTCGTGGCATTCCCTGAGTGATCTCGTCGTTATGGAAGGCACGCATCTATACTTGGGGACCACGTTCACCCCTACAAGCAATTTGTTTTTCCTCGGCAGGTTGGCATCTACCAGCAGGACAATGCAACGTGTCACACAGTACGCAGTGTATATGCGTGATTCGAAGAGCACCAGAACGAGTTTACTGTACTCTCCTGGCCAGCACACTCATTTTAACTCATTTGAGAATCACTGGGATCACCTCAACCTGGCTGTAAGTGCCATGGATCCTCAACCGAGAAACCTAGCGCAGCTGCTCACGGCGTTGTGGTCGGCATGGCTCCTAATCTCTAACGATACCTTCCACAACCTTACTGACTATCTTCCTGCACATCTCGCAGCTTTCCAAGGTCCAAAATGTGAGTAACATTAACGCGACTGGGCAATGTAACTAGTTCATCCTGCCCACAATCCTGGAGAGAAAGGCAGACAGCAGAGTAGCGGCGCAATACAGAGTAGCAGTCGGCACGCGCCCACGCGCCAGCTGCCAGACTGCAGCCCGCGGCCAGGAATAGTACCACTGGTCACCATTCAGCAGCCGCACTTGGGCCAGAAATAGCGGCAGGTCGACGATTCCGGGCGCCCCGTGCTATATTAGTGGGGAGAAACAGCCGCGCACTGCGCTTCCACCTCAGCAGTGCACGCCGCCTCTCTGCCAAATCGCCGCTCTATATCCGGAGCGAGAACGACAGTCGCATACACGCATCACTAATGCAACGCCGTCTGCATTCGTACGAGCTCCGCAGACGCCCGCACTGGCAGCATGCCGAGGGCAAAGCTGTTCACAGGCAACGTCTTCCTTTTGCAAGCGACCGGATTAACAGGAGGCCAATGGGCATTGCTGCAGCCACCATGCAGGCACCCTATCCCCCATAAACATCCCACTCTCCATTAGAAGGTGAGGGTGTGTGTGTGTGTGTGTGTGTGTGTGTGTGTGTGTGTGTGTGTGTGTGTGTGTGTGTGTGTGTGTGTGTTGACGGAAGGGGGCGGGGGGCTATGCAACCAGCTCTAACTGCAGACTCCATCGCCCCCTTCCCCTCTTAGGCAGCAGCAATGAGCAGTCGAGTCACGTCTCAGGACAAGGGGCGCCTTTTGCAGGCCTGCTTTAGAAACTGGAGCCGTGGCGACGACAAATACAGACTTGTGTGGCGGCTCCCTGCCGCACCTGTCGCTCGTCCACGTCCTCCCCCCCCCCCCCCCCTTACACATACACACATCACAATTTCGTACTTCGTACTGGACAGCAGAGTGCCAGTTTTGCATGTTTGCTTGCCATCATAAATGTGTGTTTCCATCTACAAATCAACACCGCAAGCCTTCTTCGCTTCGTCTGTAGTTCGAGCCACTGTTTTTGCGGATAAGAATCAGTCTACCTACAATACTCATACTCACTAAAGTCGCTTGGAAAATCTTCCTCGAAAACCAAATGTATTAACTTGATCGACGTACACTGTGAATAACCTACGACAGGGGTGGCCAACCTGCTGCCCAAGAAGCGAGCATCTATCCACACCATTGCCGGCCGGGGTGGCCGAGTGGTTCTAGGCGCTACAGTCTGGAACCGCGCGACCGCTACGGTCGCAGGTTCGAATACTGCCTCGGGCATGGATGTATGTGATGTCTTTAGGTTAGTTAGGTTTAAGTAGTTCTAAGTTCTAGGGGACTGATGACCTCAGCAGTTAAGTCCCGTAGTGCTCAGAGCCATTTGAACCACACCATCGAAAAAACTTTAGAACCCCGTTTAAACAAAGTTATGGCAAAATGAATATTTTCAATTTGAAACACCCGCACCTCTGCCATACCTATGACAGTCCGCTCCCCCCCCCTCCTCCCTCCCTCCCCCTCTCTCTCTCTCTCTCTCTCTCTCTCTCTCTCTTGCACCCCGACCTACACTGTTACCTGGAAATATTTCCGTCGATAAAGGCGTCGAAATTTTTTATCTAGGTAAATTGTATGTAAGTCCTCACTAAAAGACATACAAGATGTGCAGCACACGACTACACCACACGAGAAACAAATAACAATAATAGTAATAAGAAACTTTATACGATTGGCAAGCCGCGTGGGATTAGCCGAGTGGTCTGACGCTCTGCAGTCATGGACTGTGCGGCTGATCTCGGCGGAGGTACGAGTCCTCCATCGGGCATGGGTGTGTCTGCGTTTGTCCTTAGGATAATTTAGGTTAAGTAGTGTGTAAGCTTAGGGACTGATGACCTTAGCAGTTAAGTCCCATAAGATTTCACACACATTTGAACGATTGGCTTACTTGTATTTACAGTATGAAATTAAGAAAGAAGGTGAGCAAACAAATCAAATTGCCATTAAATATGTCTAATTGGCAAAATAGCTGCGGGGCTGGAGTCGAAATAAATAAAATGAAAAAGACATAGACGCCTTTTTATATGCAACATTAATTACAGATATGTCGAAGTCAACTTCATTTTTTCCCGACTTTTGAACTATAGCAAATTCTGCCGCAAGCCTTGTGTATGTTAAAGACATAAAATCAACGGCATTTCACTCTCCGAAAAATGTCATGCAGTTCTGGAGAAATTTCTGTATTTAGAACGGCCTATGTCTTGCGGGAAAAAAGACCAGATGCGATTGCTGTCTTGTGCGAATGTTCGCAATATCAGTCTGAATTGTCGCGGCCAGTTGCTGCAGTTTCATGTCTTCATGTTGTTAAGTAAAATTTATTACAAACTCGAAATAGTGGACGGACACACAACGCAAGTTCTCCTATGCCACTTTTACATAGGCATCGCAGCGATGCCACATTTCTTCTTGTACCTATCGGGTATGGAAGTGAAACATGGACGATAACTAGTTTGGACAAGAAGAGAATAGAAGCTTTCGAAATGTGGTGCTACAGAAGAATGCTGAAGATAAGGTGGGTAGATCACGTAACTAATGAGGAGGTATTGAATAGGATTGGGGAGAAGAGAAGTTTGTGGCACAACTTGACTAGAAGAAGGGGTCGGTTGGTAGGACATGTTTTGAGGCATCAAGGGATCACAAATTTAGCATTGGAGGGCAGCGTGGAGGGTAAAAATCGTAGAGGGAGACCAAGAGATCAATACACTAAGCAGATTCAGAAGGATGTAGGTTGCAGTAGGTACTGGGAGATGAACAAGCTTGCACAGGATAGAGTAGCATGGAGAGCTGCATCAAAACAGTCTCAGGACTGAAGACCACAACAACAACAACACCTATCGGGTTGAACGTATTTCCTTATTCCGTTGTGGAATTATCGATACATGCATAATATTCCTATCAGTTCTAAAAGCTCTAAATATTTCCTGGAACGTAATTATCGGATTTCGTAGTGAAACGCTGTAGAATTCACATATACTATACTAGCAGCAGAAATTACTCTAAGCTGCACTTGAAATGAACTAAGTTCAAGCCGAACTCACTGTAATTCATACTGCTACGATAAGAAACCATCTAACAATGTGTTTCCGGGTGTTCTGCCCAGTTTTTGTTTCCATTTGACACCAATAGTTGTAAGACCGACCCAGTCGTCGTCGTCTTGCTGGCGTCCAGGCAGCGTGTACACGTAACAGCGAAACTCCCAGCAGTTGAAAAAGATGGTAGAGACTAGTCCAAACGTTATGGGTGAAATGGAAACTCAACAAACGGAAGTACACTATTACGTAACGGCGCCGAGAAAAGTGAGAGAACACACGAAACCATGTGTCGCTTGGCGTGGACTTCCTTCCAATTCACCTAGATGAAAGGAGGCTTCTTTTAATGCGTTCCATATCGTGTGCTGAAAGACGTGCGGTGATCCAAATTTTTAATCAGCCTGTTCATTTTGATGTGCGATACAGTGCCAAATAAGGCAGCCCCATTATTTAGAATACGCGCCACGGTTTTAATGATAAACATTAGTGGAAGAGAGTTCGAAAAATCAAACGTTTGGGCTGTTCAGCTTACTTGATAATCACCGGCAACCTGTTGCGAGAGCTACCGTGCTACGAAAACATCTGCACACCGTATCCCACGCCGAATTGCCCATTTAGCAAGTTTCACTGTCAAGAAGAGACAGCTTTTGACAGGTATTCACCAATAACTCGCTTAACCCTTTCGTGGTTGGTGCGACACTAAAGTAATATGCACTTTTCAGCGTTGGGACGTCTATTATCTCATATTGTCTAGTGATAACAGGTAGCGAGATGCTTTCGGAACTTGGAGAAAAATACTACGTATCAGGGGTAGAAGGCTGTAAGCGATCAGAGAGACTACCGTCTCCCAAGAGTGTCACAAGTAACTTACTGCGTCTTCTAACACATCATAGACATTATTTTGAAACATTACTACACGCCTTAGTAATTCGGCTGGTTTGTACATAAATTTTATAAAGCAGGATGTATATGCCCCAGAAAACTTCACAATGTAGAAAACGTTGGTGTGTGGTATGTCAAAACACATCTTCAAACGTTATGTTGAAAACTTGTGAGCGATATTTCATGTTTTTCACTGTCGCGAGAATAAATGTGTTTTGGAATAAATGTGTTTTGTTATACCTTTTTCCATAATTGCCATCCTGATAAAATCAATCTAAAATTAAAAATTCAACACTGAAAATCCTTTGTTCACATGAAAACACAGATATAGTCAGATTCGTGGAACACATGCGTCTCACTTCAAAATCAATCAGTTAAAAAAAAAATTGTGTAAAGGAAGTGTATTATGTGTCACTAAACAGACAGCTTTTGACTTTTTTTCCCCAAGCATATACAAAATAAATTTTTATCATCAAAGGGTTAAATTAAAAAGGACGAGATATCTGTAGCAGTGGATTCTCAAACAATTTTCATAACCAACAGCGTGTTGTGTGGCGCGGTAGTAAACTACAGAGGGCACCCGCCCCCAGTTGTTTCCTCGCCTGAGCAAGTTCGCCCCAATGGGAGCGCAGAGAGGTCAGCAACCGCGGCCGTCGTGTTTACTATAACTTCTGAGAAGGCCCGTAAAGGCCGGCCGTTAAATAAGTCCATAAAACCGATGCGTGACGCAGAAGCGGTGGCGGTTCGTTTTACCTGCCGTAAATCTGCGGGGACCTGGCAGCGCATAACACTAATTGTAAAATAACGTCGTTTACGGCACAGTAAAACGGGCCGCGCCGCGAGCAGAACGTTCCAAGGCGCGAGCAGTAGCGTCGCGGTGGGCGGATGGCGGCCGAGATGGGCTCTGGTGCCTGCTGGAAGCGACTCAGTCCTGCAATAAATACTTTTCGGTGCCCGGGCTGTGGGTACAAATACGAGGGAAGATCGGAAAAATCACGTACAATAATTTTATTACTAAAAAGTTTAATAGGTAACAAACGAAATCACAAATGAACTTATATCTTTTACCTACTTTTCTACATAGTCACCAACGTTTTCAACACATTCCACCAACGTTCTCACATTTCTCCCATCACTGTGCCGTTGCAAAATGCCCTGTTCGTAGAAGTCCGTTTGGTTGGATTATAGCCACCTGCGGAACTGCTGATTTCACTTCCGCATATGTCGCAAAGCATTGGCCGGCCATGAATTTCTTCAGGAGACCGAACAGATCAAAATACGATATTGGAGTGCATGCGTTATTCCGAATTACGATGCAATGTTCCATTGCACATGCATGCAAGTCCGAAGAAACGGGCACTTCGGCGACACGGCCTGTATGTCCGAAGGCTCACTGCATCGTAATTCGGAATAACGCAGGCACTCCAGTATCGTATTTATTCTCCGACACCGTGCAAGCGACTTCCAAGTAAAATGTCTCCCCTGCACGGGAATATAAATAAAGGATGTACAAGTACAGGTTGTAGACACATAGTTGACAACATATCGAAGTTTGGGTCGGGCTGTATTATATGAGTACAGCTGACGGTTGTCCATATTCGCAACTGCGAATACATTTCACGTAAACAGATTATAAAGTCCGACGGCGCAAGGTCCGCACTCTATGGTGGATGCTGGAGACCTCCCACCCGAAATTGGCGATTTTTGTCACGAAAAGAGCTGCAACGCAGGGGAGATCAATGTCAGGAAGAAGTCTGACGCCTTCAGCATTAATGTTGTGGCGTTCGTCATGAAGGACACGATGCATCTTCACCGAGACTTTAATGTAGGCTGCAGCATTGACAGCGGTCCGGTGTTCA
This sequence comes from Schistocerca nitens, assembly GCF_023898315.1. NCBI lineage: Eukaryota > Metazoa > Arthropoda > Insecta > Orthoptera > Acrididae > Schistocerca > Schistocerca nitens. The sequence goes on from NC_064618.1 coordinate 617,140,652, forward strand.
GCAAAGTTCACCAATAACACAACATGTATATCCCACAACACTGTCATAAGTACTTTCCTAGCAGAGTGAGTCACTTTGAATTTTTTTTTTTTTCGTACTGGGGAACCAGCAGCTTCCACTCCATAGAGGACTGCTTGGTTTCGGGAGCGTAGCAGTACGCCCATGACTCGTCACTAGTGACGATTCCTTTCAGAAAGACATGTCCTGCAGCGTAACGCGTTAAGTTACTCAAGTTTGTCATCATCCGCCGGCCCTTGTGGTTGCCTGTCACGTTCATATGCAATTCACCGACCAATAACGTTACGACATTTCATCGTGTCATGGACAGTATCTCATACTACACCCTAGGAAATGTTGAACTGCTGCGACAAGGTTCGCAGCTGCACACGCCAGTTGTTCAAAATTGCTGCCTCATTGGCTCCGATATCCTACGGGGTTGCAGCTGTTACCGGCCAACAGGAGCGTCTCGAATGACTAAAGCACTAAGGTTCACAAGGCCCTCTTGGGAGAATGCACACCACATGGCTACGTTCCATACATTTGTCCCCACATATAGCACGCATGTCCCTGTAAATTTCACTCAGTTTATGCCCTTTGACTCACAAATATCGAACTACACTTCGATGCACCCCCCTGCTAATACCTCCCGAGGAGGGGACTGGGACAGGAAAGGGAGGTAATGACAGTGGCACGTAAAGTGCCCTCCGCCACGCACCGTTGGGTGGCTTGCGGAGTATAAATGTAGATGTAGATGTAGATAAGTTGACGGCAATAACATGCGCGCCATGTTTGTTTCGTAGTTCAGGATTTTCGAGCTGGAGCTGCATATGGAAACAAAATACCTACTGCAGCGCAAACTTCAAACTATATCGTCGGTCAACATTCCAGATGCAATAGCAGGGGATAAAAAAAATACCCTTTGGTACTTTCCAATCATCCTCCGTATTATAACTGAAACGAGATTAATACTGAGTGTGGCAAAAGAAGCATAATAAGACCACGAATGTTTTAAATACACGAATAAATCTTTTATGTAGAAGACCAGCAGCACTGTAAGATCGTTCGCTGACGACGTCGTTGGGTACAGGACAGTCTTTCGTTCGTAGATTGCAAGGAATTGCAGAAAGGTCACCACTCTGCTGTTCTCTTGTAAAAAAATTAAAAAGTATAAGAAATGACTTTTCTTGACTACATTTTTACTGATTAAAACACTACTGATATATTCCTGTACTTTTATCACCAGAAATAGAACGTAGTGCCTCAGGTTTAATAGTACTTGAAACAAAAACTTTCTTCTTTTTCAGTTTCAACATTGTTGATGATGGAGCAGCAACCTTTTTAATACCGGGCCATTCAAAAAGAAAGAACAGATGTCCACTGTTTCGTCATGGGCTTCGTTTAGTCCACGAGAGAGCTTTACAGAGATGCCCATCGAACTCCAGTGGCGGGGGTTACAAGAGAGGGGTTAGCTCTTGAAATTTCGAGAGAGTACGTTCCAGAAAGTGTCGGACAACATATTACTTCCTGACACATACACCTCGCGAAATGACTACATCGAGAAATCGGAGAAATTAGAGCTAATACTCAGTTTTACCAACTGTCAAACGGAAAGGGAGTGATTCGGATAATGTTACCAGAAGCACTCCCGCCGCACTCCGTATGGTGGCTTGCGGAGTGTAGACGTAGATCAGTTCCATCTCTGCTGTAGAGATCTCAACAAGCAGTTAAGTACGCGGTAAAACTCAAAGTTTTAAGTATAACCTAAAACACGTTATGCAATTAATTTCTCGTTTGTCAGCGGTCCAAATACACACTGAGATCGCCACACCAACGTACCGTAGCACACCTCCTGCAGTAGCGTGCTACGTTAGTCTGATACGAGGATTTGAGTGTACATCAAGCCTGGAGACAAGTACCCTCAAAAACTAATTTTGTTACTTTTTTAACGTAACAATTGTAACTTCGTGATTATCTTTCGACAGACAACGCAATTATATAGTTACAGAACAATGTCAGCCGTCTTACACGATATGGGGTTTGCTCTTCCGTAAACTGGAACTACCCATATAACGGTCCGTTTATCAAGAGCAGCGTCGCTGCCTCGTAAGGCGTTAGCCGTGGTTCTAGTCCCGCCTTCGACGAGTTCAATGACGCGCCGTCGCCCTGCTGGAAGAGTTTACACAAACAGCCAGACATACATCCGTGTCGCGCCCGTGTGATACGCAGTACATCGCCAGCATCCTCGGAATTCACAAAAAGAAACGAGTCATTCGAGGCGAAATTAATTTCAGTGTTTTCCTTGTTTTTCGGAAGGCAAACGAACGACAAACAATGACTTTAGAATCCTTTATACCCTTCCACATCCTTAAACCGATCAGATACTGTTACGTACAGTAGAATCAAAAGTGTCTCACTTTTGTTGACTTTCTACTTTCTTCGTTCCAGCCTACTAGGGACTACGTCCATTAAACTACCTCTTTTCCCATCTTGAACTGCCACCAAATGCTCCTGCATTCGTTTACGGTGGTGTTCTTTTCTTTCTTGGGCCCACACCTGCCCTGGCTTCAGATCAGGCTTTTCCTGGAAACCTTTGTGCGTTCGTAATTTTTCCTCATGGATATCTTTAGGAGAAATCTGCAATTCTCATGGATCTTTTTTAATTCCTGTGAACCATGCTCCTCTGGTTTTCTTATGTTGAATGTATGTTAATATCCTTTTAGATATCCTTCCTAGACTCATTCGTGTCACGTATGACCATAAAAGGCAATCCTTTTCCGAAACGTTCTATCTTCCCCATGTGTTTATATAGTTGATGGCTGTGACTCCTCCTGTACTTCCTGTTTTCCTCGACGGGACACAGAATTTTTCTCAAATCCTTTCTTTTTGGCTTCAAGTTTCTTCATTAGAAATTTTCGTTCATTCTAAGAGTCTCTGTTGCATACAGATCCTCCAGTATAGTAACAGTCCTGTAGTGTCTTGACTCTGGCGTTCAAGGATATCGACGTCTTATTGCAGATTCCTTCAGTTAATTGATATAGGCCACTTCTATTTTGTTAATGCGTTGCACGAAGGCTACTTTCTCTGATAGCTTAGGCTCCGTCCATTAACTAAGGTATTGAAACTTTTATGCCTGCTTAATCTTTCTTTGTCCAACCTCCAGTTTTCTTGATGCTGATTTTGACGTGTCATAAAGTGCGTCTTCTCAAAGAAAACTTGAAACCCAGCCTTCGCTGCACGTATTGTCAGCTTGTCAAGATGTTTTGCTGTTGTATATACGGAGCCTGGAAAGATCACTGATCATGCACAAAGGCTAGACGGTCGATTACGAAATTCATATACTTGTAGTCCAGGCTTACCCGACTCTTTGCCCCTGGATTGTTCATTTCTTTTCGCCACTCTCAGTCGACCTTTTCTAAAACACAATTGAAGAGCAGAGGCTAGTCCATTTCCTTGTGTCACTCTTGTCCTGACTCGAAGGTCATCGACATTCTGCTTTGTACTTCACTTCGGCGGCGGCGGCGGCGGTGGTGGTGGTGTTGTTGTTGTTGTTTGTTAGGTTCAAAATGGCTCTGAGCACTATGGGACTTAACTTCGAAGGTCATCAGTCCCCTAGAACTTAGAACTACTTAAACCTAACTAACCTAAGGACATCACACACATCCATGCCCGAGGCAGGATTCGAACCTGCGACCGTAGCGGTCGCGTGGTTCCAGACTGTAGCGCCTAGAACAGCTCAGCCACCACGGCCGGCCCTGTTTGTTAGGGTAAGCTGGATAATCGCTTTTATCTTGTTATCTAAGTCAGCCGCTTGAAGTATTTGATACAGGGTGGTTTATTCAACTGCACACATTCCTGAAATCGGCAAAGATCAATACGAATTTCCTATTCCTTAGTTTCAGATGTGAAAGGATGGACTTCAGATTCACAATCTGCTGAGCACATGATCGTCCCTTTCTGAAACCGCATTGGTATTCCCTCAGTTGTGGATAGAGTTCTTGTTCCGCCCTAATCTGTAGAGATTTTGAGAGGAACTTGTAAGTTGTTGGCTTGTGAGGGATGCAACGGTAGTTGTTCACGATTGTGCTGTCCCCTTTCTTACGTGATGATTGAACTACGACAGAGATTCATCCTCTTTCAAGTTTTTTGCTTTCCAAAATACCTCAAGTAACTACAATACGTTTATCTGTTGCCTGCCTCCACAGTTCACCAACTACCTGATCTTCATCTAGTGCCTTATTGTCCTTCCCTCGTAGATGGAGACGAATCTGGACGGACGTTCGATTATTTTCGTAAACGGTTGCGCTCCCTGGAGCCTCGCAGTTGAGGAGACATTCAAAATAACGTGCTAGAATCTGGTAATTTATCTTCGTCGCTGTAGCCTATTTTTCTATGGAATCCATGAATTGTAGGCTCGGGATGTTATATTTGTTGAGATTGTGCATGGAGATTTAATAGAAGTTACCTGTGTTGTCTTTTTTATGTCTTGCCCAGTCTGTAGCAATTTATTCTTATGAAACGTAAGCCGTAGCCCGCGGGTGGTGTTTGATATAAATTTTCTCGCACTTAGGAAGTTGACCCGGTTCACTTCACATTTCTGGCAATTCCATTTCTGTGAAGCAACCTGTCTTAGTTGTTCCACTGCATCGGGTTCTTTATGCCACCAAGACGCTTTCTTGATTTTGTGAGTGGGGGCAGAATCCATAGGTGCTCTGACTAGCCTACTGTGGTGGTCATTCCCCCTTCTACGTATTTAAAGTTTCCAACTTGTGGGTGAATTATTGGTTCCTTCTTAGCTTGTCTCTGTCGAACTTATAATGTTTTCTGGGAATAACCTTTAACCTTTGTTGACTGTTTTTAACTTTTAATTTTTTTTTATCAGAAGACTGGGAACGCACAGGGTAAACAGCTAACCACATGACCAGAAATTGTTGTTTCGTACGGACACGTTTGGTGGAGCAAAGCGACGCGAAGTGAGCTGAAGTGTAGCTGGCCGGTGGACTGCGGCCAAGAGCGGCCGCCAAGCGACCTTTGGATGTCGGCGCTTATTGCCAGTTGACCAGCGCTAAAAGGTTAAACGTCGCAAATACTGCGGAATCCACAGCTTCCGCCGCCGCCGCCGCACCACCCCTCACCGTTCTTCTAACCACTGGTCTACTAATCGAGGCTCATCGTCAGTAACTGCCTTTTATGACACGGGGCAATGCGACCGTACAAATGAATGAATGGTGATAAGAAGAGACTCGCTGTAAAATTGCTTTTACGTGGCGAAAGACTGGAAAGCAGCGCCGTACTCCGTCCCCACGAGCAAGTTGTTGCTGTTGATGTTTCCAATAATACTGAAAAATTTCCGTCGCTCCCTAGTCTTGACGTAAGAAGCACTTCATGTATAATGTATAGCTAGTCATGCGTATTCAGTCGTAATTACAATCGCATCTACATTTACACAGGCTCATACGTGACTACCACTATTAAGCGTTGCACATAAAAAACGGCTGTTCTTCCAGATGCAACACCTTCCTTGTGATCGCACCTCACACGCTGCGGTGACTCAAATACTATGACGTGATAAGACTCGACCACAATGCATCCCGTTCTCACTTGCATGCGAATCGCGCATATTCGTGATCACCGAATTCGTCGAAATTTATCGTATATGCAGGGCTTGGCCACAAGTTAAAGTGAAAAAAGTGGAAACTCCAGGTGGCCAAGCGTTTTAAAAGAAAATCTAAATGATGGCACACGTTTCGGTGTGGAGACGACCAAATACTGGGTTGGTTCCCACATACAGTAAAGCATGATGGTGGAGGGAGTATAGTATGCAGGTGTATGGCTACATCTGATGTTGGGCAACCGGGTTTTGTTGAAGGTAACATGGATATATGTTAGTAATTAAATATCCTAAAGGCAAATTTGTAAAAAAGTGTTGCTACCCTGGATTTAGGCACAGATTACTACCTCCGACAAGACACTGACCCTAAACATACAGCAGAAATTGCTCGTCCGTTGTGGTTATACCACTCTCTCCCATGTTCTCAAGTTTCCAGCACAGACCGCAGATCTTAATCCACTTGAACATCTTTGGAGTACGCTTGAAACAGTGGCCAGAAAAAATGATATACGAAGTAAGACTGCTCTAAAACTATGTTCACACCATAAATGGCCAAATATTACCACAAAGACTACCAAAACAGTTCAATCTATGCCAAGAAAGTCAACAGAAGTGATATAAAGAAGAAAAGTGACGGCAAAGTACTAACACTGCCATTATATTTATGTACATTGTAATTTTCTTTGTACGTAGGAACACATTTTTCCCACTGCGAAACGCCAGCCGATCAAGAAGATTTATTTACTTTGTGCGGAAGGCTAATTCAGTTAATTCTTTTATATTTACAGATCAGGAAGGAAACCCCATACTGTTAGTTACCAAATAACATATCTGGTTGTGATCTTTAGTTCTAATAAATACAGTTATTCTATATGAACAACGGTGTATGAATACCTTTTCTTCCCCGTGATTATGTATTGATCAGCTTCTATTTTACGGTGTGAAGGGGTGTGGCTTGATGGCAGAGTCGGTAATTGGCATTTTAGACAATGGATTCGGAGGTTCGGGGTTCGATCCCTCAACGGTTTTTCATCACTTCTATCATCTTCGCCAATAATCTGTTGATGTACAAAATGCAAGGCTGCGCTGCGCTTCAGAGTCCACGTTACACTCCAGGTTTCCCTGTAATTGGCACTGTTAATTACTTCGAAGACTGGCGGAAGGCAATTCATAGCATCTTCCTACGTCACGTAGGAAGACTGTATCCACGACGTCACTCGTGAGCACTTCTTACACACTGCTCTAATAAGTCCGTTAAAAAACAACAGATCGAATGTTCCAGGTGTAGCCCATCCTCAGAAATTCTATCAACTAAATAAAACAGTCAGAAGAGCACAATTATAGCGTGCACTAGACATTATGAGTAAAAATATTAGAATAGTATACCATCAGATGGGTACATTCTCAAAATCGGTGCTCTACTGAGCGCTGGTCACCGTCACAAATCCTAACACGCGTACGAAGACAATAAATGGGCAAATTAATTACAAAATAGTATTAGAAAAATGTAAAGGTAATCGTGGTATATTAGCTATAAAGAAAATTACAAAGCAAAACATCAGAACACATCGCTGATGCATATGATTCATATGAGGTCTTGAGGTAAAGGGAAAAGTGGGTGGCGAGAAGGTACATTGTGATAGAATCTATACTGCCTATAAAGTGTGGTTATTTCATCGTTTACAAAATATTTGTCAGACGCTTCTCACCAAATCTGAGGCCTACCCTCCTCTCTGTATCGTTCGGGTTACGTGTATTTCATTTTGAACATAGTGTGATTCTTCCTTCTACTGACAGTGCTTTATGTTTTCGACTTTTATCTGTGTATTGCGGTTGGTCTGTTGCTGTTACAATATGCCTCCTTTCCACCCCGCACTCCCTGTTCTCCCTCCATCCCTTTCCCACAAGCCCTCATATGAATGATATTCTTCAATCATGTATTTTGCTTATACACTTAATTACTGCCTTTTGGTTTTCCGTGTAAGTGCTATTCTTCGATAGTCTACATTTTATGATTAATTTATCGATTTATTGTCTTTGTACGCTTGTAATAGCATGACAGCTATAACACTTGGTCACATGTATCGATATTTGGTTTCGCAACCGTGACTCTACCTCAGTTGAGCCCCGACGTACTCTTGTGACGATACTCTATGCATGAAAGTACATGTTACGGCGTGAAGTCAGCGCCGGTACGCCAGTAGGGAACGACAGAGAAGAGACGCCTGTGAGGTCAGCCGATCGCACGCTGACCAACCTCCCGCCAGGACAACGCGACAGCAGCGGCTGCACCCAACTGGTGGAGCCCGCTTCGATAACCACTTAGGAATCTCTACGCAGCACAGACTTGTGTTCGTCTATTCTGAAGAAGATTGATAATTTTGTACGTCGCCCTTTCCTTGCGACACATCTATCAAAGTTAAGTAATTGTAATTGTCTCATTACAATAAAGCTCATTAATACGAGTTGTTTGACTGTTCGTCTAGCGAACCGAGGATGTAGGATCCCTAGCCACAACAGTATATGATGCGAAACATTATCTAATATCTTTACTCTTAATATTTCGTGTACTCTATACTTGTGCTCTCATGGCTTTTGTATTTAATTTTAAAGTTTCTTGAGCATTGGATACGCCCAAAACGCGTCAAACAATGTTTTAACGACAATGGGTCTCTTGTTTTTAAGTGACGCATTACAGCAGTGTATAACACTCGCTCACAACATAGCACCAGTATTACCACACACCCTACACATCGTTGTGTACAAACTAAACATCGTATTAGTGTCAGTTTTGCCTTTGAATTACAGAAAACGGGCAAATAAAACTGTATGGCGTCAGAAGAGAAACACGTGGAAAAGGCTCGCTTATTCCGCTGTTTATGTGCGAAATGCTTCTTCCATTCAAAGTCCGAGAAGTGATGAGTGCAGGGTTCCACACCGATAACCTCCAACATGGGCTGCGCGTGAATGTGACGTACAGATAAGACGACGTGTTTGGCAACTCTGCGTCACCTCTGACCCTCGTGGATCCAACCATAACGTTCAGCGCCATATCTACTTTGCGCTAATCACGGACGAACCACCGCTAAATACTGGCTGGCTCCTATAGGTCAAAGTGCGATTAACGACAAACTCGCGCACTGCAATACTTCAAGTACTACACGAACTCGGCGATCTGACCAATCATAAAGTGTATTACACTGACCACAGGCATGTGCGAAGTCCCTATTGGGCGAACTGCCACATGTATCCGTGGCTGTTCGCCGATGATGCTGTCGTATATGGAAAGGTCGCATCGAAAGAAGACTGCAGAAGATGCAGAGGATCTATGATTGGTGCACGGATTGGAAGTTGACTCTGCATGTAAATAAATGTAATGTACTGGGCATAAATTAGCGAAGAAAATGGTTCAAATGGCTTTGAGCACTATAGGACTTAACATCTGAGGTCATCAGTCCCCTAGAACTTAGAACTACTTAAACGTAACTAACCGAAGGACATCACACACATCCATGCCCGAGGCAGGATTAGAACCTGCGACCGTAGCGGTCCCGCGGTTCCAGACTCAAGCGCCTAGAACCGCTCGGCCACAGCGGCCGGCATAAGCGAAGAGATTCATAGCTATTTTATTACAGTATTGACGGCAAATCACTGGAAAAAGCAACGGCTGTAAAATACCTAATAGTTGCCGTTCAGGGTTAACTGGAGTGGAATGACCATATAAAACTAATTGCTGGAACAGCAGATGCTTGGCTGAGAAGTCATTCGAGACTGTAGCAACCATGGGCATTTCGGCTGTGCCGACACATGACTGACAAAGAGAAAAAAAGCGAAGAAAAGTTAGCTTGATACCTCTCTCCCATGCTTTCTTCTCTATTTATTTATAATCCATAAGTGTGTCAGTCCCATCTCGTCAGTACGTCTCCTGTTGTCTTTCCGTTAGACCCAGTGTTTTTTCTCGTCTTCATCGCTTCCCTGGAAACGGATTGCCCGACTGAGAGCCCTCAGTTTCACTCGACTTACGATACTGAGATGTCACTACCGAGATGTCAATTCCGGGGTTTCCATTTATTCTTTCAATGTCCACGCGTGAGTTCCAAGGTATTGGAAATTTCCTTTGAAACGCTGTTATTTTAGCTTTTTTTGCTTGCGATTCACAGACAGATTAAAGTTGTTTTTCGGGGCATCATTTTCTATTTTTATTCAGCTATGTTCCTGGCGACTAGTGTTTCACGCGTTAACGATTACTGCTTTTATAGGGGATTTCTCGAGACAAATCTTGGATGGTTTTTGCAAGCGACTTGTTCCTCAGCTTGTGAGCGTTAATGGCTACTCTTTTACTTTATTTCGACTTCACAGCTATATTACACCTTTAAAGCTACTGAATGTTAGAGATGTGGCGTAAGGAATCACACAGGAGAGACACGCAACCTAAACGTACGGTAGTGCAAGCCTTATAGCGATAACGTCGACAGTAACGGATCGGAATTTCTTTGCCTCTCCCCCCATATGGTAGTGTTATTTCTTTGATAATCCACAAACTAAAATTCGCCTTCATCACCTTCCCGAAGCTGTTTTGCGCAGTGCAGAATTTCGTGTCAGTGGTCGTCTAAACCACGAAGTCTCGCGAACCGTAATACGATGGGCTGACACGGAGTATCCTCAACCAAGGGGGTTTCAAGTTGCACAGCTCGCTCTAGCTGGAGGGCTCTGCCTGCAGGCTGCACGCGGTTAATCCTCAGTCGCTCTGGGAATCGCCCCCCATCCCTACACAACAGTGTCTGCCGGGCCGTCCGCCACCTTGGGATTTCCCGGGCGGTCGATGGCTGAAGGGGAGAGCCGGGACTCCCTCAGCCATCTCTTGTGAGAGGGGGGGGGGGGGGCGGTGTGGTGTGGGATGCTTTCCACGAAATCGCCTTCCGCCATTCACCGCGCCCCGGTGATAAAACTCTCTCCGGCGGAAGACCCGGCTCGCCGCGAGCGCAGCACCGCTCCTTTCCCACAATCCTCCACTGCAAATGCTGTAGATACATAAATCCTGCTCCATTGAATTTCTCGCACAAAAATTCAAAACGTACGAAAATGACTTGCATATATTCCGCTACGCTTCTTGCAACAACATGTAAACGATGCAACAAACCATGGGTATTTCCATACTCTAAGGAATGTCTTAATCATTTCAAACATGTGCTACTTTAAATTGTGAATTTTGGGAAGGGGATGACATACAGCGCAATATTTTTAGTCCAACGGTTAGTGCGTTTCTGTAAAAACTTCTAAAGCACGCTGCGGAACAGAAAAACATTAAATGGAGAACTACTGGCTATAGAAAATTAAAAACAACATACTCCCCTCCCCGAAAAAAATAAATGTTCAAAATGTAGACGAATATCGGTACAGAAAGTACGAGTAAGAAGGAAGTTTCAACAAAGACATAGTAGCAAGCGCTGTGCAAGGCAGAAGGGCTTTTTATGGAAAGAAGCAACTGCACACTTCAAAAAATATAAACCCTGAGAAGAGAACAAGATTCAAGAGTAGCTTTGATTGGAGCATGGATCTTTGTATGTGCGACATCAGGACAATGGCGAAGGCAAAAATGGAATGTATTAGAAATCTTTCAGATGTGGGTTTGCGAGAAGACTGGTGAAGATCGGGTACATTGATCGAGAAAGTGATGTGGTTCTGCAATGACTCAACGAGGGGAAAAAAGCGTAGAAAATAACACAACAAAACGGAGAGAGAGAGAGAGTTTGGGTTGCTGTTACGATATAGTCTCTGCGGAAAACTGAAGTTGAAGGAAAGAATCACAGGAGCATACTTAGACGAAAGTATATAAGGCATGTCATTGGCGACCTCTAAATATAATCGAACACGGGTGTGGCTAAATGTTTAATACTAAAAGCCTTTATCACAGAAACACAGTTACGAACGGAACTTGCTTCCATTCTCAATCGTACCCTGCACAAAGCTATACAGACGGTAAACACCGTAATGGCTCACTGACGCGAGCAACGGTTCGGGGCGGTGGGATTTCAGCAATTCCATTAGACGATGTATGATGTCATTGGGGTGAGAAACTGCTCAGGTAGCAGGTAGCGGATGCCCCAACCACCATTCCCCGTAAACGCCGTCACAGAGTTATGTGACGCTCTTATCACAAGCCGGCATCTGCAAACTAGAGGCAGTTATTGTGACACTGAAAACTCGTTGCCAGAATTTCAAAGTTAGCGGAATTTCTGCTAAATTTGACGGATTTTATATATTTTGCGTTAGCGGTCAAGGGATTTGTGGATTGTTGTCTGCGGCAGTATTTTACTGTTTAATTCAGTGTTTCCATAATAAAAGTGGAAATTATTTAGTGTGAAAAATCCTAACCTGACAACAATATGGCTCCAGTTGACTGTTTATCATTAAATTATGATGAGGCTGCAATGTAACGTCCTTCTCCCACACAAACATTTGGATGAACGTGCACATTACACAATACCTAAGAAACGTGATGTCATCAACTTGCCTTCCGAGGAATGTGTTTATATGCATGGTTATCGTAATACGATTCGGCCAAAGTTGTAATGTTACTGAAAAATAGTATGCTTATGCCTTCCTCTCAAATTTAAACCACATGAGCCCGTAAGAGGCCAGGAAATAATAAATGAATCGGAATAACTTTGATTTCATTCTCCGATAAGTTCTTACGATTAAGTTATGAGAACGCAATTCAGCAGCCCCCACTTCCAATCATTCACGGGCTTGTTCGATTCGCGCGAAGTTACATTATCAGATTTCGATATAGCGATTCCCCTCCCTCAACACAACAGAACAATCCTTCCCAGTGGGTCTACAGTTATAATAATAAGACCGAGGTTCAATCTTCACAATGGGTCTGGAAAGATTCACCAAGAACAAAAAAAGCTCGCCAGGTCAGGTCACATGTCAAAGCCTCGGTGATAGTTTTCTTTCACTCTGAAGGATTAGTTCATCATGAATTCGTGCCAGAGGGGTCAACAAGTTAATGGATGGGACTATAGGGGTGTACTGAGACACCTGCGAGAAAATATAAGAAGGAAACAGCCAGAAATGTGGAGTGACAGTTGGTGGCTCTTGCGTCACGATAGCGCACCCGCACATTCATCCCTGCTGTTGCGTGACTACTGCACAAAAAACGAAATCACTAGGCTGCATCAAACTCCGTTCTCTCCAGAGATGGCACCTGCGGACACACTTTTATTTCCAAAGTTGAAAACTCCGTTGAAAGGACGAAGATTTGCACGATAGACGAGATAAAAGAAAATTCGCAGATGACGCTTCGCACGGTCCAGTAAGAGGCGTACCAAGATTGCTTCCGGAAGTGGAAACGGCGTTGGGAGCGGTGTATGAATTGCGGAGGAGAGTATTTCGAAGGAGGCTGTCCACAGTAAGTAAAGATAAGCATAGAAAATTTTTGTGGACATAGTTCGGGAGTTTTTGAACAGACCTCGTATATTGGAACGTCTTTTATACAGCACCAGTTCTCACATGAAAGTCTTGTTACGAATACTGGTTCATCACGGCTTGGAGTCTGCCCTCAGAATTAGTGAACAAACCAGCTACCGCAGTCAAAACAGCGCACAGCAGTACAGTACATGAAAGCCCAAAATTTTCCTAGGCAGCTCCTTTCGATTATTTACTTTCCGGATTTCTGTCGTGACGTTCAGTGAAGAACTTGCCAGTCTACTCTGACGTCTGATGTCAGATGCTCCCTGCACAGGTGCGACTAACTCCCTCCCCTCTGCCATCCTTCCATGCTACCCTCTCACGTCACAGAGATCTTTGCAGAAGCGCCTCTTTTGTAGTCTACAGCAACTAAGCAGGCGACCCGCCTGACATCTACTGTCGTCTAATGAAACTATGAGCGGAGCCCGAGACAGTGTTTTTGGCGGGGGAGGGGGGTGTCTTCTCTGTATATGTTACTCCGTGTTCACATTCATTTACCCAATAAAAAAAAAAAAAACGAAAAACCGAATACATATACTTTGTTTTGGAGCATGGCTTTAAAATCTAGTAGATGAACACAAATCCGAGCAAAAAATTAACTATGCGATCAGCTACAAGAAAAAATTTAGACTTTGCAATAGCCCATTAAACCCTTCAACCTTATAATTCGTGAGTTATTATTTTAAATATATTATATATATGATGACGACTCAACAGTCAAGTGATACAAGTACGCTAGTAGTATACTACAAAGTGATTGATACTTCCATCCCCCCCCCCCCCCCCCCACACACTCCACGAGTGAGACCCCCGCGACTTAGGGACCGAAAACTGATGTACAATACTGAAAGTCTGGTGCTAGCTGGGTTACAAAACTCTCACGCGGCAGAATTTTGTGCACAGGCAATATACACTGAGTTGACGAAAGTCATGGGATAGAGTCGCGCGGAGTGGCCGTGCGGTCAAAGGCGCTATGTCACTAATCGTGCGGCCCCTTCCGCCGGAGGTTCGAGTCCTTCCTCGGGCATGGATGTGAGTGTTGTCCTTAGTGTTAAGTTAGTTTAAGTAGTGTGTAAGTTTAGGGAGCGATGACCTCAGCAGTTTGGTTCCTTAGGAATTACCACACGTTTGAACATTTTCATGCGATAGCGATATGCACATATACAGATGGCAGTAGTATCACGTAAACAAGGTAGAAAAGGGCAATGCAGTGGCAGAGTTCTCATTTGTACTCAGGTGATTCACGTGAAAAGGTTTCCGGTGTGATTATGGCCGTACGACGGGAATTGACAGACTTTGAAAGCGGAAATGTAGTTGGAGCTACAACGCATGGGACATCCCATTTCGGAAATCACTAGAGAATTCAATATTCCGAGATCCACGGTGTCAAGAGTGCGCCGAGAATACCAAATTTCAGGCATTACCTCTGACCACGGGCAACCCAGTGGTCGACGTCCTTCACTAAAAGACCGAGAGCAGCTGCGTTTGCGTAGAATTGTCAGTGCTAACAGTGAAGCAACACTGCGTGAAGAAATCACAGAAATCAATGTGGGACATACGACGAACGTAGCCGTTAGGAACAGTAGGGCGAAATTTGGCGTTAGCCTGCAGCGCCTCTCCTGGGCTGGTGACCATATCGATTGCACACTAGACGTGGCCAGGTCAGATGAGTCCCAATTTCAGTTGGTAAGAGCTGATGGTAAGATTAGAATACGGCGCAAGCTCCACGAAGCCATGGAACCACGTTTTCAACGAGGCACTGTGAAAGCTGGTGGTGACTCAATAATTGTGTGAGCTGTGTTTTCATGAAATGGACTGGGTCCCCGGGTTTGGGTGAACCAACCACTGACTGGAAATTGTTATGTTCGGTTACTTGGAGACCATTTACAGCTATTCACGGTCTTTATGTTCCCAGACAAAGATGCACCATGTCACCGGGCCACAACAGTTCGCGATAGGTTTTAAAAATACTATGGACAATGCAAGCGAATGATTTGGCCACCCAGGTCGCCCGACATGATTTCCACCGAATACGTATGAAACATAATCGAAAGGTCAATTCGTACACGAAATTCTGCACCGGCAACGCATTCGAAATTATTGACGCTATACAGGCAGCATGGCTCAATAATTCTGCAGGGGACTTCCAACGACTTGTTCAGTCCGTGCCATGCCATGTCGAGTGGCCCCACATGATATTAGGAGGTATCTATCCCATGACTTCCGTCACCTCAGTGTATCTACCCGTTACCAGACCCGTATACACAAACATGAATGTCCATTATGTAGGGAAATAATCCAGAAGATTACTTGTCGGCTTTTCTAATATATATGCTATAGCTATTGCAGTATTTCCTTTATAGCCAAACGGAGTTTACTTTCAGGCAGGCATCGTAGTTGCAGAATGTCACGATATTTCCCTCAGCAATCCGCCATTCACTACGGCAGACTCTTCCCGTCGGCTACAGTGGCCAGATCCTGATCCAGATGCACCACACTACTCACTCAGTCGCTGGCCTTTCCTACGCTCCCTCGGCTCATCCCAACCGTATCCCCGCCGCTGGCATGGACGCAGCAGTGCAGCGGGCTTTACGACCGCGAGGGTCCTAAGTCTGCGCCCCCCCCCCTTCCATCTCAACCCCTCCCCATCTCCCCGGGACTTAATCACGGCTGCCGCAGCGCTGGCAGAGGGGCAGCACACACACACACACACACACACACACACACACACACACACACACACACACACAACAAAAAAACTCCCTCCCTCTCCCTCCCGTTCCCTCTCCGCTTAGACCACACCGGGACTGGCGCTGCCGAAGGCTTCCTTACGTTAGTGGTTCTATAGAGCACCAGCCGGTACTCAGAAAACATTCCTGAAGAACCTCAGAAATTTTGTCGGCTGAGTACTTCGGCATGGTGTACCCGTACTCTCTGGTGGCTCATTATAGAATAATAATGTTGTTGTTGTGGTCTTCAGTCCTGAGACTGGTTTGATGCAGCTCTCCATGCTACTCTATCCTGTGCAAGCCTCTTCATCTCCTACATCCTTCTGAATCTGCTTAGTGTATTCATCTCTTGGTCTCCCTCTACGATTTTTACGCTCCACGCTGCCCTCCAGCACTAAATTGGTGATCCCTTGATGCCTCAGAACATGTCCTACCAACCGATCTACATCTACATCTACATGACTACTCGGCAATTCACATTTAAGTGCTTGGCAGAGGGTTCGTCGAACCACAATCATACTATCTCTCTACCATTCCACTCCCGAACAGCGCGCGGGAAAAACGAACACCTAAACCTTTCTGTTTGAGCTCTGATTTCTCTTATTTTATTTTGATGATCATTCCTACCTATGTAGGTTGGGCTCAACAAAATATTTTCGCATTCGGAAGAGAAAGTTGGTGACTGAAATTTCGTAAATAGATCTCGCCGCGACGAAAAACGTCTTTGCTTTAATGACTTCCATCCCAATTCGCGTATCATATCTGCCACACTCTCTCCCCTACTACGTGATAATGCAAAACGAGCTGCCCTTTTTTGCACCCTTTCGATGTCCTCCGTCAATCCCACCTGGTAAGGATCCCACACCGCGCAGCAATATTCTAACAGAGGACGAACGAGTGTAGTGTAAGCTGTCTCTTTAGTGGACTTGTTGCATCTTCTAAGTGTCCTGCCAATGAAACGCAACCTTTGGCTCGCCTTCCCCACAATATTATCTATGTGGTCTTTCCAACTGAACTTGTTCGTAATTTTAACACCCAGGTACTTAGTTGAATTGACAGCCTTGAGAATTGTACTATTTATCGAGTAATCGAATTCCAACGGATTTCTTTTGGAACTCATGTGAATCACCTCACACTTTTCGTTATTTAGCGTCAACTGCCACCTGCCACACCATACAGCAATCTCTTCTAAATCGCTTTGCAACTGATACTGGTCTTCGGATGACCTTACTAGACGGTAAATTACAGCATCATCTGCGAACAAACCTTAGAGAACAGCTCAGATTGTCACCCAGGTCATTTATATAGATCAGGAACAGCAGAGGTCCCAGGACGCTTCCCTGGGGAACACCTGATATCACTTCAGTTTTACTTCTAGTCAAGTTGTGCCACAAACTCCTCTTCTCCCCTATGCTATTCAATACCTCCTCATTAGTTATGTGATCTACCCATCTAATCTTCAGCTAATAATAATGTAATTACGATTTATACTGCTTGATGGCAAAGTACCATCCATATACGCTAAATGGCATCCCGCAGTGCCGATTTTCTTGCGCAACTGTTGGCGAACGTGTTGCTACTTATAATTGTATACGAAAAAGTGTGTTAAGATAAACCGATGTCACTTAACTGTAAAGCGATCGGTGTTTTCAAGTATATTATGTATGTTACTAAATTAATTCTCGAAACAAACCACTTATTAGTCTTTTGTTCACTTGTATATTTTTGCCGCTACATTACGATTTCTGAGGTGACGTGCATGAATTTTCTGTTACGGGGTTACTTTGAACCCGGTCATTGTCACCCCAGGATTACTGATACACAATTTATTAAAAAATGTTGATAGCAATTACAGTGCGGAACTTGGGAATACATACATTAACCATCGGTACACAGACGAAGACCCATTTGTAACTGTCAATGCACCTAAAACGATTGTCAGTCACATATTGCTCGAATTGCAAGCTGTTGTAGTTCAGGCAGTCGTTCAGGTACAACATATAATGTCATTATCTCCGGAAACAAGGAATGAAATCTGTTTGGCCGCAAGTGCCAGATAACGTCTCTATAAACGAAGATCAAGTAATCTTAATTCTAACAGCAGTGGATGTTTCAAAACGCGGATCTAGATCTAACAGGAATGAAACTGAAGGCATTTTGTTCAGCTAAATTTGGAGCAGTGTGTGTTGTACCTCGTTTAGTATCCTTCATTACATTTTTAATTTTGATGATGGAGCATACTGTTTGATTTATGTGTCATAATAGGTTTTTCTCTTATGACGCTTAATAAACACTTAAGAAAACTTTAGATCGATGTATTTATTTCTGGGTTGTCAACGCTTCATTGTGTTTCGACCACAAATGGAATGATACCTGACAGTTGAGGTGGAAGTATGGGCAGGTAAATGTGTCCCCAAATCCATGCCAACTTTGACCTCCTACATTTTTTCCTTACTTCCTCTGCTTTTAGAAAATGTATTGTACTAATTAGTTATGTACAAGTCCCTATTTTCACTAACAAAAATATTACAGAAGTTAAAAAAATAGTCATGACAACCAGAAATTCTGTCAAGTACACCCGCTTTACGGTACTGTGATAAGGTTGCCCTCACTGCGCAACAACTGAGAATAGCGTCTTTGTGTAGCTCTTGCAATGCAAGAACCGTACACGAGATGCACATCGGCCAATTCTTCATCATCATCATCAGTTCACGCGCAATACTGATTGGGGGGGGGGGGGGGGGGAGTGGAGACGGAACAGAGGCGTACTGAATGCTAGTTGGGGGGGGGGGGCAACAGTGAAGTGGGCTTAACTGTTGTCACCAATTAACAAGTAACGCAGCACATAGTTTCGATCGATTGCATATATTTTCAGAACAGTTCAGATACAGAAATAGATGTTGGTAAGAAATCAAACTAAATGCATTTATTCCAATGAGACACCTAAGACCACGGGTGTCTAGTACCAAAATAAACCTGAACCACTTCCGAAATTTTGTCAGTGAATCTCGCTTTCACCCTTTATACCCTTAAGTCTTCGTACAGTACGTACCAGTATTACTGATTTTCTGCCTTCCGTAATTAGTGTACTGGACGAGGAAAAAATATGCTACTGCGCACGTCCTGTTCTCTTTTCACGTACATTCCCGTAGTCAACACGAGACATTTACGATAGTTTTTCATGTCTATCTTTCTGACACGAGGTTTGAGGGACTTCGACCGTTCACTTATGTAATAAAATGGAACACCTGCAGCCGTCCTTGCGATATTATTTATTATATGGCTACCGGTTTAGGTGCTTTAGTACTCCACCTTTAGGCCTAAACTGACGCTGAGGGGGTTAAGTCCAAGAGTATACACGATTCTATCAGTGCACAGTATCTATGAACTGGTTTGCGCAGACTACCTGTAACAACTGTTGTGTCTCCAACCATCAACTACCAACGATGCTAGTAGCACAATGGTCTTCCTCTAATATTGGTTCAGTAAATGTGTCAAGCTGGGAAGGTACGAAAATTTAATTTTAACGACACGTCGACGACGATTTCAGTGTCCTGGCCAAAGGAGCCCAACAGATACCAACACAAAAGGGGAGCATCACCGACAACAGGGCAGACAACGACAGCGGAATTTGGAACTCACCAAAAAGAATGTGAATTCCGCATAAACCTGCGAGTGGGCATTGTATTGATGTTCAATACGAGGAGCACTAAAATTTCCGTACGGCCATCATGATTTGGCTTTTCCTGAAGCATCTAAACTACTCTAGATGAATGAATGCTGTGAAGTCCCTAACACGACGACCAATTACTTCCACAATGTTTTTCCAAACAACATTTTTTCCTTCGACGAGATTGTTCTTTGCAAAGAAATGAAAGGAGGGAAGGAAGATTGGGTTTAACGTCCCGTCGACACCGAGGTCATTAGAGACTGAGCACACGCTTGGATTGTGTCAAGGATGGGGAAGGAAATCGACCGTGCCCTTTTCAAAGGAACCATCCCGACATTTGATTGAAGTGATTTAGGGAAATCAGGGAAAAATTGAATCTGTATGGCCGGACGTGCGTTTGAACCGACGTCTTCGTGAATGCGAGGCCAGTATGCTAACCATTGCGCCACCTCGCTCGGTACAAACGAATGAAAAAATGTCATTATTGAGACTTCTACAACATAGTTTTATATTAACATGACAGCACCTTGTCAACTGCAAGGCTTTCTATCGTTATAGAAGTGTGGTGGTCCTTACCAGCTGGTCACTCATGGGTTGTAAGGACTACATATACGAATGCGCGGAGTATCACGATTATAGTTCCGAATTAATATGGACCATGCAAAGATAGGTAGAAGCAGTGCTTGCATAACGTATGGTAGAAGTGAAGAACTCAATGTTGCTTGCAATACGATAGGTTTTTACTCGGATGGCCCTATTAGAGATGGTATCCAGTAGTTTCCCTAGATATATGAAATGGCTTGATTAGAGAGTTATGAAGAGATCTAAAGATCAATGTGCAACACAAACGACGTTGCAACCTCATTTTATGAAACATAGATAGCGTTATCAGAAGTGAAAGCCACGTTACGTGCCAGAATGCTATCGAAGCTCTATTTTCAGTCTGACAGCTCTACCTATGATCAGTAACATCGACTATCATCTTCTAATCTTTTTCTCGCTCTTACTCACACACACACACACACACACACACACACACACACACACAAGTGCGCGCGGTTCTCCCCTATAACCGTGGCATTGGTTATCAGGTTTGCCTTTTAAGTATTTTTTCTTTGTTTGTTAATTTTTGGGCAAAGGCCGAATACATTTAAGTATTTTTTTCTTATGTGTCAATTTATGGTCAATGTCCGGCAACACTCTACTGTATCCGAATCGTTACTCTATTACACTCAGCAAAGTTGCCTACCACGTGATTTCTACCTAATTTCAATTACGTTTCAAGATTTCGAGCTCTTCATTTTCTGCTTCACCGACAACACCGTTTTGACCTGCGAACTACCGTACGCTATAAAAGTTACAGCACACACAGCGTGCTGCCTCGATGGTATTAACTGAAGACAAAGGAGCAGTAAAACTTGAACTGCTCTCATCAGATTCAACCATCCATGAACCTTAGTACGAAAGTAACCGCTCGTACGAGGACGCCGTGTGTAATAACAGTCAGTTTAATAATAGCGCCGCAATAAAAGTTGCCGTTTTCTGCTCGGAATTTCCCCGGCAAGGACGCAATATACACATCTAGCTTTTGTTTTATCATCCGAGAGACTCCATCGCGTGCGCGTAGACAGAAACAGTCAGGAAACGAGGCTGGAGCTAAATAATGATGCTACGAAGACGGACACACACGGCTGGAGCAGATGAGAATGAAGGAACGTGTCGCTGGGAGAACTGGTTTCCAAAAATAATTGAAGTGTGGAAGGCTGAGAAAGTGTGCTTGAACAATGTGTGGTCCCGAAACGACTCTTGATAGGGGCGGAGGGGTGGGGGAAGGAGATCTGGGACAATGGTACATGTAACACTTCCTTTGCAATTACAGGCAAGAGCAAACAGCACGGCAACGCTAATGACTGATTAGAAGGCGCGAATGCATGTATTCTCTATTTTTCATATATTTTATGTTGTTGTATACCGAATACACTGTACTACTTCCTATCACGGCCGTATCTCGCCTTTTTACGCAAGAGTTTCATAAGAAACCGTTACGTTCAAATAATTTAGCAATCAGTTTTTTTTATTTATCGATGAAAGCACATGGTGTGACTTTTTTTTCAAATTTGTATATGACTCTCCATTAGGGATTTTAATTGATATTGTGCAAAGATGCGACGAAAGGGTATATAACAATAAAAAGTTTAGTTTTCGTTTCTAAATAGTAGTCCTAGCACAACTTTTTTCTTTTATTTGTTTCCAAACTCGTTCACTGAGTACGTTTTGTTCCCTGAATTTCCTTCATCTTCGACACAGCTCTTAACTTCTTCATGTCTAACATCAACAGAGCCCAGCTTCATAATCATGTACCAGCACCCCCCCCCCTCTCTCTCTCTCACACACACACACACACACACACACACACACACACACACAAAACAAGTTGTTTCTTTTCACATGAAGTGCCTTGTTTACTCACAGTCGTTTTCTCTCGAATTTTTTTCTGAACCTCGAAATCTTTAACACTATATTATGCTTTCGGACTTTTGAAATGACAACCAGTTTACAGGAGAACCTACAGTTTAATGTGGACTACGAATCCCGGTACAAATAAGAATTCCTATGAATATGACAATTATACTCAGATGTCAAAAACGCGTTAAGGAAAAAAAGACGACTGAATATTAAACAATGGACCATTGTAACGTGACACCTTTTGAAAAATAAGAGTCACACTTTTTGGAAGTGCAGTCCTTTTCTTACCTTCATGCAACATCGTTTAGGATTCCGTACCTCAATCGGTAAAAACGGAACCCTTGTAGCAACACTTCGTTGTCCGCCTGTCTGCCCGTCCGAATGTTACGATCCCTTTTTCTTATGAACGGTTAAAGGTATCCCGTTGAAATTCATGTCACATACTACGGTCTATGGCCCCTTGGCGGTGTGAAAAATTTAAGCTTGTAGGCATTACCGCGCGTGACTGGGAATAGAAAGTTTGCGGGATCGAATGTCGGTCGAACCACGAATTTCTCTATTTTCGTTTTAAACTAGCCTTCGCCTCTCAACGATGTGAGTAGTTGCCAGAATCAGGGTGTGGTTCGGATTCCACGTTAAACTGTAGAGCTCTTTTCCGCGGTTGGATAACACAAAGCTTATGTGGCGTCCAATAAAAAGACTTACACCAGGCCACTGAGCCACACGAGACTATTATCTACATACATAATTAAGTTGGTACAGGTCAGAGCTCAGGTCCTATTCGCACTTGTCCTATTATATTATTATTGTTAATATTGTTACTATATTCGTGATGACTGGGTGTTGTGTGACGTCCTTAGGTTAGTTAGGTTTAAGTAGTTCTAAGTTCTAGGGGACTGATGACCATAGCTGTTAAGTCCCATAATGCTCAGAACCATTTGTTACTATATTAATAATAATACTGTGTTAAGTCATCAACATGTTGTTTTTAATTCCACCAACTTCTCTATTACGTATTTATAGTTCCTTCTGTTTGTTTAGCATCATTTGCCGGCCGGTGTGGCCGAGCGGTTTAGGCGCTACAGTCTGGAACCGCGCGACCGCTACGGTCGCAGGTTCGAATCCTGCCTCGGGCATGGATGTGTGTGATGTCCTTAGGTTAGTTAGGTTTAAGTAGTTCTAAGTTCTAGGGGACTGATGACCTCAGATGTTAAGTCCCATAGTGCTCAGAGCCATTTGAACCATTTTTAGCATCATTTTAGTTTTGGCAATGTTGCCGTTAAGCTGTTTTTTTTTCTTTACCTGCTGCTAATTTCTTTAACATCATCCTCGGTATATTTCCCACTTCCAGCCACCGCACCGCAACATTACGCAGTGTACGTGAATACAGCATGCCTTAAATCACTAAGGTTGTGCTTTGGGTATCTCCATCGAGTTTTCCACGAAACGATGAATTAAATAGAGTAACAGCGACCAACAAAAGCTTAAACTGTTTATGAGGTAAAACACATTAATTCGTTAAGTAATAAATGCAGTTTAACGGCCGTTCATGGATACTCATCACTTATATACTGTCGCGTGGTTCAGCACAGGTGCTTATCTTGAAATGGTATCAAAGATTTCCATCGCTAGATTTCAGATACCACTGTCTGCTATAGATAAGCCGCAAAGATAATTTATAATCAGTCATCTAGGAACAACACATTGCAATGGTGTTAATGAGTATCTGGGAGTATGTATGTGAAGAGATTTAATGTTGAACGACTACATAAAGACTAATCGTAGCAACGGCAGATGCTAAAATCCTCAGGAAGTGTAGTCCACGCACGAGAGAGGCACCTTACGAAATCTTCTTTCGACTGGTACTTTAATACCAGCACTGACAGAGAAAAAAGACAAGATGCAAAGGAGAGCAGCGCATTTCGTCACAGGTTCGTTCGTTGACAAAGCGCCAAAGGGTCACGGTGATGATTATTACAGCGGCAGGCGCTACAAGAGAGACATTCTGCATCACAAAGTTTTTTTTTTTTCAATTATTTTTCTTCGGGCTGATCCACTGTGCCAGCTTCCAGTCCATGACATGCTATGCAGTGAACAACCATGGCACAGGCTCACAGCTAAAGCAAGATTTATGTCTCACGCTACAGCTAGCAAGCGATCCTGTTAACAGGTTATGTCAATACGACCAATAGTTCGACGAATATAAACGTTCACAACCAATAGTGTCTACAATACCGGAGACAAAATAGTCGCATAAATAGAAGATCAATCGAATCGAAAACTAGTCTGATGGCGCGCTGCCAGAAGCAAATCTCGTAAAATGAAAAAGGTAAAAAAAGTAGTGTAGTGGACAACTTCGCTTCCTAAGGCACTGACAATGTATAATAACGAACATGTACTACGTGGAAATTGCGTACCAGTCCTCTGACAACTTGTTCGGCAATATTGCCTAAAAATAAGATTTTCCTCTCCTTGTTCCGCGAGTTTCGGAAGCAGTGAAGGTTTGGGACGCACTTCTGGCCATGACCCCCTACCCCACCCCTTTTCTCTATTGTCCGATCGGGATGGCTTGCGCTTCTTGCAACACTATCAGACACAACTTATTAATAAAATTTTTGCTTTGTTTGCCTCTTACTACGAAAATTTAATGGCACTGCACACAAATACGCGTTCCTAATTATGATGAACTCTCCACGCACTTATGGTGCAAAAAGACTGCGGTGCCTTGCTATGTAGTGTAGAGACAGCGCCGAAAACGCTTGACGTAAACAGCTCGGCGTACGACAGTCAACCGAGCCCACCCCATCTACCGAACAACGCGATGGAATGGCCCAGTGCTCAGAACGAGAGTGCGCTTCTACCTAAGTGATACGGATTTTTGCGCGAGGCGTACCGTCAACCGAATTACAGTGAGATAGGGTGCGGAGTACAGCTGTAGATTTAGGTGTGTAGCACATGATTGCAGTCGTATAAACAAATTAGTGCACAATATGCGTGGCACAGCTTTCGGTCTAACCACGTATCGATCTGGAGTCACACACGCCTGGACTTTTGCTACAAGAAATGACGGTTCGAATGCAGGGCCGATCCTAATTATTAATGTTTTCCAACAATTGCTCGCACTTCTGCGGTCTCCAATGACATAAGCCAACCAGAACAAAGAGGAGGAGGTCGAGGAGGAAAGGACGCCGTATCCGTTAGAAATTCTAAAAACAATTAGAAAATGGGGATATTTGTCATGACAATATGGAGTGATTATTTTAGAAGAGAGAGTACACTGAGGTGAAGAAAGTCATGGGATATCGACATGCTCATATACAAATGGCGGTAGTATCTCGCGTACACGGAGTATAAAAGGGCAGTGGATTGGCAGATGTGTCATGTGATACATGTGAAAATTTTTCCGACGTGATTATGGAGACACGAGTGGAAGTACGCCGTACGCCGGATGGTATAGGAACAAGACGTATGGGACATTCCATTTCGGATATCGTCAGGGAATTCAATATTCAGAGATCCACGATGTCAAGAGAATGACGAGAGTACCAAATTTTAGTCATTATCTCTCTACACGAACAACACAACGGACGACGGCGTTCGCGTAACGACTGAGAGCAGCCGCATTTGCGTCGGGTTGTAAGTGATAACAGACAAGAAATAGTGCGTGAAATAATCGCAGAAATCAATGTGGCACGTACGACGAACGTATACGGTAGGACAGTGCGACGAAATTTGGCGTTAATGGGTAATGACAGCAGACCACAGACGCGAATGCCTTTGGTAACAGCAGGGCATCGCCTGCAGAGATTCTCCTGGGCTACTGACCACGTCGTTTGGACCCCAGACGACTGGAAAACCGTGGCCTGTTCAGATGAGTCTCGATTGCAGTTGGTAATAGCTGACAGTAGGCTTCGAGTGTGGCGCACATCCAACGAAGCCATGGATCCAATTTGTCAACAAGGCACTGTGCAAGGTGTTGGTAGCTGCATAATGGTGTGGGCTGTGTTTACGTGGAATGGACTGGGAGATCAATTGCGGCCATTCATTTTATGAATAACAATGCGCCATGTTACCGTGTCACAACTGTTCGCGATTGGTTTGAAGAACATTCTAAACAGCTCGAGTGAATGATTTGGCCACCCAGATCGCCCGACACGACTCCCATCGAACATTTATGGGACATAATCGAGAGGTCAGTTCGTGCATAAAATCCTGCACCGGCGAAACCTTCGCAACTATGGACGGCTATAGAGCCACAAGGGCTCAATATTTGTGCAGCTGACTTCCAAAGACTTATTGAGTCCATGTCACGTCGAGTTATTGCGGTATGCTGGGCAAAAAGAAGTCCTATACGCCATATTAGGAGGTAACTCATTATTTTTTTCACCTCAGTGTACAAACAAAAGAAGGACATGTCAACGTTGACAACCGAGTGAGCCTATGCACCTACAGCTTAATGTGAATACCGGGAAGCATGTGCAGCCTAAGTGTAACTGGACAGACAGAATAATAATGCGCTTGTCACTTGATCAGACGTAGGTTTGCAGTAGAACTCTTTTCAAGTTAAATTTCTCCACGTGAAGGTGAGCCGCAACCACACTGCCTTCTCCTCGGTGCTAAGAGGTCCACGCTATGGAGGATTCAATTCCAACCTTCCCCCTCTCCTTTCCTGGTTACATTAGTATTTTGGAAAGGAATTGTGCGACTTGGTCCACTGGAAAGACATCACCGGTTTACATACAAGAAAGAGATACTTGTGATGAGCGCGTGTTAGAGCCAGTTAACAATGGGTGTTGCTGGGATTAGCAGAGGGCGGACGCTCAGGTTAGTAGCATCATATACTGTATCAGCCTGTCTGTTGCACTTACCGTAGCCGTCTCAGGTGGAGCTGGGCGCATCTCCAGAGACCAGCTGCGGCCCGCTGCGGAAAATATGCAACACTGTATTAAACTAGCTATGCATCTCCACGATTAGTTGCTAGCAATGAATATCCTATCAATATGCAATGTAAAATGTATTTCACTGGTGTAGCAGATTGTATGCAGCTCGTGCGCAGTTTGCTAACCCTCTACTTGCTCAGTACCGGTACACTACAAACATCATGATGGGGTAATTAAGGAATTCTTGCATACAAACTGCGCAGTAACTTCTGTTGGCACCTACCGTGCCAGTGAAATAATTAATTCCTGCATATTGCAATAATATTCATTTACGCGTACCAACCACTAGAAACATAACTAACTTAACACTGTTGCGTACATATTTCATAGTAACTCGAAAGTTGTTCCAGATTATGTGGCAACTTCAACCGACCTTTCGAAAACGTTTTGACTGTTCGAAGGTTTTGCACGATTGGTTGGCTCTGAGCACTATGGGACTCAACTGCTGAGGTCATTAGTCCCCTAGAACTTAGAACTAGTTAAACCTAACTAACCTAAGGACATCACAAACACCCATGCCCGAGGCAGGATTCGAACCTGCGACCGTAGCGGTCTTGCGGTTCCAGGCTGCAGCGCCTTTAACCGCACGGCCACTTCGGCCGGCTGCACGATTCAGATGCATGGACATGGGTATCAGTTAGGTGTATATGACTGCCGAGGGTGAGCGAGGACGAAGAGTGTGAGTGAGTGTGTGTGTGTGTGTGTGTGTGTGTGTGTGTGTGTGTGTGTGTGTGTGTGTGTGTTTGAGAGAGAGAGAGGGGGGGGGGTTCTGGTCCCCCTACATGAGACACTGCGACAAAGTTTGGAATTTAACCCAGAATGTTGGAGCCAAGTACCCGAATAGGAAAGCTTTTCCATTTGTTCACACTTGGCACCTTCTCTTAAGGAGTAGTGGGTGAGGCCGCGAAGTAACTTCACCGTAGCTGACTGCCGTGCGTATCATCTACATCGTAGGCACCACTGTCATAAATCTGTTATATGAAGTTGAGATTTTCCCCTCAGGTTGTAATATTTTTCAAGATCTTTTCTTGCTTGTGTCGCTTACACAACTAGCAACATCAATCAGCAGGTCGTAAATTACAAGATGCAAATTTGCTATGCACGTTTTACTAAACTGCCGAAAACTAGTCTGAAGCACTGCTAACTGTACGGGATGTAGTCATAAGGTTTTAATTATCAACTCTAAAAAACAAAGTTAAGTAATAAATTTTGTGTCCGTTTTTGTTTGTTTATTGTAGGGTACATGTTTGCAGTCCTGGTACCCACACAAAGTCACGTACCATAGTATGCCGCTAGAGGGAGCCAAAATATGTAGTAGCCCATCTTCATTGCATCTTTCGGGAGGATGGTTAGAATTTTATGACTACCGTTCATACTAACACATTACAGTGTCAATAAGAACTGTTTCATAATATGTTCTATACCAGTTGTACCTAACAGTTACTCATGTTGTTGACGCCTACAATGAAACCAGAATATGTATGCACAATTATCAGTATATCTCCATATTTAAACTTGTACCGTTTCAGTAAGATATAGTAAATTTGCAAATTGGTATCCGCGACATGATTGTTGTTGTTGTTGTTGTTGTTGTTGGTGGTGGTGGTGGTGGTGGTGAACACTTGAAAATGACTATATAAACGAAGTTACTTGTGTATACTATAATATCATCATCATCATCATCATCATGGTCGTCGTCTTTTATAGTTCTCCGTCACTGGCAAGATCTGCTTGCAACACAAGTCTCTTCATCATGGCTGGTCTTCGCACCACCTCTGACCCAGTCTCCGTCCTTCCGAATGCTTTGTTGTGTATCTGATGTGACCAAAAAGGGGTATTTAATAAATATTACAGCCCTAAATGTCCTCTTTATCGACTGGGGCTTGTAAATTGGTACTGATGGAGGCAATGAAAACTGACAGAGGGTGAAACTTCGCTGCTCTCAGATAATACGGAAGTTTCGTCAAGCTGGACGGTCCCACCTAAAGAACAGATAATTACATTTGCACAAGAACACAAAAGTTTGATCCGGGACAGAGTGTCACTTGCTATTTTCCGCAATCCTTTACTCCATTTGGAAGCTGAATCAAATGATTATGTTTCCATCATAAGGTGTATGTAAAAGACCACCTCAGTTGGTGTTAAATACTTTAACTTGCACTGTCGGTTACGTTCATTCAACGTCTTCGGATTATATGGGTATGAACTTGCTTAGTGCTTCGGTACACATGAAAACAGTATCCAATGATACTAAAGCACTCGACAAGATCCTAGAAGCTCTGACGCCACCTGAGGAAGTTGAATGAACATAACCAACAGTGGAAATTGAAGAATTATATAGGCTGATTCTTTCAAAGACGAAGACAAAAACGACCCACAATTGCTAATGCTATTTCTTTGCACAAATAGCCGTAACCTATTTCGAACCGACGTCTTCCTCATCAAATGGCTAATTATGTCAAGATGCACGTCAATTGAAGTTTAGATCAATTTTGGTTCTTTATTCCTTCTTCTGGTGAAATATTTTGGGATGGTAGTCCCGTCCAAAATCCGCGTCATTTTGTTCGAATGTTGTTGGCTTGTATTCCCGAAATAGTGCAGAGTACACGCATCACTTATTTGATTTGTGTGTAACCACATTGCGTAAAGCAACACACACACACACACACACACACACACACACACACACAAAGCAGTAAAATCAAATAAATGATGCATATACTCTACAGTATTTCGTGAATACAGACCAACAACTTTGCAACAAAATGAGTGGGATTTTCGACAGCACCAGCACCCCAAGAATGTTTCACCGGGGAGGGGGGAATAAAGAACCAAAAAATTATGTTGCCTTCAACAATTGTGTATCTTAACGCGTACAGCCGTCTGAAGATGAAACTGCGATTCGAAACCTGTTACGGCGCCATTTGCACAAATAAATAGCATTAACAATAGTAGTTAGTTGCTGTCTTCTTCTCTGAAGCTGCAGGGGCCGGCAGGAATCCTGCACGTGTGCGGTGCACTTGCACGCGTGCAGTTAACAGGTGTTCTGCGTGCACACAGGGGCAAGCTGGCCACCCGCTTATCTCCCCTCCCCACCATACTTTCTGTCCGCTCCTTCCTCTGCAATGCGTTTTGTTTCCTAGCTTGCTTTATTGAATGAAGGAATAAGATTAGTAGGAGTGCTTGAGAGATATCGTGATTTGAAAGAGTACCTATTACCTACGATACGTTTTATTTAATTATCAAAGGTGGAGTGGAACAAAATAAGGTTAGTAGGAATGCTTGAAAGATGTCGTGTTTTGAAAGAGTACCTGTTACCTACGATACGTTTTATTTAATTATCACAGGTGGAGTGGAACAAAATTTCTACATACAGACAAACGCAAACAGTTACTTGAATTTTCATCACTGATGTTTGCTCTTAACCGACACTTACTAATTCAGCAAATGGTTTTCCAGCTCTCGCTATATTAAGCGCAATCTTATAACTTGCAGGTATCGCTGGGCTATTGTTGTTGTCGTCCTGAAAAATTGAAAACAGTGCTCCGTAAAATGTTAAATCAGTTACATGAGAGACATGACGAAAGGAAGTCTCAGATCTCTCGTGATCACAGCAACTGCGACAGATTCATCTACACTCCTGGAAATGGAAAAAAGAACACATTGACACCGGTGTGTCAGACCCACCATACTTGCTCCGGACACTGCGAGAGGGCTGTACAAGCAATGATCACACGCACGGCACAGCGGACACACCAGGAACCGCGGTGTTGGCCGTCGAATGGCGCTAGCTGCGCAGCATTTGTGCACCGCCGCCGTCAGTGTCAGCCAGTTTGCCGTGGCATACGGAGCTCCATCGCAGTCTTTAACACTGGTAGCATGCCGCGACAGCGTGGACGTGAACCGTATGTGCAGTTGACGGACTTTGAGCGAGGGCGTATAGTGGGCATGCGGGAGGCCGGGTGGACGTACCGCCGAATTGCTCAACACGTGGGGCGTGAGGTCTCCACAGTACATCGATGTTGTCGCCAGTGGTCGGCGGAAGGTGCACGTGCCCGTCGACCTGGGACCGGACCGCAGCGACGCACGGATGCACGCCAAGACTGTAGGATCCTACGCAGTGCCGTAGGGGACCGCACCGCCACTTCCCAGCAAATTAGGGACACTGTTGCTCCTGGGGTATCGGCGAGGACCATTCGCAACCGTCTCCATGAAGCTGGGCTACGGTCCCGCACACCGTTAGGCCGTCTTCCGCTCACGCCCCAACATCGTGCAGCCCGCCTCCAGTGGTGTCGCGACAGGCGTGAATGGAGGGACGAATGGAGACGTGTCGTCTTCAGCGATGAGAGTCGCTTCTGCCTTGGTGCCAATGATGGTCGTATGCGTGTTTGGCGCCGTGCAGGTGAGCGCCACAATCAGGACTGCATACGACCGAGGCACACAGGGCCAACACCCGGCATCATGGTGTGGGGAGCGATCTCCTACACTGGCCGTACACCACTGGTGATCGTCGAGGGGACACTGAATAGTGCACGGTACATCCAAACCGTCATCGAACCCATCGTTCTACCATTCCCAGACCGGCAAGGGAACTTGCTGTTCCAACAGGACAATGCACGTCCGCATGTATCCCGTGCCACCCAACGTGCTCTGGAAGGTGTAAGTCAACTACCCTGGCCAGCAAGATCTCCGGATCTGTCCCCCATTGAGCATGTTTGGGACTGGATGAAGCGTCGTCTCACGCGGTCTGCACGTCCAGCACGAACGCTGGTCCAACTGAGGCGCCAGGTGGAAATGGCATGGCAAGCCGTTCCACAGGACTACATCCAGCATCTCTACGATCGTCTCCATGGGAGAATAGCAGCCTGCATTGCTGCGAAAGGTGGATATACACTGTACTAGTGCCGACATTGTGCATGCTCTGTTGCCTGTGTCTATGTGCCTGTGGTTCTGTCAGTGTGATCATGTGATGTATCTGACCCCAGGAATGTGTCAATAAAGTTTCCCCTTCCTGGGACAATGAATTCACGGTGTTCTTATTTCAATTTCCAGGAGTGTAGTATCGTCAGATCGCTCTTCTTAAGCTAAGTCAATTTCCCCATCTGCTCAGAATCCGACAATAAATTTTACTCGTCCTTGTGAAATTGTTATAATGGCCTTCAATACTAAACTTCCGCTTAACAGCGAGAATACTGCCACATATTAAACATTTCGAATTTTCACGTTTTTGCACAAAGAAAAAATGATTCTCCCATTACTTTTTAAAAGATAGCAAATCTCCACTTCTTCGTTTCCTTGTTTCACTCTGCATTTTCCGGCTCTTGAAATACAACGTTCACTACGTAGTGGTCGCTACGCATCAACGTCCGCAGCTTAGCCTGGCACTACATTGCCGCAACCTGCCGGCTGTCGCCAGTGCCCCAGTCGACGATTGCACGCGAGCAGCACACGTGCAGCGCTGTGCGCTCATGAGCCGCGTGCAATGTTTGCCCGCCCCTGTCTGAAAGAATCAACCTATACTTTGTACATAAAAATGGGTCAAATGGCTCTGAGCACTATGGGACTTAACATTTGAGGTCATCAGTCCCCTAGAACTTAGAACTACTTAAACCTAACTAAGCTAAGGACATCACACACACCCATGCCCGAGGTAGAATTCAACTGCGACCGTAGCGGTCGCGCAGTTCCAGACTGCCAGACGGCCACAGCAGCCGGCCTTTGCACATAGCCACGGTCTCAAAACGTCAGTTTTAGCAAAACAGAATTATAGCATTTCTCAGCAGCATACACCCCTGAAACTATTGACGACTGTAGCAGTGCAATATAGAAAATTAATTCCTGTTTCCACAGCAGATTTCATACTAACGAGGAGATCACGGCAAGTGCCATAACCCGACTTCCCACAACTTCGCTCAGCGGAAGGGTAGTCAAAATAAGCGAACCCGTGTCTCGGCTTATCAGCAGTGACCCAGCCGTTTCTGAGAAAATGACAGTCAAAGTTTTCAAAGTAATTTAAACGCCTTTTAGCGTGTGATAATCTCAGCCGGAATGGTGGCACAGTGACTAGCGTCGCTGCCTCTCGACCTCTCACTTTTGCGCCCCGTGTTAGAAACCTGATTAGTTTCATTTATTTTCTTTTTTCATTCATATACTCATGTCCGTAGAACGTCACTACAAGAATGTTTCATGCCAGTCAACGGGATACAAGAGCACTACATTAATTGTAAAATTACAACTGGGTTTCACAGTAAGTATCATACATTTATTATGTAGTATATGTGTGCATGATGTTTTCAGTGGTTACAATCTTTTTAAATTTCCATATTGCTTTCTTGTATTACTCTGTAATTTTATTCTTGCGTTTATTCTTAGGGAAGATTTGGTACATTTCCTTGGGTGATACCAATCGTAAAAACATTCAGAACGTACAAATTCCGAAACCCAGCAGCAACCGCGATGCCAGGTTTGCCACAGTGACGTTTCTTCGTATGAATCTCACTCGAATAAAAGACGTTAACACCGTTTAAGATTTCGCGTGTCGGCAATAATTTGGCGGGAAACCTGGAATAACGAACTACTTCCCCCAAAACTGGCGCTTGCAATTGATTATGAATCGAGGTATACCACCTGAATTGCATCTAAAAATTTGAATAATTTTCTGTTTTTTTTTTTTTAATTGTTCGTCAGATATACAATTAGTAGACTACTAAGGACAACATTATTTCACTATACAGTCAAAAACATTACTGAAGCAACCTTCTAGGGACATGGCTAGATTCCGGTCGGAGTGGCCGTGCGGTTCTAGGCTCTACAGCCCGGAACCGCGCGACTGCTACGGTCGCAGGTTCGAATCCTGCCTCGGGCATGGATGTGTGTGATGTCCTTAGGTTAGTTAGGTTTAATTAGTTCTAAGTTCTAGGCGACTGATGACCTCAGAAGTTGAGTCGCATAGTGCTCAGAGCCATTTGAACCATTTGGAAAGAATGAACACCTATACCTTTCCGTACGAGCTCTGATTTCCCTTATTTTATCGTGGTGATCGTTCCTCCCTATGCAGGTCAGTGTCAACAAAATATTTTCGCATTCGGAGGAGAAAGTTGCTGATTGGAATTTCGTGAGAAGATTCCGTCGCAACGAAAAACGCCTTTCTTTTAATGATTTCCAGCCCAAATCCTGTATCATTTCTGTGACAGTCTTTCCAATATTTCGCGATAGTAGAAAACATGCTGCCTTTCATTGAACTTTTTCGATGTACTCCGTCAGTCCTATCTGGTAAGGATCCCACACCGCGCAGCAGTATTCTAAAAGAGGACAGCCGCAGTGAACGAGCGGTTCTAGGCGCTACAGTCTGGAACCGCGCGACAGCTCCGGTCGCAGGTTCGAATCTTGCCTCGGGCATGGATGTGTGTGATGTCCATAGGTTAGTTAGGTTTAAGTAGTTCTAAGTTCTAGGGGACTGATGGCCTCAGAAGTTAAGTCCCATAGTGCTCAGAGCCATTTGAACCATTTTTGAACAAGCGTAGTGTAGGCAGTCGCCTTAGTAGGTCTGATACATTTTCTAAGTTTCCTGCCAATAAAACGCAGTCTTTGGTTAGCCTGCCCCACAACATTTTCTACGTGTTCCTTCTAATTTAAGTTGTTCGTGATTGTAATACCTAGGTATTTAGTTGAATTTACGGCTTTTAGATTAGACTGATTTATCGTGTAACCGAAGTGTAACGAGTTCCTTTTAGCACTCATGTGGATGACCTATGACGTTAGCCACTGTACCACCGTTTAATTTGAAACCATTTACTCGTTAAAAGACACAAAGTACTGCGAAAACTTTGACCGTCGTTTCCTCAGGAACGGTTGAGGATGTACGCATATACCGAGACACGTATTCGTTTATTCCGACCCTTCTTCGACTGTGCTAAGTTTCCGGGAAATCGAGTTATGGCACCTGCCGTGTTCTTCTCTCGAGTTCCCCACACTCGCACGACCTCAGCACGGAGTGCGGTGAGAGTCGCGGACAGCCGGCAGAGATTTCCATCACGCTAACGACGTGAGGACGCGAGGGGAGCAGGGAGCAGGGTTCCGTCGACCTGTGTGGTCGGGCGGCGCTGCCCTGGAGTGTGACCCGGCTGCACAGCGCAAGAAATAAATGAGGGGAGGCCGGCCTAATGGAACTCGTTTCCCGGCGCGGCGCAGCACCGGCTGCCAGGCGCTCTGCGGCTCGCCTCCCCGGACCGTAAACACAGCGCGCGGTAAATTTGGGAGCCAGATGAAACGGCTCGTGGAAAAAGGAGAGCGGCCACAAGAAACCGCGTCTCAGTCAGAAATAGGACGGCGCGCCGGGGCGCCTGCCAAAGCCAACACCGCCGCCGCGTTGGCAGAGACGGCGGGAGCGGCGCTCGCTGCCCCTCCGGGGCTAGCGAGCACGGGGGCTGCACTGCTGCCACAGATAAGCGACCAGTTCCACTTGTGCACACCAGAAAATCATATTTTGGAAGTTTTGCGGCAGTTCTAATCCATAAGTACGAGGGCGGAAAAAGCCATAGAGCACAACGGTAACGCACTGCTGAATCCGGCGAGTTACGCAAAATACTGATACGAATTATTTACATAGTAAGTGAAAGACTGGTACAGGTAGCTCTCTAACCAGTTTCGGTTGCGGAGAAATGCTAGACAATGCAGACACTACAACTTATCTAAGATAGACTGAGGAAAGGAAAACCTACCTTTACACTATTTGTAGATCGAACAGAGTTTTTAAAACGTGGTACTAAGGAAGAATGTCGAATATTAGATACATATGTACACGCAATAAATAACGAGGATAAGGAGACACTGAATCAAACAGAGGAGCGCATACGACGTTCATGGCACAACTTCATTAAAAGAAAGCATCCACTGACAAGATATATCTAATCGACATCACGGAATTTTGTATTTGAAAATAGAGGGAACCGTGAGGGGTAAAAATTGTAGTGGGAGACCAAGGCTAACAGTAAACAGGCTAAAATCCACGTAGGTTGCTGTGGTTATGTCGCAGGTTCGAATCCTGCCTCGGACATGGATGTGTGTGATGTCCTTAGGTTAGTTAGGTTTAAGTATTTCTAAGTTCTAGGGGACTGATGACCTCATTAGTTAAGTCCCATATTGCTTAGAACCATTTGAACCACTTTTTTGCAGTGGTTATGAAGAGGCTTGCACAGGATATATTAGCATGGAGAGTTGGGTAAAACTAGCCTTTCGACTGGTTTCCAGAATGAGATTTTCACTCTGCAGCGGAGTGTGCGCTGATATAAAACTTCTTGGCAGATTAAAACTGTGTGCCGGACCGAGACTCGAACTTGGGACCTTTGCCTTTCGTGGCAAGTGCTCCACCATCTGAGCTACCCAAGCACGACTCACGCCCCCTCCTCACAGCTTTACTTCCGCCAGTACCTCGTCTCCTACCTTCCAAACTATACAGAAGCTCTCCTGCGAACCTTTCAGAACTAGCACTCCTGAAAAGTTTGGAAGGTAGAGCACTTGCCCGTGAAAGGCAAAGGTTCCGAGTACGAGCCTCGGTCCGGCACACAGTTTTAAACTGCGATGAAGTTTCATAGCCTTTCGACTGAAGACAACAAGCCATCCCTATACTGTCCACAAGTGACTAGGATATAGGAACCTGGGTGGTTGATTTGGGGGAGGGGACCGATCAGCGAGGTCATCGGTCCCATGGCCTTGGGAAAGGAAGTCGGCCGTGCCTTATCAAATGAATCATCCCGGCGTTTACCTGAAGCAGTTTAGGGAAAACACGGAAAAACTAAATTAGGATTGCCGGACGCGGGTTTGAACCGTCGCCCTCCCGAATGTTAGTCCAGTGTGCTAACCATTGCGCCACCTCGCTCGGTAGGAGCCTGGGCGCCTGCCTTGGGCACCGTTTCACAGTGGACGACCATTTTTGTGAAAGATGAAAAAGAAGAAGGAGGAGCAGGACGAGAACGAAGACAAGAAAAACGTAGTTCCACATGAATTACCTGTAATGATACCGAGACGCTTGTCTCTTTTTCGGGTACTCGCGCTATACCGAGTGACTCAACGCCATGAATCACTGGACGAGTCGCCTTAACAGTGGTAAGCAATACGACCTTGGACTGTCTTCGCCTTTTTTAATATACATGAAAAAACTAGCTGAACCGTGTACCTTTCTAGTTCATTGTAAGATCATGTTGATCTCAATCAGAGAATATTGTGACTGGTTAGTTCTCCGATATGGAGGGAGAGAGGGGGGGGGGGGGAGACGGAAAATCGAAGTTTGTCCTATGTGCCAGTTACCCTAGTTACTCCACCTACGATACAGAAAAACCCGAAGATTTTGGAATGGTGTGGACGCCGCCTAACGTTGCTGCTTGTAATGGAAACAAGACTTTAGAAAAATCAAGACGTATTGATAAGATTTGTTGATATGGGCAAAACGTTCGACAATGTCAAACGGTGCAACATATTCAAAGTTCCGTGAAAAACAGGGGTAAGCTATAGCGAAAGACGGATAATATTCAATATGTACCAACAACCAAGACGCAACAATAATAATTGAAGACGAAAAACAAGGTGCTCGGATTGCAAATGGTGTTCAATCTATACATCGAACTAGCAACGACGGAAATCACCTTAACATCTAAAATGGGGATCACGAAGTCGACGAAGTTAAAGAATTACTCTGGCTTGAAAACAAAATAATACATGACGGGAGAAATAAAAAGGACATAAAAAAGTAGACACTCAAAGGCAAAGATGGGCAATCCTGACTAAGAGCAGTCCGCTAGTATCAAACATCGGCCTTGATCTGAGAATGAAATTTCTGAGATGTACGTTTGGAGCACGGCACTGCATGGTAGTGAATGATGGACTGCGAGAAAACTGGAAAAGAAAATAATCAAAGCGTTTGAGATGTGATGCAATAGAAGGATGATGAAAGTAAGATGGAATGATCAGATAAAAAATGATGTGGTACTCCATAAAATCCGGGAAGAAGGGATAGGATGATAGCACACGCATTAAGACATAAGTGGATAACCTTCATGATACTAGAGCGAGCTGTAGAGGATAAAAGCTCTATGGGTAGACAGATATTGGAATAAATCCAACAAATAATTGAGTATGTAGAGTGAAAGTGCTACTGCGATACGAAGAGGTTGACCAGATGAATTCGTGGCATGCTGCATCGAACCCCGTTAAAATAGTGACGACTGAGAGAAACTATGAAGTTGGCATTCTGTTCATTATTCACATAAGCACGCGTTGGCAATTACTGGGCACGGAGTAACGATTACCGGCAAAACGGTCAACCGAGGAAGCGGCACAACAAATTCGGATGGAAGGAAGAAATGAATGGGCGAACGAACATTAGGTTTTAAGGCACCGTCGAAGACCAGGTCATTAGGCAAAAGCTAGGACTGAAGAATGGAAAAGGCCTTGTATTCGAAGAGACCATCGCAGTATTTGTCTTTTTTTTATAAAAAAAAAAAAACACCACACGGAAAAACCTAAATCTGGATGTCTGGGGGGGAATTTGAGTGTCTCGACCACTGCACTATGTAGGCACGGAGACATTCATACGTATTGTTAAAGATATCGACAATGACCACGACGTCGCCGCAGGCTCTAGACGTGAATCAGCAGGTAACACGTACGAGAGTTGAAAGTCAGGATTCGCCATCTAGAAATAGCACATGACTAATGCCATTAAAAGTGGCTTTCTGGCTATATGATCGCACGGTTTAATTTGCTCAAGTACGTCAATATATGCAATTCCACCGTTTACGCACTTCAATTACGCGATAACCTACTCAACTGTTTGCCCTAGTCATTTGTAAACGGTGTTTAACGTTACACAAACAGATAGCTTTCAAGAGACGGGAACAAGCAGTTGATAAACATCCCGTAAGGAATCATAGAATCAGTGAAAAGGCAAAATGCTGCTGATCGCATGGTCATGCAATCAGACCGGCGCCATGGATGGTCCGCCCACAGCCAGTTGATGAAAAACTAGTGACAACTGAAAACCTGTGTCAGTTCACGATTCGAACCCGGATTTCCTGCTAAACGCGAGGATTCGCCTTGACCATCGGGCTGTACGTCTCCACACATGATTCAAACTTCCATTGACACTGATGTTACCACTTTTACCGGAGGTTCTCCCAAACTTATGTAGGAACGAATTCGGTGGAGGACTGTGGGTTACTGTGCCACAAGTGACAAATATAAAATGAATGAAATGCGCTAAAATGTAATGAATATGTCGCTGTCTTTAATAATATCTTTCAACCAATTACCACTATACGTACGGCGTCCAACCAGAACGCATGATGTCATGACCCGCCAGTATACGGCACTGTTTTAATAAGTCACGAACCATCCTTGAGAGAGTAAAGTTTACTAAACAGGTGCCGTGACTAAGTTCTGTTATTTAGACAG
Source organism: Schistocerca nitens (assembly GCF_023898315.1). NCBI lineage: Eukaryota > Metazoa > Arthropoda > Insecta > Orthoptera > Acrididae > Schistocerca > Schistocerca nitens. The sequence continues at coordinate 617,179,985 of NC_064618.1, forward strand.
TAAACTTTACCGTATTCACTCGCTTTTTAGACACTAATAACAACGTGAAATGTTCGGGGAGGGCGTTGTTAGTGCGGCGCAGCAACCACTGTATCAGTACAGATTCTTCCTAAAACAACACGTAGAAAGTGCGGAGGCAGCAGCGGCTGCTTCTGATTTGGCAGAGAATTCCGTTGAGCGTGTGGGTGTGTGTGTGTGTCTCGACTTAGGGCAGCTGATGTGGTGTGCACCAGGGACTCACCGTCGTGCTCCTGCCGTCCTGCGCTGCTCCCTGGTTTGCTCCTCACCACAACTCCACACGCACAATCTCTCTCGACTTACTCACCACAGAAGTCAATTCAACACTCCCCACAATTCGCTGCCACTATTGCTACCGTGCTGGGAGCAAACACGTGACTACGAGTGCCAACATTAGACTTTCTACTAACGGTTTGCGGCCGTAGACAGCGATCGGGAGAGTAAATAAGGGGTGCTAAGCACACGGTGCGAGGAGATGACGGTGCGATGCGGGGATTCTGACAAAAACAGAATACATCACACAAACCTATACTTTAGTCTCGTACGGTTTCATTTGTATAATCTTAAACGATAACGGCGTATCACTTTTCACCAACATGGGTGTATCAAAAAGTGAAGGACAAGTCATTTGAGATTTGAATGAAGTCTTTAATCAAGGATGACTTTGTTATTGTCTTACATCTACGAAATAAATCTAGAAATAGATTCCAGTCCATGTGTTGGCTCGAATTACGCTGCCCTTTTTTTATGAGCTAAATGGCCGTTGTTGATACCGAGGTCGTGGCTCTGGCAATTTCTTTCTGTCCCGTCAATTAAACGTTAATAATCCTGAATTATCGAAGGTCAGGCCTCAGACTCTTGACAGCTTAATGGTTCAAATGGCTCTAAGCACTATGGACGTAACACCTTAGGTCATCAGTTCCCTAGACTTAGAACTACTTAAACCTAATTAACCTAAGGATATCACACACATCCACGCCCGAGGCAGGCAGGATTCGAACCTGCGACCGTAGCATCAGCGCGGTTCCGGACTGAAGCGCCGAGAACCGCTCGGCCACGGCGGCCGGTAGACAACTTAATCTTCACTATTCTTTGCCAACATACAAAAAGGGCCGTTTTTTCAGGTTTGTACTAGATCCGATTTCCATGTGAGACGTTTAGTTCTAACAGCGTGTTTCAACAGCCCGTAATTTCACGTGACTGGCGAATACAATCCAGCATCGATCTGATCTCCAGCTATCTTGGAACTAGAGCTTAGTAATCAGAACAGCAATTAGGATGTAGAGAAACTGTGTGATAGTAATTTTTTGTGCCTTCAGAGCAATGTCGCCAACAAGCTGTTGGCTTAGAAGTGGGCGTCCTCTCAACAATTTTTTCAGTCTTAGACGAATTCTAAAGCCCCGCCTCTCGAATACGCATGCACCCTCGTAACCGGTAAAGTTATTAATCAAGAATAGCGCAGAGGAATCTTGTAGCGTGCCCCATGATATGGGCTCGCCAGAAAATTCTATCAACGCCTAATATTCAGGAGTATCGCAGTCTCACTGCATCCTGTTTGATATAGTTGTGAGCCATTTCTAAATTCGGCTGAGGAGCGTAATCTGCCTTCACAGTTCCCTTTATCGCCTCTTCGGCACAACATCTGTCACGACGGCTTACTTTAAAAACGAACAGCATTCTAGAACAGTCACGTGCCAATGACAAATTATGACATAACGGCAGACATTAAAAACCTGTTTCTGTCACTGAAATGAAACAAATAACAACTGGAGTTCCTGCAAGTCACTATCGTTACAAAAGCATGTCTTCGGTGGGGGTGAGGGGTTAAGGAGGGGGCGGGCGGTGGGGCAACAATGAATGTCGATGGCAATGGAGCATCAGAGATAAATCACATTTAATCAGTCTGATTCCACTTTCTTCGATCACCGGTTAACTTACCCGACTGCTACTTAATGAACACGGTTGTAGCTTAAGCTCTGCCAAGAATTTTTTCGCAGGAAGAAGGGTATGGCGCTGACTCAGTCCCATGAAGAAAACTGAGGATCTACTTGAAAGTAAAGCCAACATTTATGGCTGGAAGAGCGGTATTCAAACTGCACGTGTTATCAATACTGTCGTTCCAATACACCACAGGCACAGGATAAGTTGTCTGTCGGTCGGAAGACTCGAGTTTAGGCATGGTCGATGATCTACGTTCTACGTATTCTGGCAGGAAAGAAATGTTGGGACTTCACAAGTTATCAGTAACTGGAGGTACCAAAAGTTTTAATGCTATGTGTGTCATGTTCGGGCTGGTACTCAAATTATTGTTGGGAAGGTTTGAACGGCTGGTACGTTTTTCTGCCTCTCTGATCAACCAGTCATACGTAATTTACATATTTATTTATTATTTCACAATTTTTCTCTTAACGTATAACAATGTAATACATTGAGCATGAGCGTGAATGGAAAGATATCCATAGATTTTAAGAAAGCTCTTAATTCACTCCAATAAAAGCTGTAATGAGAATTCTTGAGATATAAGACGTTGATTCTTGACATTTAATGGTCGAATACCTCGCCTAGGCCTTCTACGTCTTATAAGTTGTACTCATCCATGCTCCTCTTCAGCCTTTTCTAATGTCCTCTAACCATACGCTCGTCGTATATATATAGTAGCATTGGTGCACCAATGCTACTACAGCTTTCATTGCACATCAGGATAGTGGAAAATTCAGAACGGTATCAGCAGAACTATTTATTCTCAACACCCTACGGGAAGTCTTTAGTTCCCTAAACTGAAAAAAGAGAAGGAATGTGTCAACGGAACCTTTGTATTGCAGACGACACTGCACTCTCTGCCTCTAGAGCAGATTCTCTTCACGAATGGAGGAACTTAGTACATCGAACTGGAAAGTATAACTGAAAATCAATTCAGGTAAGACAACACTACATAACCAACAGAAAGAAAAGTAAACAGCACAAACTGACATGGAAGGAGCAGAACTGGTTTGTAAGGTTTTGCACTGAGAGCAAATAACGATGACAGGAAGAAAAATAAACAGAAGGGGAAAACTGACGTGGAGTGTTTCTGGTAAACTAAATAGGGTTTTCAAAATTGAGCTTCCAATACAGCTGAAACTGACGACTTATGGTGTTGCGACAGGGACATTTCAGCGAACAGCATTCAATTCTCGCTAATTACTAAGCGAGCCACGGAGAGCTAGACATGGAAACAAATAAATCAATTTGCGAACTAAAGAGATAGACTAACGAAAATAAAATAACGGGCGAACGTGACAGCGAGGCGCGTAACTGTTGTTTCTTGGGTGGAATCCACCTTAAGTGGAGACCCCCTTTCTCCAGTAGTACTGTATTACTGATATAGGTTAGACGCACCCAAGTCGTGGAAGTGGTGTCCAATTAAAAGACTTGTACAAAGCCACATGGGACTATTATTATTATTATTATTATTATTATTGTTGTTGTTGATGTTGTTGTTGTTGTTACAGGAGCTAAAAAAATACCGATAGATGACCAATCCTAGTAAGCGATGAACGACAAGTGGATGATGACGATGGAGTGACGTTGATAGATGACGACTGTGATGACGAATACGACTACGACCATAATAAGTGATATCACGATAACGATAAGCGGCTGATTGTGATCGTGCACTTTATAGAAAGACGTGAAATGCCTGAATAGGACACAAATGCGAGATCATGAAGGGGTGGTCAATGCTTACTACGGTACAGCGTTTTCCTCTAATAAACAGTGTTCACTAGTGTACCGCAATGTGTTAGTGGAATATCAATAGGACGCCGCAAAACGAAACATCCGCCAAGTTGATCCCGCCTCCCTTAAAGCAGAAGAACTTGCGGCCCGCGGCTGGCTGGCACGAACTCGGCGCGGGCCAGGTGAGTGTCCCGCGGGGGTCGGCCTTGGCGGCGCAAGGTCAGCCGTTCATTCCCTCAGCCTCGGCAGCAAGTGCCCGCCGCGGCCGCGTTAAAGGCCGCCGCCGACGCCGCCACGCATCCACTGCCTACTCTGCGGGTGGCCAGCTCCTCTGTAAAAAGCTCACGCCGCTATCTATTTAACGTATTTTGAATGCGGGAAAGGGGGGGGGGGGAATGAAGCGGGAGGTGCGGGTTATTTTACAACCTATTATCTAGGAAAAAAGTTGCCACAGATGCATCGGAATCAGCGTTCCAGGCCGAGGTGTTTGAATAGTCTAGTTTATTGATCAACTTTTAGTTTCAGGAAACAATCTGATGAAATAAGGCTTGGAGTACGTATTTCCAAAGTACCATCGGGCGAGACAACAGCGTCAGCGTTAACAGTATAATCCCACGTAAGGGGTGTAGGACGTCAAACGGGCCGAATTGGAGCAGGAGAGGCACCACAGGACATTTTAATTTCCACTGTCTATACGATTACAAATAAACTCATAAAATGATTCAGGATTCGCTCTCATAGCAGTGAAAATTCAAGAACATAGCAAAATTTTTTTGTACATGTGAAATTTCGTCTTTTTTTCACTTACTATTGGCTGCTATTTGTTGCTATATGTACACTTTTCTTCATAAGTACGAGAGATTCTTCGATGAATTTTGCACAGGATACAAACAATACTTAGAGGAGTACGAAACTCTAGAATTATTTATTAAAACTGTGGCAAAAATTGAGGTAATTAATTATAAAATTTGAGTTTTTTCTAAATACGAAGTTTAAAATGTAACAGTTCATTCATTTTTCACAAATTCAATAAATTCTACAGTTTCATACACCTGTAAGTATGGCTTGTATGCTGTACAAAATTCATCGAAGAATCTCTCTTACTTATGAATAAAAGTGTACCTATAGCAACAAATGCAGCCAATAGTAAGTGAAAAAATGATAAAATTTCAAAATGGTTCAAATGGCTCTGAGCATTATGGGACTTAACTTCTGAGGTCATCAGTATCCTAGAACTTAGAACTACTTAAACCTAACTAACCTAAGGACATCACACACACCCATGCCCGAGGCAGGATTTGAACCTGCGACCGTAGCGGTCGCGCGGTTCCAGACAGTAGCGCCTAGAACCGCTCGGCCACCCCGGCCGGCGGATTAAATTTCACAAACAAAAAAATTTATTGTGAAACTTCCTGACAGATTAAAACTGTGTGCCGGACAGAGACTCGAACTCGGGACCTTTGCCTTTCGCGGGCAAGTGCTCTACCATCTGAGCTATCCAAGCACGACTCACGCCCCGTCCTCACAGCTTTACTTCTGCCAGAGCCTCGTCTCCTACCTTCCAAACTTTACAGGAGCTCTCCTGCGAAACTGAGCTGGACTGTTTTGACAAGGCAGACAGCACGTAACTATAAACGAGATACTCACGGTTAAGCGGAGTAAGGCCATCGTTTAAACAGCTTCTGGTGCCCACGCACGATAGCACAAATGTTCGAAGCTACTAGGAACCAAACAAGATCCGAATTGTATTAACACGTAGGTCCTACGGTGAATTCGACCTATAGATGCACGTTTCATGTGGTTCTGTGTTAGGACTAGTCGTACGCCTACTTGAACCTGTTGATGTTGCCAAATCGCTAAGGATACAAGGCTTACGAGTAAACAGGCTCTCAGAAAAATTACTGGACACAAAGATAATAGGAAACAAACATTATTCAGTAAATACCTACAAAATCGACAACCTACGTACTACAGCTTCACTTGGGGGAAACGAGTAAAATATTCAGGCCTCAAAACTGATATAAAAGGCACTGACAATTAATGGGGTTTGGAATGAAGACACAGAAATTAGTAACAGAAGAATAATTTTTACATGTAAGTCTGTCACAGTCAACTATTAGTGAGCAGTCGGGACACAGTCTGAAATGCGTCTTAGATAGCTACACAAGCACCACTAATAGTTTTGAATGGCTTCTGATATACATCAAACACAAAGATACACTAATTCTGCTCAACAGTCATCTACGACAAGACTAAGCACTACTACGTGTCAAATGCTTCAAGGGCATTACAAGTTGGAGTAACGGACGATGCCGGTTGAGTTTGGGCTTGTTCTGCGCACCTGCGTCACGCTTTCTCCGACTGCCGATGGCGTTTAGTAGTGTTCAAATGGCTCTGAGCACTATGCGACTTAACTTCTGAGGTCATCAGTCGCCTAGAACTTAGAACTAATTAAACCTAACTAACCTAAGGACATCACACACATCCATGCCCGAGGCAGGATTCGAACCTGCGACCGTAGCGGTCGCTCGGCTCCAGACTGTAGAGCCTAGAACCGCACGGCCACTCCAGCCGGCGTTCAGTAGTGTTATGAGCGTCCTACTGTCAATGTTGTATGCAGTGCGGGCATTATACGTGATCGTAGCGAGTTATTTAGTGCATTTTTATTCAGTTTGTTGCGAGCTATCATGGCTGATGGTGGCGGTGAGCGTCAAATTCCACACAAGCGACCGAGGGACATAATTTGCGGCATACGCACTTTCGTCAAGCGCAACTCACGTGTATGCGCGCATCGCTACTGTTGCTAGGAACCGGCAACAATGCTATCCCCGTCTTTGTCCTGCGCGAACCGTCATAGTTCGTATACATCGGACTACAGCAGGAAATTATTTCAGTACAAGTAACAGACGAAAAATGTGATCATGTGGATGTTGGCTTCTACGAGAGGACTTAAAGTAAGTTACACATTATTATGGTTCGTTGCCCGCCTCTCGTGGTCGTGCGGTAGCGTTCTCGCTTCCCACGCCCGGGTTCCCGGGTTCGATTCCCGGCGGGGTCAGGGATTTTCTCTGCCTCGTGATGGCTGGGTGTTGTTTGATGTCCTTAGGTTAGTTAGGTTTAAGTAGTTCTAAGTTCTAGGGGACTGATGACCATAGATGTTAAGTCCCATAGTGCTCAGAGCCATTTGAACCATTTGATGGTTCGCCAAGTAACTTCTGTTGAATGCTGCACCACTCTCCGTACCAAAATAGATCTGTAAATAACGATCGCAACGTTCTACGAATCGTCCAATTGCTCGATGATAATATCTGCTCTTTTGTCACGTACCCAATCGAGGTCAGTTGTGTGAACACATGGCTAGAGCACAAGCTCCAATGAGAGGTACCAGTGTCATACCCATAGCGCAAAGAAAATCGGCGAAGTGCGCCACAATGAATGGCCTGGAATGAAAACTGCGTGTATGAGAAGTACACGCCAAATGAATTCATTATCTAACTATATCTAACTATCAAAATATTTTTAGCTTTGCATTTTCTCACAGAATTGTTTATAAACATAGCAGACTAAGAAAATTACCACTGTTTTCTTACATTATAATCGTACTCATCGCAGTTATTTCATGATTTCAGAGAGCATTCCTTCAGATGTGACATAGGAGTAACGCTTTGCATTCCCTTCTTTGGGACTCTACGTTGCCCATAGGACCACTAGTATTCCTTTCCGCCATAACTGGAAATTAAAAACAGCATTAATAAACATTTGATCTGCCGAATAAAGGTCCGATCTCTTTCACTCACTTTCTTAAAATTATCCAGTGCTTTTCTTTTCAAAACTAGAGCCCTAGGACAAAGAGAACTGAGAGGTAAATAATGTGACTATTTCTACTGTGGTCCCGAGCTGAAACTTGGTGCGCATTGCACCTTGCACAGACATTGGTGGCTGCGAGTATGTGATACAGCAGCAACGAGCTTTCGAGCGAGCCTAAAGGCCGAGGTGGCCGGCTCTAGTCGAAAGCCACGACCAAGGAGGCTGTATGTGCTGTCCGCTACCACAAGCATAATGTTTTCGCATCAGCTTCTGTTTCCACCGGTGCACAGCATTTCGCAGAGAAAAGGTGACCCAGTTTGCTGACAATTACACCTATCTGCTCGTCATGTTCAAAGGATATTGGTTTTAATTATCTCGTACGACACAATAATCAAAGCAATGCACGTTCAAAGCGAACTGACTTCTGAGAACGAACAATCGGTATGTGTTGACATAAACCGCAAACAGTTTAGAAATCAATCTGTTGACAGGCTCTTGACCAAACGCTTTTCAAATAAATCTGAGGGCAGAACGCAGATACACAAGGAGCAAAACCGCTTAAAGCGGGTGGTTCACTTGGAAAAAAAAAAAAAGTTATCCACACTAACGATCGACGGGACATTAAAACTGTACAGCTTCGTTTCTTCCTCATCTGCCGTGCGCACCGGAACAACCGCTAACCCATCACTTCACTAGTTTACTTTAAAACTTTTTTTTTATTAGAGTTTCAGCGATGAAATAACAGCAAGAATGGCTCTGAGAAGTAGTTTAAATCTAGAAAATCCGACTTCTACAGCAGCATATCATCGGGAGAAGTGCATTGCTGCTATGATGAATATTAAAAGTTGCTGTGTGAATGCCCTATACGTGATCCCCTCAGAGCAGATGGGAGGCAGGTCAGTGACTAAGGTGGCCCTTTATGTGAGTGAGGCCCGCATCCGCTCGTTAGCGGCAGCTGCGGCACAGCCCAATGCGTGGCGGCGCGGTGCGACTAAGAGCGGGAGGGGGACTGAGGTGGTGACCCAGCGGACGCGGCTAAGGGGGCAGCCCGAAATAACTGCTGGGGATCCACGCGGCGCCTGGATAAACACCAGGAGCTGTGTGTGAAAGAGGGGGGGCGGGGGAGGGGGAGGGAGGGAGAGAGAGAGAGAGAGAGAGAGAGAGAGAGAGAGACTACTTTGTCTCGAAACATCAACAAAACAGTCTGACATCAGTTCATCGCACTACGGCGTTGGGACATTGCAGTGCCTACATATTTACGGTACAGTTTCGTGCACAAATCGATGTTGTATCAAATATTGGTCTTTGTTTTTGAACTACAACCAAGTTACTTATGAGGTTTTATTCAAAAAGCACATAGACGTACATATACCACAAACCACCGTAAAGAGCATCAAATCAAGTAACGGAAATACGGTTGTCTATGTGTCTCCGGTGAAGCCTTAGTTTCTCTCGTCTGGTCCTCGTCGCTCACGCTAGATGCACTTTGATGCAGAAGAACCGTTCTGCAGTCAGCTGCAAGTGCCATTTCTCTCTCGTTTCACAACGATATTTCGCGAAATGAACGTCGTCTTCCCATTTTCATTTCAGGGAGTATATCAGTACTAGTTGCGTGGCGATGAAACCGACTGTTAACGAATCTACGAGGGCGTGCTCAAAAGTAACGCCTCTGAATTTTTATGCGGAAATACTTAAATCTTTTTAAAGAAAAGATACGGTCTTAAAATTATACATCTTTATGCATCATAACTACATATTTATTTCTCAACACAGCCATCCTGGCGACGAGCACATTTCTCCCAACGACGGGCAAATTCGTTGATATCGTCACTACAGAATGTTCAAAAATGTGTGTGAAATCATATGGGACTTAACTGCTAAGGTCATCAGTCCCTAAGCTTACACACTACTTAACCTAAATTATCCGAAGGACAAACACACACACACACACACCCATGCCCAAGGGAGGACTCGAACCTCCGCCGGGACCAGCCGCACTACAGAATGATCGACTTCGTTGACGGAGCCACAGCCTCACCTCTGCTTGCACCGCTCCATCTTTATCGAAGTGAAGTCCTCGAAGTTTTGGAAACAGACGAAAATCGGAAGGCTCCAAACTGGAACTGCATGGAGGATGATCGATGACAGTGAACCCAAGACGTCGGATTGTTGCACATATCGCAGCGCTCGTATGTGGTCTGGAACTGTCACGCTGAAGCAGAGGATACTCCATGTGAGAACGAACTCTGCGAATTCGAAAGACTATTACACTACCCTTTTTCTCACGCACCGGCATAGATACGTTATTTCACCGCCATGTTACACGCTACAATTTGGAGACCTCTAGCGGCAGAAGGCTGCAAATACGTATACATGAAGAATAAAGGTGTAGAATGTCAATAACGTTTCTTTTATTAAAAAAGCTTTAATAGTTTTCATATAGAAATTCAGAGGTGTTACTTTTCAGCACGCCTTCTTAGCAGCAGGTTTCTAAACTGCTTCGATGCCTTCCTTTAATACGTCACAGTGGCGATCCCAAACACTCGAAGAGTACTCAAGAAACATTTGCAAATGTGTTCTATATGCTGTCTCCTTTATAGATGAACCATACTTTCCTAAACCACTCCAAATATACGGAAGCAGCCCATTCACTACAACCGACTTCATGTGCCCGTTCCACTTCATGTCGGTTTGCAATGCCTACGCGTAACACTTAACCGAAGTACAGTCAATCTGCACATCACTACAATACTATATCCGAACATTACAGGATTGTTTTTCCTACCCATCTACATTAACTTGTATTTCTCTATATTTACAGCAACTGCCACTCACGACACCAAACAGAAAATCTGTATGAGTCATCCTGTATTCTTCTACACACAGTAACTATCATACTTTTTCGTACACTACAGCGTCATCCGCAAACAGTGGCAGATGGCTGCTCACTCTAGCCGTCATATCATATACGTATTCAGATAATAAGAACACTCGTACCTCACTATCCTAGAACGTTCCTGACAATTCCCTTGTCCTGTGTATTAATCATCACAAAACAGAGTTGTTGCGTAGTTACTTTGTTCGAATGTTTCAGTTCCGGTAAACTTTGAAATCTTGGCGCCACAGTTATGTAGCACGGTACCAGTGCAGTCAAACAAAATGGTGCAGGCCACTAATAATGTAGAGATGCGTTGCATGATTTTGTTGTGGCTGCACTAGTGGCGTGCTGCATAACTGGCGCGAGCATTACAATATTTACCTGCAAACAAACAAAAATTACTTACACTAGATGAGCACGAGGTAAGCTAAGAGGGAAATGCGTCCATGGCAGTTACAGACGCAAATAAAAATTATCTTCAAACCCCCTCCTTCGATGAAAATATCCCTGAAGTGTGTACTTTTTAATTATGGTAGTTTTTACGACCTAGTTCCTCCGCATGGGAAACCAGAGTAGTCAACTTCAGAATCCAAAAACACACGTATGGTGCAGGAAGAAACATAGCGGTTTAACGTCCCACCTATAATGTTATTAGAGAACGGAGTACAAGCTCAGATTGTTTCAAGGACAGGGAAGATAATCAACCGTGCCCTTCCAAAGGAGCCATTCCGCCAGTCGCCTGGAGCGATATACGGAAATCACGGAAAACCTAAATCTGGATGGCCGGAGGCGGATCTGAACCACTTTCCTATCGGATGTGAGTTCAGTGTGCTAACAACTTCGTCATATCCCTCGGTCACATATGGTCTAGTCAGACTGCCACACATACTGCCTCCCAAAGATAACACAATTAACAAGTTAAGCTTATTTACTTCAGTCACAGCTGCGATATAATAAAGTGATAACCGCCTTTGGCGACAGACGCCGTCTTCAGATTTCGAAAGGTTGGTTATAGTGTAGCATTCACTTCCGCAACGTCTTCAGATACTACATGCAAGATATTCATGTTCTCTCGATCGCTACACAGAAACTATTAGTCCTACAGGAGACAATGGACAGGATAATTTTTTTGGAAATTTAACGTAGTTTAATTTTGTATAGGGATACGTCTTCGGTAAAGGCCGTAGTTTTCGAACTATTTAAGAAAAACGTACAAAAGTGACCCTCAAATGCGTTTTTCTTGAATAACAGGAAAACTGTGGCCTCCAGCGGAAACACAACCCAGTTCAAAATTTAACTACATTAAATTTCCTACAAAAAGGTCCTGTTTATTTTTTCTGTACGACTAATAGTTCGCAGTTAGCCAGCGAGAGAATATGAAAATCTTGCACATCGTTTTGCACGTGGTTTTTGAAGGTGTTGTGGATTGCATAAAAACTGTCGACAGGGGCGCCGAAATCCCCCTGTATTTAACTGGTTTTTATCTCATACTGACACATGGAGTGAACTATTGTTTTTGAATAATCAGTAAACATAAGCAAACAAAAAGACAGCATATTTCTATTGACAACAGAATAATTACTTTTCAGATCAGCCACGACACTGGATAGTATAAAGTTGTAACACAATAGCACGAAAGTTTGGTGCAATGGATTCGAGTATCTAGCGAGAATTATGGACAATGAAATTAGGCGCAAATTGGTACAATAGATAATAGTACCGAAGATTTACGTCGCCTAAAACTGCGACATTAACGTTTTGGTTTTCTGGAATTTTAATTCGAGCCTGGGAAAGCAGATCGGATCTGGCGCGGCCAGAAAGTGCCTTAACGATCAATCAGTGCGGAGATCAGTCGGCAGGCTTCTAATTTTCGTCCCCGCGCGAGGGAAATATTTGTGCTCTGCCGCCGCCACCATCCATCACGGTGCGCGGGCATGCGCTGCTATTAAGACAGCAAACAAATCGCGAGGCAAATATTTGGGCTCGCCGCGCCATGTGGCTGAGCGCTGGGACGCAGCCAACGCCGAGTCCGGCCCAATTCCTCTGTCGCCCGCGGTCTACTACCAGTCAGCGCCCTCCCCTTCTTCTTTGATTTCACGCACGGAAAGGTCTGTCAATCCTGGGGCCATTACGGGCGAGTTGGCCGGCTCAGGTCTCACTTATTCTGACAGACAGGCACGCAAACAGTTCATGCGACCACTGCCGGTAAACAGAAAGCATTACGAACAGAGCACAGTTTAGATCACGTATTCTTATGATTATGACAGGCTTTTGCCGATGTAGGCATATTCAGATCTCTTAGTTTTCATACCAGTGAGAGCCATCATAATCTCCATATTTTAGATGTGATGAAGGCATCCTACTTCGATCCAGTAGTAACAATATCAGTACATGATCTTTCTAGACTGTATTTTGTTTATAAAATTATAAGGAAAGATCGCTGTTTCTTCTGGCGATTGAATGCTGTCTTTCCGTTATCAGGAAAGTAACGAGGACTGTCGAAGTGAAGGAGAAAGAGCAACGGCGTAAGTGCTAGTGATTTTCTGATAAAAACGGCACTGATCTGAAGTCAGTCCTAAATAATATTTTTAAAAAATACATGTTAGTACCCTACAGGTAAGACACGTCGACAACAATCTACCACCCGAATGTACGCACGTAAATAAACTAGGCGAGCTGAAACGTACACATGATAAAATGAAGCAGGTAGATGGGCAGATGACTCTTAACATATGCAATGCAATGCGGGTAAATACACGAAACGATCCTACAGCGATTAGTCGCTGAAATAAGTTACAATCATCGAGATGCCACAATTATATTCCCGGAGTGATTTAGAGTGGAACGGCCACACACACCTCTCCTTCGGGAAAGTAAATGAATGACTGAGACATACTGTAGAAAAGTTTAGGAAGTGTGACACACACACACACACACACACACACACACACACACACACACACACACACACACAGGTGGAGGGAGGGACGCCCGACAAAGTTTTTCAAGTAATATTCTTCAGTGTTAATTGTCAGTCTGGGTCCCTTACGTTGGATAAACGGGAGAAACGGAAAAGTTTAAAAGAAGATTTGCGCAGATCGTCTGGGATCGTGTTCTTCCGTCCGGGAACGGCAGAAAAAATCTACAAATTCCAATTGGGGGACGCTACAAGGAAAACTTGTCCATCAGGGAGCTATTTTTTATCAGTCTCGTGAGTGATTTGATGCGACGTATTCGACTTCTTCTTCCATATTATTACGGAAATTCGAAGAGCCTGCGCTCCAGTACAAACCGAGAAATGTATTTTCCACGATGTACACTCAGCGGAGTGACCCTTTTCAGTATAGAAGAACTTTAGTCCGCAGCATTCTTTCTTCCAGGAGTGCTACTCCAGCGAAGTATCCAGGAGACCTTGAGTGAAGTTCGGAATGTACGCGATAGTTATTACAGACATGAAACTGTAACGCAAAGTTGCACGTTCTAGTCCCCGTCCGGCACCCAATTTTAATCCGGCGAATAGAGGACAATGAAACAAGCAAATAATCCCAGTCAACACACATACGGAAACCAACCGTTTCTCCGATACAATGTACGGGCAAGTGCAGTGAAGTCAATGTTGCAACACTGTTAATGTTTACGGCAATGTTTATTTCAGAACACCGTGAGTGAGGCGTAAATTACGAATTGACAAACTGCCCTTGTTTTGTTTTGTCATCATTCCGGTTATCTAACTACTGGTAAGTAGCGCTTCGACAGAAAGTATATCGGTCGTGACTCACCAATGGTATTGCCTCCCAGGTCTCCGATCTGAACCCGATAATTTTTTGTGTGGGGATATTCAAAAAGTTTTATGTATTCCAGCCCTGATGGTAGTATCAGTAAAGTGCGCGACCGCATTGTGTATGGTTGTCAATGCATTCGCAACACGCATGCGATTTTTGAACGCGCGATGAGGAGACGTGATGAAACCTGCCTTCATACGAGTATGAGTGGTGGCCACGTTTGTACTCTGGCCTCAGTTGCGTATCTGCAGTTTGGATACTTCGGATCTCTGCTGTACCAGTGTTCATGCACCCGGTCATAGTAACATCGGGGAAACCCGGTTTCCAGACCTATATTTGTTACAATGATTTGCTTGTTTCATTGTCCTCTACTCGACCGTTTCTTTTCTACCAATAATGAATACTCGTTCATCCTGTGTATTACTTTTTTGCACTCACTCCTAACGTCATAAATGCAACAGTACAGCGCGAGGAATAGACAAAAATGATTCTGATACACTACGCAGCACACCGCATTCGGACTGCGAGAATGCAGACGTAGACGTCCCGAATGGAATAATGTGTCGAGCTATCCAGCATGTTTTTAGCTATGAGGGGTCACATGGACGCTGAAAGAAACGGTACGTTGTCCGAGGGAGAAGAGCACCGCAGTGGAGATGTTTCGGGTGTTTGCAGGTGTGGGTGGTGTGGTGTGGGATAGGGTCGAGGGGAGGGGAGGGGAACTGCCTATTTCCGGAGCGAAACTTCCGGCGCCAGGAATAGCGGCGCGAGCGGCAGCTGTCGCCGCTTAATCACCTCCGGCCGCCACCAGCCGGCGTGGCGGTCTGCGGTCGGCGCTACCGCACTTTCTGTTAAACGTCCACCGTTGGGGGTTCTGCGCTCACGTCCGTGTTACGAGTACATGAAAACAACGAGCTGCACGGCGGTGACCTGCACGCTAAAGCACAACTTGGCAACATGGTAGGTGATGACGTAGCGATACGAATACTAAGTGTATGAGAAAAACGGTCAGGTTTGGCGCATGTAGCTTCCCGTCGGTTGTGTTCCTCTGCCGGTTGCATACCGAACGTGAATACGAGGTGTGATGTCCTCGTACGACTGTACAGGATGCATAGCAGAAAATCATACCGCGGATCAAACAGTCCAGATCGGCTTACGGGCTAAGCGCCCTCTCTAGTCTCGCTTAAATTAGTCGGCATCTGACATTTACAGGTCCCCGTGTACTGTCTGGAGATAACCGCCAGAAGCGCTCCGCTCTTCACGGCGATAGGTCATCCCTTTACCCTATCTACCTCCAACAGAAATGATGTAAAAATACATCTGAAATTACTGCATGTACAGATCTCTATATTGTCTCGAAACAAATAAAAAACGTTTGAGTTGAAACAGGCGAAATTTTCGCGTTCACAAATGTGCTATATTTTGAGAAATGGCAAGCTAGGCTTTGGCGACGTAGTGGGATCCGCCAATGCCATTACAGCCCCCCCCCCCCCCCCACACACACACATACACTGGAGTATTGGTGGTATGATCAGTCCGGCGCGATGGCTGACAAGTGGCATCTGCTTTAAATTGTACAACAGGTTGGTTCAAATGGCTCTGAGTAGTATGGGACTTAACAGCTGACGTCATCAGTTCCCTAGAACTTAGAACTACTTAAACCTAACTAACCTAAGGACATCACTCACATACATGCCCGAGGTAGGATTAGAACCTGCGACCGTAGCGGTCGCGCGGTTCCAGACTCAAGCGCCTAGAACCGCTCGGCCACTCTGACCGGCTGTACAACAGGCATCAGCAATGGTCCGTGGTCTGCACGCCGTCGTCTAGAGCTTACCATGCAAGCTCAGTCATTTAAGTGGCAGGTTTTTTATGATCCAATGCCAGGAAGGGGTAATGGCCACAGGTTTAAGATACAAAAACCTCATTTGGCCACGAAGATTAGAAGCCCTTTTCCTGTTGCACAGTTTATCTGATAGGGCGTCAGATATTTCCTGAATTAAAGTCTTCTCTTGAGCCTTATAAATCATTTGCCAGGTGCGTATATCATCGCGCAATTGGCCTTACCACTTAGCGAAACCAGCAGAAAAATCCCAATCGGAATGGTCTACTCGTGCTTTGTTTGCATATTTGAATTCGTTTCTTTTTGATCAGCTCCTTATGATAGAGTTAGGAAACTGTCCTGATTTTGTTTAGCGCGTTCATTATGCCTATTTCCTCAGTTCTCACAGATACGTCATTTTACAGCTACTGCTATTAATTCTTGTTGGTAAAGATATTTGTGAAGAGTGAATCTCAAATAAGAACTGGGGAGTTTCAAGTAGTCTCGTATAAACGGGATCTTGTGGGTAAAGATATTTGTGAAGAGTGAATCTCAAAGAAGAAATGGGGAGTTTCAAGTAGTCACGTATAAACGGGATCTTATGTTTTCATGTGCTGTAGACCGTATTCCATGCATCAGTCGGTAAAAACGGAAACATTGTAGGATCACTTTGTGGTCTGCCTGTTTGTCTGCTTGTCTCCCCGTCCGGTTGACTGGCTGCCAAGACCCATTTTACTCACGTACAGGTAGAAATATCAAGTTGGCACTCATGTCGCATACAAATGTTTATGGTCCCTTGACGGTATATAACAAAGTAAGCTTAATCAATGCAATCAACAAATACGGTCATTTATGTCATATTATGATACTCGCAAACTCACTCAGCAAAAAGAGTACTTCCCGTTGATACAGAATCATGAACTTAGGCAAAAAGAAATCAGAAAATTGTTGATTTGTAATTATAACACAAGAAAAAAATTTTCTGTTGTTAGTCGTTATCCGATTTCGAACTTAAAACTGAAACGTTCTCGAGATTACTGGAATTCCAGAGATCGACATCTTTTCAATATCTATGTCGATAACGGGCAAAAATCGTCGAGACTCTCGATTCCCTGGATGGATGGACTTTCTGTACGTATAATGAAGCCTGTACGGAACGCTCAAAACTCGAGTCCTATTCGCACATGGTCATTTTTTTTTCAGTGAGGTTTCTGTATACGCCGTAGCATGTACTCACCTACAGTCCATTAAGCTCGAACTGAACCACGAAAACTGCGCACATACCAGCTGCACTACCTTAAGACATGCAGTGGCGTACATACTCCTAATAGTTTAGTAGCCTTAGTTTAGAAGACTGATGCCGCCACACATGATCCTTACCACAACGTAGACAGGGCTGTAACGTTCATAGGGGCGGCTTTACTCACTCAAAGGTATACCGCCACACTTCTGTGGCACCACAATGTGACAACCTGTATGAGAGGGCGGAAGCATCCGGGAAGTCGCCGAAAATACCGAGCACGCTACTTAAGTTGATTATGGTAGCTGTATGGTTCAAGAGATTCTCACCTGGGCAGTTCTGCCATTTGAACTCTTTAGTACACTATTAAGGCTAGATTGCGGCACAAGGTCCAACCGGCGCCGTCCAGTTTCTTCTCTCCTGGAATCTTCTCTGCAGCCGTGAGATGGCGCTGGGGAGTGAGGACGACGTTATATTTTCGGCTCACCTCGCACTGTTGCCGGCGTTTCATCTGCCATTTGGACACGTAAGTCACCCAAATGTTGCTAACCACTTCCTCAGCTGTTATTTAAAAGCGGTCTAATTTTCACTACTGGTTGCGTTCATCGAACATCTGACAACCACCAGGGACCCAATGGAGTGTTTTGGTACGTACGAATTAATTTCAGTAATATGTAGGGCTGTTTTGATGAATGCCCTAGTACTCTACAAGACCGAAAGCACCTGCCTTGTGACGACGTTTGAAGAACGCAACCGTAACTGAAAAGTAAAGCGTTTTCCAACAGCTGAAGCGATGGTTAACATAAACCTTAATTTATCAACAGCTGAGAGAACACAAATGTGTGTACTTGTACACTGTTATTTCATCCTAAAAAATATTCGGTTTGTCATTCAGATTCCCTATGATCAGAGCGCTGTGTGACAAATTCATAAACAATCGTACTAAAGAAATGACTCATACGAACTGTTGTGCACACGCTAATACATTTCGCAGAGACGTGCTAAATATCCCGTGTTTCCGTGTTGTCCTTCTATAATTTAGTCCACACCAAGTCGCCACGGCGCACTAATTCTTCGTGAGTGTCGAACATCACTTAATTTTTAGCCGTTCGTATTAATTTCACGTGCAACGAGAGGAAAAACAAGTTGTTTCAAACTTACGACTGTCAGTTCGCTTAAAAGCTTTCACAGTGTGTCTCTACTTCTGGAATGGATCTATTACTTCCCAAAACAACTGCGCTCAGGTAGAGCAATAGTGTGTACACAGAAAAAAAAAGTTTTACATAGCTGGTACCAGTCATGAAACTTGTATGTGCATTCTGTAAGTATCATCACCTAATGATGAACTGAGCCCTAGTGACGTTACAAAACACACACACACACACACACACACACACACACACACACACACTGTATACAAAGAGGATGTATGTGTGTACGTTCCACTTCAACTATGGAACGCTTGGAACAATTTTGACATATCTTCCTACACATGTAACACGTGAAAACAATACTTTGGGTGTTAGACAGACACACAGCAGTCCCAGTGGCAAGAGATAGAAGTGGTACACGCATGACCTACGGGTCGCTTGTGTGTACCTGTCAACATCGATAACTTTAAAGGCCAAGTTTCAATAACTAGAACAAGCAGAAGTCAAGGCTCTTCTTCACTTTTTCACAGAAACGAGAAAAGCTTGAAGTACTTTCTACAATACATAAACGTTCATTAAATCATAGTCCAGAACCTTTACGTTCCGAGGAAACATGGTAAGTTACAGAGCAAGGTCGAGGAGGGTATATATTTCTATCTAGTTTGCATAATCTGTTCGTTGACTTTTTTGTTTTAATTTCCTGTGGCAATCGATCACTGTGAGCAAGAAAAGGAGTTTCGAGGCTGCTGTCATGTGGGTCAGAGTATTTATTACTGATTTGGTCTTAAGAATTCTTATTTCACAAAATGAAACATGGGTTCCATTTTCGAAGGGAACCTGTTTTCCCTTTACGAGTATATGAAGCAGAATCAATCTGCAAGTCATCTCGAACGTACGGTCAAACGCGTTACATTAGGTACTATACGCAAGGGCAGGAGCAAAATCGCACCTATGCGAGGACCACCCAGACTGACATGCGCTCTGCAGTTCCGACTTGCCACATGCATGGTGTGCCACTCGAGTGCATGAATCGTATCCCTAGAAATACTACTACAGCTGAATGGCTAGTGTCCCACAATGCCATTGTCCGCTCTACGAGAGGAGTATCGGGTGGCAGTATCCCACGCTCGGCCTGCATACATATTCATGCCTTTCAATGACTGGGCCTCTACCAGTTCCTGGTAAGTTTCATCGCGCGATGGAGCAACTCGGCACTCTTCAGAGATCCCTGTGTCCAATCACTGTTTACATCCTGCTGCCGTCTCTTAACTCTCAAGAGCATAATTGCTCTCCGTCTAAGGGCTCGCTTACCACGTATATCCGCGAAGTTGCAGGCATACTTCCCATTATATTAAAGTTCATTAGTTTCTTATTTCCTGTGAATCTTTAAAAATCTTCAGTTTGGCTTGGCTCCCTCGCTTACGTTACTGTAAGGAAAGGAAGGAAAGAGAGGGGAGGCGGGGCTCTTAAAACCAGCCATTGTGACAGCCATAATTGCGCGTCGTGGGAAGGTGGGTGGGAAACGCACAATGTAACTGGCAGACACCGTGAAGCGAAAGGGGAAATACTTGACTTTATTCGCTTTCTCTGTCTAGCAACAGTGCTGCGAGCCACAAGCGTAAAACGGAAGTAGACGTGAACGAACGCAGTGTCCAGTTTCCTAGCACATGACTTCATCGCTACGGAGCATACTCTATTTGAAACTTTGCTTTTCTCTCACACAATTCAGTGCCAGTTTCCTCATTACTGCGGCTAGATGTGTCAACTTTACGTTAGTGTATATCGACGGAAGCATATGAACATAAAATGGATGGATAAAAATACTGGAAGCAACACATTGCGTTGTAGGAAAACTGTTGGCATTCAAAACAGCTTCCAGTCGTCTCGAAATGGGTAAATACAGATTGTTACAGTTTTCAATGTAATCTCATACCATTCTTCCTGCAAAATTGTGGCATGTTCAGGCAACGATGGTGGAGATCGATAGCGATCAAGCACGCTATCTCCAAAGTGGACCACAAGGGCTCAATAATACCTGATGACTGCGACGGTCAGGGGAGATGCGACAATTCATCTTCGTGCTCACAAAACCAGCCCTGGACGATGCAAGCTGTGTGAAGAGCGGCCCTGTCGTCTTTGAACACTGCAGCGACATTGGGGAACAAATACTGTGTAATGGGATCAGCCAAAATGGTCACATAATTCTTGGCAGTAAAGCGTTCTCGCAGAGTAACCATGCGGCCCACGGAATACTACGATATGGTTGCCCAAAGCTTCGCCGACGCACGCCAATTGTCACTCCTGGGCCGTAAATTTGAGCTCGCCCCGCAGTTCCCTGCTTCTGGGGCTCACTTCGTGTTGCTTTGGTGCTGACAGCGTTTGCGAGTACGACATTCATTTCTACAGTGACTTTTACAGCTGTAGTCCTCTTGTTTTTCGTCACAATCCTCACACGTCAGTGACTGTCACGACCGTTCAACACATATTTTCGTCCACGTTCTGACTTAGCGGATGACGTTTTTCAGCTTCCCCTGTCTGCGGTATAAATCTCAGTTATGGCGCCTCTTGAAACACCAAACACTTCGGCTCCCTTGGTTACGGAAGCACCCACCATGCGAGTACCAACAATCTGCTCCCGTTGGGATTCACGTAACTCCAACTACACAGAAGATTCTTCTGAATGCGACTGAGACTTGGAACATATTGGCTTTCGACACAGTTCCTCACAAGCGTCTTCTGACCACACTGCGTGCCTACGGAGTATCGCCTCAGTTGTGCGACTGGATCCGTGATTTCCTGTTCAGAAAGGTCGCCGTTCGTAGTAATAGACGGAAAGTCATCGAGTAAAACAGAAGTAATATCCGGCGTTCCCCAAGGAAGTGTTATAGGCCCTCTATTGTTCCTGATCTATATTAACGACATAGGAGACAATCTGAGTAGCCGTCTTAGATTGTTTGCAGATGATGCAGTCATTTACCGTCTTGTAAAGTCATCAGATGGTCAAAACGACTTGCAAAATGATTTAGTAAGGTATCTGTATGGTATGAAAAGTGTCAATTGACCCTGAATATGGAAAAGTGTGAAGTTATTCACATGAGTACTAAAAGAAATCAGCTAAATTTCGATTACGCGATAAGTCACACAAATCCGAAGGCTGTAAATTCAACGAAATACTTAGGGATTACAATTACAAATAACCTAAATTGGAACGATCACATAGATAATATTGTGGGTAGAGCAAACCAAAGACTGCGATTCATTGGCAGAACATTTAGAAGGTGCAACAGGTCTACTAAAGAGACTGCTTACACCACGCTTGTCCGCCCTATTCTGGAGTATTGCCGTGCGGTGTGGGACCCGCATCAGGTGGGACTGACGGATGACATAGAAAAAGTCAAAGAAGGGCTGCTCGTTTTATATTATCGCGAAATAGGGGAGATAGTGTCACAGACATGATACGTGAATCATTAAAACAAAGGCGTTTTTCGTTGCAACGGGATCTTCTCACGAAATTTCAATCATCAGTTTTCTCCTCCGATTGCGAAAACATTCTGTTGGCACCCACCTGGACAAGGAGAAATGGTCATCACGATAAAATAAGAGAAATCAGGGCTCGCACAGAAAAAAATAAAAATAAGTGCTAGCTTTTCCCGCGTGCCGTTCGAGAATCGAACGGTAGAGAGACAGCTTGAAGGTGGTTCGTTGAACGTTCTGCCAGGCACTTTACTGCGAATAGCAGAGTAATCACGGAGATGTAGATGAAGAATACTGGAGTAACATATTCCTACCTCCTCCTCCTCCTGCTTCTCGGGCGCAAACACGACGGTGCTTCGACCCTCTGCCTCCAGTTTGCCCGTTAGTACTTTCAGAAAGTCTGTTTGGCAACAGGAGTACGTTTGTGAAGACATCAGTTCAAGATACCGAACAATCAGTTTTAGCAGACGACAATACGTAGCACGGCGGCGTATGTGATCCCCTAAAGCCGTAGGCCATTCGTTACGCCGAAATAAAACAGCTGCCAGCAACGTCCGGCTTGGAGATAATTGCTGCCGCCGGAAGCCGTCCAAGCGTCGACGATCTCGTTACAAGAGGCCTCCCTTCTGGAACAACAGCCATCAAACTTCACGGTGAGCAGACAGACATATGCGTTGGTGGCGCCGCAAGTGCGAAACAGTGTGCCCGCATGTGCTACAGTTTCAAGAATTAACATTCCGTGTGTAAACAACACCAACGAACCATCGGACTTTAAGTTGATGCCCTTTTTTTTTTAATGGGAACGCCTGATGCAGCGGTCGCCGCAGCTCTTGGTGCATAACTGACAGACAGATGTGTGACTCTGCCAAACACATTTCAGACCGGCGCGAAGCAGTTTTGGAAAGAGCGAGCATTTGGTAATCGCAAATACACTCTGCTAGCGCTCGAGCAATGACTCCACTCAGCGCGCTGTGGCTCCCAACGGTTAAGTAAGGGGTCTTTACGAAACCTGCTGTCCAAAGTTTCCATACAACGGCGCCGTGGTGTTGCAAGGCAAGTCACGCAGCAGCGACCGCCTCAGGAATACTGACGGCAGCATTGTTTCGCTGGAGTCCATCCTAACAGCTCAATTACGTCCGTTGAACGAGACGCGCAGAACCTTCCCTTCTTCGGAGAAATAGACCGTTAAATTCGTCTACATACATTCATGACTAAGAATAAATTTCATTCGAACACAATTCATTCAGTATTATTTACAAGTCAACAAATAAAATTTACATTTTATAGAGATGACAGACACCAATCAACACATATGTGGCACGATACGAAGAACATTGAAAGATAAGAGAGAAGAGGAACCCAAATGAAGTTTTATATTCATGACACTACACGAAATTAAATTCCTTGGATCAGTAAAGGCTGCACAAGAGAATACAAAGTAACAAATGAAAAAATAAGGGATGAAAAGGGAGTACAGCCATTAACTGAAAACTAATGCAACGAAAGCAGGGCTAGAAAGAGAATGTATTGCGAATGCCACCTCACAGAATCCCTCGAGAAGCGATGGAATACAATCCTATTGGAAGAAAGAGTGCGAGAAGGCCGTCGAACAGATGCTGAGGCCGGAACAGGTCATAAGGCCTAATCCTGGATTGGCAGAAGAAATGACGCAAGAGACAAAACGACTCCAAGCCAATGTAAGCATAAACTCAGGCGCACAAACCAAATCAGCGGAGGAGACATTACACAATACTTTCTAATACCGCATCTAGCCTTCACAAAGGCCTCACAATTGGGAGAGTAGAAAGTCTGCAACTTTGTTTGGGTATGCCACATCCCGCTGAAGCTACAAACTGGTGAGTAGATCACGAAGTGCCACCAAATTGTGAGGATGTTGATTAATACGTTCCAGGCGCAGTTCCAAATAGTTCAAAACATTTTCTATTGACTACGTTCCGTTTATTTAGTATATCTTTCGAGCTGCGATAGCGTGGCTCAGTATTGGTAAACACAGAATCGAACACCTGCAACTGTGTGAACACGTATTGTACGCATCTTGAAAAGTGAGAGTGGTCACACCATATTCATCACGAAGATGTTGAACAAAGGGCACTACTCGACAACCGACAATGAAATGAGGAACGTAGTCCACGTTCAGGATAACAGCAATAAGTGGGCCGAAATTATCGCATGAAAAACAGAACCAAAATACCAGTCACCTCCAACCCCCATTGGACTGTTTGTGCACTCGACACTTGCCTCACTTGCAGAAGTGCAAGCACGACTCGTCGCACCACACAACATGCCTCCAGCATCTATGTTCAATTGTCCATTGAAGCTTTACACGCCGCTGTAAGCAATGATCTTTTGCGAGGTACCCGATTCCAACCTCCACCGCATGCAGTTCCAGCCGGCCGCTGTGGCCGAGCGGTTCTAGTCGCTTCAGTCCGGAGTCGCGCGCCTGCTACGGTCGCAGGTTCGAATCCTGCCTCGGGTATGGATGTGTGTGATGTCCTTAGGTTAGTTAGATTTAAGTAGTTCTAAGTCTAGGGGACTGATGACATCAGATGTTAAGTCCCATAGTACTTAGAGCCATTTGAACCATGCAGTTCCCTTCGCAATGTTCACTCGGAAACTGGTTTACATGGACCTACATTCACTGAGTTTCGATTCTCGTCAGGTCTGAATCGAACTGTGACCGACAAGACGTCCAACCCGTCTCCAATTCCTATCAGTTACGATGTTTCTACGATCGCTCTTCTTACGTCGTGTTTCTTGACTGCGAGTGGTGCATCATTCCTTTTAGACACTTTATTATGAGGTTTCTGGATAAGGAAAACCACGTCTATAAAAATCAACATGGATTCCCTAAACGGAGATCTTGTGAAACAGCTCGATCTGTTCCTCCGCGAGATCCATAGTGCTCTAGACAAAGGCGCTCAGCTTCATTCCGTGTTCCTTGACTCCAGGAAAGCATTTGACGCCGTCCCGCACGGCCGTTTAACAAGGAAAAAAAATAAATAAAAGAGGAGTGTAGAGAGTAGCGGACCAGATTTGCTATTGGATTCAAGACTTCCTTGCCGACAGAACTCAAAACGTTGCTCTTAACGGAACAAAATCGACATCTGTTGAAGTAGTTTCCGAAATACTCCGCGGATGTGTGATAGGACAGTTACTGTTTACAATATATAAAAACGATCTAGTAGAAAGCGTCGGAAGCTCTGTAAGACAGCTAGCAAATGATACGGTTGTCTGTAAGAAAGGAGCATCGCCAGAAGACGGTATCGATTTGCACAAAAAGGCCTTCTGAGGACTGATGAATGGTCCAGGCTCTTAGCAGATGACCCTGAACGTAAATAAATGTAATATACTGCGCATAGATACGAAAAGAAATCCACTACCGTACAACTTTACTATGGGTGGCAAATCGCTGGAAACAGTATCTATAGTACAATATCTATGAGTGAGAATACAGATCGACCGTAAGTGGAACGACCAGATAAAACAAGTAGTAGGAAAAGCAAATGCCAGACAGATTTATAGAAGGAATCTTAAGAGAATGCAACTCATCCGGAAGTGACTTACAAGGCGCTTGTTCGACCGATAGTTGAGTACTCTTTATCAATCTGGGATCTTTACCAGGTAGGACTGATAAAGAGAGAGATCCAACGACGAGCAACGCGTTTCGTCACAAAACTGTTTGGTCGGCGCTAAAGCCTTACGGAGACGCTCAACAAACGAAAGTGGTAGGCACTAGAGGCATCACGGAGAGGTTTACTATTGAATTTTCGAGAAAGCATCTTCCAGAAGAGTCAGACAAGATATTACTTCCACCCACTTACATCTCGCGAAATGACCACGACGAAGAAATTCGAGAAATTAGAGCTAAGAAACACCATCCGGTCTGTCGAGCGCTGTTGGCAAGCGGGGTACACTCAGGCCTTGTGATGCAAACTGAGGAGCTACTTGATTGAGAAGTAGCGGCTCCGGTCTCGGAAACTGACATACGGCTGGGAGAGCGGTGTGCTGACCACATTCCCCTCCATATCTGCATCCAGTGACGCCTGTGGTCTGAGGATGACACGGCGGCCGGTCGGTGCCGTTGATCCTTCGCGGCCTGCTCGGGAGGAGATTTAGTTTAGAGGTAAACACGAGACTTGCAGACAGTCTTTCTTCCCGCGCCCCCATTCGCGATTGTAACAGGGAAGGGATGATCAGTTAGTGATACCAGAAGTACGCTTTTCCACACACCGTTAGATGACTTGCGGAGTATGATGTGAACGCAAATTGGAGAGTTCGGTGTGGTCACGGGCATGTCTAAACACGATTCTGTCATTCTGTGACGTCAGCACGTCATCTTCATAGCGCTGATTGCGTAAAAGCGACCGGCACATACAAACTACTTCACTACGACAACTTTCGTCAGCGGTAGAGGATCAATGACCGGTTGGTGCAAGTTCTACGCCTTCCACTGTGATAGGAAGCGACCAGTGTGGTTCAAATGGCTCTAAGCACTATGGGACTTAACATCTGAAGTCATCAGTCCCCTAGACTTAGAACTAGTTAAACCTAACCAACCTAAGGACATCACACACTTCCATGCCCGAGGCAGAATTCGAACCTGCGGCCGTAGCAGCAGCGCAGTTCCGGACTGAAGCGCCTAGAACCGCTCGGCCACCGACCAGTGTGCCCTTTTCAAGAGTCGACTAATATTTTGTCCACTGAGCTAATTTTCCAGAGGCCGCACGAAAAGAAGGAAAAAGAATCAGACAATATATCGCTGCAAAAGCGGGCACAATCATCAGTGGACCAAGGACGCGAGTGTACGCGCTCGCCAGGCAGCTAGGCAGCGGGACGGCGCTGACGCGGGAGCCGTCGCCGTCAGCAGGCGGGCGGCAGGCTACATTACAGACGCTAATGGCGCGTAATCGTCCCCAACAAAAACAATCTCCCACGCGCCTCGGCCCGACGCCCACTCACCCGCCGCTCGCCGACAAATAGCAGGTTTGGAGCAGCCGGAGTGAAATTACGTGTCACGCCGGAACAAATACGACGGGGCGCTCGCCGCGCGCCAGCTTACGTAACGGTCTGGGCGAGCGAGCGCCGAGAAGTAAACCGTACTGCCCGCCACGCTGTCGTCTATCTGAGTCCGGCCTGCGCGATACCAAGCCCGTCTTACATTAAACGTAAATATATTTGACGTGGCTCTAGTTGTGCGCATGCGAAGAAAAATAAAATAAATATCCGATGGCCTCGTCCAGCTTTAAAACATCTATTAAAGACTTATCACCCACGGCAAACACGGTAATAGTCGTAGCGTTAAGTGATAATTTTGTGGCCAGGAAAGACTAGCCGCAGATATGTGAATAAACGTACACTATCAAATGGTTCAAATAGCTCTGAGCACTATGGGACTTAACATCTGTGGTCATCAGTCCCCTAGAACTTGAAAATACTTAAACCTAACTAACCTAAGGACATCACACACATCCATGCCCGAGGCAGAATACGAACCTGCGACCGTAGCGGTCACGCGGTTCCAAACTGAAGCGCCTAGAACCGCACGGCCACACAGGCCGGCTAAACGTACACTATCCAGTCACTTTTTTGTGACAACCTGCCAAACGCCTAACTTGTGTGTGTGTGTGTGTGTGTGTGTGTGTGTGTGTGTGTGTGTATGTGTTGTGTGTGTGGGAGATGGATCAGCTATGGGGGTGGCGGAGGCAAGGCGGGCAGGACTGGCCACGATGTCTCCTCCCTCCCATCCTGCGGATGTGGTACAAAGGATGCAGTTGGTGTATTATTGTGAATTTTTTTATTATTTCAGCGTGGACGTGCTGTATGTCAGTGAGGTGCAGACTCCAGTGCCGTGCCCAGCTGCGTTAGGTTTCTCAGCGGCCGGCCGCGGTGGTCTAGCTGTTCTAGGCGCTCAGTCCGGAACCGCGCGACTGCTACGGTCGCAGGTTCGAATCCTGCCTCGGGCATGGATGTGTGTGACGTCCTTAGGTTAGTTAGGTTTAAGTAGTTCTAAGTTCTAGGGGACTGATGACCACAGATGTTAAGTCCCATAGTGCTCAGAGCCATTTGAACCATTTTTTTCTCAGCGGTTGACGATCCATAGCGCGGCCAGCCCGATCGAAGTGGTCCGAGTGATTCTCGATTAGATTTAAATTCGAGGAGTTTGGTGGCCAGGGGATTACCGTAATCTCATAATGGTGCTCTCTCACCTACACTACGAGTTGTTCAAAATGGTTCAACTGGCTCTGAGCACTATGGGACTTAACTTCTGAGGTCATCAGTCCCCTAGAACTTAGAACTACTTAAACCTAACTAACCTAAGGACATCACACACATCCATGCCCGAGACAGGATTCGAACGTGCGACCGTAGCGGTTCCAGACTGTAGCGCCTAGAACCGCTCGGCCACCCGGGGCCGGCCTACGAGTTGTGTGACACGTTGCATTGGTGCTGCATGTAGGGATGGAAAAGATGCCCAATGATAGATGTATACTTGTGTTGATTCATAATGAAGAAAACATTCCCCAGACCATAAAGCTCCTTCTTCCGGCCCGGACCCTTCCGACAGGATGCTCGCTTTCAAACGACAATGGCCATCTATCCGATCGGACATAAAACATGAAAACACCATCCTCTGCCACTCAGTGGACGTCCAGATGCAGTACTGGTGTGCAAATTCCAGCCTACGCCGCCGATGAGCACCACTCAGCACGGGTGCTTGAACCAGGCGCCTCCTGCAGAGGCCCACACGCAGCACCGTTCGCTTAAGTCGCTGAGGAGACACTTTTGGCACCCCCCTTGATTCAGCTGGGTGGGCATTTGTTCAACAGTTGCATGTCTATTCCCTCGTACACATCTCCTCAGCCGTCGCTCATCCCTGTCATCTATGGCCCGTGGAACACTACAATTGCTTCCACGTCATTTTTGGATACCGCCATTTTGCCGCGCACGGTATACTTTAACCCCCACGGCACGTGAACTGTTTAGAGAGTTAGCCGTTTCGAAAACGCTTCCATATCTGGTGCGAAGGCAACGATCATGCACTTTGGACGTCAGATAAATCGCCCGGTTTCCTCATTATAACGACTGCACTGCTTTCCGCGTTTCCTCTCCGCTGACACGCGTTCAAATGTTCAAATGTGTGTGAAATCTTATGGGACTTAACTGCTAAGGTCATCAGTCCCTAAGCTTACACACTACTTAACCTAAATTATCGTAAGGACAAACACACACACACCCATGCCCGAGGGAGGACTCGAACCTCCGCCAGGACCAGCCGCACAGTCCATGACTGCAGCGCCCTAGACCGCTCGGCTAATGCCGCGCGGCTGACACGCGTTATATGCCGTCTACTGCTAGTGCTGCGATCTGCCGTCTGTGAATGGTTATTGCACGTTGACGTCGAACAAACGCGGTGGTCACATTAATGTGACTGAGCTGTCTATAAGCTACAACAGCCGACGGAGCAAAGAAGTTCAGCACGATCCGATGGAGCCCTCGCCTGAGCTTGGGAAGTGAGCTCAGTCAACCACGACAGAATTGCTTTGTCAGGTACGTCACAAACTGCTTCCAAATGATGTTCAAAATTTACTCGCGGCCTCGATTGTGTACAAATACTTAACAACAGTTTTTGAAATATAGAAACATATAGCTGTTAGCCGGTCACTTTTGAAATATTTATCAATTTTCCTACTCATCTTCAGATGTGGCATGCAAAAGTGGATGAGGATGGTTCTCTGCGACACAAAATAGGTAAAATTTTAATATATCGCCTTGTGTATATGGCAAAATGCGTCGAAAAACTGACTTATTTACGTACAATGACAGTATGGGCGAATTTTCTGTTAACATCCGACTGATACCTTTTATTATCAGTGCATCGGATATCAAGAGTATAACTGCCCATATCGAAGCAGTAAGTAAACAAATTCATTTTTCGTCACTTGCCGTGTAATAAACACGCAAGTGCTTCCTATGTTCTTATAACAGAAAACCGACCCCCACTTCCCGACATCACGCTACAAACAAGAATATGATTGTAGCCTTCCTACGCTCCATCAGAAGATGAGTCTCGAAAACTTGCTACCTGAGGTAAAGAAATGTTTAACAAGTGACTGGTTGCAGCAATATTTCACTTAATATACAGTCAAGGGGTTCTAACGTATCCATAACGGTGTGATGGCGGCGACTCCTAGAATACGATTCGGTCTTTAGTACTGCTCATGTCGTGGTATTCGAACAGAAAAAATGGAGATGCTGGGAGAACAACGAATGTTTGAAGAAACTGCGAAACACCCACCTCTTCACGATAATCTGGTATTAAGTCTATTCATGGGACAAGGCGGGACGATCGATGCGTTTTACCTACGGGAATTGTCCATTAGTCTGTTATTGTACGTGCAGCATACATCAGATTTTGGTTCAAAATGGTTCAAATGGCTCTGAGCACTATGGGACTCAACTGCTGAGGTCATTAGTCCCCTAGAACTTAGAACTAGTTAAACCTAACTAACCTAAGGACATCACACACATCCATGCCCCAGGCAGGATTCGAACCTGCGACCGTAGCGGTCTCGCGGTTCCAGACTGCAGCGCCAGAACCGCGCGGCCACTTCGGCCGGCCATCAGATTTTGCATCATACTTTCACTTACATCATGTAAATGGGTTCCATATCGTCGAGCTGGGGAAGTACAGTCTGCACGGTATTCCCTACGTGTCGTAACTACTTTGTCTCCTCTTTGTATATCTGGAAGGCAAGACCAAGTCTCATTACTGTTTTCTGTAAGTGCACTCCTTTTCTACCAAATTATAGATATTTCCATTTGAAGCTGGTACAACGTGTATTGTATAAAAAAATATCTTCCTTAGTATCCATGGTTATATTTCAACAGGGACACATACCGAACCGGATTCAGTTACTCAACGTCACTGACAAAAGTTTGCAAACCGAAAATGTGTCATGTATCCGAGCACCATTTTTCGCATCTGAGATCAAGTGTAATTTCTAAGAACAACTTGTTGCCTGGTTCCAACTGACGACAGGATATAATACGGGGAGATTGAGACATTTGATCACCTGAAAGCATTTCCAGATGTTAGATCAATATTGACATCAGCATCACTCACACGTTCCTTGGATCTGCAATCATAATCATTCGCAGGCTTGTCGTGTGGACCATCACTGAAAATAGTTTCAAGGTTCGTTACTGAAACAAACTGCTAGGAACTCAATACCATTCTGCTGAATTACTTAAACGTCCTTGGACGGTCAATACGCCTGTTTAGCTGGCGATATAAACGATCACACGTATGTTTCATCTTCCGTATCATGGTAATAAGATCAAAAGTCTGTTTCTACAGTGAATATAAAATTCCGACGATTGCGAGAGGGTTAGGCGTCAAGAACTTTGCTCCAACGCCGGCCGCGTCACCCGCGTGACAGCTGCCCAACAGCCAGCATCGTTAACAAAAAGAGAAATCGAGTGTCTGCAAGTTTCACGGACTACAAGCCTGACCTCCCAAGCCATCGGACCGGCAGCGCTGCGGCCGCTATGCTTCTCGGTCATAATCCCAATAATCGATGATGCGCGGCGCTCAGTTGCGTTTTGTAAAGGTATCAATTATACAAAAAACAAAATTACGAGTAGCCCATTCAATTTAAAAATGATGGGTTTATACACCAATCTTTTTTTATATGCTGCCTACCGTTTGTCGTAAAACAGAGAGAGAGAGAGAGAGAGAGAGAGAGAGAGAGAGAGAGCAACTGGTAAAAGGGTGGAGGGGGGAAATTACTGCAGCGTACTACTCTGGGGGAAAAAAGAGTCTGAACGCGAAATAAAACATTGCGCTATTAATGAAATGTTTCATAAAATATATTACTGTTTTGAGAGGGAGGTTCGCTTGCAAATGAATTAATAATGGCAAAACAACTCACACAACAAATGGGTGGGCTTTAACCTTCCATAATCTCGTATTATTTACGAATTCAGGAACGCCAAACGAAAGACAAAATCAAGGGCTTTCGGGACAATTATAAGCTTTTCGGTATTACTAGTTTCGAGTTCCTTCACGAACTCTACTTTTATTCGGCAAAACCGATTTCACGACTCATATTTAATATAATGCCTGCACGTCTTAGATATTAACCGCAGCAACTGCTTAGTGCCGTCACGGATGCCTAAAGGATTCTCTTTTCCAAAAGCGCACGTGAAGACTGACGTATGGCGTCGAATGGCTGGCTACCACATCAGTATCGTTAACAGCGGGCATAATTTAGGTTTTTTATATGGTGTTCAGGAACGGACATTATACTCTTAGTGTTCCACGATTCATTCTTTCGTCGCAACGCTCTCATCGCTATTTTGGTTTTAGACGCCTCCACAAAGGGAATTAAGGTCTAGTGCTTTATTATGATTTCTTATTGCCACTAGCAATTCATTCGCTGTAAACACATTAGCGGCCCCATTAGTGGTTCAACACACTCAACAGGATAATCCAAGTGCCTCATTAAAGTGAACGCCTGGCATTCGCCGCCAGTCACACTGTTACCAGCATAATCTCTGTTTACTTTACAGCCTACACTGCGTACTTGAAGCGGTTCGTTGCTTCTCACTTAAACGCACATGACATGCTTTTC
The DNA here is from genome assembly GCF_023898315.1 of Schistocerca nitens. Classification (NCBI taxonomy): domain Eukaryota; kingdom Metazoa; phylum Arthropoda; class Insecta; order Orthoptera; family Acrididae; genus Schistocerca; species Schistocerca nitens. The sequence goes on from NC_064618.1 coordinate 617,212,529, forward strand.
TAGGCGCTCTACTCCGGCAACGCCGTAGCAAGCTGCGAATGGGGACTCCGTTCGAGCAAATACTTTACCAGCAAAGTACAATGCAGACTGACCTGTAGATAGTAATAAATTAAATAAAAGGTGTACAACTTGGCTTCCGCCGTTTTTTCCCCTACATCTGAGGCTTTAATGAAACAAATGGGTTACACATGTATCATTCAAAGTATTTTCCATCGCTGGCCACAACTTTCTCCCATCTTTCGGGCAGTGCACGAATCCCGCGTCGAAAAAATTGTTCATCTTTTGAAGCGATCCACGAATAAATTCAGTTTGTGACTTCTTCATGAGGTCGGAAGTGTTGGTCAGCCATGCCAATGCGCCATTGATCTAAACAGGTGATAGTCAGAGGGAGCGAGGTCTGGAGAATACGGCGGGTGGGGTAGGATTCCCCATTTTAACGTTTCCAAGTACGTTTTGACCTCTTTTGCAACGTGGGGTCGAGCGTTATCCTGCAGCAAAATCACTTTATCGTGCCTCTCGCTGTAATGCGGCCGTTTGTCTTTTAATGCTCTGCCCATAGCCTTGAGACGTTCTGAAGTGGCTTGCTGTGTCATTCCCACTAATCGTGCCAATTCTTCTTGAGTTTGACGGAAGTCTTCACTCAGCAATGTCTCCAATTCTGCATCTTCGAAAACATTCTCTCTTCCACCACTATTCCGGTCTACGACGTTAAAATCACCGTTCTTGAAAACCACTCACGACACGTTCTTTCACTAATAGAGTCCTTGCTATACGCACTTGGAGAGCATTCGATGAGACTCAGCCGCTGCTTTCTTCATATTGAAAGAAAACAACAACACCTCCCGCAAATGACGAGAATTACGCTCGTGAACTGGCATTTTCAATCAAGAACAACTTTATGATGCAGACACAAATAGACTAATGTTTTAATGAGGTTATGTTGAGCGAGGTCCAACCTAACTGCCTGACGTCTGCGATCTGTTTCTTTCCACCGCTACTTACCGTTGTCGCCACCTATCGGCAAACGGCGGAAGCAAAGTTGTACACCTTGTACATGCCTAGGTGCGCCCGAGTTTCGACACAGATAGGGGACGCGCTTGGCGCCGAATCATGGACACTGCGCCGGAGAGAGGACAAGTATTTAGAGGCTTTCGAGATGTGAATCTAGATGAGACTGGAAGGTGTGAAATTGACGGATAAAACAAGCCGATTATTAGAGGATGAAACAAACTAAACATCTATGGCTATTAGTCACTTATTCACCCCCAGTACGAAATTTGCGTACTATATGTGTGAGAACCTTTTCTAAATGTTTGCGTAGCGTGTATTTGAGGTGCGATTTGGGTTACCAACCCGGGATTTACCTCGTAGGGTGTGGACGCAGTCTAAAATCCACATCCAGCCGGTTACCCCACTAGCCCTCGTCGTTAATTCACAAAGATGATTCGAATCGGGTCAGGCTCGACTCCCCGTATCTCGCAAGCGGCGCATTAAAGCGCTCGGCTATCCGGGAGGGTCATACAAAACATAGTGAATGAGTTTCTGTTAGAAAGGGTGGACGAGAAAGACGAATACTGGAAACATGAAGAATAAAAGCAATTGGCTACGACATTGTATCAGAAAATATCGCCTAATAAAGAATGCACTAGAAGAGATGGTGATTAGTAAGAAGGCTTGAGGTACACGCCAGTTAACTGACAACATCAAGAAGTGCATCTACGCGGATACGGTAAGGATAGCAGGACTGGAGAATGTTGAACCTTTAGGGATGGACATGCCTAATGGAAACACCACATCATCACATAATAATAATAAATAACAATAAGCCAAATCAAATGGAAAAATGGTGAATTCAGTAGTTTTAGTAGTAGTTTTAGGTAAGTTTAGAGCTGATTACCGGGTGGGAAATTTTCATCAATTAACAAAGAAAAAAAGAGATTATTCTGGCACTAATTGAAATTAAAAAACAGATTTCTGAGAAGCTTAGAGCCATTATAGAGAACTATGCCATATGTGAATTTTCGGTTTTTCATACGTGGTTTTTGTAAAAGACAGAGACTTCAGTCAATTTGTATCGTCACGGAGAGCGAAGCGCTTGTCTACATCTACATACATACATACATACTCCACAAGCCACAGTACGGTGCGTGGCAGAGAGTATCCTGTACTACTTAAACCTAACTAACCTAAGGACATCACACACATCCATTCCCGAGGCAGGATTCGAACCTGTGACCGTAGCAGCCGCGTGGTTCCGGACTGAAGCGCCTAGAACCGCTCGGCCACAGATTGGCCGGCAGTACTACTAGTCATTTCCTTTCCTGTTCCACTCGCAAACAGAGCGATGGAAAAACGGATGTCTATATGCCTTCGTATGAGCCTTAAGTTATATTATCTTCGTGGTACTTACGCGAAATGTACGTTAGCGGCAGCTTCCAACGTCGGTTCTCTAAATTTTCTCAGTAGTGCTGCTGGAAACGAACGTCGCCTTCCCCCCACGTATTCCCATTTGAGTTTCCACAGTATCTCCGTAATACTTGCATGTAGTTCAAATCTAGTACCGGTAACAAACCTAGCAGCCCGCCTCTGAATTGCTTCGATGTCTTTCTTCAGTCCGACCTGGTATGGTTCCCAGTCACCAGCGTCCTATATGTGGTCTCCTTTACAGGTGAATCACTCTGTCCTAAAATTCTCCTAATAACCCGAAGTCGACCATTCGCCTTCCCTACTACAATCCCCACGCGCTCGTTCCATTGCATATCGCTTTGCAACGTTGCGCCTAGATATTTAACCAATTTGAATCTGTCGAACAGTACATTGCTAATGCTGTAATACAACATTACAGGTTTTTTTTTTTCCTACTCATCTACATTAACTCGTCTGTCATCCTCTCAATGACAACGCCTTCCTGTACACCACAGCATCATCGGCAAACAGTCGCAGATTGCTGCTTACCCTGTCCACCAGGTCGTTTATGTATGTACAATGTAACATCCGTACTACCACACTTCTATGGGGCACTCCAAACGAGAACCTTGTCTCTGATGAACAAGACGACGTCACATCTCTTGGACTTTTAACGGCAGATGCTAACTAATGTAAGTCAGACCACATTTGCATTTCACAGTGTATTCGGCTTGGTGAACAGAAGCGAGAGCCGCGTCGCTGTGAATGCAGCAGCGTCATCATTCACACGCGGCCCGAGGACAGCAGCAGGCACGCGGTGCCTGGTCTCTGGGCACCTGCTTGTCGGGCTGACCCAGCACCCCCTGGCTGACCTCGGCGGAGGACGCAGAACCGGTCCCTTCAGCTGTCTGCACTCAGCCGCGCCAACTTCGCTCTCGCCTAACCTCACGGGAGAGAGAGAGAGAGAGAGAGAGAGAGAGAGAGAGAGAGAGAGAGTGTGACATTCACCTTTATGTTTCTCGACCACTGTATTAGAGAGTTGCGCAGACTATCTTGTACGAATGTGAACGGACCGCCTGTTGGTTCTGTTCAGTGGTGCGCGGAGGGCATAGATTGTACGATCTTGGAAGATTCCAAATTCGCTTCACTTAATCAACCTGTCAGTTTACGATGTACGAGTAGGAAGCCACGTAGGTACCTCACTGCTTAACGCAAGACAACTTCCTTGCCTTTTCTCCTAGTCTCAGTAGATTGGGCAGTTCTTTAATCCCATTTGTTCGAAAAATAGATCACAGCACACGTAATGCTCCTTTTCTTTGGCCCTTCTCAATCATTTCAGTTACAGTTAGTAAGAAGAACGACATTTGTCGACGATACACCGCACTTACCTTGCTCAGAAGTATTCGAACACTGTGACTGCCTTCGTACATTTGGCCCTGACGCATTGCGCTAATGATGTACTAATTTTCTTTTACGTCTAAGTTACTACACAGCCATCCACACCGTAATTTTCGCTTACGATAACCCTTCTTCGTCTATAACGACATACTGCGACCTACAAAATCTTCCAGGCTCTCCAGTATCTCTTCGTAACTCTACGTCACGAAGCGTTTTAATTATTAATCAGCAGCACTGAATCAAGACTTTCAAAACATAAAACAGGTGTGTTCCAATAGCAGCCCCCTATAGATTCTGGAAGTCGAAACCTAGAGTTCAGATGCGGTAATTATCCCTGATAGTCAGATTTAATTCCTAGAACATAAGTGGAATGTAAAGAAGCATATCAAGTTTTGGGTATTTTTAGAACATATTGGTCATAGTTGACACAAGAACATTTCTGGTGTCATAAGGATAACAGCTCTGAGATAATTCTTATCTCTATTCTTCTCACCCCCTACCTAGCTGCAAAACTCTACTTGAGGAAAGTGAAGCCGAAGTGCGTTTATCTTGTATAATTTGAAAAATGAAAGTCATTACCGCAGAGGTTCGTTTCAAACCTATCACGGTCCTTAAGGAGGCGCTAATCCTGGCCCTTCTAGGACCAGAGAACCGACTTCGGCCAGTGAGTTATAGGAGCCCTATTGCCATGCCGTTTTCTATACCCTCCGTGCAAGCATGTTACGCATTGTACTGCCACAGGTGATAATAATTAAAAGTTATACGTAAAACACCACCTCGGCTGCTGTTAAGACACGTTTTAATTAGCGCTACTGGTTACGTTCATTGAACGTCCTCGGGTTGCAGGTGGCCTAGTACTTTACTTCTCAGTGTGCTTTGCTACACACGAAAACAATTTCAGTAGCGTGTGATTTTGTGCCAATGCTTATTATAGAAAACTATAAATACAAATGTCATTGCAGCATAATGCGGAAGGGCCAAGCCGAAGTGAGCCAACTGCACATCTCAATTGTCCACAAGCAACTGTCAACAGCAGCTTTCGGTTTATATGTAACACGAAGTGGCCAAACAAATGTTTGTTTCGATTCCATGCTTAAGAAGTTGCGGTCGTCACGAAACACTACTTTTAAGGAGAAGCATTAGCTTATTAGCTGTGTACTGTCGTGTTAGGCCTCAGCAACTATTGATTACTAGCACGCATTGAAACACAAAGCGAAGAAATCAATTTTGCGCGACCTACACAGAAACGACGTATTGTTTGTCACTTGCTTGTGGCCGCCGACGTATGAGCTTGCGCACTTCGGCTTGTCTCTTCCTCATTATACTGCAGTGGCATTTGTACTACATAGGATCTATTCTATCACGAAGTTTGGCGTAAAATCACTTGCCGCTGAAACCATTCACGTGTACCAAAGCATTCTGCAGCGTTATAAGCACCTGTCACATGACAATGTTGATTGAATGTAACCGCTAGTAGAAATTGAAGCATTCCTTAACCATTGCTGAGGATGTTCGCCATACACTGTACCTTAAAAAAGGACTGTAAGCAGGAAATGCCATGTTAACTGCCAGAAAAAATCTCAAGACCAACAGGGATCCAACTCCGGACTCAGAGAGAGACAGAGAGAGAGAGAGAGAGAGAGAGAGAGAGAGAGAGAGAGAAAGAGAGAAACAGGCGACTGTTCTGCTTGCTTTAGAAAATGTGACTGCGCCGTACTCCCAGTACGCCACCGTAATTTTGGGGAACACTTTCCTAATTTTGGCACGTGTATGAACGAGAGCAAGATAGGGGTCTATCTTATCAGCATGTGAACAACGCTTCAGGAGAAAGGTCGCTGATACCGACCGGCCGCCTAACTCGCACTACGGAAGCGAAATCCATGTAGGAACCAGTCCTATCTACGTCGCTCGTCTAGTGTGTCAGTTCGCTCTTCGCTTACCGTAACATGAATAAAAATAGATATCTGTATTATATTGTGCGTCAAAGCACTTACTAACCGGAGTTACATCCCTCGTTACTTAAGTCTGCGAACATATCGCAGCAAGGGTGGATCGTTATTACTTGGAAGTTAAGTTCCAAAAATGGTTCAAATGGCTCTGAACACTATGCGACTTAACTTCTGAGGTCATCAGTCGCCTAGAACTTAGAACTAATTAAACCTAACTAACCTAAGGACATCACACACATCCATGCCCGAGGCAGGATTCGAACCTGCGACCGTAGCGGTCGCTCGGTTCCAGACTGCAGCGCCCAGAACCGCACGGCCACTTCGGCCGGCGTTAAGTTCCAGCACGTGAGTCACTGTATTAATAGCATTTTGCGTTACATACTTCACCCACAGCAAAACAACCAAACTACTACCCCGTATTCTAATCTCTCAGTTTTCTAGTGAAAAGTTAACGTTTCGTAAAAAACTCAGCTGAAGTCGCACTAACTTGGCCCTTCTCCAAGGTAGGCTTCTTCATACTTACAAACTTCTTGTAACATGAGTCCGCATACTGGTATCCTTAAAAGACGTCACGTAGAACGTCTGGCTGTAGAAGTTTTCATTCTGAAGAAATTGCAACAGCAGAATATAAGCTTTTACAGCTTTAAACTCGGTCTGACATACTTTAAGCAATTCATACTCGTCTTTACAGTCCTCTTTAGTGGCTATTTATTCCCTTCTTACACCGTTCATACAGCTTTACCGCTTTTCTGATAATTCCAACTATTTCTTGCCCGCTCTCGCCACATCCACGATTTAGTTCCACAGAACAGTTGTCTCTAGACGTAGTGTTTCAAAAAAGATTTTCAAATCCTTGTCAGTATTATTCGATCAACCGGTACTAAACGAGTACATTGGCATTACGAAAAAACCAAATGCGAAATAGCGCGAATGGTTCGACGATATTACACGAAGAGAACTTTTACTGAAAAAACAAAAGGACGTGGATATTGCATATATCCTCGATGTGGCTATTCGATAGCTTTCGGCACATCACTTCACGACTCAAGTTACTTCCTGGTAGACAGAAATGTTGTTGTTGTTGTGGTCTTCAGTTCTGAGACTGGTTTGATGCAGCTCTCCATGCTACCCTATCCTGTGCAAGCTTCTACATCTCCCAGTACTTACTGCAACCTACATCCTTCTGAATCTAGGCAGTGTATTCATCTCTTGGTCTCCCTCTACGATTTTTACCCTCCACGCTGCCCTCCAATGCTAAATTTGTGATTCCCTGATGCCTCAGAACATGTCCTACCAACCGGTCCATTCTTCTTGTCAAGTTGTGCCACAAACTCCTCCCCAATTCTATTCAATACCTCCTAATTAGTTATGTGATCCACCCATCTCATCTTCGGCATTCTTCTGTAGCACCACATTTCGAAAGCTTCTATTCTCTTCTTGTCCAAACTATTTATCGTCCACGTTTCACTTCCATAAAGCTGCATGCCCTCGGGAAAAATTACGGCTGTAGTTTCCCCTTGCTTTCAGCCGTTCGCAGTACCAGCACAGCAAGACCGTTTTGGTTAGTGTTACAAGGCCAGATCAGTCAATCATCGAGACTGTTGCCCCTGCAACTACTGAAAAGGCTGCTGCCCCTCTTCAGGAACCACACGTTTGTCTGGCTTCTCAACAAATACCCCTCCGTTGTGGTTGCACCTACGGTACGGCCATCGGTATCGCTGAGGCATGCAAGCCTCCCCACCAACGGCAAGGTCCACGGATCATGGGGTGTCACATATCTCTCTCAACCTGGTATCGTCTGGGTATGACTGTCCTATGAGTAGGAAGTAGACAACTCGAGAAGAAGGGCCTGGACCTTCTCGTATAGCTTTCTCATGTGCGTTGATCGCCAGTTACCAGACGGAATTGACTCATATGCTGGATGGAATCCATGCGTAGGATTAACAACCGTTTCATAAATTGGGTAGTCTGGAGTGCGTTTTTAGTCGGTCTGCTGAATCCATAGAGGTAAATAAACACCATCCCTCCCATCACTGTCGAGAAGCAATACACACAACAAAATATACACTTCCCGCACACGGGTGGAGTCAGCAAGTCTCCCACCTATAATACCTTCGCAGAATATCGCGGCGTACACAGTTTCATAAAACTCTCGTACACAGTTTCATAAAACTCTTCAGTGCTGCAGACAGCGTCATGTCGTAGAACGATGTACCGACGTTTCCGCAACTAGTATTACATACGCTGATGATGGCCACTGCAATAGCGCCCGAAACATTGGTTTACAAAATAAAACTCAGAAGTATTTAACTGGGATTCCACGTCTGTTGTTAATGTAGCGGAGAAAAAGGCATGCCATCGCAAAAACAAAGTAATGCCAAATTTAGACTCGTCAAGTACTCATGATGCGCGGAACACGTGTTTCATAACAAAATTCTGTTGTAAAGTACCAGTCGTAATCGAATTAATATTTATATTTACTGCTGATTACTTGCTTCGGTTATACAGTGTGTTCAAAAATTCAGTGCCCAAACTAACAACGATGATACAGGACACAAAAATATATTTCGGAAAAAAAAAGGCTCTGAGCACTATGGGACTTAACATCGGAGGTCATCAGTCCCCTAGAACTTAGAACTACTTAAACCTAACTAACCTAAGAAAATCACACACATCCATGCCCGAGGCAAGAGCACTGAGCATGCTTGGGTCAAACACGAGTGGAGCAGATAAATGTCTTTGTGTCTTACGTCTTTACACGAAATGTTAGTTTGAGATACGTAGTATGTCGTGATGTCATGTTCTTCTACACTAGTAGGTAAACAACGGGTAGCACTGATGCCTGCATGATAGTTACAGGTCAACATGGAGCTCTTACACGTGGGAAGAACTGTAAGCCGGCCGCGGTGGTCTCGCGGTTCTAGGCGCGCAGTCCGGAACCGCGCGACCGCTACGGTCGCAGGTTCGAATCCTGCCTCGGGCATGGATGTGTGTGATGTCCTTAGGTTAGTTAGGTTTAAGTAGTTCTAAGTTCTAGGGGACTAATGACCACAGCAGTTGAGTCCCATAGTGCTCAGAGCCATTTGAACCATTTTTTGGAAGAACTGTAAGGAATGCACTTTGTTTAGTGTGCTACTGAAGGCCCCATTACACTTCTTTGTCTACATGAAAGCCGAGGTGTGCTCTACCCTTATTGACTCTGAGGCAGAACTGGTTGCGCGGAAACTTTTCGGTGAAGCAACTGTAACCGGCGTTTCTTATCTTGCTGCGCTAGAACTATGGCTCTTAACTCAACTGGAAGAAGCCGAACCACGAAAATTTTATTTTGCAGCAAGATGGTGCACCGCCTCGCTGACGTAACTCAGTAAGCGATTGGTTAAACAACGTTGTACCCGACTGCTGGACTGGCCGCAAGGGTGCGGATGAAAGAGCATGTTTCGGATGACCTCCACGTTCACACAGGGTCCGACGCCACTCGATTTTAACATTTGGGATTTCATAGAGGATCATGTGTATGTGGCTGCACTACCAGCCTATCTGCCCGACTTTAGAAATCAGCATCCGGCACACTGGTCGATGTTTGGCAAGGACTCGTCTATCGACTCGATGTGAGACGAATGGTGCTCACATGAATACTTATTTATTTATAACTGTAAGTTGTAATAAACACTACAAAGCCTTAAGAGCAGTATATACATTTTAAAACACCATGTACATTGTGTGGCGATAAAAAACAATACTTGTTAATATAGTTTTAATTTCTGAATAAAAATAAGAAATCTATTAGGTCTACGATAAAGATGAAAACGAGAAAGGTACAGACAGACCCTTCACCAACGCGGAGTCTGAAAAAGTAATACAGCAAGCCGCGAACAAAAAGTGGAAGAAACAATGGACTAGACGAAAACGCAGACTAGATGTACGCGTGTATCCGCATCGGCTTTCAGTGTACACAGAATGCAGGGTAGCCAAACGAATGTTGGTTTGCGTACGTCCACTGAAGAAGTTGCAGCCGTCAGAGAGTGCGCCTATTTTTAACGAAAAGTATTAGGGAGGGAGGTGAGCACTGTGGCGTTAGGTCTCGCCTCGTATTTTACGATTAAGCCGTAGCTCGCATTGAAATGCAAAAAGAAGAGGAAATCAGTTAGGCCTGACCTGTCCGGACAGAGAAGCGAGCAGGTGATTAAGATGGCGGTGGAGATAGCGCGTTCCTGCCGGGCCCTGCCTGCCCCCCCCCCCCCCCTCTCGCGCCACCTTTCCACTCCCTCCCACCCTCCCTCCCCCTGCCACGCAGCCGCCCAGCACTGTAATTACGGCATCGACCCGTCGCGGCGTGGCCCCGCTATCATCTCGCTAGTTACGGCGCGCCCGCCGGACACGTAAGCCGTAGCCGTGCTGCCCGCACGCTCGGCCGCACACCACCCTGCCACACAGCCAGCCGTGGCCGAATTCCTCTGGATACATTGCTTCATTTCCTTTCCTTCTCCTACTGGAAATGAAAACTCTTCAAACGTGTACGCTCTATAGGCATTTATCGCTACCGATATTTCTGTGACTCGGTCACGAGATACGTAGAGCACGAGGAGATGATGCAGTCGTGTTATGGAGGGCGCAACTATGCGCGTATCAGCTTCAGATTGGAGTGGTGAAATAAGATGGAGTATTTCTCACGTGCACAACCAAAATAATGAACTTGCTGAAGCTAAATTCCGCGAAAAGTTAAAAAAGTCACATAAATGTTAATGGTTCACCATTCATTAAAAGAAGTAAAGCTCTCACCCAACCAAGTGTTGGATTTAAAACCGCAGTGCTTTGCTAGATAGGTCCTAATGGCTTTGGTATGCCATTACCTTCCTTTCTCCGAGCATCCGGCCAGTTATTGGGGTTACTTTTAACAGACATTTTTGTTATCTATCACATAAAGCTATCTAGTAATAACCAGTGATATCACGAAATAATAAAGCCTGGTGCCGGCCGAAGTGGCCGTGCGGTTAAAGGCGCTGCAGTCTGGAACCGCAAGACCGCTACGGTCGCAGGTTCGAATCCTGCCTCGGGCATGGATGTTTGTCATGTCCTTAGGTTAGTTAGGTTTAACTAGTTCTAAGTTCTAGGGGACTAATGACCTCAGCAGTTGAGTCCCATAGTGCTCAGAGCCATTTGAACCATTTTTGAGCCAATAAAGCCTGGTACAAACACTGGGAAGCAGCTCTTCAGTTACAGAATGGCACAGTGCTGCAATAGAGTTTCCACACTCTCTTTCAGCATGACAATGCCAAACCATACAAGAGTGCAGCGAAAATCTGCAACAATCCGACGCCTTGAGTTGACTGTCATCGATCATCCTCCATGCAGTCCCGACTTGACTCCATCCGATATCCATCTGTTTCCAAAACTTAAAGAACACTTTCGAAGACTTCAAGTTGATAGTCATGAAGCGGTGCAAGCAGAGGTGCGGTTGTGGCTCCGTGAAGAAAGTCAAACCTCCTATAGCAACGGTATCAACAAACTCATCTCTCGTTGGGAGAAATGTATTCATCGCCAGGGTGACTACATTGATAATTAAATACGTACACATTAAGAATACATAAGTAGAATGTTAATAAAGTTTGTTTATTTTTAAAAAAATTGGTGGCATTACTTTTCAGCACGTCCTCGAATATCGCGCACTTTTCAGTGACTTGAAGAGTGTGGTTCTAAATGGAGACGCGCTGACCCCTACCCCTTAACAATTTAGGCTGGAGACAAAAAAAATGGCTCTAAGCACTATGGGACTTAACATCTGAGGTCATCAGACCCCTAGATTTAGAACTACTTAAACCTAACTAACCTAAGGACATTACACACATCCATGCCCGAGGCAGGATTCGAACCTGCGACCGTAGCAGCAGCGCGGTTCCGGACTGTAGCGCCTAGAACCGCTCGGCCACAATGGCCGGCGGCCGGAGACCAAAACAAAGCGCAGAACCTACCATCTACAATAAAGTAACTATGACTAAATAAGCGTGCACATGTTTTCGTGACAGAATATATAACAACACTTGTTGAAATATGGCCCACACCCGTAACTAAGAGGGCGGCGCGTGTCACTGCCACGCGAGGACCCGAATTCCATTTCCTGTACAACCACGGACTTTTTTTTGTTTTTCCTTGTTGAGAGGACTGGAGGGGGGTCCACGGAACCTCACGACGCCTACAGAGTTGCTACGTGGCTGATATGTGACGGATCCAAGGTCTGGAACGTTGACAACAGCCGGGAGAGTCACGTGCTGAGTACACGTCCCTCCACACCACATCCGAATGACGCCACAAGCCAGATGATGACGCAGTGGGGACTGTGCATCCTGCTGTCCTCTCGGCATGATCAAAGAACTCAATTTCGTAAAATGTTACGTACTGGAACGACAAATGCTAACTAGTGTGTCCCTCCCTCAGTGGAGTTAGCCTTGCTGTTACCAGGCAGTGTCGTACCGGTATGAGCGCGTATCGTATACTTAATGCGGTACAGCTTGTGAAGTGTGACTCAATAACTTATCTACGTTTAGCATTCTGTCAGGAACGTAAGTCTGTACTGATGTTTTGACCCGTACATTTCAGCTATCTTCTTGAGTATTTAATAATCGCTTTCGGCGACAACTTCAGTGCGATCCTACTAATTGAAAATCAACAGATTTTAAACTACTTGTGGTACGGACATTTAAAATTCGATATTCTGTTACGAAGGACGTAATTCCTCGAAACCAAATGGTCTCTCCAAATAGCCATGTTTGGAAGCGGATTAAGGAGGGGGAACAAGATTTATAGCGACAGAAAGTTATCATGTTTTAATTAAATAATTCGCCTGCCATATTGTCATTGTTTCTTGAGACTAGGTCATAAGAAGAAGATATGAATGTTTCACCGACAGATCAGACAAGCGCAGGAAACTGGTGGCAGGTATGCAAGCGAAATATCGCTACAACAAAAATAGGCAGCACCTCGAAAATCTCATCGACTGCTCAGAAAATCTGGTACTTATACCGATGGCTCCAGTGTGCTTCATTTGTAGTCCTTTGCACTCACAGGAAAAGAAAAAAAAGAGTAAATTTTTCAGTCCCTTCTACAAGTTAATGTTGGCCCGAGCTTCAGTGGGAGAGCTAGTATCTCATACTTTTATTCACATTAACCACAATAATTTATGCCCGCACAAGCTTAACAAAACATCATTTTTCAAAATGCTCCGAATACTTCCTACGCCTTAGAAATATACGACGCTTTACACTCTTTGGAGTTTGGGCGGAGAATAATTTACTGTACTGTAATAAAGGAAGACGCATTACATCCTGTGAAATCTGCGGTTAGCATTCCTGATATCAGTGTGATTCGTCTGGGGAGAGATGCGGACAGCTGCCTACTTGTTCCGTCTGCAGCGCGCTCAGGAAATGACGCACAAACCGGAGTCGCAACTTCTGCTCTGTGTGTACTCAGCAAACCATAACATTTACCTCTGCTCTTTACGTAACGACACTGTAGCTCATTGCCTGTCCGGTTCCAGACGAACGTATAATAAAAAAACACCTGTCACTAAAATGTTCCACTTACACAACTGAAGAGGCTTAGGAGCAGCAACGGGTAGTGAGCACAAACCTCTCTCTTCGAGAACGTCTCCTAAAACCCCGCGCGCAGAGTGGTTCAGAGAGAGTGTTTGAAAGACAGAAAGTGTTGGGCTAAGCACACCAGGTGGATCTGTTCGTCACTGCAAACACAAGTGCCTTGTACAAATACGTCACGAAAGTCTTCACCAAACAGTCGACGTCAACAAAACGCACACTGTTTCGTTAAACTTGACAATATTCTAACATGAAGAGAGTTTCTGTATCTTTTTCTGATCAATCTTTGGTACGAATAGGAACGTTTCCAGGTGTAACAAGATGTGTTTGTGATGGTGTCACAAAGCCATAAGACTGTAGCGAAATGCAGGAAAACCCGTGCAGCAACGAAGCTGGTTGTAAACATTCTGCCTTATTAAATATGCGGAATGAGCGACAGTATTCCATTATAACACTGGCGATAAGTCAGTAATAACCGTCGAACCTAGAAGCGCCCGTCCTGGTTGAGATCAAGTGGGACCATCGACTACATAATAATGAAGTTGCGGAAAAGGCAGGTACCAGGTACTCCTAACCACATTAATTCTCCCGTAAAAGCTTGGGAAACTCTCGCTCGAGTGATACTGGGGTATGTTCTCCCGTCTAGAACTCCTACCAGGCAAAATAATAAAAGAGAGAAAAAAAGAATGAACGAAGAGTGGCGAGTTTCGGCACGTGTTCGTATAGAGCAGGTGTGTCCAACGTTTTATCCGACTTGGGCCACATTGGAAAAATCCGAGTAGTTTGCGGCCGCACATAATATATTTAATACTAACAATAACTGCACAAAAAGGTAATTTAGAATTTATGTTTATTTTCAAAAAAGCAAGACGGAATTAATTTGATATGTATGCTTGCCACGGGCTAGACACCCCTGGTTTAGAGCGGCACGCAGATGCTCATCGAACTCCAGTGGCAAGACGCTACGACAGAGAGGTTGTCCATCGAGCGGAATTTCCAAATAGAGTCAGGTACCGTAATTAATTCAACTCACACACATCCCACGAAATGACGAGGTTCAAATGGCTCTGAGCACTATGGGACTTAACATCTATGGTCATCAGTCCCCTAGAACTACTTAAACCTAACTAACCTAAGGACATCACACAACACCCAGTCATCTGACGTGGTTCAAAATGGCTCTGAGCACTATGGGACTTAACATCTATGGTCATCAGTCCCCTAGAACTACTTAGACCTAACTAACCTAAGGACATCACATAACACCCAGTCATCACGAGGCAGAGAAAATCCCTGACCCCGCCGGGAATCGAACCCGGGAACCCGGGCGTGGGAAGCGAGAACGCTACCGCACGACCACGAGCTGCGGACGAAATGACGAGGACGGGAAAATCGGACAAACCAGAGCTCATGCGGAGATTTCCCCGTTGCTGCGAATGGAACAGGAAGGGGAGATATGACAACTACTCCAAGTACCATCCGTTAAACGCCATAATGTGATGTAGTCTGAAACTTATGCAGTTAGCCATCGAGTGCCACCAGCCACCTAAAATAGGCATAGGTAAATAATCCTCGGCGGCACTTTCACGCTTCCAAGCTAGGGCTACGCGACATGATGGTTCTACTGGACACAGCGATGTGATCTCTACACAGGAAAAGATGCAGCATTGCAAGTCGCTGCCGTCCAGGTGCCCCAGTCCATTAGGCGACGCAAGCGACGCACGGAGTAAAAGGGCCAGACGATTAAAATTTAAAATTTAACGTCCTGCTCATAAATCTCCGTCCTAATTATTCAGAGGCAGCGCCTTCTCCCTGTATCTCGCAGTTTACGTAAGCCTGGCTCCTACGGTCTCGGAGGTGGATGTCGCGGTATCTAACACGAATGTTGGCAGCTTTCGCTCGGTATTGTGTTCGCCGCAGCCACAAGTACATACCCGGAAATAACGGCAATTTCAGGGACCACAACGCCGGCATATTATGCCTTCTGGTACATGATTCCTCAATGCTCGCTGCTCCAGTCTCAGGCTGTAGGCAGTCCACCGTAGCTTTCCAGACACCTACCTGTTACGTTTCCTATGTCTTTTACAGAATTCATGAAGATAGACGTTGACTGTGGATACTGTATCACAGAGACAGTCCCTGCGACTGTTTACAGATGTCACTAAACCCGCCCAAAGATGTAAACAACCACGCATGAGCAGCGCCTATCAGACAGAGGAGGTCAGACAGCCGATCAGTGCCAGTCATTCCACCAGGAAGGAAGTACACGGCTCGTGTTGCCTGTACTTCAACCATGCCTAGACGGTCAATACCGCGGTTCGATCGCGTCCGCATTGTTACTTTGTGCCAGGAAGGGCTCTCAACAAGGGAAGTGTCCAGGCGTCTCGGAGTGAACCAAAGCGATGTTGCTCGAACATGGAGGAGATACGGAGAGACAGGAACTGTCGATGACATGCCTCGCTCAGGCCGCCCAAGAGCTACTACTGCAGTGGATGACCGCTACCTACGGATTATGGCTCGGTGGAACCCTGACAGCAACGCCACCATGTTGAATAATGGTTTCCGTGCAGCCACAAGACGTCGTGTTACGACTTATACTGTGCGCAATAGGCTGCATGACACGCAACTTCACTCCCGACGTCCATGGAGAGGTTCATCTTTGCAACCATGACACCATACAGTGCGGTACAAATGGGCACAACAACATACAGAATGAATTGCTCCGGATTGGCATCACGTTCTCTTCACCGATGAGTGTCGCATATGCCTCCAACCAGACAATCGTCGGAGACGTCTTTGGAGGCAACCCAGCCAGGCTGAACGCCTTAGACACAGTGTCCAGCGAGTGTAGCAAGGTGGAGGTACCCTGCTATTTTCGAGTGGCATTATGTGGGGCCGACGTACGCCGCTGGTGGTCGTGGAAGGCGCCGTAACGGCTGTACGATACTTGAATGCTATCCTCCGACCGATAGTGCAACCATATCGATAGCATATTGGCGAGGCATTCGTCTTTATGGACGACAATTCGTGCCCCCATCGTGCACTTCTTGTGAATGACTTCCTTCAGGATAACGACATCTCTCGACTGGAGTGGCCAGCATGTTCTCCAGACATGAACGCTATCGAACATGCCTGGGATATATTGAAAAGGTCTGTTTATGGACGACGTGACCCATCAACCGCTGTGAGGGATCTACGTCGAATCGCCGTCGAGGAGTGGGACAATCTGGTCCAATAGAGCCTTGATGAACCTGTGGATAGAATGCCACGACGAATACAAGATGCATCAATGCAAGAGGACGTGCTACTGGGTATTAGAAGTACCAGTGTGTACAGCAACCTGGGCCACCACCTCTGAAGGTCTCGCTGTATGGTGGTACAAACATGCAATATGTGGTTTTCATGATCAATAAAAAGGGCGGAAATGATGTTTTTGTTGATCTCTATGACAATTTTCTGTACAGGTTCCGGAACTCTCGGAATCGAGGTGATGCAAAACTTTTTTTGATGTGTGTATATTTACTTGCCAAGTTTCGGAAGCTATTATCTGAAAAGCTTACAAATCTGCGGGCTGCATTATGACGTTCCATGAAGCGTAATGTGTCTGCAATGGCAAATGAATTTCAGTTACTTGAGGGAGATTTGCGGAGTAGCTTATGGCAAAGGGAATGTCTCGTGTGAGTCTGCAACGTTTCCATAATTGAGAGGTCGTGAGTCACCGTGTACGAGCATTCGAAAGTCATATTGTACAAATCATTCCGTTGGGCATACTATGAGTTTGCTTGTGATCTCTACAAATATTACAAGAATACAGTGTGGTGGTGTGTGCTGAGCATTATCTTGAGTAATTATTGATAACGTACAGTATGAACAGTCCAGTCCCTTGGTGATGCAGACACAACGCCCCTTGACTTGTATGATCAACAATCGCAGAAGTGTGCCGATGATCAGAGACACTACGGTTTAGCAGGGAAGAAAGACAATAAAGGTCCAAATAAAAAAAAGAACCCTTACACAGCATTTTACCCTTACTATAACTTAGAGGATTTACGGTGCTAGATACTGCTATGCAATTTTTTGCAACTGAGAACGTTTATCCGATTAATTTCTTTTCATGTCTTTGCCAGCATCTCTTCCGTCACAGCCTCTAGAACATCTCACATCAGTGCCCTAGGAATCGCATATCAGGAACTGGTGAACTGAACACTTTCTCCTTAACGTAATTCCACAAAAAGTCAAGAGGCTTACATCCGGTAAACTTGATGCACATGATGTTGGACCGCCTTGTTTGACAGTGCACCATCTCGTTGAACCATTACCCAAGGTTTAAATTTCTCTAACTGAGGTGCAACGTAAAGTGTGGAAGTGTATCCACAAAAAAACTTCTTCAGTTAAGCTAGTATAGTTCCGGAGAAATAAATTTCTGTGATCGCGGAAAGACTTCACGCTCACTTATACCGCACACTCCGCAGCAGAGACAAAGATTCATTCTGAATGCAACCCCCAAAATCGACACTGCGCAATATCCTTTTTTTTCCTTTTTTTAAAGAGTACAGATAAGAGCTTCTAAGGAGTTTGGAAAATAGATGACAGGTACTAGCACATTGAATATGTGGGGAAGCTGCCTGGATAGCGCCCCATAGGGATGACAGTCCACCTTCGAATCCCGACACGGCACGCAGTTTAATCCGTGAGAAAATTTAGGATTCTGTGCAAAAAGGCTTGTTGGGTACCACACATATAAAAATTAGAAAACAAAAAAATATTTATGGAGAGCGCATGATAATGCTTGTGACTCATACTCAACATAAAGCGATACCATCAAGGATGAATTATGCTGACCAATGTTCCGCGTAGTTCGCAATACGCTGACTTGATGGTATGTTTTCGGGCTTCCATTTGAAATGACAATCCTATTTGTGAGCACATTTCGACAAGTAAAATAGTCGTTCTCTTCAGACGCTGCGAGTGACTGTCTTTTACGTGTGTTTGCTGCCTAAACTTCGACCACACAACTAGTTTAGCAGTCGCTGTGTGTGCAAAAATGGAATCGTCAACGTGGCTATAAATCACAGAACATTAGCCCAGTCGAGAAAACCATAGAAATCGTAACATCGAGACAATAAGCGTAGCAAATTAATAGTTTACATACCGCCCACACAACTACCCTATTAGAATGGAACCCTTTACCTATATGCTGAAGCGTAACGCTTCTGATCCAAGCTGTTTACCAGAAAACAAAAGCGAACTGCCTGCCCGCAGCGGCACAGAAAACCCTTCATCGACCAAACAATCTGTCCTGTGCCAATAACAGATCTCGTTAGCCACAATCAACACGATCCTGGATGCCCTTCTTCAAACATGGCGCATATTAATTTGGTCTATTACTGTGCGAGCCGCGCATGCCTGCCTGCAAGCGCGCGAACAAATATAATCGCTTGCTTGACGAAGTTCTATCGTCACGGTGTCACGGTACATTATTCCCACTATGGATATTTACTTTCTCTCTCTCTCTCTCTCTCTCTCTCTCTCTCCCACCCTCCAATCATCTTCCTTTCAAATTTCTCTAAAACTGACCTGTGGAATACTGAATGAGCACTGCGAATCTTATCAATATGATAAGAACTTGCAAGAAGCACTGAAAGCAAATGTAAAGGCTTTGCAGGAATACAGCTCTGCGCGAGACCCTGATTCCATCACATGCCAAGAGAAAATCGTGGAAAGGATTTGCGGATTATCAGAAAAAATAACTGAATACGCAAGGTACTCCTACCACAAAACGATGTTTGGAACATTTTACTTTCCAACGTTTAATGGTCAACTGCATGTCGAGAGTAGCTACTTCAAATATTGTCTTACACTGATACTTCAATTCCATTCAACATTCTTAGGCCTCCGCGCTGTGTAGACACTGTCGAAAATGTTTGAATTTCGATGTAAAGTAGCGCAGGGCCCTGCGATCATTATGTGAATACCGGAAACATGCACTGCCGCCTAAAAGCTGCGATGAGTACGGGCACACTCTCGGAAAGACCTTTCTTTACGGCATAACATCAGGGTAGTAGTTTCGCTTTTGTTTTGTAAAGGCAAAAAGCAAAAATGTCAGTACCAATCGTAGCTGCGCGTTTCCAAGCACCTAAAAACATAAAAGAAATTGTGTAAGATACTAAAGGTGATCGTCAAATCCTAAATCAATTAGGGAACCTAAATCGATAATTAGTGACTGGTTACCAACTTTTACGAACTGCCTAAACTAGAAACAACCGAACTACCTACTAAAGAAGCATTCAATAATGCTATTCACAGCACTATATTGCTACTGTGTAAGGCACCTGTGACTTCCGAACATAAAATTGCAATGCACTGCCCCATCGTTGATCCTTCCAAAAATCATACACTTCCCTCCAAAACTCATGCACTTCGTAGAGTTTTCACCACGACACGCCATTCAATTCTCAGAGCACAACAATCGGTCTTCTAGTTCCCCCCTAGAATCCTTCGAAAGACACTCAGTTTCTTCAATAACGTTCACTAAATACTATCTCCTTCCATAGGCAGCATGATGAACTCAGTGTCAATATTCAATGTGACTATCAAACATTGGCGTGATCTGTGGTGACAACGAAGACTGTTTCAAAAGGTAAACAAGTTATTCTTAATACACTTACATGAGTAAAATAGGTCAAAGACGCATTAAAATTAATCTCTCTCTTTCTCTCTCTGTCTCTCTCTCGACGAACCCAACAGCCTTACAAGCGGCGGCAATTATATGGTGGCCGCGCAATTAGCTGCGTGGGCTCAGACAGGAAATAAATGATATCGAAGATTATTATCGGGTAATGAGCGTACGCCAAGACAAAAAAGGGCGAGCGGATTAACACAACTGATGGAGCGGTAAACGACACTCACGGCGCTACCCCACGTTGATTCTTTTTTTCTTTTGTCTCCATTGATCTGTGACCAGACCGGAAGATGAAAAATGCACTGGCAAGTGACTAATGTCCGCATGGAAAATTAGACGCCAAGGCCCGCTTCCATTAACTGCATTAAGAAGCAGCAGCCACTAGCCGTTTAATAAGCAGTGGGCTCCACCTCCGGCTTTGACGGGCAACGGTTTGCTTGCAAGTGAGGCGCACAGAAGCTCGTATCAGACCACCAATGTACGGTATGAACAAACGAATACTGGAACAGAGGGCGGAGTTTTTGAATTTTCTACTGGGTAATTTTTAACATCACATACCACCAAGCTCAGTTCGACTCATTCACACGTCGTGTACGTACGAATTTTACAAATTCTCAAACTGGAGGTTTGCGTATTCCGAGAGTAAGAACCGGAAGTCAGCACCTGAGCTGCTCTTCTCAAGGCCCTCAAGTTCTGTGGTTCCAAATGGTTCAGATGGCTCTGAGCACTATGGGACTTACATCTGAGTCATCAGTCCCCTAGAACTTAGAACTACTTAAACCTAACTAACCTAAGGACATCACACACATCCATACCCGAGACAGGATTCGAACCTGCGACCGTAGCGGTCGCGCGGTTCCAGACTGAAGCGCCTAGAATTGCTCGGCCACACCGGCCGGCAGTTCTGTGGTATTCTGGACGACAACAAATGAAGCACGGCTTCTCAAGCTATGTTGCACTATCGGGATTTCATTTTCTTTTCTTTTTTTATTTACTCTCCGATTAACCTTTATTTTTATACCTCGCAGGTCATCTTGTTCTACGCAGGAAATAGAAAACTTTCTCTTGACTACCAGTTTCTACAGAATCTCTTCTAGACCATCGATGATTTTTACTTAACAAAAGAAAAAATGAAAGAAAAAAGACCAGGTGCGAGTAGAACTCGCGCACTGAACGTTACGCACAAAGTTAATTATGCATATATGTTCATCCATTCTGGGAAACGCGGAACTTGACGATTTTTGCCTGTTGTCGACACTGACACTCGCAAGACATCGGTCCCAGGGAGTCGAAGACTTTCCAGGACGTTTTAATTGCAAGTCTGAAGTCGAATAACAAACGAAAAAAGAAATTTTTTTGTGTAATATAATTACAAACCACCAATTTCAGATTTTTCTCCTTTATTTGTACTGTGAAACCTTTCTTGTTGCCAAATTTCGCGATTCTAGAACAATGAAATATACCCTATGGGTTTTGACGAGCGAGTTTACGAGAATCAAAATATGTGTCATAAACGGTCGTATCTTTTGATCGCAATGACTTAGAAGCTAAAATTTATTATACTGCAAGGGACTGTTCACTTTAGTAGGTGTCATAAATTTCAACTAGATAGGTCTACCCGTTCTTGAGGAAAAGGGGGTCTGAACAGACACACAGAGAATAAAGTAATCGTATGACTGTTTCTGAGGTAAGGACCCCAAAAAGCACTCGACATGTGGTTGGGCGAGCAGTCACCGTTTTATATTTCTTTCTTTATTCTAGCCATGAGTCCTTTTGGATACACTATGGCCGGCCGCGGTGGCCGAGCAGTTCTGAGCGCTTCAGTCCGGAACCGCGCGACTGCTACTGTCGCAGGTTCGAATCCTGCCTCGGGCATGGATGTGTGCGATGTCCTTAGGTTAGTTAGGTTTAATTAGTTCTAAGTTCTAGCGGACTGATGACCTCAGATGTTGAGTCCCATAGTGCTCAGAGCCATATGATACACTATGTCTATGCCCACCTTGAAGCGGGTTAATTCTTAAGTTCTTTCTAGTATGCAGCATATGACAAAGAGCATACCAACAATTGCGTGTACTCTGCTGCTTTGCTACGTTTCGGTTTCCCTTGTTCAACGAACGAGAATAGTCAAAAAGATTATCAGAAATTCCAATTTAGTTTATAGATGCGCTGCTGTGGCAACGTTGCTAAAAAAAGAAAACTGTGGAGTCCTGCACTTGAGAGAATGCAAGTCGATCATTTATCGCCAACTTTTGCATACCTAATGCATTTCTTCAATTCCTCTTCCCCACAACTGACCCTAACATAAAGAAAATAGTTCCCACACAGCAAGGAATGTTAAAAACTGTGCCCGATTATGTACTAACACGTGAGTGAAGTCGACTGAAGGTTGTCACGGGTGCCCCAAATAGCTTGAATTCAGATGGAAACTCCATATAAAAGTTGGCGCTTCATATCAAGCACGATTAATGCAGTAAACCTGTCTAAAGAAATCTGTTAGTGGTAGAATCTACATTAAATCAATGATAACATCGTAAGACTTATCTGTTGATAAAAGTGGGTCCTCACCGTGGAGCATCATGTAAGATGCCCAAGTATCGTGACGGACTCAGCGCCGGAATCACTACGTACCAATCGAGGCAACAGAGCAGCATCTATACACTAGCCCCCAAAAGTCTGGCGGTATGGAAGACGCACTGCAGTCTTGTCTGAACTCGTTTACCAGGAAAAAACAATTGCTACATATACATTAACGCCCTGCAGCACGTGATGGAGTGAGTCACGAAATGGACGTTAAGTCTTATCACGCATTTACATTTCAACCCTATGCATACAAACAACGCCTCCCGAAAGTAAACGTTACACAAGTAAGTCTGCTACAGCCGCTGATGATTTAGTCAGCCCCCACCGCCACCACTTTACCGCAAATATATAATACTGACAGTTCACTTGACAACGATCGATAAATTTTCGATTGTATCTTCGTGATGTGTCACGTTGGCTCTAGTTTTCCTACGTCTGGAAGCGCAGCGGAGTTCGCCGTGCATAGAAGGCGCTGAGTCGCAATTAACGCCGACGTATAAATAAATCATCAGGCAACCCCGACCGGGCACCATCCCACGCACAGTGCTTCAGTTCGCCTTGCGCCAGCTCAGCCATGTCACGCGTCTCACCAAACGTTCAGAAAAGCCAGCTTATAGTCATCCAAAACTAAAACTGGATGCGCTATAGGCAGTACAGATCACAGCAGATAAAAATCAGTTTATGGGAACAACACACCTCGCCTAAAGAAAATTCCAATTGCCTAGGAACACCATAAGACGAAACAAACATGTAGCGACAACAAAAATTTGTTCGGAGCTCTTATTTGCTGCTTATCATGGGCATTCGCCTAAAGCAGCAGGCTATCTGAGTACCACAATCGTCCTGAGTTACACTTCCATTGTCACTTATGTTTCTATCTACGATTTCCGAGCAACACAGCTACAGATTCTCCCACGGGGTATACGGCAGTAGCATTAATGGGGGAACGCCACAATGAAGATTACATAATGCGCAGTGGGCATTCAGTAATTCGATGTCCAAGAGAACTGAAAATACTTTCGAATAATTGCGAGTTGGTTTTAACGAAAGTGAGACTGATCATGCTGAGATCATAAAAAACTGAAACAAGAGCACAAGTTAAAAGGTACGGCAGTACTGAAGTTCCGGTAACAAGTATTTCTTTACAAAAAGAAACAAATTAACAACTATGACTAAAAATTTAAAGATCACTTTCTCCCTACATAATTACTTGCTATTTATTCTAACAAGGAAACCTCCCCATCGCACCCCCCTCAGATTTAGTTATAAATTGACACAGTGGATAGGCCTTGAAACACTGAACACAGATCAATCGAGAAAACAGGAAGAAGTTGTGTGTAACTATGAAAAAATAAGCAGATTATACAAACTGAGTAGTCCAAGTGTAAGATATGCAACATCAAGGACTGTGTAAGCTGAGGAGCGCCGTGGTCCCGTGGTTAGAGTGAGTAACTGCGGAACGAGAGGTCCTTGGTTCGAGTCCTAATCGAGTAAAAATTTTACTTACTTTATTTTCGCAAAGTTACGATCTGACCGTTCATTCATTGACGTCTCTGTTCACTGTAATAAGTTTAGTGTCTGTGTTTTGCGACCGCACCCAAAACCGTGCGATTAGTAGACGAAAGGACGTGCCTCTCCAATAGGAACCGAAAACATTTGATCGCAAATTCATAGGTCAACCGATTCCTCCACAGGAAAACACGTCTGAAATATTCTATACGACACTGGTGACGGCATGTGCTTCACATTACAGGAATATGTTGTCGACCCACCTAACTTGCACACTTGGCGAATGGGTAAAAAGTTTCTTCTACCTTGCCCGATTTAGGTTTTCTTGTGGATGTGATAATCACTCCCAAAAAAGTGATGAAGACATAAGAGTTTGTCACATAAACTGCAACAAATGAATGCAAGTTTCACAGTCGCACAGTTTTCCTTGTGCTCTGTCAAAACATACGTTTTTAACGTTTTCAAGTTTTTCCGTGTGTAGACCGTCAAATCCTGCATGTGTCCAATCAAATCTGAACATGTCCTGGAATTTTGGAGAGCGAAGTTGATCATGTCTGAGTGCATGAACTTTGATAATTGTCTGAAAATAAAAAATTAAAACTTTTCACTCGAGGGAGGATTGAACCAGGGACCTTCCGTTCCGTAGCTGCTCGCGGTAACCACGGGACCACGGTGCTCATCAGTGTACACGTACCTTGATGTGGCTTATCTTGGACACGGACTACTCAGTTTGTATATTTTGCTTATTTTTTTCATAGTTCCATACAACTTCTTCCTGTTTTCTCGATTGATCTGTGTTCAGTTTTTCAAGGCCTATCCACTGTGCCAACTTATAACGAAATCTGAGGGGGGGTGCGATGGGGAGGTTCCCTTGTAAGATTTCTGACGAAAGGCGCGCACAGATTTCCGAGATATAAAAGAAAACTTCATTTTCATCCATTTTTCCTTGCCGAACAAAATTCCACCAAAGCTCCCATTTTCTTCACAAAGCACATTAAAAATGAAGTTATGTCTTTGTTTAATAGTTGGTCAGTCACCCCTTCTAGCGGGAAACCCTTCAATGCCCACCGCTAACACCGTAGCATATAACATTTGATCTCATTTGATCTATGTATGAAGCTGCTTGAAATGAGACCGAATCTACATCTACGTCTACATCCATACTCCGCAAGCCACCTGACGGTGTGTGGCGGAGGGTACCTTGAGTACCACTATCGATTCTCCCTTCTATTCCAGTCTCGTATTGTTCGTGGAAAGAGTGATTGTCGGTATGTCTCTGTGTGGGCTCTTATCTCTGTGATTTTATCCTTATGGTCTCTTCGCGAGACATACGCAGGAGGGAGAAATATACTGCTTGACTCCTCGGTGAAGGCATGTTCTCGAAACTTCAACAAAAGCCCGTACCGAGCTACTGAGCGTCTCTCCTGCAGAGTCTTCCACTGGAGTTTATCTATCATCTCCGTAACGCTTTCGCGATTACTAAATGATCCTGTAACGAAGCGCGCTGCTCTCCGTTGGATCTTCTCTATCTCCTCTATCAACCCCACCTGGCACGGATCCCACACTGGTGAGCAGTATTCAAGCAGTGGGCGAACAAGCGTAGTGTGACCTACTTCCTTTGTTTTCGGACTGCATTTCCTTAGGATTCTTCCAATGAATCTCAGTCTGGCATCTTCTATACCGACGATCAACTTTATATGATCATTCCATTTTAAATCACTCCTAATGCGTACTGCCAGATAATTTTTGGAATTAACTGCTTCCAGTTGCTGAGCTGCTATATGACAGCTCATACAGTTAACGGTTAAGGAGACACATCACGAAATGCAAGAAACTCGAGTTCGCGTGTCCAGGTTTGCCACAAATATTTGTCAAAACGCGCTTTTTAAAACTCAGTTTCAGCATTTCCGAACGGGCTTCACTGACATCGTCTCATGGTATATAATCTTCAATGCTCTTATCATTATTCACTGATTTCAGCGGCTTTAATTCAACCCGTACGATGAAACGCTACACCTGAAGGTTTCTGTTTATCGGCGGTAGATTCCGCTCTTGGGATGTGGGCAGTGCAACTACGCACAACAATGTCGTTTAAATTGTTTCGATGTATAGGAGCCGTGTATTTAATCGGAAGACGTAATTTTCATTTCCAATTATGTAATTTTATAAAGTGAAATTAAATACTATGGCGCATCTACACAGGAAAAGTTATAGTTCGTCCTACTCGTATCAGAACGGACCTAGCAGTGGAGGACGGAGGATGATATGGAATAGCAGCTGGCTGGAAGATCCCACGCGGCTTTTGCCAGTAGATTAACGCTGCCACGACTCACCACGCTGATACATTTCCACGCCGGGCTGGCCTGGAAACTAGCCCCAATTCGTCACAATCCTCACTCAGTTTCACGGTTTATAGATCTGTAGTTGCTTTATTCGCGGCATCGTGGCTAATTCAACAGTGAAGACGACGAACCTCCTATATCGCGCCACAGAGGCTACTTAACGGATTCACACACAAAAAAATTAAAGGCATTAATTAATAAATAAAATAGAAACGGCATATATGGAGTGTGACGTTACTGGTCGTGTAATTATCAGACTGTCAGTCGTTAAAGGAGTGATTTCTGTTGGTCTTGGTATAATCCAGACTAATATGGCAGTTTTAGGTGGAGGTTTCTATAGTTTCGTGAGATACCGGGTAGAGGTCGTGACTCAACTACCACGTTTACCACTCTGCCAATCTCAGCAAAAACTGCCCTGTAGCCGTTACCGAATGCTTTGTGTACCTATTTTGGCTTTTTTCCGCGCTGTTCGTTGTTTTCTTCTCTTATTTTGAAATGAGTGAAGAGACTAATCCTGGACCACGATGTGGTTCGTGTACGACGCCCCTATCCCCATGACCATTATATCAGTTCTGCTTTCGCAAGATCACAAAACAAGAGCGTACGTAGGCTGCGAGCCCTGCGTCAGGCGAGGCTGGGCTTGATCCCTCTCTCCTGACTCGCAGCTCGGGCGGTCAGAGTACAGATCTGTTTACGCATGCGGACGACTGCCACGTTATAGTGTCCGCACTCTATCTTTAACTGAGGTTAACATAATGTTCCTCGCTGGAAATGCTTCGCATACGCGAAATTCTGTTCGAAAACGTGCTCAATCATCAGCGTCGTTCGATTAACGGTTGGGACCAGTCATTATCATGCACAGGACGGAAATTGCGTTCGGGCAGAGAATTCTCCCTTTTCCAGTGGTTTCTAAGAGGTCGAAAGCTGCGAGCAGGGTCCAATGGTGGTTCAAACATGGTTCAAATGGCTCTGAGCACTATGGGACACAATATCTGAGGTCATCAGTCGCCTAAAACTTAGAACTACTTAAACCTAACCAAGCTAAGGACATCACACACGTCCATGCACGAGGCAGGATTCGAACCTGCGACCGTAGCAGTCGCGCGGTTCCGGACTGAAGTGCCTAGAACCGCAAGGCCACCGCGGCCGGGGCAATGGTGGTTTCTAAGTGATATAACGAGTCAGAGGTAATTTTTCCTGTACTTCGAAAGAGCAAATGCGAGGTAAACGTATATAGTGAGACAGCACACTCTTCAAATGAAGACAATCAGACTGTCCGTCGCATTATACTAACGTAACTTCGTTTGCTGTAGTGACTTCTTTTGATTCTTTGATTTGATTTTGACGTTATTAGCAAGACAAGCATCAGTTGTGTTGCAGAATGTTTAGTAATTTTTAGCGGTTTGCTAAATAAAGTTTGCTTTTACTAGACTGTCAAAATGATTGATTCCACGCTACTCCCATTTTCAACTGCTATAAAAGAGAGCAGAAATGTCGAACAGCAAAAGTTAGTACAAATTAGTATGTCTATGAAAAGATCGATGCGGGGAGTATACAAAAAATTAAGTAGTCGTAAGTTTGCGGAAGTTCTTGCCCAGAACCCGAGCCAATTGTGGTCTTGAGCGAAACCACGAAACAGATCGAAGGCTGCTTCTCAGTCGCTCGTTGACCAATCCGGTATGGCAGCAGAAGACACCAAAAGCAAATCCGATACTTCACTTTACACAGTTTCGGAATCCACACTGAACGATGACGCCGCACACCACGCCAGTAAGAACAAAGGTCGAAAAACACAAAGCCGTGCACTCACATCTCACAGCACATCACGCGCTTTCCATGCTGATATCGGTGCGTTGATTGTTGAGATGTTGTACAGCTGGAACTGGCGGATGTAATTTACAGATACCGCCACACTACCCTCAGCTCGACGGGGAAGCTGATCACACTTGGCACTTAACAACAGCTCCGCGACACGATGCAGAAAACGAAAGCGTTACGTGCTATGTAAAGCTGTCATAAACCGCGCGGAGCGCGCACACAGACTGAAGAGATTCCGCGAGGCGTCAGCTTGCCGCCAGATAACACGAGAGCACGTCTACCGTTGGAAGTGCGAGATAAGGCAGCCACGAGATCTAATGCGTCCCGAGCTATCTTTCGACATCGCAAATCGGCAAAGGAACTGTAGCGCAGTACCAGGCTGTACGGCCCATCAATCAACTTGACACGATAATAGTTACACGACGAGAAAGCCACACTCACGCATTATGCAAGTAATTCACCTCTGACTGTACCAACCTTATTGTTTCACCTTTGGCACAGAAATACTAGGCACATTCTCGTGTGACACAGAGAAATGAATTTCAAGAACAAACAATAATGTTTTTCCAACAAAGAAGCGGACTGGTTAACTCTACTCATACGCCAGGTTAAACAGTCTAAATATCTGTAGAGAATGTATAACTTCTGCTTCTTCCTACAGCGGAGACCACTCAAGTGAAACGAAAGCAATACATTCATGCATTTTTTTTTGTAACTTTTCGAGCTAGTTTGTTTATGGTGCCACAAACGGCACGTGCAAAGTACTCACACAGTTGAGATTGCTAAACTGAGTAATTTGAAATATGGAACCAATGGTCTGAAATGAATACTTCTGGCGAATCGAGATCTCAAGTGAGCAACAAGTGTAAGGTACGTGATTTTTAACTTCGTATGGAAAAACCAGAAAAAAGATAATATAAACGTTTGAGATGGGCTGTGGCTGAAAATTGTTCTAATTAGGTGGACTGATATGACAGTGAGGAGGTGCTCCACAGAATCGGCGAGGAAAAGCCAACATTAAAAACCCAAGAAGAAAGGATAATAGAACTTTTATTGCGACATCAAGAAATAATCTCCATGAAACTCGTGGATGCTGTAGACGGTGAAAGCTGCAGGTGAAGACAAAGGCTGCAAATTATCCAACAAATAATTGAGAACGTTGGATGGAAATGCTACTCAGAGATGGAGAGGCTGACACAGACAGGAACGTGTCTGGCAAGTCGCACCAAACCAGTCAGGAGAAAAGGTGGAAGGAAAAAAAGAAAAGTGCCTGCCGATGATGTTTTGAAAGAATGGTACACAGCGGTATATGACATTCGAAGAAAACCTCCACGTCGACGCAGTACTAGAGAAGCAGCAACTACACCCTCAGTGTTAACATGTAAAATTGGGAACGTCGGTACTTACGGCTGCAGCGTTGGCCAACTGAGACGCGCGAATGCCTTACCTTTTGCAGGCCTGTAGAAGGCGGTTACGACTGCAGTCGGGCACTGAGGAGGACACACATACGGTGAAAACGACCGCACTTGGTGCAGAGCGTAATACAGTTCTCTGGCTACAACGCTATACACGCTCGTGTGACGGCGACCGGAAGGGTGGCGTGCTCGTCACCTGGGCGGAGCCTTCAGCTAATGTTGCCACACTATCAGAACTCTATGGAAATGCCCCCACAGGAAGGGGCACGAGAGCACTTGGCCATACAGTGACAACGTAGCACGCACTGCCACTTGTACTGAGAGTAACAACT
Organism: Schistocerca nitens; assembly: GCF_023898315.1. Lineage (NCBI taxonomy): Eukaryota > Metazoa > Arthropoda > Insecta > Orthoptera > Acrididae > Schistocerca > Schistocerca nitens. Next base: position 617,242,546 of record NC_064618.1, read on the forward strand.
GAGACTTGTGAGACACAGGAAGAAACCACTGAAGAAGAGGATGACGAATTTACCCAGAATGTGTCGGACATCAACAGCATAGCACTTTAAAAAAATTAATTAAAAAAAAGGCCACTGCTGAAAAAAATGTGTGTGAAATCTTATGGGACTTAACTGCTAAGGTCATCAGTCCCTAAGCTTACACACTACATAACCTAAATTATCCTAAGGACAAACACACACACACACCCATGCCCGAGGGAGGACTCGAACCTCCGCCGGGACCAGCCGCACAGTGCATTGCTGAACAAAAGCTTTTGCAATGCGCAGTAAGAAAAATAACTCTAGAAAACGTCTAGCTATCGGGTGCAAATAGTTGTGCAATCCGTAAATTTACAATAAAATAATGCATCCCGAATTCAGATTGATTCATTCAGCCGAAGAAGTACACGGAAAACAGTATTGACGCATGTATTCTGCAGATCATGCATATCAAATTAAAACTCCGTGCCGGACGGGTATCTTCATCCGAGCATTTATCATCCGTGGTTCATTTCTGTTCCAAATGAACGGCCACGACAGGGATAATGAAAGGGCGTGAAATTTAAGTTTACTTATGGCTGCAGCGCGCAACTACTACTTACATACGTGGCAAGTAAGCGCAACACTTTGGCCCACCGTGAGTTTCCAGAAAGCATCCCTAAATTAAACAAACGCAAAATCCCCAAGATTGACGATCTTTTACAGACGCTCGAAATTTAGCGCGGACTTCAATGCGAGATGCTTATAACAGTTTCCACAACGAAACTTTGTCTCGATACCTGGCAGAAAATCCAAAGAGATCTGGTCGTATGTGAAGTTTGTTAGCGGCAAGAAACAATCAATGCCTTCTCTGCGCGATAGCAATGGAGATACTAAACACAGCCTTCCGAAATGCCTCACAAAAGAAGACGAAGTAAATATTCCAGAATTCGAATCCAGAACAGCTGCCAACATGAGTAACGTAGAAGTAAATAGCCTCGGATTAGTGTAGCAGCCGGCCGAAGTGGCCGAGCGGTTAAAGGCGCTACAGTCTGGAACCGCACGACCGTTACGGTCGCAGGTTCGAATCCTGCCTCGGGCATGGATGTGTGTGATGTCCTTAGGTTAGTTAGGTTTAAGTAGTTCTGTAAGTTCTAGGGGACTTATGACCACAGCAGTTGAGTCCCATAGTGCTCAGAGCCATTTGAACCATTAGTGTAGCAACTTAAATCACTTAATAAAACCAAGTCTTCTGGTTCAGACGGTATACCAATTAGGTTCCTTTCGGAGTATGCTGATGCATTAGCTCCATACTTAACAATCATATACAACCGTTCGCTCGACGAAAGATCCGCACCAAAAGACTGGAAAGTTGCACAGGTTTCACCAATATTCAAGAAAGGTAGTGGGAGTAATCCACTAAATTACAGGCCCATATCGTTAACGTCGATATGCAGCAAGATTTTATGACATATATTGTGTTCGAACATAATGAATTACCTCGAAGAAAACGGTCTATTGACACACAGTCCACATGAGATTAGAAAACATCGTTCTTGTTAAACAAAACTAGATCTTTATTCACATGAAGTGTTGAGTGCTATTGACAAGGGATTTCAGATAGATTCCGTATTTCTGGGATTTCCGGAAGGCTTTTGACACTGTACCACACAAGCGGCTCGTAGTGAAATTGTGGGCTTATGGAATATCGTCTCAGTTATGTGACTGGATTTGTGATTTCCTGTCGGAGAGATCACAGTTCGTAGTAATTGACGGAAAGTCATCGAGTAAAACAGAAGTGTTTTCTGGCGTTCCCCAAGGTAGTGTTATAGGCCCTTTGCTGTTCCTTATCTATATGAACGATTTAGGAGACAATCTGAGCAGCCGTCTTCGGTTGTTTGCAGATGACGCTGTCTTTTATCGACTAATAAAGTCATCAGAAGATCAAAACAAACTGCAAAACGATTTAGAAAATATATTTGAATAGTGCGAAAAGTGGCAGTTGACCCTATAAAACGAAAAGTGTGAGGTCATCCACACGAGTGCTAAAAGAAATCCATTAAACTTCGGCTACAAGATAAGTCAGTCTAATGTAAAAGCCTTAAAAACCACTAAATACGTAGGTATTACAATTACGAACAATTGAAATTGGATGGAACACACAGAAAAAGTTTTGGGGAAGGCTAACCAAAGACTGCGTTTTATTGGCAGGACACTTCGAAAATTTAACAGACCTACTAAGGAGACTGCCTACACTACGCTTGTCCGTCCTCTTTTAGAATACTGCTGCGCGGTGTGGGATCCTTACCAGATAGAACTGACGGAGTACATCGAAAAAGTTAAAAGAAAGGTAGCACGTTTTGTATTATCGCGAAATGTGTCACAGAAATGATACAGGATTTGGGCTTTACATCATTAAAAGAAGGCGTTTTTCGTTGCGACAGAATCTTCTCACGAAATTCCAATCACCAACATTCTCCTTCGAATGCGAAAATATTTTGTTGACACCGACCTACATAGGGAGGAACGATCAGCACGATAAAATAAGGGAAACCAGAGCTCGCACGGAAAGATATAGGTGTTCATTCTTTCCGCGCGCTATACGAGATTGGAATAATAGAGAACTGTGAAGGTGGTTCGATGAACCCTCTGCCGGGCACTTAAATGTGAATTGCAGAGTATCCATGCAGATATGAAAAAAAAGTAGAACTGCAGAGTTTAAAGCTGAAGTCGGCAATTTTCAGTAACTTTAATCGGTTGCAAACTTAGTGTTGTTGTCGAGTTCAGTGTGGAAATTGGTTTGCTGCAGCTCTCCATACTCAGTCCATGCCGTGCAGGTCTCTCTCTATGTTCGCATAACAACTACGATCTGTATCACTTGAACATCAACAGTTATTACCCCCCCCCCTCCCGCCCACTTGTTTCCATCAGGAAATTAACTATTTCTCCCTGTCCCTAGATGTGGCCTATCAATTCATCCCTTCATTTAGTCAAGTTGTAAGTAGGCTGTATAGGTTTTTTTACTGTGAAAAATTTTAACAAATATGTATTGGCCAGTGCCCAAAACAATTTGTAAAATTTTTTGGGGGAGCACGGGGGCTATGTAAGTAGGCTGTATAGGTTTTTTTATTGGTAACGCCACGTAGCGCTCTGTATGAAAATCACTGGCTGTGCTGCGTGCAGTCTGTGGCTGGTTTGCATTGTTGTTGGCTATTGTAGTGTTGAGCAGTTGGATATTAACAGCGCGTAGCGTTGCGCAGTTGGAGGTGAGCCGCCAGCAGTGGTGGATGTGGGCAGAGAGATGGCGGAGTTTTGAGAGCGGATGATCTGGACGTCTGTCCATCAGAAACAGTACATTTGTAAGAATGGATGTCACGAACTGCTATATATATTATGACTTTTGAACACTATTAAGGTAAATACATTGTTTGTTCTCTATCAAAATCTTTCATTTGCTAACTATGCCTATCAGTAGTTAGTGTCTTCAGTAGTTTGAATCTTTTATTTAGCTGGCAGTATTGGCGCTCGCTGTATTGCAGTAGTTCGAGAAACGAAGATTTTAGTGAGGTAAGTGATTTGTGAAAGGTATAGGTTAATGTTAGTCAGGGCCATTCTTTTGTAGGAATTATTCAAAGTCAGATTGCGTTGCGCTAAAAAATATTGTGTGTCAGTTTAGTGTTGATCAGAGTAGGTAAAGAGCGAAATGTCTGAGTACGTTCAGTTTTGCTCAGCTGTTTGAAAAGCAAAAGGGGTTTATCAGCACAGTAATTCATTAATTTTTCTAAGGGGACGTTTCAAAGTTGTGTAATAAATCCCTATGTTCCCCAATTTAATAATTGATAACCTCATTTACTTAGCTTTCTATCCAACCTCTTATAAACAAAGTGATCCTGAGCGAACATCATATCTGACAGCACAGCAACAAACAATAGGTTGGTACAGTGCCCGAAACTATTCATGGTCTGGATAAAAAAAAAGTGGAGGGGGGGTGGGGGTTAATAAAGCTGTGGCAAAGCTTAATTTCAGCATCATAAAAAGATTCGTGCAATTCTCAGCACCAATCCTGGCAGTGGCAGTTTCGATCTTTCTCTCAAAATACGTATTATAACACGTATTTAGATAATAATTAAGAACTAAACATAATGCTGCCTTCTGTGGGTATCCTGTGGGAATAGGCTTTTCCGCTGCTCTCAGTCTGCAACACTTCCCGTCGCGTGGTTTTGATGTCTCGCGCTGTCAGTGTGCCAGACGCATGAAGTTCGGCGTTAGATATCACTCTGATCCGACAAAGAACGTGGCATAATCTTTGCCATACTTTGCCTATGCGTGTAATGTCGGATGTCATTGTTAGCAAGCTGAATTGACTGGGTGATAGGTAGTCAGAAGAGGACAAACATCCTCAAGGTTAGTTTACTGGACTGCGCCCCTGAAGGAAGTGTGAATCAAACTGCAGAGTCTTAGCAGCGTGTTGTGGATGCAGCCGTCGCCAGCTTAGCAGCTGCCAGCAGTAGACCAGGGCTGCCGTCCCACTTGGCACAGGCAGTGGCGCTCGTCTGCACCGTAACGCAATGCGTCGTGGGATAAGCACGGCCGTCCGAATTAACTCCTGCGCCGAAATAAAATGGAGCAGGACGTCTGATCCGAGTGGACATGAAAAGGGGCGAGCACACACTCTGAACGGAATCTTCGCCATGCGCGTACGAGACAGCACAATTTTGAATGGGGACTGTGTAGGAACACCATCAATCCAGCACAACGTTTGGGTTACATAGGGCCACAAATCCGGTTTCCCTAAAACGATTTCCCAACACTGCCTGTAGTGTGTCATGTAAACATTCTAATATCAATCTTGGAAATGCTCGTCAGATTTCTGCTCCATGTAAATGGGACATCTCATTTCGTTCATGATTAGGTTGTCAGGCTGCTACTTGCTTTTTAAAATTTTGATTAATGTGAACGAAGTGTATGCTTGGAACGAAGGGGAAGAACTAGTATTGGACTGGTTAGGTAATCAATCACTTCCTTCATTGAGATAAAGAGACAGACATTTAATGCTTATTAGCTGGAAAGGAAGACAGAGATGATGATATATTTGATGAAACAACAAAATCGAACACCTCGATAATAACCATACAGGCCACGTAGCTAGATGATCTTGTTTTAATGCCAAAGTATGTTCTGCATGTTGTAACAAAAAATTCTTCAGTCCTTTATCAGTGACAGCAATGTGCTCTCACGTATTCGGAAAATTTCTAGCTATCGCAAGCCTTCAAATGTGTCTACAATATCGTCCCATCAGTGATAGCTTCGCATTTTGTCCCGCTATGCGTGTGATCTAGGTAGGTGGACAAAACAGTTTCTCACATTATCTGCACTGGATAAATGTTTAAACATTTTTTCCTGAAGAGACTCCTCCTCCATCTTCGGATGACACTGACGTCCATAAGGACATCACATCCTATCTTTATTTAAAAATTACGAAGGTACTGAAAAACTCACTTCACATGTTGACGAAATACGAACAGTTGATATACAGACACCATTATGTACCAACACTGACACTCGGAAACCCGATATTTGAAGGGACCGAAAAATTCGATTTCCATCTTCCGTAAGTTATGTCACACGCAAACTTAGTGTGAGAATCAAAACAGTGGGACCTAGGACCAAAAGAATAAAGTAACAACTAATTCCACAGACATAGTCACGAAGTTCTCAAATTTGATATTCTTTCATTATTCAACGCCGGTAAGTTAGCGTGCTGTGCAGAGATCGTCCTTTAAGAAGGATTTAAAATATTGTGTGTCTGTTTTGAGATGGTTCTAACGTATCGTCACCGCGAACCTACCTGGGTAGTGTGCTCACCGGTTGAGACACTTTTATTTCTCAACATATTCACAAGTTTTGGTAATGAACAGTGGTATAGTACCTCCCGTACATAACTTCATGTACACGGCACTCGTATTGTGTACTTGCACTACTGCGACTTAACGCACTGTCTCGTCAACCTAGTCCCAGATTTAACAGAGTAATTTCGCGTACATCCAGAAATACTATTAATTTCAAGACAAGTCAGAAGCACCATAAACGGATTTTCACATTATCCTTATCATTCAATTATATTTAAACGTGTTTTATTACCCAGAAATTTATGATGCCGCCCCCCCCCCCCCCCGCACACACACACACAAAATCACATCACACTGGTGTAGTCTCTCTCTTAGATAGCCGCATGAAAATGAAGTGGCTAAGTTTTCTTCTCCTTTCCTTATTTTTTCTAAATTTTATCGAAGTTAGAGGATCTTTCTTGAAACAGCTGCAATACATCATACAGTTAACAGGCGTCCACAGTCCCATCCGTCCGATCAGTTTCCATGATGCGAAAGTGTACAACTGATGACAGGACACTGGACAGGCACGACGTGACGCTGACTGCGGCAGTAGTTTCAGGATCGCCCTCAACAGCCCAATTACGATCCTTCCATAGCGACATCCGGGCAGCAGAAAATTCTGCAGGTGGCCGGTGACGGGCTATAAACAACGCACAGAGTGAAGAAGCGTGACAGCCGTCTGCTACGGCCCCACATCTGACGGACGTCTCTGACAGCAGCGCGGGGGAGATCTGTATCGGCAGAAACGTCAAGGCCGACGTAATTGGCTCGTTATAAAATACTGGCTCGCAGAAATCGCAACAAATTGCTGAACAATTTCTTGTGCCCAACAGACTGGCCATTAAAGCATGTCGTTAACAAGAGTTTAAATACAGCTGTTTCCCATTAACCTGCCCCCCTCCCCCGCCGCTAAAAAAAAAATCTATTTTTCAGTGTGTGATGACGTATTTAACGTCGTTACTGCTGAAGATAATATCTATTTTATTGGCAGGATTAAATGGATTCTACATTCATACAGCTGCCGCCCAATTTACGAGGATGGTCCCAAGATTAACTTCCAGAGGCGATAAAAATAAAAATTAGCATTGCTTTGCAATAGAATCTCGCTTTGCTGCGATACACTTTTACAAGCTCTTTCAGTGATGACAGGAAGATGTGATCGTATGTCCGCCGCGCGGGATTAGCTGAGCGGTCTAGGCGCTGCAGTCATGGACTGTGCGGATGGTCCCGGGGAGGTTCGAGTCCTCCCTCGGGCATGGGTGTGTGTGTTCGTCCTTAGGATAATTTAGGTTAAGTAGTGTGTAAGCTTAGGGACTGATGACCTTAGCAGTTAAGTCCCATAAGATTTCACACACATTTGAACATTTTTTGATCGTATGTCTAAAAATGGTCCCGAACTGCTCGTTTCACTTCTTTGTCGTCCAAAATTGTACGGTTTTACTCGTTACCTCGAAGTCTGTGCCCTTGAAACTGGCACGAAATTAATGAAACGAGATACATTCGACTTTCTAAGAAATCCTTAGCCTTTCTGTGCCACTTCATTCGTTTCCTTTTAGAAAGAGTCGAAATAAACAATTCCAGAATTACACATAAATAGCTAAACAAGCAGTGGAAAAAGCATAGAAAAACTTGAACTGGGGCCTTGTGAAAAACGAGATCAATACTGTGGAACTGAGCAAGAAGGAAGGAAGGCACAGATGGGAAGGGAGGAGAAGAAGAGAAGGGGAGGAACAAAGGACGGCAAAATGGAAGAAACGAACAAATAAATCGCCAAAATCAATGAATAGTAGGCACAAATCCTGATGGAATCCGGTTTGGGAGGCAAATAGTTCGAGTGTTTCTGAAATATACCTTTTCTAAACAACGAAAAAACTATTTCAGAAGACAAGACAAGAATGTATACAACTATGACCCACCAGTGAGCAGGACCAGCGCCTTAGGCACTCGGTATACAGTGGTTCAAAATAAATTTTCTTCTTATGCCTAAACAGTTGTTACTTCGCACTAGACAATGCCAGTGTTATCAACGAGACCAAATTCTGCGCTAATTGTCGAAAATAATACTCCGATTTTATATTAACTTCAATTTCTTCGGCATTATTTAATAGGTTCGCATGATGCAATGCAACTACACTGACGACGCAAAACATTATGAGCGCCTGCTTAATAGCGTATTGGTCCACCTTTTGAAGGCAGTGCAACAGCGATTCTGCCTGGCATGGATTCGACACCTTTTCAGAGGCATGTGGCACCAGGTGTCTACGCTCAGGTTACGCAATTCCCGTAAATTACGGGCCAGTTGTTTGTTTTTGCGGAGCTGCCACCCGATAGCGTCCCAGATGTCTTCGTCGCGTTCAGGTCAGGGCAATTTGATGGCTAAGACATCAGCGTGACTTTATATCATGCTCCTCAGACCACTGTAGCAAAGTTCGGCCTTGTGATGCGGACATTTATCCCGCTGGTAGATACCATCGCCCTCGGGGAAGACATCAGGCAAGCATGAAGGGATGCAGACGATCCGCAATAATGTTCACTAATCCAGTGCTGTCACGGTGCTTTCGAATACCACCACAGGTCCCGTGGACGCTCAGGTGACTTCCGCCATAGCACAATACTGCCCCCACCAGATTGTGTGCCCGAGGCGGTGTATGCTTCGAGCAGTCGTTCGCCTGGATGAAGGCGTATCCAGGCACAACCATGGACCTGGTGTTAACAAGAAGCGCCCCAGTTCCACGCTCGCTGACGAAGTGTGGACGTCCAACATCTTGACGCTTTCTGCCAAACTATGTCATATGTTTCTCTCGAAATTGCTTGGTAAGTCAAATTGAAGAATTGTAACTATATATGTAGTTCGTTACATTTTATATGAATCCATAAACCACAATTAAGCGCGTCGGGAGTGTACTATGCACCAATAATTGCAATTTTCTATTCTATTCCATACGTATCTGTAAGCTCCCAAATTTCTCTTTACCTTATTCTCATGCTGCCTACCCGCTATGTACGGCGATGGGAGTAGCACAGTGCCACAGTCTTCCTAGAACACGGGTTACCTAAATTTATCCAGCAGGGTTTAGCGAGAACAACGTCCTTCCCCCCCCCCCCCCCCCCCCACACACACACTGAATTTCTCAAAGTATGTCGGTTACACTTTCCTATGGTCTATACCGCCCAGCAACGATCCTAGCAGCACGTCTCAGAATTTGTTGAATTTATTCTGCCACTTTATAAGGACACACGTTGGGATAATACTCTATAAGAGATTGCACTAGCTTCGTGTGTCCGATTTTACTAAGGCTGGTATTACACTATCACATTTCTTTGTCAAAGATTTGATCAAAGATGTGATCAAATATTCCGTCAAATATATTTGACAAAGATCTTTGACGTAGCGCTAGAAGGGGTATTACACTGTCATCATATTTGTCGTCAAAGTTCAAGATGGCTGACGACAGCAACAACTTGTTATTAACCGCAGCAGTTGCATGTACCACAATTGCACTATGTGCACATGGGGAAGAGAAGCAGGGGGAAAAAAAGGAAACATACCTGTGTCAAGCCGTGGGTTTTACGACGACACGATAAAAACATCCAAGAAAACTTGTTACGTGAGCTTATAGTGGAGGACGTCAAGTCGTACATCAATTACTTAAGAATGGAGGAGCATAAATTTCTGTATGTGCTCAGTGAAGTGTATCCTCATATCACAAAGCACAATATTCAATTAAGAACTGCTACATCTGCAGAAGACATGCTCACTGTAACATTCCGAATCCTTGCTACGGGAGAGGGTTGGGTTAGGTTACGTTATGTTATGTCAAGTCAGGTCTCCAATCTTCTTAATCTATTCTTGTATTCAGGGTGCCTTACGTTGTAAGGCGCCTCATCAGCTTCATAGGCTTACACCTCTATTAATTTTGTAGTTGTCGGCACACACCAACTGTATTTACTGGAAATGTTTATAAATACACTACAGACGACAGAACGCTGCAGCGATGCTAGCGCTCCATGTGGTAACATGTCACATTGCAGTGAACAGAAGACAAGCGACTTCTTGGATCAAATCTACAGCGAGGCCCTAGATTTGATCAAATATTGGACGACATTTAACAAAGTTCCCTATTACACCATCAAATATCTTTGACAAAGATATTTGGCAAAGAAATTTGATAGTGCAATACCGGCCTTAGAACCCTCTCAACAAATCTAAGTTTTCTCGCTGTTTCAATAATATAGAGTTTACCTGTTCATCCCATTTCGTATACCCCTACATATTTGATCGATGTGACTAGATCCACATGTTCATCCTAATCACTATTTAAGACATACACTCCCGTCCCTTTCTCCTGTGCTCAGCTACACAGTCTACATACCAGTTCAATTATTTTTATTTCTCTTAACCCAGCATGTGGTAGAGAGATGGAAAACATAATCTTTTCTGGTTGAATGCCCGCAACGAGTTGTACGACGTAAAAGAGATCTATAAAATTGTCTGCCTTGACCAGTACACCCGCCTAATCGAACAGAAGAAAAAAATGAAGACTGGAGGGTAACGCGACCACGAAGCATCAGCGGTGAAAGGTCCGCGCGCCATAGAACGGAGAACAGGTACTAAAGGTGTACGGTGCGCGCGCAAGCATTTGAGAGACTGTCGGGCGCCTAAGCACAGGAAGTGCAGGCGGGCGCCGGAAGGCGTGTGCACAGCAGTAGCCGGCCATCCGCACGTCGCCGCTTCCCACGGCGCCTGCTAATGAAGCCATTGTGGCCTTCTGCGGTCGCCACATGTAATATGCAGCGCCTAGCTCACCCACTGCAGCCAGCCAGGACCTCGGTCTCTGACCGCTACTTAGAAAGCCGCATGCTGCTCTCTCCAGAGGTTATTTCTGAATGGGAAAATCGGGTGAACGGCGAAGTTCAAAAAGTTTCGAGAATGCGTTAATAAAAAATAGAGAAATGTTACGATGGTGGTTTTAATGCCTCAGGTGTTTTACACAGACTTCACCCACTTCAGTACAACGCTCTTAACGTTCATACAACCACGTGAAACTCTCAGAAAAGTCCTTCTTTGGGATTTTATTGAACTCGCGCGTCACAAGGCTTGAATGTCGGTTAAGTCGTGAAAGCGTTGCTCTTTCATGTGAACTTCTGCACTTAGTCGCTTTGTGGTAGGTCGCTACTGATAACACCACATCTCGTAGCCTATAACGAATTTTTCCAGAAAAATTCTGGAGAATGTCTTTGAACACTCGATTTCGAGATGTTGCTTCATTGCGAATGGACGCTACAACGCCGACACACAAAGGTCGCACGCGCACTAGTTAATACAAATCTACTTACAACCGATTGCTCAAATGTACATTTGCTGTTTACAATTGTTAGTTCAGGCTGCAACCGTAGTTAGTGCGCTGAAGTCGCTTATAAACAAGGAAAAAAGTCTTACGTCCTAAATTTTTGGACTTGCAGTTTATTCCGAAGCCTTAATTATCTGAGGCGATCGAATTTTCCACCGAGGATCACAACAGGGTTTCAAATACCCACACAGGGCAAACAATTAGTGTCATCCCCTCCTCCAAGGAGACATCAAGCTAACACCGTGTAACATTGCCTCCGGCCTCTATAATGACCTCAATTCGTCGAGGAAAGGAGTCGATGAGGTTCTTCAGGTGTGCTATTCACTGATGATTAAATTTCATAGAGCAACCACATTGCGGGGCTATAGATCGCCAAGTTTCACTCGCTATTCAACATCGTCTCAGACGTTTCCTATGGTATCAGGATAGCACGATTTAACAGTGAGCCGGCCGTTGTGGCCGAGCGGTTGTAGGCGCTTCAGTATGGAACCGCGCTGCTGCTACGGTCGCAGGTTCGAATCCTGCTTCGGGCATGGCTATGTATGATGTCCTTAGGTTAGTTAGGTTTAAGTAGTTCTAAGTTCTAGGGGACTGATGACCTCAAATGTTAGGTCCAATAGCGCTCAGAGCCATCTGTTACAACAGACTTCTCGAGGTACAACAGGTGCCTGACTGCTGATCAAATCAGGAACGCACGCGTGCTGCCCTGTGAATAGGGCTGTTTGTAGCCTATATGGGCTTCTTCTTGTGTCTGTGGGATGTATAAGATGATTCAAGTGCCCCTTCAAAGATTATGTATGAGTTTTTTACATTCTCTTGCTTGCTATTCGCAGACTATTACCCTAACAGAAAAATTGAACAGGAAATTTAATGTAGTCAAATTTTGTACTTGGATACCTTTTCGCTGAAGGCCACGGTTTTCGAGTTATTCAATAAAAACGCGTTTGAAGGCCAATTTTTTACATTTTCCTTGAATAATTAGAAAACTAGCGAAAACGTATCCCGGTACAAAATTTAATTACATTAAATTTCCTACAACAACGTCCTGTTCATTTCTATGTAGGACTAATAGTCCGCAAGAAGCGAGAAGAGAATATGAAAATACTGCATGTGGTATTTTAAGGAGTTGCGAGTTACATAAAACCCATACGTAAGGGCATATGAGTCACCACGCATATGAATATTTCACTACCTACACGAAGCCACCGTGTTTTAAGACTTATGCATCATGAGCTGCGTCAGTATTACTAAAATCCTTCTGGGTGTAGTGCCCCAGAATCTTATAAAATACAAAGTTAACATTTTAATTTTTTGAAAAGATTAAGCGACAGTAAATGCAGAACGATTTTAGTGAGATGCCGCCATACGTACAAACAGTAAACAGTCTTCTAGGGACGAGCTGCAAGTTCCAGTATTTAGAGGTTAACTGCAATTCCGATAGGTCTACAGTGCATGTTTGGGAATATCTTTATTTCGACTGACTCTCAGGCTTCCTGAGAGAAGACCCATTGAGACTTTAGTTTCAACAAGAATAGCCGTTAACTGAGACCCTTCAGAATTAGCACAGGAACAGTTCTGCCAAACAGTTATCAGTTCACCAACATTCATACTATTTCAAGAACGTTAGTCGCTTATCGGAGCAGGTGAGTTTCTGAGAAAATGACTCCACTTTTCAGGTTTTATAACTTGAGTTCTTTAAGGGAATACTTAAACAAAAGGATCTCGTAAAACAGATTACATATCGAAGGTGAATCGCGTGCACGGAGGACTGGCGTTGTCACAAGTTGCACGTTACACTGTCGCGGGAGTAGGCATTTCGGAACCCATTTCATATTATTTTACTGTTTAATAATTAATATGAAGCTCAGATTATTGCCCTTAAGCATAGGCTGCTACTCACAAGTGTACCTAAACTTCCTGAGCAAAGAGTATCTCATGACCCAACAAAGTTCACTTTGTAATTTTACTTTCAATCACGAGCATAATACACAAAAAACGACAATCTTCAGTATCAGGACCGCACGTGTCACTTAAAATAAAGCGAATCATACAGTTCACCTCTTGAAATACCTGTTGTTGGCAAGTCAACCGACATCATAATGGGGCGCAGTAATTGTAGAAGCCAGCGAAAGTGAAACCGAGTAGGAACGGGCTACCTGCTGACAGCTGCTGCTCATTAGAATGTGACTCGCATTACGCTCACAGATACATCACTTTCGCAGCAGCCACTATTGAAGCGTGGCAACAAGGATAATCTCAGGTGAACCTGCGGTCAAAGGTGTTGGCACAGGGTAACTACAGCGAAAGACAAGGAGGGAGGTGGCGCTTGCTTAAGATACTGCGCTCTTTTCTGGAATTCCCTGATTTAGTTCTCTTAGCTCCTCTGACGACTTCAGGAGGATACCGAGATTTGTTCTTTCAGCAGAACAATGGCCGAATACATCGCTAATTGTTGACCAGTAAGAGCAATCGTTTCGCCCCTAATGACATAGATGTCTCCAACTTTCCTTCAGTTCCAGTTCGTCTCCATCATAAAGAGAAACATTAGGTATCAACATCAAGATCCAAATGAATCTTTATGGTTCCAGAGTTCTCTTCACGTCTCAGACATCTATGATGAATACATGCAGCCTGAAGTGACAAATGAATATTTGTACCAAGGCCAGGATTCGAACCCAGGTTCCTGCTCACTAGACACATGCGCTAACCACATTGTGGAATTGCACAATTGCAGAAGTGCTCTCCTAGTACCCCTCCTTCCTCAATGCTAATTCCCATCCACACCTCTGACTACTTGGTATTCCCACACTCAAACAGCATTGCAGAGGTTCTCCAACTGTATTGGAACAGCACCTCAATATCGAATGAAACAGGGGATCCTTCCTCAAACACAGGCATTAGTGTTTTGTTCACAGGAAACTATTTGGTTCCAGAGACCATTTCAGGTCTTAAACATATACAATGTATGTACGCAGGCCGGAAATACCAAGTGAGCTGAGGCGTGAGTGGGAATTTGGATTGAGGGGGGAGGCGTGCTAGGGTAGTCCGTGCAGTTGTGCAAACCCACTGTGCCAGGGTGGCATAGTGGTTAGTGCGTCTGCCTAGTGAGCAGGAGACACGGGTTCAAATTCTAGTCTTGGTACAAATTTTCATTCATCGCTTCAGTCTGCACATATACACAAGATCAAGATTGTTTGCGTTGATTTTTACTGTGCCGAATTTGTAGTGCTACAGCGGAAATAAACTTACTGCAAAGCCTCGTCGCTTAATTTTGATTTAGTTCGTGTGTAAAATACAAACTGATTAATAAGTCTCAGCTCAGTTTCATCATCTCATAACACAGGAAGTATGACAACCACAGTAAAGATCATAACATCACAAGGTTTAGAATACCTCTGTGTTTTCTGTGCACAATAAGAAGGAAGTTTTAAGATCTAACGACAAAGCCATTGTAGAAAGAGTGCAAGCTAGGATATCAGGAAGGAAACTGGTCATGCCTTGTCGTTGGAACCATCTTGTCATTCCTCTTAACAGGTTAGAAAACACCAAATCTGGATGACTGGACAGTGATTCGAACACCATCTCCTTCCAAATGCCAGACCAGTGCCTGAGTAACCGTTGCGCCATCTTGGCAGTCAGAAGTCAAGGTGTGCGAGACCAACTTTTCATTGCACACGCTTTTCTTTTCTTCCAAACTATCTAGAGAATGACTTCGTTTAGGGATGGTCAGTTCGTTGCTTCATTGCTATAACAGCTATAGTTCGCAACCTGAAGAGCGGGCAGGCGAGTCCCAACTCTACCCAGATACGTCACAAGGAGCACCTACATACAGGTTGTGTCACGTTTTATATTGACCCACCCTTCCACAACGAGTACATAATACACACACAATAAGGAATATAGAAATTAGTAACTAATACTGTCCACGCAAGAAACGCACACGAACAGACTACTTAAATCACCGCCCGCTGCAGCACTAGACAGGAAATTAATTTTCAATCTATTACCTGCACCAACGCCCTTGCTGCAGTGGTTGACACCGGTTCCGGTCAGATCACCGAGGTTAAGCGATGTCGGGTTTGACTGGCACTAGGGATGGGCCACCTTCCAGGTCTGACGCGCTGTTGGCAAGCGGGGTGCGCTCAGCCCTTGTGAGGCCAACTGACGAGCTACTTGACTGAGAAGTAGCGGCCCTGGTCACGAAAACTGACAACGGCCGCGAGAGCGGAGCACTGACCATATGCCTCTCTACATCCGCATCCGGTGATGCTTGTCGGCAGAGGATGACGCGGCGGTCGGCCGGTACCATTGGGCCTTCCGAGGCCTGTTCAGACGGGGTCTATTATCTGCAGAAATACAGCAATAACGCACTTTTTAGCTTTATGCCAAGACCCGTTTCGTACTTTCTACTGTATTCAGTTGGCATTACTCATTTATATCTTCACAAATACAAGATCTTTTTGGCTGCATTTGGAACGCAGGAGCTGTCTTTTTTTTCTATAGTTTTAGCTCCTTTTTTTCGCATTTTACGAATGGCATACATATTCTTAGCTTCACGGAGATGCCGGCCGAAGTGGCCGCGCGGTTCTGGCGCTGCAGTCTGGAACCGCGAGACCGCTACGGTCGCAGGTTCGAATCCTGCCTCGGGCATGGATGTGTGTGATGTCCTTAGGTTAGTTAGGTTTAACTAGTTCTAAGTTCTAGGGGACTAATGACCTCAGCAGTTGAGTCCCATAGTGCTCAGAGCCATTTGAACCTTCACGGAGATGCACTGCAGCATTCGCCTTGTGGTAGATTTAGTGGACCAGCACAGCAGCGTACATAAGGGAGGGGCGGAGGGAGGGAGGGAGGGAGGGAGGGAGGGAGAGAGACTGCACAGCAAGGATTTATAAGGCACAGAATTAAAAGCAGCTTCAACTTTCGAAATACTGCCAACAAAGACGTTGTGCTGATGAAGATATGTGTGACGCCAAATGAAGATGGGTTAAAAGTCGTGTCGTACATCGACCATTACATCGACATGAATACTCTACAATTCGCACTTAAGTGTTTGGCATAGGAACTACAGAACTCAACTGTTCTACTCCCGAATAGCACACACACCTAAATCTTTACATATTTTCTCTTATTTTATTACGATGCTCATTCTTTCCTATGCAGGTAGGAGTCACAGAAAATTTTCGCATTCAAAGGTGGAGGTTCGTGATTGAAATTTTTTTTAGAACAACTCGTAGCGAAAATAGTTTTTCTTAATTTAATGATTCCTAGTCATTCCTATATGGCAGTCATAGCCCTCTTCTGGGAAACACCGCATCATGAGCGCTGCTCACTTTCCAGTTGATAGACGTACTATCGTATAGCCAGCTTTACAATTCTGAGATATGATTTACTGATATTGTGGAGCTTGTCGATAGTATCAGCTTCCTAAGCATACGACGCCATCTGTTAAGAGCCTGAAATAAGTGCATATTTTCTCCGTGTTTCTTAGACCGTCTCCCATGCAACATGCTACAAAGTGGTGACATTCATTCCTATGCGGAAATGCGGCCCACGTAGGTCGCCCCGTTTTAGTTCGCTGCGTGGATTTCGGCGCGCCTCGGATTTGTCAGAGCCGGATGGCGTGGGCAGTAAACACGAAAAAATTACGAGCACGAGAGATGTGGAAGGAAGGCCGCAAAGCGAGCGGCTCGCCAGTAAAGCTAGCCACGGCTACCGAAGCCAGCAAACCGGCCGCCCTGGCGCGAGCCGCTAAACGCGCAGAAATTAGATTTATCCTGCGGTCACCTCCCTGGCTCAAGACCTCCGCCGCGACCGACAGTTGCGTCACTCGGCTGTCCACACGTCTCTCTTTTTCGCCAACCATTCCTGTCGGCGGCGAGAAGTAAACAGTGTGCTATACAACATTATGTGGCGTCGCCTTTAATGAAAAGTTTGAGATCTGTTTCGACGTATAGCACTGTAGCGGTTTGCTGATGAGCTCTTTAGTCCCAAGACTGACTTGATCCCACTGTCCACGCTAGTACATCCCGCCCAAGCCTTTTAATCTTTGTATAACTTCATCTTTATGTAACTGTCAGAATGTGTTACGCCAATCGATTCCTTCCTTTACTCAGTTTGTGACATAATTTTTCTCCACAAGTTCGATTCAGGTCCTCCAGGTTGTTCGATCTATCCATCTAACCATCATCATATTATTATTCTGTTAGCACCACACTCCAAATTATTATTTTCCTGTTTGAGCTGCTTATCACCCACGTTTCACTTCCACGCATGGCTAAAATCTAGAGAAGACTTCCTAACACTTAACAAATTAAAATGAGATTTCCACTCTGCAGCGGAGTGTGCGCTGATATGAAAATTCCTGGCAGATTAAAGCTTTGTGCCAGACCGAGACTCGAAGGCAAAGGTTCCGAATTAAAGCCTCGGTCCTGCACACAGTTTTAATCTGCCAGGAAGTTTCATATCAGCGCACACTCCGCTGCAGAGTGAAAATCTCATTCTGAAAACATCCCCCAGGGTCTGGCTAAGCCATGTCTCCGCAGTATCCTTCTTCCAGGAGTACTAGTTCTGCAAGGTTCGCAGGAGAGCTTCTGTGAAGTTTGGAAGGTAGGTGACGAGGTACTGGCAGAAGTAAAGCTGTGAGGACGGGGCGTGAGTCGTGCTTGGATAGCTCAGATGGTAGAGCACTTGCCTGGGAAAGGCGAAGGTCCCGAGTTCGAGTCTCGGTCCGGCACAGTTTTAATCTGCCAGGAAGTTTCACTTAACAAATTCTGCATTTTCAGAAATACTTTTCTTGCCATTTCTAGTTTTCATTTTAAATCTTCTCTAGTTCTGCCGTCATCAGTAATTTTGCTGCCCAAGTATCAAAACTCATCCACTACATTTAGTGTCTCATTTCCTAATATAATTCCCTTAGGATCACCTGAGTTAATTCGACTACATAACATTTCCATTGATTTACATTTGCGCTGGCCGGTGTGGCCGTGCGGTTCTAGGCGCTTCAGTCTGGAACCTCGTGACCGCTACGGTCGCAGATTCGAATCCTGCCTTGGGCATGGATGTGTGTGATGTCCTTAGGTTAGTTAGGTTTAAGTAGTTCTAAGTTCTAGGGGACTGATAACCACAGATGTTAAGTCCCATAGTGCTCAGAGCCATTTGAACCATTTTTGATTTACATTTGTTCGTGCTCATCTTACATCTCTCCCGTTCAACTGTTCTCCCAAATCACTTGTTGCCTCTGACTAAATTACAGTATACTGGCAAACCTCAAAATTTATTTCTTCTCCCTGAACCTTATTCCCCCTTCCAAGCTTATCTCTGGTTTACTTTACTACACGCTTAATGTACATACAGCATAACATTGGGGTAGGCTACAAAACTATCTCGATCCTTCTCAACCACTGTTTCCCTTTCATGTCCTTCCTCTCTTATTCTGTACAAGTTGTAAATACCCTTTCACACCCTGTTTTTTATGCTTCCTACCTTCAAAATTTCAAGAAGTATAGGCCCGCTCCAGTCAACACTGTCGAATGCTTGCTCTAAATACACTAATACTACAAACGTATTCTTGACTTCCTGCAACCTATCTAATAAGATAAAAAATGTTCAAATGTGTGTGAAATCTTATGGGACTTAACTGCTAAGATCATCAGTCCCTAAGCTTACACACTACTTAACTTAAATTATCCTAAGGACAAACACACACACCCATGCCCGAGGGAGGACTCGAACCTCCGGCGGGACCAGCCGCACAGTCAAGACCGCTCGGCTAACCCCGCGCGGCTCTAATAAGATAAGTCGTAGTAAACTGCATCGTAACCAGTACAAAAGTCACCGACTACGCTGTGTTGACGACAATGCTGTACAGAAGTGGAATATGCGCTTAAAGTGGAGTTTATTAAGACCTCTCTGAGAAAGCCCTTTCGTTGGAATTGAATTCTATTACGACCCCCCCCCCCCTCTCCCTCTCTCTCTCTCAGGAAGAACTAACGATGAAGCGTTTTCAGTCGGAGTGGAAGCACCGATCAGCAAAGAAAATTGGTCGTGCCCTTTAAAACGAATCATTCTGGCCAGGCCCATCGCGATGTACGGAAACCACGAAAAACCCGATCTGGATAGCAGATTCCTAACGAATACGACTCCGCTGCGCTACCTTGTTTGTCTTTAATCTCGTTTCATTCTCCATCCCGCAGAGTATGCATCTACTTGTAACGTCCTTTTCTGCCTTCAAATGCCAGACGAGGTGGTTGTGGGATAGAAGGGGAGGTCTCCACAGAGAATATTTGGGAGGAGATTTCCATTTCTCGTATACCAATGGTGTGGATGTTTAGTATTAATGTCACCTCTGCATTGTGTGTCTTGTTAAGCTGGTGTTAATGTTTCCACAATTCAGCACCGTCACAATCTCGCGACACGTTATACCTGTGCGAATCTACAGAGAAGGTAAACGTGGGTTCACTAATAATGGACGACTCGGCAGGGAAGACGAGTCAATGATCATTTTGCCGGTGTTCAATATATAAATCCACCACCGTCAAAAATTGTAGTCCGTCTTTTTACAGCCGTCTAATCACCGACAAGTAGATGTTTATTTTCATCGAATGCGATCGAATTACCATTTACGGTCATAACTTAACCTCCGTTATCCAACACTGTGTGCCCACTCGATTCTGGTGGCAGATGGTCAAACGCCTCGGAGGGCCGCGCAATTTGCCGCAGTATTCAGCACACCTGGCACACTTCGCAAGCAGCGACCTCGCCACTACACACCGAGGTGACAGCCATACTCGGAAAACCAGTTCGAGGATAACTCGAGCGACGTGCGCCGAATTTCACACGAAAAGCGCTTTGTGGTGTTTGGATGGAGCGGTATGTACCACCGGGACTTCAAGTGAACTTATTGTGAATGTGAGTTGCACCGCAACGAAGAAAACTGTGGTACGAGTGCCTCTCTGTATTAGAACACACGCAGCTGAGGCTGACATTTCCATCAAACGAGTCCCGATACTAAAGGTTGTTGACGATGATTTCCACCAGCTCGAATTAGAGAAGGATGGAGAAGAAAATCGGCCGCGCCATTTCAAAGGAACTATCCAGACATTTCCCTCAAGCGATTTCCGGAAATTATGGAAAACCTAAATCAGGATCACCGGACACGGGTATGAACCTTCGTCCTCCCGAATGCGAGTACAGTGCGCTAGCCACTGCGCTACCACGTTCGGTCTTATTTATTTATTTTTAAACTTTATTATTAATTTTACAGCTTATTAGTCCTTATCCCCTTCAAAGTACTCCTCTCCCCTATTCTCTTTCCCCAGAGGTGTTTCCATTTCGCGAAGCAATCGTGGATAGCTTCAATTGAGATAGCCTTTTAAGGTCTGTGACGAATTTGCTCCGATGCCAACAATACTCTGTCCTTCCAACACTTATTTTCATTGTACAAATAAGAAGGAATCACAAGGCGCCAGGCATGGAGAGTGAGGAGGCTGTAGGACAGTTATCTGATTTTTGGCACAAAACTGAAGAATCGACAAATCCGTGTGTGCGGGCGCATTAGCGTGGTGTAACAACCATGAGCTGTCTCGCCACGACTCTCGACTCTGTTTGTGGATTTGTTCAGGGAAATACGGTTCACTGTTCTGCCTTGAGGCAAGAATTCAAAATTCACAATTCCATGAAAGTCGAGAAAACAACGAGCATCACTTTCGATACTGGATCGGGACTGCAGCGTAGCGATCCTTTGCCAATCTGTTGCTCAATGTAGTAGCCACAAACCCAGCTATCGCCTCCCATCATGAACGTTTCGTCGTCATTGGCTTGCTCAATGAGTTCCCGTCTAACGTCCACTCGATTTTCTTTCTCTTGTTGTTATCAAACGAGGGGCAAATTTTACTGCAACTCAACGCATGTACGCCGGCCGGAGTGGCCGAGCGGTTAAAGGCGCTACAGTCTGGAACCGCGCGACCGCTACGGTCGCAGGTTCGAATCCTGCCTCGGGCATGGATGTGTGTGATGTCCTTAGGTTAGTTAGGTTTAAGTAGTTCTAAGTTCTAGGGGACTTATGACCACAGCAGTTGAGTCCCATAGTGCTCAGAGCCATTTGAACCATTTTTTCTCAACGCATGTACAATTTTTCCGTCAACGTTTCACGGCTTGACTCATTTGAGATGCTTTTCTAAGTTCCTCTGACAGTCATTCGGCGATTTGCACGCAACATTTCGTTCCTTTTCTGAACGTGTGAGTCATTAGTTGAACTCGGAGACCTTCCTGATCAAGGATCATCTTCAATCGCCAGACGACAACTTTAATCGAGAAAACCCACTTGTAAAATTGCGTACGACCCACAGCATCATCTCCGTAAACTTGTTTCAGAAGAAGAAACGTTTCTGTAAGTTTGCTCCAGTGTAAAGCAAAATTTTAGGTTTTATTGTTATTCTAGAAAATCGCGTATTTCAGAAATCGCTATTAACACTAAAACAAGTTGCACTAAAATAACACTATCTCGAAAACTAAATAGATATCAACACTACACAAACCCATGGTTACATGGGAGGTAATGCGGAAGCAATGCTGACAACCGCATATCAATAAATACACTCCTGGAAATTGAAATAAGAACACCGTGAATTCATTGTCCCAGGAAGGGGAAACTTTATTGACACATTCCTGGGGTCAGATACATCACATGATCACACTGACAGAACCACAGGCACATAGACACAGGCAACAGAGCATGCACAATGTCGGCACTAGTACAGTGTATATCCACCTTTCGCAGCAATGCAGGCTGCTATTCTCCCATGGAGACGATCGTAGAGATGCTGGATGTAGTCCTGTGGAACGGCTTGCCATGCCATTTCCACCTGACGCCTCAGTTGGACCAGCGTTCGTGCTGGACGTGCAGACCGCGCGAGACGACGCTTCATCCAGTCCCAAACATGCTCAATGGGGGACAGATCCGGAGATCTTGCTGGCCAGGGTAGTTGACTTACACCTTCTAGAGCACGTTGGGTGGCACGGGATACATGCGGACGTGCATTGTCCTGTTGGAACAGCAAGTTCCCTTGCCGGTCTAGGAATGGTAGAACGATGGGTTCGATGACGGTTTGGATGTACCGTGCACTATTCAGTGTCCCCTCGACGATCACCAGTGGTGTACGGCCAGTGTAGGAGATCGCTCCCCACACCATGATGCCGGGTGTTGGCCCTGTGTGCCTCGGTCGTATGCGGTCCTGATTGTGGCGCTCACCTGCACGGCGCCAAACACGCATACGACCATCATTGGCACCAAGGCAGAAGCGACTCTCATCGCTGAAGACGACACGTCTCCATTCGTCCCTCCATTCACGCCTGTCGCGACACCACTGGAGGCGGGCTGCACGATGTTGGGGCGTGAGCGGAAGACGGCCTAACGGTGTGCGGGACCGTAGCCCAGCTTCATGGAGACGGTTGCGAATGGTCCTCGCCGATACCCCAGGAGCAACAGTGTCCCTAATTTGCTGGGAAGTGGCGGTGCGGTCCCCTACGGCACTGCGTAGGATCCTACGGTCTTGGCGTGCATCCGTGCGTCGCTGCGGTCCGGTCCCAGGTCGACGGGCACGTGCACCTTCCGCCGACCACTGGCGACAACATCGATGTACTGTGGAGACCTCACGCCCCACGTGTTGAGCAATTCGGCGGTACGTCCACCCGGCCTCCCGCATGCCCACTATACGCCCTCGCTCAAAGTCCGTCAACTGCACATACGGTTCACGTCCACGCTGTCGCGGCATGCTACCAGTGTTAAAGACTGCGATGGAGCTCCGTATGCCACGGCAAACTGGCTGACACTGACGGCGGCGGTGCACAAATGCTGCGCAGCTAGCGCCATTCGACGGCCAACACCGCGGTTCCTGGTGTGTCCGCTGTGCCGTGCGTGTGATCATTGCTTGTACAGTCCTCTCGCAGTGTCCGGAGCAAGTATGGTGGGTCTGACACACCGGTGTCAATGTGTTCTTTTTTCCATTTCCAGGAGTGTATTTCAGTTGGCTCCTAATCAAACTGTTCGATGATTTTCTAAACCGACTTTGTAGAAAATGCTACGAACCAAGGACGAAACATAAAATGTGTGAAGTAGACGCAAAAGTTTCATTTAAGAAACAAAAAAAAGCCGCCAGATGTGCAGTCTTCTATGTAACGGATACCGCTTTACGGGGGGTCGTCTGTGTCTGAGAACGTGAGGAAAGTGATCAAGGTGGCACCATATGCTGTGCGAGATGTGATTCTGTCAGTGACAAAATGGTTCAAATGGCTCTGAGCACTATGGGACTCAACTGCTGAGGTCGTAAGTCCCCTAGAACGTAGAACTACTTAAACCTAACTAACCTAAGGACAACACACACATCCATGCCCGAGGCAGGATTCGAAACTGCGACCGTAGCGGTCTTGCGGTTCCAGACTGCAGCGCCTTTAACCGCACGGCCACTTCGGCCGGCTGTTAGTGACAAGGCATAGCGTTATGCAACTTCCGATGTTTTAAGAGTGTTTAAACAGCTGGTTCTGCAAATGCGCTCGTGTACTCCGATTAACACTGCCAAGCGGCCGAGATCAAAGCCGTAAGTCAAACACTCAGCACGACAGCGTGTTGTGCCAACTTCCGAGACGACTCGGCTGTTCTGGAAGGCTGCCATTCAGCGTTTAACACACCCATTTCATTTTCTTGCTGCGACCATTTTTACTGCGATGCTTTTGAATGTGCACTACACGAGTCAACGAAAATACGATTTCTACCACTGAAGCCCCGTCACCCTTACTTTGTGTTCCGAGGGTCCTCGTCCGTAAACTACCAGTACTTCAGGGAGTGCCGCAAAATTCGTCTGGCAAAGGAAATTTACCGTGTGTAAAGCCGACAACTTTGTAAACTGCCTTTGACGAGACGGAAAAAGCCTCTAGTGAGTCCCATCCTAGATAAACACTGATGTTAATATTCACTTAGTTCTGCTCTCATGTTGCAGATCAGCCATGAAGGTAGCACAGTATCACCACGTTACAAACTGCATCGAATTCGGTTCCGACAGATTTGTCCGCATCGACTTAGTTCTGCCGTCTTTCGTAGAGGATGAGGATATAGTGCCACGATTTTCGGTATTCAAAGTCACTGGTGATCGGCCGATGACTGAAATTCTTCACTGATTACGTATATTCGAAACTTAACGTATACTGACAAGTGTACCAACTGTATAGCGCTATGCGAACTGTTTGAGAGAATGTGTACGGCAATTGTTTCAAAGCATGTAATGGATTATGTAACTGACCAATATCTACGATTAAAGTAAGTTTGGGACTAACAGATGTCAGTGGTGGGGAGCGGAGTTCCCGATCGTCCACAGCATGCCACGTCCTCATGCAATTGGCAGTCGGAGGTGCAAAAATTTAAAAAAAAATTTTAAAAAAATTTTACATCATGATGCTTGCCTCACATGTCCCCCACCCTCCAGCAAACGGCGAGTACGCGAAGCTCAAGAAACAGCTGCGTTGGCTAACGCCTGGGCCCTACCACTCGAGTCACTGAAACGCCAAGTTATTTTAATCGAAGTATAAACGTCAACCACCAAGCTATTTTAATCGAAGTATAAATCGTTAACAAAAATGAAAAAAAATCTACATTTGAATTAAACGTAGTCCTTATCTAAAAAGACGAAATGTACTATCTTACAATAACGGGTAGCGGAGTGTGAAACCAGAGGCACTATAAAAGCTGAATTCTACAGCGGATCGTCGTCTTTTTTCCAGTCGCGGTTAAGATGTGCTCAATTTGTAAGCCACGTCGTCTCCTTGCATCCCAATCATATCCTGACGCTAGGAATTTGTCTAATGTTTCCCTCAAGGTCGAAACTGGTAAACAACTTCATTGATAACATGTGAAGAAAGTATTACATTCGTATCCACTGCTGAAGTGATTGATCCAGTGAACGGTGCTGGTATGTCAGTAGAGACATGATTACTTACAGATTGGATACGTTAAAGGTTTTGAATTACAGTAAATTAAGAGCTGTATACAGACATGAGGTGGAACAAAGGAATAGTGAAACAACGACAGTTCAATATTTCAGAATTCGGGAACCTGCCTTTTTTGCATGCGCGGTTTTTGTAAGTCACAAGGGTCCACCGGGTATATCTGGTAGAATTCATAGTGCAAGTGGGTTAAAGTTTCACTGGGAGAAGCAGCGGAGATATTTCAGTATAGAGTTGAAGTGACGGGTTGCTACAGGCGCTGTAGATTAAAGCAGCTGTAGGGTAGGGCCGAAACGCCGCCACTAAGTTTAAGGTGTAAGTAGCATACGAGTTTATGTTACACGCATCTATGTTCAATATGGGTTAGGAGAAAGAAAAAAAGTTAATAAGCTTTCTGAGGATTCGAGTTGGGTAGAGTAAGTGAATGCAGAATGGGAGGCGAAGTACACTGTGTCCGAGTTTTCGGTGGAATTTTAAGAATCATTATACCATCTCTTTCGGAAAAATACGTCATGTTAAAAAAATGTGGATCTCTTCCCAAAGCGGAATTTTTTTTTAGCCCAGGCAACCGCCAATTCCGCCTGTGCTTGAAGAAATCTTGTCGGGATATCCTTGCAGAAAGCGTCCCGAAGTTGCCCAACGGGTGCCGGAGGCCAAACAAGCCGATAGCCTCTGCGGTCACCACCGTAGCGATAAGTGGCGGTGGCAGTAACCAGCGCTGCGGCCAACACACTCGCACTCAGGACTGGCTCTTCCAGTTGGCTCGCTACAGATGCCGCGCTGCAAACTGCGCGAGCCTTTTTTACGAGCGTGACTTCAAGACTCGTCTGACCTGTATCGGTTACGCTCTTTTTAAGACTAGGCGGTACTTCGGTCAACAGACGGCTAGTTTGCTTTATCCTGCAACTGCCACCTGTAACAATTCCGCCCTCAGCTTACTCTACCGGGTGCTGAAAAAGTCAGTATAAATTTGAAAACTTAATAAACCACGGAATAATAGAGGGGTAAAAATTGTCACACATACTTGGAATGACATGGGGTTTTATTAGAACAAAAAAAAAAGTTCACAAAATGCCCGACAGATCGTCTTGCGCGCATCGTTTGGTGATGATCGTGTGCTTAGCCGCCACTTTCGTCATGCTTTGCCTCCCAGGTCCCCAGACCTCAGTCCGTGCGATTATTAGCTTTGGGGTTACCTGAAGTCGCAAGTGTATCGTGATCGACCGACATCTCTAGGGATGCTGAAAGACAACACCCGACGCCAATGCCTTACCGTAACTCCGGACATGCTTTACAGTGCTGTTCACAACATTATTCCTCGACTACAGCTATTGTTGAGGACTGATGGTGGACATATTGAGCATTTCCTGTAAAGAACATCATCTTTGCTTTGTCTTACTTTGTTATGCTAATTATTGCTATTCTGATCAGATGAAGCGCCATCTGTCAGACATTTTTTGAACTTTTGTATTTTTTTTTTTTTTTTTTTTTTGCTGTTGTTCTAATAAAACCCCATGTCATTCCAAGCATGTGTGTCAATTGGTACCTCTCTATCTACATTATTCCGTGATTTACTCAGTTTTCAAATTTATACTGATTTTTTTTTTCACCCGGTACATCGATTCTGCACTCTCTGTGATTATCACCGACAGACTACGAGGAAATACACAACCAACTAGAAAAATTGTGTTGCATAGTATGGCAAAACAGGTTAGCTTTACGACACAGAAACACAAGAAAACAGGCACAACCTAGGGAGGGAGGGAGAAGAAGGCAACAGTACTTGCACACCACAAAGTAATACGCTTTTGGAATCAGCGACAGCGATCATACGGCTTACGATTCTGAGTAAGGTAGGAGTGATAGTACGTATGTATCAGATGCAGCGAATAGTAGTGACAGACACCGATTTACTGCGATAATTCTGATGAACAAAAAAAGCAGCCCGCGTACAAGACATGCGCTATCTGGTCTTGAGCGGTTTTGCACTGTCTGACATCTACATACACTGAATGAAAAAAAGTCTTGGTGTATCTCCTAATATCGTGTCGGACCACCTTTTGCCCGGCCTTGTGCAGCAACTCGATATGGCATGGACTCAAGAAGTCGTTGGAAGTCCCTTGCAGAAATACTGAGCCATGCTAACACTATAGCCGTCCATAATTGCGAAAGGGTTGTGCACGAACTGAACTCTCGATTACGTCCCACAAATGTTGAGCGATCTGGACGGTCAAAGCAATCGCTCGAATTGTCCAATTGCCGGCCGCGGAGGCTGAGCGGTTCTAGGCGCTTCAGTCCGGAATCGCGCGCCTGTTACGGTCACAGGTTCGAATCCTGCCTCGGGCATGGATGTGTGTGATGTCCTTAGGTTAGGTTAAAGTAGTTCTAAGTTCTAGGGGACAGATGACCTCAGATGTTATCTCCCATAGTGCCCAGAGCCATTTTGTCCAATTGCGAACAACTGTGGCCCAGTGACATGTCGCATTGTCATTCATAAAAATTCTGTCGTCGTTTTGGGAACACGAGATACATTAATAGCTGCAAATGGTCTTCCAGTAGCAGGCCATAATCATTTTCAATCAATGATCGCTTCATTTGGACCAGAGGGATACCGAGCGAGGTGGCGCAGTGGTTAACACACTGGACTCGCATTCGGGAGGACGACGGTTCAATCCCGTCTCCGGCCATCCTGATTTAGGTTTTCCGTGATTTCCCTAAATCGCTTCAGGCAAATGCCGGGATGGTTCCTTTGAAAGGGCACGGCCGATTTCCTTCCCCATCCTTCCCTCACCCGAGCTTGCGCTCCGTCTCTAATGACCTCGTTGTCGACGGGACGTTAAACACTAATCTCCTCCTCCTCCCCTGGACCAGAGGACACGGTCCATTCATTCAAAAATGGCTCAGAGGACTATGGGACTTAACTTCTTAGGTCATCGGTCCCCTAGAACTTAGAACTACTTAAACTAACTAACCTAAGGACATCACACACATCCATGCCCGAGGCAGGATTCGAACCTGCGACCGTAGCGGTCGCGCGGTTCCAGACTGTAGCGCCTAGAGCCGATCGGCCACTCTGGCCGGCACGGTCCATTCCATGTAAACACAACCCACACCATTATGGAATCACCACCAGCTTGCACTGTGCCTTCTTGACAATTTGGGTCCATGGCTTCCCTACCGTCAGCTGATACAACTGATATCGAGACTGATGTGAACAGGCCATGGTTTTCCAATTGTCTAGGGTCCAACCGATATGACAACGAGTGCAGGAGAGGCGCTGCAGGCGATGTCGTGCTTTTAGCAAACGCACTTGCGTCGGTCGTCTGCTG
The DNA here is from genome assembly GCF_023898315.1 of Schistocerca nitens. Taxonomy (NCBI): domain Eukaryota; kingdom Metazoa; phylum Arthropoda; class Insecta; order Orthoptera; family Acrididae; genus Schistocerca; species Schistocerca nitens. The sequence goes on from NC_064618.1 coordinate 617,271,109, forward strand.
CCATAGCCATTTTGAAGCCACATTATGCTGTACTGTCCTAACGAATACGTTCGTCGTACGTCCGACATTGATTTCTGCGGTTATTTCACGTAGTGTTGCTTGTCTTTCAGCACTGATAACTCTACGCAAAAAGCCGTTGCTCTCGGTCGTTAAGTGAATGCCGTTGTGCGTAATGAGAGATAATGGCTGAAATTTGATATTCCTGGAACACTTTTGATATTGTGGATCTCGGAATATTGAATTCCTAACGATTCTTGAAATGGGAAGTCCCGTGCATATATGTCCTATTATCATTGGGATTCAAAGTCTGTTAATTCCTGCCATGCGGCGATAATAACGTCGGAAACCATTTCACATGAATCACCGGAGTGCAAATGACAGCCTGCACTGCCCTTTTATACCTTGTGTACGCGATACTACCACAATATGTACATGTGCATATCTCTATTCCACGGCCTGTCACCTCAGCGAATAATGGTGAGAAATGCAACTAATGTGCGCAATGTAGTACACGAGCAACACCGAAGATTGGACAGGTATGGACATTGTGACTGGTAGTGCTAATCACCGACTTAAACTTGGGACTGCAGCTCACATCTATAGTTACCTGAGGGAGTCAGTTTAACGTGCATTCCGATTCAAGGGGCAACCCCACATTTCCAGATTCACATGCATCATCGCACATGATAGATCAATCAAGTTTCAATAAAAATACAGGACTGAAGCAGTGTCGGGAGCATTTTGCGTATTGTCCCGTTACTTCAGGAACTGAGCACTTCACTTCACCACATCGTGTACCGCAACTGAAAATGATTACCACCCATACGCTTCTCCTAGGTACTTTGATTACTGCTGCCGGCAGACAGAGGAACACCACTGTCAATGTAGCTGATGTCCAAGAGAATTCGAAATAATATAAAACTGACATGTTCACGACAGAAAACTGCCGCAAGTCATTGGTTACGTTCAGAAACATAGGAATAATCTACTGAAACTCTTGGAATGCAACGGAAAACCAGTGCAATAAGGGGAAGGTGCTAACAACGACGATTAAACACACGAAGAATTTCAAAAATGAAATGCCACTAATACGATACATGTTCCCTTTCATTTGCAACGAACGCTTTCACACATCGTTCGACTACGCGAAGAGTGAAAATACCACATAAGCAATGTCGTGAGTGTTTTTCAACACTTCTTATGAGCTCAACGCTACATCATTGCTCTTCTGCTTGAGTGCATTTACGCTTGACATACTTACAACAGTAAAATGATAACCAAAGTGCTTTAGCTTCTTACCAAAAACCGTTACGTCAAGTGGCATTACAATTCTCACCCGAGCTCTCCGCAGGAACATTACCGAAGCGGTCGCCAGTCCCACTTCTCCGAAGCGGGCATTCTCATGCAAATGCAGCTCCTTTCAAACTGTAGTGAGGTGGGTGAATGACGTCGCGGTCCGTATCACGCAGGATTCATACTTGATACGCGGCCAGGCACTATTTTCAACTTTCGCTCCACCAGTCCCATATTCATTACCGCCTCGAAATTACGCGCGCCCTCTCCGTAGCCTTTTGTGCATATGGCGCCATTAAGCTCAGTTATGGCAATACGCTTCCATTCACGGTCTTTATTGTTATTCATCGTGTAACTGTAACCACCAAACTACATGTTTTATCGACAGCTCGAGCAAAGACTCTAGTTCATGGTTATAATTTCCGCGAGACTTGAGGAGCCTCCAAACATCGGCAGTACACTTTTGTTGCATCTTTCTCTATGCAAAACGCAACGTTCGTAAGTACAGGAACTTACCTTCCTCGCCTTTTTTCCGAGTCTCCCCCATTTTTAAAGTTCTTTTCTCAGCAATCATAATTGAGCACTTCCCTCAGTTTACCCATATGCCTTTTTAAATCCTCTTCAAACTTTAAGCGCTGCGTCATTCACTTCCTACTTTGTTCCGCATTCCTTTCCACGCAAATGCATAACGATAATCCTTTCATCTGCTCTGCTAAATTCTAAGACGTGCTGAAAAGTAAGGCCTCCGAATTTTCTACGTGAAAACTCTTAAAGCTTCTTAAATAATGGCAACTTTATTAACATTTCACATCTTTATCATTTATTTCCCAACACAGATACATTGGCGACGGGCACGTTTCTCTCAACAAGAGACCAGTTTGTTAATACTGTCGCTGTACAAGGTTTGACTTTGTAGACGAAGACACAACTTCACCTCCGCCTGCAAGGCTTCATCACTATCAAAGTGAAGTATTCGAAGGTGCTCTTGAGTTCTGGAAACAGATGTAAATTGGATGGGGCCACGGTGTGAGTCTATGGGTGGTTTGGCATTGTCATGCTGAAGGAGACGTCTTCGACGTGTTCACAAACTCTCCGAACTCGAACCTAGGTTACCATCACGCTGTTGCTCACTCACCGACATAAGGTCCGTATGAGCAGTTGCCAGCGGGTTCGTGCGCATGCGCAGAGCTGAATTCGCGTATGAGCAGTGCCATCCTCCCACTTCTGGCTACTTGAAGCGTGGCTGTTTGCCGTAGATGCTACCCGGAAAAATTTTTCCGGCGTGCCCAAGCTGCCAGTTTCGCGCATGCTCAGTGCAAGCTGAGTTATAGTGGTGGTGGTGGTGGTGGTGGTGGTGGTGGTGGGGAACCCTTCCTCACATGACCCGTGTATATGTTTCATGTTGCTGCTTTCTTCCTAACAGCTCCCACGTCAAATGAAATCAAAACAGATTTCTGTGGCCGGGAGCCATCAAGTGAATTAATATACATTATCATAACCATGAAAGACCAAAATAAGTTAGTAGTTTCAATTTTCTGATTTTATATTATTTCCACATAATTAGCAATCAACCATTAATTCATTAATGAAGCTATTTCTGTCTGTTTTGTAGAGAAATTTGCTTCTATTAATTTTTTTCCGCTGAGGCAGTTAGTTTATTTGAAACGAAGTGTTTCATTCCGCACTATTGGCTACTTTCAACTTCGTTCAATTTCAAGTGCAAATTTTCATTTTCTGGGACGAATGACATTATACCATAATAAAGAACCAAACATGAGATTACAGTATTGGATCTCCAAGAAAATTGGTAACAGGAAAACCACATGAAAAGCTGAATATCAGGTACTTCAATGTGCATCTGGACATAGAAATGTGCAATTAGAGCGGAATGAAGCATTTTAGTATGGTTTATGAAATTACAATGTTGCTGGAGTAGTCTCTGATGTTCAGCTCCTTTTATGACACTAAGATCTCTTAATGATATATACATACGAACATACGTAAACATTTACTTGAAGCCGACTAAGTAGGCAAATTTGGTCAGTAGTTTTGAACTAAATATTTTGTTTCAAATATAATGACAGCTGTAGCAGAATTTTACAAATCTGCCTTCTGTGAAAGTGTTTTTCGATCACAAGGCACTTGTCTAGTACTTCCTCTAGGCCTGAAGTTATTTCTTAATTTGTGTTTAAGTCTTAAATTAATAGAATGCCATTCTATGCTAAATTGTAGACTGGCAGCATACCGTGTTTTATCGTTTTAACTCCCCACATGGCTTCATATTTATTCCTAGAATAGAATATAAACTGTCAGTTGTACAGTTTCTTTGTCTCGCAGTCAACCGTGTTAATTTTCTACACATTTTGAAATGGGCATGAAATTTATTGTCCTTTATTCCGGTGTAAGCTAGACAAGAAATTTTTTTTTTTTTGCAAGAAATTTGTATTCCATTCTACTAGCATTTTGCAGTGCTGTGTAGATGTAAACCTGTTGGAAATGCTACATAACAATATTGCAGAGTTCGAATTAAAAAAAAAAAAAATCTGTCAAAGTCACCCCATAGCAAAATGTTATGGTACTTCAAGCTGTGGAGTCTAATTTTGAAATGATAGTTTGCCAAGAACTGCTTCCTTATTTGCATCCTTTATCTGGGTGGTATATGATAAAACAATTGCTCTAACTACAACTCTGTATGTCCTCTCAACAACATGCCACAGGGCCGCACATGGTCACGTGATGCCCCACCACGCACGAAATTCTACCAGAAATGTGACGAAAAGCGTTTGAACAGAGCAAGCACCAAGCACGGGCTCCCCACGTCGTCGTAGCTACGCATGCGCAGTACAGCCTGTAGTCTGGCGCTGTCTGGTAACTGCTCAAACGAACCTATAGTCACCTCACCTACCGCCATGTTACACTCCACAATTCAGAGCCCTCTAGCGGAAGAGGATCGCAACTTACGTAAGAATCTGGTCAGTTCTAGCACATCTCTGCCTGGAAATGTCGGATGACTGGCTGGCTGTCCATTCAGCATAACACGTCTGAGCAAAAGCATCAGAACTTACGCGGCTATTTACTGACGGCTCGGCAACGAACGTATGCCAAGAGGTATGTGGAATTGTAGCTGAAGGCGCTAACTCACAAACAATGTATCTGAAAGATGGAACCGAAGGATAAATGCATTAATATCGCAAGATCATACAAATGTTTACTCAGTCGCAAACTCTTTGAGAACGCGGCGAACAGTATGACCGATAAATTTTAATTTTCGACTAACAAGACTATTGTGAAGGCTTTAAGAACGTTTCAAATTGACAGCCACTTAAAATAGTTTCTGATTTGTGTGACAAAGACTCAGAAATTACAGTGGAGCAGAAAACGTCACCATGGTTCAAATGGCTCTGAGCACTATGGGACTTAACTTCTGAGGTCATCAGTCCCCTAGAACTTAGAACTAATTAAACCTAACTAACCTAAGGACATCACACACATCCATGCCCGAGGCAGGATTCGAACCTGCGACGGTAGCTGTCGCGCGGTTCCAGACTGCAGCGCCTAGAACCACTCGGCCACTCCGGCCGGCTAAAACGTCACAATCATAACAAATTATGTAAATACTGAAAAGTAGTTTAATGCATATCATACTCATTGGCAATCCCGTAAAACAGTTTAATTGGGAACGAAAAGGGACTACCTCGTCGTGGTTTCCCTTAGAAACGACACAAAGTCGGTTGCATGTCTCTTGCAATTCGAAAAATATTCGCTAATGAAGACCGACGAGAATAACTCAAAGGCCATGCCTCTTCTAGGGAATCATCGCAGCATTCAGCTCGAGACATTCTACGAATAAAAATCTGAATGGACGAAAAACAAAATCGTTGCAATGGAAACGCAGGCAAATGAGATGTAACTGCATCCATTCATTCTCGCTCCAACTGAAGGTGTCCTAGATTAGAGTACGCTGTGATACATTTCTAGACTTTTAAATGTGTATGTACCTGTAAAAAGTTGCTTTTCTTATCAAGAGCCCCAGGCTCCGCATCACTTTCACTCCGTGCAAGTGTTCCAACCCCTATACCGTGTGCCTAAGCTCGCCACTGCTGATAAACCTTATTCAAAATCTAAACAGTGGCTGGCATCCTTATTGGGAAGAAGGGAAGGAATTACGAAATGACACCACAGGGAACCGAACCCAGATTCTCCGAGTCAGTGGTCGGTGATGCTAACCATCGAAGTACGGAGGAGGTCGGAGGTGGAAGTAGGTCACTTGCAGTGCCGGGTGCTTTGTTTACGCACGCAGCTATTGGCATTGTGTTCCGCAGCGCCACTTACGACGCCCTGCTACAAAGCGCCGTAAAACGACAGCCACGCGGCCCGCGTTCACGCGTGACGCTCGCGGCGGCCGCAGCTGACCAGACAAAGCGCGCCCGCCGCCGCCGCCACAGTAATTTGGCCGTGGTGGGGGTGGGGGGGGGGCGGTGTGTAGCGAAGAGCGGGGAGGCAGGGGGAGAGGGCTGGCGCAGTGCGGCGGTCAGCCGGCCGTGCCATCTGCCAGCGCCGGGGGAAGCTGCTGACGTCACCGCGGCGGCTACCTGTGCCAGCGGCACGGCTCCTGCCTTCCCGATTACTCACAAGAGGCAGCCCCCCTCCCACACACACACACACACACACACACACACACACACACACGTGCAAACACTTTTATATAAAGCGACCTGTTAGTAACTTTATCTTTCCAACGGTACGCTAATACTGGTAATTAATTTTTTGGTCCAGTAGTCCACTTCCGACCCGCCCGGACAGTCGACAGCGTCACTGTGCAGCTTTCGGGATACAGTGAGACGAGGCTGTCCCGGATTGAATCCGCCTCGCTGATTAACGACAAGGGCGGGCGAGCCGGCCAGTCTAGATGAGGTTTTCAGACGGTTTCCCACATCCACCTAGGTAAATACCGGGCTGGTAACCACGTCCCGCAAACATTTAAAAACTTTCGCACACTTGCCCAGAGATTTTCTCTAGACGCAGTAGAACGACCAGTCCCACTGCCTCAACACACATAACAACATTGCGGTTCTAGGCGCTTCAGTCCGGAACCGCGCGACTGCTACGGTCGCAGGTTCGAATCCTATCTCGGGCATGGATGTGTGTGATGTCCTTAGGTTAGTTAGGTTTAAGTAGTTCTAAGTTCTAGGGGACTGATGACCTCACAGGTTAAGTCCCATAGTGCTCAGAGCCATTTTTGAACATAACAACAATGCTAACATCGGATAACAGCGTGGCTAAATGCCAGACCACAAATCAACAGATCTGGAATGCCACGATCTGGCGGTCCTATGTGTTTTTTTCTTTTTTTTTTCATTTATCGGTTGTTTGAACTCTCGAAATTATTTCCGCGGAAAACTCTAATATGACCAGCGTCCGCAGTCCACATTAACCATGTCAGATAAATAGTCGGAGAAGGCATAACATACCACCTCTAACAGCGCACGTGGCCTCGGGCACGGCAATAATCGAGTTGAGAGCAGTTTTACGTAAGCGCACGTCTAAAAAACAGCATAGATTAAATGGAGGCAAAGTCAGTTTCGAGGCACAGTTACTTAGTGAAATAGTTCTTCCGTTAGCAATAGAGCGAAGAGACGCGGAGCATCTCAATACAGGTCCGCAGAGTGAACAGTACGTCGCAAGACAGTATTCCACGTAGGTAACAGTGCTCACTTCCTAGAGTTTATCCCATGATTTGGGAAAAAAAAAGATTGTTTTTAACTTAGTAGGCTGAAGGCCCTTCATGTGGTCTCACTCGTTAGCTGGCCCAGGAGAAAAGGCGTGAGCGCCAGCTGTCTGCGAATTGCGATAACTTTGATAGTGTTTATCGTATTTTTTCTGTTTGCATACCTTATTTGCTAGGTTGGAAATTTGGGACTGAAATATAGTAAAAGAGCTTATGTGGGGTCTGGAAGACGAACCGAGAGCCAGGTTGAATGTTTAATTCTGTCCAAGAGGCATGTTCAGACGACACAACCGGTAGAGCACTGCCCACGACAGGCAGATATTCCGTTTACACTCACTGTCCGGGACACTTTTATGAGATACAGTTAACTCAGTGAAAACATATGATGGGAACGTCTGTGAAGAAGTTCCGGAGTGATGATACTCCAGTGCTGCTCTAGTGAAACGCACCGAAACAGACCTGCCTAAGAGGCTCTTCTTGGTCCTTTGAGAAAGAATGGGTTCTGGTCTCTTGTAACAGTTCCAAGAACGGGTCGCTATAGCGGCAAACCTGATGTATTAAAGCAGAAATACCAGCAACGTGCGGTTCTTGGAAGCAGAGGAAGTGCCTCCCGACGTATTGTGCGTATCACCCACTCAGTTGATGTAAATCACTTTCAGTGTGAGACTGGCTGCACGATAGTACCTTGAGCGACTGTTTTACTAGGAAGGACAGGTGGAACTTCGCGTCGCATCAAGGCCACTGAAGGTTCTTCTGCTTCCGTTACTTCAACGAATTCTCTTGAAACTGAGTCATTGTGAACGCACGGTCAAACAGATTAACGAACGAAACGTGTTTCTTGTTCGGAGAACGACTGGAATGTACCAGCATATTCGGGCTCTGAAGATGTTATACGGCATATGACTCCTCTTTGCTTTCGACAGTGGCTGGATAACATACGTTATCGCGTGTATGATAATTTAATTCTGGCATGTCGAAACTGACAGTTATAAATGCTAACCAACTAACGGTTTGAACACGCGCAGCAACTGTCATGTGTCTAAATCTTCAGTTTTAATGCTTGTTCACAGTTAGTGTAGAGAATGTGGGCCGATAACTGATGTTCGTTGGGCACGGACACATCGTCACAACACACTTTTAACGTAGCAGTACGCTAAGCGGTTTTTGTCTCAAACAGTCTCTGAAAGAATCTAGGAGAGGCGGTCAAATGGCGAATGCGACCGAGGGATTTCGAAGAACGAGAAGAGTCTGCACAGTGGGCAGACATGACACGCATTTCTTGACGCAACCCGAAGCAAGACACGTACGGTCCCTCGTGATTTCTTTCCTTTCCTACTGTCGAATAATGGTATCCGTGAGCATTTTTATGATGGATTAGGAAGAAAGCTCTGGGTTTAACGTGACGACGACAATGAATTCACTGGAGACCGAGGATAAGAAGAAAATCGAGCATAAGAACAATATCAATCGTTTCCTTTTCACCAGCACAACAAGGTATTTGCGTTAAGCGACTTCGTAAAACTACGGTATCTTGATGACCGAGTGAGGTTGCAAACTACCCGGAGTATCGTGTGGTATCTCTGAACCCACGAAAAAAAAATTTTAAAGATTATTTGAGATTTTGTGAACTCGACGTATGTTCGAAAAGTATCGAACTTTCACTTGGGTAAAATACATGTACTGATTCGGAAAAAAAATTTGGAAATTTGTGGTAAGGTCTTATGGGACCAAAGCCGGCCGCGGTGGCCGTGCGGTTCTAGGCACTCCAGTCCGGAGCCGCGCTGCTGCTACGGTCGCAGGTTCGAATCCTGCCTCGGGAATGGGTGTGTGTGATGTCCTTAGGTTAGTTAGGTTTAAGTAGTTCTAAGTTCTAGGGGACTGATGACCACAGCAGTTGAGTCCCATAGTGCTCAGAGCTATATGGGACCAAACTACTTAGATCATCGGTCCCTAAGCCTACACACTACTTAATCTAACTTAAACTAACTTACGCTATGGACAATGCACACACCCATGCCCGAGGAAGGACTCGAACCTCCGATGGGGGAAGCCGCACAGTCCGTGACAATGCGCCTCGGACCGCGCGGCTACTGATTTGGAGATACAGAAACAGAATCCTCTTGGTAATGCACACAATTCTCCCAGAGCTCCAGCCGTTGTTGAAAACACTTCCGAAATGCGTCTTTTGGAATGCTGATAAGCCGGGCCGACGCCTTCTCTGGACTCACATCGTATTGCTTACAGCAGCATTTTCTGCTTGGCAAATTACCAGAAGTCGCTGGGAGCTATGTCGGGACAATGTTTGGTTAGGAAAGTCTCGACCAGATGCGCAGAATGGGCGTATGCATTATCAAGATAATGTTGCCAAGTTTTTACTGTCCGCGGATCCGCTCCTTTACGCTGCACAGTATCAAGAAGGCGACGAAGTGACTCCCGGTAGTATTTTTAAGTGACTTTAGGCACTGTGATGCGTGCTCATGACGCACTAACCCCTTGAAAGTATCTAGCGGGGTGGCGCAGTATTTAACACACTGGACTGGCATTCGAGAAGACGACGGATCAAACCCGCGTGTTCGGCCATCCTGGTTTGGTTTTCCGTGATTTCCCTAAATCGCTTCAGGCAAATGCCGGATGGTTCCTTTCAAAACGCCAGGTCGACTTCCTTCCCCATCCATCCCTAATCCGATCGAACCGATGACCTCGCTGTTTGGTCCCGTCCCCCGAATAAACGATCCAACCCATAAAAGTAGAACATAACGGTCAACATGACTTTGACGCTGTTATAGGTCTGCTATTCTTTAGTTTGGCATCGGGCATACCGGATGTTTCCACAGTGGCGACTGCATCATCATTTATGGTCAGTAACAAACCCAACGTCTCATCGACTGTGTTAGCGATGTTCAGAAAGTTGGGATTCTGGTTTGCTTTGCCCAATATGTTCTTTGCGATTTCCAGGTGTTGCTTCCAACCCATTGTCAGTAGCTTCGGTAAGAATTTCGCAGACACTCTCCTGAAGCACAAATAGTCGGTGTCCATTGATAAGCGGCCATCTTTGAAGCAATTGTGCAATTTCTTTATCTGTGAGGTGCTCATGGCATCGTCTTCAAAATCCGGAGCCGGAATGTGGCCGAGCGGTTCTAGGCGCTTCAGTCCGGAACCGCGCTGCTGCTACGGTCGCAGGTTCGAACCCTGCCTCAGACATGGATGTGTGTGAGGTCCTTAGGTTGGTTAGGTTTAAGTAGTTCTAAGTTCTAGGGGACTGATGACCTCAGATGTTAAGTCCCATAGTGCTTAGAGCCATCTGAACCATTTGAATCAAAATCCGGTTGAATCTTGCGAATGTTTTCCTCTTGAGTATCGCCAAGCCTTTGGCAAAATTTGGTGCAATATAAATGCTAAATTTGTAACGATATTTTATAACTTCATAGAATCCGATGAGCGCTCACAACACAATTTCGCCACTGCCCGATTGCCCGTGACTGAGCATTACGCTGGCGGAACAAAATGCACGACTGTGCATCCATGTCCCTCATCACTTCTTCACCGATAAGTGTCTCCCGCGCTTCATTGTTTTATGCGGAAAAGGTTCAATACTTTTTGAACACACCTCATAAGTCGATGGACAGCTCTACACAATTTGCAGCAGAGTACTTTGAGAAGATGTGAAGATTAAGATATCTGTAAAGCATTCACCTTTTAGAATTCCGAACATCAAATGGAAGAAACAGAAACATTATAGGATCACTTTGTTGTCTGCGTGTCTGTCTGTCGGACTGTTAAAAATCCATTTTTCTCGAGAACGGTGTAGGCTTATCAAGTTTAAATTTATGTCACATACTGAATTGGCGGTGTAATAAATGTACGCTTCTAAGTCATTGTAATCAAATGATACGTCCATCTATGTCACGTATTTTGATATAAACTCACTTCTTAAAATCTATAGGGTACTTCCCGTTGACCTAGAATCATGAAATTTGGCAAGAAACAAATTTTCACAGTACAGTATCAATGTTGATAACAGGGAAAAATATTCAAGATACTCGATTCCTGGGATGAATGAACTGGTTATATACACAATTAAGTTTGTGCGGAATTCTGAGAGGGCGAGTCCTGTTCGGATCTGGCCAATTTTTATTTTAGTAGCGGCGTCTGTGGCATGTAGTCAAGTAATAAATAAACTTTTAAAGAATGGTCGATGCGACGAGTTAAAGGACCCTACAGTATAAGGCTTACTCGGAACAGTGAGATGCCATGCTCAAGTAAGTGTCGCCAAGAAATCCGACTGGAGATTAAAACGAAGACATGTAGGTAGTTAACTTGGCACTTCACCAACAGAGGCACCCTGCAACAATGAATTAAAATTATCAATTAATATCGGCCCCCGTTCGCACAGAGGGGTGCAGGGAGCAGCGTAAGTAGAGCAGCTGCGGGCGGCGGGGAGAGGGGATTACAGGAGATTAGCTCCGGGACGCCGCGTGCAGCCGACACTCGTGCAAGAGGGGAGGCCGGGGCGGCTGCACGTGCAGCCCTCTTCACGTGCTGGGCTGGTGTTGTCAACAGCCGCTGCACGGCCGAGGGACCGCCCGGCGGCGAGCACCGATTAAATATGTATGGAGGGGGAGGGGAAACGGGGGGGGGGGGGCGAGGTACGCTCAGCCTACAAACAGTCATTGGCACAGGAAAGGTACCCATGGAGCTGGAAATCGATCCGATACGGTACCTCGAATTAAGTTCATCTCGGAAAACATGTCTACACCACAATCTACCAAAACCGGCTTCCAATAATGATCAGAGAACCGACTGGCCATGTGAACACGCCATTATAGATTTTGAAAATGCTATTCCAGCTGCCAGATTTCTTCTCCCGCATACAACGATTTCACAACAGATTTCTTCTCCCGCACACAACGATTTCACAACCCCGCTAGTTCTCAGTCTGTTCTTGAAAATAGTGGCTAATTTAACCAGAAGGAATTTTAGTGCAGCAAAGGGGAAGAAATATTAGACCAGAATGCAGTTACCGATCTTCATCAACTGAAATGAAGAGAAACTGCCATCACCCTGATGAAATCAGATGCCGGAAGAACTAATCTGCAGAGGCCATTACTGCAAAACAATTGACGATCGGATAATGGACATCTGATCGCACTAACACGTAACCACAACAGCGAAAAACGATTCCGTAAGTTCCGTTTTCGCTTTCCGGAAGTAGCGTCGCATGCAAACGTATCAAATGTGCAAACTCTTTGTGTATTCACTGGCAGATCTCTTTAAGTAGGGTTAGACGTAAGACAACGCCTATAACAAAGAGAAAGAAACCGGCAGTGACCAATTCCATGCTTATAGTGCTCGACATCATGGAGGAGGGGGTACTATTAAAAAGCGATATGAAATGGGACGATCATGTAAAACGAGTATTGCGAAAGACGAATCAAAGACGTTGAAAATGGTTCAAATGGCTCTGAGCGCGACCGTAGCGGTCTCGCGGTTCCAGACTAAAGAGCCTAGCACCGCTCGGCCACAGCGCCCAGCGAAAGACGTTGATTTGTTGGAAGGATTCTGAGAATGTGGTATCTGTAAAAGAAATCGCATACAAAATGACGCTAATAATCATCTTGTGAAAGACGCTACTGCGACCTCTCTACAGATTCCATACATATGATAAAAGTGTATGTCTGTATATATGTATGTTCGTTCTACATCTCTTCCTAAACCATTGGAACGATTTCGACCAAAGGTGGTACATGCCCCATTTATAGTCTGAAATGAACCACTGTGGAGACTATATCCACCCAGCACTTGCGAATAAGGGCACTTAAAGTGGATTGCAATAAACTTCACACATAATTTCAAATCCTTGCGAGACTTTTATCGCACGTACCCTCCACAAAATGCATGACAATTTTAAATGACTACTTCTTTACTAGTAATTCTATTCGCAACATATTTGGCAAACAGTATCCAACAAATATATCACTGAATGTACCAACAAAATTATATCAACGCACGAGACACTGTTTCGGAGCTGCAATGTCATAAACATTGAGCTGCTTGAAAACTGTACTACAGAACAAAATTCGTTAGAGGTGAAATATGTTAAATATATGTGACAAGTGTGCATGCGGGCAAAGTATGCCCCTGGATCGATTGCAACCATCTGGAAAGAAATAGCGCGGGTGTAAGAGCTAGCAATCTCCTGTTGGGATAGTGGTGATAACGTGGAGAGAGAAGGGGCAAGAAGAGATGGAAAGACAAAGTGAGGGAAGGAGGAGATGAACAGAAAGATGGGTAAGGAGTAGATGGACGAATAGAAGTGGAACCAATACATACCAGGATAACAGCCAGGTACTCAGCTAGTCTATTAGTAAATAGCTAACAACACCAGGTAGTAGATATCTTATCTAACAGTTTCCGGTGGCAACAAAAGTTTGGTTTTCAGTATTAAATATTTTTTTACCGAATTTAAAATGCTAACTTAATCTATTCATAAGCGGTTTAATCTTACGTTAGAAGTTTAACACAGTACGAATAACAGACCTTTTTTTGTTAAATTAGAATCTGTGTATATGTCCTGGGACAGTGTAATTTAAGGAATCGGGGGGGGGGGGGGGGGTACAGGTTCTAGAGTCTTGGTCCAGTGTCTTCGAGTCACTACCAACTCAGCAAGGCAACAGACATCGAACGAACCCTGACACGAGGTGATAGGAACGTAGCAAGTAGGTAGAGTCCATACGAACTACATAAATGCTTGGAGATACAACCGCGATTCCTTGGAAAAAATACAATACATTTAACTTGAAATCTCACAGGGATCATATCTCGCATTGGGATATACATCTACATAATACTCCGCAAGCCGGAGGGTACTTCTCGTACCAGTAACTAATCTCCCCTTTCCTGTTCCACTCGCGAATGGCGCATGGGAAGAACGATTGTCGGTAGGCCTCTGTATTGGCTCGAATTTCTGAATCTTTCGTCGAGGTCTTTACGCGAGATTTATGTGGCAGGAAGTAATATGTTGTGAGACTCTTCCCACAGAGTGCTCTCTCGAATTTTCAATAGTAGGCTTTTAAGTGATACACAACGCTTCTTTTATTACGTCTGCCACTAGAGTCTGTTGAGCACCTCTGTAACGCTCTCCCGCCGATCAAAAAGTGTAAGACAAATTAGACGTACAGAGACACATATAGTCATTTTTTCCTCAATCAATACGTGAGGAAAATAGCAAAGGAAATGGACCATATCGGTATGATGTACCCTCTGCCATGTGTTATGCAATGGATTGCAGTACACGTACACAACGATTTAAACGATCACTTCAAAAACACGAACGAATCTGTCCCTTCCAAAATCCTTACAGAAGTTGTGGCAAAGGGAACTTACGGAGTATCGCCAGCCGCCGTTTACGAACACGGAGGAAAAATTCACGGACAAGTAGCTGTCTGCGCTTTTTTTGTACCGACTACATGTAAGAGGCGCACAACTGTTTGCACACAATTTCTTCTCTTGCGGTTGTCTGGTCAAGCTTCTTCTTTTATTCCCTTTTACAGTTGGTTGCCCCCCTGGACTTCACTACCCACTTGTTCCTCAGTAGCCTCACCTAACTACTATTTTTTTTCTTGCCACGTCTCCTACTGAACAACTCGAAAACATCGCTTACGGGCGTCTAGGTGATTCTGGGAAGGTTGTTTCTCGTTGTGTACAACAGGCACACAGCGTAGATCCGCCGCAGACTGGGTGACTCACCAGCTCATGCTGCAGCTGTCTCTCTCCTCCCCAACCCTCCTCCACCATTTCTAGTCCACTGATCTATACGCAGCTGAGCCTTTGTGGCGTATGGGAGGTACTGAAGTTGTCGTGCGACGCTCGTGGACAGCTCAACCGCTAAAAGCGTTGACACAGAAACATGATGGGTAGTGTCGAGTTTGGGTTCACCTGACGCTTAAAATCCGTTGGGAAGTTTCAAATCAAAGTCCGATTGCGAGAAACATCAGTCAAGGAGTGTCCTTTATAACACAGATTATTTCACATACGCGTAAATAACGCCATAAAGTCATGGCAGGATAATGTAGTGCACCATTAAAAGATTAATAACGAAGTCGTAAATACTCTCCTGTTTGCGGATGATCAAATAATCATAATGAACTCTCAAGATAAATTACAGAGAGAAATTTTGTCCTTACACAAGGTAGCAAATGGTTATATTATGACAATATCTATATGTAAAAATAAGATAATGGCATTCAATGATAAGGAGCATTAAAGAGTAAAACTAATAATTGATAAGACGCAAGGAAAAATAAATTCCGTTAATTATCTGGAATGTGACATCTCATATATAACACACAATGATCAAGAATACAAACTGCAAAATTCTAGGAACTATGAATTGCACATTCCTCAAAAATGTTAGACAAGAGACTACTAAAATTTTATAACGTGTTGGCAGTACCAGTTCTAATGTATGAATCAGCGACTTGGACTCTATTCTCCAATCAGAGGAGGAGAATGATTGAGGCAGCAGAGATGAGACCTCTAGCTGGTTACAAACTTATAGATCGAAAAAAATAGTGAAATAAGGACTGAACTGGGCTTCAGTAGTATATTTCAGAAAACAGAGGAGTACAGAAGGAAATGGCATGAAGACATTCGCAGAACGAATATCTGAAATAATATAGGAAATATCAGCTGCAATATACATGAAATTGGAACAGGCAAGGATGCCTAAAGCAAACCGGCCGGTGTGGCGGTGCGGTTCTAGGCGCTTCAGTCTGGAACCGCGTGACCGCTACGGTCGCAGGTTCGAATCCTGCCTCGGGCATGGATGTGTGTGATGTCCTTAGGTTAGTTACGTTTAAGTAGTTCTAAGTTCTAGGGGACTGAATGAAGTTTCAAATACAAACAAAGCCTGTTACAAGTTGGGAGGGGGGGGGGGGAGGGAAGAGGAGGGTTAGGAGGTTATTGGAAGAATTTTACTACTAAAAGGGACGTTACACTGAATTACGTCCTAAGACATGAAGTGGTCGATAACATGGTAACGCAGATGAGTGCAAATGGGGTGCATAGGCTGTGGCGTGTTACATTTGTGGCAAGAAATGACGTGTAGCACCGATAAATGCCTTTGGCTGCGCGTACTGTGAGGTACTGTGGCTCGGTGGCTGAAAAGAGCCACACGACGAATCCCAAAGTCAAGGATTCGATCCGCTGTCTAATCTAGAATTTTATCTTTCGCTTATCACATTTTTCACTTCTGACAATGTTTCTTAATGTGAAACATGTCGAGTCGCACAGCAGTTCGGAGTTCTCGTTAAACTATAGGTCCCTCCAATGACCTCGTAGCTTAAGATAGGTCAGGGGAAGCCACGAACCATCCCTAGTGAAGCCCTGTGGTGTTCAAACCAACTTTCGGGTTGATAGTGGCTTTACCTTTTACTCTGAGTGGATATCCATGTTACGGAGTGCTGAAGATGGCGTCACAACAGACAAAATGATGAATTACAGGAAGAGGGTGCACGTCTCGTCTTGCCGAATGTACTCATCCTAAGTGTTGACAAATCAGAATCAAACAACGTTTCTCAAACGCAGAAAAATACTTCTAAGTAAAGTCGAAAGGAGTGAAAATATGACAGCGAGCATCGAGTTATCTGGACGACAAAAGACTACATCGGGTCGACTGCAGTTCAACCTAGAGCTACAGATTCTACGACAAGGAGTATGGCAGTCTTTCTTTCCCTATCTGGATAAAACGCCGTAACAGCTATGCAACTGATGAAACTTCTATTGGATCAAATTAGTTGGCATCAGAGTTTCACATCACGCAAAGGGGTGCAACATGAAGTACCTGGGAGTAATCTGAACCTTTACGTGTAAACAGTCATATTATTCCCGGTTCAGAACTGAACTGAAAGTTCTCTACTTGTATTTGAAACGTTTCCGTCTTGGTTACCATCACGCCACGGTTACAGGCAATAAACCTACCTACGCACTTTATGCAGGTGCACGGAGTTAATTCAATGGAGCGGGGGGGGGGGGGGAGGGGGTGGCTGGAGAAGCCTCTTACTGCTAAACATGATGTAGAGTTTGAAGCAGTGTCGCACACAAACGAATAGAAGTTGGTTGGTCAACCCAGAAGACCGAGCGAGGTGGCGCAGTGGTTAGCACACTGGACTCGCATTCGGGAGGACGACGGTTCAATCCCGCGTCCGGCCATTCTGATTTAGGTTTTCCGTGATTTCCCTAAATCGCTCCAGGCAAATGCCGGGATGGTTCCTCTGAAAGGGCACGGCCGACTTCTTTCCCTAATCCGATGAGACCGATGACCTCGCTGTTTGGTCTCTTCCCCCAGAAACCAACCAACCAACCAACCCAGAAATAAGATCGTAAGGTTTTTATCGTCTGTATGGGGCAAAAGCACTCCAGAATAAATATTACCATCTGCAACAGAGTCTGTGGTTTCAATAAACCACCTAACAGGCAGTAAAAGAACATCCGCCCAGGATTCGAACCCAGACCCTAGTCTCCGCAGGATTAAATTATTGAGGCGAGCCACACAGGTCTCGAATTCAACCTGCAAGTACGTTTCTCGTACTTTCCCACCTCCAGACGGGCTTTCCTGCGTATCTCCTGGGAGGACGTGTTTGGTGAAGAATGGCTTATCTCCTCTGGGTAAAACGTCGGGCGAAAAGTGCGGAGCTGCGTAACTCTAGCCGCTCGACGTGAAACTGCAGCCCACATCCGCCGACCGCAACACAAATCTTCCGCCGCATTGCCACAACTGCTTTCGCTCGCTTGCGGGGAAACAAAGCCGGCCTGCAGTATGTTAGTCTACATAAAGCGCTGCATGCTTCAGTCCCGCTGGATGCGTGAGTAAAGATAAGCAGATACAACATGAAGCCAAGTACAAATATAACACAATACACAATTGCCTACCAGTAACCAACACACAACTGACTACCACTAACCTCATTCAGTAATGGGCAGAAGTGCATCTATATTGAAGAACCTTAGTTCTCGTAGGACTACATATTACTCGCGAATGCCGAGTAAAAATTCCTCACATATTCATTTCATTCTGCAAACAGTTCCATAGACCGTGGCTATGACGTTTCTCGGCAATATCCTTCCTCGTAAGTGAACGAGTCCAGAAACGTAAAAGCAGAAGACCTTTTGTGAAATTTTGAAAGTAGGAGAGGCACCGCCAGAAATACAATTGTGACGCCAGGATGTGCGTCCTGCGTCAATAGCTCAGTCGGCAAACGGACTGCCCGCGGAAGGCATGGTTCAGTGTTCGAGTCCCGATCCTGCCCAGGTTTGAATCTGCCACGAAGGTTCAAAACAGCTAACAGACCACTGGAGTCTGAAAGTTTCAGTCTGGAAGCATTCATCCATTAGATTTAAATCACCTACTCAATGTATCAAAGTTAGAGGTGAGTTGCCCAATAGAAAAACACCGTCTACTTCCATATTCCTGTGAGTATCATCCAAAATGCGTAAGATATGAGGTGGACAGGCATTGGGGAAATCGTTATCCTGGGTTTGCAGAACACATCAGGTTATACTTCGTTATTACCACCTCAGTTTTAGAAGTTTCTGGGAAGAAAGAATTGCACCACAGTATTCGAAGGAAAGAAAATTAGAGATAAGGACGTTTCAAGAATCATCCCAGTACGATTTCGAAAAACTGCGGAACACACACGGCCGAATGGCAGCATTAAAATTGCAAATGCACTGCCACTTCGCATGGTCGACGCTAGGTAAAACATGCCTTCAGTCGCCAGAGAGACGGGTTGGGAATTACCGCGTGCATGAAAGGCAGTGTGGAGCGTGAGGGCGTGGAGAACCTCGGTTTACAGTAACTTGTTTGGGGCACGGAACTTAAGCAGTGAGGTTTACAGCTCCACACCAACCTTTAGTCTCAAGATTATACATATGCTAGATTATCCAAATCTTCAAGACGACAACTCCTCAGTATGTACATTAAAGCCTGGTGCCACTGAACATAGTCCTTGAAGGTGTTGCTTTTTTTTCAGGCAGTATATATGTTAAAATTTATATTTAAATTATAAAGGCCTACTATAACTCGTCTCATTTCATTACCTGCTTGCCAATTACTTGGTGTAACTAAAAACGTCCTTACGTTGTTTCATTTTGAATTCATGGGTGCATTCATGTAAAAGAAGCCACAACGTCGCGTAAAAGTGTAAACCATCCTCACCAAATCTGCTGAGCCTATGGAAATGTGACAATTGCAAGCCAAAAACGACATATTACTTCGCTACTGAAACCAGCCTATGCGAAGTTAGGTGATCAAGACAAATGATGGCCAACTAATGTTTTGCAAATTTACATGTATGGACAAATAAAATTGGACGTTGATGTCCTTTGCTATTCCTATGATTTAGAGGGAGTCAACCAGTCATGCAGATACAGTAACTGCTATTTGCGCATGGTACCTGCTATTCACAAAGGTGTATCAAGAAGGAAGAGGTTGAACAATAAATTCTAAAACATTCCGTCGGCCACCCGCCCAGTTCCACATGAGGATCTTTAGCCTGTACTGTAACAACTACGGTATTACCGTCTGGAGGTAGACGGCAATGAAGCCAAAACGGAGGTATCGCATCCAATACTCTTTGCTTCAACATCACAGGATCCTGATTTCGCAGCTGAATAAATGAGGCACATGGTTTAATCCAAGGTGATGAAAGTGACGCAGACCTACTACAAACAAATCTCGGCTTCTAGGCTGAAACAGTGGAATCTTCTAGAAACACGTGGTAATATGTCAATTTACACGACACGTGAGAAAGATTTCATTCAATATTTTAAAACCGAGTTTAAAACCGAGAATAGTCTAAATGCCTGGTGCGATGTGAATGGTTTTTAAAATTCTCGTGGATCAAAACTCCGATTTAATCCTCCAGGGCAATGATAAGCAAACTTTGGAGTTCCTTAAGAGTGGTTGTGCATGACTTCTTGGGTGACAGAAGAACTGCAAATTAAGTCGAGCTGGTGAGGAACCTATTAAACAAGTATCATCGCAACGTGTCATTCAAAATGCACTTTGTCCGCTCCCATTATTATTTTCTTTTTCTTCGGAAAACTGCGATGCAATGAGTGATGAGCTTCTTGAGCGCTTCTGCTCAGATATATCGACAACAGAACGAATATACCAAGGGTCAGTGGTAGTGATCTATGCTTACAGACTACTTTTCGGCGTTGCTTCGAGATGCCCCAGAACGGGATTACAGTAGACCAAGAGAATGTGCGCTCATCTGTAGCAGCCCATGTCGGAGTTTGATATATTCTTTTCTATGTTTGTGTTGTTAATTTAAATGTAATATGTTTAAATCTTATTTACATTAAAAATACATTCAAACACTTTGCAACAGTTTCGTATTCTGCTTTTAAACAATGCATTTCACTAGTACTATACTACTGTGATCTCAGAAACTAGAGATAATATCAAAATTAACCAACTATTTTTCTACGACCTCAAATTACAAAGTTTAAAATCTTCCATTCAGGTAAAAAAAAAAGTTTTGTTAACTTGAGTTATCAGCTAGCACCTTCCGTGTGTCTAAATGCCAATCGTTACTCCCTGCGTCATGTAAAGCGAGAACTCTTATTACATTAAGATAAAAGCGCATATGGTTGACAGACTGCTTAAAGACGACTTATAATTTTTAAAATGTTTGCACTAAGTAAATGAAGTAATGTTCACTAAAGCGCCAAAGAAACTGGCATACGCATGCGAATTCAAATACACAGACATGTAAACAGGCAGAATACGTCGCTGCGGTCGGCAACGCCAGTATAGGACAATTATCTGGCGCAGTTAGATCCGTCACTGCTGCTACAATGGCAGGTTATCAAGGTTTTAATGAGTTTGAACGTGGTTTTACAGTCGGCGCACGTGCGATGGAACACATTATTCTCAGAGGTAGCGATGAAGTGAGGATTTCCCCGTACGATCACTTCACGAATGTACAGTGAACATCAGGAATCCGGTAAAACATCAAATCTACGGCATCCCCACGACCGGAGACAAGATCCTGCAAGAAAGGGGCCAACGACCACTGAAGAGAACCGTTCAACATGACAGAACTGCAATACTTCCGCAAATTGTTGCAGATTTCAATGCTGGGCCATCAACAAGTGTCAGCATGCGAACCATTCAACGAAACATCATCCATATGGGCTTTCGGAGCCGAAGGCCCACTCATGTACCCTTGATGACTGCGCGACACAAAGCTTTACTCCTCGCCTGGGCCCTTGAACACCGACATTGGACTGTTGATGTCTGGAAACATGTTGCCTGCAGGGACGAGTCTCGTTTCAAACTGTATCGAGTGGATGGGCGTGTACGGGTATGGAGACAACCTCATGAAACCAAGGACTCTGCATTTCAGCAGGGGATTGTTGAAGCTGGTAGAGGCTCTGTCTTGGTGTGGGGCGTGTGCGGTTGGAGGGATATGGGATCCCTGATACGTCTAGATACACTAACAGGTGACACGCGCGTGAGCACCCTGTCCATCACTTGCATACATTCATGCCCATTGTGCATTCCGACGGACTTGGGCAATTCCAGCAGGGCAATGCGACACCCTACAAGTCCACAATTGCTACAGAGTGACTATGATCTGCACTACACCAGAAGCAAGAAGCAAACCTTAGGAAATCATGTAAGTCGGTAAGTTTCATTCAGTGTGTTTCAATGTTTTTCTGTATGTTTTAGAAGAATTATACTTCTTTCGTGTTATTAAAAAGACCGTATTATTGACTTTGTTTTCAAAGAGTATAGGACTATAGGTTAGACATGTATATCAACTATTAGTTCTTATAAATTAGCATAATCTCAGATATGACAGGGGTTTAAACTTTTGATTTCGCTTCAACTTCTCTTTTAGACTGTACCTGAAAGTAATTTTAATGCTGGTCATAATGATATCAGCTGTATTACTCTGTGTCACTTAGAACCTATAATCGACGTAGGGTGTCAGCTTTAGGTACTCAAGTGTCGAATTTAGCAGTGCTATGTTATCATTTTACATTTTTTATTTTCTCGTAGTACTTGTAGTAATTGTTATTTTTATCTGTCCTTTACCAGAAACATGGGTCCTAAGAAAAACCAATACTCACAAGAATCTATGATATAGGCCACTGATGTAGTGAACCATGAAATCTATTTTTCTGCTTCAAAACAATTTGGGATTCCAAAGGCAACTTTGAACGGCAAACATAAGGGACAGGACCTATTAGAAATGAAAATGGGAGTTTCTATACAACTTTCAACGGATCACGAAAATCTGCTTGCAGAAAGGGTAATACTGATGGGGAAAGTAGGGTTCCCAATTTCGAAAGAAATATTATTGTATTCTGATAGAAAGTTAGCTGACGAATTAAAAGCTCAAAGAAAAAGCCTTTCTCCATAAGGAAATAGTAGGAAGGATTTAAGATAGCACAACTGAAGTCGAAGGATTCGCCAAAATTTAACTACAAACTGAAAAATATTAAATACTGGTTTAAGGAGGATCATAGTTGTTTTGAGAGGGGGCTTTCAGTGTTTGAGGACCCACACAGAATTTTCAGTAGAGATTAAACTTCGTTCTTTCTCAAACCAAAGACTGGAAAGCTTAGGGCTGGACGAGAAAGCAAGACAGTAAATCAAAGGGGCTGGAAATAATGAAAAGGAGAACGTCACAACAGTTATTACGGAAAGTGCTGTTGGGTAATTTGTTCCACCAATGACTATATTTACAATTAATTTTGGTATCCATATTCTCTAGCAAGCCTAGTTTACATTGAGAACATTTTCTTTCAAGTACACCAGAGTACTAGCTAAAATAGGCAAACAGTGCCAAAGTAATGGGCCACTTGTTGTTCATAAAGTGGGTGGACGAACCATGGAAACTTCTATGAGAACATTGCTGACTTCCCAGTTGTTCTGTTTCTGGCTGGTCTTACATCACATGTCACTGCCACTGAGTCAGTTTTATGTTGCTGTGTTACATATCATGAAAGTAACTTTGCAGTAAACAGCGCAAGAATGGCACATGGGGACCAGACACTTCAATAAACTTTGCTCATGTGCTCAGTTCTGTTCTAGATGGTATAACACCTGATCTCCTTCAGAAAGGGTACCCTAAATATGGATTATTTCCCTGGAAAGCAGACGTACCTAGTTGTAGTTCCAGAATTATATGTTGCCGTGCCACAAGTGGCAACAACAACCGCAACTGCAGAGACAAAGTTGACACAGTATGCAGCTTGGCTCGAAGATCAAATTGGAGCTGACATAGTGACAAGTTTCATGGAAAATAAGGAACACTGGGCAGGTCGTGCAGAAGATTTGCCCCTTTACAAGCTTTGGAAGAAAGTAAATCAGTGAGGTATATATCATATGCCTCAGCAAGCAATCTTGGCAGCACCATCATCTGGAACACAGGACACCTTGCTGATGTTGCCACAGGTTTGATCACCAGAACAACTTTCTCAGCTTCAAGAACTGGCAAATGCATCACAGTCAGTGATACTTCTACAACCTTACAATCCACAAACACAATTATGAAAAAAATGATATAAAACCATCTATTAGTGCTGGTTTTGTACCATTACCCTTTGAAAAAAACTTTGTTTTGGCCTAGTCATACTGCTTAAAATATAGTAAACAGGAAAAAATCCCAGCTGTTGTCACATCTCCTCAAATGATACACTACTTCCAGAAAAAGGAGGAAATGAAAAAGTAACTAGAAATGGAGAAACAAGAAAGAAAGAAGGTAGGGGAAAGACAAGAAAATTATTCAACAAAAGAGGGAAGAAAAACTAGCAAAGTAAAGGAGAAAGAAGTTGGTGGTGTGTAATTCAAAAACTTCAGATGAAAGTGTAATTCCATTAATGGACAGTGACTCAGAATTATATTATATGAAGATGATTCTGATGAAATCATATTAGAAAGTATCAGTGGAAAGAATGTAAAAGAACTGGATTTCATTGTTTCAAAATTTGCTGGAGGAAAACGAAATGCATGCATTTTCAATTATCTTTGCAGTGTTCAAGAGGTGTCAACAGATGTAATGGGATTGAAAAGAATTGATAAAAGTAAAACAGTTTCTTGCTAAACTGTCATTTCTTTTAATTCACGCCATCAAATAACTGATGTTTAGAGATGCCTAATCTGTCAGTAATGGAGAAAAAGATCAAATAAGTTTTCAAATAATCTCTAAATGTAAAAAAAAAATGGTCTAATTCATTGACACTCTCTTGTAACCATTGATTTTCAGTAGTAAGTTGTTTGCCTACTTTTAGTTGCTTTTAGTGGCCTGTTCAAAGATAAACAACAATTTGGCATGGAAAATTTTTAAAGACTATATTTAAATGCACTTAGGGAGATTAACATCTACTTAATGTTAGCAACTAAACTTAAATAAAAAAATTGATGTGACTGGCATTGTACTTTTTTCCATCCTTGTCTAATTTTGGGGATATGGGAATTATGTCAACTATAGCTGCCAAAATTTTCAACACTCTGCCAGTATCATAAGTGATGCTCACTGTCCTGGTCCTGGAAGGACCCAACGAAAATGGGTATAGACAGCAAAATTTACAGCTTTCCCATCTGCATTTTATATCCTCTCCACTAAGGCCATCACCTGTTGTTTAGCTGCCCAAATAGCAAACATGTCTACTGCTTTTAGTTCTAACTACCTTAATCTAATTTCCTCAGCATTGCTTAATTTAATTTGATTAAACTCTATTGCCTCTGTTTTACTCTTGTTGATATTCACCTTACAATCTCTTTTCAAGATATCATCCATTCTGCTCATGTGTCCTTAAAAATACTTTCCAATCTCTGACAGAATTACAATGTCACCTAACTTTCGGTACCATAATACTGATGGAATAATACTTGGACAAGGGCAAGAACTTGTTAATTGTATTCCTAAACGTAAAAAGGGCATATGATCATGTTGCAAGAGACATTTAGGAGTGCCTGGGGAAAAGAAATGGACGTAAAGGACCGGTAAGGAAAATCCAGATGCTGTACAAATCCTTTAAGTCCTGCACTAGCTGCATACAATTTGGAGAGGGACCATTTTCAAGATTTCAGACCAAGAGTGGAGTTCAGTATGGCAGCACACTGTCCTCACTACTGAACATCAATGTTATGGATGATAAATTCCAGAACACCAGGAATGATTTGGTGAATTTAATGCAGTTGCCTTCGCTGGTGATGTCGTGGTTCGGGGTCAAACAGAAGAGGAAGTTCAGACAAGACTAAACGTGTGTAAACCGCAGTTCCAGGAACATGACCTCCACATTTGAGAGACCACGTCAGAGGCGATGGCTCTCTAGAGAGTTGGGCATCCTGTAAATGTGTAACTAGGAGGCCACTAGTTAGCAGTGTGGGCAGTTTTCTGTACCTTGGAAGTATCATCTTCAGGGATAATTTGATTGGAAAGAATATTACCAACAGAGTGCAAAAAGATCCTACCAACAAGTTAGAACCCTTTTCTGGGACAATATGATTCCATAATAAGCAAAATAAGTGATGTTTAACAACTACTTCAAACCAATATTGACCTATGGTATCGAAGCATGCACCCTCAAAAAGAGAGAAACATAGAGACTCCAGGCAACAGAAGCTCCTGATGGATAAGTTCAGCAACGAAGAGATGTGCGTGATGGCTGGGTGTTGTGTGCTGTCCTTAGGTTAGTTAGGTTTAAGTAGTTCTAAGTTCTAGGGGACTGATGACCATAGATGTTAAGTCCCATAGTGCTCAGAGCCATTTGAACCATTTTTTTGAAGAGATGTGGAAGAAATCTGAATTAAGTGACCCTTTTACACCGAATCAGCAAATCCAGACTACGGTGGTATGGGCATATAATGAGGTTGATGTCTGCAAGAACAGCCCGAATGAATTTGGAAAGAGAGGTGGATTGAAACCGTGTTGTAAGAAGACTCAGAACCCATTGGAAGAACATGATCAAGAATGACCTCGCGGCCAGAAGAATGACAAAGTATGACGACCACTGCGACAGGTTATACTAGGACAGGAGGAGGAAGTGGAAGAGGCTCGTTAACAATATCCAGGAAACAGTGAAGAAGAAGATCTGCGGACTACTTACTCATTTGTAACAACACTCTGTGAAAATGTGTATCATAGCAATCATGTTGGTAGCTAATATTCCTTGAACAGGACCCGACTGCACTCCGTTTACACTGTGTGATAGGCTAGGTTAAACTTCAACGGAAGCGTCCGATTCCACCCGTCGGCTTTGACCCGTGACGTAGCGCGGAATTTAGTTTGTCAGAGTTGTGTGTTTGTAGGTGTCGTTTTGATATGATCGGTGGTGCTCTCTAGTGGTGTGTTTATGTGTTGTGTGTTAGGTGATGTTTTCGGTTTAGTCTGCGTGTGTGTCGTGTTAATAGGTGGCGTATTGCTGTGGTCGGTGGTTCTCTCTGTTGGTGTGTTTATGGGTAGCGTGTTATGTGGCGTATGGGGTTCATTTGCGTGGTAGCATTGCACGTGTGTGGTATCGGCAGTGACTGTGCTTTCATCGGAATGTTTTTCAGTGAGTTAACGATTTTGGTTTTGGTATGTCGGCGTTATTGTAGTTTTTTTCTGTTCGTCGCGTGTGAATTTTGGTAAATTGTTTATGTTTTTGGTAGGTATGGATATGACTGACAATAGTTTTCGGTGATGATGGGGGACAGTGCGTTGTCTCTAATAAAATATCTTCAACTATTCGGATTTTTGGATGCAGTCGTGAAGTGTTTAGTGTGTCGTGAAGAAATGAGGCTTACTTAAGTTCCGGCGTCTCGGACCAGGGACGGTTATATGCGGAGATGTCGTAAGGATAACAGGTCAAGGGATGTGTTCGATTCTAATTTTGATTTTCTAGGTGTTTTTATGTTCGTATTAAGTGTGGTGCTGGTGAAAGTTTTGAGATTTATAATGTGGTATCG
The DNA here is from genome assembly GCF_023898315.1 of Schistocerca nitens. Lineage (NCBI taxonomy): Eukaryota > Metazoa > Arthropoda > Insecta > Orthoptera > Acrididae > Schistocerca > Schistocerca nitens. The sequence continues at coordinate 617,298,099 of NC_064618.1, forward strand.
ATAGTTGCTGTTGACCTATATAGGTTTCCAATTTTGTTGGTTTGTTGTGTTTTTTGAGGTAGTGATCACTGTGGACGTGGTTGTAGTTTTGGGTTTTATGATTTGATATCGGTTGTTTCTGTTGACGTATATAGGTTAAGGGAAGTGTTCGATTCCAGTGGATATTGTTTTTAGTTAATTTTGGGAAGGTCGCAGTCACTTTATTTAGTGGCGTGTGTTTATTTTTAGTTTGTCCCCACCCAAAAACCCCCAATTTCCCTCACTTGTCCCGGTAGTTTCATTATATTTTTGGAGGCATATGTGTTTGATGGTTTTTCGATCTATTTTTGTGTTTGTTTTCATGTTTATGTAATGACGTCATAGTCGCAATATGGGAGTTGTTGTGAATGGTCATTTCCGCCATATTGATGACGTCATTGGTCAAAGCAGACGGGTGGAATCGGACGTTCCGTTTACCCGTGATCATGAAATGATTGTGGACCCCAGGAGACTTTCGTGAGTAATTGGCTCATTGGTCAAGAACAATACTATATATACAAGTATGTGGTTCGATCCTTTGTTGGTCTCAAGACTTTTTTCTACCAACGTTTCTTTGGCCACTGGAAATGATCTGTCAATGTTAAAAATAGCAAACTGCACTGCAGTTCATATTCCAAAGATAAGAAGGAGGTTATGTCACACCAGTTTTCAGTAGCATGCCCAGTAAAGCACCATGGTGTTCAAACCAACATTTGGGGGCAACACAGCATTACTTTATTTGACAATGACGACAATGATGTTAGCAGTACAGATAAGTTGCTTGACCTAAGCCAACAAGACAGGCAACACTTGAAGCACTTGTACATGTTTCGACGTGTCTCGAGAATGTCTTAAAGAGGGGCTGCCAGTTTGTCTAGTGTAAACTGGTTTGCACATGGCTGCAAGGCGACGTTGATATGTTGAGCATTGTGCTTGGTTAAAGGTGTTACGTCAGGCAGACGTATTGTGGAATAACTGTGGACCTGCTGGAGCCAATAACTTCTAAACAATTCAGTCACTTGTGGAGTATGAACGGATGGGATTACTGTCAACTACCATCCCACCTTGCCATCTGCAGATCCAAAACACGTGTAAACATACATCAACCTGATGCTTCGTTGAAGCATCGAAGTGTTTTAGAAAGAGATGCTTTACTTGTAGATGAGACTTGCCTTGACTGTGACCCGATAACTGGATGACCCAGCCAGTTTCAAAAGTGAAAAAGAGCGAGAGAGAAGGCAGGGGATGTCTTTGTCTCAAAGATTAAAGTAAGTCAAGATCCAACTTTATTCTTTTTATACAGCTAACGTACTGCAGTCGGTGAGTCATTGCGACTACCAGAGATCAACCTCGAACCTCTGGGTTCTGTAGGGTGACCCTTAACCATACGGTCCGTTTCTCGACCTGCGCAAACCGCCATCGTTCGTGGACAGGATGTGGTCGCTTGAAACCTCTCTCCATGTTTGGGTGTCCTCGGGTCAGACACCGGCAATAGTAACGTCGGTATCGCTGCTAATCGCATCATTCAATTATTCTGCCACGTGTAGAGCAATGAGACCCCTTTCAAATGGTGTCCAGTACTGTTTTCTAAGAATTACATCAAGTATTTCCTCATTGCTCTGACTAATCAACCAACGCCTTGCACAGCCTGATCAATACTATAAGGATTGACCATTCTAGTGACAACACGAAACCATCCCGGTGGGTGACCGTAGACGCTATGAGGAATGTAAGTTTAACATCCCACTGACAGAGGCCAACAGCAACAAAGCACTAAACTATTAGGACTGAGATGGTGGCGAAAATTAGCCATGGTTTCGTTGTCAGAATCATCTAGAGATTTGCCTTCTTGATTTAGGAAAACCCTGGGAAACAATTGTGGGTGACCGAACAGTCGCCTATTGTCTTACCCTCGCGCTTTCAGGTCATGGTCATTCGAACCAAATACATTCTATCATTTGTACTCTACATATGTATCTACTGTTACACTTCTGACAAGAACTGTGGGCGTTCTTTCTCCCATACACAGTCTGTAAGTTTCAAGTAGAAGAACAGCAACTGAATGAGAACGAGGAGTTTACACAACATAACGGACCAAATGCACTATGTTAAGCATTGCAGTCCTTCTCATTAGCTGGGTACTACGTCTACGTACATTTTCTACATACACGGTAATTTCTATGTAAGTGACTCAAGTTGATTGGATATCGTATGGTTAGAGGTGCTGTCTCAATTGTGGGGAAGGTGTACAGACCTATCCTTTCCAAAGCTCGCCACGGAGATAACAGGTACATAAGCAAACGGAATGTCCAATGAACGAATTATGCTGTCACCTCATTTGGCCTTCAAATGTCAACCCTCCATCTTAACGGTTTTTGTTTTTTTTTTGTTTTGTTTTAGTGGGACTTAACAGGCGATAGAACCCGTCGCCATGGCCAAGTTGCATAAAACATGTTGAAATTATGAAGTGAATGTCAATGAAGGGGGTAGACTTCACTGTCATGGTGTGTACTCGTAAAAAGCCATTCTACAACACGGCTAGTGATCTACGTCCAAACGTTAGCAGGCAAGTCATTTTAAAAAAATTCTCTAATGGTTCATACCCAAAGCCAGGAAGCGAAGTAATCGGTTTATGTAGCTTTCACCTACCGGCTTTTCATCATACTTAGATGGTCACGGGAGCACTTGTACTAATGACGATATTTGCACAAGTTGAATGATCTACCAGTCTGTTAGTACGATACCTTCTTAAAATTTAAACTGATACCTTTTTTTATGTGACTGCAACCTCTACTTCTCATTCCTAGAGAAAACATTTTGTTGACAAGAGCCACATACGCATTCACAGTAATTTCAGAAATAAAAGGTAGCACAGGAATGCCACACTTTCCAATAACACCATCGTTTTGTGTGTGTGTTCGGCTACAGAGATGGCAATTTATACAAAGGGCGGTCTGTACGAAGAGATTCAATTGCTATAAATAGCATTATCAACAATAACTTATATGGTATTTTGTGGAAATAACGTAAACAAAACAAAGAGGAATAACATTGGTAGTAGATTGGATTTCTGTATGCGAATGATAAACAAGTGTGACGTCAGATGAGAATCTAAGAAACTATCATTACTAATGGGTGTGCAGGTAATGAAGTTTATTAGCTACACTCAGTACACATGCCAGGGTATTTCCACGTTAGTCAGTGTTATTACGGAAGACGCTGCAAGTATGGAACGTGACAACAAATATTAATGGAGACTCTCGGAAACGACATTGCTATTTACGGTAATGCGCTTATCCAATGACACGTGCATTCTCAATACTCTCGCTCTCTTTCTTGCTCCCCACTCCATTCATCCATCTCTCTCTCTCTCATACACACACACACACACACACACACACACACACACACACACACGCGTAAACCAATGCTACGTTAGGGCACAAACTTCACACTAAAGTTTGTAATGTTCACACACGAGTTAGTCTAACAGCAAGAAGGAAGAGGTGCACAGTCGAGCCTTTTAATTCACAGGGACAGAGACAGTGAAGAGAGCCGCCCGGAACGCAACAAACAAAATGGCTTCCCCGTTTCCCGGATCGAAGGCGAGCGGGAGGGCTATAAACATGCAGTCGCTGAAACAATGATACAGACGTGAACGTACCCTGTGCAGCTCTCGCAAATACGTGGTCGGTGGAAATCTGCCTTGTGTTCCCGACTCCACCGCTGCGTGATCGATGACAAAGGGCTAGTAGTCCTCTAGCATTCCATTCCTCCTATCTTCTTTCTCGTGACTTTCCGTCGAAGGCTGTGGCACAATTTTTCCTTCTCCTCCTCCTTCAGTGTACCACACTCACAAATTTTCTTGTAAAAACAAAATATTCACTAAGCTGTCGAACACTACAGAATCCACTGAGTGACGAAGAGATCACCGCCGAAATCCTGTCAAAATCCTTCCTCAACGGCTCCTCTGTAAACAAAAGCCTGTCTGGTGTGCAAACAGCTGCCGACGGCACGTAGCCGTATCGCGAAATAAACAACAGCAGAGACAATACACCATACAAACAACCGCGTGTTTACATAAACGAACACACAACACAACACCTGAAACACAAGTACATTTACAGACTTATTCAGTGAGCTTTCTCAACAGATGAAGCATCTACTTGTGCTAGGCACAAATATAAAAAAAAAAGAATCTACGGGTAGCAGCAAAGCGATCAGTTGTGCACCAACCTCCGTTTGCGAAACACATGTGGCTCCATTTACACACCGAGCTTAATCCAACTACTAGGTACGTGAAAAGTAGTACAAGTGAACCACAACGTGAAGATTAGTTTTCCGCACACGCGGACACTGCACTTTGCCGGTTTCCCGTCACTCGCGCCCGGCGCCACTCTACGTACACATTGCGAGCACCGCGGCTCGGCCAGGCTTCATCATACCCCGCTCGGCGCGCTCGCCACGCGGACCGGGCCCAACGACCGTTATGCGCAATCCGGGGCCGCCGCGCCGAGCGCCGCGCGCGCACACACAGAGGGGCCCCGCAGACTCGACGGAGCAACCGCCATCACCGGTTCGTCTGCCCCACACAAAGAATAACGCGGCCGACGTAAGGCCTTTATCTATCAAAACAAAGTGACCGAAACAAGTGATTACAACTCTTCGCAGCGACGTGTAAATACAGCTGTTCTTCCTAGGGTTCGCAGGACTTCGGAAACACGTAAAACATGTTGTCTTGCTGGAACGCGCGATGGCGGTTGCCCGGGAGTTCTCCTGTGGATCCCGACTGTAGGCTGATTTTTCATGGGGAAGGGTGATAAATTCCGCCGCGCATTTCTGAGGATTGCCTCAGTAGTCGCGATGACTCGAATTTTTCAATAGCACCACCACGAATTATATGATTTTTTTTTTTTTTTTTTTTTTGGTAAAAGGCGATATCGAAATGAATACAGTCTGGGGCGAGGGAGACGAAGCTCCCGCGTGCAGGCCTTTTCGAAAACATCTTTCGGCTGCAGGGTTTAGTGAGGAAGAGAGAGCTACACTGCCGATGCATCTACCACGAATGCCGTCGTATAAGCCCATACTTATTTGGACTTAAAAAGATATTGTGCCAGAACAATGTGTCGCAAAAACTGAATTTTATAGTTCGCTGTATTTTTTGTTGTTGATAGGATTTGCCGCTTCGATGACATAATATAAATACGGTTTCTCGTGGGCAGGCAGATATAGATGCCATTAATAATATCTGCGCAATCAGCGACATTACACAGCAACAATTCAAAGACATATGTTTATAAGTTTTACATACTTGAACGATCATAAAAACTATTCCACCCACACGACTCAGGAAAAATAAAAACTAATTCGCTCGAAACAGGTAAATGCCTTCTTAAGTCAAACAAAATGCTATTTAGAACATTGGAGTCTCGTAGAAAATGACAACGAGTCTGCTATTAAAATTTCGATGTTCCTATCGCGGTTCTAATGAACAGCAATTACGCACCCTTAGTAGCAATGTTGATTCAGAAACGAGGCACCAGTAAAGCAGGCTACTGGATAAGCAGCCAGCCACGATACAACACGCGTACTGGAATTGTGTATCAGTTCGGCAAACATCTGAAATGCTCTAGCAAAATAACACAATTTCCTTGACTTGCTTTACATATATATTATAACAATACTAAAACGATTCTAAAATCAGTGATTTCCGAAAATCTGAAGTTAATGGATACAAGATACTATGGATACAAAATACTATAAATGAAATGTGCGTACTACGCGAAAGGCAGTGCGTAAGGATTACCGGAAACTTATGCACATTACCTCTGTATGGGACGAAAGAGAATTTGATCATTGGGTAACCCCTCAGATGGCTAAGGAAACGGGTTGGGACACTTTAGTAGCTAGTTTCGAGCGTGCTTTCATTCTGAAGTGCACAATGGCTGTTCACACATAATCCTCGTTAAGTAGTGTAAAACTGGACTCACGTGCCAACCGCAGTTGCGGATATCATGGTTGTCAAGGGACACAACCTCGATACAGATATCCACAAACCACATTTACACAACTGTCACCAGTTCTCTTCGCAGGTAATGCTCAAGAATTTCGAAAATAATGAACATTTGAAACACGACTCGTATTCTTCATACACAGAATGTTGAATCCGTAGGTGACAAGATGAAATCTGAGCAATTTGCAACATAGCTTTATTTGGCACCTAACAAAGAAAATGCATTGCGATATAAATAATGAAGTACTGCACTAGATAGACAATTTCATGACTTTTATCCCGTTTGCAAATGCTGCGGGAGCGTTAGGTATGACGTCTGCGTATGTGTTGTTTTGTCTGTCTTTTCCTGCTGTGGTCTTTCACTGTAGTTGGGAAACAGGATAACTAAAATCTTAGAGTTTTAGATGCTGATCTTATAGAAGAGACTTTTGTATATCTGCTTAAAGGAATTACGTATAAAATTGCACTCACACAACTGATATCAAATCGTAACAGAGTGAAAAGATTTTAGAACATTGTTGCGATATCTGTGTACTGTGGTATCATAGTCTACTAAAAACAGTCGCAAAACTACGGCAATCTTTTTACAGCCGCTGCTGCAGCGCTGCAATTGGCTGGAAAGCATAAAAATACTGCGTGCGATTGTGTATTGTATATATGGAGTGTAGAAGCACGTTCAAAACGCAAATGAGATCGTATTTCGGAGTTAATTGTGCCACTATAAATTGTAGCAGCAATTAAAATATCCCCAACATTGTAAAAAACATTACCTACCTTTGAAAGTATTAAAATGAGTCCGAAAGCTGCAAAGAAACTTGTGAAACGAAATGTAATCGGCACAAAGCATCAGAATTCAGAAAGCAGGTGCCAAGTCACGGATATACTCGTTACAGTTCCTTTTGATCTTAAACACATCAAGTCACAATTTATTACCCGTCTTAAACGATTTTCGAAGATTCGACTATGCCTCTGCTTGTGTGAACCGTGTAATATATTACATTGCACTGATATTTCATTATTATGTGGTGACATTAACTGGAGACTGGATATTACTTTAACTAAACTTTCCTTTTCGCATTGGAAAAGTCACCGCCACATTAATGACTCGGAAATATGAAAGTACATTACTGGCCATTAAAATTTCTGCACCCCGAAGATGACGTGTTACAGTCGCGAAATTTAACCGACAGGAAGAAGATGCTGTGATATGCAAATGATTAGCTTTTCAGAGCATTCACACAAGGTTGGCGCCGGTGGCGACAACTACAACGTGCTGACATGAGGAAAGTTTCCAACCGATTTCTCATACACAAACAGCAGTTGACCGGTGTTGCCTTGTGAAACGTTGTTGTGGTGCCTCGTGTAAGGAGGAGAAATGCGTACCATCACGTTTCCGACTTCGATAAAGGTCGGATTGTAGCCTATCGCGATTGCGGTTTATCGTATCGCGACATTGCTGCTCGCGTTGGTCGAGAGCCAATGACTGTTAGCAGAATATCGAATCGGTGGATTCAGGAGGGTAATACGGAACGCCGTGCTGGATCCCAACGGCCTCGTATCACTAGCAGTCTAGATGACAGGCATCTTATCCTCATGGTTGTAACGGATCGTGCAGCCACGTCTCGATCCCTGAATCAACAGATGGGGACGTTTGCAACACAACAACCATCTGCACGAAGAGTTCGATGACGTTTGTAGCAGTATGGACTATCAGCTCGGAGACAATGGCTGCGATTACCCTTGACGCTGCATCACAGACAGGAGCGCCTGCGATGGTGTACTCAACGACGAACCTGGGTTCACGAATGGCAAAACTCATTTTTTTCGGATGAATCCAGGTTCTGTTTACAGCATCACGATGGTCGCACCCGTGTTTGGCGACATCGCGGTGAACGCATATTGGAAGCGTGTATTCGTCATCGCCATACTGGCGTATCACCCGGCGTGATATTATGGGGTGCCATTGGTTACACGTCTCGGTCACCTCTTGTTCGCATTGACGGCACTTAAAAACAGTGGACGTTACATTTCATATGTGCTACGACCCGTTGCTCTCCCCTTCATTCGATCCCTGCGAAACCCTACATTTCAGCAGGATAGTGCACGACCGCATGTTGCAGGTCCTGTACGGTCCTTTGTGGATACAGAAAATGTTCGACTGCTGCCCTGACCAGCACATTCTCCAGATCTCTCACCAACTGAAAACGGCTGGTCAATGGTGGCCGAGCAACTGGCTCGTCACAAGTCGCCAGTCACTACTCTTGATGAACTGTGGTATCGTGTTGAAGCTGCATGGGCAGCTGTACCTGTACACGCCATCCAAGCTCTGTTTGACTCAATGCCCAGGCGTATCAAGGCTGTTATTACGGCCAGAGGTGGCTGTTCTGGGTACTGATTTCTCAGGATCTATGCACCCAAACTGCATGAAAATGTAATCACATGTCAGTTCTAGTATAATATATTTGTCCAATGAATACCCGTTCATCTGCATTTATTCTTGGTGTAGCAATTTTAATGGCCAGGAGTGTAACACCATTAAATTTAGGAAGTCCTCCGTTTAAAAAGTCTGAAGTTTTGACAGCTGAAGCGATGCTAGCGCTCCAAGCTGCTGACTGTAAAGGCTGCATTTTCTTTTTCCTTTCTTTTTTTTTTGCGGTGTAATGTTTCGCGACTGTTTGTTGTAATGCTATGTAAACAGACACTGCGTGGGTGTGAAATGATGCTGCTGAAGGCTTTCAAAAAACATCGTCTTATCTTCTTCTTCTTCCTTAGCTTTTGTTCCGCGTGCTGGCGGGGTCCGCTGTTTTGGCTCATCGTCGCCCCTTCTTGCAATCTTCTGCCTGATCAGGGCGTCAAGCGATCGCTGCCTTGATCGTCCTGCTGGCCGTTTCCCATTTACATTTAGGTTGAAATTAGTCTCTGCCACTGTTGTCTAGTCTGCTCTAATGCCATGCCCGTATCAGCGTAGGCGGTTTTCTCTCATTTTGTCTTCTATTGAAGCAACACCGTATAGCCTGCGAACTTCATTATTTGTGACGTGGTCACGCTTGTTAATCACGATGTCCACCCAAGCATTTTCGCCTCCATAAAAGCAAGTCTTTGCTCTGCTTCCTTCGTTGAAGGCCAACATTCAACCCCACAGAGTGCAACTGGACGGATCGGTAATCTTTTGATCTGAGCGTGTGGGGGATTTTCTTGTAGCATGGTACTCCATCAACGGAACGCCATTTGAGCCACGTGCTGCTAAGGCGGTTGGATTTCTGCACTGAGATTTCCATCGGCAGCAATTGTCGAGCCCAGCAAAATTGTAAGTAAGTTCTGGAGCGTTTTACTTCAAATTTTTACACGATACTCCAATGAAAAGTCCTTGCTGTTGGGAGGTCAACACCATTGATTCTGATGGTTACAGAGTCATTGAAATCTGTGGAAAGGTAGTGTTTTCAACGCATTGAGCCGTAGTCCTACATCTGCAAGGCGGTCATTCCAGGCTTGTACTTGAAGTTGTGGATCTTTCTTATCTTTATACTGGCCAGTAGCACATCATCAGCATCGTCTTATGATGGATGAAATTTAAGAAAATGTACTCATGTGAGATATGCACCAGGATTTGTAGTAGATCTGAAGATTGCTCCACAGTTTGAACGGAAAACAGCTTTGGTTGTGCCTTTAAGAAACATAATAAAGTTTTTACTGACCACTTAAACACGGACAGTGTGCACTCAACGAACAAATGATTGTTTAGCGAAGTTCACTGAATATATCTGGGTGTCGCATAGACTGACGGAAGAGCAGATAGTAGTGGGACTAAGCTGGAGGTGGTGCATTTTGTTAGTGCGGATTGCCTACATCAGGGGCAGGTATGCACTCAGGGGCAAACCTATTGTTCTCCTTTGATTGACAGTTCCTTAACCTATTGCTCTCCCTTGATTGACTGGTTCTTAATCTATTGTTCTGTTAAGTGGTTTTCCATATCACCACACTTATTCTATTGTTCCCCCACCCCCTCCCACTCCCCTCCCCCCTCAGGAACCCTCCCCTCCCCCCCTCGCTGCTGCAGGTACACTTTCAGGTCTGAGTTAACCTATTGTTCTGTTAAGTGGTTTTCCATGTCACCCCACTTCACCTATTGTTCCCCCACCCCCTCCCACTCCTGTCCCCCATTAGGAACCCCCTCGCCCCCTTCCTCACTGCTATGGGTACACTTTCAGGTCTGAGTTATTGGAATAGTCCCTGTCACTACTATTAGCTTTGATTGACTACTTAATTAACCTCTCCCCCTCTGATAAACCCACTACCCTCCCACCCTTTCCTCCTCCCCCAGAAAATGGTGGGAAAAAGACTCAATTGATCGGTCATTTGGAGGGAAATCGATTGCTCTGTATGGAATATTGCTTAAACAATTTAGACAATGTATGGAATGTATGGAAAAGGTATACTGGTTAGTTGTAAAAAATTCAGTTTGTGGGGGTTGAATTTCTCTTGCTCATCATTCACTACTGTTTGGAAACATCTAGGTCTTGCAAGAAGCAATTACATGGGGCAAACATGTTGCATAACCTAAGGTTCGGCACTGTACTCTGGGTGTCTTAACCTAATGTTTGGCCCTTTGTCGGCACTTAACCCATTGTTCTGTTAAGTGGTTTTCCATGTCACCCCCATTTCCTTAAACTACTGTACCGCCTTTGATACCAAATTAAGTAAATAGTTATCTCCTCCCACCATTTTCTGGCACACTTTTCGAATTTCACATGTTTTTGAACGCCATTTCTGGCGTATCCATCTGTGTCACCAACACCCTTAAACTATTGTACTGCGTTTTACATAAAAATTGTTCAAATTAACATAGTGTTCTTCACTTAACCTGCTGTTCTGCTCCATGTCACCCACTCACCCACAGCCTCCCCTTAACTATTGTTCCGCTAACACTACGTTGATTATGCAAATTAATTAAATCGATATTCTTCACATATATGGGGTAGCTATTTTTAATTCGAGGCATTCTATTGGACTTAGAGTATTGTTCGGCTCTATGGGGGGCCATTACCAGTTGGGTCTGATTCAAGAGATTGAGAAAGTCCAAAAAAGAACTGCAAGATTCGTGACTGGTACATTAAGCCATCGCGAGACGTTGCAAATCTCACTGAGAGTTTGAAATGGGACACACTTGCAGGTAGACGACTCCCTAAATGGAAGGGTCTGCTCACTAAATTCCAAAATCCTATCTTCGCTGGGTATGTAGAGCATATATTATTACCACCAACTTTCACCACCCGACACCCGACACCCGACGCCAATGCCAGAGTCGGGGTGCATCGGTGGTCCCCGTGAGACGCGACCGTTCGGGTCCCACAAGGATGAGGCGCCGGCATCTCTTTCATATTTGACACCTGAGAAATTCCTGTCGAAATACGTATTCACCTAGGTACCATTGCCTGCGCGATGACGCATATGGTCCAGTGCGGAGAGAGAGAGATGTTGCAATACTTTCCAGAATAGTACAGGGTGCACTCCTGTTCAATTTTGGAACACAACCTATGGACCAGCTTAGAGACAGAAGTAATGACACTTTTTGCAGGACTTGATCATCATTTTGCAGGACAATGCTCAAGCACGTACAGTGCAAGCTGTCACTGATTTGTTTGACTGATAGGGCTGCTAAGTGCTATACCACCCACTGCACTCCCCTGACTTAAGCCGTCATGAGTTCAACTCTATTTCTAAACTGAAGGAAGCACTTCATGGCATTTGCTTCAGAACTGCTACAAATTCGCCGGGCAATAGACCGCGACACTCGAATTGTCAACACAACTGGCACTGCTAAGAGTGTCCTACGACCTCCTCATCGCTGGCAACAGGTTATACACAATGCTGGTGACTACTCTGAAGGTCAGTAAAACTTTCAAACACGTATCTATTTTGTACGAGCTGTAAATAAATAGTTGCCACTTTTAAAGTTACAACCTACGTGACTACGCCATCTCTGTGGCAACTGGAAATATTTTCCAGAAGAATATATGACAGGAGGATCTGCGCAATTTACAAAAATTCAAAATATCTTGTTACATTTATTGCAGGTTGGATTTAAGTTAGTGGAATGTGCGTGAGGTCATAAGTTTCCAGTCAGAAAGATCTGAAGTGAGTCCTCAAAACGTATATCAGGACCGCAGAATGTTTTCCAATAATGCTTGGAACCAGGGTTTGACAGACTTGATTACCGTGTGGAAACAAAGATGGCAGCGCTGTTCAGGAGAATTATATCTGCCACGTTGGATTAAAAGGACGTTAGTTCCGTAGGCTAGGGGCTGTGTGATATACGCTTCTATTGCCGAATGTAACGGGATAAATAATGTGAAATATATTTTGCAATATCTGTGGTATAAGCGAGGTAATTCAGAAACACAGTTAAGCGACGACTTTTGATTGGTGATAAATTGTGGTCACTAATGACAGAATAAACAAAGAAATATCAGACGTACAAATTTTGCTATGCGTGTGTTTCATCATACAGTCCTGTCGTTTAGCCTATTTACATGGGCACAACGGAGACGTGCGGTACCAGTCCTACTATATCATTAATTCACGAGTACCTTTATTCCAAAAACGTGTTTGTGGTTAAATTCCTTGCGAGATGCTATCTCGTAAATTTTACCGTCTATTACTTAATACTATGTTAACGTTTGTGTTCTAGCTGATTCACTGAAATGTATATGATGTATCAGTTTAAAAAAATATATTTGTTTGATATTCAAGATGATCGCTGAAATGCTAATGTCATTGCATATATATATATATATATATATATATATATATATATATAGTACCTGTAACCTATTACTGGATCAAAAAACGTTAAGTACGTGATAAAATTATTAAAATAAAAAAACAGTAAATACGTACTGTTCTGACTGTCACAACGGCGTGAAGATGTCGATCCTTCCACATGGGTACACTTTTATTATTTCTATTTTTAGAATTTCACTTCCGACCAACAGCTTTGTATAATTAAATAAAAATTGAATTGAGAGTAATTCTGTAGGAGATTCGATGTATAATCGTTATATGCATTACGGGAAAAAACAGCAACGACAAACTTTTGTTTTTAAAGGTAATTTTTTGCTGTCATCAATCTGGCATTTCAACAACAGAGGCTAGGTATGTGAAAGGTTCTTATTTTCCTTCACTGGCGGAAAATTGGTGATGGCAGAGGCGGCCGCGTCATTAGTTGAGGGGGACCGGCTCTCCGCAAGCGCTGACGTGCCCGAGCGCTGATGCTCGTAATGCCGGCGCGTCTTCCTTTTGTGCTCGTAACTGCCATTAAAAAGCTCGGCAGCATTCCGGTTCAGTAAGTACACTGGAAATTATAATGCGCGTACGTATCCGTGGCCGCGACGCCTAATGTATTGCCTGTTTTTATTAGGTCTCTAATCTGTTACTGGTAACCGTGCTGTTATTGGGCGACGTTCGCTTCTCTTTTTAAATCATTTCCCCCGCCGCCAGATTCCCCCCCGGGCTGCTGCTGCAACGCGGCGCGACAGCCCGGCAGCTAGGGGAGCCAGGCAGAGCTGGCTGAGGACTCCCGGACTCCCGCTCCCTGCCCCACAATACACCGCGCCGCCGCGCAGCGCCGCTGCTGCATTCATCAGCAGACAGCAGACAGTCGGGCCAGCGTTTCGCCGCGTCCCCTCTGACGCTCGTTTCGTTCCCCGCTCTCCCACTCCACTCCTCTGCCACAGCCGTAACTCCCTCTCGCTCACTCTCCATCTCTGTCCTCCTCCCCGCTGTTATTATCTCTGTTTTTCTGTCCGTGTCCTCGCTGCCGCCGACGTTAACACATGGAAGCTCCCTCTGTTTCACTCCAACTCGCGCGAAGGGCTGCCGCCTCATCACGCCTACCGCATTCATCTCTCTCTCTCTCTCTCTCTCTCTCTCTCTCTCGCTTCTTCTTTCTCTCTCTCCTTCTCTGTCTGCCTCACGCTGCCTGTTCCTCCCGCCAGACATGCGATCTAACTACAGGCTCCTCTATTATTGCTGTTACTCCTTGGTCGCCTTCACCCACACAAACAACGGAGTACGTGTGTGTGTGTGTGTGTGTGTGTGTGTGTGTGTTTTCGTTCCCCGCAGAGTTGTCTCAACACTCTCTTGTTCGCTAAGAGCGACTGCAACCGTGACTGATGATAGCGCTACTATATTAAGAAGACTATTCGGAACCTTTAGGGCGAAACCGAACTCAACTGACAAAATTTCGGAGGCTGTTTGGAAATATTTTGAAAGCAAGGAGAGAAAGGATATTTACAATTTGCACAGAAACCAGATGGCAGTTAAAAGAGTCGAGGGACATGTAAGGAAAGCAGTGGTTGGGAAGGGTGTGAGGCAGGGTTGTAGCCTACCCCCGATGTTATTCAATCTATATATTGAGCAAGTAGTAAAGGGGAAAAAAAGAAAAATTTGGAGTAGGAATTAAAATCCATGGAGAAGAAATAAAAACTTTGAGGTTTGTTCGATGACATTGTAATTCTGTCAACGACAGTAAAGGACCTGGAAGAGCAGCTGAACAGAATGGACAGCGGCTTGAAAAGAGGATATAAGATGAACTTCAACAAAAGCAAAACGAAGATAATGGAATGTAGTAGAATTAAATCAGGTGATGCTGAGGGAATTAGATTAGGAAATGAGACACTTAAAGTAGAAGATGAGTTTTGCTATTTGGGGAGCAAAATATCTGATGATGGTCGAAGTAGAGGGGATATAAAATGTAGACTGTCAATGGCAAGGAAATCGTTTCTGAAGATGAGAGATTTGTTAACATCGAGTATAGATTTAAGCGTCAGGAAGTCTTATTTGAAAGTATTTGTATGGAGTGTAGCCTTGTATGAAAGTGAAACATGGACAATAAATAGATTAGACAAGAAGAGAATAGAGATTTTCGAAATGTGGTGCTACAGAAGAATGCTGAAGATTAGATGTACAGATCACATAACTAATGAGGAGGTACTGAATTGAACTGGGGAGATGAGGAATTTATGGCACAACTTGACTAGAAGAAGGGATCGGTTGGTAGGACATGTTCTGAGGCATCAAGGGATCACCAATTTAGTATTGGAGAGCAGTGTGGAGGGTAAAAATCGTAGAGGGAGACCAAGAATACACTAAGCAGATTCAGAAGGATGTAGGTTGCAGGAGGTACTTGGAGATGAAGAAGCTTGCACGTGATAGAGTAGGATGGAGAGCTGCATCAAACCAGTCTCTGGACTGAAGACGACAGCAACAACAACCTATCTATACCAGTGTGTACCACTATTAACGTACAAATAACATTGCCGCAAAAACAAACACGAGACTGTACCGAATAGCTAATCATTCTGGACGGAGAGAAGTCTTCAGACGTAAAATAATTTCTGGAGTGGCCCAGGGGACTGTTATAGGTCCATTAATTTTTTCAATACATATAAGTGCCAGAGTAGATAACGTCGGAAGTTCTATGAGGCTTTTCGCGGATGTTATTGTTGCATACAGAGGAGTCGCGACTCTAGAAAACTGTAGCGAAATGCAGGAAGACCTGTAGAGGATCCACGCTTGGTGCAGGGAGTGGCAACTGACTCTTAACATAAAGAAATGTAACGTATTGCGAATCCGTAGGCAGAAACACTCGTTATTGTGTGATAACAAATCTGCAGAAAAATCTCTGGAATTAGTTACTTCAGATGATGATGGTTCAGATGGCTCTGAGCACTATGGGACTTAACTTATGAGGTCATGAGTCCCCTAGAACTTAGAACTACTTAAACCTAACTATCCTAAGGACATCACACACGTCCATGCCCGAGGCAGGATTCGAACCTGCGACCGTAGCGGTCACGCGGTTCCAAACTGAAGCGCCTAGAACCGCACCGTTACACCGGCCGGCTTAGTTACTTCCAAAGAATATCTAGGAGTATGCGTGCGGAGCGATTTGAATTATAACGGTCACATAAAATTAATCGCGGATAAGGCAGATGCCAGACTGAGATTCATTCGAAGAATCCTCAGGAAATGTGGTCCATCGATGAATGAATTAGCTTACAAAACATTCGTTCGTCCAATACTTAACTATTGCTCGTCAGTTGGGATCCGTACCAGATAGGACTGATAAAGAAAACAGAGAAGCTCCAAAGAAGGGTAGCAGGTTTCGTTACACGTTCATTTAGAAAAAGGCGAATGCGTCACGGAGGTGGTCAGCCAACTTCAGTGGCAGACACTGTAAGAGGGACGTTCTGCATCACATTAAGGTCTACAATTAAAGTTCAGAGAGCGTACATTTCTTGGCAGTTGGCACTCAATATAATTAAACGTAACGTACACTTCGCGAAAATGCCATGAAGAGATTAGAGCCCACACGAATGCTTACCAACAATTGTTCTTCCCGCGAACCATGCGCGACTGGGACAGAAAAAGGGGGGGGAGAGAAGTGAGATTGAGGAATATAGATGTAGAATGTAAACTTACAGCGGACGGTGAAGTGTTCATTACTGTTGTCACCAGCAGCTAGCTACCTTAAGTGACTAGAACAAGTTTGTTTCCAAACAAGACAAACAGCGCATACCGTCGTAATTGCACTGTTGTGCGGATACTGATACGAAAAGAAACTGGGGTAGGGGAGTGTATTAAATCAAATTACAACCAGTCTGTAGCGATTCACCGGAGACCATGAGTCATTTACGTGTTGGCGAACGCCTTCGCCAGCACACCGGTCGGCACTAGTAAACATTGTATAGCAGGCGTTGAACAAAGCGCGCCTATGACAAGAGAAGACCAAGACACGCCCCCAGACTATGCGCCGATTACGCTCCCTGGGCAGTGATCGTATAGGCCGCCGCCGCCGACCGTGCTGTCGCTCTCAATCTCAGTACCTCAACACGTCGCATCGAGCTAGCTGAGAGGTAGCGTTAGTCATTGCATATACACTCCTGGAAATGGAAAAAAAGAACACATTGACACCGGTGTGTCAGACCCACCATACTTGCTCCGGACACTGTGAGAGGGCTGTACAAGCAATGATCACACGCACGGCACAGCGGACACACCAGGAACCGCGGTGTTGGCCGTCGAATGGCGCTAGCTGCGCAGCATTTGTGCACCGCCGCCGTCAGTGTCAGCCAGTTTGCCGTGGCATACGGAGCTCCATCGCAGTCTTTAACACTGGTAGCATGCCGCGACAGCGTGGACGTGAACCGTATGTGCAGTTGACGGACTTTGAGCGAGGGCGTATAGTGGGCATGCGGGAGGCCGGGTGGACGTACCGCCGAATTGCTCAACACGTGGGGCGTGAGGTCTCCACAGTACATCGATGTTGTCGCCAGTGGTCGGCAGAAGGTGCACGTGCCCGTCGACCTGGGACCGGACCGCAGCGACGCACGGATGCACGCCAAGACCGTAGGATCCTACGCAGTGCCGTAGGGGACCGCACCGCCACTTCCCAGCAAATTAGGGACACTGTTGCTCCTGGGGTATCGGCGAGGACCATTCGCAACCGTCTCCATGAAGCTGGGCTACGGTCCCGCACACCGTTAGGCCGTCTTCCGCTCACGCCCCAACATCGTGCAGCCCGCCTCCAGTGGTGTCGCGACAGGCGTGAATGGAGGGACGAATGGAGACGTGTCGTCTTCAGCGATGAGAGTCGCTTCTGCCTTGGTGCCAATGATGGTCGTATGCGTGGTTGGCGCCGTGCAGGTGAGCGCCACAATCAGGACTGCATACGACCGAGGCACACAGGGCCAACACCCGGCATCATGGTGTGGGGAGCGATCTCCTACACTGGCCGTACACCACTGGTGATCGTCGAGGGGACACTGAATAGTGCACGGTACATCCAAACCGTCATCGAACCCATCGTTCTACCATTCCAAGACCGGCAAGGGAACTTGCTGTTCCAACAGGACAATGCACGTCCGCATGTATCCCGTGCCACCCAACGTGCTCTAGAAGGTGTAAGTCAACTACCCTGGCCAGCAAGATCTCCGGATCTGTCCCCCATTGAGCATGTTTGGGACTGGATGAAGCGTCGTCTCACGCGGTCTGCACGTCCAGCACGAACGCTGGTCCAACTGAGGCGCCAGGTGGAAATGGCATGGCAAGCCGTTCCACAGGACTACATCCAGCATCTCTACGATCGTCTCCATGGGAGAATAGCAGCCTGCATTGCTGCGAAAGGTGGATATACACTGTACTAGTGCCGACATTGTGCATGCTCTGTTGCCTGTGTCTATGTGCCTGTGGTTCTGTCAGTGTGATCATGTGATGTATCTGACCCCAGGAATGTGTCAATAAAGTTTCCCCTTCCTGGGACAATGAATTCACGGTGTTCTTATTTCAATTTCCAGGAGTGTAGTTGTGATAGGGACACGGAGGAGATTCAAGAATTAGTACATATTATTTGACTGCTGTTAACCACGGAACTTCAGATTGGTTCAAATGGCTCTAAGCACTAAGGGATTTAACATCTGAGGTCATCTGTCTCCTCGACTTAGAACTTCTTAATCCTAACTAACACATCCATGCCCCAACACACACATCCATACCCGAGGCAGGATTCGAACCTGCGACCGTAGCAGGCGCGCGGTTTCGGACTGAAGCGCCTAGAACAGCTCGGCCACAGCGGCCGGCCTTCAGATTGGACATCATTGAAGTTAAGTACTCACTTGGTTCCTGTAATAAAGTGTATTTTATCCACGTGTGCATTTTGTGTTGTAGTGAGAGGAAATCGGCCATCCACCTATCATACCACCCTCTCCTCATCCAATCAGGAACCACAAAACATTACAAGAGGGCACAGCCACAACAATTTATACCGAAATATTCAGAAAATATCCCTGAATTACCCTTGAAATCTAGTCGGTGAAGTTCGGTTTCATCCTGAAAGGTTCCGAGTATTTAATTTTTCCTGAGGCGAGGTGCGTGGAAAAACCTTTATTCGAACCACTGTCTAATTTTGCGCCAAGAGGTAAAAAGATAAATCTGTCGTGAACCGCCGGCCGGGGTGGCCGAGCGGTTCTAGACGCTTCAGTCTGGAACCGCGCGACTGCTACGGTCGCAGGTTCGAGTCCTGCATCGGTCCTGGATGTGTGTGATGTCCTTAGGTTAGTTAGGTTTATGCAGTTCTAGGTTCTAGGGGATTGATGGCCTCAGATGTTAAGTCCCATAGTGCTCATAGCCATTTTTTGTCGTGAACCTGAAAGTTGGTTTGAATATCATACTCGTTCACTAAACATGATTCTTTAACAGGTGGTATTCTGTTAACTTTCTCCGAATTTTGAACTGACTTACGCACCCAATTCTTAGGGGATTCCGAACCACGTTGCAATTCGAAGTTTTCCACATTAACCATATTTTCGAAAAGTGCAAGAAGGAGTAGCATATAAAAATCCTAGACTGGCCGAACTGGATCAGCAGTTTGGAATTTAACAATTGTTTCTTTCTCCAAATGCGTTTTATTCAATAAATAAAACAATACACTATCAGACCACAATAAAAGGAATAAAGAACTTTTACAACATTTTTACACAGAAAAGCATTTTCACTTCAGTCTCAGACTAAAAGTTTCGTAAGAATCATAGCTATATTCTTGAGTGAGCTGTTTGGTCACTCGAGAGACCGAGCGGTCTAGGGCGCTGCAGTCATGGACTGTGAGGCTGGTCCCGGCGGCGGTTCGAGTCCTCCCTCGGGCATGGGTGTCTGTGTTTGTCCTTAGGATAATTTAGGTTAAGTAGCGTGTAACACACATAGTTCAAAGGCAATGGGCAGTTTATGGAGGCGCGCATGTACGTGACGTGATGGTTACTCCAGATAAATGTCACGGAGCTCTACAGAAAGAGCCTGACCTTGTTTTGACCGGACTGCGGCGGTCTCATGCACTCGACTAAACAGTCGGTCCGGGATGTCTTCAACGAGTGCAGAGAAAAAGAGATGCTGGCTTTGTTCAAAATCGGCAAAAGTGCACTTAAAGGCGTCCGCGGCTTTTCCTCTACATGCTGTTGTTGGTAAAGGTTCGCTTCGTGAATGTTGGGAAGTGAACATGATAAATCGTGAGTCGACGTGAGTAGCCAATCACTCTGCTCGAGCATTTCGTAATTTCCTCTGCCCCTTAAATGAAGTTAGCTGATGTTTTGTTTCACCTGCAGCCATTACGTCCCACTCTAATTACTACCGCGGAAATCGCGATGTATTACGTTGAAACAAGCAACGTTTATGATTAAAGGGATCGTAAACATCATTAAAGCTGTACTGTGGAGTCACACCCTAACAGTAACCTAGAAAATCGCGACACTTTCTGAAAAACACAATCGTACGTTTGTGACAGTTAAGAAATTTAATGATACTGTAGTGCCCGTGTTGTTAAGAAGAAAGATGCAATGTTTCTTCGGACACGCATGCATATCCGAAGGAACAGGCACTGCGGCGACTGCAGCCGTTATGAAATACGTGAAATGTGTTCGCAGTTGCGAATACGAACAACTATCAGCTGTATAATGAAACAATGCCAATGAAAATTTGTGTCGGAGTGGGACTCGAGGCAGCGACTTTCAATTAGCATGTCCTCT
This sequence comes from Schistocerca nitens, assembly GCF_023898315.1. Taxonomy (NCBI): domain Eukaryota; kingdom Metazoa; phylum Arthropoda; class Insecta; order Orthoptera; family Acrididae; genus Schistocerca; species Schistocerca nitens. The sequence goes on from NC_064618.1 coordinate 617,318,703, forward strand.
TCTGTACTGGAATTGCATAATGTGTGTACGAGTACAGATTGTGAGGCAGGAACGACGAGATATGGAAGTTTGGGCCTAGCCGTGAGTCGCGCAAGGATAGCCAAAGCAGCTAAGGATACCGCTCGCGTAAAAAGGGAGGTCTTCATGGCCGTCATTCCCTTATACGCAACGGAAGTGTCGTCTGTACCATTAATGCACTTACCCTTGAAATCAGTAAACAAAAATAGTTCAAATGGCTCTGAGCACTATGGGTCTTAACATCTGAGGTCATCAGTCCCCTAGAACTTAGAACTACTTAAAGCTAACTAACCCAAGGACATCACACACGCCAATGCCCGAGGCAGGATTCGAACCTGCGACCGTAGCGGTCGCGCGGTTCCAGACTATAGCGCCTAGAACCGGTCGGACACCCCGGCCGGCATCAGTAAACAACGAAAGGTGCAGCCAAGACGTCAGTAAAGTTATTAAAATTGCTAATATCTTTCACTTATCTTAAAGTAACGCATATTTTTTCACCTAATGATACAAAGTTCTTCCATGATTTGTCACAAAGTTGTATCTATGAACCAGTGTGTTTCATCAGATTATTATCACTCCTTCTATAAAACATGAAAAACTTCTCTGGATATTTTATCAGACTGAAATGCAACGTGTGGAATTTTCCATTTAATAACGTGCCACTGATGATGATATGTACAATGTATATCTTTCTCCTTTTCACTTTTTTATTCTCTATGTAAAAGAATCTAAAGGCTAGTGCTTTCCTGTTAATCATTTGGCAGGGTACAGCGTGAACGGGAAACACACTCACGAGCGCCTCTTTGGAAATCTCTACGGCAGCTGGTTAATTGTATACCCACCCTTCCAACCAAACAGAGTTAAAAAAAATGGTTCAAATGGCTCTAAGCACTATGGGACTTAACACCTGAGGTAATCAGTCTCATAGACTTAGAACTACTTAAACCTAACTAACCTAAATACATCACACACATCCATGCCCGAGGCAGGATTCGAACCTGCGACCGCAGAAGCAGCGCGGTTCCGGACAACTAATCAGAGTGTTGTTGTTGTTGTTGTGGTCTTCAGTCCAGAGACTGGTTTGATGCAGCTCTCCATGCTGCTCTATCATGTGCAAGCTGCTTCATCTCCCAGTACCTACTGCAGCCTACATCCTTCTGAATCTGCTTAGTGCATTCATTTCTTGGTCTCCCTCTATGATTTTTACCCTCCACGCTAAATTGGTGATCCCTTGATACCTCAGAACATGTCCTACCAACCAATCCCTTCTTCTAGTCAAGTTGTGCCACAAACTCCTCTTCTCCCCAATTCTATTCAATACCTCCTCATTAGTTATGTGATCTACCCATCTAATCTTCAGCATTCTTCTGTAGCACCACATTTCGAAAGCTTCTATTCTCTTCTTGTCTAAACTATTTATCGTCCACGTTTCACATCCATACATGGCTACACTCCATACAAATACTTTCAGAAACGACTTCCTGACACTTAAATCTATACTCGATATTAACAAATTTCTCCTCTTCAGAAACGCTTTCCTTGCCATTGCCAGTCTACATTTTACTCCTCTCTACTTCGACCATCATCAGTTATTTTGCTCCCCAAATAGCAAAACTCCTTTACTACTTTAAGTGTCTCGTTTCCTAATCTAATTCCCTCAGCATCACCCGACTTAATTCGACTACATTCCATTATCCTCGCTTTGATTTTGTTGATGTTCATCTTATACGCTCCTTTCAAGACACTGTCCATTCCGTTCAACTGCTCTTCCAAGTCCTTTGCTGTCTCTGACAGAATTACAATGTCATCGGCGAACCTCGAAAGTTTTTGTTTCTCTCCGTGGATTTTAATACCTACTCCGAACGTTTCTTTTGTTTCCTTTACTGTTTGCTCAATATACACATTGATTAGCATCGGGGATAGGCTACAACCCTGTCTCACTCCCTTCCCAACCACTGCTTCCCTTTCATGTCCCTCGACTCTTATAACTGCCATCTGCTTTCTGCACAAATTGTAAATAGCCATACGCTCCCTGTATTTTACCCCTGCCACCTTCCGAATTTGAAAGAGAGTATTCCAGTCAACATTGTCAAAAGCTTTCTCTAAGTCTACAAATGCTAGAAACGTAGGTTTGCCTTTCCTTAATCTTTCTTCTAAGATAAGTCGTAGGGTCAGTATTGCCTCACGTGTTCCAACATTTCTACGGAATCCAAACTGATCTTTCCCGAGGTCGGCATCTACCTGTTTTTCCATTCGTCTTTGAAGAATACGCGTTAGTATTTTGCAGCTGTGACTTATTAAACTGATAGTTCGGTAATTTTCACATCTGTTAACACCTGCTTTCTTTGGGATTGGAATTATTATATTCTTCTTGAAGTCTGAGGGAATTTCGCCTGTCTCATACATTTGCTCACCAGATGGTAGAGTTTTGTCAGGACTGGCTCTCCCAAGGCTGTCAGTCGTTCTAATGGAATGTTGTCTACTCCCGGGGCCTTGTTTCGACTTAGGTCTTTCATTGCAGAGTAGTCGAGATGAAATCACAGGGTTCAGCCATTTTGACTCAGTCGTTTAGTCGACGGAACAATCGGGTTTATGCACTCAGCCTTCGAAAACAGTTCCCTCCTACTCATTTCTTTGTGGTACATTTGTACTCACATAATGTTCCATGCTCAGAGTTGAAGAATTTTTATATTGTGCTGATTGCTGCAACGGTGGTGTGGTACGAAGAACGAAAAGTGCCTTTCACAATCCAAAAGTATAAATAAGTCAGTGCACGATAGTGCACGGCACCAAAATGTTCCAAAAAACCGATCGCTAAAATGCGATTTTTCAGGTGGTCATATCTCGTGGTATATTGATCACAAAGATAAGGTCAAGCTTCTTGAATAGCGACTGATGTGAGATGATAAATTTTTTCATGACATTTGAATCTCGACTTTATCTTCGACAGTGATAGAAGCTGAAGAGATGAATTAAAATTTGTTCCACAGCTGGGCCTTGAACGGGAGTCACCTGTTTAGTTGGCAAATGTGCTAATGATTACACCACCGCATCAGTACGGTTAACACAGCTGCACGGCTAACCTAGTCCAAAATGCCCTCACTAATGCAAACTTCAGTTCACACTTTCAGCCCATCTTCCCCTTCTTAAATTGTCACTATTGCCGATGCACCCTATCTTTGTATGTAATGGGGACATCCTACCTGTACCTCAGGCGCAGACGATCTATTGATCTGATGGAATTATTATTTCCTTGAGACATATGAGTCTCAACTTTATCTTCGGTAATGACACGACACTGCAGAAATGAATTAAAACCTGTTCCGTAGCTGGGACTTGATCCAGGGCGTCCTGCTTACTAGACAGGTGTGCTAATCATTACAACACCTTAGCAGTATGACTAGCACAGCTGCCTGGACCATCTTACTCCAATGCTCTCCCTAACACAAACTTCAATTCACCCTTCAGCCCATTTTTCCCTTCTTAAATCGTCACAATAGATCACCTATGCCTGAGGTAAGGGCAGGATTTACTCATTATGCACAAAGTTGGGGTGCTAATTCAATACCGGACAACCTCGGCTATAGTGAGAATTTAAGAAGGGGAAAAGGCTGAAGGCGTAAACTGAAGTTTGTGTTATGGTAGCTTGTCCAGGTGTGTTAGCACACTGCTGTGGTGAAGCAATGGTTAGCGCATCAGCTAAGTAAACAGGAGAACTGGCTTTAAGTCCCAGCTGTGCAAAAATTTTAATTCTTTTCTTCAGTTTCTATCATTATCGAAATTTTGGATAGCCCTAGGCCTAGTGATAATTTTTGTACCTACCGGAAGAACGGGCATACTACTGTTGCTGTCCTATAGTACAGGATCAAAATTTAAACGTTATGGACTTCCTAGCCCAGGCAAATGTAGCAAATCAATTGGTTCTTTTGTATTAGGTGTGGTGTAGTGTGAGCCTTAGGCAGCTTTTTGTTGTTGTTGCGGTCTTCAGTCCTGAGACTGGTTTGATGCATCTCTCCATGCTACTCTATCCTGTGCAAGCTTCTCCATCTCCCAATACTTACTGCAACCTACATCCTTCTGAATTTGCTTAGTGTATTCATCTCTTGGTCTCCCTCTACGATTTCCACCCTCCACGCTGCCCGCCAATGCTAAATTTGTGATCCCTTGATGCCTCAGAACATGTCCTAGCAACCGATCCCTTCTTCTTGTCAAGTTGTGCCGCAAACTCCTCCTCTCCCGAATTCTATCCAATACCTCCTCATTAGTTATGTGATCTACCCATCTAATCTTCAGCATTCTTCTGTAGCACGACATTTCGAACGCCTCTATTCTTTTCTTGTCTAAACTATTTATCGTCCATGTTTCACTTCTATACATGGCTACACTCCATACAAATACTTTCAGAAACGACTTCCTGACGCTTAAATCTACACTCGATGTTAACAAATTTCTCTTCTTCAGAAACGCTTTCCTTGCCATTGCGTCTACATTTTATATCCTCTCTACTTCGACCACCATCAGTTATTTTGTTCCCCAAATAGCAAAATCTCATCTACTTTAACTGTCTCATTTCCTAATCTAATTCCGTCAGCATCACCTGATTTAATTCTACAACATTCCATTATCCTCGTTTTGCTTTTGTTGATGTTCATCTTATATCTTCCTTTCAAGACGCTAGCCATTCCGTTCAACTGCTCTTCCAAGTCATTTGCTGTCTCTGACAGAATTATAATGTCATCGAACAAGCCTCAAAGTTTTTATTTCATCTCTATGGATTTTAATTCCTACTCTAAATTATTCTTTTGTTTCCTTTACTGCTTGCTCAGTATACAGACCGAAAAGCGTCGGGGATAGGCAACAACCCTGTCTCAATCCCTACCCAACCACTGCTTCCTTTTAATGCCCTTCCACTCTTATAACTGCCATCTGCTTTCTGTAGAAATTGTAAATAGTCTTTCGTTCCCTGGTTTTGACCCCTACCACCTTCAGAATTTGAAAGAGAGTATTCCAGTTCGCATTGTCAAAAGCTTTCTCTAAGTCTACAGATGCTAGAAACGTAGGTTTGCCTTTCCTTAATCTTTCTTCTAAGATAAGTCGTAGGGTCAGTATTGCCTCACGTGTTCCAACATTTCTACGGAATCCAAACTGATCTTCCCCGAGGTCGGCTTCTACCAGTTTTTCCATTCGTCTTTGAAGAATATGCGTTAGTATTTTCAGCTGTGACTTATTAAACTGATAGTTCGGTAATTTTCACATCTGTTAACACCTGCTTTCTTTGGGATTGGAATTATTATATTCTTCTTGTAGTCTTGCTCACCAAATGGTAGAGTTTTGTCAGGGCTGGCTCTCCCAAGGCTATCAGTACTTCTAATGGAATGTTGTCTACACCCGGGGCCTTGTTTCGTCTTAGGTCTTTCAGTGCTCTGTCAAAGTCTTCACGCAGTATCATATCTCCCATTTCATCTTCATCTACGTCGTCCTCCATTCCCGTAATATTGCCCTCCATAATATTGCCATTGTATAGAAGCTCTATATACACCTTCCAGCCTACAAAAGCAATATTTATTCGTGGGTGGATCCTGAGAAAACCGAGAAAAAATGATTTTTGGGTATAGTACCAAGTGTAGCTGTGGGGATGGTCACTTCGATAATTTCTATTCGTGAAAGATCATCGAAAGTTTTAACCAAGTGTTCTTAATATGATGTTATTGGGAAACTTCGTAACTTTTTTCGACATCATTATTCGTTACCGTGATCCAGAGGTTCAAAGTTGCCGTACTTGTGTACGTAAAATATGCATTTAATGTCCTATGTGAAGCTTAAATGTAATTTTAATTAACGTAACGAACACATGGCAGGGATGCTAATGTCATCGCAAGGGTTCTGTGGTCGCCAAAGTCGACTTTTAGTCGCCATAGTTCTACCAATAAAAGCTTATGATACGCTGGCTCTTAATAATTTGCCCACTTTCCCCATCCCCCATACCCACATGTTAAAGCTTCCCAGCCTAGGGATCAAAACACCGAACAAACTATTCCCCAAGGATGTGTGTAGAGAAGAGACAATGGTGACTGAAGAAAAAGACAGAAGACTGTACGCAAAGAAGGAAGAGACAGTGCCAATGGGAGAGAAAAAGAATGGGACAAATATAGTGGCAGTGGGACAGGCATTGGCAAGGAAGAGCGAGAGAAAGGGATGAAGACCGTGACGATGGGGGAGAGAGACAGGAGAAAATGCCAATGGGAGAAAAAAGAGATTGTGGGAGAGAGAGATATATATAGTGGCAGTGAGAGGGAGATGCTCAGTATGAAGACTTCATTATGGAGACTAAGTAAAAGGATTTTGAATGTTCTGTGTTGAAAGACTACGAATATTTTTTTTTCATGCTAAAATTTTTGGTGAGGAGTGCAGTATGAATATTGAGGCAGCTGTTCCCCACTTTTTTGTCAGAACCTTTTAAAGAGCAGCCTTCTTTGTGCTCCTACAGGAGCATTTTTCAGGTGGGGAAATATCTGAGCGTAAAAGTGATCAATCTCACTAGAACGCAATTTTTAAAACTAGAATTCCGGACTCTGCCGTATCCCTTGAAAAACCATGTAGTTGATTTTTGACCCACAGTAGGAAACCATCGTATTATTGGTATTTGGGTGGAGTTTTGGGTATCGCCATGTTAACAACACGTTCAGGAAGTGTAACCAAAGGATAATTTGGTCTCTAAAATTAGTAGTGCACTGTCAAAAATAAATGTTCAGAAATAAACGTTTCTTTATCTTCAATTTTACAAAACAATTCCTCAGCTTTTATTAAACATTGAAATTTCTTTATTTAAATGTGTGTGTCTGTACTTAAACTGCTGAATGACTAAGGAGATGAAACTTCTACGTTATTTGATTCTGAAACAGCCGAGTAAAACTGAACGAACTGAGCCTACTTTCTCTTTACTTTTTCTTATCATATCAACACTGACCCACAATATTCTAGCGCATCGCAATCTGACTGCTCAAAAAATTACAATCTGACTTCAAATAATTAATACAAAAGAATGGCCCTAAATAAGAAGCAATCCTGACAATAACCTATACATTTCATTAAGCACTTACCTCACAGAAATCTTCATTAGGCGAACTGCTGATACAGCGAGCGCCAATACTGCCAGCTAACTAAAAGATTCTAACTACTAAAGTCACTAACTACTAATACACATGTGGTTAGCAAAGGAAAGATTTTGTTGCAGACCAAATAATGTATTTTTTTATCTTAATAATGTGACATCCAGTTCAAACACGAATATAAATCGTCATTGACATCCAGTACAAAGATATATAATCATGAATAACTTTCAATCTCCAAGTCGGATACTTCCAGATCGTTAGCCTACGCTAACAGTTCAGATCTCTACCCTCCATCAATGCTAACTTCTCACATTTAACATCTATCACTGCTGGCTGTTCACCTACAAGCGCCCAATAGTACTTCCATCACTGCTGGCGACTGACTTCCAACTGCCCAACAGTATTGGCGATTAACTTCCAACAACAACAACGAGTCCAACCAGCCACAGAGTCTCTTACAAAGAAAGCGCAGTCAGAGATCCAATGCCAAGCGCTACACAGCGCTGCCAACACAGAAGAAGCCCATTTACAGCATCATTAAGATGAGTAAGTAAAACAATGTTACACGGTTTTTCCTTATAAAAAGATTGAAACAGAGTCACAAGATACTACTTATGTGACTACTAACAGTATTTTTACTTTACCGATAAATAAAGTAAGTACCGAGTATTTGTAAAGGATTCTAAAATGCAGCATGTGACTAAAATGCTGAGTGTATTTGCTTGCTTACTGCAATCGAGAAACAAAATCATAAGAACAAACAATTTCACTCTCGAATTACAAATATTTGGAAATATTTAGGAACAAAGGAGTGGACAGAATTGTCTTAGGTGGGATGGGCTCACAGTTCAGACATTCGAAAAAGGTTTTGGCTTGGCAGCTTTTGCACACATACTTGTCGGACTTCAAACATATGCGTGGTGCTTTATTGCCCTTTCGTTCTTTGCAGAAAACCTGAATCTGACAAATCTTTCTATTGCCAGGTTGGTCAGCGCCTGTACCGAGTGCCTGCAGTTTGCAGGGGCTACTCTGAGGCTAAGGTGTCGTCTTCTTAGAGGTAAGTAACTTAAAAACTGTGTGAGCATTGATCACGGAGAGGGCAAAAATACTGTAAAAGACATGCACAGGCCATCGGTGGGTGCCATCTCGGACGCTGTAGAATGTAGTCATTTGGCCAAGTATATCGACTCCACCCTTAGTTTCGTTATTAAAATTCACAATTTCTTAAAGTTCCTTGTCCGTATTCTCATTGACCTGATAGCAAGCATGCATGCTACTAAGAATAAGGACTTTTTGTTCTTTTTCCCTTAGTATACTGTGAGAAGATTGTCAGCTGACATGTACGAGTTCTCTCAGTTTCCTACTGAGATGCCGAGAGGGGTAGGTAGTTCCAGTTTTCTCCAGGATCAAGCTTCACGTTAACTCCAGAGCGGCAAACAGGATCAAACACCGAGCTAGCCTGGTTAGCGAGAGAGTGCGCAACTTGCGCCACCGACCGGATGTGACGTCCAGGGATTTGCTGTATCTTCACCTAAATATAGCAGCTTCCTTGACCGCTCAAGACTGGCACCAGGTTGACGGTGCCTCCTGGTCTCTAGCAGAATGCACCAGCAAGAAGTCAATGGCATGCCAACTAGCCAAGTTTGAGCGCCTCAACAACAAGGTGCAACAGACTGGGGACACACGCACTGTGGTCAATCTAAGTGACAAGCAGCTCGATGAGACCACCTTAAAAGTACTTAGCAAGGGCCTCAATTTCGCAGTGACCCCTAGAAACGTGCCTGTCGCAGCCTTCGCAAGTACAGTTGAGCAAGTGGCCAACACGCTACTTTCTAGTGTGGCCGAAGAGATCTGAAGAGAAACCTGCAGGGCACTCACCAAGACCAAGCCACCCAAATCCAACGTTTCAGGTGATGGAAGAATGGTACTGAGGCGACTCCGGGAGGATGACAGCATTGTGGTGATGCCTGCAGACAAGGGGAACTCCACAGTCATCCTAAAGAAATCAGAATATGACAGAAAGATGCAACAACTTTTGGAGGATCCTGCATACAGGTCAATAGAAAGCGACTCTACAGAACAAGTGGACAAAAAGACCAGGGCCTGCCTGAAAAAGTCATCAAGAAGCTGCATCCCAAAGCGCCAGCACCACATAGACTGTATGGACTCCCCAAGTTCACAAGGATGGGGCTCCTCTGCGACATATTGTCAGCAATATTGGCGCAGCAACCTACCCTACTACGAAATACCTGAAGAAGATGTTGACACCACATGTGGGTAAATGTGCACATCCAGAACTCAGAGGATTTCCTGCAATGGCTGAGCCAGCAACACATCACAGACACAGACATCATGGTTAGTTTTGATGTGGTGTCTCTCTTCACACGGGTACCACTGAAGGAGTCACTTGAGCTTATTGGAGAGAAGTTCGATGGGGCTCTCCTTGACCTGTTCAGGCATGTACTGACCTCGACATACTTCCTATATGGGGGTCAGTTTTACGAACAAACAGAAGGGGTGGCGATGGGCAGCCCTCTATCACCAGTGGTGGCCAACCTATTTATGAAAGGTTTGAAGAGGAGGCACTCTCTTCAGCCACATATCAACCCAAGTGCTTTTTTAGGTATGTGGATGAAACCTTTGTCATCTGGCCCCATGGTAAGGAGAAGTTAGATGAATTCCTGCTACATCTGAACTCTTGCCATCCGAATATTCAGTTCACAATGGAAATGGAGAAGGATGGACTATTTCCGTTCTTGGATGTTCTAGTGAAGAGAAAGGCAGATGGCATATTTGGACACTGTGTGTACCGCAAACCTGTGCACACTGACTTATACCTACAAGCCAGAAGTTGCCACCATCCGGCACAGAAGAATGGAGTGCTCAAAACACTGGTCCACAGAGCACAAACTCTGTCTGATCCTGATAGTTTGGCCACAGAAATAGAACACTTACGATCAGTGTTCAGTAGGAATGGATACTCCTCTAGAGATATCCAGAAGGCACTTCAACCTGCCAATCAGCCAAAAGATCCAGAAGAAGAACCAGAAGAGGCAAAGAAGATGGCATACCTGCCATACGCCGGACCTATCTCTGCCAAAATCAGCAGGCTTCTCCAGAAATATGACATCAAGAGCATATTTTGCCCACCCACCAAAATTGGGGCTTTACTGGGGAATGTAAAAGATAACCCGGGGTTATGCAAACTAGGTATTTACAGCATACCATGGATGTCATACATTGGCTAGACCAACAGAACTGTGGACATCAGGTGTAAAGAACACCAGAGATATACCAGTCTCAGGCAGGCAACTAAATCAGCCATAGCAGAGCATTGTCTGGAACTTGGGTCATTCAATGGATTACAGTGCCACCAAGATTGTGACAGAGACCTCAAGATTTTGGGACAGTGTCATTAAAGAAGCCATTGAGATTAAGATCACAGATAATCTAATTAGCCATGACTCGGGATACCGAATCAGCACTGCCTGGAAACCAGCGCTTGAGCTTGTGGAAACTCAACGCAGGACACTCTGGCATTCTACAGGAAATAGAAGTGGAGAACGAGTGAAAAGCCGTGAGACAAGGTGTCAGACATTAGAGACGAGATTTGACACAACCCAGATCATGAACTCCACTTCAGAAGACGGCCAGGCCGGGCGCGGACCGCAGACGGAACACACGACGCGGCGCGGACCGATTACGGAGCGCCCAGCACGAAACAGGAGTGGAAATCATAGTAACAGTCATGAGACAGAGTACCCAACATCTCAGATCGGGTCTGACACACCTCAGATGACGGCCACAACCGTTGAGGACGGCCAAACGGGCGCGGACGGCAGTCGAAACTCGAAACATCCGCGACTGGAGGGGTCCATTGAGTCTTGCGGGCGCGGATCACAGACGGAACACTCGACTCGGCGCAGCCCGATTAGGGAACGCCCAGCTCCTTCCAGCATAAATACTGGACTCGATCGACCCAAGCAGTAATCAAGAAGGTTCCTCTCGATGTTGAAGACCATGAAGTACGGAAACAACTGCAAGATCAGGGCCTCACCATTGAGAAGGCGTGGCGAATCAAATCTCGCGCCAGGAACGCCCCCACAAAGATGATCCGTGTAATAACGAGGGATCAGGAGACCCTCGACAGAATCCTAACCCAAGGAGTTGTTATAGACTATTCACGGAAAGAAACTGAGCCCTCCAATTTCCCCCCACCACAACCCGCCCAGTGTAGTCTATGTCTATCGTTTGAACACCCAACTAAAAACTGTATAAGTAAGCCAAAGTGCCCCCAGTGCAGTGGAGACCACTCCCTCTCCCAATGCAACAGCCTTGGCGCTGAAAAATGCGCCAACTGCGAAGGCCCCCATTCAGCACTCTCCTACCACTGCCCACTACGCCCCAAGGAGGCTCCGAAGCCAGAGCTTCAAGCCCCCATCAAGCTAATAGACGAGCCAGCACAGATCGCAGTGGAGGACATCCAGCAGGAGGTGGTGCTGAAGGCGGACTTCCTGAGGGTCCTAACTGGCACCCTGATTAACCTGTTTCAGGACAGGAAGGAGGACATCATTAAAACTATCAACCAGGTCGCTTTCCAAACCCTGGAAAAATCAATTAAAGCCACCCAAACAGGATGCAGGCTGCACATCACCATTAAAGATCAGTGGCACCCACAAACAAGACTCCTCAGCACACATGATGACACTCTAAACAGAAAACACTCAAAACGGGTCTCCCGACGATACTCACCGCACACCCCGCCCACCTACCAGAAGTTAAAACAGCAGGACAACACTTCCTCCAAGACTAACACATGGATAACACTGCTCACACTCACACAAACTTCCTCTTCGTAAATGCGAGGGGGATAGTAGACAGACGAACACTGCTAATGCACACTCTCATAAATGACCACATACATGTAGCAGGCGTGGTCGAAACCTGGCTGAAAGAGGGAAAGGACTGCAATATCCCTAAATTCAACTGCTTCCGTAAAGATAGGGCTGACGGCAGGGGAGGAGTAGCTCTGTACGTCCTAAACTCGATACCCGCCACCGAAATCCCCCTCCCCCCAGCACTACAAAACCTAGAGGCGATAATGGTGAAAATCAGGGGAACCAACAGACGTACAATCACAGTGGCATGCCTATACAACCCCCCCGACAGTCCCCTCCCACTCCAATTCCTACAACACCTACAATCCCTGGACAAATTCATTCTCTTATCCGACCTCAACGCCAGACACCCCCCAACTCGGAGACTGGACAGATAACCAAAACGGACGCACACTCTTTGAAGTCCTAGCAACGCAACCAATAGACCGCCTTCCCATCTATGAATACACCTTCATAGGGCACAACGGACAGTCTGCCCCTGACCACATCCTGTTTAGCCCCACACTGACAGACACCATCACCTCCCCAAAGATTGGCAATCCCATAACGAGCGACCACCTACCACTCACCTTCTCCACAGAGGCACTCAACCCCCCAGACCCTCCTCCCACTAGACGTACCATCCGCAACTACGCAAATGCTAATTGGGAACGATATGGCGAAGTCATCACAGACCAACTAAACTTCCCAGTTAGCATCACTGACGACAACGACTTACTGCTAGTGACCAGACGCCTGGAAAACGCAATCAAACAAGCCACCGACGAAGCAATCCCGACGAAAATCATAAATAACTGGAGACCAACTATCCCTCGTGAGGCACTACAGCTAATACAACAAAAGAAGCGACTACGCAGAGAGATAAGACATACAAACAACCCAGATCTAAGACGACTTTGGAACAGACTAAACAACAGAGTCAGAAACATAATATCCACACATAGACAAACACAGTGGGACGACACCTGCCAACAACTAGACTACAGGAGTGGAGGCAAATTCTGGAAAAAATTCAGAACACTAACTGGACAACGACGAACTACTGAATTCACCTTAATAACAAACAACGAACCGACAACAGACAAACGTGAACAGGCCTCCATCTTCAAACAGGTACTTCAGGAGGTCTACTCCTTTCCCAACGACAATCTCTTTGACGAAGTACACAGACGTACAGTTGAACTACAACTGAACCGACTACTCACCACAGCTACAGTGGACACAGAGAACGACCACAACCTGACCAAGGAAATAACCAACACTGAAATAGCCGAAGCCATCCACACAGGACGTAACTCTGCGCCTGGACAAAACGAAATCCGACGACTGCACCTACAGAAAGCCCCCCCCCCCCCCCCCCCCCCACATCCTCATCCCCATTCTCTCCATTATCTTCAATTACTGCCTCACCTACGAAACGCTACCGACCAACTGGAAGACGAGTAAGACGATAATGATCCTCAAACCTGACAAATCGAAGACTGACCCCCGCTTATACAGACCAATCTCTCTGCTGGACGTTATAGGGAAGACCTACGAACGCATATTAGCGAACAGACTTAGAAAATTCACAGAAGACAAAGGACTACCCCCGACAATCCAGGCAGGCTTCAGACCCAATCACTCGACGAATGACCCGCTCTTTAAACTCACCAACAGCATCACTAAGGGATTCAACGACGGACGATGCACGCTCGCAGTATTCCTTGACATCGAGCGTGCATTCGACAAGCTGTGGCATCAAAGGCTCCTCCTTAAACTAAGCCGACTAGGAATCCCCACCAAATTCATTAAGATCATACAAGCCTACCTTAGTAACAGGATATGCAGGATACATGTAGGGGATCAACAATCCGATCCGTTCACGCCACAGGCAGGCGTCCCGCAAGGAGGCATCCTGTCACCGACCCTGTACGCGCTGTATACAGAAGACATCCCCACCACGGCGACACCAAACGAGACAGTCGCACTATATGCAGACGACACTGCATATTGGTGCACTGCACCAAACACCAGGACCATACAACGGAAAACGACAGACTACCTACAAAAACTTCAGACCTGGATGACGCAGTGGCGAATTCGACCCAACCCGACCAAAACACAGACCATATTCTTCCAACACAGACACCGAACCAAGAACAGAAACCAAAACACTGGCGACTTACAACTGACCCTATGGAACACGCCACTGACGCTCACTAACACCGCGAAATACTTAGGCGTGTTCCTAGACAAGCATCTAAACTGGCAGACGCACATCAACTACCTCCTCAACAGAACAAGAAAAAGACAAGGACTCATACGACAGGTGCAGGGTCGCCTCCACGGCTGCCGCCTGGAGACGGCCCTGCACACATACAAGACCTTCGTCAGGCCGGTCATGGAGTATGCAGCCGCACCCCTGACCGGTCTGGCGAAGAGCCAGACGGACAGACTCTACAGAACCGAAAGAAGACTACTTCGCAGCATCACCAAACTCCCCCCCCCCCCCCCCAGACGCCGAGCAACGACGTGTATGACATCACAAACATAGAACCATTACAAACTCGACTTACGAAACTACGCGCCAAATACGGCAAACACATACTGACGAAAAGACCAGACATGGAAGACTTACTGACCTCTGAAATCCGGGAAAGGAGACGCCCTAAGTTCAAATACATCCAACCAGCGCGTACAGTGGCACAAAATACGACCTCCCATTTTCCCGACCTTGCTCCCACCATGACCCCACTCGTAAGCGGCACCGACTGTCCCTCCCACCTCGACGCCAGGATGTAGGCAACGGCCCTACACATACACACACACACACACACACACACACACACACACACACACACACACAGTCACACATACGCACACGAAACGATCACATACACAAACAAGCAATAGCAATAAAACGAAAATCTGAATAGTTATATAACCTTCTCAAATTTATCTATGCTCGTTTCTAATTTATATGTTTTTCTTCAACTTATATGTTTTATTGTTTCTCTCCAACTTATATGATTTATTGTTTTTCTTCAACTTGTATGTTTTTGTTAAACTTCTTATGTTTTTGTTAAACTTATATCCTTTTCATTACGTTTTTGTTAAACTCATACTTATACTTATATATATTTCTCTTTCTTATACCCTAATTTACTCATTTATCTCTTTTTTTAAAACACTTAACTATATGTCTCCTAAAAGAACTTCATAAATGTCTCCTGAATATCCAAATAGTATAAACCCTGTATTGCTCATAAACAATAATGTAAATTCCATATTATACCAGAAAAATAATGCTTGGCACAATTGCAAGCAAATGAACTCTAAAAAGCAAAAATTGTATTGAACACCAACGGCCGAAAAAGAGCAAATAGCAAGCTCTAAAAAGGCCCGCCCTCCCCATAAGGGAGGGAATGAAATGTGACCAAAAAAAAAAAAAAAAAAGACCCAAGGACCAGTCTCAGGTAGCACCTGAAAAAGACAGCGAGGCATGCTGTTGAAATATCGTGCGAGAACGACGTGAACATCCGGCTGGATTCTCGAATATCCAAGATGTCAACACATCGCCGGGAAAGCATGAAGAATTACAACATCCCCAAACACTGTTTTAGGAAGGAAGAAACAAGGTGTTTTTAATGTCATGTGTCACCTAAACTGGCCAGTTTCTCCCATATTTACACACAACATGACTAAAGAAGTTGAGAAATGTTACGTTCAAATGGCTCTGAGCACTATGGGATTCAACTGCTGAGGTCATTAGTCCCCTAGAACTTAGAACTAGTTAAACCTAACTAACCTAAGGACATCACAAACATCCATGCCCGAGGCAGGATTCGAACCTGCGACCGTAGCGGGCTCGCGGTTCCAGACTGCAGCGCCTTTAACCGCACGGCCACTTCGGCCGGCAAATGTTACGTCTCCAAATACAATAACATAATCAATACACCGAAAACAAATTCATTGGAAAAATTGTTCATCATTTACCAAGTCTAAAAACTGATACATATTGAGGGCTAGTTGGTAGATTTTAGGTTATGAAGATAACACTATGACATGATATAATACTTTTTTTCCTTTTTTGGCACTTTCCTTTTCTTTGTGTCCTTCTTTATCTTCATGGATACATCGAAAGAGTTATTTTGGAATGAGCTTTGTAAATTTCTTTCTTTGTATAACTTTGTCTCTGTTTACTTATGCAGTTGTTATGAATGTTATTTATATTCCCTTTTTTCTGATGCTCTATGTTTGTACCTTTATTAAGGTGTTGTTTAAATGTACTTTTCATGAACAGAGTGATGTGGAGTTTTAATTGTGTATGAAACTGTAAATTGTCATAGTCAGTGTGGCACTGGGCAATGTGTGTTGAGCGGTGGAGAAATATATCAATCGGTCGACAGAGGAAAGCATTGACAAACAGTCTGGAGTGAGAACAAGAAAGTGACTGTTGTGGTACTTGAGTGCTAATGGGTAATGTGTCCGTGATAGATGTAAAATAACTCTTTGATCAGTGATATGATTTTGTAATTTCAGTATGTTCTGTCTATAAAGAGCTTATAACTGTATGTTTTGTATTGCTTATTAGTCAGAACTGCTACTTAGAACATTCATCTTAAAAACTAGTATGTACTGGCTGCTAAGCTGTGTGATTGCTGTAAGTACACTGTTTTGATTATTGGCAGAAAAGACTATTTAGTGCATTCCACAAGCTGTTAAATTAAACCGAATATGGTAACGCATTTCCTTGCTGTGAACTGATATTAAGAATTGTAATTTTGAATGTATGGTGTGCTGATCACTGCAAGACAGATGTGAATGTATGGTGACTTTTGCGTTCAGAATGGACTGTTTAGCACTTACCACATTTTGTTTAATTAAATTAGGACTTTCTTATTGAAGACTGTGGTACTGTGAAATTTACTGACCTGTGACTGAATCAGAAGTCATAAATTTAAAATTTTGGCTATTAACAGCTAACAAACATTATGACATCAGGATGCATCACACCTTAATTGAATGAAGCTTGTCTCACTTCCGTCACTGCTGCATCTTAGTGGGTGGCTACAGTTGAGAGGATTAGCAAGACACTGACAACTACTGGACTACAGGCTCAAGGATTACAGACCAACAACGCGGAGGTTGACGAATCGCCAACAGCGCCATTTCAGTGAGGATTGACCTATGATACAAAAGCTCAACCCACGTCAACTATTGCTGAAGAGACCTTCATATTCAACTTAATAATTGATTTAAGGTCATGTTACTTTTTCGTGGTCACTGTCTTTTGATTAATTGAAGTTGAACTTAAAGTTTTTCCGGTGTCTTTCAAAATTGAAGATCTAAATCTCTTTTGTTCAGTGAACCAACTGGTTTTATATATATTATGTGTTTGTAAACCTGGCATCTTCCTCTAGAATTCTCATTATTGTAACTATTAGCAGAGATATCAAACTCCTAATTCATTACTACTGATTCGTTTTTTTAACACACACACACACACAAGTGAAATGCATGGTTGTGTACTTCTTTGGTTGCAAGGGCATTGTTCATAAAGAGTGGGTGCCTCCTGGACGAACAGCTAACCAAGATTGCTACAAAGAAATTTTAGGAAGACTTCATGAAAGAGTTCTTCGTGTCTGTGCCAACATTGCTGATAATTGCATTACGATAAAGAGTCATCCCATACTGCTCTGTCAGTACAACAATTTTTAACCTCAAAACAAATTTCAGTACTACCGCAGCCACCTTATTCACCAGATATCGCTCTGTGCGACGTTTTTCTATTTCCAAGAGTCAAAATGGCGGTCAAGGGACACCATTTTCAAACAACACAAGGTGCCCAAAAAGCTGTGACGAGGATCTTGGAGGATATTACCGAAGATGAGTTCCAGAAATGTTACCATCAATGGCAGAATTGCTGAAA
Source organism: Schistocerca nitens (assembly GCF_023898315.1). Classification (NCBI taxonomy): domain Eukaryota; kingdom Metazoa; phylum Arthropoda; class Insecta; order Orthoptera; family Acrididae; genus Schistocerca; species Schistocerca nitens. The sequence continues at coordinate 617,336,645 of NC_064618.1, forward strand.
AAAGTGTGTGCAATCAGAAGGGAACTACTTTGAAGGAGACAACACTAAACTTGACTAAAACGGTAAGCAACTTTTTTTCACATCAGTCTCATTACTTTATTGTCGCACCTTGTATATATACTTTATTTATGAGTGTTTATCTGTGTTTTCATGTTGTCTTGTTTATTTTGTGCCAATTCTTGTGTAGATTATTGTCCTGTGTCAAGCAAACACAGCAACTTCTGCTTTTGGCAAATGTGTGAATACTCATTGTGTTATAAGGGTCAATTATACTTAAAGTTTCGCTGTTTGAACCAGTGTATACAGATTTAGTGTATGGGTACCTAACTTTATAGCAATGATTTTCAGACTATGCACTACAGTATTTGCTTTGTTAGTAGTGTTAGTGTCATGAATGCCATTTGGCGCCACTAGTGGTTTGGCAATGAAGGATTGAAACACAAGAATTAGTGTGGATTAAAATTGCAGACGGTCAACGTGTGTCTGCAAAAGGTGAGTAGGACTTTACTCATAAAGTTGTTTTAATGAAACAACAGCAACAATGCAGCTGCTCTTTGCGACTGTTTGCATATGAAAGGAATACAGAGAGGTCCTCTTTCTCCACTTGGGTTGAAGAACATGATTCGGAAGTTAGAATTAACTGGCGATTTGGGAACTGCCTCTGGCAGAGGCCAATTGCCAATTACACCACAAATTGTTGAAAAAGTTACTGTTGCTGAGGCTGAGGTATACTGACGCAATGTGTGACCTTCACACAGTGCATAAGGTGTCTCACAACAGCTGAACGTTTAATGATCCACCACTCAAAATGTCCTGTGAACAACTGTCAAATGGTATACAGGCTTTTGTGGAAGCATATGGTGGTCATATGATCAATAAATGTAACCTAGAATGTAAATATGGTATGCCATTAACAAATGTTACACTCTCATGTGGAAACCGAAAGGTGTTTGTTTCAGTGGATTCTTTATTATTTTTCTTCTGCATGTCTTTACAAAGGTTTCCCTGAAGTTTCATTGTCCTACAATCACTCTTTTTTCATGGAGATCTCTTCCAAGTAGCGAAAGTTTGTTTATAACCACCCTGCACTTTTATGAGCCTTACTTGGGTGTATGGGCGTAATATTCAGTTAATTCTGAGAAAAGTTAAATATTCTTGTTTTCAGTTATTTGAAAAGTTACACGTGTGAGGGGAAATATATCAGTGTTGTTTCACATTTGTTAGATGAGCACAGTTATTTCTAGTTAGATTACTATTCATGGGGATCCAGTTTCATTGCAGGGGGAAGGTAATACATTTTTAAGGCATCAAAGATATATTTTTGAGGAAAGTTGATACAATTTTGTAATAAATTGAAACATTTTTGTGGCAAGTTGGGAGTAAGTTCACACTCTTTTGGAGTAAGCTGATACATTTTAAGGACAAGCTCATACATTTTTGGGGCAAATAGGTACATTTGTGGAGCAAGTTAATACATTTTTGTGATAAGAATACATCTTAGAGACATGCTGACACATTTTTGGGATACGTTAATATGTGGCAAGATGGGGTAAACTGATCCTTTTTTGGGATAAGCTGATATATTTTAGGAGCAACTTGATACATTTTTAGGTTAATGAGATAAATTTTTGTGGCAAGTCGATACAATCTGGGTACATGTAGATACATTTTTGGGATAGGTTGATACATTTTTGAGATAAGTTGTTACGTTTTTAGGTAGGCTGATTTATTTGGAGAGGGCATGTTCATATATTTTTAGGACAGGACTATTTGAGGCTTGTTCCTGCAAACTGTGACTTATTCCCACATACAAAAGTGAGTAGTTAGCAAGTTGCGACTTATTGAGTGAAGATATTACACTGTTTTTGATCATTAAAATAAGCATTACAGAGTGGAGGGTTACTGTGATGTATAAATAAGAGGGGTGGAATTTGGTGCTGCTGATAATGATGATGATAAGGCAGATATAGAAATATTCTATGTAATTTATTGACATTTATAAAATGTATCAACTAACCCCCTGAAAATATGTCAACTTACACCAAATATATCAACTCATCTCACAAATGTATGAAATTACCCCAAAAATGTATCAATTTGCCAGTAGAATTAGATCAAATTCCCTGAAATTGACCAAGCAGACCCAAAATTGTATCACCTTACCCAAAACAGATACCAACTTGCCCAAAAAATGCATTAACTTGTCCTAAAAATACATCAGCTTACTCATATGGTATAAACGTGCCTTAAATGTATCAACTTCCCTAAAAATGTACCTAAAAATATATCTACTGACCCCAAAAACGTAAAACATGCTTCTAAAATGTATCAGCTCATCCCAATGAAGTATCAACTTATACCCCAAACTCGCTACAATAATTTATCACCTTACCTCCAAAAAGTGTCAGTTTACAATGAGAATGAATCAGCTTGCCCTGAGAAATGTATCAACCTGCCCATGAAAGTGTATCAACTTGGTCTGAAAGTTTTGTCAGAGGAAGTTTGCTAGGTCTGTGGAAAATAAAGTATAAGACTCTCTGAGCACTATGGGACTCAACATCTTAGGTCATAAGTCCCCTAGAACTTAGAACTACTTAAACCTAACTAACCTAAGGACATCACACACACCCATGCCCGAGGCAGGATTCGAACCTGCGACCGTAGCAGTCCCGCGGTTCCGGACTGCAGCGCCAGAACCGCTAGACCACCGCGGCCGGCTAAAGTATAAGACTCAGTGATAAATCACTTATAGGAACAAAAGTATTACCTAGATAAATAATGATGAACTTAGTCCACTGAGCTAAATCCTTACTAATTGAACCAGACTGGGGAAAATGATGGTGAAACTGGCTAAGTCATGTTTCAGTAGCACCACTTTCTCAGAGACTTTGTTGGACAGTTGGTGTTTGATGTATCCACAAAAAGGATTTGGATTCTGATCATGTTGCTATGCATTCAAAGATGTATAGATGAACTGCTTTTTGTAGGCATAACATGTCATTCAGAATAAAATTTTCACTCTGCAGCAGAATGTGCACTGATATGAAACTTCCTGGTGGATTAAAACTGTGAGTCGGACGGAAACTCCAACTCGGGACCTTTGCCTTTTGCAGGGAAATGTTCTACCGACTGAATACCCAAACATGTCTCACGACCCTTCCTCTGGTGCCTCGTCTCCTACCTTCCAAACTCCAGAGAAGCTCTCCTGTGAAACTTGCAGAACTAGCATTCTTGGCTAGAGGATATTGCAGAGACACAGCTTAGCTTCAGCCTGAGAGATGTTTACAGAATGAAATTTTCACTTTACAGTGGAGTGTGTGCTGATATGAAACGTCTGGGCAAATTATAACTGTGTACCGGACCTAGCCTCGAATTTGGGACCTTTGCCTTTTGCAGGCAGTTGCTCTACTGACTGAGCTACCCAAACAGGACTCTCGATTGTCTTCACAGCTTTACTTCTGCCAGTCCCTCGTCTCCTAGCTTCCAAACCTACCTACCGTAGGAGATACCTTTGTAATTTGCAACACTTGATATACATCATCAAGCAATTTAGATTTGATTTTGGTGTGCACTGTGACTTACACTGAGAGTAATAATCACATTATCTACATTCTTCCAATAACTAGCAATAAGTGAGAATGCCTATTTGTCTGCGTAGTTGCCTAGTATTTTATCCAACATATTGTAAGAGGTCCATGAATAAGGAATTTGTTGCTAGTGCACTTGAGCAGATGTAATTTCGATGGATTGCTCATGCGCTGCCTACGATATGTACGCTATAAGAGAATCTCAGACCAAAGAGCAGTGTTTACTGCAGTAGGAACTGTGTGTTAGTAGCAGTAAGTAGTAGCTAGCAGTCTGGTGTATCGTGTTGGCTGGGCCGGTCGTGGTGGAGTGATGGCGGAGCCTGAGCTTTGTAGTATAAGGTAAAAGCAGCCTCGCGCATATGTAGTATTGTTATATCAAGTCCCATGTAAATGTTTAAAAAAAATCTCTTAATAATAATAAACTTTTGACAATCATTCAATTCAATTTAAAGAATTTACTAATTTCTCCTATCCTCGGTCATCCCAATTTTTGAAAAGAAAAATCAGTTATTTCTTTTTATACATAACAAATCTATCGGCCAGCATTGCACTGAGCTGCGCCAGAAAAATTTCTTATAGGAGCATATATATATATGCGTTATCCGGCGACCTAATTGAGGTAAGATTTTTCAGTTTATTCATAATGAATTTTCAGGGCCATGACGCAGCACTGCTGACGTCCAAAATTTACCAGTTTAAATTCACAGTCAATTATTGAAAGGTTATAAGCGAGTCGCAATTTAATTGAGAGGTTAGTCACATTGTATTATTGGTAGGTTATGGAAGTAACTTTTGACAATCATTCATTACACTGAAAGAAATAAATAATTATATTGTTTTTACTGTTGGTAGGTTACGGGATTTATTTTGTGGGGAGGTTACAATATCAACATGTATTTTCTGCAGTTATAAGCTGTGTGAGGTTGATTTTACTACATCGGTGTTTTAGACCTAACTTGAAATGACAACTGCCTGTTTGGATTGCTTTTTGCTCCTCTGAATGAAATAACGACAGGCTTTACGTATTTTAGATGTTGAGGTACCATTGTTATACTTGAGAAGCATCATAGAGCAATTCAGATGTGGAAATATTTAATTTGACGGTATATTATGAGTTACACCAAGAGTAAGCCTAATTGATCACATTCTTCCAGTAATTTAGGATACTAATATTCTTGTGTGCTTGCCTAGTATTGTAGCTAATGTATATTCTCTGCACTTACAATACTGGTCAGGTAGTTTTGCAACATCAAAATTTTATGCCTTAGTTGTAATGTCAACTATCAGTTTAGCATGAGTTTTTTTATTTTATACACTCCTGGAAATGGAAAAAAGAACACATTGACACCGGTGTGTCAGACCCACCATACTTGCTCCGGACACTGCGAGAGGGCTGTACAAGCAATGATCACACGCACGGCACAGCGGACACACCAGGAACCGCGGTGTTGGCCGTCGAATGGCGCTAGCTGCGCAGCATTTGTGCACCGCCGCCGTCAGTGTCAGCCAGTTTGCCGTGGCATACGGAGCTCCATCGCAGTCTTTAACACTGTTAGCATGCCGCGACAGCGTGGACGTGAACCGTATGTGCAGTTGACGGACTTTGAGCGAGGGCGTATAGTGGGCATGCGGGAGGCCGGGTGGACGTACCGCCGAATTGCTCAACACGTGGGGCGTGAGGTCTCCACAGTACATCGATGTTGTCGCCAGTGGTCGGCGGAAGGTGCACGTGCCCGTCGACCTGGGACCGGACCGCAGCGACGCACGGATGCACGCCAAGACCGTAGGATCCTACGCAGTGCCGTAGGGGACCGCACCGCCACTTCCCAGCAAATTAGGGACACTGTTGCTCCTGGGGTATCGGCGAGGACCATTCGCAACCGTCTCCATGAAGCTGGGCTACGGTCCCGCACACCGTTAGGCCGTCTTCCGCTCACGCCCCAACATCGTGCAGCCCGCCTCCAGTGGTGTCGCGACAGGCGTGAATGGAGGGACGAATGGAGACGTGTCGTCTTCAGCGATGAGAGTCGCTTCTGCCTTGGTGCCAATGATGGTCGTATGCGTGTTTGGCGCCGTGCAGGTGAGCGCCACAATCAGGACTGCATACGACCGAGGCACACAGGGCCAACACCCGGCATCATGGTGTGGGGAGCGATCTCCTACACTGGCCGTACACCACTGGTGATCGTCGAGGTGACACTGAATAGTGCACGGTACATCCAAACCGTCATCGAACCCATCGTTCTACCATTCCTAGACCGGCAAGGGAACTTGCTGTTCCAACAGGACAATGCACGTCCGCATGTATCCCGTGCCACCCAACGTGCTCTAGAAGGTGTAAGTCAACTACCCTGGCCAGCAAGATCTCCGGATCTGTCCCCCATTGAGCATGTTTGGGACTGGATGAAGCGTCGTCTCACGCGGTCTGCACGTCCAGCACGAACGCTGGTCCAACTGAGGCGCCAGGTGGAAATGGCATGGCAAGCCGTTCCACAGGACTACATCCAGCATCTCTATGATCGTCTCCATGGGAGAATAGCAGTCTGCATTGCTGCGAAAGGTGGATATACACTGTACTAGTGCCGACATTGTGCATGCTCTGTTGCCTGTGTATATGTGCCTGTGGTTCTGTCAGTGTGATCATGTGATGTATCTGACCCCAGGAGTGTGTCAATAAAGTTTCCCCTTCCTGGGACAATGAATTCACGGTGTTCTTATTTCAATTTCCAGGAGTGTATTTTTAAGTCACATGTGGTGCTTAAGTTGGGGGTCCACAGCGATGTTTTGGATACCAATTTCATGGATATGTAATACTTGACATAAACATTTAACTTTTTTCATTGCAGACAATTTAAACATTGAATTAGCATTGTAACACTTGAAAAACATAATGTATGCGGAAAATAATTACTTTGAATTCAATTGTGCCTTACACTACGGTGCAATAATCGAACTTTTGATATTCACATGTGCAGCTATTTGTTAATGATGACAAGCTACAGGAGCATAAAGTAGAAGTTGAGTGTATTTCGAGTTTTTGAGTTTTGAGGAACGGTAGTAAGAAGTGTCTGCTTGTTCATTTTTGAACAGGTAAGAGTAGGGAAGCCTCGTTATATCCTGCTTCCACTGAGTCATGCGAAATCTTAAAAAAGTATGGAATGGAAATTTATATTATGTTTTCAAGATGTAATAATAATTTCTCAGGCGGGAAGTACTATTGTCAGTGATGTCACAGAGGATGCAGGAAGATGTCAGAGTGTGTACTTGGGGGAAAAACATAAATCGAATTGTGTTCCATGAAATAAGTATGTATTAGCTTATAAGCTCTCCTTTCTTAACTTTCTCATCATGCACTAAAAAGAGAAAAACATATTTATACGGTTCTTTGAAGTGATGTGGTTTTTACAATAACTATCATCATCAGCAAGGGATCTTTACCCAGAGAACATAATTCGTGGACGCAATTTGTGATGTAATGAGTTCCAACTTTTATAACATCCAAGCATTCACAAAGAACAATAAGAAGGGGTGGGGGACGTAGAAGCTTGATAAAACTCCGATAATTTTGATAAATGCCAACTAGCAACGGTTCCCCTGGCTTATATAATGATCAATAAGTTACATAGAGTACAAAGATATGGTACTGTTCTGTACAAACCATCACCATATGTTCAATCCGCCTAGATCATAGAAGAATTGCTAGAAATTGGTACCCGTTAATTTGGATATCAATCCAGGTATTCATTCTACTCAGCTACGAATACTTTGATAAATATTAGAATGAGGATTTGATCGATGAGACCAAACTCAAACTTTTCAAGCAGATAAATAACAGATCTTAGAAAAGTAATGGCTTCACAAGTCAGCAAAGAACATTTATTCTCCTGGTGGTTAAATTTAAATAACGCAATGATCACCTCCAATGAACTCAAAATTAATTAATAGATCCTAACCTGTGAAGGACTTGTACTAGATGGTCTCGTAAGAGTGCGTGTTACCTCACGGACACAGAGTGCCATCTTGACAGAGTGGGGAGGGGAGCGTGTTGTCTTGCCAATCGGCAAAACGCTCAGGAGGTGCTGTTAGCTGCTTACCCAAATGGGTGAGAGCTAGCAAAACACCAGAAAGGTCGTTGCCTTGTTCCAACTGAAGTTTAGAGGACGAAGTTTGAACAGCGAAAGTAGTGGAGATTTTCACAGCGTCGTGTGTTTGTTTTTACTTTATCGATTGCGAGCCACACTTTTAAAAAGAACAGGACGCACATAGTCCCTGGCCACCTCAGATCACAAGCTGGGTTTGAAAACAAAACTCAGTGCAAGTTATCCAGTTTTATTTTTTAAAAATATTTTCTCTAGTACAACTAGGTTAATTCTGCCATTTTAGATTTTTACTGGCTGGAGGGAGAGGAATGGAAAAGTGTGTGGAGGCGATAGAATGGGGAGGGGTGGAGAGTGGGGTGTGGGCGTCATAATGACGACATGGGTGATCACATGATGTGTACATGATGACATTGAAAGTCACTGACAGCATTCCATGCGTTAGAAGCACGTATTTACTCACAGATACCAGTTGTACTCGTAGAAGTGTGAAACCGGAATTACCCTATAGATGGTGTTGGCCGTCAGTGTAGGGCCCGTGAGACCTCGTCTACAGCACCATTTGCTTTCTGTAACGGCTAACGACGAATGTCAACACACAGTAACTCAAGTTCCATACATTGATAACTATTTAAAACCTGTAGACATGTCGGTTTTTGTGCCTACGAACTACGATTTGCGTACAGCATTGGTTTTCCGTTATCATTTGAAGAAAACTGCTGCAGAATCGAATCAAATGCTTGTCGAAACTTTTGACGAACATGCTGTTGGGGAAACACAGTGTTTCGAGTGGTTCAAAAAATTCAAAAGTGGTGATTTTGACGTGAGAAACGAAGAGTGCAGGAAACCACCCATAAAGTTCGAAGACAACGAATTGCAGGATTTTTTGGCTGAAGACGATACTCAAACTCAACAGGAACTCGCGGAACAATTGAATGTGACGCAGAAAGCCGTTTCTCTTCGGTTGAAAGCTATGGGAAAGGTGTAGAAAGTGGGAATATGGGTTACTCATGAACTGAATGAAAGACTGCAAGGAAATCGAAAGACCACTTGTGATATGCTGCTCGCCAGGTACAAAAGAAAGTCGTTTCTCCATCGAATAGTGACAGATGACGAAAAATGGACATATTTTGAGAATCCTAAGCGTCGTAAACCATGGGTTAATCCAGGAAAACCATCTACATCCACTGCAAAACCAAATCGCTATGGAAAGAAGACAATTCTCTGTGTCTGGTGGGTTCATGAAGGTACCATCTATTATGAGCTGTTACAATCTGGTGAAAGCGTTAACACTGATCGCTATCAACAGCAAATGATAGATTTAAATCGAGCATTACCTGAAAAATGACCGGAATGTGGAAAAAGGCAACACAGAGTCATATTGCTCCATGATAACGCCCCATCACACACAGCAAAACGGGTCAGGGAAACGATCGAGGCGTTCTGCTGGGAAATACTAGGGCATGCGGCATATTCTCCAGACTTGGCTCTATCCGATTATCATCTACTTGCACACTGAGACACGCTCTCGCTGAACAACGCTTTAATTCGTATGAAAATGTACGAAAATGGCTTTCTGACTGATTAACTTCAATAGAAGAACAGCTTTTTTGGCGTGGCATTCATAACCAGCCGGAGAGGTGGGAGAAATGTGTAAGTAGCAATGGAGATTATTTCGAATTGTTTATCAGTTTCAAACAACAGACTTGTAATTATTGCAACCAAATTCCGGTTTCATGTTTCCACACCTGGTAAATAAATACTTATAGAGGACCATACACATATGTTCGGTATCCACAGCATTCCTTAGCTTTAGCCTACAATTCTGTGACTTGATCTCGAAGCATGCGTAAGAAAATGTTGGCATTTTATAAATAGTCTTACTTCATGTTACATATTTTTTCGTGCACCAAAACGCTGCCTTTGGCATCATCATGTTAATAAAAAATCTCTAAGGAGAATGCTGAAATAGAGAAAAATTGACGTTTATTTCATAAACAGCCTGCAGCCGGCGCCTACGAGTGAGCTGAGCTAGATGTTCCTTTCCATGTCACGACATCAAGCGTTGTCTGTCTTATATGAAGAGCATGGTCGAAAAAGGATGAGAGTTGACTTTTCATCGAAGTCATGTTATATTCCATCTGTGTTGCGTAAGTTCTGTATATTACATCTCAAAACTACTTTAGTTAGGAAAGAGGTTAGTCATAGAAATATTTATGGTTTTAATATACATGTAGAGGGGAAGAGGGGCAAGTCAAGCCGCTAGTGGGAGAAAAAAGAAGCACATGTGTAATTGTTGCCCTGTATCACACTAAAGTGGGACTTATTTCGGTTCTGAGTTGGCCAAACTGCGCTTATTTAAACAGACAGCTGTTTTATTCTGCTGAGCTTCATCTGTTTCTTTTTGTTTCAGGAGCAGTGTGTTTGCTAATGCAGTGTATATATTACTGGGTTTTGGTGACCAGCGGTATGTTTTACTTTTATTTAATTTCCCCTGCAAGATGTTGGTCGACGACAGTTTATCTTTGACTGGCGAAAATGTTGTACAAATCGTACTAAGAAACGTAAGGCATATGAACGGATAAAACATGCAGATAAAAAGCTACTCTTCACTGCAGTCTGCGTGACGCATTTTCTTTACTACCACATGAGTTATGTATTATTCCTTTTGAATTATTAAATAACGTTAAGCGGTTTACAATAAACATGATGATGACTTGTTCTCATGTTTTATAAACGTTAAAACACTAAATGAACCAAACTTGTTTTTGTACTATAATTTGGTATTACCTGTTTTGCATCTGAGCAGGATCATGTCACACTAAATAGTTTTACTTATTATAAAGATGTTAGTATAACAACTACAATATGGACAATTACTCTCATAACTATCTACTAAAATTAAAATGAGGCTTCATTGGTGTATGAACGCGGTATTCACGTGGTATGAATCTGATATTTCACTTCATGTTTCTTATTTTTATGAAAAATAAATTCGTCTGTGTGCCAAATGAATAAAATAAATTTCATCATGTCATACGCATTTTGCCTTTGTTTCTTGAAAGACATCATAAGTGCTTGAAATATAGAAATATTGATGTGTGTACTATTTTTGTTTTTATATAGACAGAATACTTTCGCGTTACAAAGAGTTCTGGCCGATCCTGACTTTTATTACGTAGTAAAGGTCTAAATTTTTATTTACAAGGCTAGTAGATGCTGTTCTACAAGTGTGCTTCTTTGCTGGTTATAAAACTGATCTTCTACTTCCAGTCTTTCGAATTTTCACTGGCACAGCACTGAGAATACGAACATACTTTTTCCAAGTTCGATTCTGAATATTGTTGCCAACTATTCAATGTTTTTGCGAGCTGGCGAATTTATGTTTATGACATCGGTTTGTGTGTGTGGTTTAGTTTCTGTATAGTTACATGTAAACGCGTATAACTGTAATTTTTAATTTTTTACTTTTTCAATTTTTTAATCGGGTGTAGCAGTGAGTTGGTGCTTAAATGTTCCTGGCCGTTCATCACCTGTTCGTTTTCTGCAATAATGTCCTGGATGTGATAGTTTTCCTGCATTGGGATAAGGCGTTTTTTGTGGTTATTTTGATGTTTTTATCTAAAATTGGCTAGTTTTAAAGTTTCATCATGTCACTCTGATATACAGGGTGAGTCACTAACTATTGCCACCAAGAATAATTCCGAAAGTATGATAGTAGCTGAAAAGTTTGTGGGACAAATGTTGCATGGGACAATGGGGGCCATAATATGACGTTGGTTTTTTGTGGCTATCGAGACGAATCCAATGACTTGAAACAGTAAGGTCTTTGAAGGTCAACGAAGGTCAAAAAGGTGGCATGAACGTCCATTTACAGAAGGTGTTCGATGACCACTGGTATCAATGCAGTGCTGCAGTCTTCTTATCATGGATTGAGTGGTATTCCTAATCACATTCGTACTTATCGAAGCACATGCTCTGACAATTCTCTCTCGCATATCTTCAGGTGTAGTTGGAAATAAGTGCCAAAGTGATAAGGGTACCACTCAATCCATGATAAGAAGATTGCCGCACTGCATTGATACCAGTGGTCATCACTTCGAACACCTTCTGTAAATGGACGTTCCGTGCTACCTTTTTGACCTTTGTTGACCTTTAAAGACTTCACTGTTACACATCAATGGATTCGTCTCGATAGCCGCTATCAGAAAATAAGTACCAAACTACAGCACCCCAAATAAAAAAACAAAGTTGACCATATCTCTGACGCGACCCCACCTAGCAACAAAAAAGCCATCATATTATAGCCCCCTTTGTACCACGCAACATTTGTCCCACAAACTTTTCAGCTACTATCATACTTTCGGAGTTATTCTAGGTGTCAATAGTTAGTGAGTGACTCACCCTGTATACTGCATCATAATTTTAGTAATTAAGTTTGTATATTGCTGCTCCCTGGAATTTGTCTCTGTTAATTCGACTGTTGACAACAACACTGAACAGGCGGCAACAACATTTAAAACAGAGCACGAAGAAAACGTGTTTGTATTGTCAGTGCTTTGGGAGTGAAAATTTCAATTAGTTGATGCAGAAAACTAGCTTTAAAGCCAGCAAAGCAAGCAAACCTACAGAGCAGCATCTAGAAGCTTTGTAAATCAAAATGTGTTCCATTATCACTTTACAGAAAGTCACAAAGTGCCAAAACTGTTTCCAGCCGGAAAGTACAGTGTCTAGCATGTAAATCAAAATGGTATACTAGGGAGTAGGAAAAAGAAACCGAACTTTTTTTTAAAGAAACTTATTTAGTCACATTTTAAGCACAAACCTTCAGTCCCCTTCAAAATACAGTCCATTTGCACCTTTACGCTTGCCTAGTTTTTCATTCCCTTCTTGAAAATATTGTTTAAACTTATCTTTTGTGGTGCTTGACAGCGCCCCGACTTTTTTTCCTTAACTTTAGCAACATCAGCAACATGCTTTTCTTTCATGTCTCTTTTCATTCTAAGAAACACAATAAAGTCACATGGGGAAAGGGCAGGTGCGCATGAGGGATGAGGAACAGGTGTCATGTCGTTTTTGGTCAAGAATTATCGTACTAAGAGGGCTGTGTGAGCATAAGAATTGTCGTGATGGAAAAGCTAGTGACCCAACTGCCCCAAATCAGGCCACTTTCGTTGCATGCTGTTTTGCAGTCTTTTCAAAACTTCCAAGTAGAAAGGCTGGTTAACTGTCTGACCCTGCGGAACAAACTCTGAATGGACGACTTCTGTCACATCGAAAAACAAATCGTCATTGTTTTAATGTTTGATTTCATTTGATGAGCTTTCTTGTGGTTCGGCGAACTTGAAGTCTCCCACTGGCTTGATTGTTGCTTTGACTCAGGATCGTAAGTATGGCACCAAGTTTCGTCACCTGTGATGATATGAAAAAAAAGAGTGGATCATATCGGGGCTCTTCTTTCAAAGGGCACCATCCTTCCATGAGATCTTGTTTTTGTTCAGCAAGCGTGGAATGAATTTGGCAGCCACTCTTTTCATTCCCAAACCACAATTCGCTGCCCTGAACTCCAGGTCACTACCAACAGCTCCACGAAATCTTCAGGAGTCTGTTGTCGATCTTCGTTGCACGAATGTTTTCAACATTTTCATGTTGTTGGACTGTGGAAGGACGACCAGAACAAAGTTTGTCATCATTTGACATTTCATAATTTCTGAAAGTGGAAAACCACTCAAAAACTAGAGTTTTCCCCAAAGCATCGTCTGTGTACGCCGTTTTTTTTATCATTTCAAATGTTTCTGTTGCGCTTTTTCCGAGCAAAAAGCGGAATTTCATCCCCGCACGCTGTTCCCAAACTCAGCCATTGCAAAACGACAATCATACAAAACAGTTGTCTCTGTGAACTCTGCCGAAACTAGTCCAGAGTAAGCCCTGATACCGCGTGGCCCGCACGCAACAGTGGTCCGCGAGTAAGAGCGCTAACACATCTATTTAATTTTTTCGAAGCAATTTCCGTCTCACTGAATACCCCTCTCCATCATCCGAAACCAATCCCTAAACCAGTTCTCCCATGTTTCTGTAGGGAGTATGGCACACTCGTTGTCCCAAGCCCTCAGGAGGTCCTCGTCACTTGAAAATTGCACTTCTTTCAGCTTCATTTTCATATGTGGAGAACAGTCCAAACTCACAAGGAGCGAGGTCTGGACTATAAGGAGAGTTGTGAAGAAGTTTCAATCCTGTACCCTGCGGAACGATTTGAAGTGGAATGATCATATAAAATTAATTGTTGGTAAGGCGGGTACCAGGTTGAGATTCATTGGGAGAGTCCTTGGAAAATGTAGTCCATCAACAAAGGAGGTGGCTTACAAAACACTCGTTCGACCTATACTTGAGTATTGCTCATCAGTGTGAGATCCGTACCAGGTCGGGTTGACTGAGGAGATATAGAAGATCCAAAGAAGAGCGGCGCGTTTCGTCACAGGGTTATTTGATAAGCGTGATAGCGTTACGGAAAGAGAGGGGACCCTCCACGCCCGCACCAACGTGGTGACCAAACCAAAAGTTCTACTGTCACCTCCGTAAACATGTTAGTTGTCTAGTAAGTGGATCACAGGATGCTGGGCTGTGATGTTGTCCGTGCGTCTGGGTAAGGCTACGCATTAACACGGTCCATCAGGTGATAGATAGTGGACGAAACGCGAGTGAGGGTAGCGATTTGAAGAGCAGAGGGAAAAAAAGTGCCATGGCTCGTGCCGTGGGAAAAAAACCTCTGCGATAGTGGGATGGGTAGTAAGAGCAGTAGTGGCTTACTAGCTGCGATAGCTCATGCAAGGTTGGATTTGTTAGTATAGGTATCATGCATCATTACCGTGACAAGCGATGGCGATGTGTGCCAGTTGCTGCAGCTGCTACATTCCTGGAACAATCAAGATCGTTATACAGTAGTGGGAGATCGGCCATAGATCATCTCACTGTGTGGGGGATGTGTGGAGCTTGTTTGCATGCAGTGTACGGTACGGAGCGTTACGGAGCTGTTTAGCAAACTCAAGTGGCAGACTCTGCAAGAGAGGCGCTCTGCATCGCGGTGTAGCTGGCTGTCCAGGTTTCGAGAGGGTGCGTTTCTGGATGAGGTATCGAATATATTGCTTCCCCCTACTTATACCTCCCGAGGAGATCACGAATATAAAATTAGAGAGATTCGAGCGCGCACGGAGGCTTTCCGGCAGTCGTTCTTCCCACGAACCATATGTGACTGGAACAGGAAACGGAGGTAATGACAGTGGCACGTAAAGTGCCCTCCGCCACACGCCGTTGGGTGGCTTGCGGAGTATAAATGTAGATGTAGATATAGATGTAGAAATATTCTGTGCATGCTTTTGGCGCGGTGAGCTGGTGGGTTGTCGTCATGGAGGAACCAACTGTCTATGCTTGACTTCGGTCGCAGGTTCTTGAAAGATTGGATGACTTTGGGCAGGCACTGCTCGGTGTACCACCTAGCTGTGACTGTCTTCCGTGTGTCCAAAACAACACGCTCCACAATTCTACTCGATTTGAAAAGAACAGCAGTCGTTTTCTCCTTTCTTAATTGAGATCTTCTGACAGTTCCGGGTGTGTCGTGATCTTCAAAGACCCAAACTTTGTTTCGAGTCGTAGTCGGCTCGTCGTAAAAGTACAGCCAAGTCTGTTCGCCTGTCACGATGTTATTCACATACTGAGAGTGTTCCTTACAAAACTTCTTTAACTTCTCTCAGCACCAAGTCACACATCATGTCATATGCTCTTCCGTCAGTCTATGCGGCACCCATTGACAACAAAGTTCCTTTACTTGCAAATGTTAATGCAAAATCGAACGAATTGCCGGTGCACTTAGCCCTAAGGTATCCCCTACCTGCTTATAGGTCACTCGCCTGCCTTCGTCCAGCATTTTCCTCACAGCATCAATGTTTTCCTCCGTAACTGATGATCGTGGCCTTCCTGCCCTCACAGTGTCCCCCAGAGTGAAATTTCTCTTTGGAATTGTCAGTACGATGTGGACACACATCACCGAGTGCAAGAGTCATTTTTATAAAGCACTGGTCTATGTTTAAACCACGCGCGAAGTTGTTCCGCAAAACTGCGCGAGTCTCACTTCGTGACCACGATTCCATAGCAAGCATTTCAGACTGACCCTGCCAGTGAACGGCTGCGCTCACAGACCTGGCACAGCGGCTACAATGTAAGTATGAACTGATCTCAGAACAGAGCAACAATCAGCCTCCTGCGACGTGTTGTTGCGTCGTATTGCAAAACTTTGCTAGTACCCTTTGTACAGGGTTATTACAAATGATTGAAGCGATTTCACAGCTCTACAATAATTTTATTATTTGAGATATTTTCACAATGCTTTGCACACACATACAAAAACTCAAAAAGTTTTTTTAGGCATTCACAAATGTTCGATATGTGCCCCTTTAGTGATTCGGCAGACATCAAGCCGATAATCAAGTTCCTCCCACACTCGGCGCAGCATGTGCCCATCAATGAGTTCGAAAGCATCGTTGATGCGAGCTCGCAGTCCTGGCACGTTTCTTGGTAGAGGAGGTTTAAACACTTTCACATAACTCCACAGAAAGAAATCGCATGGGGTTAAGTCGGGAGAGCGTGGAGGCCATGACATGAATCGTTGATCACGATCTCCACGACGACCGATCCATCGGTTTTCCAATCTCCTGTTTAAGAAATGCTTCTGCTTTAGCCTTTTCCGTAAGATTTTCCAAACCGTCGGCTGTGGTACGTTTAGCTCCCTGCATGCTTTATTCGTTGACTTCCGCGGCTACGCGTGAAACTTGCCCGCACGCGTTCAACCGTTTCTTCGCTCACTGCAGGCCGACCCGTTGATTTTTCCTTACAGAGGCATCCAGAAGCTTTAAACTGCGCATACCATCGCCGAATGGCGTTAGCAGTTGGTGGATCTTTGTTGAACTTCGTCCTGAAGTGTCGTTGCACTGTTATGACTGACTGATGTGAGTGCATTTCAAGCACGACATACGCTTTCTCGGCTTCTGTCGTCATTTTGTCTCACTGCGCTCTCGAGCGCTCTGGCGGCAGAAACCTGAAGTGCGGCTTCAGCCGAACAAAACTTTATGAGTTTTTCTACGTATCTGTAGTGTGTCGTGACCATATGTCAATGAATGGAGCTACAGTGAATTTATGAAATCGCTTCAATCATTTGTAATAGCCCTGTATACCTCGCGAATGTTGGCGTAAGTTGCCGAAGATTACCGATGCTAATGACAGCCGCGCAAGTGCATGTACACGGGGCTGGCACAGCAGCGTTTGTCGCGCATGCACTCACTTGCACACAGGCTGCGAATATGCAGCGTGCACATGCGCTATGCATTTCTCTTAGCACCAGACATAGGCGAAATTCATGCGAATGACGAATAACGAATACAGATATGAATTACTATTCGTTATTCGTGAGTAACAAAATTATTCGGAACATTAGTCATTAAGAATGAGTGAAATGTGGCCTGAGCTGCTGGGAAAGCAACATGGCGAATGGAGGGAGTGAAAGGGCGGGCCTTCCGGCTCACGGTGGAATGTTGACGCAGCTCGCGGTTGGCGGGAAGAGATTACCGTCCGAATTACGGGGTTAATGTTACTGGGAGCGGGTGAGAGCGTTTGCGGTATGCACCGAATTTACACGCACACCTGTACACGTCGTAAATGTGAAAGTACTGACACTCTAGAACTATTTGGACTCTGAACAACACTGAAACTGTTTGTAGGCAGACGCTTTCACAAATCAAACAAAATATACCTCAAATGGAACGTTGATTAATCGTAGAAATATTGTGCAAAGTGTATCTGCCTGTGTATAGAAGTACTGCTTTCTAACTGAAAGTGGAACAAAACTGTGACAACTACACTGATTATTCTTTAAGACATCTGCGTCATAAATATGTTTCAATACTTCTAGCTAGGCTCAAGGCAGTAAGGGAACTAGTCAAAAGTTCTATAGACCATTTTAACAAACAATTTTCATAGAACTGTCAGATACCTTCGATTTGCATTATACGAGATGTCAATAGTCTCTTATCAGCTACGCAGTTGGGGTCAACAAGAGTAGTGTTCAAATTCTTCTGTCCAGGCGGTACTTCATTTCGAGCACACAATTTTTCGCATAGTAGCGGTGTCTTCCGTCTCTGCTGTCCTACTCACACAGAAAGCAATAGTTCTTTGCGTGCTCCAATTCCATGTTCAGAAGAATTGCAATTACCTTGACATCTAAACATATGCTCCATTTGTATTTCTCAAACTGGGTAAGTGTGAGTAGCATATTATCGGAAGAGGGAGAAATTGTTTCCAGTTATGAAGAACTACTACTTTCAGACCAGTTTTGCTAGAATCTAGGAACAAGTGCAACTTATTTAGCCGGCCGAAGTGGCCGCGCGGTTCTGGCGCTGCAGTCTGGAACCGCGAGGCCGCTACGGTCGCAGGTTCGAATCCTGCCTCGGGCATGGATGTGTGTGATGTCCTTAGGTTAGTTAGGTTTAACTAGTTCTAAGTTCTAGGGGACTAATGACCTCAGCAGTTGAGTCCCATAGTGCTCAGAGCCATTTGAACCATTTTTTTGCAACTTATTTACACTGGAATCACGCCCAGGAGTCTCTATAACGGTCTCATTACAGAAAAAAATGATGGGTCGGAACGCGTATCTCCTGCCCTGTTTTGTATTTGTTAGGTAGTTCCGTCTTCACTGTCACATTCTCAGGAAAAAAACGGTATCGCCAGCTCTTCACTGTGGTATACTGGCTATTATAAGATTATACTTGTCAGTAGTTTAGTGGGGTTGGCCCGGTTCTTATCCTGGTCGCCAGTCTTACAACCGAGATAAAGTTCGTAGCACTAAGGCAGGAGGATTAAGTTTCCATTTTAGCGATTTCAGATCCTCACAGACATAACAAAAACAATATGCTCTATTTACACAGGTGCAGCCGTTTCCCCTTTTAAGTTAGCACAAAACGCGAACCAAGAACCCTCCACGAACATTTAACGGGCAGTCAAATGAAAACGAGACAGGGTACATAACAAGCGTGGCGCGGACGTTGATGATGCAAGTAGGCTTGTGTATAGAAGGACCCTCTGTTGTGAATCACGAAGGAACAGAACTAACGTTCACTGCTGTTGTGTGTTCGGCGCGCTTGACGTGTGGTAAGTGACCTGTGCGCCTTCACTACAGAGGCCTGGCGGAAAAGAAGAACAACGACATGTAGTGCAGTTTTTGACTGCGGAACGAATGTTAGGAAGTGAAATTGTGCGCGAATGTTTGCTGTGTATGACGAACACTGTATGTCACGCGAGCATATGTTTGCGTGGAATAGACGATTCCGATAAGGTCGGGTGTCATTGAAACACAGCAGTCGGCCAGGACAGCCCGCATCTCGTGGTCGTGCGGTAGCGTTCTCGCTTTCCACGCTCGGGTTCCCTGGTTCGATTCCCGGCGGGGTCAGGGATTTTCTCTGCCTCGTGATGGCTGGGTGTTGTGTGATGTCCTTAGGTTAGTTAGGTTTAAGTAGTTCTAAGTTCTAGGGGACTGATGACCATAGATGTTAAGTCCCATAGTGCTCAGAGCCATTTGAACCATTTTTTTCGGCCAGGACAGGCTTATCGTGTCATTGCCCTTCTGTCAAGGCTGTGGTGGATGCTGGGGTCGTTGGGAGACATTTGGCTCATGTTGGGCATCAGTCACGGTACAACTCACGTCGTCGTGACAGAGCATCTGAACTTCCGGAAAATCTGTGTGCAATGGGTTTCCCAGAGATGAAGGAGAAGTTGAACACAGTGTCGACTCCACTGCAGCACCTGGAACGGTATCACGATCGAGAATATCGTTTCTTGTCCGCTATTGTCGCTGGAGATGAAACATTGTGTCATCATTTCGAGCCAGAGAGCAAGCGTCAGAATCAACAATGAAGGACATCGACCCCCCACCTCTCTTCCACGAAAGTATACAAAGCCTTGCACGCCAGCATCGGCAAAGATATGGTGACCTTTTTCTGCGACTACAAGCCGCCCCCCCCCCCCGCCCCTCTCATTGAATTTCTGGGACACAGAGCCACAGTTAATGCACTGCAGTACGTGAACTCTTTGCAAGAATTGAAGCGACTATCAAGTCCAAACGCCAAGGTATGTTGACGGACGGCATCGTTCTCTTGCAGGATAATGCCCGCCTAAATGTTGCCAAGTTCGTTTCGAAAATGCTTCAGACGTTTCGCTGGCAAGCCCTTACACATCCTCCATACAGTCTCTATCTCTTCCCATGCGACTTCCTATTTGTGGATCCCCGAAGAAAGACATTCGTGGCTGTCCATTTGCTTCGGATGGAGAAGTGCACGCCTGGGTACGCACATGGTTCCGTAGGCAATGTGACGTCCCCTCTCCCCTTTTTGTTGTCGCTGTTGATGTTGAGCCGCTACTGCTACAGCTCGGTCGGTGGAATGGAGACGCGATGCGTAGTGATGGTTGTCCCCGTCGGATAACGTGGAACAGCACCTCAAAATCTCTAAAGGAAATTGTTCCTCGCGTAATCTATGAAAGTCCGTTTACGAGTTCGCACAGTCTTCTCAGCGATGCGAACTGCTGATTTTAATAGTCTATTATGGTTTTATGATAATTTGTTATGCCAGGTTAGTTATTTATTGACATTCATCACTGGCGTCGTTTCACACCACTGAAGCGAGGAAAAATTCATTTGCGGTTCAGTATCAGTAGTTGCTAGGCAGAATTGTTCACTACGGCACGACGCAAATCCAGAGATTATCTATAATGCTACCTTGCTTTCGTACGTCGTCATATTATTTCGGCAAAACACTCCTTTCAATGCCCAATGTTCATCAAGTCACTCTTTCAATTAGAATGTTCACAGTTAATTAATTTTGATTATCAACTACCACGCAGTTCAATTAATGATGGAGCCAACACGTGAGATTTCCATTACTGACGAATAATTTTATTGTTCCTTCTTAGCAATTAGTTTATAATCATCACGCCACACGCACACCGATGGATCAGATCAATTACGATTCTTTTCAATTCGGTGATCGTGACAGTTACGACAACTTTTACAATCGGCGTATTTGTATATCTTCGTGTGTTCGTATTAATGTTTCCTACTCCAGGCTAATCAGGTATTGCAGTCTTCGATACTATGTCCATTCTTCGTTGTAACTGTTCACTTTGATGAAGGTTGAGTCCAACAATAATATCTCCAATAATTAAAGTTCATTAACTCGCCATACACTATCAGAATATCACTTCAGTTCAATTTCTCAAGCCAGAATAACTGAGAACAAAGTCCGCGCATCTCTATCACACAATATTACTTTTTTTGAATCTCGTAGCGTTCCGTTTGTAGTACTATAACAAACGGTGCTCTCTCCCGACTTGATAGCTAGCAAGCGACTAACTTTTCCATCATCGACCATTGTAGATGCATTGAATTTCCTTTTCGCCGCATTTACAACTCTCTTTCACTATAAATGTTATCTCTGGCCGACATATTGCTTTGGACTTAACTTTCGTCGTACTGATTTGCAGTTATTACTAAGATGTTTGATAGCTAATTAAAATAACATTTGTTTTTTTTCTAGCTTTATATCATGACATAATCAGTAATTGTTGAAATTGGTGTTCATCAAAACTTTAAGGTGGTATATTACTGTCAAATTTGTCGTCAGGATAACACTGTTCCCTACTTTGAATTATCGTGACATTCTTATTTGGGTTTTCGGGTTTCTTGGGGTGTTACCAGCAACCACAGACATTTTTCCATGAAGACATTGACCGTCTTGTCTCAAAGTGGGATAAACGTATTTCTAGCTATGATGATTATTCTTCAAATAATAAACAGTTGACTTACTTTTTTTTCCATCTGTCTCGTTTCCGTTAGACTGTCCCTTGTAGAACAACAAGCACCCAATTTCAACGATACTGTCTGAACTCCCAATGCTGAAATGAAAGAGGCAACAAAAACAGCGTGACTGTACATTTTCAAGCATCACTTACTGGCAGTGCTGCAAAACATAATTTCTTGGTGGTGTGGTTCTGAACTGGAGGCCATGTGTTGTAATTCTCGATTTCTTCAACAGTTAAATCTGTACAACTTTTAAGTTAATCCATAGGAAAATAACCGGTATGAAGCGTTTTTCACTTCACAAGATGGTAACGCAGACTAGTGGCAGTCTAACGAATGACTAATGCAACGATGGAACAATACGCCAAAGCCGCAACCTGCGGTCTGCACTACGTCCAGAATACTGTGTTTAGAGCGCCCGGAACGAGAAGGGAATGACTACTACCAGAGTAGAAGAATCACCAACCGGTTACAATCAAGAAAGCTATCAAAACCACATGCCTTACCGGCCAGCAGCGGCAAGGCGAGGAAATGTACACTGCCATTACATCCACTAACAACCAGGGCAGGTAACTGGGGCATTAGCGGTCACCAGGCACGAAAAATTACCGCTGGTTGAACTTAACAAATTGTAACAAGTTGAACGCAGTAAATAGTAATAAGAAGTCGAGGAAAGCTAATCAAAAAAATGGTTCAAATGGCTCTGAGCACTATGGGACTTAACATCTATGGTCATCAGTCCCCTATAACTTAGAACTACTTAAACCTAACTAACCTAAGGACAGCACACAACACCCAGTCATCACGAGGCAGAGAAAATCCCTGACCCCGCCGGGAATCGAACCCGGGAACCCGGGCGTGGGAAGCGAGAACGCTACCGCACGACCACGAGCTGCGGACTAAAGCTAATCATATCCGCCTTCCCCAAGCACTTCACTCGGTCTCTTCGCCTCGGCGACACTGCGAGCAGCAACACGAACCCAAGTCACTGGAGAATCGCGGGATATGACAATGGTGGAGGTTTTTCTGCTTGGATTGAAATGCACTCATCTTAAAGCTTGCTGGATCCGGTTTACGACGAAGTCGTGCACCCTCGTGACCACAGTCCTTCCATCCGGCAGTCCAGCGGTCCCAGCGTGTTCTGGCATTGTGCGGACCTGGCTTCTCCACAGTCCCCAACCGAACTCACACTCACACGACCCTGAGAAACCACGACGTCGCCCCAAAGATAGGGCAACAGTTACTACATATCGAGAATCACCGCTGCTGCCACTAGCGGACAGGCAACGCTTGCGAAATCGAGTGGCGCCAGTCAACACGAGAAGAAGACAAACAACCGCAACCACGCCAACTGAATGATACCGTCTGGCCTCCAACAGAGGGCGGAAACCTACAAACAGTAACAATGCGAGCCGCAGCACGGCTCAACTACATCATACAGTTTCTTCTGTCATTTATCATTGCTTACACCTTTCGGCAGTAATTGCAAACGTGAAGCCTCCTGCGCTGCACCCTACTCATTAAACATTTCTACATACAGGACCTCTCTTAAGTAAACAACTGGTTCTTCAGTTGGAAGGGATCAAAGCAGACCTTCTTTAGTAATCTCAGTGTACGGAAGAACTGCGGTGTTCAAATCAACAGTAAGGTTGATGATTGCTTCACGTTTTCTTAATCTTTCGTGTCTACTGTTCGTAACACTTACGAAGTTTCAGATGGAGCAATGGGGATTGTAGCCGACAGCTCCATGTAAAGTCCTCGTCGAGATCCAAGGAAAATATGTGTCGTTACTCCTGACTTCTAGGAGAAAATGATTGCTCGATGACTCAGTTATTCTATTTCTGGGAGTGGTTTGTCACTTAAATTCGCATGTCGCGCGTTATGTACGCGCTTATACCTGCACAGGGATATCAAGGGTCTTGTGTTGGATGGCATTCGTTTGATGACTTGGCCCACTAGTTTGTTGTAGTCACTCCATAACCGTATCTGAAGCTTTCGAAGATTGAGCTATAAATTTCTTTGTTTGGACTTAGGGGCTTTATCACGGAACATGTAGATAGCAACAAGATGTTATTAACTTTGACAGTATTACGAAAAGGATAGTTTGCTACTCACCGAAAGATGGCACGTTGAATTTCAGACAGGCACAGCGAAAAGACTGCTTCACTTGTACCTTCCGGCAAGAGCCTTCTTCAGAAAAAAAAAAAAAAAAACTGCACACACACACACACACACACACACACACACACACACACACACACCACCACCACCACCACCATTCACGCAAGCAATCAAACCTCATGCACACATGACCACTATCTTCGACCGCTCTGGCTTTCTGAAGAAGGCTCTGGACGAAAGTTAACTGTGTAACAAACGAGCTTTTCATTCTGCCTGTCTGCAGCTCAACGTGTCGTCTTTACAATAAGTAGCAATCTATCCTTTTAATAATAATGCTGATATTCGTATATTAATTTTTCATTGTTTTATTAACTTTGCTTATTTGCGAATCAGTGCTTTGTGACGAACAGGGTTCAAGTGGTTCAAATGGCTCTGAGCACTATGGGACTTAACATCTGAGGTCATCAGTCCCCTAGAACTTAGGACTACTTAAACTTAACTAACCCAAGGACATCACACACATCCATGCCCGAGGCAGAATTCGAACCTGCGACCATAGCGGTCGCACAGTTCCAGACTGAAGCGTCTAGAACCGCTCGGCCACGCCGGCCGGCGACGAACATGAAGAGCGGTTACAGCAGCACAGTTCTCAAATGGAAAAGCGCTATCAAGAGTAATGGAGTATCGTAATATTGGCGGACTACTGCTCGTCGTTACGAAGCGATGTTCACGACGAAAAGTTTCGTAAGAAATAATTTTAGGCATTATCCTTTACTTTTCTTCACTCTTATGTTACTCATTTGTTACGTTCTTTTGTGTATAGACATTTTTGCTGCTTGTACTTGGACCTCTCGTTGCGAGAGCGTGTCATCTTTGGCAGATACGTACAGGGTAGTCAGAAACAGATTGAAAGGCTTGTAAGGGTGTTGCAGGGTGGGTTGTGCTGAGAGATAATCGTTAGAAAAAAATTCGATTCCTTGCACCATTTGCGAGTTAATTAGCTTTGAAATTATCCAATCAGGCCATTGCCCGTGCAAATTCAAGCAGCTCCCCAGGTGCACTTCGTGTGACTTGTTCTCATAGCGTAGGTGTTGGTCCACGAGACTGCTCAACCTTTGGCTCTGGTTCGATCCTTACTACCATTCTTGTCCTATTTTTGTATCGCTCTCGTGTTCGGTTTTAGGAAACCAAATGAAGAGCCGCGCGGAGTGGCCGCGTGGTTTCAGGCGCCATGTCACGTATAGAGCGGCCCCTTCCGCCGGAGGTTCGAGTCTTCCCACGGGCATGGGTGTGGGTGTGTATGTGTGTGTGTGTGTGTGTGTGTGTGTGTGTGTGTGTGAGTGTGTGTTTTCTTAGCATAAGTTAGTTTAAGTAGCGTGTAAGTCTAGGGACCGGTGACCTCTGCAGTTTTGTCCCTCAGGAATTCACACACATTTGAACATTCCAAACGAAGAACACGTTTTGCGACAGCGCCATTGGCTTGCAGCTTGAATTTGCGTGCGCAACGGCCAGACTGCTTGTCTTCAATGCTAATAACCTCGGAAACGCAGCAACGTAACGAATTATTATTATTATTTCTCAGCACAATCTACCCTGCAACACCCTTATAAGCTTTTCAAATTGTCCCTGACCACCCTGTATAACAGGCTACATAGGCTGCCCTAAGCGTTCATAAAAACAATTATAAAATGAAAACTGATGCCTTTATACAAATTATGAAATTAAATCTGGTTCCCGGAGCCTATTATCTTCCAGAAACAGTGTAAATTGCTCTTTTAACCGAATAAAAATATTTTTTGTTGGATTCTGTAATCGGTTGGAAAGATTTATTTTACTTGAGTATGAACATACGTATATGTAACAGGCTCACGCGTTTGTAGAATTAATGCTGATGACAAGCGAATTAGGCCTTTTTAGACGTACTTAACTGACAAATAGCCGGGTACACATTCGCAAAAACGGAATATTGTTTGTAGTAAAAGGCATAAAATTCAAATCAGAAACGAACATTTGGGTTTATTAACTTTCTGTCCAGTAATTTGTGATTTCGTCATACTCAATCAACAAGATGCAAAAAAACATACAGTGAAAGTTCAGTTGTTAATTGGTTTCCTGTTAGCTTAATGCTTACCACTGCGCCATTGCATCGTACTCTGCGCCCTGTTAACTGTTTGTCATTAGCGTGGACGTAATTGCCACCACCTGCCGGCCTTTGTCTAACTGTCCGACTCCACTAACTATTTGACAATTACTTAGTGGGTTAATGGTCAGCTCATCGCAACACCGTGATTCACGATCGATAATAGATTCGCTACACTCAGTTGTCAGGAGCCAGTAAAAGCGGTTGTAACACAGCGCGCAGTTCGAGGGCCACGAGAAAGTCACGAAGGAAGACGTGTTGGAACTAGACTCTTTAACACTTGTGTCGAGCATGAGGAAGGACTCCTCTATTTTTTCACAACGTAGAGTGCTAAACGCGTTTGTGTCGCTGACTGTCATCAGCCCTTTCGTACATTTCTTTACCTTAGTCGTACTCCATGAACTGCTCCCTGGGATGTGGAATGAAGTCACGGATACACCTTTTATTTAAGTGCAGATCAGTGAAATGAGCTTATGTCACCTTAGGATCTAAGACTTAGATTACTGTATTACAGTGATATTTCTAGACTGACCTAAAATAACAAATACACGAGCTTCTATGAAGACACTCTTTAGTGGAGTAGAAGTTTCGGAACACAGCATTCCGCCATATTACTTACATGAGATTTAATTTGTTTTAATTATTTGTTGAATCCATAAGCACCCATGTCTCTAATTCCATTCTGTAATAATGTTGATCGCGTGAAGTCTTCGTAGAAGTTATTTTTGGTCTTAGCGTTTTTTCGATTGGTTTTCACTATTTCTCAAAAAAGGAGTAATATAATAATGACAAAGGACATTAATGAATGTATTTATAGCGAAGTAATTGTCAAAGTACCAAGGTTTTTGAAGAGGTCTCTGCAAGATGTTTTATTTTTTATTTTTTTTACTTTATTGTTATTTTAAAACCTGTACAACAGGCAGGCTGTCAGCAGCATTCTACGCTACTCTTCAGCCATAGAATACACAATGAGAAAAAAACAGTAAGAATACACATAAGTTACAGAACGGTGGGCAATAAAACAGTAGACACATGAAGACAAACACGGAGCCGTTCACACTCGACGATAATCCACACGGCAAACTGTTGATACGACGCACAAACACTGAAGATGGCGATGGCACAGGTGAACGATGGAGTGCGACGGTGAACACTGAACACTAAACGCGACGGCACACACGAGACACTGATGGCGATGATCTCCGGCGCGCGAAAGTCCACGTAGCGTGTGCGAGTCCGGGGACCTGCCAAGAAAGGAGGAGGGGGGGTGGGAGAGGGAGAGGGGAGAGCAGAGATGCCATGGGCAGAGGAGATAGGAGGAAAGGAGGAAGGGGGAGGGGAAGCCTGGGGGAAGAGGGATGGGGGCAAAAGGAGAGAGAAGGGAGGGAGGGTGCCTAAAGGAAAGGACACCGGAAGTGGGGGGGGCAGGATCAAAGTTGATAGGAGGGGTAGATGGAGGGGAGGAGGACATCATCAGGGAGGGGGAGCTGGCGGAAGCCACCTTGGGAGAGGGTAAGGAGGGTGGAGAGATGGAGGCCGAGTGGGACGTGGGAATACAGGCGCGGTAGCGGGCGGGGGTGGGAGAGGATGGGCGAGACAAGCGGGTGAGGAGGATCGAGTTTGCGGGAGGTGGGAGGTGTACAGGATCCGTATCCTTTCAAGGAAAAGGAGGAGGTGGGGGAACGGAATGAGATCGTACAGGATCCGCGTGGGGGAGGGGAGACGGATGCGATAGGCGAGGCGGAGAGCATGGCATTCAAGGATTTGCAGGGATTTATAAAAGGTAGGCGGGGTGGAGATCCAGGCCAGATGGGCATAACAAAGGATAGGGCGGATGAGGGATTTATAGGTGTGGAGGATGGTGGAGGGGTCCAGACCCCACGTACGGCCGGAAAGGCGCTTGAGGAGACGGAGTCGGGAGCGTGCCTTGGCATGGATTGTCCGGAGATGGGGAGTCCAGGAGAGGCGACGGTCGAGGGTGACGCCAAGGTACTTAAGGGTGGGAGTGAGGGCGATGGGATGGCCAGAGACGGTGAGATAGAAATCAAGGAGGCGGAAGGAAGGGGTGGTTTTGCCTACAATGATCGCCTGGGTCTTGGAGGGATTGATCTTGAGCAACCACTGGTTGCACCAAGCGGTGAACCGGTCAAGATGGGATTGGAGAAGGTGTTGGGAGCGCTGCAGGGTGGGGGCAATGGCAAGGAAGGCGGTGTCATCGGCAAACTGGAGAAGGTGGACGGGGTGTGACGGCGGCGGCATGTCCGCCGTATACAAAAGGTACAGAAGGGGGGAGAGGATGGAGCCTTGGGGCACACCGGCAGAGGGGGAAAAGGTGTAGGAATCCGTGTTATGGATGGTGACGTAGGAAGGACGGTGGGAGAGAAAGGAGCCGATCAGACGGACGTAGTTAATGGGAAGGGCGAAGGTTTGGAGCTTGAAGAGGAGACCGGAATGCCATACGCGGTCATAAGCACGTTCGAGGTCCAGGGAGAGGAAGATTGCGGAGCAACGGGAATTAAGCTGGTCGGAAAGGAGATGAGTGAGGTGAAGGAGAAGGTCGTCGGAAGAGAAGGACAGCTGAAAGCTACACTGGGTAACGGGAAGGAGGCGGTGCTGGCGGAGATGCTGGTGGATGCGTCGGGTGAGGATAGATTCCAGGACCTTGCTGAAGACCGAGGTAAGGCTGATGGGATGGTAGGAGGAGACAGCGGACGGCAGTTTGCCAGGTTTAAGGAACATCAGGATACGGGAGGTTTTCACAGGTCGGGGTAGTAACCGGTGGACAGGACTACATTGTAGAGCCTGGCCAGAGTGGAGAGGAAAGCGACAGGAGCTTCACGAATGTGACGGTAGGTGACACGATCGTGACCAGGAGCGGTGTTGCGTTGTGTGCGAAGTGTAGCAATGAGATCCTGTGTAGTGATAGGGGCATTGAGTTCCGTGTGTGCAATGTTGTCCAAGTACTGGAAACCAGGTGCGAGGGGAGGGACAGAGGTGTCAGTTCGATCGCGGACATCCGGGAAGAGGGAGTAATCGAACTGGGGATCATCGGGGATGGAAAACACATCGGAGAGGTAGGAGGCAAAGTGATTGGCCTTACTAAGGGTGTCAGGGAAGGGGTGATCGTCATGGAGAAGAGGATAGTAGGGGGAGGGTTTAGTTCCAGTAAGGCGATGGAAGGCTGACCAGAACTTGGACGAGTTGATGGGTAGGGTAGCATTTAAACGGGTGCATGTCTGTCGCCAGTCCCGGCGTTTCTTAGCCGCGAGCAAATTACGAATGTGTCGCTGGAGTTGCCGGTGGCGTTGTAGTGTGTCCGGGTCACGTGTGCGGAGGAAGGCACGGTACAGACGGCGAGATTCACAGAGGAGGAGGACGGCCTGTGGGGGTAAGGTAGGACGGTGGGGGTGGATGGCGACAGTAGGGATGTGGGCCTCCACTGCCTCAGACAAGGTCTGCTGGAGAAAGGAGGCGGCATGGGTTATATCGTCAGGGTGGTGGTAGGTGAAGGGGTGGCTATCGACCTGGGTGGAGAGGGTATCCCGGTAGGCATTCCAGTTGGCATGGGTATAGTCATGGCTGTACTTAGGGGGAGGGGCATTACGAGGGTCGGGGTGGGGGCGACGACCGTCTGAAATGGTGAGGAGGACAGGGAGATGGTCGCTACCAATAGGCTCCAGGACATCCACCGTTATGTGGCCAAGGAGGTTGGGGGAGGAAAGGATAACATCGGGAGTGGAGTTGGATTCGGGACGGGTGTGCTGGGGGATGGGGATGAGGTCGCCTTGAAGGGAGGAGAGGAACCGATGCCACCGCTGTAACTGGGCGGCGGAATGACTATGGATGTTGAGGTCGGCGGCGATCACGTAGGAGGAGAAGGTACGGTCAGTGTGGGAGAGGAAGTCGAAGGGCCGACATAGATGGTGGAGCAGGTAACGGTAAGGCCGGGGAAGAAGAGACTAAGGATTAGGTGTTCGGTGGGGTCGGGAAGGAGAGGTTGGAGCTGAACGGGGATCTGGCGGTGGTGATCAATGGCAACTCCGCCATGCGCAATCGGGAGGGGATTATCGGAGTGGTGGAGGAGATAGGGCGAAGTGTGGACGGTGTGGTGGGGTCGGAGGAAGGTTTCATTGAGGAGGAAGGCATCCACGCGGTGGGTGACAAGGATGTGCCGGAAGAGTTTCTTGTTGGCGGGAAGGGTGCGGATATTGTTGAAAAGGATACGGTGCAGTCGCGCCATGTCAGGGATTTAGACAAGGGTGTCAAGACGGGAGAAGGTGAAATGGGCCTGGTTGTTGGAGTAGGTGGCGTACATTTTGAGTTGGAAAATGGAACGGGCGGCGAGGGATATCTGTTGGAGAGTGTGGGGGCGCTGAAAAGGATGAACATTCTGAAGGACGATGGTGAGGAATCTGATGATGTCCTCAGCAGCAGGGGGTGGGCGAAGGGAATTGCCGGGAGGGGTGGGGGCGTCCAGAGGACGGACAGGGACGGTGAGTTCAGGAGTGGTCGGAGGGGGTCGGGCTTTACAGTTTTGGGAGTAGGTGGGATGGGGGAGATTGCAGGTATTGCAGGAGGGGGGGGGGATTGAAGGTTAGGGCACTGCCGGAGGAAGTGCGCCTGCCTACAATGCGGGCAGGTGGGGGCCTCGCGGCACTCGGCTGTTGGGTGCGCGTTATAGCGCAGACACCTCTGGCAGCGCAGGGATTGAGGAGAGGAACGGGAGGGGTCGACCTTGTAGCGCTGGTTGAAGAGGAGGGCATCCTCCTTCAGGAGACGGTCAATGGAGGGGGCGTCCTCGGAGAAAGCCCGGATAAGGCGGGTGGGGCCGGCTGAGTTGAAAATGCGGCGGACCGCCCGCACCTCCAGCGTGGGATGCGCCTTGAGCTCCGCCAACACCTCCTCCTCCGTCAAGATGTTTTACAATTGACACCATATATACATGTCATAGCGTGCTTCTCTGTTCTGAGAACACGGTCCCTGTAAAACGAACTTCTCCAGAAAACGAATTAATCACTTATTAGTGAATGGATATTTAAAAAATAAACTACCTTTTTTTCATTTTTAAATCTCCTATAACAGTAAAACGCATTGCAAATTTAGCTGAACTAAGGCGTTTCATTAATTCAAGGCAGTGGGTTTTCTAATTGAGGTTCTTGTCTATCTGTAGTACCAAAACATAACACTTTCCACTTTTTGTATTTTACTTTCTTGAGAAGCCTATTTTTATAGCTGGTTAAGTTCTATGACAAGTACTGAAGTGTTTGCACTATGTCTCGTTAAAATTTAATGATAATCCGTTTGCCTTGAACCATTTGACTTTAACAGTTTGTTGAAATTTTTGACTATTTCTTTAGCTCGCTTCTCAGCAAGAGGACGAAACATTGATCGCTTATGTAGGAAGAAAGGACGAATCAGTATGGTAGAGGAAAGTAGGGGAAATGTGCGCAGCGGGTAAACATGTGCATCGCTGTTTCTCTGATTTAAAAGCTTTGTTGAACTTTGTAACCAGTGCTACACCTAGCGGCAGGTTAGCGAACTACTTTCGTCTGGTCGCTGGGCCGGCATTACAGTCTCGCATTCAGTGAGTTTGCAAATGGTGAAACGTGACGTTGTGATCTAATTTGCAGTCCTCGGGATTTAAGACGGCGAGTCTCTATTTATTACGTTGACTAAATTTAATTGTGATATAGTTAAAGCCTGTATGTTATGGGTATGTTTTGACGTGAGTCCTGTTTGGTTGTAATTAGTTTTAAGAAAATTGTGGCCAAAATTTGTTTCCAAGACACTATGGGGTAAAGGTGCGCACCGATGCGCACCTTTCCCCCTCACGTAGTTAAATACCAGCAGGCCACCAACAGTTCGTTTTTTTTCTTTGTTCACAGATGCCGAGAAAGTACGTCCGGAAAACAGAGCAGTACAGTTATACTGTAGACACGCTTTAACAAGAAATACATGCAGTAAGAACAGATGGGAGGAAAATCAAAGAAAACGGTAGGAGCTTCAAAATACCAGAATCAACAATACGAAAATACCTCGCGGAGACCATTAACAAGGTAACAGAGCCAAGTTTGGGGAGTAAGTCTATTACTCCAGAAAGTGTTGAGCAAGAAATGGTTGATTTTATCGTCCTTCTTTGCAACTTGTTCTATGGCCTAACACCTAAAGCCTTGCGGAGATTGGCATACGACTACGTTGAGAAGAATGGTATTAACCACAATTTCAACAAAGAGAGTGGCTTAGCCGGCAAAGATTGGATGAACAGTTTTCTTAAGCGCCACCCGACCATCAGACTGTGGCAGCCGTAAAACACTAGTGTGAATAGCATCAATGCTTTCAGCAAGGAAGAAATTACTCGATTTTTTGACAATCTGCTAACTTTAAAAGCAAAACAGAATATTGATTCTACAAGAATGTACAACCAAGATGAAACTGGCATAACCATCGTACAAAAAAAAGTGTTCTAACAAGGGAACCTCCCCATCGCACCCCCCTCAGATTTAGTTATAAGTGGATAGGCCTTGAAAAACTGAACACAGATCAATCGAGAAAACAGGAAGAAATTGTGTGGAACTATGAAAAAGTAAGCAAAATATACAAACTGAGAAGTTGATGTGCAAGATAGGCATCATAAAGGACCCTATGAATACAGCAGCGCCGTGGTCCCGTTGCTAGCATGAGCAATTGCCGGCACGGTAGCTCAGCGTGTTTGGTCAGAGGGTTTAGCTGCCCTCTGTAATAAAAAAAACTGAGTTAATGGATCAACAACGAACTTAAACGGATGTCTTACGACGTCCGCCCCGAGCAGATGCAACGAACAAAAGTGAACAAAATGAGATTAAAAAAAAAAGAAAAAAAGAGGTCTTGGTTCAAGTTTTCCCTCGACTGAAAATTTTAATTTTTTATTTTCAGTTTATGTGACAAACTCTTATGGTTTCGTCACTTTTTTCGGAGTGATTATCACATCCACAAGAAAACCTAAATTGGGCATGGTAAAAGAATCTTTTTACTCATTCGCCAAGTGTACAAGTTAGGTGGATCGACAACATATTCCTGTCATGTGACGCACATGCCGTCACCAGTATCGTATACAATATATCAGACGTGTTTTTCTGTGGAGGAATCGGTTGACCTATGACCTTGCGATCAAATGTTTTCGGTTGCCATAGGAGAGGCACGCCCTTTCGTCTACTAATCGCACGGTTTTGCGGTGCGGTCGCAAAACACAGACACTAAACTTATTACAGTGAACAGAGACGTCAATGAACGAACGGGAAGATCATAACTTTGCGAAAATAAAGAAAGTAAACTTTTCACTCGAGGGAAGACTTGAACTAATGACCTCTCGTTCCGTAGCTGCTCAAGCTAACCACGAGACCACGGCGCTATTGTGCTCACACTATCCTTGATGTTGCATATCTTGCGCATGGACTACTCAGTTTGTATATTTTGCTTATTATTTCATAGTTCCACACACCTTCTTCCTGTTTTCTCGATCGATCTGTGTTCAGTTTTTCAAGGCCTATCCACTGTGCCAGCTTATAACTAAATCTGAGGGGGGTGCGATGGGGAGGTTCCCTTGTAAGGTGTTTGCTACCAAAGGTTCAAAGAGGGTAGGCGCTGCAACTTCCGCTGAGAGGAAGTGTGTTTTGTATGAGCGCTGGAGGTCATTTCATACCTCCTATGATGATTTATCCAAGAAAACGAATGAGTGCAAATCTTCAGAAAAATGGACCAGATGGGGCCATTTACTGTTGTTCCAACAATGGGTGGACCAACACAGAGTCCGCAGCTCGTGGTCGTGCGGCAGCGTTCTCGCTTCCCGCGCCCGGGTTTCCGGGTTCGATTCCCGGCGGGGTCAGGGATTTTCTCTGCCTCGTGAAGACTGGGTGTTGTGTGATGTCCTTAGGTTAGTTAGGTTTAAGTAGTTCTAAGTTCTAGGGGACTGATGACCATAGATGTTAAGTCCCATAGTGCTCAGAGCCATTTGAACCAACACAGAACTATTCAATGAGTGGCTTCTTCATTTTAAAAAACATACTCGCCCCACAGCTGCTGAACCAATGCTCCTCATACTGGACAACCACAACAGCCACATTTCCATTGAGTCTTGCAACTTTTCCAAAGAAAACGACATCCACATGGTCTCTCTGCCACCGCACACGTCCCACCACCTATAACCCTTGGACCTAACCTTTTTTGGCCCTCTGAAGAATGCTCTTTCTAGAGAATATGACCTTTTCTTGATACAAACAGGGCACCAGAGAATTACTGAGTACAAAGTTGCTGAACTTGTGAAGAATGCTTTTCTTAAAGTTTCTACATTGTCAAATGCCTTATCTGGCTTCCGTGCAGCTAGTATTCACCCATACAACCCCGAAAAGTTTTCAGAACTTGATTTTGCCCCAGCTCGAAAACTAGACGAGCTAAGAGTGGAAGCAGCCATAGATTATCACAGTCGTTCAACATCCGCAGCACATAAGACCCCACCGACTGCTACAAGTCCATCTGTGGGGCTATTTGATGACCCTACTTCCTCAACATCTGCGGGAGGTTTTACTGAAAGTCATAAGAAGTTTATGACTTATTTACCAACTTTTGACCTAAAGATGAAATCTGATAGGCCTAAGCGTACTGAGGTTAAAACAAGAAAGCCCAGAGAAAAGCAGCACTCTGAAATACTAACTAGCACACCCATGAAAATAAAGCTTGAGTTGGATATAGAAAAAAAAGAAAAAAGGAGAGGTGAAACAGCAAAGAATTGCCAATAAAAACATAAAAGTTGCTAGAAAGCTTGATCTCGGCAATAGGCCTAAGACTAATGCAAAAGAAAGTATGGATAAGAAGAGACTTCAAAACAAGAAAAAGGATAATCAGAATTTTGGCAAGAAACACTTACAAAAGAAGGTAAACAAAAAGAAGATGATTGAAGAAGAATCAGACGATTCAGATGTTGAAATTCCACTGTGTAATGACGATGAGTCTAGTGATATCGACATGGAGCTGTTTGACCCTGGCGCACTTCAAGGAGCCGACGAAGAGATTTGCGGACCTTGTGGAGATCATGGTAAAGACAGGGAACTGTGGTACAGATGTACTTTGTGCGGAAGATGTTACCATGCAGCTTGTACCGCAAATGATTCTGCTAAAGATTTTATATGTGATATGTGCAGTGAAGGACTCGTCTAACTTGTTAAATCTGTAGGCCCCTAACATGAAAGAAAACTTTGCATTTTATTTGAAAACCAATAGTCCTGAAGTATGTTAAATTTTGTAAAATTTGATTAAAACTTATGTTTAACCTAATGTAATATGTGCCTTATCAACATATAATCTTTGGAACATTTTTTCCTCTCCAGGTATTACTGCGTATCAATTCTTCTAACATGTGCACAATTACCTCACCCGATGCGCACGTTTCCCCGACGTTCGGGAAACCATGCGCTTAGGTAGTGTCTTGGAATTTTGTTTTTGATGTGTTTATTTTTGAATATTTTGGGTTATCTTAATTTTTTATAGTTACTAGAATAGTTGTTCTAAGTTTTGATATAAAATAAACTTTATTTAACGAAGTAAAAATTAAAAAAAAAGTTCCGCTTAAGTGCGCACGTTTCCCCTACTTTCCCCTAAGCATAAGGGGCATCATTAGTTCGCCATCGAAAGAGGAAGGTTAAAATTCAACGTGTAGTAGTGTCCAAGTCACTGCACAGGGGGCATTAGCTCTCATGAAATGTATTCGTAGACTACGAATACGTTACCACCACATCAACACAATTGACTAGAAACAAATGAAAACTTGTGCCGGCCCAGAACTCGAACCAGGATCTTCCGCTTTGCGCGAGCGGTCGCCTTAACCGCTTTTCTTATCCGAGCACGTTTCACGATCAGAGCCGAAGTTCCATATGTGCCAGTGTCTGCTATCCACGGTGCTCACACGATTATGTGACTCGCGCATACAGAGAGACTTATTCTAGTTTTCTCGCCAGATAGCCTTGGCTTAAAACGAAATCATTACTGCAACGTCTGTATGTGCATCGAACTTTACGGACACTGTCAATGTTCCTCCGAACATGCATGTATATTCGAAGGAATATTACATCGTAGTCTACAGCCACCATCAAATGCGGGTGCTACACTAAAACATTAGCTCTCTTGAACAAAGGTCAAGGAAATTGGTCGTGGCCATGGCCGCTCTGAGTCAAATTACTCGATCATAAGCAATGGGTTGCGTAAATTACGCAGAAGGCTTTAAGGAAGTCATGACAGCCAGAAATTTAATAGCGACACCTTACGAAAGCCATTTATAAAACAGGCACTGATTCAGTATGTGATACTACGCAGAATAATGTATACTTCACGTCTATGCTACAGTTACTATTAGACTCATATCCTCGGAGTCTTTTCGCGGTGGCATGAATGAAGAAATTATTCATAGTTTAAAAGCCGCTTCCTTTCGAAGAAAACACTAGAGCTTTCGACGGCTATCTCCATCATCGTCGTCAGGGGTAAAAAAAAAAACCACTGACTGCCGGGGCTGGCACCGTGTACCGCTTCTATGACGACGACTGCAGCATCTGCAACCAGTCAATGAGGGCAGTTTCTTTGATCGGTTCCAGATACTGCAATTTTGCCCATACAAGCGGAACACAGTGCCACTCCGGCAATCAGTGGTTTTTTTACTTCTGACGACGATGGTGGAGATAGCCGTCGAAAGCTCGAGTGTTTTCTTCGAGCCAGCCGCTGTGGCCGAGCGGTTCTAGGTGCTTCAGTCCGGAACCGCGCTGCTGCTACGGTCGCAGGTTCGAATCCTGCCTCGTGCATGGATGTGTGTGATGTCCTTAGGTTAGTTAGGTTTAAGTAGTTCTAAGTCTAGGGGACTGATGACCTCAGATGTTAAGTCCCATTGTGCTCACAGCCATTTGAACCGTATTGTAAAGCGAGACGAGTTTATTCACTGTTAGAGTAGTGAGGGATTCAGAACTGAAAGGAGAGTCAGATAAGGAGATCTCGTATCACCAAACCTTATCTCAGCAGTCCTGGAAGAAGTTTTCACGTCCACAGGCTGGGAAAACTAAGGTAATAAAACACAGCCGAACCATATTCGTTTTGATAATGACACTGTAGTGTTTGGCTCTAGCGCAGAAAACAATGAATGGCAGAAATTATCACATTGAAAGTAGGCCTGGAAATCAATTGAAATAAGACTAAAATGTATAATGAACGTATTGAAAAAACTTCATAATGAATCCTACTATTGTAGGATTAATTATGAAGTTATTATGCCAATTGCTGAGTCTGTATGTTTATTGCCGTTGAAGACAATGACTGCATGGACAACAAAATAAATAGACAGATGATTAAACATGGCCTGGATTGCTTTTGGGTCATTGAATAGTGTTTTCAAATCTATGCTTCCAATATGAAAAAAAAAACAAAAAAAACAAAAAAACAAAAAGGACCAGAGAGATTACAGTCACTGCTTAGCAACCACTTTGGACTTATGGCACTAATACATGACCTCTAAACATGTAACCTATACAAAAACAGTGGGTTGCTCAGCGTCAATGGAGACACACATTCTGGGAATTGCTCGGAGAAACGGAAAAACAAACAATTGGATAGGGGAACAGGCTCGAGAGAAAATGTAATTTTGAGCGTGAAGTATGTGAAATGGAGAGAGTGGGATGTGTAGCCGGGAGAATGAATGGTACACAGCTCAAGAACTTGTTGGCATAGTGGAATTCGGCTAGAGAGCATCAGAAGACGTGCAGGAGCAATTTGGATACGAATACCCGAAGGGTAACATCTAGAGGAGAATGGGTCTCAAATGTCTGATGTGAACGTGATGATACTGATCATTTAGCATCTTTGAATCTCTTCTGGAGATCTTCAGTCGTGTATCAATGTAATACATATTTGCAGGACAAAGTGAAAATTCCAACGCATGGCGGGTTGGAGGTTCATTGCTTGTATGAATGCAATGAGAACCGAACCTTCATTCGATGAGAAAACAAAAAACTTAAATTAGGTTTAGAAAAGATTACGTTTTCAACATAAAATACACGATGAGCTGCCATCCCGGAGGGAGGTGAAGAGCATAGTGTATGCAGAGCTGAACGTATTTCGTCATCAGCGCTAAGGAACACATCAGCCTGTCTTTTACGTTACGACGGAGTTTCTCTCCAGCCAACCACATAAATAAACTCATGTTCGGAAACATGTTGCCACCGACATTCAGTTAGCCGGCCAGTGTGGCCGAGCGGTTCTAGGCGCCACGGTCGCAGGTTCGAATCCTGCCTCGGGCATGGATGTGTGTGATGTCGTTGGGTTAGTTCGGTTTAAGTAGTTCTAAGTTCTAGGGGACTGATGACCTCAGATGTTGAGTCCCATAGTGCTCAGAACCATTTGAACTGACATTCAGTTGCTGCTCGTGTATCAGGAAATTGTACCATTACGTTGTCCGATTGAACAATTTACCACATTTTTGCTTTGAATAATATGAATTATTCTGTGTGAACGTTGCCGAAAATTGGTTCTTTCGGTGGGTAACCATGGACAGCGTAATCTTTAATGCTAGTATCATTGTGCCCATGTGCGGTGCAGTACTCGAGACCAGAACGAGAACAGTTGTTGATTTGAAAAAAATTGATACCAACAGCCGCAATTTCATTTAATACTTTTATTTAGCTACTAGTTTCGGCACCTCACTTGCAACATCTTCAGGCTCCTATGCACATCACTAGACAAGTTATCTAATAATGGTTCAAATGGCTCTGAGCACTATGGGACTCAACTGCTGAGGTCATTAGTCCCCTAGAACTTAGAACTAGTTAAACCCAACTAACCTAAGGACATCACAAACAGCCATGCCCGAGGCAGGATTCGAACCTGCGACCGTAGCGGTCTTGCGGTTCCAGACTGCAGCGCCTTTAACCGCACGGCCACTTCGGCCGGCTCATCTAATAATTGGTACTATTATGGGAGCTACTATATCGAATTGATTTCTGTAGACTTCTTCTCAGTAGATGTTGAACCTCAAGTGAAGGGTTCACATCTAGCGAGAAGAACTCTAAGGGGACACGTTGGATGTAGTGGTCACTATAACAGCGCAAACGATTAGATGTCTTATGTAGCTACACGTATAGGTGCTTGAAAATGGCGCCAATGAGGCACCGAAACTGGTAGCTAAATAAAATAATTAAATACAATTACAGCTGTTGGTAGCTATTTTCTTCAAGTCTTCCACCAGTCGCAGTCCATTTGCACAAGATGGACTTACAGAAACTTGTTGGTTGTTCCCGGAAAAGTTCTGAGTTCTCCTATTTATATTCATTTACGTTTTGAACTGCAAATGGCTCTAAGGACTATGGAACTTAACATATGAGGTCATCACCCCTAGACTTAGAACTACTTAAACCTAACGACATCACACACATCCATGCCCGAGGCAGGATTCGAACCTGCGACCGTAGCAGCAGCGCGCTTCCAGGCTGAAGCGCCTAGAACCGCTCGGTCACAGCGGCCGGCTTTTCAACTACCTTTGCAGGTATTTGGACTACTTGTTCGCTCTTTATACTCTGACTGCTTCGAGTATGAGGGTCTGCACTGCATAACACAAACGACATCAAGATTGGTGACAGATGTGACTCAACTTTCAGCTTTAAAAGCAATATCGATATTTTAGCAGCAATATCAGTGGTAGATTACTTAATTTCAGCGTATCATAAAAAGTGTCTGCGTAACGAAAAGATAACACTCGTTAGCAAGGGGCAATGCGTATCTATGCTTAAGAGACTGAACTTTTTACTGAATATTTTCCGCAAAACCGCACCAGAAAGACTGCATAGCAAAGAAAATGCGCCTTTCC
The DNA here is from genome assembly GCF_023898315.1 of Schistocerca nitens. Taxonomy (NCBI): domain Eukaryota; kingdom Metazoa; phylum Arthropoda; class Insecta; order Orthoptera; family Acrididae; genus Schistocerca; species Schistocerca nitens. Next base: position 617,376,351 of record NC_064618.1, read on the forward strand.
AACAACACAAGAACGAATTTCAAAAATGAAATGTGCCTTTGTTTCATGTGCATAAATGTACACTACTGGCCATTAAAAATGCTACACCACGAAGATGACGTGCTACAGACGCGAAATTTAACCGACAGGAAGAAGATGACGTGATATGCAAATGATTAGCTTTTCAGAGCATTCACACAAGGTTGGCGCCGGTGGCGACATCTACAACGTGCTGCCATGAGCAAAGTTTCCAACCGATTTCTCACACACAAACAGCAGTGGACCGGCGTTGCCTGGTGAAACGTTGCCGTGATGCCTCGTGTAAGGAGGAGAAATGCGTACCATCACGTTTCCGACTTTGATGGTTCGACCGGCTCTGAGCACTATGGGACTTAACTTCTGAGGTCATCAGTCCCCTAGAACTTAGAACTACTTAAACCTAACTAACCTAAGGACATTACACACATCCATGCCCGAGGCAGGATTCGAACCTGCGACCATAGCGGTCGCGCGGTTCCAGTCTGTAGCGTCTAGAACCGCTTGGCCACTCCGGCCGGCCCGACTATGATAAAGGTCGGATTGTAGCCTATCGCGATTGCGGTTTATCGTATCGCGATATTGCTACTCGCGTTGGTCGAGATCCAATGACTGTTAGCCGAATATGGAATCGGTGGGTTCAAGTGGGTAATACGGAACGCCGTGCTGGATCCCAACGGCCTCGTATCATTAGCAGCCAAGATGACAGGCATCTTATCCGTATGGCTGTAACGGATCGTGCAGCCACGTCTCGGTCCCTGAGTCAACAGATGGGGGGACGTTTGCACGAACAGTTCGAAGACGTTTGCAGCAGCATGGACGATCATCTCGGAGACCATGGCTGCGGTTACCCTTGACGCTGCATCACAGACAGGAGCGGGTGCGATGGGTGCACGAATGGCAAAACGTCATATTTTCGGATGAATCTAGGTTCTGTTTACAGCATCATGATGGTCGCATCCGTGTTTGGTGACATCGCGGTGAACGCACATTGGAAGCGTGTATTCGTCATCGCCATACTGGCGTATCGCGCGGCTTTATGGTATGGGATGCCATTGGTTACACGTCTCGGTCACCTCTTGTTCACATTGACGGCACTTTGAACAGTGGACGTTACATTTCAGTTGTGTTACGACCCGTGGCTCTACCCTGCATTCGATCCCTGCGAAACCCTACATTTCAGCAGGATAATGCACGACCGCATGTTGCAGGTCTTGTACGGGCCTTTCTGATACAGAAAATGTTCTACTGCTGCCCTGGCCAGCACATTCTCCAGATCTCTCACCAATTGAAAACGTCTGGTCAATGGTGGCAGAGCAACTGGCTCGTAACAATACGCCAGTCACTGCTCTTGATTAACTGTGGTACCGTGTTGAAGCTGCATGGGCAGCTGTACCTGTACACGCCATCCAAGCTCTGTTTGACTCAATGCCCAGGCGTATCAAGGCCGTTATTATGGCCAGAGGTGGTTGTTCTGGGTACTGATTTCTCAGGATCTATGCACCTAAATTGCGTGAAAATGTAAGCACATGTCAGTTCTAGTACAATATATTTGTCCAATGAATACCTGTTTATCATCTGCATTTCTTCTTGGTGTAGCAATTTTAATGGCCAGTAGTGTATTTCATTTAGAGGCGCGGTAAGTGACAGAGAAACCCCCCTTATGGTTGCTGACGCACTCGATTCTGTTCCTTCAACCGAGGACCTAATGAATACACCCGGCAGCGTGTCTGAGGCAGCTAGATTGACCTAGAAAATGTTTTTGTTTCTTGGACGTGTATGCAACTCATTTTTTGTTCTCGAAGGAAGGTTCAAAATGGTTCAAATGGCTCTGAGCACTATGGGACTTAACTGCTTAGGTCATCAGTCCCCTAGAACTTAGAACTACTTAAACCTAACTAACCTAAGGACATCACACACATCCATGCCCGAGGCAGGATTCGAACCTGCGACCGTAGCGGTCGCGCGGTTCCAGACTGTAGCGCCTAGAACCGCTCGGCCATCGAAGGAAGGAAGATTCAGCTTTAACATCCTGTCAACTACAGGGTCAACAACGACGGTGGATAAGCTCGAACTGGGTTCGAATGAGGAAAGATATAGGCCGTCTTTTTTTTTTTTTTTCATGGAAAGCATCAGGCCATTTGCCTTAGACGATATACACTGAGGTGTCAAAAGTTATGGGACACCTCCTGATACTGTGTGGGACCTCCCTTCGGCCAGCGTAACGCAGCAACATGACGTGGTATGGACTCAACAAGTCGTTGGAAGTTAATTGCAGAGGTACTGAGCCATACTGCTTCTATAGTCGTCCATAATTGCAAAAATGTTGCCGATGCAGGATTTTGCCCATGAATTAACCTCTCGGTTGTGTGCCATAGATGTTTGATGGGCTGTATGTCAGACAATCTAGGTGGTCAAACAATTCACTCGAATTGTCTATTATGTTCTTCAAACCAGTGGCGAACAGTTGTGGCCCTGTGACATTGAGAGGTTCCATGCCCTCTTTTGCATGTCTCCTCTCATTTTCGTTAATTTTATTAATGTTCTATGTCATTGCACGGTAGTAACAGACCGAATAAGCTTAATTTAATGAGAGTATTTGTACTGAGAGCTTAAAAAAATACTTTTCACTTGATTCCTAAACATGTTGGGTTACTTCCCTGGGTGGCCTGTGCGAGGCGAGCATCGTAGGACGCGGCACACAGCATTTCCGATTGGGGGCTGCACTTCCCTGATTTCTGAGGTGTTCGTACAATAGGCTTAAGCGCCTGGCGGAACGACTGACGTCGTTCGAGTTTCGCCTATCGGATGCAGGGCGAAACGACCTGCGAGAAGTCTGAGTGTCGCTGCAGTTTATGTGTTTACCGTTCCGGCGCGTCTGGAACGAAGATTCCTGGCACCGACTGACTGCATTGTCCTCTTGATTCTGGGAATACTTGTGGACTGTGCCCTGCTGGGTGCGACTGTCTGGCGCCGGATGGCCTGTAGTCTAGGCAGGTTGTTTTCGTAGCCGGTCAAACGGCAAGTTCAGTGCCCTCAGCTGAATAGCAGAGGCATGGTTGGTCAACTTAAACTGAGGCTAGTTGATGGCATAAAGCCCTGCTCGAAATTGGAGGGAACAGTCGCTATTGGCGCGAATGATGTTCTGAGATAGTGTGGGGGAATTTTGGGATCAGAAATGAATGCTGATTCGCGGTTTTCGAAGTGAGTTGGGAGTAGAGCTATGTTAGCTTCGCTCTTGCGTTGCGCGGGCAGAGGATTCAGGATCTGACCTTCGTCGGAGTCGGACGGTCTTGCGGCTTGGTCGCTCTTTTTCGGAAGAACTTAGAATTCTCGGACAGCCTTCGAGGCCAGGGGTTGACACAGAGTTGCTGCACGGCGGAAGTCGGCGCCTACATCACCAGGATGCTGCCTACCGATGACGTGCTGCAGATTTCAGTACTGGTACAGTATTTTGTGGCTCCGGCATTATAGGACCTTATCAATTTTATACTGAATCCCTCAGCAGCACGCACGTTCACTTTGCTACAAGTACACCTTGCTTGTTTCTCCATGTGATCCCATTTGAGCTCACTACTAATTGCGATACTGCTATATAGTCGGGAGATTAATATTTGATTCATTAGGACCTCCAGTCATTATCATCAATCTATTGCATCACAGAGAGTAGGAGCCCCTTGTTCTCAAGCCAACTGTTATTCTCATAATATTTCAGTATACCCTATCCTTTAACCTACTGTGTGTGTCGACAGTCATGTGCATTTATGTTCTGATATATAATAAATCTCATTGTGATATTTAATCCGCTTATCATTTCGTAGATATAGACAGAATCCCATTTCCTGTTGTTTATTATGATAAAGTTCTCTTTTCTTGAGTAGATTACGATTTTTATTAAATTATTGTGAGTGTGCACTCCTTATTTTACCAACTAGCAGGGTCCACCATCATTTGCTTCCGTTACCGTTGTGCGCATACTTAATTAGCTGGTAGATAAGGAAGGGGGGGGGGGTCGAGTGCATGTCTCGTTCTCATGCAAGATTCGTCTAAATTATAGAGGTACAAACTCCTCTCCATCCCGGCACCTCGCAACATGGCGAATGCTCATTCGTAAAATGAATGGCTGCGAATGGTCTCCAAGTGGCCAAACATAACCATTTCCAGTCAATGATCAGTTCAGTTGGACCCGAGTACACAGTCCATTACCTGTGCCGGCCAGTGTGGCCGAGTGGCTCTAGGCGCTTCAGTCTGGAACTGCGCGACCGCTACAGTCGCAGGTCCGAATTTTGCCTCGGGCATGGATGTGTCTGATGTCCTTAGGTTAGTTAGGTTTAAGTAGTTCTAAGTTCTAGGGGACTGATGACCTCAGATGTTAAGTCCCATAGTGCTCAGAGCCATTTGAACCATTTTCATCCATTGCATGTAAACACAGCTCTCACCATTATGGAGCCACCACCAGCTTGCACAGTACCTTGTTGACAACTTAGGTCTATGGCATCGTGGGGTCTGCGCCCATCTCGAACCCTGCAATCCGCTCTTAGCAACTGGAATCGGGACTCATCTGATCACGCCACGGTTTTCCAGTCGTCTAGAGTCCAATCGATGTGGTCACGAGATCAGGAGAGGCTCCACAGTTGTGCTGTTAGTAAAGGCACTCGCGTCGGACGTCTGTTGGTTTAGACTACTAACGCCACATTTCGTCGCACTGTCCTGAAGGACACGATCGTCGTACGTCCCGTATTGTTTTCTGCTTTTATTTCATGCAGTGTTGCTTGTCTCTTAGCAACCACAACTCTACGCAGAAGCCGCTGCTCTCCGTCGTTAAGCGAAGGTCGTCAGCCACTGTCTTGTCTATGGTGAGAGGTAATGCCTGAAATTTTGTATTCTTGGCACTCTTTTGGATCACAAAATACTGTATTCCCCAATCCTTTCCGAAATGCAACTTCCCATGCGTTTAGCTCCAACTATCTTTCTGTGTTGAAAATGTGTTAATTCCCGTCGTGCCACCATAATCACGTCAGTAAGCTGTTCACATGAATGATCTGAGTACAAATGACAGTTTCGCCAATGTACTGCCGTCTTATACCTTATATAGGGATATTACCGCCATCTGTAGACGTGCATACCGCAAATCAATGACTTTTGTCCCTCAGTATAGGGAAGCCAATGAAAATTTCAAATTTGGTTGGTCAAACACAGATTTGGACTTCCGTCCTCCCGAAAACAAGTCGGTGTTTAATATTTTGCAGCCTCGGTCGGGTTTTAGTTTCGAGAGAAGTGTTATCTGCTCACTGATGTACTCGATTCTGACCGCTAGGCGTACTGTATATCAGGCCTTGCTTCGTTCGCTACGTGGAGTTGGAGCTCGGCCCGGGAACGCTAGTGAGGTCAGAGCAGCAGGCCGTGGAGATAGAGAGCTGCGCACACTTAAAATGCTGGGCGCTGGCTCGCGCTGATGGGCTATCAATCAGGGCGGCGTGATTAACGAGCGTTGGACATCGCCCAGCGCGTGATGCACTCCGCTGCAAGTACCTACCGCTCCTACTGCTGCGTCGCCGCTTCGCTCCAGTCGAGCGAGTATCTAGGTAGCGCTTCGCACGAAACTTACTCGCCATCCTTGCACACTGGCGCTAAAGTCGCTTTACAGTATTGGGCCAGAGGTTTGTAAAAATCAAGCTCAGTATTATCAACTTAATTACACATCTGAGATGCCACTTCAACCCTTTCACGTACGCATTTTTGTAACATCTCAGCTTACTTAACTTGTTTTGTATCATATTACAGTTGTGATCAGTTAATTACACAGATCAAAATGGTTCAAGTGGCTCTAAGCACTATGGGACTTAACATCGGAGGTCATCAGTCGTCTAGACTTAAAACTACGTAAACCTAACTAACCTAAAGTTATCACACACATCCATACCCGAGGCAGGATTCGAACCTGCGACCGTAGCAGCCGCCTGGTTCCGGACTGAAGAGCCTAGAACCACTCGGCCACCGCGGCCGGCTAACTACACAGAGCAAAAAGAAGGTTTTGCATCACCTCGGTTCCGAGAGTTCCGGAACCTGTACAGAAAATTGGAATAGAGATAAACATAAACATCATTTCCGCTCTTTTTGTTACTCATGAAAACCACACATTGCATGTTGTACCACCATACAGCGAGACCTTCAGAGGTGGTCGCCAGATTGCTGTACACACTGGCACCTCTAATACCCAGTAGCACGTCCTTTCGCAGTGATGCATGCCTGTATTCGTCGTGGCATACTATCCACAACTTCATCAAGGCACTATTGGTCCAGATTGTCCCACTCCTCAACAGCGATTCGGCGTAGATCCCTCAGAATGGTTAGTGGGTCACGTCGCCCATAAACAGCCCTTTTTAATCGATAGGGTTCATGTCTGGAGAACAAGCTGGCCACTCTAGTCGAGCGATGTCGTTATTCTGAAGGAAAACATTCATAAGAAGTGCACGATGGGGGCGCGAATTGTCGTCCATGAAGACGAATGTTTCGTCAATATGCTGCCAATATGGTTGCACTATCAGTCGGAGGATGGTATTTAAGTATCGTACAGCCGTTACGACGCCTTTCATGACCACTAGCTGCGTACGTCGGCGCCACATAGTGCCACCCCAAAACAGCAGGGAACCTCCACCTTGCTGCATTCGCTGGACAGTGTGTCTAAGGCGTTCAGCCTGGCTGGGTTGCCTCCAAACACGTCTCCGACGATTGTATCGTTGAAGGCATATGAGACGCTCATCGGTGAAGAGAACGTGATGCCAATCCTGACGGTCCATTCGGCATGTTGTTGGGCCCATCTGTACCGCGCTGCATGGGGTCGTGGTTGCAAAGATGAACCTCGTCATGGACTTCGGGAGCGAGGTTGCGCATCATGCAGCCTATTGCGCACGGTTTGAGTCGTAACACGACGGCCTGTGGCTGCACGAAAAGCATTATTCAACATGGCAGCGTTGCTGTCAGGGCTCCTCCGAGCCATAATCCGTAGGTAGCGGTCATTCACTTGAGTGGACGCTATCGAACCGCGGTATTGACCGTCGAGGCATGGTTGAAGTATAGGTAACATGAGCTGTGTACCTCCTTCCTGGTGGAATGACTGTAACGATCGGATGTCGGACACCTCTGTCTAATAGGCGCTGCTCATGCATGGTTGTTTACATCTTTGGGTGGGTTTAGTGAGATCTTTGAACAGCCAAAGGGACTGAGTCTGTGATACAATATCCACAGTCAACGTCTATCTTCAAGATTCTGGAAATCGGAGTGATAGAAAACTTTTTTTGATGTGTGTATATTGAATTTCTGGGAATTTTATTTCTGTGATTTAGGACCAAAAATTACGCTTTTGAGTATTCTTCTCAGTGCCCTTTCGTGAGCTGTTAAGGGATGCCATTACACAAACTTCGAAAACCCCTTGATAACACTAAACATCTGTTCATACCGACTCATTATGCACCGGATTTGAAAAATTTTCGATGTCTGCTAGTTCACACTTGCTTAGCAAGTCACAGTAGTGTTTACTGTAGAAACGAAACAAAGTGTTCCGACAAAATATATGGATTAAAAATCCTGGGTCAAGATTGCCAAAATATTGATGGGTCATCTGGGGATGCACATACTGGAAAATATTAAACCGTGCCAAAATAAAGACATACAAAATTATAATTGGTAAGAGGTATATTACTTGAACTAAAACGTTGTCATTAGTTAGAAACAATTTTTACGACGCTGGGCGCTTATCGTATGTAGATTCAGTTTTCGTATTACGCCTGTATGTTAAAAAAAAAACGATTGACAGCAGTATCAGTTACATAGTCCATATGTGGATGGAAACAAGACGTATCACTTGCAACGCACGAGCGTGCATGGCCGAAGGGGCATTGCATCAAACTAAACAGACACTGTAAAATACACACTCTGCGCTACTGTGTTTCATGCCGAAACAAGACAATCTGAGGAGTAAAACAATGTGTCTCATGGTGCGGGAGTCGTACGACTTGTATGCGAACAGTATGTGACGTAGACACCAGGCCCTGAAGTCGTGCTCAAATGGCCTAGGTGGTAGTCGGCTCACAGCCGTGTTGCAAAGCGAACGTGCACGGGGCTCTGTGCGGCGTTCCTCGAGCGGGCCGTTGTTTACTCGCGTGGGTAGTGGTACAGTAGCACAAACCACGATAAGATTAACGTTCCAAGCCCAATAAGCACGATCTAAGGCATAGAAGTTGAGAGTTTCCTTCGTGGAATAATGCACGTCGATCCACAGGAACTCCTCGATATACATCTCTCGACCGTCAGCAGCACACGATTGTTCGAACTGCCGCAGCGCGTCGTGGATGCGCTGCGGCCTTAAGGGGAGATAGTAAGTCACGTGGAAGAAACCTGGCACACTGTCGAGAAGTATCCTGTTCTGAACGGAGTGCGTCAAGTACAAATCCAAGTGTACAAACACATCCCATCATACGGGACCGTTGGCGGCTGTCAATTGATCGTCATTTATGACGGTCAGTGGCGAACTTGTTCGGGATGTGGGCAGGAGGTGCATGCTCGCTCTGAACGCTTGCAGAGGCGCCTCGTCCAGATCCCTCGTGCGGACACGACACCTACCTCGCAACCGTCGACGCAGCTTATTACATACGTTGAGGCAGCGGGAAAACATGACGATAGCCGGCCGCTGTGGCCGAGCGGTTCTAGGCGCTTCAGTCCGGAACCGCGCTGTTGCTACGGACGCAGGTTCGAATCCTACCTCGGGCATGGATGTGTGTCATGTCCTTAGGTTTAAGTAGTTCTAAGTCTAGGGGACTGATGACCTCAGATGTTAAGTCCCATAGTGCTTTGAGCCATTTGAGCCATGACGGACACGGACGTCGTTCCGTTCCAGTTACCGACCCCCGCGGGCCGGTTTCCGCGCCCACGACGCCGCGGCGTGCATCGGAACCATCGACGTGCTCTACAGCAGCGACATTGTCTGCTTTTCATCCATGTGAGGGAGGACAGGACCTGAAGGTCGATTCAAGCTCGGACACGGGGATGCGGGAGGTGTCTATTGATCTTTGTGCTCTCTCTACAGGACGCAGACACGCTTTCCCACAAGCAGAAGTCGCCGAAACGACGAAAGAAGAGGAGGCTGTCTTCAGGAAACGCTTCGCAAGAGGACATATGAGGACAGTCCCTCTGCGGTCTAGGCTTTGGACCCCCACCCCACCGGTTCCTGGTTCACAGCTGGCAACGCTGGCCCAAGGACAAAGACAGCGATCTGCCACATCCAGCTTGGTGATTGGGCGTCTGAGGTGGAGATGGAAAGAATGATGTCATACTCGAGCGACCACCTAATGTCCGCGGCCAGCGAATCTTCGGACGGACATCTTCTCTCGGCCGATCAGTAATATATATGATGCACATGACAGAAGTAGGGGGACAAAGTGGGTGCCAACACATTTTGTTAGTGCGGGTTGCCTACATCAGGGGCAGGTATGCACTCTCAGGCAATCCTATTGTTCTCCTTTGATTGACAGGTACTTAACCTATCGTCCTGTTAACTGGTTTTCCAAAGAAAATGGTGGGAAGATAATTTAGGTCACATTGACTACTTAATTAAATTGGTCAATTAATTAACCTCTCTGGTAGGGAAGTTCAAATTCCATCATGACAATGCAACTATTACTAACCTACGAAAATAGTAGGAAAAAAGGGCACCTCCACTAATCTAAGTTATCCAACCACCACCTCTTCCTAGGAATTGGCGGGAAAAAGACTCAATGGATCGATAATTTGAAGGGTATTCGATTGTAGTGTATGGAATATTGTTTAAACAAATTAGACATTGTGTGGAATATTGTTTAATTAAACAAATTTGGGGATTCATGGCAATGTATGGGATATATGGAAATTGGTGGAGAGGAAGGATCTCAGAGCAGGAAATTCAAAGGGATATTGTTTATTTATAAAAAAATCAGTTTTTGGGGGTTGGATTTCTCCTGCTCATCTTTCCTTGCTGTCTGGAAACACGTAGGTCTTGTAAGAAGTAATTACATGGGGCAAACATGATGCCTTACCTAATGTTCGGCACTGTACTCTGGGAGCGTTAACCTAATGTTTGGGCATTTGTTGGCACTTAACCTATTGTTCTGTTAAGTGGTTTTCCATGTCACCCCCATTTCCTTAAAATATTCTACCGTCATTGACACCAAATTAAGTAATTGGTTATATCCTCCCACCATTTTCTGGTACACTTTTCGAATTTCACATGCTTTTGAACGCCATTTCTGGCACATTCTTTTTTGCCACACACCCCCTTAAACTTTTGTACTGCATTTTATATAAAAATTATGCAAATTAACGTAGTGTTCTGCACTTAACCTGCTGTTCTGCTCCATGTCACCCACTCACGCACTCCCTCCCATTAACTACTGTACCGATAGCACCACCTTGATATATAGAGTTTATGCAAATTAATTAAATCGGTATTCTTCACATGTATGGGCTAGTTTTTCTTAATTCACAGCAGCCTATTGGTCGGTGAAATCGATGGAATATAGCTTCAACAAAAAATTGCTAATATAAAACATATCCTGCCACTCAACACCCGACACCGTCGCCACTCCAGCCGCAGCCACCACCGCCGCTGCGAGGCACCGCCGGATGCAAGCCAGTGCGAGCCATCGCTCTCACACCGCTGCAGGTGAAAATTGGCTCTGTTTTAGTGTATACTGTTAGAATTCTTCGTGTTTTATACTGACGTCACAGAACTCTAAGGCATGCTCACGATGGTCCCATACACGATGACACATAGCTGTGGTATGGTCCAGCACCAAGAGAGATGTTCCAATGCTTCCCAGAATAGCACAGGGTGCATTGTTCCTCACGTAACATGAGAGACACGTCTAACAGTGCTTAACTGCTCAGCATGATTGACGCAATGCTGTGAAGTGCACGCGCGTTGCTGCAAACCCTTGCAAGCACATCTGACAAGGTTCTCAATCTTATACTGATCTCACATGACTATGTAAAAATAACAATCGAGTCGACCTCACGGAAATTGTATAGTGTCCCAGAAATAGTTAATGCTCGATTTCTTGATGTCTCAGCTTGTATGCACAGAAATTATTGCCCTAACAGAAACTGTTTATGAAAATAGCGCAGAATATCGTAGAATGCGGTCTTCCTCACGGACCTAAGGTGGTACCTCGTCCACCACGTGTTACCCATCCTGCTTTCAACACACACAAATGCTCCCTCCGCTATGTAGAGACTCCTATATCCCAGCACAAAGGATGTGAATTAATCGACCATTATGATTGGCTCTTATCGAATTTACCCGCCGAATTACTGGTGCCGCCGGTATCTGAGCACCATCCGCCTTTTCTTTCTTTCTGCAGATGAGACTTTCAGCAGTTCTTTTACACAGATCGCCATATTGCACTGGCAATTAAATCTTACCAACTACCATACATATCGTCAAATACGGAAACACTCTTACTCGTTTACACTGCTGTCACACCGAGTACAGGAGCTTGAATATAAGAATGTGAAACCGACATGCGACCCATCAATATACCACCGTGTGCCCTACATAATGTCAGATACGGAAAGACTCCTACTCAATTACAGTATTCTCCCACCGAGGACAGGAGCTTGAATATTAGTGCGTGAAACTGATCTCCAACCCAGCAATATATCACCGCATACTGTGTCAATGTAGTAAACACACAGTTCGTATCCTGCGCCAAACAAAATCATCCCTTTTACGTCATTCATACATATATTGCGAAGCTGGGCAGTACCGTGTATATACTCCTCTCAGCACTAGATATTTTCCCACAGCCTACGATCACAAGTTATCCACCCCCAATGAGCGACCAGAGCACCAACAGTGGACCGAAGTCGCTTTCAGAACTGTTCTATAAATTCGGGATCGTTTCTCCTCGGCACAAACGCGTTACTGCTTCTGCTCCGAACCTGCTTTTCTACTCACATCTCCAGACTCGGGAATTACAAGATCACACGTATTTTCACATGATTTGCTATAATATTAGACCATTTTCGCGGTACTTCTCGATATCAAGCACTAGCCCGCATCATACTGATCGCTAGTGCAACATAATTCTCAAGATATAGACTTGAAATTGTTTCTCTACAAACCCCAAACTTTAGAGAGGTGCAGCATGCTGTTAACTATTGCATAACTAGAAACAAATAGAGTAAACTGACATTTCCACTCTCGAATACCAATATCTACAAACCCCAAACTTTAGGGAGGTGCAGCATGCTGTAAACTATTGAGTAAGTAGAAAGAAATAGAGTAAACTGACATTTCCACTCGCGAATACCAATGTCGGTGATGTAATAGATTCCAAATCATCCATATAATTTACAAGCCAACTAAGGTCCTTCCAAATCATCCATATAATTTACAAGCCAACTAAGGTCTTTCCAAATCATCCACATAATTTACAAGCCAACTAAGGTCTTTTCCATGTCTAGAGAACAGGCAAACGTGTCCTCCACATGCTAGATGCACACGCCACAATCGATCTTCTCTCAACTAAATAAAGGCACGAAATGTGCAGAAGTAGTCAACCGAACAAATTACATGGGCGGGAATAACGGTCCAGTGCAAACACAACTCCATATTCAATCTTCTCAAATTTCCACGCAATCATGAAAGCTATCCAACACATGCTAAGTATTAGCTCGCTATTTGGTCGTCTAGAGGACAACATGGTTAATTCATCTACATTCCTACACTCCAACAGGCACCTCCAGTCTGACAGCTCCTACCGTTATTGGGAATCTTGAATCCCCCCCACACAGGTCACCAGCGCTGCAGGCTGAGAATGTACAGGTAGAATGTTTATCCTAAGAAATCGGTCACATATTGTTTTATCCCTGTACTTACAACTAAATGTTACGATCGCGGTCTCAGTTGAACGACATTCGACAATGAGCGAAGTATCAGAAATACACCCTGTTGAAGGCCGTGACTGTGGAAATAGAAATATCAGTACCATTCTTACGACTCGACATACTCTTCCCATGCTAACACAGTACTTCACGTCAAATCCATACCTTCCTTACGACTGGACAGTCACTTCCTTCACATATGTCAGAGCACAAACACATACTTTATAAGCCTGATGCTCAAATGCGAACATATCACGCACCCCCTACTACTAAGTATAATACTTCGTCAATAACCGATCGCTGGTGATACGAAATAATAGTGAGAGAAAATCAACCATGGGTGGACATGTCTCATAAGTTTTTCTTGCGGGTGCTTCCACTGCGTCCTAAAAAGAGAGACGTAATCGGCCAGGTCTTAAAAAAAAACTCGATCCCAACAACTACTGTATGTTACTGTCACAAGCAGTCATGGTTCTACAGGTGCATACAAGTATCCATGTTAAAAGCTATACTGGCTTTATAAATCGAGGTACATTACCTCTGGCGGCCGCTGGTGGCCGAGCGGTTCTAGGCGCTTCAGTCTGGAACCGCGCAACCGCTACAGTCGCAGGTTCGAATCCTGCCTCGGGCAGATCCGTGTCCTTAGGTTAGTTAGGTTTAAGTAGTTCTAAGTTCTAGGGGACTGATGACCTCAGATGTTAAGTCCCATAGTGCTCAGAGCCATTTGAACCATTTTTACATTACCTCTGAATGGGGTGGTTTTTCTATCTGGACAAATAGCGAGACGGTGATCGCTGGAGAGTATATTATCAGACCAGCACTCCAGTTACATGTAGCCCACGATGCAACCTCGTTATAAAATAGCTGATATTTGAAAGTGATTCGGCTAAGAATGGAAGCAGTATTTGCAGCTCCCTCACACCGCCTGAGCTAGATATTTCTATAGCACTTGTAACGTATTCTGATACCATGTCAGAGGTTCTGCAATATATCCACTGAGTTATAGGCGATGACTGATTGAGAAGGAACACAAACGGTAGTGGTAGATGATGTGCTGATTTAGATCGTAAGAAAGTGTACACAAGCTTTTCAGATCTCTAGTGTTACATTATCTGCTAGAAATGATGTCCATTATTTGGAATCAAGTCTTTCCATACACCCACAAGTGAATCATATTTTTGACACTCTCATATCTCGAAAAGAGACACCTTTTCGAATATGTTTGCAATAGTAAAATTCCAACGTGGTTTTAGTCACTCCCTACACATCTTGTAACTACTCCCATTTCTACAGCTCAGCTTAGCGCATATGATCGTTCCAATTTAAGTCGGAACTGAGCAGAAGTCGTAGAAAGACATATCCACCACTTTCTGCACCTGAGTTAGTGCAACAGTACTGTGTTTTAACCATTCGTTGGAAATGTGTGCAGTGTGGTACGTTTCCAAACTAGATACAAATACTACGGACCGAAGCAGATCCACGTCCATTCAAATCTATCAGCCCAACATGCTATCTAACATCGTTATTCTGCACCATCCAATAGAGAAAAATTACGAACTATAAAAGCTCCACTAACTTCACCTGATATAGAACTCACCTAGGCGCCATTGCTACCAGATACAAATACTACATACCGAAGCAGATCCGTGTCCATTCAAATCTATCAGCCCAACATGCTATCATCGTTATTCTGCACCATCCAACAGAGAAAAATTACGAACTTCATCCAATACAGAACTCACCTAGGCGCTATTGCTCATGCGGTGACGCATAGCTGCGATGTGGATCTGGCGTAGAGAGAGAATTGTCACAATGCTTCCCAGAATAGCATTCCTCCTGGCATTCCTAACGGGACACCCAATCCGTCATCGAATTTACCTGTCAATCTGCTACTGCTGCCTATGCGGGACGATCAATTGCAGAGGTCAGTTTAAGGTTTAATCACCTGTAATGTAGGATGATGACCGTATCCCACAGACTACACTGCAACTCGCAAGAGACGCATCCTGTGACACTGTGTTGTTGTTTGAAACATTGTTTTCTAACAGACTTTGTACACTGCCGTACACTTGTTTTTCTGCCACGACTTTGAGGTATGTCTCAGGTCCTAAACTGACATTAAGAATCTCTGATCAACGGCTTCTCACAGAAAACATGACATCGCACGGTGTAAATCATTTTGTTACTGCAACATGCGACACATGGTGGATGATTTTAAATAAAAGACAGTTTCAACATGAGGAAACTAGAAGAGTTTGGCTGCGTTGCGGTGAGTTTCCAAACTGCGACACATGGTGGATGATTTTAAATAAAAGACAGTTTCAACATGAGGAAACTAGAAGAGTTTGGCTGCGTTGCGGTGAGTTTACAAACTGATGTCCGAAAGTAATTGACGACCTCTACATTTAAACTCATCTGTCACAGTGACGGAATAGATGATGGCTCTGCGTTCCCTTTCGACTGATTCCTCATATCGCACTCATGTACGCTATCACTGTTTCGCTGCTAGCAACCCCCAGAAGTTGTCACCCATCCACAAAACTCATTTCCCAACTCAATGAAGCGATGTCAGTCATCATTATGTGGTAACCAACAGCGCACCGATGCACGGATGGGATCGAAAAGACACCGCCGGTGTACTGCAATAATAAGCAACACAATTGATAGCGTGAACAATTTTACCAATTTTACAGTAACTTCAACACCGGCCAATGATGTGACAGCATGTTTCCCCAGTTTCAGTATCATAGGTAAAGTGCCTCTTCTCTACTTTGCGAGTATCATTGCGAATGTACAAGGTGTTTCAAATATGACCGGTATATTTGAAACGGCAATAAAAACTAAACGAGCAGCGATAGAAATACACCGTTTGTTGCAATATGCTTGGGAAAACAGTACATTTTCAGGCGGACAAACTTTCGAAATTACAGTAGTTACAATTTTCAACAACAGATGGCGCTGCAAGTGATGTGAAAGATATAGAAGACAACGCAGTCTGTGGGTGCGCCATTCTGTACGTCGTCTTTCTGCTGTAAGCGTGTGCTGTTCACAACGTGCAAGTGTGCTGTAGACAACATGGTGTATTCCTTAGAACAGAGGATTTTTCTGGTGTTGGAATTCCACCGCCTAGAACACAGTGTTGTTGCAACAAGACGAAGTTTTCAACGGAGGTTTAATGTAACCAAAGGACCGAAAAGCGATACAATAAAGGATGTGTTTGAAAAATTTCAACGGACTGGGAATGTGACGGATGAACGTGCTGGAAAGGTAGGGCGACCGCGTATGGCAACCACAGAGGGCAACGCGCAGCTAGTGCAGCAGGTGATCCAACAGCGGCCTCGGGTTTCCGTTCGCCGTGTTGCAGCTGCGGTCCAAATGACGCCAACGTCCACGTATCGTCTCATGCGCCAGAGTTTACACCTCTATCCATACAAAATTCAAACGCGGCAACCCCTCAGCGCCGCTACCATTGCTGCACGAGAGACATTCGCTAACGATATAGTGCACAGGATTGATGACGGCGATATGCATGTGGGCAGCATTTGGTTTACTGACGAAGCTTATTTTTACCTGGACGGCTTCGTCAATAAACAGAACTGGCGCATATGGGGAACCGAAAAGCCCCATGTTGCAGTCCCATCGTCCCTGCATCCTCAAAAAGTACTGGTCTGGGCCGCCATTTCTTCCAAAGGAATCATTGGCCCATTTTTCAGATCCGAAACGATTACTGCATCACGCTATCTGGACATTCTTCGTGAATTTGTGGCGGTACAAACTGCCTTAGACGACACTGCGAACACCTCGTGGTTTATGCAAGATGGTGCCCGGCCACATCGCACGGCCGACGTCTTTAATTTCCTGAATGAATATTTCGATGATCGTGTGATTGCTTTGGGCTATCCGAAACATACAGGAGGCGGCGTGGATTGGCCTCCCTATTCGCCAGACATGAACCCCTGTGACTTCTTTCTGTGGGGACACTTGAAAGACCAGGTGTACCGCCAGAATCCAGAAACCATTGAACAGCTGAAGCAGTACATCTCATCTGCATGTGAAGCCATTCCGCCAGACACGTTGTCAAAGGTTTCGGGTAATTTCATTCAGAGACTATGCCATATTATTGCTACGCATGGTGGATATGTGGAAAATATCGTACTATAGAGTTTCTCAGACCGCAGCGCCATCTGTTGTTGAAAATTGTAACTACTGTAATTTCGAAAGTTTGTCTGCCTGAAAATGTACTGTTGTCCCAAGCATATTGCAACAAACGGTGTATTTGTATCGCTGCTCGTTTAGTTTTTATTGCCGTTTCAAATATACCGGTCATTTTTGATAGACCCTGTAGATAGATGGCTGCTCAGTACGTCAATTCACTGTTAATTCTCGAACACATAAATAATGAAAGTATACCAAACAGCACTCTACTTATTTCTGACACCTCGAAAATAGTGCTCAATATACGATCTATCTCTCTGTGTAAGAGTCACAGAGTATTCTCGCTGTCTTAGGGTAAAATTAGAGAGTGAAAGACCCTCCTCACACTGTCATTGACCAACCCGCCCTGCAGCACCGTTGCCGAATTAATCAGCAATGGATCGGAAGAAGACCGCTGCACTCCACGTCTCATGAATGAATGGAGCTTTCCGAGTACTAACCCATCCAAGTGCACGAGATTAAGAAGAATAAGAAACGAATGATTTTTATGCGCGATGGCGCTCCAGACGGATGGAGTTCGACGCCTTTTTTCGTAAATCAACCAAGCTATCAACTCTAAAGTATTGTTCTAGAGTTTAGGATCGGTACCTGGAATGTATTGGTAAGAGAGAACGTAAACTCACGCACTGCTAAGGCTACAACGTTCTGCACTTAAAACGGGCTATAATGTTAGATCGCCTGCGTTTCCAACCTACAGCCGTATGGAATGTAGCGCTGTTAATATTCCAATGTGAGAAATATATTTCAAGCGCATGACATACATCCTTTTTCCTGGTTTCTCTACGATAAACTATGTTATCGAACTGTAAAACAAAAAAACTACTTCGGTAAAACATTTTCTCTGCGGGATACGAGCACATTATAACTTTCCGGAGACGCCTAGTGTCCTCCGTTCACGTCCGATCACGGTTCAGAAATTATACGATGCCTGCATCAGGCCTTCATAAAATGATCGTTAGTAGCGGGGATACTTCCTAAAAGGAAACATATAAACGCTTAGCAGCAGCGTCCGACATGTGAGAATTACAAGTCATTCCGACACTAACTCTGTAAACAGCACATCTGTCAGACAAATGTGTACACAGGAATTGCAGCGCCTCACAAGCACCTATCGCTAACTTATTTATGACGCTGAAGTCTCGATTTTACACCCAAGATGCGACAGGGGGGATGGAGTATATAGCATAAATCAAAGTTCGTTTAGAGGAACGTATCAAGTTTCATCACAAATGAGATGGAAGTCCTCTGATGACCGACAGGTTTACTGTTAACGATCTTTAAACCACATACAGAACACGTGGCTGTATACGAGTATAACGCAGGCTATGTCACGCGTCTGTTGCATCCAGAGAGAATAGTGGAAAAGTTGACCTGCAGCAACTTCTCCTTCTCTAGAATGCATCAGTCAACCATTAAATCGTACCTCGTTACAGCTCCATCTCAATCGATCATCCCGTCCACTCTCTGTTAACCTTTAACGCAGATGCAAGTAAGTTTAGAGGTGAATGGTTCTGACTTCCTGAAAAGCATCAAATACAGTAGTCAACTCGCGTGTATCACTGGTACCTCAATAAATATACAGTACAATGCTGCCACAACGGAAAAAAATTGACTGCCTCCCTGATTCCCTTCGTTTCGATGTCGATGTTTTCTCGGATTCCTGTTGTTGCCGCATACTTGTTTCCATGTACAAATTGTTCGACGCGAACCAGAAGATACGCGAGTCCTTCCTCAATTTCCCCTCATTTCGGTGTATATTCGGTCAATTTATACCTATTCCCTCGTCATTTTTCGCAATTCTGTAAATTTTATATCGGATCTATCCATGAGATCATGACATCACCTCTCGTTCTGTGTTCTAAAATTGCTTGTAAATGTAGCACACTTGCGAACACCTAGCCCAAATGCACTGATCAGGAGGAGGAGGAGGAGATTAGTGTTTCACGTCCCGTCGACAACGAGGTCATTAGAGACGGAGCGCAAGCTCGGGTGAGGGAAGGATGGGGAAGGAAATCGGCCGTGCCCCTTTCAAAGGAACCATCCCGGCATTTGCCTGAAGCGATTTAGGGAAATCACGGAAAACCTAAATCAGGATGGCCGGAGACGGGATTGAACCGTCGTCCTCCCGAATGCGAGTCCAGTGTGCTAACCACTGTGCCACCTCGCTCGGTACTGATCAGGAGGCATAATATAGCACTGTACTCGACTGTATCCAGCGTTTGCTCTGTTTTCTGTATGTCTGTGTATATGTGTGCCTCGCAGACGTCTCCCAGGACCCAGTCCCCTCCGCTGGTGGGCCAAACTTCGAACGTAGAATACGTGCCCGCACGTAACGCGAGATTGGTTGCGCCCGAGTCACAAAGTAGGTAATTTGTTAGTTTGTCAGATGTGATAAAATTAATACAGCAATCATGTTATGGCACTAAGAACATTCTAAATGAGGTCCTTGACAACTGTGACCATGTGTTTGAACATACAGATCCGGAGCAGCATGATTCCCCTTTGATATTTGTTAAAATCTAAAACATTGGCTCAGCATGTAGCAAGTTATTAGTCAGAGATCTAAGTGCTGCTGGGCAAGTTGTGAATGCCATATTAGTAGAACATTATGCTACTAAAAGGGTACTTCATTTCTACGCAGGTCAGATGATCGCAAGTCGGCAAGAATGTGGGGAAAGTATAGCTCAGTGGGCCTCGAGGCTGGATACCTTGCAGCATCATTTCATGGAAGCAATCAGAGGTACCATGTGAGAATCGGAGCTACAAGGCAGCATTGCTCTCATTTGGAGATAAGGCTGAGCAGCGTTCATGCAAGGGATTTATGGAGTTATTAAACACGATTTTCCGAAACTCCTCCACCAAAAAAGACGAAGTAAATATTCGTGAATTCCAATCAAGAAAACTGCCAAGATGAGAAATATAGACCGCTACGGTCGCAGGTTCGAATCCTGCCTCGGGCATGGATGTGTGTGATGTCCTTAGGTTAGTTAGGTTTAATTAGTTCTAAGTTCTAGGCGACTGATGACCTTACAAGTTAAGTCGCATAGTGCTCAGAGCCATTTTTTTGAGAAACATAGGAGCAGATATTCACGGTGTCGCACAGCAGCTTAAATCACTTAATAAAGACTTCTGGTCCAGATTGTATACCAGTCTGGTTCCTTTCAGAGTATGCTGATACAATAGCTCCACATTTAGCAATTATATACAACCGCTCGCTCACAGAAAGGTCCGCACCTAAAGACTGGAAAATTGCTCAAGTCACACCAATACCCAAAAAGGGAAATTAGAGTAATCCGCTGAATTACAGGCCCAGATCACTAACGTCGATTTGCAGTAGACTTTTGGAACATATACTGCGTTCGAACATTATGTATTACCTCGAAGAAAACGATTTATTGACATATAGTTAGCACGAATTCCGAAAATATCGTTCCTGTGAAACACAACTAGCTCTTTATACTCATGAAGCAATGAGTGCTGTCGACAGGAATGTGAAATTGATTCCATACTTTTAGATTTCCAGAAGGCTTCCGACACCGTTCCTCACAAGCGTCTTCTAACCAAACTGTGTGCCTATGGAATATCGCCTCAGTTGTGCGACTGGATTCGTGATTTCCTGTCAGAAAGGTCACAGTTCGTAGTAATAGACGGAATGTCATCGAGTGAAACAGAAGTAATATCCGGCGTTCCCCAAGGAGGTGTTATAAGCTCTCTATGGTTCCTGATCTATATTAACGACATAGGAGACAATCTGAGTAGCCCTCTTAGATTTTTTGCAGATGATGCTGTCATTAACGGTCTTGTAAAGTCAACAGATGACCAAAACGAATTGCAAAATGATTTAGATACGATATCTGTATGGTGCGAAAAGTAGCAATTGGCCCTGAATAAAGAAAAGTGTGAAGTTATTCACATGAGTAAAAGAAATCCGCTAAATTTCGATTACGCGGTAAGTCTCCAAATCTGAAGGCTGCAAATTCAAATAAATACTTAGGGATTACAATTACAAATAACGTAAATTGGTACGATCACATAGATAGTGTTGTGGGTACAGCAAACCAAAGACTGCGATTCATTGCAGAAGACGTAAAAGGTGCAACAGATCTATGAAAGAGACTGCATACACCACGCTTGTCCGACCTGCTCTGGAGTTTTCTGTGCTGTGTGGGATTCGCATCAGCTGGGACTGCCGGATGACATCTAATAAGTTCAAAGAAGATTAGTTCGTTTTGTATTATCGCGAAATAGGGGAGACAGTGTCACAGACATGATACGGGAACTGGAGTGGCAATCATTAAAACAAAGGCGTTTTTCGTTGCGACGCGATCTTCTCATGAAATTTCAATCACCAGTTTTCTCCTCCGATTGCAAAAACGTTCTATTGGCACCCATCTACATAGGCAGAAATGATCATCACGATAAAATTAGAGAAATCAGGGCTCGCACAGAAAAATTTAAGTGCTCGTTTTTCCCCTGCGCCGTTCGAGAGTGGAACGGTAGAGAGACAGCCTGAAGGTGATTCATTGAACCCTCTGCCAGGCACTTTATTGTGAATAGCGGAGTAATCACGCAGACTTAGACGTTATAAAGTGGAGTCCGCTGGACTGTGATCATTGCTAGAGGAGCGAACCACCAGTAGTACTGAATCACTAGACAGTGGTGACATGGCCCTCAGATGTCGATGGTTCAACATCACATTCCGACATACGTCTCGGATGTTATACAGGTCGAACAAATGACGTGGTGCAAGGCAGCGCCGTTGGCTTACACAACGATAAAGACTGGTAGCGATTGTTGGAATTGGCAACGGTAACCACTGTTTTTGTACAGTTATTCCTGTTCTTGAATATACCTATAACGCTGTGTCCTTGACTTTCAAAAGATCCGTGTATTATCTTCAGCATCATTAGCTTACTTCTCTCAACGTATTGGTATTATCGGCCATTAGTCTTCTGTAGCAGTAAGTACAAATTAACCATGAATGTCTATCAAATATTGTTTCAGGAAACATAATGGTGCGCATAAAATACCTCTTTGGTTCAGTGTTGTCACATGTACTTGGTGATACTGAACTGATTCTTTTCATATAAGTTGATTAATTTTCCAGATTGTAAGTACTATGAGGTCTCAAATGGAAGGCGATAAAAAGGTGAAAGTGTAACGTTACTGTTTGTAACTGAAACTGCTGTAAATGCTGATTGTTTTTATCTTAAGTGAAATTATATTCATTTAGGTACTGAACTGGCAGACTCTTGAAGATATAAACGATTCCGAGAACTACTAATAAAGTTTCAAGAACTGGCTTTAAATGATGACTATAGGAATATACTACAACACCCTACATATCGCGCCCATAGGGATCGTGATGGTAAGATTAGATTAATTACAGCCACACAGAAGCATTTAAACAATTATTTTCCCTTCTCTCCTTACGTGAATGGAACGGGAAAAAGCCCTAATTACAGGTACAGTGAGACGTAGCCTCTGCCACGTACTTCACAGCCGTTCGCGGAATATAGATGTAGCTGTAGGTTAATAAAATTATTAGAAATCAGCTTCAGGCCAAGACGTGATGGTTGACTGACGGTGCGCTTGGTGACGAATAGTCGTATAAGTAGTTAATGTTCATAAAAGAGAAATTATTTTGTAACAAGTTAATTGGACTTTGAAAAAAGATGCTGGCTCGAGTTCTTTCGAATAATACAATAACTAAAACTTAAGGCGTTCGATAGTTGCGTCACCAAACAAGTCACTTCCAACTTAATTTAAACGGTCATAAATTAATTCGATATTTCTGTTGCAACAGGAGACTGAGAGATTTGTCGTTTTAAAAAATGAAAACAAGTTTGAACTACAACACTCCAATTATTACTAGCTTAATGATACATCGAGTACACTTACATCCTTGTCGTTCCAACGCCAGAACAAGAAGAAGAAGGAAACAATCTAGTGTCGCAATTTTCTCAGTAACTGAAGAATAAAGACTCTTTTAATACCAGTGTGTTACATGTATGAGTTTTTCTATGACTTTGCTTTTTTGTAAGTACTACCAAAAGAAATAGGTTTTTACTGTTCATTCAATGTAACTGGAGCAGTTTCACAAACATCTTAGCTGAAGTAATATTAGTAACTGCTACTTGGCAGCCCACAGGTGGGAATGTCACTTGACATAAGTATTATCATGTCCCTCTGGGACAATTCAGTTAGATACAAGAGTCCACTGTTGCGTCTTTATCAAAAGATATGTTACACAGCTCCCTTGATTGTTGAGACTAGTGTTCGTAAGTGTAACCTGGCTCCTTCTACCACTGTATTATGTATTCGGCACTTCAGTTTTTACCAAAACTCTGGAAAGGTACAATAATTATTAGTCACTTAGCGTAATTGATCATATAATATTCATGGTGAGAGAATTATTTGGTTGACGAATATTGGTTATCGTTCGAATGTGGCTTTGCGAAACGAATAGTGTCATTAGAATCTTTTCGCGGCGTGGTATTTACCTCCTTAATTAGTTACAGATCTGATTGAGTCTACTCTAGGCAATTAAAAATAATATCGTATTCTTAAAGTCTGGATTACGATATCAGTACTCAAGATCAAATTTAAAATGTTTGCCGACCTATTCAGGCGAAGTTCGCGGGAAACCTGTGCTAAAAGCCGGGAGAGGGGCTTCAGACTTAAACATCAGTCATAACTATGGGTAATGTGGATCTAGAGGTGCATGCCATATAAAGTTTGGAATTTATTTTTTATAACAAAATGAATTTAGTGTTCTTGAAGACCAGTGTAAGTATATGGTCTTTAGATAGAATTCATATGTCCCAAAGAAGATTACAGTGCCCGACCAATTTTGAATTTTATCTAGGACCAGTGAAGATACAGTTGTGTTCAACATGTTTCGTCTGAGAAAAAACAACAAAATTCTTTGTAGTTCCTTGGATAGTTTTTACAAAAACAGCATTTGTACGCATAAAGTAGTGGGTGAATTTTTCATTGCTCATAGAAGAGATGAGTACAGGTTTTACAAGAATCATGCACTTTTGTTAACATATGAACAAAGA
Source organism: Schistocerca nitens (assembly GCF_023898315.1). Lineage (NCBI taxonomy): Eukaryota > Metazoa > Arthropoda > Insecta > Orthoptera > Acrididae > Schistocerca > Schistocerca nitens. The sequence goes on from NC_064618.1 coordinate 617,400,563, forward strand.
GAAACACATGTGTATATGTTAGTACGATTGGTTTGAGAAGTTTGGACATTTTGAATGGTAGTTGCCGCCTTATGTCTTCGGAGATGAGATGAACTGGACGCTGGTTAGGGAGGAGGTGACTGGTTGTGAATGACAGAACCAACTGTACAAGAGTAGGGATTCGGACACCTTGTTCAATGAAGGGTTAGTTTTCGTATGCCTTAGGATAGACTGGTTTCATTTCAAGTAGACTGCGGGCAGCTCGTGAGATACAGATTACGTGAAACAGTTGTACGTTTGTCTCAATAATACGTAACGTAGGAATTACGTTACGTTGTTCTGAAATAAAAACCCTCATTGCCACATAAATAAAATTTAAAGAAGTACACAAACAATTAGCTAATTATTTTACTACATTAAATAGATCGATGATTTACTGGAGATTCTTTCTTCTTTTCTTTTGAGCTTGCAGGTCTGTTCACTGTCCATCGACCTGTGTATTTTGCATAGTGATTAAAATTACCGTCTGTTATTCATGACCTACAGTAGCAAAAATGTCATTGTCCATTACATGCAGTGGATGAGTCTCTTTGTCGGGCTTAGTTCAAAAATTGGCACAGCACATTTTACGTCAATAGTGGTTACGTTCCCAGCGTTCCGCTGCGACAATTAGGTAAAGTGCAGACGGTATTGTAGGTTGCAGCAAGCACGGATGCAGTGGCTGTTTACTGTTGGCTCACAATCACGAGGGTTGTGTGTGGTCGCTTACATAAACACTTCATTAAACTCATGTGGAGCCGAGGTGTCTCATTGGGTCACGGACGTGAATACGTATTTCTACAAACTTGAATAAGGTGAGTGAGAAATTCACTGTTTATTTATTTAGTTATTTATTTATGCACTAGACTTGATATCATGTCAACACTTGGTAGCATCACTCAGAGAAAGGACTTAAACGTTCACTTCGCAAAATTTAAATGCAAGCCATTCTACATGGAATTTGTAGCACCAAAGTCTTACATGTTTCATCTTATGTAAGCAGACGTATAATTATTGTCCCCGTGGATCACAGTTTTTCAAGATACAAAGCATAACCAAAATATTTACGTTGTATTTACATGCTTCATAGGAAACAAGAACTTTAATCCACAATGATCACATGCATTTATAAGAGTGTGACATTTTGGCCTGAACTTCATAGATATGTACACAGTAACAACTTATAATATTAACTGAAGGATTACGACATTATTGTTTATTTTTAAAGTATACGTCACTGTGTGTACTATACCTATATCAGAATACGAAACTTTGTTTAGCATGAAAGGAAAAGCAAACATAAACTAATGAATTACCGAAATAAACATTTCCTAGCTGTGAAACAGTGTCTATTCAATATTACATTGTTCAAAGTCCATATAGGTCTTGCGTTACTACTCCTAGATGTATGAACATCCACAGACATGAACTTGGAAATTTTTCGTAAATTATCATACGTATATACAAGACGGAAGAATCTTGAAAATGTGTACTTACTCTACTCCAAAATCCGTTCCATCACTGTATAGCAACAGGTTAATTTAACTGACATTATTGTGGTCGCCCCATCCGTGTCCTACATTTGAGGACATAATGAGGTCACTTTTAATTTGCCTAATTTGACATAACAGGGTGGCCGTCTTCCACCACCTCAACCATACTTTGATTCTAAGTGTGCCAATTCGCTTCAGCAGTGAAGTTTTCCTCTTCATGATTATCCTGGTATTATTTGCATTTGATTGACCATGATTTCTTAAAGTAGGATCACACCAATTCCGATGAGTATTTTACCACTGATATCCTCCTGTTAGCAAAGTTTCAGGGACCGTTCAACCGCCGTGTCTTCTTCTTTTATTTACGTTTGTCGGCCTCTGATTTCCTTCCACAGCGTTATTCATCGGAGGCCCTACCAGTGGTGCTAAACAACTGTCGTGGCAATCGTTCTACTCTGATTGTTAAAATGGTTACCCAATGGAGCTGACTGGCCCGTGCCGTTGATATTATTTATTTTAGAACCTTCAGGTATCAAGTCAACTGAGTCCAATATGGACATAAAATGCTCTATGTTTGTTCCAAGAACATTTATTAATATTGACTCTTAGTGGTAGTGCAACACATCTCGACGCGAGATTGGTTTATTTCAGTACTGTGTTTTGTTGAAATGGTTTTCGATGTCTTTACAAAACTACCTTGTCAGCTATGGAAGGACTCTGGATTAAAAACTTCTTTCCTGAGTCTTTCCTGCATACAGATAGGCAAATATTTGGAAGAAGATAGCATTTTCAAATTGTTCATATGACTGAAAACATTTTCTGTTGCCTATATTGCAGCTTCGCCCTGTATAAATCCTGTAGTAAAGCGCATTTTTTATATAAATCAGCCCATATCTTAGGTAAGAATCCTTTAAATAATTTTATGAAAACGATTTTTATCGGCTGAGACGATGTGGAACTGCCTATGCTGTAGCAGACTTTCGTGTAAAGAACAGATACCAGAGGAGAAGATGCCCCCATCCTGTACAATGCACAGTGTGGCGACGGACTGCTATGTATTGTCTCCGTGTATCCTGTCAAACTGACTTGGAATTTACAAGGATCGACATTCTTAATAACAAGGGGCGATGCATCACACACGATTTCTTTAACATGGTACAATTCACCCCTAATATAATTAATTTGTACAGCAACACTGTTATACAGCTCCAGTAAGACTCTGTTCTGGTTAGTTTAGTTTTACCATAAATCAGACTGCATTAATATTCTTGAAGCATCTCGTTCCGATGACGCTCCAGTGTTAGACTGTTGTACAGCAACTTTTAACTCAGAATCCAACTTTTTATTGCTCCGTGCTTATTTTTCAGATGTCAGTTTCGTAAATTCATGAGCAAAGTCCCGGCTCTGTACATCAAATTGTTCTTTTAATTTCAACTCCTGTTCAGAAGCCAAGTTATTTACTTAACTGCTGAGGAGTCCCTTTTAGGCTGGATTGTATCGAAACCCACTTGGTGTGTTAATTCTTTATAGCATCAGGAATCCCATGGTAGAAAGCCACTGATTCCAAAATTTGGGATCTTAGTGCATTCTGTGTGGACTGAATGGTGTCTAGGGTGGAGTGCGTGGCATCCTATTTGAATTGAACTCTGTCCAGTTTGGACTGATAAGTGTCTTGTTTTGACGATAAGCAATCGAAATTCGTCTTCACGGATGGTTCTATTTTTTTTATACAGCTCCACACATGGTCCCAGTGGCTAGTTTGTGAAGAAATTCCCCACCTTCTGCTTGTGATTATATATCGTCAGTTGAAGGTTCTACGTTACCGGCTGGCAGGTTGGCTAATTCGCTTCCATCGGCATGTGATTCATGATCGCTGTTTGCTACAGATTCCATATTTATAATTTTACCTAGTTTTATCCTGCCTCAGACGACTGAAACTGTTTTAATAAACATTTCTTACGTGTTTTAAGAACTACTGACGGCCTTGGGAGAGCCAGTCCTGACAAAACTCTACCATCTGGTGAGCAAGATGTATGAAACAGGCGAAATACCGTCAGACTTCAAGAAGAATATAATAATTCCAATCCCAAAGAAAGCAGGTGTTGACAGATGTGAAAATTACCGGAATATTAGTTTAATAAGTCACAGCTGCAAAATACTAACACGAATTCTTTACAGACGAATGGAAAAACTAATAGAAGCCAACCTCGGGGAAGATCAGTTTGGATTCCGTAGAAACACTGGAACACGTGAGGCAATACTGACCTTACGACTTATCTTAGAAGAAAGATTAAGGAAAGGCAAACCTACGTTTCTAGCATTTGTAGACTTAGAGAAAGCTTTTGATAATGTTGATTAGAATACTCTCTTTCAAATTCTGAAGGTGGCAAGAGTAAAATACAGGGAGCGAAAGGCTATTTACACTTTGTACAGAAAGCAGATGGCAGTTATAAGAGTCGAGGGGCATGAAAGGGAAGCAGTGGTTGGGAAAGGAGTGAGACAGGGTTGTAGCCTCTCCCCGATGTTATTCAATCTGTATATTGAGCAAGCAGTAAAGGAAACAAACGAAAAATTCGGAGTAGGTATTAAAATTCATGGAGAAGAAGTAAAAACCTTGAGGTTCGCCGATGACATTGTAATTCTGTCAGAGACAGCAAAGGACTTGGAAGAGCAGTTGAACGGAATGGACAGTGCCTTGAAAGGAGGATATAAGATGAACATCAACAAAAGCAAAACGAGGATAATGGAATGTAGTCAAATTAAATCAGGTGATGCTGAGGGAATTAGATTAGGAAATGAGACACTTAAAGTAGTAAAGGAGTTTTGCTATTTAGGGAACAAAATAACTGATGATGGTCGAAGTAGAGAGGATATAAAATGTAGACTGGCAATGGCAAGGAAAGCGTTTCTGATGAAGAGAAATTTGTTAACATCGAGTATAGATTTAAGTGTCAGGAAGTCGTTTCTGAAAGTATTTGTATGGAGTGTAGCCATGTATGGAAGTGAAACATGGACGATAAATAGTTTGGACAAGAAGAGAATAGAAGCTTTCGAAATGTGGTGCTACAGAAGAATGCTGAAGATTAGATGGGTAGATCACATAACTAATGAGGAAGTACTGAATAGGATTGGGGAGAAGTTTGTGGCACAACTTGACCAGAAGACGGGATCGGTTGGTAGGACATGTTCTGGGGCATCAAGGGATCACCAATTTAGTTTTGGAGGGCAGCGTGGAGGGTAAATATCGTAGAGGGAGACCAAGAGATGAATACACTAAGCAGATTCAGAAGGATGTAGGTTGCAGTAGGTACTGGGAGATGAAGAAGCTTGCACAGGATAGAGTAGCATGGAGAGCTGCATCAAACCAGTCTCAGGACTGAAGACCACAACAACAACGTGTTTTAAACAGCGATATACGAGTAACACTGACTCAAAGCGTGAATTTTCAGCAAGAAATTGTCGACATCCAGAAACAAGATACTAGCGCTATTCGATATGGTCCGCTTTGTGCGAAAAGTCAGTCATATTGTTGAAATTAATTTCATTAATAATGTAATAAACATATTTGAACACTAAGTATGAGGTAAAACATAGGCCGCTACATATGTATCCAACTGATAAAACTTTATGACACACATGGACAGAGGGATAAATGATGACATACTTACATTATGTTTGGTTGTGCGGTTTAGGTTCATCAGCAGAACTATCTGTATTGGAAAATTTTATTTGGACAATTTAATGCATTTTTAACGTTTCTCTTTTTTGTATTTATTGCTACTTGCTTCGTTTTACGTGTCAGGTCATCTCGTAGGACATATTCGTGAAACATGAAAAAGAAGAAAATACATTTATCTGTAAGCCACTGAACACTTTTGTACAACCAATGAAAATTTATACTGGGAGAACTGTGGCATAAGTTAAAGCTGAAGAAAAAAACGATAGAGACGATTTCACTTGTCTTTGCACTTTTATTTTGTCTTTCCTTGATGCTAGCCTGTACAGAGCAGATGTAAGTTCAGCTGAGTGTAAGTTTACTTGTTTAATAATTATCTATTTCATCATAATTAGTCGAGTTCATTATTTCACAAGGACAATAATCCTGTATGCATATCATTTATCCAATTTATAATGTATTTTAAATGTGTTTCAGTGGAAAAATATGAGAGGCTGGCGGCGGATTGTTCGGAGGCAGACGACCGAACACTTTCCGTGTTTTTTCGTTAACTGGTTTACAAAAGAAAGGCAGAACCCCCGTGAGATATTTTATATAATTATTTCCCTTGATGTACATAACATTTCGTTGTGAGAATGGTGCGGGTCTCATCGGTTACCGCTTTCGAAAAATGACGCCCGCCAGCCCGCTTATTGACCTAATGCAGTCCTATTCATAAGAAAACGTTCTGATGATGTACCGTTGTAAGGTAATGTTTGTTAAAACAAGAGAAGTTTCAAAGAGCTGCACAGCATGATAGTGTCTAAATAAATTTTCCATCATCAGTGTGAGGAAAAAAAAAGATAGAGACGATTTCACTTGTCTTTCCCTTTAAGAAACCTTTCCAGCGAATATTTCACTGATGGACAGGAGGTAACGTCATATCTGGCGCCCAACGTGGGCGTGATTACATAATGTGTTATTTCTGTTTCATGCAAGACAATCAGATACCGAGCAATAATCCATGTTGTCTGAAGAGTGATCAGAGAGAGCCTCTGTATTACCAAAATAAAATAACAGTATTTGAAAAAGGAATTTTTATTGTAACGGGAAGCAGTGACACTTCGCAGCAAAATAAAGATTTGTTTGTTTGCTTACATTTCATGTGTCACGATTTTTTCAAACAGATCCTTGAACAGTTCATTACTCATGTTCAATCATTACAAGGCTTGTTTTAAAAGTAAGCTAAAAATACGCAAATTATATTGTTGCGAAAGAGTGTGCTCAAGATGTCGGCTTAAAAGCAGCGCGAATGCAAGATGGATAGAAGACGAGTTTCTGCTCTTTCAAGAAGTAGCATCCATCATGCTTAATTGTACGCTGAGATAAATTTGTTGTGAGTAATGGTAACGTTTATTATTTATATCATAAGACAATTAATTTTAAATGACAGTGATTATTGTATGGCATGATGAAGATTGAAAAGAGAGTCCCAATGAGTATTATAGACGAGATAAATACTGAATCTGATGCCGTGATGCCGATCCGGCGACAGAGGATATGAATCCTACCATTTCTGAAACACAATTAAATTTGCAATCATCACCTAGTGAGGAAATGCCAGAAGCTAATGAAAATGTAGATCAGTTTACAAATTTTAATTGAAAGATAGCAGCCATGATTAATCCATGTGATAAATATTTATCCTTTAGAATTGATGCACGTGAGAAAGAACTTGCCACGCAAATGAAGACTGCAATTACAGAGTGTGAACAGAGTCACGCGAATTTCTGCTCAGGTAAATACTGCCCTGGTGGAAAGTGACAAAGAAGTAGCCACGCGAATTTATGCTCAGATGAACACTACACTTACAGAGGGCGATAGAGGGTCAGCAGAATGATTAGATACCAGCATTTCAAATATTTCAACTAAAATTTCTGGTTTAAAGAAAACTTATGAGGCCGCACCTGACGCTGTAAATAAATTAGCATTTGCTCTTCAGATACTGCAGACAACTCAGACACAAATGAGAGTACAGTGCGGGAACTGACGCAGAGGTTTGAAAATTTGCTGCTTGAATAAAGGAGAGTGGCTAGATGCTCAAGGACAAAGATTTTGTAATGAATCTGCTAAATGGTTAGATGAAAAGGACAAACTTGTTAATGGAGTTAGAACATATAAAAAAATGTGACACACTGTGATATTCCCCTATGGCGCGACAGCATTTCTGATCATCTCACTCACCTATATCGCGAGGCCGCGCCTACAAAAGGAGCGCTACATGTTGGGTCACCAGGTCTACTTGACCCATGAAATGTATAAGGCAACTAGTCCTTACCATCGATATTATCGTGATGAGGCAGGGCAAGTTAGTCCATAAATAGAATAGAATACTGAATCGATGGGGTGGCACCCACCTTCATGGCGATACATTTTGAAGAAAGTTTATTGAAGCATCGCCAATTCCAGGTATTGTCACCGTAAATGATGTCTCCACACCCAGCTGTTTTTAGGGACGTGCTGCCCAAGTCTTGGAGCGAAAGGCATATGATTCTTTTCCCACAGCAAATATGCAGGGTCGGGCAGTCTTAAGGGCGACTGAAACTGCTGACAATTGCTTGACGTACGATCAGTTTGAGGAAGTATTCCTGGTCAAGTACTGGTCAGGATGTGTGCAAGAACCAGTTAGGAAAGAGGTTTTTAACGGGGAAACATACAATCCAAAGCAGGTAGCTTGAGGAAATAATTCGAGCGATACGTTAACAAAACTCGCTACTGGGGGCGATCCTGTGACCCATAAAGATGTGTTGCGAATTTTGAAGGGTAAATTACCAACAACATTTGCAAAAAGTTAATTACTATACCAACCCATATTTCGGAGAATTCTTGTCTGTCCTGGAGTCCCTAGAAATGATCCAGGAGTATTTTTCAGTGTGGTAATGACAACTGTGGCATGCAGTCTCTGAATTCTAATGGGCATGACAACAATCACGTGCGCGGCAACGGATATTTCGGCAACTTCCCAGCGCCGCAGCCCGGATCTACAAATCAAAATAGTAATATGAACATTCAGAGCTCGCCGCATTTTACCAGTGTCCAAGGAATAACAACAGCAAGTTCAATCCAGGTTATCATGCAAACTGAAGTGGACCCCACCATAACCAATGGCAATCAAATTATGGAAACCCCTGGTACCCAAACACAGGAAATCCACCAATAACACAACTTTCTAAGCATGATAACAGACTGTTGACCAATGTGGGACCTTCCTCGAATTGGCCACGGCGGGAAGATTATACAGTTCGTATTACTGTGATGGCAGAGGACCGCCCCTCAACAAAGAACGAAATGATAATCTAGACGCATCCTCATCGCACTCCCTGATGACAGTCATAGGATGGGATGCAGGCACCATTACCACTGAGTAATTTTACATGTCGCCCTATAATGTGAACATCAATATTAGGCAAGAGCTTTGTGATGATTTTGAGTTGCGCGCAGAATCTGCACAACTAGCGCAGGTGGCGGTTAATGCCCCTGTGGGCGGAATTCCGACCACCGTTAACGTCATGTAGGTGATAGAATGAATTCTTTGCTGGTATGTGCGTTAAGAAAATTACCGAGACTCTGCCAGTATCTGGTGTTACTGGTTCCAGAGGCCAGAGGTCAAAGGGTGGATAAGGGAGCACAGATTAATGTTGAACTTGGGGGCGGATTCATTAGTTGCACGTTTCTTGTCGTGAAGGGCTTAACTGTGAATTGCTTGGTGGGCGTTGACTTCCTGCGCGGAAGAAACGCAAAGATCAACCTTCCAAGCATACAGCGCCATTTGATAGTGGATGGTAGAAATATTGATTAAAAATTGGTGGGCATTGACTTCCTGCGCGGAAGAAACGCAAAAATCAACCTTCCAAGCAGACAGCGCCATTTGATAGTGGATGGTAGAAATATTGATTAAAAATTAAATAAAAACCAAGTCATATTACGGCAGATTCTGAAAGATCTCTGTTGGATTCCTTTCATGTTAATTTCTTAAATCTGTTGTCATTTACGGCATAAATTCCTCTTCTAAATTTACTGTGGCGTTTCTGACTATCTGGGAGGAGACTGAGTAGTGGAACGTGTTACTTTTACACATAAACAAGAACGATCTGTCACAGTACTACACTTTAAAACACAGTTTATATGTAATTCATGTCACACAGTCTCATACGGAACCTACATCCGCTTTCTTTTATATACTGTATAAGATAAGATACTGTCATCCCCTTTCCCTTCTGTGTGAGAGGATGAATGACCAAATGTGTTTGTAGTTGCATGCTTGAGGGTAGCAGACAAGCCTGTCTGCTAGAGAATAGTAGGACCAACGTCGGAACAGGTAGCTACGCTTTCTAAAAGCAGAGAGGTTTCTATTCTTAGTATGGTCCTGTCCGTCCCTTGTCATGTTGGTATAGGAAGCTGCCTCTCTGGCCACTTCCGTTTGTATTTGTGAGCCACCCTCAGGAAGGGACCACGGCAGTCTGTCCGTGGCGAGCGTCTGAAGTGGTAAGATCTCCGGCTAAGCGCGTGTTGGCTAAGTTTGTATGACAATGGATTTCTTAAGTTCAGCCTAACTGAAAATTTAATCACCTTTATTTCAGGTTTAGCTCTAAAATATCTAATGTTATCTTAAATTGCAACGCAGTGTAATTCGAGTGTGAAGTTCAGAATATATTCCGGTAGTTGCTTTGTCACTACTTTGTGAGTAAAGTGGAACCACGTGTTGATCAGTAACTCTAACCAAGTTCATCAGTCTTAAATGCGAATGTGCGTGAGATTATAACGTCTCGTCTTGACAATATTTTTCAATATAGCAACTTTTCTTTATGTTCAACCCACGTGGGGTGTACTTTGAGAGACCAGTACCACGTGCTTATACAATTGTTTGACCCATCAGGTTAATAGTAAGACGTTAGTAACCAGTTCGAGGTTTTTCTTTTGTAAACTGCTTTTCGATCTAATTTATTTTAATTATCAAAATTATTGTGGAGTTACACTCTTTGTGTAAACCAAGTTGACCACGTGAAGCATGTGGTGTAATCATCAAAGTAGCTCTCAGCTATTCTTTTTGGGAAGATTTCGCAGAGTGTTAGTATGAATTTAGTATACCAGTGTGTGGTAATTACATGACGGACAGGATTGTGCTACGAACGTAACTTCTTTTGGTGAAAATTGAATCGGTTGGTTGTGGTTAATTTCCTCTTGCATATGTTTCAACATTCTTCGTGTGTTATTTTATGAACGCAGTGTTGTATGCAGTCTCCCAATCTTGGCTCCATATTTGATGTGTTCTGTAAGATTACAAACTCACATTTTCACAATCCTAAATAAGGCACCAGTTTAGTTATGAATCAAGATTAATATGCTCAAATTTCAATGATCAATGTTAAAATAAATTTCCAAATATAAACTGATTTATTTATTTTTATTGAAATTCTCTTTTTATATATATATATATATATATATATATATATATATATATATATATATATATATATATATATATATCACCGGTTGTCGTATGACTATTAAAAGATTATAATTAATGTTAGTCTGGTTGGGAATTTGGTAAGCTAGACTGGATACCTGGTGAAACAGTTGCTCAGTAATGCAAGGTTATCTTCCCCAGACAGCTCACAGCTTTTAACCCACTTTTATGGTCTTGTCTAGCAGCACCGATTTCATAGCAAATTAAAGCAACAACGTTACAATTCTGTCAAGGAATTAGAGTAAAAATCATTAAATCTTTGGTTCTGTGCACGCACAATCACCCTTATTATCGAGTACTGCACCTGTTTCTCGAAACTGTGGAGACATGAAGTGTAACCCTGCCCACATATAAGAGAAAATCAAGGAGTCTAAAAATTTGTCAGAAGAACGGAGACTAAAATTAGCAAGTTTATTATTTATTCGAATAACTCTTTTGGAGGGTGCGATAAATGAACTTTGGTTTTGCTTCTTTGCTTTCAATTTTCGTTGCTTCCAGGGTTCCTTCATTCTTCGAGAGAGTCGTTCCTTTTCTTCCTGGGACCAATTTTTTTCCTGTTTCAGATCTCTTTCTTTCGTGGAATCTTGCCTTTTGTGTTGCTTCTCTAAGACGTATTCTCTTATATATTGTGTCCATTCTAATTACAGTATTTTGCGTATCTTTGTCAATTTCGTGAACCATGTGAGTTTGGATTTGTAGCTGTTTAGTAAGTTGAAGATCTGGTCTGTTACTATCCGTTAGGTATTTTTGTCCATAAAACTGTAATCTTTTTCTTATTACATCAGTAAGCTTTTCCATTTTCAAATACAGCTCTATAGTTGGTCTTAATTTGTATTCAGTATTACTATTAATTCTAGGTCTCAGTATTTTCCTTAGAATTCTTCTTTCAGCTTTTTCTAGTTTTTCGAGATCCCCAGATTCTGCTAGTTTGAGTGTTTCTGCTGTTTGATTGTGTCTTAGTTTTGCGTTCCAGGACAGAGGTTTTTTTGTTATGTTTGGTCATATGGAACGCCCTATCCATTTTACGTATTCTGTTTTCTATGGCTATCATTTCTTTTGTGTTGCTCGTATTCCATTCTGTTAGGTATTTAAAAGATATGTTTTAGATATTGTGTTGTTATGATTTTTGGGATCAGGAAAGGGATAACTGATATTTCAGATGAGTGTGCTTTTTCAAAAGATGTTTCTAGTCCTATTTTTTCTGCTTATTTCAGTAGTTCTGTGATTTGTTCTTTAACACTATCCAATGAGTTAGTAATTAAATTCCTGTCACCTACAAAAGCTAGACAACCTATAGTGATTTTACTTGCTTTTCTTCCTCGTTTAACACCCTTAGTATTGATGGAGTTTCTCCATTCTCTCATTACCCCCTCTAATGCGCAGTTGAGCAGTAGGATTGATAAATCATCTCCCTGTCTTATTCTTAATTTTTTTTCAAAAGATTTTAACACTTTTCCTGTAATTTTTACCTTTGATGTTCTGCTTGTTAAAGTTCCTTTCATTATGTTTCATTGTCGAATCTGAATTCCTTTATAAAGCTGAGTAGTACATTTATATGAAGTGAGTCATGTGACTTTTAAAAAATCAAAAAGCGCTATTATATATTTCGAGTTACTGATGTTCTTTAGATTTAGTATCTACTCTGCACAAGACCTTCCCATCCTATAGCCTGCTTTATATTTTCCTACTTGTGAGTTGAGTATTCTTTCAGCTCTCTTTAAAGGTGCCATAGAGAAGATCATATACACTCAGGTGACAAAAGAATGCGACAGCGCTATGTACATATGCAAATGGCGGTGGTACGCGTCCACAAGGTACGAAAGGGCAGCATATTGACGGAGCTGTCATCTGTGCTCAAGTGATTCATGTAACAAGGTTTCCGATATGTTTATGACCGTGCGAAAGGAATTGACGGATTTTGAACGTGAAGTGGCGGTTGGAGCTAAACACATGGGTCATTCCATTTCAGAAATCGTTAGGGAATTCAACATTCCGCGATTCACAGTGACAAGAGTGTGTCGAGAATACCACATTTCAGGCATTACCTCTCATCGCGGACGACGCAGTGGCCGACGGCAGCGGAATTTGTGTAGAGTTGTCATTGCTAACAGAAAAGCGTGCGTGAAATAATCGCAGAAATCAATTTGAGACGTACGACGAACGTATCCATTTGGACCGTGCGCCGAAATTTGTTGTTAATGGGCTATGGCAGCAGAAGACCGACGCGAGTGTCTTTGCTGGCGTAGTAACATCACCTGCAGCGCCTCTCCTGGGCATCATTGGACCCTAGGCGACTGAAAAACCGTGGACTGGTCAAATGAGCTCCGATTTTAATTGGAAAGATCTGATGTTATCGTTCGAGTATGGCGTGGAACCCACGAAGCCATGGATCCAAGTTGTCAACAATTGCAATTGCAATTTGGTGGTGGCTCCATATGACATGGGCTGTGTTTACATGGAACAGACTGGGTCCTCGTCACGTTCGGTTAATAGGAGACCATTTGCAGCTATTCATGGACTTCACCGTCTCAAACAACGATGGAATTTTTTGGACGACAGTTGCCTTGTCACCGGACCACAGTTGTTCGGAGCTGGTTTGAAGACAATTCTGGACGATTCGAACGAATGATTTGGCCAATGATTTGGGCATCCAGATCGCCCGGCATGAATCCCGCTGAAAGTTTATGGGACATAATGGAGAAGCCAGTTCGGGCACAAAATACTGCCTGTGCAACACTTTCTTAATTATGGGCAGCTGTAGAGGTAGCATGACTCAATATTTCTGCAGGGTAGTTTCAACGACTTGTTGAGTCTATGCTACGTCGAGTTGCTGCACTACAATGGACAAAAGGAGGTCCGACACGCTGTTAGGTGTCCCATGGGTTTTGTCACCTCAGAGCATGTCACTGACAGAGAAATCCTATGATTGTTAGGACCAATTTTCTTTCTTTATTATATAGCTGATGTGTTAATGCCCATGTGTATTTTGATGGTGAGCTATTTGTTGTCCAAATTTCACTAATGATTTGTGTTAGACGTAGAATAATATTGTCTTTCGAATGTTTCAACATTTCAGCAAGTAAACTGGCTTCTCCTGATGTTTTATTTTTATTCTTTTATGATTTCCTTTATTTTTGATGGCTTTGAATCTGCTTATATTTGGATTACGTTATCAAATTCAAATTCTTCCTTTGGTGGATCACGGTTGTGTAGTTCCTTGAAACAGTCCACAAGTGTACTCCAGTGCTGTCTTCTGTGTTTTTGGATCTATAAACTGTAAGGTTGTTGGTGGGTACTTCCTTAAACTATTTTTGAATTTTTTATGGAAGTTCCTTTCGTCATTCTGCCTACTATGAGTTTCAATTGAAGTTAGTTGACCTATATGCTGTACTCGGACATTTTTGAGACCTTTTGATGCACGTTTCCGTGCTTCTCTTAAATATTTCCTGTTCTTATCATTTTTATTTACATTGCAGATATTCCAAGCTCGTTTCCTCTGTATGGTTAATTCGTCAAAACCATCTTTCCACTAGCCATGTTTCCATTTCTTTTTAAGAGGAGTAGTTTCGTCTGCAGTCTGAATAATGTCTTTCTGAAGTTGTTCCCAACATTTAGATATTCTTTTGGCAACTGAATTTTGTAATCGTTTTTCTAGGTGTCTTCTTTATGTTAGAGTTTTAGGGTTGGTGTTGGTTCTTTTTTCCAAATGTTGGTCTAACCTTTAATTTAATCGTGGGTAGGTAATGATCTGAATCTAGACCTGCGCTCTTGGTAACTGTTACATTGAGTATCTCCATTGCAGAGAGTCTAATTATAGAAATGTGAATGAGTTAGTTTTCACCACAAATCGGATTTGGTGATACCTACGTAGTTTGTTTTCTAGGAAGTTCTTTGAAAAATGTAGGTTTTAGTACTGTTATGCTATCCACAAAGGATTAAGAGTCCTCCCCCTTTTGCGTTGGTTGTTTTCAGCGCAGGGAATTTTCCTACTACTGATCTATGGTGACGTTCTTTGCCAATTTGTGCTTTAAAGTCTCCAAGTAGTAATACTGTGTTTTTGATGGAATGTGATCTAGGATGTTTGACAAAGGTTGCCTAAAATTTTCTGTTTGCTCTTTTTGTGTTTCGTTTTTCTCATTTGTTGGTGCATGTATATTTAAAATAGTGTAAACCTTGTCTAATGATTTAAATTTTAATGTGGGAAGTCTTTCATTAATTGTTTTAAATTCTATTGTTAAGTGTAATATGTTTCGTTTACACGTAAACTTGTTCCAAATTCTGGTTTATTATTGCATTTGCTAATATCTTCTCCAGTAGACTAGGAGTAATAAAAGAACGGCAGTATCATATGGAGGTGGGCCCCATAAAACTTATTGTTGAAGAACGTATTCCATCCTGTGGTCTAGAAGGAGACCATAAAAACACATATTCAAAAGATGTTGCAATGGGATATTATAGAGCCATCGTTATCACCTTATAGCAGCCCTCTGTTAGCTGTGCCGATGTCTGGAGGAGCGATTCCTTTTCTGGTTGTAACATCCATAAACAAAATTATAGTTCCAGTGGGGCTAGTTCAGAGATCGTAGAAGAACAAATTCAATTAAAGGGAGTACAATTACTGTCCACTATAGATTTGCAATTTCCTACTGTCAGATGAGTTTAATGGAGGATTCTCGCAAGTACACTGCCTTTATTCTCGGAGGGAGGTCATGCCAATTTAAGGTGTTGGCCTTGGCCTAAATATGAGCTCTTGGTTCTTCATAATGCCACTACAACTATTAGGCAAAGTTACAGTATATGTAGACGACTTACTAATAGCCACTGCAACTTAGGAAGAACATATTAAACTGATAGAGTAAGTGGTAGAGAAATTCTCAGTTAGTGGAGTCACTGCTAACTTGGAGAAATTGAAGTTTGCAAAGGATAAGGTTATGTTCCTGGATCACATCATCTTGCTGACAGGAGCTGTACCTGATCCTGAAAACATCAAAGCCATTGAGCCATTGAGAATTTGCCTCCTTAAAAAAAAAAAAAAATTAAAAGCATTTCTGTGGCTTGCTTAATTTTTTAGAAGTTTTGTTCCCAATCATTTATCAAACAGTGTACATTTGCTAAATCTACTGAATAAAAAGGCTGCTTAATTCTGATCTGAAAACTATCAGGAAGACTTTAACAAGATTAAATGAGCTTCAGGAATTTTGCACCACCCCGAGACGCAGAAAGATTTCTGCATCGTATCCGCTGCCTCATGCTGTGGATAGGATACTTGTTTATTCCAGGTAATAGAAAGGGTTGGAGTAGTGGACGTAATAATCATTAGTTTTGGTAGCAAAGAACTTACAGAATGTGAAAGATCATATTTCACAACGGATTTGCCGGCCGCGGTGGTCTCGCGGTTCTAGGCGCGCAGTCCGGAACCGTGCGACTGCTACGGTCGCAGGTTCGAATCCTGCCTCGGGCATGGATGTGTGTGATGTCGTTAGGTTAGTTAGGTTTAAGTAGTTCTAAGTTCTAGGGGACTAATGACCACAGCAGTTGAGTCCCATAGTGCTCAGAGCCATTTGAACCACAACGGATTTAGAGGCTTTGGCGTTGCATGTTCATCCAAAAAGTTTAATTTTTACATACGTGGCAGGGATACAAGCGTTTTTTTGTGACTATGAAGCTCTAAGCATTTTAGTAAGTTGTGAACTTCTTCGTTCGAGACTTGGTCGGTGGTCACATTTACAAGAATATGATTACAAGACAGTTGACATCAAAGGCAAAGATAATGTGATAGCAGGTGCAGTGTTCAGACTTCCTCAAGGATTGACTCAGTACTCGGATTTGATTGAGCCGCTGTCCGATTTTCAAGTATTACTAATGAAACATCCTGTACATTGATATTATTAACTTGAGGCTTGCTGGGATATGGGGGCTTTACAGGACACAGAGCCAAGTTGTTGGAAATTCAAGCAGCTAATGGCACAAAATCCACGTCACAAAATAAACTCAATACTGCAAAATACGTAATAATGTTTTGTTCCACTGGCAAACGCCACACTCAAATATAACGTGCATCGACATGTGCTACAGTTGCTACGAACTTGAGTTCTCTGCGAGAAAGCGAAACCTACTAATATATCAATCTAGGTAGATTTGCATAGGATATTAACCTCTAAAGAAGGAGAAATCGTGTCTATCTACGTCGCTGGACTTTTGCCCCAGGCTAGAGAGGGTGTAAAATACACTGCGGCTCTACATGATTTGTTCTCCCAATATGTCAAACTGTACGTCACTGAAACTGCAACAGTAACCAATACAATCAAATGGTTCAAGGAAGACTATCTTAATTTATTTGGAAAAAACATAGCCCATACTTTCTGATAACGCCCCGAGGTTTACTTCCAAGGCATGGAAATCTTTTTTACAACAGCGACAAATCAGACAAATTTTGATGTCGAGGTCTTACTCAGAATCCAGTCACACAGAGGAGTTTTCAGAGGGTTCAGTCATTTCTTAGGGACTTACGTCTGACATCGTCAGACTCAATAGGTTGAATTTTAGCCCCCTTTGAACAGATAGTTAGCAGTTTTCAAATAACCTAGGGGAACGCAGTCGGGTGACGTTGAAAGCCGCCGATATTTCGAGAGGAACGCACACTGCCATTTTCAAGGTATAACTTGCGATGAGAAATATCGTCGGTTGTCGAAGACGTCATTCGGCAGTTATGCCTTGAAAATTGCAGTGTGTGCTCCTGTCAAAATATCGGCGGTTATCGACGACGTCACCCTCCTGCATTCCTATGAGTTATTTGAACATTGTATTTGCCGGGAGACTCAGGTTTCAGAGAGCTAATAATTTGACATGCAACCCCACATATCATGACCGCTGAAGTCATGCGTAAGTCCTCTCCTGCACATACCTAGGTGTGACGTATCAGGAGAAGATAGAATACGTCAAACCCTCATTTCGCTAACAGCCTCCGTGCGTTTGCGAAGTCCGCCTATGACAAAAAGCTGGGACGAATTTAGAACTTTCAAACCGGACCGAGAACACCCTACAAGCCCTCACTTCCACATAAAAAGAACAATAAGTGGCAGTCGTTATACACTGGCTGTACAAGATTATCAGAATACCACTGTGATGAACACTCGAGTGATTTCTAACCACTAATACGCTACATGCTTCAGTGTGAACAGCGAAAGACAATGTATAAGAATGTTACGCGTTTAAGCCAGCAAACAGGGTCACCAACTTATAGTTAGTAAAACGAATAAGTCCCCATCTGATTCAGCTTGCACAGGTGTATATATGTGTAAATTAAAATTTCCTCGTAAAAGAATCTACTAAACTGATTTTAAGACAGGGCAGCGTAACATGTCAAACCATTAAGTAACACTGATACTCCTCGTACAATTGTCTCATGAATTCCTTGACGATCTTTTTGAAGACCATCAAGCTCTAAAAAGTTATACCAATTTTGTCATTAGCTTACTTGACATCTAAGAGCTTACTCAAGTTATATTTCTGTGATTTACCATGGTTATAAAGACTCTAATGAAACATATGTCAAACATTTTTATTTCTTATTCCACAAAGAGTGGCCTCTTACTAAATAATGTTACGTTGAGAGATGATTACCACTGCTGCAGTTCAATGCCTGAAGTGTACACTGCAAGCATGCTCCAAGCATTCAAGGGGGCAATGAAGTGTTTACTTTTATTCTTATTGTCTAACTGATGACCATAATGATCCATTATAGAAGATAGGTAATGTACCATTTTATATATCTGATAAAATGTGTCATTATCCATAAAGGGTGAACACTTTTGTAAAACATTTGTATTCAGAGAATCTACCAGACCTGTAGCATAAGTTAGAGCAATATAGCTGAGAAAAAAAAAAAAAAAAAAACAGAGACGATTCCAATTGTCTTCGCACTTCCAATTTGTCTTTCCTTGACGGTTGCGGGTACACAACAAAAGTAAGTTCCCAGAATGAGATTTTCACTCTGCAGCGGAGTGTGCGCTGATATGAAAGTTCCTGGCAGATTAAAACTGTGTGCCGGACCGAGACTCGAACTCGGGACCTTTGCCTTTCGCGGGCAAGTGCTCTACCATCTGAGCTACCCAAGCACAACAGACGCCCACTTGTCACAGCTTTACTTCTGCCAGTATCTCGACTCCGTTGCAGAGTGAAAATCTTATTCTGGAAACATCCCCTAGGCTGTGGCTAAGCCATGTCTCCGCAATATCCTTTCTTTCAGGGGTGCTAGTTCTACAAGGTTCGCAGGAGAGCTTCTGTAAAGTTTGGAAGGTAGGAGTCGAGATACTGGCGGGAAGTAAAGCTGTGACAACGGGGCGTGAGTCGTGCTTGGGTAGCTCAGATGGTAGAGCAGTTGCCCGCGAAAGGCAAAGGTCCCGAGTTCGAGTCTCGGTCCGGCACACAGTTTTAATCTGCAAGGAAGTTTCAGAAGTAAGTTCATTTGAGCGCAGTTTTGCTGGCTTAATAATTATCTATTTCATCATAATTAATCGAGTTTATTATCTGACAAGGACAATCATCCCGTCTCCATACCATTTATGCAGTTTATATCGTATTTTAAATGTGTTTCAGTGAAAAAATAGGAGAAGCTGGCGACGGATTGTTCAGAGGCAGACGACCGAACATCATTCGTGTTCTAAGTACTGTACAATAGAAAGTTAGAACCACTGTGAGATATTTTATGCAATCATTTTCCTTTTTGCGTGTAACATTCCGTTGTGAGAATGGTGTGGGTCTGACTGGTTACCGCTTTCGAACAATGACGCCGCTAGCCCGCGCACTGGTCTGGTCCCACTTACAAGAAAACGTTCTGATGGTGGACCATATAAGGCAACGTTTCTGACCAAATAAAAAAAAAATTCAGTGAGCTGCACTGCATCGTGTTATCTAAAGAGACACGCCATCATCAATATGGGTTGCGCCCATGTGGCGACAACTGGGTTATGAAAAATCGTATGTCTTGTTAACTTACTCATTAACGTCGCTCGTTTGAGAAACATTCCCAGTGAATATCTCATTGAGAGGCAGGAGGAACCTCACAACATGTATTTAGTCCAACAGATTATACCCGTCAAGTAACACCTCCTTTAACAACTTTCGAAATTCCACTGGAAAGTTATCTATCTATCTTCTTTAACCGCGAGTCATCCAAAGCATCGTCAAATTATCTCTTTAATGCCGGTTCTATTATGTCCTCCGAATCGGCAACCATGAATTTCTTTTCCAATTTTAACCTTGGCCCCTTTGCTTTTAAAGTCTGCGAGAGACATTCTCACTTTTCTGTATGCTGAATGTATCCTTTTTTTCCAATTTCTTCACATTTATCCTGTTGCGATTTCACTTTAGTTTCCTTGAACTTGCTATTGATTTCATTTGTAAATGACTTATGCTGCTGTATTCTTTTCTTTTCCTGGATATTTTTCTGTTACCTAGTCTCTTCGATCAATTAAAATATTTCTTCTATTACCCACAGTTTTTTTTAAAGTTAACTTTCATATATCTATATTTATCTCTCCAACTTCAGTTATTGCCCTTTTCAGAGACGTCATTTCTTCTTAAGTGCAACTGTGCTATTAATTATCGCAGTATCCACAGCTCCAGAGGACACTGCACATAATCGCTCCTCAGTATACCAGTACTTGCACTTTTTAAAAATATTTTCATTCTCCACTCCTAGAAGTGTATCGGGCTGTTCGAGATCCAATCCATTAAAGGGTCGCGTTCTATTCGGCCACATATTAGAGAAATTGATAGTGGGGCATATGATAAACCCTAACTGGAAAGAAATGGAAGGAGCTTCACAGTTCCGGCATACACCTTACAACCAAGGGAAACAGCCCAAAAACTTTGGTCGGAACTAGGGGATTGGAACCATGTTAATTTATTTCTGTTGATGTATGTCTGTATTTCTGTTATGTACTGTTGTATGTATGACTATGTGTCCCTGAAGAAAGTGTGGGTACTTCGATTCGTGCAGTCAAATATACTGATGGCTGCGCGATGTACCTGGAGGAGAATGTACAGTTTAAGAATTCCTGGACACTGGTAACGAAGTGCACATACACATCAACAATTGGCTAACAATCTATAAGCTCGTGAACTCCCCTTTCCAGCGATGACAATCCTGATTACGTGTGTAAGTAGGATGTTTAGGTAGCACGTAGTGCTCTGTACGAAAATCGCTGACTGTGCTGTGTGCAGTCTGTGGCTAGTTGGACTCAAGCTGGATTATTCGCTAGTGTAGTGTTGGGCAGTTGGATGTGAACAGCGCGTAGCATTGGGCAGTTGGAGGTGAGCCGCCAGCAGTGGTGGATGTGGGGAGAGAGATGCCAGAGTTTTGAGAGGTTAGTATGAGCGGACGATCTGGACGTGTGTCCATCAGAAAAAGGAAATTTGTAAGACTGGATGTCATGAACTGATATATATATATATATATATATTATGACTTTTGAACACTATTAAGGTAAATACATTGTTTGTTCTCTATCAAGCTCTATCATTTGCTAACTATGCCTATCAGCAGTAGTGCCTTCAGTAGTTAGAATCTTTTATTTAGCTGGCATTATTGGTGCTCGCTGTATTGCAGTAACTCGAGTAACGACGATTTTTGTGAGGTAAGTGATTCATCAAAGGTATAGGTCATTGTTAGTTAGGGCCATTCTTTTGTTGGGATTATTGAAAGTCAGACTGCGTTGTGCTAAAAATATTGTGTGTCAGTTTAGTGATGATCAGAATAAGTAAAGAGAGAACTGTCTGAATACGTTCAGTTTTACTGAGCTGGTTCAGTATCAAATAATGCAGAAGTTTACCAGCACAGTCATTCTTAATTTTTGAAGGGGACGTTTTGTGGTGTCACCACCAGACACCACACTTGCTAGGTGGTAGCTTAAATCGACCGCGGTCCATTAGTACATGTCGGACCCGCGTGTCGCCACTGTCAGGATCGCAGACCGAGCGCCACCACAAGGCAGGTCTCGAGAGACGTACTAGCACTCGCCCAGTTGTACGGACGACATTGCTAGCGACTACACGTACGAAGCCTTTCTCTCATTTGCCGAGAGACAGTTAGAATAGCCTTCAGCTAAGTTAATGGCTACGACCTAGCAAGGCGCCATTTGTACCATTGCATGTATCTCAAGATAGTCTCACTTGTCTCATCAAGAATGCTGTATACCAAAGGACGATATAAAAGTTAAGTGTTCTAGTAGCTACGTTCTTTTCTTTATCACATTCATTACGAATCCTGTTCCAGACTTCGCGCCAGTCGGCGTGTGTGTATGTGTGCCCTTTCGGCTACCCGTCACTGTGGACTGGCTGCCTTGTCAGTCCACTACACGTTTCATGTGGAACGTCATCCACAGAGAGGCGGATATATGCAGGGGTGCCGCAGGGGTCGGTGCTCGGCCCCTTACAGTACTCCCTGTAGACGGCCGACGTATCAATGGATGGCGCGCATTCAGTTGGCTCTTTACGCCGATGATACAGCCCAGCTCACCCGCATCATGAATGTCCAGAGGATGAGACGCAGCCTCCAGCTCGAGTGGGACCCATGGTTCATGGTGACAAAGTGGCGCTTCAAATTCAACTCCACCAAGAGCTGGACGGTTAGTCTTGATCCGAATGATGCTGCTGCCAGATCTGTCGCCTGTCGGCATCCTGGAAGCCCCCATTCCAAAAGCGGGACAATGAGGCGCCTCCGTGCCTTGTATCCTCTACTTAATCCTGAGTCATCGCTGCCTCAGCGCTACGGTATTAGCTCTACCTAACCATGGTCAGACCATTGCTAGAGTACGCGTAGTGTGCAGAAAAACGGCCGAACGTCGTAGCACTGCAAAGGGTGCAGAAATCGGGCACTGAAGCTCGCTCTACGCCTCCCAAGCCTGTACTCTAGTCGTCTGCAGCACGAAGACAAGGGCATCCTGCTCTTGCGGGACAATTCCGGCAGGCTGTGCGTGCTTTCTACGAGAAGGCGTATCATTTTCGCCATCTGCTCATTCTGGAGCTGGGCAAGCAATAGCACAGCAAGCCGACAACACGTTGGACGGAATTGCTGGGAGAATGACATTCCCTGCAGCAGCCTGAGGAGACCTTATCTTCACTTTCACATCATCTGAGATAAATTTAGCAAGACGGGTAATCTCGTATTCCACGCCAAGAGGAACAGGAGGTATACACTGGGTTGACTTAAGTCAATGGACATACAGATGGCAGTAGTATTGCGTACACGTGGTACGAAGGTCAGCGCACTGGCGAAGCTGCCATTTATACTCAGGTGCGTCACCTGAGAAGGTTTCCGACGTGATTATGCCGCACGACGGCAATTAACAGACTTTGAACGCACAGTGGTATTTTGGGCTAGACGTATGAACGTCCCATTTCGGAAATTTCTAGACAATATATTCCGCGATCCACAATGTCAGGAGTGTGCCGAGAATACCAAATAACAGTTATTACCTCTCACCACGGACAACGCAGTGGCCGACGTCTTCACTTAGCGACCAAGAGAGCGGCGTTTGCGTAAAATTGTCAGTGCAAACAGTCAAGCAACAATGCGTGAAATAATCGCAGAAATCAATGTGGGATGTACTACGAACGTATCTGTTACGACAGTAAGGTGGATTTGTCGTTAACGGGCTATGACAGCAGTCGACCGACGCGAATGTCTTTGCTAACACTGCGACATCGCCTGCAGCTGTTCTTCTGGGCTGGTGACAATATCGGATGGACCCTAGACGACTGGAAGACTGTGCCTTGGTCCGGTAATTTCCGATTTCAGTTTTTAAGAGCTGATGGTACGGTTCGAGTGTGGTGCATACCCCATGAAGCCATGGATCCAATTTGTCAATAAGGCACTGTGCAAGCTTGCTAGCTGGTGGTGGTTCCATAATGATATGGGCTGTGTTTACATGAACAGAATGGGTTCTCAGGTCGAACTTAACCGGTCATTGATTGGAAACTGTTATGTGCGGCTGCATGAAGACCACTTGCAGCCATTCAAGTACCTGAAGTTCCCAAACAACGGTGGAATTTTTATGGATGGCAGTGCAAGATGGCACAGGGCCACAATTGTTTGCGATTGGTTCGACGAACATTCTCAACAGTTAGAGCAAATGATATGGCCACCCATAGAACATTTATGGGACATAGTCGAGAGGTCAGGGACGTCTATAGATGTAGCATGGCTCAACATTTCTGCAGGGGACTTCCAACGACTTGCTCAGCCCATGCCACTTCGAGTTGCAGCACTGCATCGGATAATAGGAGGTGCGACACGATATTGGGACGTACCCCATGACTTTTGTCACCTCAGAGTAACGTACCCACGTTTAACCTGCACATATGCCAAGCAAGGAATGCTCGACAGATAAGCGTCACCATCAGCGCACACCAAAAGAAGGCGACGGACAGAAGGTGCGGCAACTGGCTTGCCGTCGTCACGGTTGGCCCACCTTTCTGCTGTGTGGTCGGTGCTACGAGCGCTGGCCCCTGGCCCGCAATGTGGGAACCGACTGGTGGTACTGCAGCGTCTGATGCAGCTCCGCACTCGCTGGTTTCCTTGGCCCTCTACATCTACATCTGCATCCACATGGTTACTGTGCAATTCACACTTAAGTGCATGGCAGAGGTTTCATCGAACCATTTTCATACTACCTCTGCACTGTTCCACTCTCGAATGGTGCTTGGGAAAAAGGAACACCTAAATCTTTCCGCTCGAGTTCTGATTTCTCTTATTTTATTATGAGATTATTTCTCCCTACGTAGGTGAGTGTCAACAAAATATTTTCGCATTTAGAAGAGAAAGTTGGTGATTGAAATTTCGTAAATAGATCTCGCCGCAAAGAAAACCGCCATTGTTTCAGTGACTGCCACCCCAACTCGCGTATCATTTCAGTGACACTCTCACCCCTATTGCGTGACAACACGAGACGAGCTGCTCTTTTTTGCCCTTTTTTGATGTCCTCCGTCAATCCTACCTGGTAAGGGTCCCATACCGCGCAGCAATATTCCAGCAGAGGACGGACAAGTGTAATGTAGGCTGTCTCTTTTGTGGGTTCGTCGCATCTTCTAAGTGTTCTGCCAACAAAGCGCAGTCTTTGTTTCGCCTTCCCCAGAATATTTTCTACGTGGTCTTTCCAATTTAAGTTGCTCGTAATTGTAATTCCTAGGTATTTAGTCGAATTGACAGCCCTTAGATTTGTGGATTTATCGGATTACTTTTAGCACCCATGTCGATGACCTCGCACTTTTCTTTGTTTAGTGCCAATTGCCACTTTTCGCACCATACAGAAATTCTCTCTAGATCATTTTGTAATTGGAATCGATCGTCTGATGATTTTACTAGACGGTAAATTACAGCGTCATCTGCATTTATGTAAATCAGGGACAGCAGAGGGCCTATGACACTACCTTGCGGAACGCCAGATATCACTTCTGTTCTTCTCGATGATTTACCGTCTATCACTACGAACTCTGACCTCGGTGAGAGGAAATCGGCCGAAGTGGCCGTGCGGTTAAAGGCGCTGCAGTCTGGAACCGCAAGACCGCTACGGTCGCAGGTTCGAATCCTGCCTCGGGCATGGATGTTTGTGATGTCCTTAGGTTAGTTAGGTTTAACTAGTTCTAAGTTCTAGGGGACTAATGACCTCAGCAGTTGAGTCCCATAGTGCTCAGAGCCATTTGAACCATTTTTTTTTTGAACCAACCATTTGAGAGGAAATCACGAATCCAGTCACACAAATGACACGATACTCCATATGCACGCAATTGGATTAATAGTCGCTTGTGAGGAACGGTATCAAAAGCCTTCTGGAAATCTAGAAATATGGAATCGATTTGAGATCTCTTGTCGACGGCACTCATTCATTACTTCACGGGAATAAAGAACGATATTTTCTGAATCCGTGTTGGTTATGTATCAATAAGTCATTTTCTTCAAGGCGATTCACAATGTTCGAGTACAGTATATACTCCAAAATCCTACTGCAAATTGAGGTCAGTGATATGGGTCTGTAATTCAATGGGTTACTCCTATTTCCTTTTTTGAACATTGGTGTTACCTGTGCTACTTTCCAGTCTTTACGAACAGACCTTTCGTCAAGTGAGAGGTGGTATATGATTGCTAATAAAGGCGCTATTGTGTCAGCATACTGTGAAAGGAACCTGATTGTTATACCATCTGGACCGGAAGACTTGCCTTTCTTAAGTGATTTGAGTTGTTTCGCAACACCTAAGATATCTACTTTTATGTCACTCATGCTAACAGCTGTTCTGGTTTCGAATTCTGGAATATTTACTTCGTCTTCTCTCCTGAAGGAATTACGGTAAACTGTATTTAGTAACTATGCTTTAGTGACACCATCATAAAATGGTTCAAATGGCTCTGAGCACTATGGGACTTAACATCTGAGATCATGAGTCCCGGCCACGTCCGCAGCTCGTGGTCGTACGGTAGCGTTCTCGCTTCCCGCGCCCGGGTTCCCGGGTTCGATTCCCGGCGGGGTCAGGGATTTTCTCTGCCTCGTGATGACTGGGTGTTGTGTGATGTCCTTAGGTTAGTTAAATGACCTGGGTGACAATCTAAGCAGTTCTCTTAGGTTGTTCGCGGATGATGCTGTAATTTACCGTCTAGTAAGGTCATCCGAAGCCCAGTATCAGTTGCAAAGCGATTTAGAAAAGATTGATATATGGTGTGGCAGGTGGCTGTTGACGCTAAATAACGAAAAGTGTGAGGTGATCCACATGAGTTCCAAAAGAAATCCGTTGGAATTCGATTACTCGTTAAATAGTACAATTCTCAAGGCTGTCAATTCAACTAAGTACCTGGGTGTTAATATCACGAACAACTTCAGTTGGAAAGACCACATAGATAATATTGTGGGGAAGGCGAGCCAAAGGCTGCGTTTCATCGGCAGGACACTTAGAAGATGCAACAAATCTACTAAAGAGACAGCTTACACTAGACTCGTTCGTCCTCTGTTAGAATATTGCTGCGCGGTGTGGGATCCTTACCAGGTGGGATTGACGGAGGACATCGAAAGGGTGCAAAAAAGGGCAGCTCGTTTTGTATTATCACGTAATAGGGGAGAGAGTGTGGCAGATATGATACGCGAGTTGGGATGGAAGTCATTAAAGCAAAGACGTTTTTCGTCGCGACGAGATCTATTTACGAAATTTCAGTCACCAACTTTCTCTTCCGAATGCGAAAATATTTTGTTGAGCCCAACCTACATAGGTAGGAATGATCATCAAAATAAAATAAGAGAAACCAGAGCTCGAACAGAAACGTTTAGATGTTCGTTTTTCCCGCGCGCTGTTCGGGAGTGGAATGGTAGAGAGATAGTATGATTGTGGTTCGATGAACCCTCTGCCAAGTGCTTAAATGTGAATTGCAGAGTAGTCATGTAGATGTAGATGTAGTTAGGTTTAAGTAGTTCTAAGTTCTAGGGGACTGATGACCATAGATGTTAAGTCCCATAGTGCTCAGAGCCATTTGAACCATTTTTTTCATCAGTGCCCTAGAACGTAGAACTACTTAAACCTAACTAACCTAAGGACATCACACACATCCATGCCCGAGGCAAGATTCGAACTTGCGACCGTAGCGGTCGCGCGGTTCCAAACTGTGGCGCCTAGAAACGCTCGGCTACTCCGGCCGGCAGTGTCATTAATTCCTTTGTGTCTTGATCCAGAGGGGTTGCAGGATCCAAATTGTGCCTCTTCTTTCAGGCATATAAAATGGAGGAGAAGAGAAATTATGGCAATACAGGTAGCCATTTCCGCGGAGCTTCAACATGACGGTTAGTAAAGAACTCTGACGACCAGTTGCCGGCTGTGTGAGAACGGCTGGAGCAGCGGCGCTGAAACTCTTTGACCTGATACTTAGCGTCTCACGCGCCAGGCGGCTACGTGAGACGCTTTCCTTTCAGAACCTCCCGGGTCAGCCCGGAGCAGGCAGCACGCATTCCTTCTGCTCGACGCAGGTCGTCAGTCGCCACACTGCCGCCGAGGCATGTCACGTCAGACCGCACAGCGCCGGCCCCGGCTAACCAGGTCGGCGCCAGAGGAGCGGCCAGTTAATTCCTCCGGGGAAAAAACCTCTCACTGATTACGTCGCTGCATCTTCTGGGTGTTTCCCGCCGTCAGGCATCTCTTACACCTCTTTACAACAGTGCTTAAGAAGAGGAATCCTTGACTAAATCCAAAATTACACTACTGGCCATTAAAATTGGTACACCACGAAGATGACGTGCTACAGGCGCGAAATTTAACCGACAGGAAGAAGATGCTGTGATATGCAAATGATAAGCTTTTCAGAGCATTCACACGAGGTTGGCGCCGGTAGCGACACCTACAGCGTGCTGACATATAGAAAGTTTCCAACCGATTTCTCGTACACGAACAGCAGTTGACCTGTGTTGCCTGGTGAAACGTTGTTGTGATGCCTCGTGTAAGGAGGAGA
This sequence comes from Schistocerca nitens, assembly GCF_023898315.1. Lineage (NCBI taxonomy): Eukaryota > Metazoa > Arthropoda > Insecta > Orthoptera > Acrididae > Schistocerca > Schistocerca nitens. The sequence continues at coordinate 617,428,741 of NC_064618.1, forward strand.
AATGCGTACCATCACGTTTCCGACTTTGATAAAGGCCGGATTGTGGTTTATCGTATCGCGACATTGCTGCTCGCGTTGGTCGAGATCCAATGACTGTTACAGAATATGCAATCGGTGGTTCAGAAGGGTAATACGGAACGCCGTGCTGGATCCGAACGGCCTCGTATCACTAGCAGTCGAGATGACAGGCATCTTTTCTGCATGGCTGTAACGGATCGTGCAGCCACGTCTCCATCCCTGAGTCAACAGATGGGGACATTTGCAAGGCAACAACCATCTGCACGAACAGTTCGACGACGTATGCAGCAGCATGGACTATCAGCTCGGGGACCATGGCTGCGGTTACCCTTGACACTGCATCACAGACAGGAGCGCCTGCGATGGTGTACTCATCGACGAACCTGTGTACACGAATGGCAAAAGTCATATTTTCGGATGAATCCAGGTTCTGTTTACAGCATCATGATGGTCGCATCCGTGTTTCGCGACATCGCGGTGAACGCACATTGGAATCGTGTATTCGTCATCGCCATACTGGCGTATCACCCGGCGTGATGGTATGGGGTGCCACTGGTTACACGTCTCGGTCATTGTTCGCATTGATGGCACTTTGGACAGTGGACGTTACATTTCAGATGTGTTACGACCCGTGGCTCTACCCTGCATTCGATCCCTGCGAATCCCTGCATGTTGCAGGTCTTGTACGGGCCTTTCTGATACAGAAAATGTTCTACTGCTGCCCTGGCCAGCACATTCTCCAGATCTCCCACCAATTGAAAACGTCTGGTCAATGGTGGCAGAGCAACTGGCTCGTAACAATACGCCAGTCACTGCTCTTGATTAACTGTGGTATCGTGTTGAAGCTGCATGGGCAGCTGTACCTGTACACGCCATCCAAGCTCTGTTTGACCCAATACCCAGGCGTATCAAGGCCGTTATTACGGCCAGAGGTGGTTGTTCTGGGTACTGATTTCTCAGGACCCATGCACCCAATTTGCGCGATAATGTAAGCACATGTCAGTTCTAGTATAATATATTTGTCCAATGAATTCCCGTTTATCATCTGCATTTATTCTTGGTGTAGCAATCTTAATGGCCAGTAGTGTAATTTTGTATGTATAACGCAGCTGAGGATCAAATAGATAAAAGGACAAGGACCAATAGTAATCCTTGAATAACACAGGAGATATTAGATTTAACTAAAGAAAGGAGAAAATGTAAAAATGCACGAAATGAAGCGGGCGAAAGAGAATGCAGACGTGTAATAACGAGATTGACAGCAAGTGAAAAATGCTTGAGTAGGAATGACTAGAGGACAAATGTAATGATTTAGGAGCGAACATTACTAGGGGTGAGATAGATATCACCTACAGGAAAATTAAAGATGTCTTTGAGGAAAAGAGAAGCAGCTGTGTGAACATTAAGAGGTCAGACAGAAAACCGATCATAAGCAAAGAAGATAAAGCTGAAAGGTGGAAGTGAAACGTCCCCTTTGAAAATTATATGTGACTGTGCTGGTCACGTTATTTGATTTTTAAACAGCTGAGCAAAACTGAACGTGCTCAGACATTTCTCTCTTTACTTATTCTGATCATCAATAAACTGACACTCAATATTTTTAGCACAACGCAATCTGATTTTCAATAATCCCTACAAAAGAATGGCCCTTCCTAACAATAACCTATACCTTTCATGAATCACTTACCTCACAAAAATCTTCGTTACTCGAACTACGGCAATACTGCGAGCGCCAATACTGCCAGCTAAATAAAAGATTCTAACTACGGAAGGCAGTAACTACTGATAGGCATAGTCAGCAAATGAACGATTTTGATAGAGAACAAACAATGTATTTACCTTAATAATGTTCAAAAGTCGTATATGAGTTCATGACATCCGATCTTACAAATTTCGTTTTTCTGGTGGACACACGTCCAGAGCGTGCGCTCTCAAAATTCTGCCATCTCTCTCCCCACATCAACCACTGCTGGGGGCTCACCTCCAACTGCACAACGCTACGCGCTGTTCACATCCAACAATGCCAACCAGCCACAGACTGCACACAGCACAAAAAAAATGGTTCAAATGGCTCTGAGCACTATGGGACTCAACTGCTGAGGTCATTAGTCCCCTAGAACTAAGAACTAGTTAAACCTAACTAACCTAAGGACATCACAAACATCCATGCCCGAGGCAGGATTCGAACCTGCGACCGTAGCGGTCTCGCGGTTCCAGACTGCAGCGCCTTTAACCGCACGGCCACTTCGGCCGGCGCACACAGCACAGTCAGTGATATTCATGCAGAGGGCTACGTGGTGTTACCAACATAAAAACCTAAACAGCCTACTTACAGAAGCTCTATACAAGGGAAATAAATTTGTAGGCAATATTGGAGAATGTGAAGAGGACGTAGATGAACAGGAGATAAGATACTGCGAGAAGAATTTGACAGAGCCTGAAAGACCTATGTCCAAACAAGGCCCCAGGAGTAGATGACATTCCGTAAGAACTATTGATAGACATGGGACAGCCAGCCATGACAAAACTCTTCCAGCTGGAGTGCAAGATATATGAGGCTGGCGAAATACCCTCAGACTTCAAGAATGTTATAATTCCAGTGCCAAAAAGTAGGAGCTGACAGGTGTGAACATTACCTAATTATCAATTTAAGAAGTCTTGGGTACAAAATACTAACATGAATTCCTTATAGAAGAATGGAAAAACTGGTAGAAGCCGACCTCTTGGATTCCGGAGAAATGTAGAAACTCGCGAGGCAATGCTGATCCTACGACTTATCTTAGAACATAGGTAAAGGAATGGCACGCCTACGTTTCTAGCTTTTGACAATGTTGATTGGAATACTCTCTTTGAAATTCTGAATGTAGCAGATGTAAAATACAGGGAGCGAAAGGGTATTTACAACTTGCTCAGAGCCCCGCGGAGAGACCGCGTGGCTTGAGGCGCCATGTCACGGATTGCGCGCCTCCCCCCTCCGTAGGTTCGAGCCCTCCCTCGAACGTGTGTGTGTGTGTGTGTGTGTGTGTTTTTAACATAAGTTAGTTTAAGTAGTGTGTAAGTCTAGGGAACGATGACCTCAGCAGTTTGGTCCCATATGCATTCACACACATTTGAACATTTTTTTGAACTTGTTCAGAAAACAAACAGCAGTTATAACAGTTGAGAGCTATGGAAATAAATCAGTGGTTCAGAAGGGAGTGAGATTGCGTTGTAGCGTATCCTCGATGTCGTCAATCTATATAGTGAGCAAACAGTAAAGAAAACAAAAGAAAAATTTAGAGTAGAAATTAAAGTTCAGGGAGAAGAAATAAAAATTTTGAGGTTTACCGATGACAGTGTAGTTCTGTTATTTCTGTCAGAGAGAGCAACTGAACGGAATGGGCACTGTCGTGAAAGGAGGATATAAGACGAACATCAACAACAGCAAAACAAAGATAATGGAATTTAGTCGAATTAATTTAGGTGATGCTAAGAGAATTAGATTAGGAAACGGGACACTTGAAGTAGTAGGTGAGTTTTGCTCTTTGGACAGCAAAACAACTGACGATGAGCCGGCCGCGGTGGTCTAGCGGTTCTGGCGCTGCAGTCCGGCACCGCGGGACTGCTACGGTCGCAGGTTCGAATCCTGCCTCGGGCATGGGTGTGTGTGATGTCCTTAGGTTAGTTAGGTTTAAGTAGTTCTAAGTTCTAGGGGACTTATGACCTAAGATGTTGAGTCCCATAGTGCTCAGAGCCATTTTGAGCCAACTGACGATGGCCGAAGTAGAGAGGATGTGAAATGTACACTGGCAATGACAAGAAGAGTATTTTTGAAGAAGAGAAATTTGTTAACATCTAATATAGATTTAGGTGTAAGGAAGTCTTTTCCGAAAGTACTTGTCTGGAGTGTAGACACGTATGGAAGTGAAACGTGATCTATAAACAGTTTAGATAAGAAGAGAGTAGAAAATTTCTAAATATGGTTCAAATTGCTCTGAGCACTATGGGACTTAACTTCTGAGGTCATCAGTCCCCTAGAACTTAGAACTACTTAAACCTAACTAACTTAAAGACATCACACATATCCATACCCGAGGCAGGATTCGAACCTGCGAACGTAGCAGTCTCGCGGTTCCAGACTGTAGCGCCTAGAACCGCACGGCCACTCCTGCCGGCTCTAGATATGGTGCTACAGAAGAATGATAAAGATTAGGTGGGTAGGTCACGTACTTGATGATGAGGTACTGAATAGAAATGAGAACAAAGAAATTTGTAGCACAACCTGACTAGGAGAAGAGACCGACTGACAAGACACATTCTGAGACATTATGGGATCACAAATCTGTTATTGGAGGGAAGTGTAGGGAGTAAAAATCGTATAGTGAGACCAAGAGATGAATACAGTAAGCAGATTTAAATCGATGTAAGTTGCAGTTTTATTTGGATATGAAGAGACCTTCACAGGACAGAAGCATGGAGAACTGTGTCACACCACCCTTCGGATTGAAGACCAGAACTGCAACAACGAGTATAAGGGGCAGTCAAACGTAAACATGACAGATAGAATAAAGTAAGTAAACTGTTTATTATTTCTAAAGCAACAGCCGTAAGTGTGAGACAAGACGGTCAATGCCTTCACGGAAAAATGTTTGCAGTTGCCTACAGAATCATGATCCTACCCAGGTTGTAACGTGCGCGTGGGGCACACAATACTCGTTAAAGCCTGTGCTATGGTAATTGAGCGAGGTTCACCTTACGAGAAAGGATTTTCTTACAGATATCGACCGCGTGTACCTGAATGGTGGCAAATCAGACTTACACCCACTCTGTAATAACAATGATCCGTCAAGTAAGCTCAAAATGCAATTACACGTCAGTATGGACCAAAAGCAACACTGAAGATGCTACCAATTTGATAATAATACGGTCGCCAGCCTAATTAGGCATTGAGTTTCTTCCCTGTACAAGTTGGTGTATATTCATGCAAAACAACACGTAGTAACACTGCATAATATAGTAAAAGTTCAGAACCAGAAAATCTATTGAACTGATAGTTTCACATTCTGTACTGATATGGGAAAACCATAAATACATAACATCACACTATAATGTATACTACAAAACTTCGTACTGTCTATTGATCTGATTAAAATCGGGCATAGGTTACCCTAGAAATAGCACTTTCGAGCCACACACAAAATGTCAATTTTGATAAAGATAAAACACTGATAAATTTTGACTTATTTATTGACTAACTTTTGCTGGTCAAACCAATGTGGAACACTTCAGAATTCAAATGAATAAAAGGGGGGGGGAGGGGGGGGACCCTGAAACTGTTATGATCACTATATTAAAAAAAATGATTACTGAAATTATTATGCGCTCAAGATTTCCAGTATATGAGTTACTACTCTTTTTATCTTATTTTCTTCACATTTAATTACCTTTATATCTGTCTCGAAATAATTAAACTTCATTACTATATCAATATTAAAGTTATCTTTCAACTTCGTTAGACCTTGGTTATTCATTTACTGGTTCATTAACAAAACAGTTCTTTTAACACCATTCTAACATAACTAGGTCTGCAAGTAATTATTATTATTATTATTATTATTTATGAATTCTCCCAATAACGGAAGACATTAAGCAAATGACATTAAGCAAATGACAATCAACTTTTTTTCTGGTTCTTCTTGTTGCTCCAATAGATCTTCATTCTTTTTGAGAAGGCTTGCTTTCGCTCTTCTGACCACTTCGGTCTGTACTGTTTTTGTTTTGGTTGCTCTGGTAAAACTTTCCACTTCTCTACTTTGTGCTTAAAAGTATCTCTGTCTGAAATATCGGTTGCTGTTATATCCGCGTTGGTGAGGTCTTTTCTAACTTCGATCATCCAAGGTGTTGAAGCTTTAAGTGAGGTTACGTAATTTATTAGCTTTCTGGTCAAACGGTTTTCTGGTAATCTGCTAAGATGACCAAAGAATTTCAGTCGCCTTTTCTTAAAATCAATTTCTATGTTTGAAAACTTTTCTGTTGTTTTGATTGTTTGCAGTCTGTAGCCATCTTTAGTCTGTCTCGCTCCTAAAATTTTCCTAATGATTTTTCTCTCTTCTTTTTTGATGTCTTCGAGTTCTCGCTTTCTGTTCAGTACTAGTGTTTCACTTGCATAGAGGACTGTTGGTTTTATGACGGTATTGTAATGCCGAATTTTAGTTTGTCTTGACAAGGATTTCTTGTTGTAGAGGTTGTGGACTAACCAGAATGCTTTTTTGACTTTTTGTAAACGATTTTGCTGTGATACTATTTCTTGGCCTGTTGGTTCAATGTATTCTCCGAGGTACTTAAAATACGGGATTCTATTGATTTTGCCATATTTTGTTTTTAAGCTTGCAATTTCTACTTTTGAACATAGGAATTCAGTTTTTTCAAATGAGATTTGTAGCCCAACTTTCTCAGCACATTCTTTGAGTGTGTCAATCTGTTTAATGGCGGTCTGCTCATCCTCCGCTAGTATTGCTAGATCATCTGCAAAAGCGAGGTATGGAATGTAAAGATTGTTTTTGGAAAAGCCAAGTGAAATTGGTTTCCAACACTCATTTTTCCGTAGTTGTTTCTCCCATTCCTCCATAACTTTGTCAAGAACGATGTTGAACAAAAGAGGAGAGAGTCCATCGCCTTGTCTCACACCTGTCTGAATGCCGAAGGGCTCCGAAATTTCTCCCATGAATTTTATTTTAGACTTCGTGTCAGTTAGTGTTTGTTTTATTAGTTCTCGTGTCTTGTAATCTAATCCCCTTTCTTCTAAAATTTGAAATAATGAGGGTCTATCTATTGAATCGTATGCTTTCTTAAAGTCTACAAATGTGCATACTAATGGCTTTTGTCTGAGAGCTCGCATTTTGACTATGGTTTTGAGGTTAAAAATTTGTTCTGGGCATGACCTGTTTGTTCTAAATCCTGCTTGGTATTCAGATAATTTTGATTCTAGTTGTTCTTGTGTTCTCTTCAGGAGACAGGCTGACAAAATTTTATAGGTGACTGGTAAAAGCGAGATCCCTCTATAGTTGTTCACATCTGATTTGTCACCCTTTTTGTGTAGTGGGTGAATTAGTGCGATCTTCCAGTCATCTGGGATTTTTTCGGTTTGCCAAATATTTTGGATAATGTGTGTGATTTCTCTGAGTGAATTTGGACCTAAATTTTTCAGGAGTTCAGCTACAATTCCATCTTCACCTGATGCTTTGTTATTTTTAAGCTTCTGGATATGTGAATAAATTTCTTCTTTTGTTGGTGGTGCTGAGTTTTCTGATACGGTTTCTGGTTGTATTTTCGGAAACCTCTCCTTAGGTTCTGGACAGTTTAAAAGCTTTGAAAAATATTTCGCTAGTTCTTCACAATTTTCCTTATTTGTTAAGGCCAGTTTACCATTTGATTTTCGGAAGCAGAGGTTCTGTGGACAGTACCCTTTAATGTGGTTTGCAAAGGTTTTATAGAAATCGTGTGTGTTGTAATTTTTAAAGTTGTCTTCTATCGATTTTAGTTGGTCATTTACATATTTCCGTTTGTTTTGCCGTAAAATCTTGGATGCTTGTTTGCGGACTTCAAGGAATTTCTTGTGGGTTTCTTCTGATTTGTTGCAATTGTAATTTTGAAACGCTTTTTTTCTCTCTTCTAGAGCGTCTTCACATTCCTGGTTCCACCATGGGTGTTTTGGTTTTTTACGTAGTGGGATTAGTTCTTTCGCTGTTTTGAGGATTTTAGTTCGAAATTTTGGCCACTCTTCTGCAGGTTGGTCTTCCCATTTTTCTGTGATCCTCGAATCTTTAATTCTGTGTAGGTCGAACTTCGGGATCACGGGTGTTCTCCTGTTACATTTCCTTTTAGGTGTGAATTTAATTTTAATTCTAGTTAAGTAATGGTCTGAATCAACATTTGCGCCTCTGCGCACTTGTACATCATGAATTTCTTTTTGGTACTCATATGATATTGCAATGTGGTCAATCTGGAATTCTCCTAGATGATGGATGGGTGATCGCCATGTTTTTTGTTTTTTGGGTTTTTTTCGTAATGAGGTTGACATAATTTTGAGATTGTTTTGTTGGCATAACTCCACAAATCGTACACCATTTTTATTTGTAAATTTGTGTGCGGGGTAGTCCCCTACTGTCTTCTTATATTTGCGGTCCTTGCCAATTTGTGCATTGAAGTCACCAAGCAAAATTTTCACATCCTCTGTTGGAATTTTTGACATCTCTGTTTCGAGTTCTTCCCAAAATCTTTCCGTTTTTTCGGGCTCTTTTTTGTTGTCCCCATTTGTTGGTGCATGTACATTGATGAAAGTGTAGTTTTTGTTTGCATGTTTAATTCTCATTGTCATAAGACGATTGTTGATGGGTTTTACATCCTTTACTGAATCTAGAACTTTTTTGTCCACAATAAAGGCCATGCCAAATAGTGCTGCTCCTTTACAAATTGTCTTGTTCGTTCCACTTTTGAAAATTCTGTAATTATTATAGTCTACTGTTTCTGAGTCCCTGAAGCGTGTTTCTTGTACGGCGAGGATTTGGATTTTCTGTTTAGTTAATTCTGTCGTGAGGTTGTGCAATTTTCCTGTTTGAATGAGCGTCTGAATGTTAAAGGTGCCAATGTAAGTATGTGTTTTCTGCGGTAGTTTACCAGAGCACTCCGACTTGCTCTCTCGTATAAGTCCAAGCTCCCCAGAATCCGAATGCTTGGTTGCCACTTTGCAGTGGGTGGATTGTCCACCTGGGGTAATTTTGTCTTTACTTGTACGAGTCATGTTTGCTTGTTATTTATTTTCTAGCTTTCGCTAGTGGTTTAGAACCAGGGATTGTAAGTTCCTGGAGCATGTTTGCAGCCGCACCTCCTGGTGGACAGACGCTGACCATACTGCCGCTTGTTCCAAGTCAGACGCAGCACGGGTTTTGGTTGTCATTTGGTCCGCGGGTGGTATTTTATTTCCCACCTACCCGGCATATCTGCCGAGCATTCCCCTATCCGCCACCTGGGGACGCGCCCGATGGGGGTTGGCAATCCCCTCACGGGCAAGTAATTATTATTAACACAAAATTTAATTTTTCATTTTGGGACACTAGAATTGCACAACATTTGGAAAGGACCCTGTCTAGGTTAGTTGTGAGGATAATTAAATGAGGGGAAAGTTCTGGTAAAATTTAGGTTATTATTGAAGAGTTCACCCTATGGTCCATACGAATACAGTACCAAAAGTTTCAACCTGCTTTTATCGATGCGGCGGTTGGCGAGCGGCGAGATGGCGAGGCACAGAGCACACATACAACCACAGCTATGGCTCTTGACGTATCGGCACTTTAATTCTTCTTAGCGTCGCAATACTTTTCCATTTAGTGCCTATGGAATTTTGCCATGCTGTGTGGGCGTTGGAAAAGTATACCCGAGGCTCAGTGAAACTACGTCTTCCAGGAGAGCCTCCTCGCTCCAGAAGGTGTTGCTCAGACCAATGCCAAACTCCAACTACTACTGCTGAGCCCGTAGTGCCGTGCAGTGCCCGCATGCATTTCCCCGCACTCGCCTGCCATCCACCTTATACCGCTCCCTGACAGGCCGAGTATTCACCCGAGGGTTTGCATTCTACATATCCTAACGCATTGCCTACGTATGGACCAGACGCACAATTACAATTTTAAACATCTTACAACAGTTCCAAAATTAGTTACATTTCAATTCTATTACAATATTGCTTGACATTTGACATAAATATTAATATTCACATTGAAATTTTTTTTACAGTTTTCTTAACACAATGACATGAAACTAAAAAGAAATGAAATCAGAACATCAATTACACTAGTTTATCGAAAAAGTAGATGGAAAAAAAATTTACTTATATGTACAATAGTACAGTGTCGTTGTTGTTACAAGGTGTTTACATCTTTGTCCGAAGAAAATCGACGGGCACGAATGTCTATCCTCAGGACTCCAAAAATGTGGAAATGGCGTGAGGAAAGGTCTGTACGGAATTGAAGTTGTGTAAGGGCTTCCCAGCGTAATATCTGCAGCACAGTCGAATCAATCTTGCCAACATGGGGGCTGGCCCACATACTCCATACAATCCCGATCTCTCCCCATACTATTTCCATTTCTTTGGACTCCTGAAGAAATACAGTCGTGCTCGTCGGTTTACTTCGGACGAAGAGTTGAACGCCTGGGTAGAATCATGAATCCGTAGGCAACTGCAAACATTTTTCCGTGGAGAAACTGACCAACTTGTCTCAGAGGGATAAGTATTTTAATAGATATCGCGATTACTTTGAAATAATAACCTCTCTGTTATTCATTTGATTGCCCCTTATAAGAGCTTGTAGTGAACAGTCTAGTTAAGATCCCCTGTTGGAAGTGAATTCGTACAGTCATGAATTTGGTTAAGGCCAGGCTGTAATTATAATTCATGTCAATTACATTTATGAACTATAATAATAACTGTAGCTCAATCTGGCATTTATAATTAATGGCAAATAAAAAGATGTTGTTGTTGTTGTTGTTGCAGTCTTCAGTCCAGAGACTGGTTGGATGCAGCTCACCATGCAACTCTATCTTGTGCAAGCTTCTTCATATCCAAGTAACTACTGCAACCTACATCCTTCTGAATCTGCTTAGTGTATTCATCTCTGGGTCTCCCTCTACGATTTTTATCCTCCACGCAGCCCTCCAATACTACAATGATGCCTCAGAAAACGTCCTACCAATCGATCCCTTCTTTTAGTCAAGTTGTGCCACAAAATCCTCTTCGCCCCAATTCTATTCAACACCTCCTCATTAGTTATGGGATCTACCCATCCAACCTTCAGCATTCTTCTGTAGCACCACATTTCGAAAGCATCTATTCTCTTCTTGTCCAACCTATTTATCGTCCATATTTCACTTCCATACATGGATACACTCCATACAAATACTTTCAGAAACGACTTCCTGACACTTAAATCTATACTCGATGTTAACAAATTTCTCTTCTTCAGAAAAGCTTTTCTTGTCATTGACAGTCTACATTTTATATCCTGTCTACTTCGACCATCATCAGTTATTTTGCTCCCCAAATAGCGAAACTCATTTACTACTTTAAGTGTCTCATTTCCTAATCTAATTCCATCAGCATCACCCGAGTTGACTTCATTCCATTATCCTCGTTTTGCTTTTGTTGATGTTCATCTCATATCCTCCTTTCAAGACACTGTCCATTCCGTTCAACTGCTATTCCAGGTCATTTACTGCCTCTGACAGAATTATACTGTCATTGGCAAACCGCTAAGTTCTTATTTCTTCTCCATGGATTTTACTTCCTGTTCCAAATTTTTCTTTTGTTTCCTTTACTTCTTCCTCAGTATACAGATTGAATAACATCGGGGATAGGCTAAAATACTGTCTCGCTCCCTTCCAAACTACTGCTTCCCTTTCGTGCCCCTCGACTCTCATAATTGCCATTTGGTTTCTATATAAATTGTAAATAGCCTTTCGTTCCCTGTATTTGGTCCCTGCCATCTTCAGAATTTGAAAGAGAGTATCCTAGTCAAAATTGTCGAAAGCTTTCTCTAAGACTAGAAATGCTAGAAACTTAGGTTCGCCTTTCCTTAATCTATCTTCTAAGATAAGTCATAGGGTCCGTATTGCCTCACGTGTTCCAACATTTCTACCGAATCCAAATTGATCTTCCTCGATGTCAGCTTCTACCTGTTTTTCCACTCGTCTCTAAAGAAATCGTGTTAGTATTTTGCAGCCGTGACTCATTAATCTGATAATTCGGTAATTTTGACATCTGTCAACACCTGCTTTCTTTGGGATTGGAATTATTATATTCTTCTTGTAGTCTGAGGGTATTTCGCCTTTATCTTACATTTTGCTCACCAGATGGTAGAGTTTTGCCAGAGCTGGCTCTCCCAAGTCTATCAGCGGTCCTAATGGAATGTTGTCTTCTTCCGGGGTCTTGTTTCGATTTATCTCTTCCACTGCTCCGTCAAATTCTTTACGCAGAATCATATCTCCCATCTCATCGTTATCTACGTTCTCTTCCATTTCCATAATATTGTCCTCAAGCACATTTCCTCTATATACTCCTTCCACCTTTGTGCATATCCTTGAAATTAATACTGTTGTTGAAATTATAACAATCATTGGAAGAATGAATCTTGAATTAGGGGGTTTTATTTTTATTGATCATGAATTTTCGGTATGTGAGAACTGGTTTATCATCTGAGCTCGTGATATTCATACATGTGGTTCTCTTTTCTCCAAAGGTCTCTTTAATTTTCCTGTAGGCAGTATCTACCTTACCCCTAGCGATATATCCCTCTACATCGTTACATTTGTCCACTAGCCATCCCTGCTTTGCCATTTTGAGCTTCCTGTCGATCCCTTTTTTGAGACATTTCTATTCCTTTTATCCTGCTTCATTTACTGCATTTTTTATTTTCTCCTCACATCAATTATATTCAATATCTCTTCTGTTACTCAAAGATTTCTATTAGCCCTCATCTTTTTACCTACGTGATCCTCTGCTGCCTTCACTATTTCATCTCTCAAAGCTACTCATTCTTCTTCTACTGTATTTCTTTACCCCTTTCTCGTCAATCGTTCCCTATTGCTCCACCTGAAACTCTCTACAACCTCTGGTTCTTTCAGTTTATGCAAGTCCCATCTCATTAAGCTGGGAACCTTTTTGCAGTTTCTTCAATTTTAATCTACAGTTCACAATCAATAGATTTTGGTCAGAGTCCACATCTGCCCCTGGAAATGTCTTACAATTTAAAATCTGGTTCCTAAATCTCTGTCTTACCATTATATAATCTATCCGAAGTCTTCCAGTGTCTCCAGGCCTCTTCCATGTATAAAACCTTCTCTCGTGATTCTTGAACCAAGTGTTAGCTGTGATTAGGTTACGCTCTGTGCAAAATTCTACCAGGCGGCTTCCTCTTTTATTCCTTACTCCCATTCCATATTCACCTACTACGGTTCCTTCTCTTCCTTTTCCTACTATCGAATTTCAGTCCCCCATGGACTATTAAATTTTCGTCTCTATCTGAATAATTTCTTTTATCTCATCATACATTTCTTCAATCTCTTCGTCATCTGCGGAACTACTTGGCATGTAAACATGTACTTCTGTGGTAATCATGGGCTTCATGTCTAGCTTGGCTACAATAGTGCGTTGACCATGATGATCATAGTAGCTTACCCTCGCTCCTATTTTTTATTCATTGTTAAAGCTACTCCTGCATTACCCAATATTTGATTTTGTATTTATAACCCTGTATTCGCCTGATCAGAAGTCTTGTTTCTCCTGCCACCGAACTTCACTAATTCCCACCATATCTAAATTTAACCTATCCATTTCCCTTTTTAAATTTTGTAACTTACCTACCCGATTAAGAAATCTGACATTCCACGCTCCGGTCCGTAGAACGCGTTTTGTTTCCCATAATAACGATGTCCTTGTGAGTAGTCCTCGCCCTAAGATCCGAATGGGGGACTATTTTACCTCTGGAATATTTTACCCAAGAGGACGTCGTCATTATTTAACCATACAGTAAAGCTACATGCCCTCGGGAAAAATTACGGCTATAGTTTCCCCTTGCTTTCAGTCGTTCGCAGTACCAGCACAGAAAGGCCGTTTTGGTTAGTGTTACAAGGCCAGATCAGTCAATCATCGAGACTGTTGCTCACGCAACTACTGAAAAGGCTGCTGCCCCTCTACAGGGACCACACGTTTGTCTGGCCTCTCAACAGCTACCCCTCCGTTGTGGTTGCATCTCCGGTACGGCTATCAGTATCGCAGTATCGCTGAGGCACGCAAGCCTCCCCACCAACGGCAAGGTCCATGGTTCATGGGGGGGGGGGGGGGGGGGGAGGCTAAGTTATGTCAGTTCCAAGAGAGTAAATACAGTTGTGTATAATTACTTTTATTATCCAAAAATTCTGTTCTGGGACAATGGCTAGTTGATTTCATTTACGCTTAATAAAGCCATTAGTATGTTTCTACTCCTCACTATGACAAAAATAGAAAAACATAATACTCCCATCACTTTAGTAATTCTCTCTGGGACACCTTTCCTAGATTTCAGTTATTATTGTGAGACAAATTGATACATGCAGACAGATCTTTCCTGGATGCTTGAATGCTTTCCTTTACCAGGTGGTGCATATAGTGTACCGGCGGTGACTCAAGGTGTGGCACTCTTGGGACGCCAAATGGGACGTCAATTACACTACTGGCCATTGAAACTGCTACACCACGAAGATGACGTGCTACAGACGCGAAATTTAACCGACAGGAAGAAGATGCTGTGATATGCAAATGATTAGATTTTCAGATCATTCATACAAGGTTGGCGCCGGTGGCGACACCTACAACGTGCTGACATCAGGAAAGTTTCCAACCGATTTCTCATACACGAACAGCAGTTGACCGGCGTAGCCTGGTGAAACGTTTTTGCGATGCCTCGTGTAAGGAGGAGAAATGCGTACCATCACGTTTCCGACTTTGATAAAGGTCGCATTGTAGCCTATCGCGATTGCGGTTTATCGTATCGCGACATTGCTGCTCGCGTTGGTCGAGATCCAATGACTGTTAGCAGAATATGGAATCGGTGGGTTGAGGAGGGTAATACGGAACGCCGAGCTGGATCCCAACGGCCTCGTATCACTAGCAGTTGAGATGACAAGCATCTTACGCGCATGGCTGTAACGGATCGTGCAGCCACGTCTCGATCCATGTGTCAACAGATGGGGACGTTTGCAACACAACAACCATCTGCACGAACAGTTCGACGTTGTTTTCAGCAGCATGGACTATCAGCTCGGAGACCATGGCTGCGGTTACCCTTAACGCTGCATCACAGACAGGAGCGCCGTCCGTTGTGGCCGTGAGGTTCTAGGCGCTTCAGTCTGGAACCGCGTGACCGCTACGGTCGCAGGTTCGAATCCTGCCTCGGGCATCGATGTGTGTAATGTCCTTAGGTTAGTTGAACAGACAGGAGCGCCTGCGATGGTGTACTCAACGACGAACCTGGGTGCACGATTGGCAAAACGTCATATTTTCGGATGAATCCAGGTTCTGTGTACGGCACCGTGATGGTCGCATCCGTGTTTGGTGACATCGCGGTGAACGCACATTGGAAGCGTGTATTCGTCATCGCCATACTGGCGTATCAGCCGGCATGATGGTATGGGGTACCATTGGTTACACATCTCTGTCACCTCTTGTTCGCATTGACGGCACTTTGAACAGTGGACGTTAGATTTCAGATGTGTTACGACCCGTGGCTCTACCCTTCATTTGATCCCTGCGAATCCCTACATTTCAGGAGGATAATGCACGACCGCATGTTGCAAGTCCTGTACGGGCCTTTCTGGATACAGAAAATGTTCGGCTGCCGCGCTGGCCAGCACATTCTCCAGATCTCTCACCAAGTGAAAACGTCTGATCAATCGTGGCCGAACAACTGGCTCGTCACAATACGCCAGTCACTACTCTTGATGAACTGTGGTATCGTGTTGAGGCTGTATGTGCTGCTGTGCCTGTACACGCTATCCAAGCTCTGACTCAATGCCCAGGCGTATCAAGGCCGTTATTACGGCCAGAGGTGGCTGTTCTGGGCACTGATTTCTCAGGACCTATGCACCCAAATTGCATGAAAATGTAATCACATGTCAGTTCTAGTATAATATATTTGTCCAATGAATACCTGTTTATCATCTGCATTTGTTCTTGGGGTAGCAATTTTAATTGCCACTCTTGTCCTTGGGATCAAATGACAGCATCAGTAATACTTTTATTCTGAAATACCACGACCGGTTTCGACGGCCGACATCATTTCCTAGTGACACACTAAACAAAACAGAAAACAATGTAGAACGGAATAAGTTACAACTGAAAGGTAATTCAAAATTGTTAAGGCTTTCGTGGCCACTTGTTGACAAACTGCCTATTGGCTGAAAGGTAATTATATAACTGTCGTGTGACTAGGGCCTCCCGTCAGGCAGACTGTTCGATTTGACGCCACTTCGGCGACTTGCATGTCGATGGAGTTGAGATGATGATGATGATGACAACACAACACCCAGTCCCTAAGTGGCGAAAATCTCCAACCCAGCCGGGATTAGATCCCGGACCCTTAGGATTGACAGTCTGTCGTGTTGACCACTCAGCTACCGGGGGCGGACATCTGAAAGGTAATATCGTCAAAGTAAAGCATATTAAAATACGCTGGCATGCAGATCATAAGGAAGAAAGTTAATTTCATATGATGTGTCACTACCAAGTTAGATAGCTCGATGGAACTTGGACTATACATTAAAAGAACTGCTACAGCGCAGTACAGAAGGGAACTGTAACAAATACACAATGAGGCAAACAGAAATGACACTTATATTAAAGACAATAATTACGCTGAAATCATCTCGATTCATGGTTCTTAATAGGGTGCGTGATCACCACGGACAGCAATGCATGTTCTGCAAAGTGCTTGTCCACAATCATCAACAGAATGCAGTAAAATAAATAGTGTTGTATAGTAAACCATCCAAAATTTAAGAAAGAAAATATGTAACGTGAACTTACATGTGAGACCTTAACTTTTCCCGGGGAATTGAATGTTCAAATAGCTTATGGGTTTGCTGCCGGGTGACGTTGTCGACCACCGCCGATATTTCGACAGAAGCGCACCCTGCCATTCTCAAGGCACAGGTGCAAGGAGGAAGCAATGTGCAAGAGAATTTAATACCTCGTTTCACAGAGGAGAAACAAGGAAGATACCACACACAGAACAAGTAACCGCAGAGTCAACACACAACCAAAGATAACCAACATCAGAAATATCGATAGTGACTATTAATCAACAGATGAGGTAGCACTAACTCTGTCCCTCTGTATTTTGATGAGAGACAGAGCCGGATTCCAAGCAGCATTTAAACTAAAACCAACATCTCTGTTTATAAGGTTGCTTGATAGTTTGTTTTCAACAGCTTCCTTAGTAACACTATCCCAATATCTGGACGTGCAAGCCAGAATATCCGTGTTGTTGTATTCCATAGGAATGTTTTGCAATAACGGATTTGCTCGGCTGTTGTAAGCGTGTGTGACGCTTATGTTCAATAACCGGTCTTCCACAGTCCTGATTGTCTGACCAATATATGACATGCCACAACTGCAAGGAATACGATAGACACCAGCCTTACGCCTTTTACGGACGCAACAGGGCCTTAATCTTAGAGGGTGGTCGAAAAACACATTTCACATCATATTTCCGCAAAATACGGCCAATCCTGTTCGAAATGCTTCCTGCGTAAGGCAAAAAGGCCGTAGACTTAGGTGCCAACTCTTTGCTATCGTCACTCACCCGTTGCAAACGCACCTTTGATCTGCCTCTCACTATAACCATTCTGACGAAAGGTGAATTTGAGATGTGATAGCTGAGCTGCCGAACTTTCAGTGTCTGAGATAACGTGGGCCCTGTGAACCAAGGTACGAAGTACTCCTTCACACTGAGCTGGATGGTGACAACTATCAGCTCGCAGATGCAAGTGAGTGTGAGTAGGCTTCCTGTAAACAGAATGTCCCAACGTACCATCAGTCTTCCTTCTGAACAACACATCGAGGAAGGGAAGGCATCCATTCTTTTCCACTTCCATAGTGAACTGAATATTCGGGTGGATTGAATTCAGGTGTTCTAAAAACCGGTTTAAATTCTCACTACCATGAGGCCAAACAACAAAAGTATCGTCTACATATATGAAAAAACACTCAGGTTTCAAGGTCGCTAACTCGAATTCACGTTCCTCAAAGTCATCCATCAACAAATTGGCCACAATAGGTGACAATGGGCTTACCATTGCAACTCCATCAGTCTGTTCGTAGTACTGACCATTGAATAAAAAGTAAGTGGAAGTCAGCACATGTCGAAACAAATTTGTTAATTCGACACCAAACTTAACCTCAATTAGCTGCAACGAATCAGAGAGAGGAAAGCGAGTGTAAAGAGAAACTACATCAAAACTGACTAAAATATCAGAGTCATTCAAACGCAATCCCTGCAATCGACGTAAGAAAAACTCACCCCAGCAATGGCAATACCAAGGGAAATTTAGAGTCAAGAAGAACAAGAAACTCCGTCTGAACAGGCCTCGGAAGGCCCAACGGTATCAAACGACTGTTGTGTCATTCTTCAGCCGATATGCGTCACTGGATGGGGATATGGGGATATGTGGTCACCGGAGCCGCTGCTTCTCAATCAAGTAGCTCCTCAATTGGCCTCACAAAGGCTGAGTGCACCCTGCTTGCCAACAGCGGTCGGCAGACAGTGATCCATCCAAGTACTCGACAAGCCCGAAAGCGCTTAACTTAGGTGACCTGACGGGAACCGGTGTAAGCGGCAACACCCTTGGCCGAAGAACAGGAGTAGAGGAAAAATGAAATTCCTGAGCAGAAGCATTCTGAGTGGTCGTTGTGAGAGTCATTAAGGGAAGCATTCAGAGGGTCATTCTGAGAATCATTCTCGACATTCTTTTGGGAATTTTTATGGTAGTCCAATTTCTGCTCGGCTTTAAGGCTTTGAATCTCGTTCCTTCTTTCATCCAGCTGTGTGTTGTCATTTTGTGACATCCTCAGTTTCCATGACTTGTCAGATGGTCTTCCTTTCGGTCCGATGCTCGAATATATGAACATTTGACTGTTCCCGCCACCCCAAATATAATTTGAATGTCACCTCTAATCACTGTAGACAATAGACATCGGGATCCAGCGAGCAGCTGCTCTGCCCAGGACAGTAATGCTGCTTCGATCATTGGGTAATGGTTTAATCTGGAGAGCTATTATGTAGGAGGCAATGGGCTAGATACAATTTAAGCTGCTCTGAGCATCGCCGTAAAGCGCAGCTGCATAGAGATGTGGAAGTATGAGCTGCTGGCTTTCAATCGATGGCCACGTGACGCCACGCCGCACACACGGCAAAATGACCGCTTTAGGCGGCCAAAAATCGATTTTCACAGTTATAGATTAGGTCTAAACGTCCTTGTATTCTTCACCTCAGGTAACTGGTCCATCGCACTGCCGTAAAATATCCTTAGTTATGTTGATAATAAAGGCGTGTGAGGGTCTGACAGGCAAGTTGCATTCGAAACTCGAAAGTATTATAACGTGAATTTTTTGATCATCTCATGAGAAAATCTCAATATTTATCATGGAGGTGGAAGACATAGGTGTGCTCATTAAATAGACAACGTTACAATTCATTTTTTTACCCTTGTTAACAGTAAATGACGATTTTATAAAAAATATTTTTCCTTAGACTTTCAAAAAAATTTCCGCTTAGTACAGCTTTCTGTCCTCAATATTTACACTTGTGCATTTGTTAACTATTAGTGTTGTAAATTCTAGGAACTCAAACCTACGCATTGTGACATCAGACTCTTTTCTTTACAGGTAGTCGGAGTGGACCAAGTCACTCGGAATTAAATATGAGGAAAATGGATCTAGTTTTAGTGTTAAAAAAGGAGAACTTTTACAAACAATCACAGTCTAAGTGTATAGAACGATTAACGACTCACATATTGGATAAATTTAGTGAATATAAACAGTCAAAAGACAGTGTGTGTAAAATTAAGTCAATTTTAAAAGTGTTTGTCTCAAAATTGCTACAACAGTGGAAAAAATCAAATTGGAATCTGGAAAGATTTACCAAATCCAATTCAGAATGGTTAAAAAAACGACTTGGTCTTGCCAGCTCTAAGCACTACAACCACAAACGAAGATTTACACGTGAAAAAGCCCAGAGGAAGACCTGCAAAATCTTTTGAAGAGAGCTCTCAACGATCAAAACGAAGAATAGTGCAACCAATTATTGCTGAGTCAACCCCAGAGCTTTTGTGTACTGCTTCTAAAAGCAGCCTTAATTGGAGTGGAAAAAGAACAGCTGCACAAGTAGTAAACTTAGCCCTAACCACAAGCCCTCGCAGATACAAACGCATGAAACACATTCACGAAAAGCCACCACATTCGGTTATGAAGCCTTACTCACCCGAAGAAGCCTTAGCGCTCATTATTCACTCTGACATGGGAAAATATATTCATTGGCAAAAAGGGGCGAAATCTCGAGGCGCGAACATCTATCCACCTTATAATATCATAGCACAAACAAGGAAGCAATGTTACCCGAGTAAAATAACAATCACGGTGACCGAAGTGCAAATTGCAGTTCAAGGTATTTTGGACCACACAATCAAAATACTTGCTCATGTACAGCAGGATGTACTTCTGTTAGACCACGATCACGCTGCAAACTCAGCGATTGAATTCATCTACAAGTGGGGCCTTGACGGTAGTGGTGGACATTCCATTTACAAATAATGTGTTGGCAACAACTCACTGTATGGAGATACCAACATAATTCTATGTACTATAGTTCCATTGCAAAACCCGAGTCCTTCTTGGTCGAGATATAATCGCATCATTCGCCTGCAGATTGAAAAGGAGACAAAGGAATCAGTAAAACTCCATTACGAAGCAATTGAGGAACAAATATTAAGTCTGCAGCCTATTGAGGTGACCCTTGGGGATAAATCTTACACATTTAAGCATCGTGCTGTGTGTACAATGATGGACGGAAAAACGTGTAATGTGTGCAAGGCAACACCCAAAGAACTCAACAGCCTTGACTTACTTTTGCAAAAACAATATTCTACGACTAGTTCATTTAAGTTTGGGATATCTGTTTTACACTCATACCTTAGATTTTACTTGTCACATATATCATATTAATTGGAACTGAAGCAGTGGCAAGCAAGAGGCAAAGAAGCCAAAGAAAATATAAAAAGAAGAAAAGAAGAAATAACCACTAAATTCTATCGTGAAATGAGGTTAGTGGTAGACCAGCCCATGCAAGAAGGTAACTCCAATGACGGGAATACTGCAAGAAAATTTTTTTGCAGAGCCCACGAAATCTGCGACTGTAACAGGTCTAGAGCCCGAAATTATACAAAGATTTGCAAACATCCTGTCTTGCGGATTTAATGTTAATTACAGTAATTTTAAAAATTATTTCCTGGAAACAGCAAAAATCTGTTTAGAAACGTACAAGTGGTACAAAATGAGTGCATCTGTGCACATGCTGCTAATACATGGTGCAGACATAATAAAGGAACAACCTTTGCCTGTGGGGCTTTTTTCAGAAGATGTCTTGGAATCTAGTCAGAAAGAATATAAAGGTTGAAGAATACATACCATTACGGATATTGTCCACTGGATGCTGATAGCTTCTGATCCTATCATTGCGTCCAAGAGGAGGAGGCACATTAAAAAAAGAAAACCCTTTCCTAAGGAGGTACTGTTAATGTTAGAAGAACCTGTTGTGAAAATGCTTGAAGATAATGGTGACGAAGAAACAGTGGATGATGATGATGACGACGACGACGACGACGACGACGGAACATTGGATGATTATGATGAGAGATACTGTCTTACTGTCTGTAAACTTTAAGTAAAATATACTAATTTGATTTTCATTCTACTTTTTCATTTTTAGCTACCTATAAATCACCTTTTAGGTTGGTAGGTACTTTCAGAATCTTGTCAAGTCTGAATACATATCAACCCTAAGGTCAGAAGCCTTTCTAAGTATAAATGCACATATTATTTAACATATTTAAACTTTGGCCGCCTAAAGTGGTCATTTTGCCGTGTGTGCGCCGGTTCTTCTGGACATCAGCAAGTTGCGCCTACATTACGCCAGCCACCCTCGCCTTCACGCACTGCTACTCTGCCATGTGCTCAGATGAAGTGATTAATCCTCCCAGGAGCCCAATTAGGCAGTCGTGTCTACACCCAGTCAAATCTGGCACGAGATTTTTTATTCATCCATATCTACCTGGCTACTCTGCAAATCACTCGTGCCAGAGGGTTATCGAACTAATTTCCTATTATTCCACTCTCGAACTGCCCGCGGAAAAAATGAAAACCTATATCCTTTCGTGCGATCTCTGATTTCCTTTATTTTATTATGATTATCGTTTCTCCCTGTGAAGGTCAGCGTCAAAAAAATATTTTCGCAGGAGGAGGAGAAAGGTCGCGATTGAAATTTCGTGAGGATATTCCGCCGTAACGAAAAACTCATTTGTTTTAATTATTTCCACCCCAAAACCTGTATCACGTTCGCGACACTCTCTCCCCTATTTATCTATAATACAAAATGCACTGTCCTTCTTTGAACTTCCTCGATGTACTCCGTTAATCCTACCTGGTAAGGATCCTACACCGCGCACACAAAGCGGACGGAAAGCGAAGTGTAGGCATTCTCTGTAGTAGATCTGTTGCATCTTTTCAGTGTTCTGCCAATAAAACACAGTCTGTTTCGCCTCCCCCACAATATTTTCTATGTGCGCATTCCAATTTATGTTGTTCGTAACTGTAATTCCTAGGTATTTGATTGAATTTACGGTCTTTAGATTTGACTGATTTATCGTGTAATCGAAGTTTAATGGATTTTATTTAGCACTCATGTCAATGACGATACACTTTTCGTTATTTAGGATCAATTGCCAATTTTTGCACCGTATAGACACCTTATCTAAACGATTTTGCGACTGGTTTTGATCTTCTGATGACTTTACTAGACGATATACGACACCATCATCTGCAAACAATCTAAGATAGCAGCTCAAATTGTCTGCTAAATCCTTTGTGTAGATAAGGAACGGTTGAGGGCTAACACTATCTTGTGGAACCCCAGAAATCACTTCTGTTTTACTCGATGACTTTCCGTCAGTTACTACCAAGTATGACTACTCTGACAGGCAATCACGAATCCAGTTGCGTAACTGAGATGATATTCCACAAGCACGAAATCTGAATACAAGTCGCTTGTGAGGTACGGTGTCAAAAGCCTCTCGGAAATCTAGAAATACGGAACCAGTTTGATATCCCGTGTAGGTAGCACTCAACATTCCGTGTAACTAAAGAGCTGGTTGTGTTTCACAAGAACGATGTTTTGTAAATCCGTATAGGCTGTGTGTCAATAGACCGTTCTCTTCGAGGTAATTCATATAGTTCGAATACTATGTATGTTCCAAAATCCTGCTGCATATCGACTTTAATGTATGGCATGTGATTTAGTGGATTACCCCTATTGCCTTTCTTGAATATTTGTGTGACCTTGTAAGGTGATGATTTCTGTAAGTTATCGATGTGTACGTCAGAGAGAGAGCAAGTTACGTTACTGTTAAACAATCTTTGGTCATGCTGCGGCACCGTCTTTGCCTCTGCGCAGTCTGATGCATTCTTAGTCGAAATGTGGTAAATGATGGACGTATTCAGTAGTGCTGTGTTGACTTGTGATTGTGTCTGTTAGACGAAAGGAGATTTATTGTAAAGGACGGCAAGAATGGATATAATGTATCTATTGGAAGGCGAAATTCTATCAACCGAAATCCACTAACGTCTGCCTGGTATCCAGCGGTCAGGGGTCAGCGTCTGTTCGCATAGATGGTGCGGCTGCAGCAACCTTCTTGATCTCAACAATCAAGTCGTATTCCTCGTGATCTTTCCTCGGAAGGGCCACCACCAAGTTAGTTTTCAACTTGAAATCCAAACATGGTGATGACACAAGGAATGAATCCACTACCCCGGGCACCAGTCGCAAGGCTGGGTTTACCTGGTCATCGGATTCCGGGGGACCAGGAGCATCATGTTACGCCTAAGGTTGAGAACCAGACGACGTCCAAATTATTACACACAAAACAAAGACACTTCATCGGTACACTTAATACTAATATTCTCTTCAAACTGGGCAAGATCAAACAACTTACAGACATGCCGCAAAAATTCCAGATCAAAATCCTTGCAATCCAGCAAACACGATTTACGGACGAAAACCATTTTGACACAGACAACTACAGGATCTACAAAGGAAAACCAGGAGTTAAACCTAACGAGAAAGGACTCAAGCAGTTTGGTACAGCATTTGTAGTCCACAATTCTATAGCGACTCTGTCATTGACTTCCAGTCTGCCTCAGAACGTATATCAACGCTCTCCGTCAAATCGGCCAAGAAAGCATATACCTTGATCAACGCACACGCACACTCAAATAACTATAACAAGAAGAACCCCCAGAAAGTGGATGACTTCTGGAATGGCCTCTGGAATGACGACAAACAAAATTGCGAAACACCATGTAATAATCTTGTTGGGCGACTTTAACGCACAATTAGGCAAAGAGAAAAAATACAGGAAAATCACCGGAATCCATGCAGCTCACAACAGAACTAACAAGAATGGGGAAAGATTGATAAGCTTTTGTGAAAATTTCGGTCTCGTAATTATGTCAACACAATTCAAAAAACCCAACAAGAAACTGTATACTTGGAAGTCGTCCAACACAATGTTGGGTGAATTCCAGATAGACCATGTGGCCATCTCCAAGAGTAACACAGCAGAAATTCTGAATGTGAAAACGAGGATTTTTTGAATCAGACCACCATCTTCTACAGATAAAGACCAGATTACAACTCAATAGAAAAAAGCCAAAACGAGTGCTGAGAGCAGACCCCGAATACATAAAACTCAACAAGGAAAACATCTTACAGGAAATTAGTCAGACAAACACCACAAACTGGACAGAACTTGTGGACGTCCTCAAATCCACGATGAAATTGGGTCAACCCCCGAGAAGGAGAAAACACAGGTGGTGGAATATAATATGTGACCAAGCAATAGAAGAAAGGACCAATGCCTGGAAAAACTTCAATAGTCACAAAACATCAGGAAAATGGCAACAATTTCTAGTAATCCGAAAACAAACATCGGAAACTATTCGGAGGAAAAAAAGAAATAATGACAAACGGCGACTAGATGAGATAGAACAAGACTTTAAGAAGAACAACACCAGGAATTTTTATAAGACGTTTAAAGAACGTATTGCAGGAGACCAGCCACCCAATCTTTGCTTCAAGAAACCGGATGATTCATTAGAAACTAACACGAAGAATAACTGCCAAATCCTCGCAGACTATTTCAACAAACTTCTCAACTGCGAAAGACCTACAGAGGATATTCACTACCAGACGTCTACACCAAATCCCGACGCTAAACCACCAACCATCAACGAAATAGTAGAAATTATCAAGACACTGAAAAACAATAGAGCCCCAGGAGAAGATGGAATTATTGCATAACTATGGAAACTAAATGATGAAAGATTAACTGGAAAAATCCACAAAATCATATTAAACATTTGGGAAACCTAACAGATCCCTTCTGAATGTAAATGCGCACTCATCCCTCCACTCCACAAAAAAGGGGACAAAACTGAACCAAATAATTACAGGGGTATCTCACTCGTGCCGGTCACATATAAAATCCTATAAAAAGTTCTCATGAATAGGTTAGAAGAACAAGCTGACCCACAAATAGGAGAATACCAGGCTGGTTTCCGCAAGGGACGATCATGCATAGAGCAGATCTGGAATCTGAAAATGATTCTCCAGATGAGAAACACCCGAAACACAGTGGTCACTTGTGTAGATTTTAAAAAGGCCTACGACTCAATAGACAGAGTAGCGCTCTACAATACGCTGGAAGAATTCAGCATTGACAGAAAGACAAGAGCAATCATTCGGCAAACATTAACTGACACAGTCTCCAAGGTTAAATTTATGGGGGATATCTCTGAACCATTTGAAATCCAAACTGGAGTGTGATAGGGTGACGGACTTTCACCATTACTCTTTAATATCATTCTTGAAAAAATTATCAGGACGTGGGAAAAAGAAGTCAGAGGAATTCAAATTGGCATTAGAAAAGATAATAGATTCAATGTGAAGTGTTTAGCTTTTGCAGATGACCTTGCAATCCTCACAAATAATAGAAAAGAAGCCACTAACGCCATAGAGAAGTTACACGAAATTGCACAAAGAACTGGCCTGCAAATCTCGTATGAGAAAACCCAGTACATAGAGTGCCACAAGACAAATTGCCTATTGTGACATCCAATGGAAAAATTGTGCAAGTACCACATTTTAAGTACCTGCGAGAAATCATCCAGCCATCAGGGATCAACCTAAAGGCCAATGAGGAAAGAGTAAAAAAACTACAGAAAGCATATAAACTCACGTGCAACTATTATAACAAGAAGTTCATATCCATGAACGCAAAACTGAGGCACTACAACACTGTCGTACTTCCGGAGGCACTGTATGCATCTGAAACAACACAAATAGGTGGGCAAACTAAAATCAAAGAAATAGAGAAACAAGAAAGGAAAATTTTCAGGAAAATTTTTGGCCCGATACAAGAGCAAGGAATCTGGAAGAAGAGACCAACATCAGAATTATATAAATACACAGACAAGATTACGGATACAATAAGGAAAAGAAGAATGCAGTTCTACGGACATATCCACAGGATGAATGAAAACAGAATTTCAAAGCGAATTCTTAAAGTCATTAACTCAGGCAGGGGAAAAACAAAATGGATAAAAGTAGTTGAAGAGGACCTCAGACAAGCACGCATAACAGTAAACGATGCAGAAAATAGAACTGAATTCAGGAACATCATCAAAAAACATAAATTTGACACCACAACACAGAAGAGACCAGGATGCAAATGGACAGCGGAGTGAAAGAAACAACACAGTGAACACATGAAGAAAATTTGGGCTCAGAAAAAACATAATCAATCATAAAGGAATTCAAGTTCAAACGCTCTCTTTAACTGGGAATAATCGAAAATAATAATAATAATATGAAGAGAAGAAATTTG
Source organism: Schistocerca nitens (assembly GCF_023898315.1). Taxonomy (NCBI): domain Eukaryota; kingdom Metazoa; phylum Arthropoda; class Insecta; order Orthoptera; family Acrididae; genus Schistocerca; species Schistocerca nitens. Next base: position 617,455,534 of record NC_064618.1, read on the forward strand.
AGGTAAGACTGCAGCAATGCGCAGATAGTTTTTTCAGAATAATTACTCTCAACTCGTTAACTTTCTCAGAACTGAGAGGGAAACCACCCCACTTCTCTGAATCATGCTTTAAGATACCAACTGATTAGGCTGTGTGATTTTTATAGAGATTCAATGTTAACACTGAACCCCGTTCAAATCATTTTTCACTTTGTTACGCATAGTATAGTTAAGATCAATGTTATGTGTGAAGATCACGCGAAGTTTTACGGTGTCTTTCTGGATACATACTTCATTCTAAAATCGTTGTCTTGGAATATCATTTCATAGGAACAATTACTCTCCTCATCTGTTTAAAGAAGGTTTGTCGTTATACATTACCACATTGCACCACATGGTATGCAACAGTTTTAACACTGTTCGGAAATTTTATTTAAAAACAGAAATCTAGCTTAGCCGCCGCCTCCTTGTTGTTTGCTGTCGTACTTTCCAGAAATCTGCAACAATGTTGTCAAGATGCGAGGTAAGTGGAAATTTTGATTGGGACCAGACAACTGTTTTACTTTAGTTGCGCATTTAATGTAAAGACAAATTGTATTCAGACTAGTTACAATTCAATTCAAATTAGGTTCCGCTTATTCAAAGGTTAGTACAAGAGTTTAAGAGAGATAACAATTTGTGGTTATATAGTTATGGTAATACGTAGAATTTTTATAGAGTGGGAGGTAATTTGGGTCAAATCTCGCACAGAAACACAAGATGGGGAGCTTACAATCTGTGCAACTTTCCAGCTTTTGGGTACGGTTCTTCTGTCGAGCGATCCGTTGTATATGTTTGTTAGGGATGGGGCTACTGTATCAACGTATTCTGAAGGAAGGAAGAAAGGGAGATTGTCTTTAACGTCCCGTCGACATCGAGGTCATTAGAGAAGGAGCACAAGATCGTATTGTATCAAGGATAGGGAAGGAAATCGACCGTGCCGTTTCAAAGAAACCATCCCTGCATTTGCCTGGAGCGATTTAGGGAAATAACGGAAAATCTGAACCGTCGTACTGGCGAATGCGAGCCCAGTGTGCTAACTACAGCGCCACCTCGCTCGGTAGCATGCTCTGAAAAGAAGCTAATTGGTATAAAGTCTGGACCGGAAGATTTACTTTTATTAAATGATTAAAGTTGCTTCACTACACCGAAGATAGGTACTTCTAAGTTAATCATGTTGGCAACTGTTCTTGATTCGAATTCTGAAATACTTAGTTCGTCTTCTTTGGTGATGGACTTTCGGAAGACTGTGTTTAGTAACTCTGCTTTAGCAGCAATTTCATCGATAGTATTTCCATAGCTGTGGCACAGAGAAGGCATTGATTAATGATTTATGAGTACTTGGTAACGACATTCATCTAGCCAATTCGTTTTCAGAAAGATTTCATTTTTACTACCTACAACTTGACTTCCATTTATTAGAAACGTATTAACGTTAGCGTAACACCTGAGAGAGGATGCGAATTTGTAATCGAAACAGAGAATCCTCGGTGGGATTTGAAGATGGTCTTCAATGAGGCAAAGTGGGATCTGTTGTTTACAAGATGGGGTGCGTTGTGATTGTCATGACTCCCGGGAGTATGCTTAATTCCCACCAACCATCGATGTCTCTAGTCACGCAGCATCCATACTCAATCTGCATGGATTAATATTTTGAAGATCACTTCTAAAACAGGAGACTGTGTAGTGCATCTATTTGCAGTATTCATGTGGTATGGTCTTGCGTGGTTTACACCATGCATTATTTATCACCACTGAGACGTTGAGCCGATGGAAGCCATATGTTAAGTCTGCTTCAACGGTGTTGTGAAGTATCTGACAGAGCATGACGTTAATAAGGAGCACTTTCAAGACCAGCGTATTTATGTATGTTTGTAACTTACGGAAGCCTGCTAGCACTCCTATATACAACAGAAACTACAGCATACAAGAAAGCAATGTTTCAACGGAAATGAAGGACGCAATGGATAGATGTAAAAGACACGAAGAGTAACATAAATTTTAAAAAGATATATTTTCACTTTATAGTATTCCAAAACGCAATTGTTTTAAAATGAGTGATAATAACAAAAAAATCCTTATAAGTTTCTACATGTTTTATTTAAGAGTGTACAATTACCTTCTTCTGGGAAATATTCTCGTGATTTAAAGGATGTAAAAGAAGAACAGAGATGAAAATGTTTGAAAATCATATTGAACTGTTATGAGACTGGTCATCTTGCAGATGAGGCTTGATAATAACTCAAAAAGTATATTAACAAATTTAAAAAAATTGAAAAGAACTAGACTTGCGGCCAACAGCGCGGAAAAAATCGTATCATATGCAGGCGTGCATTATAAACGCAAACCTCTTTCACTGTAATATCTATCATGGCAGAACATGCACTCTATACATCTCTCACCTACACATTCTGTAAATCTATACGACATAGCGGCTCCTCCCGTAGGAGTTTCGAGTCCTCCCTCGGGCATGGGCGTGTGTATTGTCCTTAGCGTAAATTAGTTTAAGTTAGATTAAGTAGTGTGTAACCTTAGGGACCGATGGCCTCAGCAGTTTGGTCCCATAAGATCTTACCATAAATTTCCAAATAAAAAAAAATTGTATGACTTACATTTAACCTTTTATGCGTTACTTAACACCAGATATTGTCCAGTAGAAAAGGTCATTTACAACCACCCAGCTGCAGAGTGCATTCTCCAAATGATGGGTACATTCATTATCAGCCGTTGAACATTTCACCCATTCGTGAAAAATTTGCTTCGGGGTGTCTATAAATACACCGGAAATCCCGCACTTAAACAGCAGCATGTTAACATCGCTTAAAACCTCGAGTTTGATACGTGTGGTTTTGAGCATTGCGACCCGTAGTAACTCAGGAGTGTTGTAGTAGTGAGCAGGATCCAGACTGTACGTTGCCAGTTATACACTCCGCAACTAATCTAACACATTCGCAAGGAGTGCTATGTCTGTGCCGATGTAAATCCTTGGATAGCCCCTAAGTTATAGCTGTTAAATTCCTGCCAAATGTACGTCGCGTGCTCATATTGTGCTCCGTTATAGCATCACCTGTAACTTTACTGGAGAATGTAGATATATCAGGTCGCACAGTTAGTAGAGTCTCTCTGTCGAGTTATCCTTTATTCGTCTGACGAGATATCTCTACTTCATTTCCATTTCACTGCACTGATGCCCACTGTATCCAGACTGTGCGATTGTATTTCCCTTTTCAGATTTTATAGCATCCTTACTATATTCAGTGTCCTGACATTCCACCCTCTAACTTGTATAGTGGTGCCCTTTCATTGCTTATTCAGTCTTCTTCACATCGTATTTTTCTCATCGACACCCGGAGATCCGAATGGGAGACTAATCTGGAATCTCTTGCCAATCGTGTGGATATGCGTGTCTTTAATGCAGTGACTCTCGTTGTCTTTTGCATCCACATGCCGTTGATCATTGCTGATTCTTCCGCATTTAGCGGCAGGTTCCCACCCCATGGGTAAGAACGTGCGTTGAGTTTCTATCACTGGCAGAACTTTCTCTCATAAGGCCGTTGGCAGAAAGAGGGTCACTCTTTGCACCTGCAATCGTCGGCCGCCAACAAACGACTTTTTTCTAATTCAGAGTTTAAGTGGCTAGAATCGAACTGGAAGCCTAGGAATTTTTATTACTAGTCAAAGACACTACCCCTAAGTTACACCAACAAACGCCCTAACATCTACACAGTCTCCATATGCTACCCCAAAGAAATTTTAACTGTGTTCTCATACCCGACGCGAAATACGCCCGTAAATCTTCCCATCCTTCCAGTTTTAACAGAATATCCTCTTTTTCTATGTATCAGAGCTCTTCTTTGTCTCCCTCTCCTCCCCACACTTTTCACGTTCCTGTCGAATCGACTGGATCGGAGTCTTCCTCCTCAACTCTTCCGTCCCACAGCCTTCTCAAAACACTCTTTCTCTAACAATTCTCACCTTCTCAAAACACTCTTTCTCTAACAATTCTCGCCTTCTCAAAACACTCTTTCTCTAACAATTCTTCTCACTTATTGCATGTCCATGGAAATTCTAGTAAGCAGGTGTTCTATTTTTGTGCAACCTATCGCCAGATGACTATTTTTTAAACAAAAACAATATTTTACCTAAAATCTTCTTTGTACAAAATCTCGTTTCAGTAATTTTAAAAAATGAACATGGTTTGTACTTTTAATTTTAGAAACAATGTTTATCTGTTTCATTAATTCTCCGGCTAGACACCGCTTATTTATCGTTACCCTAACACGCAGGGACTGAAATAACAAAAAATTCAAATGGCTCTAAGCTCTATGGAACTTAACATCTGAGGTCATCATTCCCCTAGACTTAGAACTACTTAAACCTGTCTAACCTAAGGACATCAGACACATCCATGTCCGAGGCAGGATTCGAACCTGCGACCGTAGCAGCAGTGCGGTTCCGGACTGAAGCGCCAAGAACCGCTCGGCCACAACGGCTGGCATGAAATAACAACTACGCGAAAATCTACATATACGTGAGTGTACACTGAAGTGACAAAAATCATGAAATAGCTCCTAATATCGTGTTGCACCTACTTTTCCCGGCGTAGTACAACAACTCGACGTGGCATGGTCTCAAAAAGTCGTTGGAAGTCACCTGCGGAAATAATGCGCCTTGTTACGTCTATAGCAGACCATAATTCCGAAAGTGTTGCCGACGAAGGATTTTGTGCTTGAACTGACCTCTCTGTTATGTCCCACAAATGATCGATGGGTTCATGTCGGGCGGTGTGGGTGGCCAAATCATTTGCTCGAATAGTCCAGAATTTTCCTCAAACCAATCGTGAACAGTTGTGGCATGGGGCATTGTCATTCATAAAAATTCCACTGTTGTTTGGGAACACGAAGTCCGTGTATAGCTGTAAATGATCTCCAAGTATCTGAATATAAGCATTTCCAATCAATGATCGGTTCAGTTGGACCAGAGGACCGAGTCCATTCCACAACACCTCCCATACCATTATGGAGCCACCACCAGCCTACACAGTGTGTTGTTGACAAGTTTGGTCCATGGTTTTGTGGGGTCTGCGTCACACTCGAACACTACCATCAGCCCTTATCTGACCAGGCCACGGTTTTCTAATCATTTAAGATCCAACCGATATAGTCACAAGACCAGAAGAGGCACTGCAGGCGATGTCGCCCTGTTAGTAAAGGTACTCGCGTCGGTCGTCTGCTGCCACAGCCGATTAACGACAGATTTCGCCGCACGGTCCTAACGGATACATTCGTCGTACGTCCCTCTTTGATTTCTGCCGTTATTTCACGCGATGTTGCTTGTCTGTTAGCACTGACAACTTTACGCAAACGCCGCTGCTTTCGGTCGTCAAGTGAAGACCGTCGGCCACTGCGTTGTCCGTGGAGAGAAGTAATTCGTGAAATATGGTATGCTCGGCACACTCTTTGAGCTGTGGCTGGCTCATGTGTTTAGTTTCCCGCGGTTATCGCGATTATGCTGTTATCCTCTCTCTCCACGAGTGGCAGCAGCGGTGTGTATCGATATTCGCACCTCGTACTATCTTTGGCTTGGCGCTTATAGTTCCAGCTGTGCTGTGTGCGACCAATTGGTCGGTTGGCGTGGAGCAGCGAGGAAATCTCCACGGCGCGTAGTTTGGCCAGGGCCGCTGGTGGCGTCTACGGGTGGTCGGAGTGTGTGGTGCTGTTCCCATTGCTACGAGGTCTGTGGCTCACCAACGCTGGACACGAAAGTTGAGTTTTTACTTAATCTACCAGCAAGTCACGACTGTTCACATTGTGCCGTTTGGATTTCGTTGTCGGCTGTTGGGACTTTCCCATGAGCCACAATGTGTGTTTTCAAATTGGCAAATTTTAGCCACCCTCCAGTGGAGTTTAACTGTACTTGGTTATTTTGAATTGAAGTGCACCAGCGGAATCTTCTGCCTTGTAGCCGTGAACGTTCTGGTTACCCGCCCTGGCCGTTGACGTTAGTTCAGGCAGTGTATTTTTCCCATCGTGTTGTCGCTGTGCAACACGGTGTGTAGTTTGACAGCTCAATGTATAATTGGTTGTGGGCGCCAATACTTACTACGTTGTTCCATTGAACTCCTTGTTGTGTGCTGGTCAGGTGGAGCAGAACTTATCTTTTAGGGGGGTCCGTTGACTGCCTGTCGGTTGGGTTGTCATCGGATTGAGAATGGTTGGGCGGACTGCCTGTCTCACCTAAGCGAGCATTAGTGTCTGAATTTCAGGCCGACCCTCTGAAACTTCTGAGCGCTGTTGGGTGTACTGCCTTTTCTTATTTGTTCATGTTGTTTGTTTTTGTGTGGCTTGTAGCCGATTTTTAAATTAAGGTTGTTTTGCCCTTAAGGCGTAAGATTGTTTTGGCCTTCAGCCTAATAGAAAGAACTGATTTAAGATAGGGCCTTCTGCCTTTTAAATTTCTGATTTTGGTTTGAGTTTTAAGTTATTGGCTTTCATCCGATTTTAAATTACAGTGGTGTTGCCCTTAATGCATGAGATTGTATGGCGTGTTCAGCCGGTTATTAAGTTCCAAAAATTAATTCTGTGTCCTTTTTTTTTTAATTTTCTTGGCTCTTATGATGTTTGGTCAAATAAATAAAGTTGTATGTTTGATCGTAACTGGCAGCCTTTTATTTTCGCCCCTTTCCACAGTTTAAACTGTCTGTCCTGTCCTTTTGGTTTAGCAGGGCGTCTCACTCTTGACACTGCAGATCTCGGAAAATAGAATTCTCTAAAGATTCCCGAAATGGAATGTCCCACGTCCCATTCTGCGTTTAAAGTGTGTCGATTCCCGTCGGCTGGCCACAATCACGTCGGAAAGCCTTTCACCTGAGTACAAATGACAGCCACGCCAACGCGCTGCTCTTTTACACCCTGTGTGCGCGATACTACCGCGATCTTTATATGCGCATACCGCTATTTAATAGTCATGGGTGACTGGAATTCGATAGTAGGAAAAGGAAGAGAAGGAAACGTAATAGATGCATACGGAATGGGGGTGAGGAATGAAAGAGGAAGCCGCCTGGTAGAATTTTGCACAGAGCATAACTTAATTATAGCTAACACTTGGTTCAAGAATCATAAAAGAAGGGTGTATAGATGGAAGAAGCATGGAGATACTGACAGGTTTCAAATAGATTATATAATGGTCAGACAAAGATTTAGTAACCAGGTTTTAAATTGTACGACATTTCCAGGGGCAGATGTGGACTCTGACCACAATCTATTGGTTATGAACTGTAGATTACAACTGAAGAAACTGCAAAAAGGTGGGAATTTGAGAATATGGGACATGGATAAACTGACGGAACCAGCTGTTGTAGAGAGTTTCAGGCAGAACATTAGGGAACGATTGACAAGAATGGGGGCAAGAAATACAGTGGAAGAAGAATGAGTAGCTTTGAGAGATGAAATAGTGAAGGCGGCAGAGGATCAAGTAGGTAAAAAGACGAGGTCTAATAGAAATCCTTGGGTAACATAAGAGATACTGAATTTAATTGATGAAAGGAGAAAATACAAAAATGCAGTAAATGAAGCAGGCAAAAAGGAATACAAACGTCTCAAAAATGAGATCGATAGGAAGTGCAAAATAGCTAAGCAGGGATGGCTAGAGGACACATGTAAGGATGTAGAGGCTTGTCTCACTACGGGTAAGATAGATACTGCCTACAGGAAAATTAGAGAGACCTTTGGAGAAAAGAGAACCACTTGTATGAATATCAAGAGCTCAGATGGAGACCCAGTTCTAAGCAAAGAAGGGAAAGCAAAAAGGTGGAAGGAGTATATAGAGGGTCTATACAAGGGCAATGTACTTGAGGACAATATTATGGAAATGGAAGAGGATGTAGATGAAGATGAAATGGGAGATACGATACAGCGTGAAAAGTTTGACAGAGCGCTGAAAGACCTGAGTCGAAACAAGGCCCCGGGAGTAGATAACATTCCATTAGAACTACTGACGGCCTTGGGAGAGCCAGTCCTGACAAAACTCTACCATCTGGTGAGCAAGATGTATGAGACAGGCGAAATACCCTCAGACTTCAAGAAGAATATAATAATTCCAATCCGAAAGAAAGCAGGTGTTGACAGATGTGAAAATTACCGAACTATCAATTTAATAAGTCACGGCTGCAAAATACTAACACGACTTCTTTACAGACGAATGGAAAGACTGGTAGAAACCGACCTCGAGGAAGATCATTTTGGATTCCTTAGAAATATTGGAACACGTGAGGCAATACTGACCCTACGAATTATCCTAGAAAATAGATTAAGGAAAAGCAAACCTACGTTTCTAGCATTTGTAGACTTAGAGAAAGATTTTGACATTGTTGACTGGAATCCTGTCTTTCAAATTCTGAAGGTGGCAGAGGTAAAATACAAGGAGCGAAAGGCTATTTACAATTTGTACAGAAACCAGATGGCAGTTATAAGAGTCGAGGGGTATGAAAGGGAAGCAGTGGTTGGGAAGGGAGTGAGACAGGTTTGTAGCCTATCCCCGATGCTATTCAATCTGTAAATTGAGCAAGCAGTAAAGGAAACAAAAGAAAAATTTGGAGTAGGAATTAAAATCCATGGAGAAGAAGTAAAAACTTTGAGGTTCGCCGATGACACTGATTTTCTGTTAGAGACACCAAAGGAACTGGAACGGGAGCTGAATGGAATGGACAGTGTCTTGTAAGGAGAATATAAGATGCACATCAACAAAAGCAAAACGAGGATAATGGAATGTAGTAGAATGAAGTCGGGTGATGCTGAGGGAATTAGATTAGGAAATGAGACACTTAAAGTAGTAAAGGAGTTTTGCTATTTTGGGAGCAAAATAACTGATGATGGTCGATGTAGAGAGGATATAAAATGTAGACTGTCAGGGGCAAGGAAAGCGTTTCTGAAGAAGAGAAATTAGTTAACATCGAGCATAGATTTAAGTGTCAGGAAGTCGTTTCTGAAAGTATTTGTGTGGAGTGTAGCCATATATGGAAGCGAAACATGGACGATAGATAGTTTAGACAAGAAGAAAATAGAAGCTTTCGAAATGTGGTGCTACAGAAGAATGTTCAAGAGTAGATGAGCAGATCACGTAACTAATGAGGAGGTACTGAATAGAATTGGGGAGAAGAAGAAACTGTGGCACAACTTGACTAGAAGAAGGGATTGGTTGGTAGAACATGTTCTGAGGCATCAAAGAATCACCAGTTTAGTACTGGAGGGCAGTGTGGAGGGTAAAAATTGTAGAGGGAGACCCAGAGATGAATACACTATGCAGATTCAAAAGGATGTAGGTTGCAGTAGTTACTTGGAGATGAAGAAGCTTGCACAAGCCGGCCGCTGGTGGCCGAGCGGTTCTGGCGCTATACTCTGGAACCGCGCGACCGCTACGGTCGCAGGTTCGAATCCTGCCTCGGGCATGGATGTGTGTGTTGTCCTTAGGTTAGTTAGGTTTAAGTAGTTCTAAGTTCTAGGGGACTTATGACCTCAGCAGTTGAGTCCCATAGTGCTCAGAGCCATTTGAACCATTTGAAGCTTGCACAAGATAGAGTAGCATGGAGAGGCTGCATCAAACCAGGCTCTGGACTGAAGACCACAACAACAATCGCTATCACTTGACTTCTGTCGCCTCAGTGCATCTATGTGGTTTAGGGGGACAATGAGCCGGCGGTGTGGCCGAGCGGTTCTAGGCGCTTCATTCTGGAACCGCGCGACCGCTACGGTCGCAGGTTCGACTCCTGCCTCGGGCATGGATGTGTGTGATGTCCTTAGGTTAATTAGGTTAAAGTAGTTCTAAGTTCTAGGGGACTGATGACCTCGGATTTAAGTCCCTTAGTGCTCAGAGCCATTTGAACCATTTGGAGACAATGAGAAGTGTAAACATGGCTCTCCGTACGGAGAATCTAGCTTTGCTGCGCCCGTATAGACTTCAGTGTGCACTGACTATGCCGTCTCGCTGGGTTCCGTCGATATACTCTCCCTCGGTTTGGCATAACTGCGGACGGCTACGCCACCTCCGCGGACTATGCTGGGTGGGCCTTCCTCATTTGTCCTTGCCGCTGACAGTCAGTGGCAGCTCACCACAGTTGCTGTGGCGGTGCGCTGTGTCCGCTTACGAGGGCGCACGCACCTGGTGACACGGCAGTAGCAGCGCCGGCCACACTCCTCGACAAAGCAGCGGCTGTGCGCGCATATCCGTCGCCTACCAATGGCGGACGGACGCGAGCGGCATTCATTTCCCGACCGCTCCTTGCGTTATCTGCGTCCGACCATCTGGTTGCTAATGCCGCCGCGGCCGTGTCCGTCGGTGCTCCGCTGTTCTACTTATGCATACAGCGTGCATACAATCACTCCGTCTCCGCCGGCCAGTAATACTTCCTCTGCCCGCTGTTGCGAGGTTTCATTTACTCTTTTCCCACTCCTTTATTTCTTTCCGTCACGGGGAAGTAGGTATAAAAGATATTGCTGTAGTTATTTGTATGGACACCGCAACGTTCTCTCTGAAGTGGATGAAATGAAATTCCAGGTCATGGTTTATTCTAATACCAGTCATCTTCAAATTTAACACAACGTGTGAGTAGTAATTGCATATAACTGAAGAAGACGTGAAATAATGTAGCGTATATGTTACAATAATAAAGTTTAACACGACAATCTTAATACGAAAAATCAGTTTCCTTTTAACACGGAATAAAAAGCGTTTAATGAAAAGCTTTCACTCCTTGAACGGTCAAATACAGCTGCTATCCGCAGTGGCGATGTCACACAAATTTATTGGCTTTTTTTGTTGTTGTTGGATGAAACAAAGTAAACGATTGTTGCTATTGCTATACTGCTGTTAATGTATTTTGCTGCTCTTTTTGGGTACTGCCATTATAAAACACTTGTCGGTTTTCGAATTCGGTGACGGCTGTGTCGAAGTCGATGGTTTCTGAATGAACAGTTCAAATGGCCCTGAGCACTATGCAACTTAACTTCTGAGGTCATCAGTCACCTAGAACTTAGAACTAATTAAACCTAGCTAACCTAAGGACATCACACACATCCATGTCCGAGGCAGGATTCGAACCTGCGACCGCAGCGGTCGCTCGGCTCCAGACTGTAGCGCCTAGAACCACACGGCCACTCCGGCGGGCTCGATGGTTTCTGTCTCGAAATCTGTGAAGTATGTGTTTTTTCATTAGACAGTGAAAAATAATTTTTAAGCCTAGTGGCAAAAAAAAGGGTGGGAGACAAACCGCTGTATCGCTTAAAATGAAGATGGTTTTGATTAAAGCAGTTGATAACAAACTAACGTAAGAAACAGAAATTTATGAATAGTTTGGCATTGCTACTGGCGAATATAAATAAAAATAGTGATTCAGTTATGGCAATAAATAAGAACAGTTCAAATTAAGGCAACAGTAGAGCGCGTTGTTCAAATGGTTCAAATGGCTCTGAGCACTATGGGACTCAACTGCTGTGGTCATTAGTCCCCTAGAACTTAGAACTACTTAAACCTAACTAACCTAAGGACATCACACACATCCATGCCCGAGGCAGGATTCGAACCTGCGACCGTAGCAGTCGCACGGTTCCGGACTGCGCGCCTAGAACCGCGAGACCACCGCGGCCGGCTAGAGGGCGTTGTGTTCAAGCTGTGCTAGTTTACTTCAAATATCCCGTCTCGCAGTGCTTCCCCATGAGGGCCTTTATTATTGCAAAGTATTGATGAATATGAAAAGCAAATGAGTTTTCTGTATGTCCAGGCTGATTGGGACGTTTTAAGAAAACTAACGGTATAGTTTGAAGAATGTTTACAGTGGAGCTAATCAAGTTCTCCTGAATAAGATATTCATGCAGTCTACGTTGCCTTCAATTCTTGAACAACACGACGAGAAAGATGTCTTCAACGACGACAAATGGGGCTTCCTTTACCGATTTTTACCCAATAAAACTTTATCGTTGAAGGACAATCGGGTTCAGCGGGGAAAATCTCGAAGAAAAGAAATACAGTATGGTAGGATGCATTTGCAATGTGTCTGAAAAATTCGCTTATTTTTCAATGGGAAAAGTCTAAAACCGTGCTGTTTTAAAAATATAAGAACATTACCAATCGAATATACGGTGAACAAAAAAAAGAGTGGATAGTGACCTCTATGTCCGCCGATTAAATTCTCACGATTTGTTAAAAATAACAGTTTCTTTTTTGTAGCTACTGCATATAGAATTTGAACGGACAGTATGCACTTAAAGGAGTGAATTTTAGCAAAAAAGCGAATTACTGAACCGTAACAAAATATTATGATACCGAAAACTGTAGGCCTGTATCTCTGACATCGATCTGTTGTAGAATTTTAGAACATGTTTTTTGCTCGCGTATCATGTCATTTTTGGAAACCCAGAATCTACTTTGTAGGAATCAACATGGATTCCGGAAACAGCGATCGTGTGAGACCCAACTCGCTTTATTTGTTCATGAGACCCAGAAAATACTAGATACAGGCTCCCAGGTAGATGCCATTTTCCTTGACTTCCGGAAGGCGTTCGATACAGTTCCGCACAGTCGCCTGATAAACAAAGTAAGAGCCTACGGAATATCAGACCAGCTGTGTGGCTGAATTGAAGAGTTTTTAGCAAACAGAACACAGCATGTTGTTCTCAATGGAGAGACGTCTACAGACGTTAAAGTAACCTTTGGCGTGCCACAGGGGAGTGTTATGGGACCGTTGCTTTTCACAATGTATATAAATGACCTAGTAGATAGTGTCGGAAGTTCCATGCGGCTTTTCGCGGATGATGCTGTAGCATACAGAGAAGTTGAAAATTGCAGCGAAATGCAGGAAGATCTGCAGCGGATAGGCACTTGGTGCAGGGAGTGGCATCTGACCCTTAACATAGACAAATGTAATGTATGGCGAATACATAGAAAGAAGGATCCTTTATTGTATGATTATATGATAGCGGAACAAACACTGGTAGCAGTTACTTCTGTAAAATATCTGGGAGTATGCGTGCGGAACGATCTGAAGTGGAATGATCATATAAAATTAATTGTTGGTAAGGCGGGTGCCAGGTTGAGATTCATTGGGAGAGTCCTTAGAAAATGTAGTCCATCAACAAAGGAGGTGGCTTACAAAACACTCGTTCGACCTGTACCTGAGTATTGCTCATCAGTGTGGGATCCGTACCACGTCGGGTTGTCAGAGGAGATAGAGAAGATCCAAAGAAGAGCGGCGCGTTTCGTCACAGGCTTATTTGGTAAGCGTGATAGCGTTACGGAGATGTTTAGCAAACTCAAGTGGCAGACTCTGCAAGAGAGGCGCTCTGCATCGCGGTATAGCTTGCTGTCCAGGTTTCGAGAGGGTGCGTATCTGGATGAGGTATCGAATATATTGCTTCCCCCTACTTATACCTCCCGAGGAGATCAAGAATGTAAAATTAGAGAGATTCGAGCGCGCACGGAGGCTTTCCGGCAGTCGTTTTTCCCGCGAACCACACGCGAGTGGAATAGGAAAGGGAGGTAATGACAGCGGCACCTGAAGTGCCCTCCGCCACACACCGTTGGGTGCCTAGTGGAGTATAAATGTAGATGTAGATGTAAAATGAAATACTTCTTTTACGTACTTCGTGTAACAAAAAATTCTTTTGATGCACTGGTGCCTAGTACAAAAGGAACTTTCCCATGATGAGTAACTGCGAAGTAACATAGCTCGATGAAAATTGGACCATACACAGTGCTACAGTACAGTACACTACAGAAGGTAACTGAAAGCAATACAGAATGAGACGAACAGAAGTGACACCTTTATTGGAAGACAATCATTCCACTGTAGTCACCGCCATTGTTGATGGTCCCGTGGACATGGTTCGTAACAGGACGGCAGTGCATGCTTCGCAATGTGCTCCCATAATGGCCACAAGCTTGATAAGGAGTTCTTGTGTTAGGGCGCTCCATTCCCCCGCCAGCGCGTTACAACAGCTGGCTAGTTGTTGCTGCATGTGGACAGGTTGAAATTTGTCTCCCCAGCGCTTCGCATACATACGCTATGGGAGGTAAGCTGTGGCAGGGGGCACGCCTGTCCATTTGCCGAATATCCTCTCATTCGAAGAACTCCTCCAGCTGCACAGTTCGATGCCATCGTGCGCTGTCATCCATAAAAATGAAGTCAGCGCCGGATGTACACCTGGAGAGACGCATATGGGGAACCAGTATACCGTCAACGTAACGCTGAGCAGTGAGTGTACCGTGTTGTAAGTTGTGGAGGTCAGTACGCACGAGCACCATTATGCCTACCCATACCGTAATAACTGTGTCATCAAACCTGTCACATTCGACAATGTTCCTGGGTGCATTACGTGCTTCCCCTCTCAGCATAAGAGGGTACGAAATGCTCACAGGAACACGTCTAAGGGAACGACATACAGTAGTCACAGTAGTAGTAGTAGTAGTGACTTCAATGTAATTATTGTCCTTGAATGAAGACATCATTTCCACACTGCCAGTAAAATCATAAGTAACAGATAGAAATCTTAAGCCTGCCGAGGAATTGAACCTGAAATCTTTGCATGGCTTGTAACACTACTGTCGATATTATCTGTAATTATTTCATCTAACTTCCTTGTATGTTTTTACTTAATGTGACTTCTGTATAAGCGTGCTCTTTGACGTAACATCTATATAAATGTTTTATTTATGATCATTTACGTAATTGTAATTAATCTATGGATATACACTACTGGCCATTAAAATTGCTACACCTCGAAGATGACGTGCTACATTCGCGAAATTTAACCGACAGGAAGAAGATGCTGCGATATGCAACTGATCAGCTTTTCAGAGCATTCACACAAGATTGGCGCCGGTGGCGACACCTACAACGTGCTGACACGAGGAAAGTTTCCAACAGATTTCTCATACACAAACAGCAGCTGACCGACGTTGCCTGGTGAAACGTTGTTGTGATGCCTCGTGTAAGGAGGAGAAATGCGTACCATCACGCTTCTGACTTTGATAAAGGTCGGATTGTAGCCTATCGCGATTGCGGTTTATCGTATCGCGACATTGCTGCTCGCGTTGGTCGAGATCCAATGACTGTTGGCAGAATATGGAATATGTGGGTTCAGGAGGGTAATACAGAACTCTGTGCTAGATCCCAACGACCTGATATCACTAGCAGTCGAGATGGCAGGCATCTTATCCGCATGGCTGTAACGGATCGTGCATCCACGTCTCGGTCCCTGAGTCAACAGATGGGGACGTTTGCAAGACAAAAACCATCTGCACGAACAGTTCGACGACCTTTGCAGAAGCATGGACTATCAGTTCGGAGACCATGGCTGCGGTTACCCTTGACGCTGCATCACAGACAGGAGCGCCTGCGATGGTGTACTCAACGACGAACCGGGGTGCACGAATGGCAAAACGTCATTTTTTCGGATGAATCCAGGTTCTGTTTACAGCATCATGATGGTCGCACCCTTGTTTGGCGACATCGCGGTGAACGCACATTGGAAGCGTGTATTCGTCATCGCCTGCGAAACGCTACATTTTAGCAGGTTAATGCACGACTGCATGTTGCAGGTCCTGTACGGGCCTTTCTGAATACAGAAAATATTCGACTGCTGCCCTGGCCAGCACATCCTACAGATCTGTCACCAATTGAAAACGTCTGGTCAATGGTGGCAGAGCAACTGGCTCGTCACAATACACCAGTCACTGCTCTTGATGAACTGTGGTATCGTGTTGAAGCTGCATGACCAGCTGTACCTGTACACGCCATCCAAGCTCTGTTTGACTCAATGCCCAGGCGTATCAAGGCCGTTATTATGGCCAGAGGTGGTTGTTCTGGGTACTGATTTCTCAGGATCTATGCATCTAAATTGCGTGAAAATTTAATCACATGTCAGTTCTAGTATAATATATTTGTCCAAGGAATACCCGTTTATCATCTGCATTTCTTCTTGGTGTAGCAATTTTAATGGCCCGTAGTGTAATACTAACTGTGAAGGACTGCAGTTACTTCTATGGTGCACATCATATGTGTGAGGGGTGTTCAGTAAGTAGAGCAACAATTTTTTTCTCGGCCAATATCGACTGAAAAATGCAGAATTTGTTGTGGGACATCTTGCAATATTTCCGCTTCAATTTCTTGATGTTCTGAAAGATGGCGTTGCTGTACATAACCCATCAAAATGGTGACTGTAACGGAGGTGTGTTCCAAACAGATAGCTGTCATTTAGTTTCTTTTGCCAGCAACCCAGAGCGTCGCAGATATTCACAGGCGCTTGCAGAATGTCTACAGAGACCTGACAGTGAACATAAGCACAGTGAGCCGTTGGGCGAGGCGTCTGTCATCATTGCAACAAGGCTGCACAAACCTGTCCGATCTCCCGTGTGCTGGTCGCCCACACCAACTGTGACTCCTGCAATGTTGGAACGTGTGGACACTCTGATGCGAGGTGATCGACTGATCACACAACCAAACGCTATGCCGCTAACCTGGACGTCTCTGTATGTAGTGCTTACCTGCTCGTATAACAGTTGGGATACTCAAAGGTGCGAGCAAGCTAGGTTCCTCGCCGCCTGTCAGAAGACTGCCATCTGTTTGGCCCAATGAAGGGTGCACTCCGAGGGATGCAGTATATGGATGGTTGGGAGGTTATTGATGCAGCAACGCATTAGCTCCGACGTCGACCAGTGCAGTGGTACCATGCTGGTATACGGGTCCTCCCAATAGCGTGGCGTAGGAGTCCGTCGTATTGAACGGAGCTTATGTTGAAAAATAAAGTTCTGTAGCCAAATGAGTGGGGAATAATGTAGTGTATTGAAATTCTGAATAAAACCATTCTACCTTCAGAAAAAAAGTGTTGCATTTTTTATTGAACGCCCATCGGAAAAAAGAACTAATAAATAAATTTAAAAAAGTTGTATCGAAAAGTTGTTCGTACTACTGTGTCATGCTTCTTTGGCCAGTTGATGAAGGGTGACACGAGCACTTCACAAAAACAGCGCCAAACCACGCCGACGCGGACACTTCCACTCTCACACGAGGCTAACACCGTGCCCCGTCAGTTCGATCAGCGAGGAAAAGTGTGTAATACGGCGGCATGGAGTTTAGTGGGGAAGCAGGTGAACGGGAGGGGTGTAGCCAGGGGGTGTCTGGAGGGCATATCGGTGTCTCCGCCCGCTCCCCCGCCCCCGCCCCCGCGGAGGCGGGCAGTTACGGGAATTAATTAAAATTTTGTGATGATGAACCGAGATACGCGCGGGCTGGCGCGCCAATAACGGGATTCCTGGGCCGTCGCCATTACCGGCCTCCTCCTCTTCCCCTCACTTCCACTCCGTTCTCCTCTCGACGTTTCTTTCCCACTGGCCTACCGGACCGCGGCGAGTCTAAAGGAGCAGACGAGCCGCAATTCCGCCGCTTCTTACGCGATGACTTTGGCGCCCTTGCCGCTTGTCAGCTCGCCGACAGGTTATGCAATCCGGCAGCGTTGTTCTTCTTCTACTTATGAACCACTGTGGATTGTGTTTATTTCAGCTGTTTCTCCTTTCTGTTTTTCACATTTTTCTCATCATTCCTCAGTGTTTGTCTCTTCTTTCTTCTGTCCAAATAGCTCCAGGCTTCTTTTTTCGTATTCATGGATACCTTGCAATCTTGCAATTTGTTTTTGATTGGCAGTCGTTCCTCGATATCTTGTTGAGTAATTCGGACTTCTTCTATGTCCCTTCCAATTTTTGTCCACCAAGCGTTACTCATCTTTATTTTAAAGAAATTAGTGAACAATGGTTTCGTCATTGTGTTGGAATTCGTCATTTGGATGTGGCCATACAAAACTCTTCTTGGAACATTTTATTTCGGTTGTTCCAATGTGATACATGTACCTTTGTGAACTTATAATTTCTGAGAACGCATGCTGTTACAGCGCGATTACCTGTAAATACCACATTAATGCAATAAATGCTCAAAATGATGTCAGTTAGCATCAAAGCATTTGGCAATACGTGTAACGACATGCCTCTCAACAGCGAGTAGTTCGCCTTCCGTTATGTTCGCACATGCATTGACAATGCACTGACGCATGTTGTCAGGCGTTGTCGGTGGATCACGATAGCAAATATCCTTCAACTTTCCCCACAGAAAGAAATCCGGGGACGTCAGATCCGGTGAACGTGCGGGCCATGGTATGGTGCTTTGACGACCAATCCACCTGTCATGAAATATGCTATTCAATACCGCTTCAACCGTACGCGAGCTATGTGCCGGACATCCATCATGTTGGATGTACATCACCATTCTGTCATGCAGTGAAACGTCTTGTAGTAACATCGGTAGAACATTACGTAGGAAATCAGCATACATTGCATCATTTAGATTCCCATTGATAAAATGGAGGCCAGTTATCCATCCTCCCATAATGCCGCACCATACATTAACCCGCCAAGGTCGCTGATGTTCCACTTGTCGCAGCCATCGTGGATTCTGCGTTGCCCAATAGTGCATACTATGCCGGTTTACGTTACCGCTGTTGGTGAATGACGCTTCGTCGCTTAATAGAACGCGTGCAAAAAAATCTGTCATCGTCCCGTAATTTCTCTTGTGCCCAGTGGCAGAACTGTACACGACGTTCAAAGTCGTCGCCATAAAATCCCTGGTCCATAGAAATATGGTACGTGAGCAGTCGATGTTGATGTAGCATTCTCAACACCGACGTTTTTGAGATTCCCGATTCTCGCGCAATTTGTCTGCTACTGATGTGTGGATTAGCCGTGACAGCAGCTAAAACACCTACTTAGGCACCATCATTTGTTGCAGGTCGTGGTTGACGTTTCACATGTGGCTGAACACTTCCTGTTTCCTTAAATAACGTAACTATCCGGTGAAAGGTCCGGACACTTGGATGATGTCGTCCAGGATAGCGAGCAGCATACATAGCACGCGTCCGTTGGGCATTTTGATCAAATAGCCATACATCAACACGATATAGACCTTTTCCGCACTTGGTAAACGGTCCATTTTAACACGGGTAATGTATCATGAAGCAAATACCGTCCGCACTGGGGGAATGTTACGTGATACCACGTACTTATACGTTTGTGACTATTACAGCGCTATCTATCACAAAGCGAAAAAAGTGGTCCAACTAAAACATTCATATTTCTTTGCGTGCTACAAGAATATGTAATAAAAATGGGGGTTCCTATTTAAAAAACGCAGTTGTTACCGTTTGACCTATGGCAGCGCCATCTAGCGGGCCAACCATTTGGTTTCCCCCTTCAAGCTAGTCGATTTTCGTTCTTTGTAGTTTTTTCGTTTGATGCTTATTTCGTGAGATATTTGGTCCAGTCACTATCAATAGACCGCCCTGTATATAAAAAAATGATTTTATTTAGCGTGTACAAACTATGGACTGATTGATGAGAGGATACGGGACAAAAAAGCTCTAATGCATGGTTTCCATGCTAGAGACCATTTATTCAGTCACACATTGTTACAGAGACTTCAGTGTAATAAGCGCTGTACCATGGAGCCACAGTTACATTATTTGTCGAAAATGTTTTCCACATGCCTCAACGCATGCATGTACGCGTCGTAGCATGTTCTGTCTGACACGTTTACGTCGGTCAGGCTGCATCCGAGCAGTGTCAAAGGAAGCATGAATACGCTGCTCCAGTGTCTCTTCGTCTGGAATAAGCTCTGCACACGATACTACTTTTGAGATGGCCCCGTAATTAGAAATCTCTCGGGTTGAGATCTGGTGAATGAACAGACCATACGACGAAACGGGACCCCCCTCCCCTTCCCCTGTCCGATCCATCAACATGGGCAGACACGATTGAGATGCGTCCGGACGTTAATGGCGAAGTGGGCTGGAGCACCATCATGTAACAGACACATGACCCTTCGAAACATCAATGGCACTTCTTCCAGCAGGGGAGGCAGAGCCAACCGCAAGAAACACCGATAGTTGCGGCCTGCTAGGCGACGTGGAAGGAAGACTGGTCCCAAAATATGTCGCCAATTATCCCAGCCCATCCCAGCCCATACATTCCGGCTGCACCTATGCTGATGACTCGCTGTCACAATACCATGGGGTTCTGCATACTATCCCGTAGACGACAATTACCAAAGTTGAAGAAACCACTCCGTATAAGGGTGGCCTCATCTGTGACTAGGCTGGAGGACACAAATCACGGAACTGTGGTTGCATGGTAAAGAAACCAGTGACAAAACTGCTCCCGATGTGGATCGTCTGTCACTAGTAAGACCTGCACACGTTGTAAGTGATAAGAGTAGTAACAACTGTCATGGAGGACGTTCCACACGTTCGTCTGGCTTACCTTGTACTGGCAGGCCAACTGCCTGGTACTGACACAGCAGTCGTCATCGACAGACTTAATCACATTTTCCTCCACGTCTAGTGTAGTGTCCGAGCATTTCGAGTACGTCCTTCATGGGTTTCCTACTTCCTGAAACGACTCTATATTATCAGACAAACGGCGAAACACTGTTGCAGACATTTAATGCTTTAGGATTCCCCAGTAGCGGCGAGCGAACAGGGAAGAGTCTAGCACCGAACCCCGCAGGCTGCCGCCTGTCGTGACATGTGGTGTTTGAGAGGGTCCACTACCCCGACGCCTCGCGCTTGGTCCAACTTGAATGAGGCCACGGCCCGTAGAGGGTGCCAGGCCCGTAGCGGCTGGTGTGAGCGTCGGCGGGACCTCTCCTTCGAGATGGGTTGCTTGAGAGTGCAGCTCCAAGTGGGTGGTAAACTCCATCTGAGGCTAAATACACTCCTGGAAATGGAAAAAAGAACACATTGACACCGGTGTGTCAGACCCACCATACTTGCTCCGGACACTGCGAGAGGGCTGTACAAGCAATGATCACACGCACGGCACAGCGGACACACCAGGAACCGCGGTGTTGGCCGTCGAATGGCGCTAGCTGCGCAGCATTTGTGCACCGCCGCCGTCAGTGTCAGCCAGTTTGCCGTGGCATACGGAGCTCCATCGCAGTCTTTAACACTGGTAGCATGCCGCGACAGCGTGGACGTGAACCGTATGTGCAGTTGACGGACTTTGAGCGAGGGCGTATAGTGGGCATGCGGGAGGCCGGGTGGACGTACCGCCGAATTGCTCAACACGTGGGGCGTGAGGTCTCCACAGTACATCGATGTTGTCGCCAGTGGTCGGCGGAAGGTGCACGTGCCCGTCGACCTGGGACCGGACCGCAGCGACGCACGGATGCACGCCAAGACCGTAGGATCCTACGCAGTGCCGTAGGGGACCGCACCGCCACTTCCCAGCAAGTTAGGGACACTGTTGCTCCTGGGGTATCGGCGAGGACCATTCGCAACCGTCTCCATGAAGCTGGGCTACGGTCCCGCACACCGTTAGGCCGTCTTCCGCTCACGCCCCAACATCGTGCAGCCCGCCTCCAGTGGTATCGCGACAGGCTGGCGTGAATGGAGGGACGAATGGAGACGTGTCGTCTTCAGCGATGAGAGTCGCTTCTGCCTTGGTGCCAATGATGGTCGTATGCGTGTTTGGCGCCGTGCAGGTGAGCGCCACAATCAGGACTGCATACGACCGAGGCACACAGGGCCAACACCCGGCATCATGGTGTGGGGAGCGATCTCCTACACTGGCCGTACACCACTGGTGATCGTCGAGGGGACACTGAATAGTGCACGGTACATCCAAACCGTCATCGAACCCATCGTTCTACCATTCCTAGACCGGCAAGGGAACTTGCTGTTCCAACAGGACAATGCACGTCCGCATGTATCCCGTGCCACCCAACGTGCTCTAGAAGGTGTAAGTCAACTACCCTGGCCAGCAAGATCTCCGGATCTGTCCCCCATTGAGCATGTTTGGGACTGGATGAAGCGTCGTCTCACGCGGTCTGCACGTCCAGCACGAACGCTGGTCCAACTGAGGCGCCAGGTGGAAATGGCATGGCAAGCCGTTCCACAGGACTACATCCAGCATCTCTACGATCGTCTCCATGGGAGAATAGCAGCCTGCATTGCTGCGAAAGGTGGATATACACTGTACTAGTGCCGACATTGTGCATGCTCTGTTGCCTGTGTCTATGTGCCTGTGGTTCTGTCAGCGTGATCATGTGATGTATCTGACCCCAGGAATGTGTCAATAAAGTTTCCCCTTCCTGGGACAATGAATTCACGGTGTTCTTATTTCAATTTCCAGGAGTGTATAACCACGAGACCGATAGCGAACAAGTACCTTGAGGGAAAGTTGAAAGGAACTTTCAAGAGAGAGTTCAAAAGTAGGTGAAACCGATCTTGGGAAGTTGTGTTTTGGAGTATAATGAGTGGTTATGATGGTGGTTTTCTGTATTGGCTTCTGCTGGAAAAAAGCATTCTCCTTAATAAGTTACTTAGAAAAAAGATGTGCATCAGTTTAATGAAGACAGATCTGCCAGGAGGGGGGGGGGGGAGGGGTTGTATCCCGCCTCGAAGGCGGCGCGTGGGTAGGAGCAGGAGCAGGAAAATTACGTCGGTACTGCAGTGGGTAAAGGTGTTAAAACTGGTGCAAGAAAGACTACATAACTTTGTACAGATGCGAAGTCTTAGACCAGTCGTGTGTAGAGCAAAGCTGAAGCGAAGTGTCCTGGTTGTCTGCACTTGATGAAATAGGGTGAAGCAGTCGCGGAGCTCGTAGACCTCGACAGCACCGGCTAGGGGGTGCTGTCGTCGGTGTCTCTTATAGTGCCAACCTAGCAGAGCGGACCTACTTTGTGGCATCGTAGCTATCGATACCACAGGGGGAGTTACTTGAAATCTGCGAATCTTTACGAAATTACCCAGATAAAGTCAATGACTACCACCGTTTGACTATAGAAACGCTTAACCACAGTTTTGAAGACATAAACGATATCATCTGTCAGTCTAACTTCTGAGTATGCATTAGCCCAAAGGATAAAGTATCACAGTATGCACACTGTTGGGAGTCTGCCTGGCACGGAAGATCCTGTTTCACGCAAAGCAGCGGCAATGTGCGCACTGGAACATCGCAACACCCCTCTACTCCTCACACGTAGAGTACAGACCCATTCGGAATCCCCGTCGGGGATACGTCTCCTGATACAGCCCTGCTGCCCGCCGCCTGTTGCCATTTGCCTTTCAGTAGGTAAATATCATGTCGGCAAGCTCTCGATTTGAACACGGAACCATTGTGTACAACTCTGTATCACATTCACTACAAGGTGAGTCAGCAAGGGAACTGAATCGGACACAATATTCCCAATTACTATGGCAGGAGATGGCGATAGAGTATGGTGTATAAGGAACAGTACCACCCTCAAGGAGGAAACCATGCATGCTGTAACTGGTTGGGTGGTACAGTGCGTGTTAGGTCGCAGTCTCTGTAACAAAATATGGTTGACTAAATTGTGTCTAGCATGGAAACCATGCATTTCCGGACACAAGTTCATAGACCTTTATTGTTCCATATCCTCTCATCGATCACCGATGAGACCGATGTCCTAGCTGTTTGGTCTCTTCCCCCAAACAACCCACTCTCATCGATCAATCTCTAGAGTTTGCAAACGGCGGAAAAGATCACCCTGTATATAAAAAGCAATTTAGCTGCTCCCACCCCTGGGTTTTATGCAACTCACAACACTTTCAAATACCATGCACAAAATTTTCATATTCTCTCGCTCGCTACCCGCAAACTTTTAGTCCTACAGAAGTAATGAATAGGACCTTTTTGTAGGAAATGTAATGTAATTTAATGTTGTACGGTATACGTTTTCGTTAGAGGCTGTAGTTCTCGAATTATTTAAAAGAAACGTACAAAAATGACCTTCAAACATGTTTTTCTCGAATAACTCTAAAATCGTGACCGCCAACGAAAACGTATAACAGTACAAGATTTAACAAAATTAAATTTTCTGAAAAAAGGCCCTGTTTATTTTTTCTGTAGTACTACTAATTTTTTAGTAGCAATAGAGAGATTATAAAAATCTCGAGCGTGATATCTGAAGATATTGCATGTTGCATAAAAGCTATTGGTAGGGGCAGCCGAATCACACTGTATAAAGTCCTTAGCGAGGTAGTATGCTGTTTTCTTGCTTTAATGGTTTCTTTCTCTAAACTATTTTGCTGAGTTACATCTCCTAGATATTTTATTGGTAGTTCTGTCACTTTTTCCATATTTAATTTCCATGTCAAAACTTTTATCTTCTCAGAGGAGATCTGTAAGCCTGCTTTTTGAGTTTGTTTAGTCAGTAATATAACCTATCTAGTGGCTGTTTTCATTAAGTCTATTATGTGCACACTCAGTAGAGAGTGTTTGTGGGCAGTATTTTTTATTGATACTTATTTCCGTGGGAGAAAGCGACCCAAAGCTACTTCAGCATGCAACTATTCAGTAGAGGAAGGTCGGATCGTATTGGACATGTAGGTTTTATCGAAATTATAATACATTATGAATGAAAGCACACACGACACTGGTGTAAAATTCTACGTCTATTATTTTACAAGCCGGATTTCGGCCATCACGGAATCGTGAGGAACAAAAATAAGAATGTGTGGCTGTGAAATTTTCTAGATTCAAAGATTTTAAAGTATTGCGTGACAGAGTATCTCAGCTGGTTTCCAAAGCAGACAATGTTAACGCTTGGTTTACGACTTAAACGAGAGGAATTATTTCAGTGAAACTTATGTAAACTTATTGAAGTTAGTTAAAACGTGTGACACGTTAAATAACAATAGATTTTATCTAAGTTCAATAATTTTAGAAAACATTTTCACTGAAATAATTCCGCTCGTTTTAAACGTATACCAAACATTAATAACCGTCATCTTTGGAAACCGACTGAGATACAGCGTAATGCACTTCTGTAAAATATTTGATCCTAAAAACTTACATAGCCATACATATTTATCCTCATACCTGAAGATGGCATAACAGCCGATAACAGGTTTGTAAAATACCAACTACTGCAGAATATTACACCAGTGGCTTGCATTTATTCATACCCGATGTATAAAATATTCTGTTAAGAATCGAAGGAACAGTCAGTCAACGAAATTATAATATTTTCTGAAGGTGGTATTGCAACATTCTTCGCTCTAAACAATACTACGATACATCACAGAATTCAAGACTCGGGCTTATATGCATCGAGGTGCGGAAGCTGTATGCGCAGCGTAGGCTGGAAAGCATAAATGCTTGTAGGCAGAGACGATCTGTGGCGAGAACCCGACTCATTTTAGGCGGTCACGCGTGACGAAATACTAGTGACTATGTCACAGTTCTTTTTTAGTCTTTAAAGGGTAATGTTATATGGATGGTTAGAGGTAAATTACGGCCCACTTGATTAAGTATATGGAGTTCACATGTGATTATCACATGTGATTACCCTAGTTACGGCATACTTTATTTGGATCTAGTTCACTACACAGCTGAACTGTTTGTTTATTTATGTGTGTGGCAGTGAAATCAATCTTTGTAAGCTTCGAACGGCGTTGGCTACGGCCTAGCAGTAATAATTTCAAGTGTTTGCACTACAGAACAACGTTATCAATTTCATAACGTTTCTGCACAGAGATCACTTGCATTTGGTGACCTTATTTAATCATCTGCGCCATAGCTTATGTGTAACAAGAACTTCCATTGGGTCGTATATGTTTGTAAACTTTTAAGTTTTCCGACGAAATAAATCGCGGGTGAACAGCCTGGTATGAGTGTGCATAGGACACAATATTTCGGCAATCGACCACGTTGCCGCACCTGATGATGGCAACGTGGTCGATTGCCGAAATATTGAGTCCTATGCACACTCATACCAGGCTGTTCACCCGAGATTTATTTCGTCATAAAATACGCCTGGAGAAATTGAAGAATCACATTTAAGTTTTCCATTAGCTGAAGCAGTTAAAAAAAAAGTTAACTTGTTCTTTATTGAAACCTGCTGCTTGCTACAAGTTCTTAAATTTAGCTGTATGCAACCTTAAGTGTTCATGTCTTTTGTTAAAATCATAGTAAAATTCTTTTCCCGCTTTTGTCTTACTGAATCGATACTTTATGTCCTGTTGGTATATTTTACGCTAAATTCAAGAATTCATCTTTACTGTAAGGCATAAGCTGGCTATCTAAATTTTTGACATGATTTTACAGTACAGTTCCCGGTTCATCATTGAATATTCTCGGAAATAATTTTTTTTGGAAGCAGCGTTCGTGGCCATTTCTTTACTTTCTTGTAAAGCTTTGAGTTTTCCCCTGATGTATTTCTTGGAACTGAATATTTGTCACACACTTCCATAACAGCCATTTCAAGAAACCTGACTTCTTACTTCATGTTATTTTCATCCTGTCAATTTCCTGACTACTCCCTCTTAGTCTCTTAAAGAAAACAACGAAGTTTACGTTCATCAAGTTCGATTCCATGGAAATGAATATGCGTCACGACCGCGGTGTAATCCAGGACAGAAAGGAGGTCAGCATCGGTCGTAATGCCATCTGTCTTTTTATTGTATTGCTGATCTACATTTCAACTGACAGGGCAGCTATTTTCAGTGCTATAAATACAAATAATACTAGAGTTAGACATAGAAACAGCACGTTGATCAACCTCCATGTCACAGTTGTACACAATTACAACTGTACAATTACATACCGCTATAAGTAGTAATGTAGACTAAACGTAATTATAACGACAAAATCTAACTAAGGCATGTACAAGCATTAGTGCAACTGTGGCAGCTGGTTACAGATATATAAAGCTAACCTCGGTTTACGCCATATTGGATAGAGAACGCCTTCTATGTATTGCCCACGTGTAAAAGAATCGGTTAATCTAAAGAAAATGTATACATAAAAATACGGGGAATTCAAATGGTAATAAAAAAAAATTGTCTGGAGGCACACAAATTCAAAAAATCATTATGGCAAGTATTCACTGCGTCATACTGGACAGTCAACACCCTCTAATTGTATTCCCATACGTAACAGGATGAGTTAAGCCAAAAACCTTTTTTAAATACATAAAAGTACAGGGAATTCAAATAGTAATTTTCGTAAAATGCAGTTTTGTCTGGAGGCATATAACTTCAAAAATCGTCATGACAAGTGTTACAATACGTAACACTGAACAGCCAATTTTTATTGCCCATACGTAAAAAAATGGGTTAATACAAAAAATTTTATGCATGGCACATAAAAATAGAGTGAAATCAAATAACAATTACAATAATATTGCCTGGAGGCAGATAAATTCAAAAAATCCTTATGACGAGTGAAAATTCCACTGAATCATTCCGACCGATGCTGATCTTCATTCTATCCTGAAAATTTACGTCTTTACGCTATCTGTTTTTTCCGGTATAACTGACTTTGTCCGATACAATCCGAACATACTGCTGTGGTAGTTACCATTCCCATTTTTATTACACATTGTCACAGCCTCTAGTATAGAGTAATATCAATATTACTCACTCCGCTGCAGAGTGAAAATCTCATTCTGGAAATATCAATATAAATCTCCAAAGTTAGGTTCTTGCTCTGATACACTCATTAGGAACAGACAACTTGTTGCCACTCCGAAACGCTTTGAAACGTTTGCACCTATATGGTTATAATGCAATTTGGAAAAGTACGACGAGAAAATGATTTTCTAGTTTTGAGAAGGGTCGTTTTGACATCAGTCACTCTCCACGTTCAGGAAGACCTTCAGGGTTTGACGCAGATTGTTTAAACACATTAATCCACAACTATCCACGTCAGTTTTCTCGAGAACTCGTAAATGTGACTAACTGTGATCATTCCACCATAGTACTACATTTTCATGCACTGCGGAAGGTTAAAAAACCAGGTTTATCGATACCGCATGCTCTAAGCCAAAATTACACAGATCAGTGGGTAGCCATACGTGCATCTCTGAATGCTCGTCATTAACTAGCTCTTGAATAACACCGAACGTCGGTTCAATCTCGCATCCGGCCATCCTGATTTAGGTTTTCCGTGATTTCCCTAAATCGCTCCAGGCAAATGCTGGGATGGTTCCTATGAAAGGGCACGGCCGACTTCCTTCCCCATCCTTCCCTAATCCGATGAGACCGATGACCTCGCTGTTTGGTCTCTTCCCCCAAACAATCCAATCCAATCCAAAACCGAACGTTCCTATACTGAATCGTTACTTGTGACGAGAAATGGTGTCTGTATGCTAACATTAGGAAAATAAAGGAACGGTTGAGCCCAAACGAAGCAGCAACTCCCCGTACAAAGACATGAGTGCATCCACAAAAGATGATGTTATACATCTGGTGTAACAGTGACGGTGTGGTGTGTTACAAAGTGCTTGCCCTAGGTGTAACACTGCTGACATTTAATGTCAACAACTGAGGCGTCTTGCAGACGCAGTCCGAAAATAACGACCAGAAATACTGTCAAGTATGTTACTCCACGACAACGCCCGCCCGCATTCTGCTACACTGATAAAAACAGTGTACTACAGGAGTTGGGTTGGGAAGTCATTCTGTAACCATCTTATTCACCTTATCTTACGCCCTCAGATTTTTACTTTTCCCGTTCTCTATCAAACAACTTTCAAGGAACTTCTTTTCCAGATGAAAAT
The DNA here is from genome assembly GCF_023898315.1 of Schistocerca nitens. Classification (NCBI taxonomy): domain Eukaryota; kingdom Metazoa; phylum Arthropoda; class Insecta; order Orthoptera; family Acrididae; genus Schistocerca; species Schistocerca nitens. Next base: position 617,484,167 of record NC_064618.1, read on the forward strand.
GCGCAAGAAACATGACACGACGAGTACTTCACCTCAAAACCACATGATTTCTACAGTCGCGGAATCGAAAAGTTACCCCGGCGTTGGCAGAGTGTTGTAAACAGTGAAGGAGAATGTATTATTGATGACTAAAGTCGCTGTTAAATGGCTCTGAGCACTATGGGACTCAACATCTGAGGTCATAAGTCCCCTAGAACTTAGAACTACTTAAACCTAACTAACCTAAGGACATCACACACATCCATGTCCGAGGCAGGATTCGAACCTGCGACCGTAGCAGTCACGCGGTTCCTGACTGAAGTGCCTAGAACCGCACGGCCACCGCGGCCGGCCTAAAGTCACTGTTATGTGTATCTGTTGTGTTTATTAAACTTATGAAGAACCGCTAAGAACTTATGCACCAACCGAATAATTTCGAGACACACGAGCAATGGCCTACACGAAGCTCGCAAACGGATACTGCAGGTTAACCTGATCGCCCGTTTCTGCATTATGTTTATTCTTAGTGAGTGCACAGATATGCCACAGAATATAACAGCATGCGAGATAATAGACTGAAAGTAAATAAAGGGAACAAGCCTTCGCCTTTCAATGTCAGACACAGTGGAGATCATTTTTGCAGTGAGGGCAGCAACATTCAGTTTCTGCACAAGATCTTGAACGTGATACTTCCAAGATTGTCTTCCATCCACCCTCACTCCCAACAATTTAAAGTGATCGTCTTCAATGACTGACCGCCTTGAGACTATAAAATTTCGCTTTTATAAGAGTTTCAAGTCAGAAATTCTAAAAATTGCGTTTTGTTGAATTTAAGTGTTAATCTGTTCTCTGAAAGTCACGAGTTATTAACTACATGAATTACGTGCATTCCACGTGTTTCATAACAATATTTGCGTCATATGCTAAGAGAACATTTTTGAGTGTTCTGTCATGTTTAGCGGCAGATCATTGATATGTAAGAAGAAAAGCAAAAGACCCAGAACAGAACCCTGAGGTACCTCCACTTTACATGGCCCAGTCAGATCCAAACCTCTTATTTGTTTGTTGACACTAGAGGACCAACTTCAGTTTCCTACTTTCTAGATATGAAGTGAACACTTGTCGAGCTTTTACCATCATCATCATATCAGTATTTCCTTCTAGTGAGCTGGGTAGGAACTTAGTAAACGATATGCCTCCATTGATTTCTGTCCTGGTATAGCTCTTTTCTCTCTACTACATCCCACGTTACTCCTATCCTCTTGAAATCTACATTAATGTGATCTGTCCATCTCTTTCTCGGCAGCTTTAACCCTAATGCTCCAAGTTATGCAAAAGTGTTTCTTGGTCTACACAATCATATGCGTTTTTGAAATAAAGAGTATACCTCCTGTCCTCAGCCTATCGTTTAATCCTAACAAAGAGTCACACAGAAAAGAAATTGCATTTTCTGTGTATCTCTCTTTCTTGGTGCCAAACTGTGAGTATGGGAACAAATCAAGCCAACAATGCTTCCTCAAAATCTTTTGGAAACACTGATGGCAAAGAAACTGACCAGTAATTGCTTATATCTCCTTCACCCTCTCTGTATAGTGGTTTCACTAACGACTATTTTAATTTGGAAGGAATTGGCCACACCTGTAAGACTCAGTGTACAGATGATTGAGTGCAGAACTAATATATGGTGCACTGATCTTCGTAGTGCTATTGGAAAACCATCATACCCATGGGGGTATTGCATGGGGGCTTAATTAAAATAAAATGAAAATAATTTTTAATTTTTTCGTAGCTGTTTGTCCGATTACGAAGTCTCGTAACGGTTGGCCCTGACTAGTATTATTACGCAATCTGACTGCATAGAACAACAACAAAGAATGAAATGGAAATTTTCATTAACACAATTAATTAATTAAGTCCCCAGCAACTATAAAACCTACGAAACCAAAGCACAAGTGTAACTGTTCTGTGTGTGGAAGTATGACTCAACTACGCATCTGGCACGGTTCTTCTTCAACAACACAAGAAATTTTAAATATCATTTATACTGAATTAATTAAAGAAAATAGAAATACCATAATTACTCAAGAAAACCAGAATTACACTCTAATACAAGAACACAAGCCAGATGCTTTGTTGACTGAACCTGTAATGACGCATTATTCAGGACATTGAAATAATGAGAAAGAAAAGAAAAGTAGTTTGTTACCTTAATTTATATTGATGAAAAGCACTCTAGACATTACAATCTCTCCACACCGACTCGCTATTACCACATCTGAACAAGAACTTTTCAGTATGACATCTCAGCAAGCACTGCCTACTAGCTCATCTCAACAAACACTCCTCACTACGACATCTCAGCACTGACTACTATGAGTTCTCCCCAAGCACTGCACACTACGAGTTCTCAATCATCACTGCCAGTGGAGGCGGCGGAACAATACTCTCTAGCGCGATCTCTGGCGCTGTGGCTCAGTGTAGCCACCTTTCATATGCCCTTCCTCCACAGGCTAGAATTTGATGGTATTTTTGCCAGCATTGGTGGTGAAAATACCACCAAATTCGTCAAAAAAATACAGACAAAAATAAAAGATAATATTAATACGTAAATATCACATACTAGATAAAATTTTGGCTTTGCACTGACCTTTCAATAACCTAATATATAAAATACAGTAAGCAATACAAATTCTTTCATACATGTGACTTTACATAATAGTTTACACAAGTATTATGTGGTTAAACAGTTCAATCAATAGCGTCAGCAATGACGAATATGTGCAGGTAAGAGTCTCATAACTTTTCACAAACAGTAATACACAAAAAATCAGTTTATACAAATATTCACATAAACGCTTTCCATAGCCCAAGAAACAAGTAGTTGACAGTTCCAGCAGTAGCACCCAGCAATGGTCAACAGGTGCAAAAACCAACAAGTGACAATTTTTCAGTAGAAACAGTCCATCAGTGGCACCCAGTAATGTTGAATAGGTGCAGACACCAACAAGTAACACCATTTCAGTATAAGCAGTTCCATTAGTGGCACCAGCAATGTTGAGCAGGTGCACACAGCAACAGGTGACATCTTTTCAGTAGAAGCAGTCCATCAGTGGCACCCAGCAATGTTAAATAGGTGCAGACACCAACAAGTAGCACCATTTCAGTAGAAGCAGTCCATCAGTGGCACCCAGCAATGTTGAGCAGGTGCAGACATCAACAAGTAACACCATTTCAGTATAAGCAGTTCCATTAGTGGCACCAGCAATGTTGAGCAGGTGCACACAGCAACAGGTGACATCTTTTCAGTAGAAGCAGTCCATCAGTGGCACCCATCAATGTTGAGCAGGTGCAGACATCAACAAGTAACACCATTTCGGTAGAAGCAGTCCATCAGTGGCACCCAGTAATGTTGACCAGGTGCTCACCGCAGTCCATAAAATTCACTATCACTAATCACACTGTTCATCAGCAGAAATTAAACATGTCCTAGTGGCACCAATCATCTAGAAAAAGTGCAAATAACAGTTCATAATATTCCCTATCACTAATCACACAGTTCATCAGCAGAAATTAAACATGTCCAGGTGGCACCAATCATGTAGAAAAAGTGCAAATAACAGTTCATAATATTCCCTATCACTAATCACACAGTTCATCAGCAGAAATTAAACATGTCCAGGTGGCATCCACCATGTTGAAAAGTGCAGCACCATCACTAATCAGACAGTTCAGGCATGAACAATAGTTTGAATACACACACAATGCTTTTACACTAAACATACAAATCATAACAAACACACAAATGATATCAGATAATTGTCCTATTAACTATTACAATACACAAATACCAGTAAACCTATAATATTTATGGGTGTCAGTGCAAGCCACAACAAACAAGTAAAATAATATTTAGGAGATAGGTTGGGATCACTTCTCTGGGATTATAAAAGGAAAACACACAAAACACACTCACTCATCTTTCATCCACATTAAGTGCTACTGTGTAGTTGAATAGTGTTAACTGTGTAAATGGAATTCTGTCAAAATTTTATGTTCATCATGTGTATCAAGTAGTAGTGGCAGCAATGTATAACAGTCAATAATAGTTAGTCAACGTCATAGTCATCATGTCAAGACCAATGTTTGCCAAGCCATATCAAAATGTACGGTTGCTGAACAACTGTTAGTGAGCCAAGATATGCAATTACTTCCTCTCTCCAAAAAAAAAGTATATACTGCTTATTGATTTAACAAAGTGTGTGTGTAGGCAATCTTCTTTCTACCTGAGTGTTCTAGTCTGCCATCTTCATCCTCCTTGTCCCATATAGACCAACAAAAAAAATATGCTCCTCACTTACTTTACCTCTTATCCACCAAAACTCCAATAATCATCAGCATCACATAATCTCAATACTTCTATAATACCTCATTTACCTTACCTCTTGTCCACGAAACTCCAATAATCATCAACTTCACATAATCTCAATACCTCAATAATACGTCGATACATATAAACCTCAGCACCAATATCATTTCACTTCCATAACAACTCTTTCCTCTAGTCAGTCTCCTCGAACAAGTACAGACAAAATCCTAGTGCAACTTCAATTCAGCATCCCATACAATCCGAAGACACAGTGTCCACACACACAACCTCTGTGTAATCCATCTGACACAAATTTTCTACTCATTATAAATTATAAGATACATTTTGGTTCCTTGTCCATCATTAAATAAAAGAAATGCATACATGACCTCTAACAGACTTAGTTCGAATAACTCTCAGTAATTAAGTACGATTACGAAGTGTTAATGATCGTGATATTTCAGTGTGTACACCACTTCAAAAATTATGGCAAACAGAAGCAAACATGTGGAGTAATTCTCGTGTCAAGTGTCACTTCCTATTTCAATTGCTCACGAAGAATGCAGTGTAATAACTGTCAATGGTCTAAACCTAGTGTTGGTAAGTCATGTCGTTAGCTTCCTTCCTATTAGCATAAATTTATACAGCTTCCATAAAACCTCCAGCTCATGTGACTTCTATGCAGTTTCTTGTACCAATGTCGTTCGTAGAATTATAGCAGTTCATTTTCTTATCTTAAAAATATCAGGCACTGAGCGTAAGCAATACATGCAATATCGCGACAATATACCAGTAGCGAACAGAATGCCAACAAGAGGATGCAGCACAATCCCTATAACGAGGCTCTGCCAAGCGAACAATCTACAATTAATACAATAGTGTAACCTAATCTTCATGTTTGTACACTGTACATCAGCATTGCTATATTCTAAATTGAAGAGTAGTTATGACAACGAAACAGAAATGTGTAAATATGCAATCCATACGCACAGCAGCAAACATATATCTTACGTAATAAACAAGTGATTAGCATCATATCAGCATAAGCAAATAAATGTTCATATGTAATCTTTAAAAAGTAAACATGAAGGCGCAAGCAGATAAATCACGAAGTGTAACCTACATACATAACCACTGTCAGCACAATTAATCAGGTGACAATTACAATTTAAATAAATAAGCACAGCAGGCACATAATAAAAAAATATGACATCAGTAAAAGAGCAGTGCAGCCAAGCGATGCATAATATATACAAATAACAAGCCTGTTCATGAATCAATAATTGTCAAAATCAGCAAAAGTACACAAGCACGTCGCTTCACAAGTAAATTCATAGAACATGAAATTTAGCACAAAGTATGAATCACGTAATCGCAAGCAGCAAATTACGTCTAAAGTACGTACCTAAGTGGAAATATGTTACCTGAAAAATAAACTCAATTAATAGTTATCCTTTTTAGTTTATTACTTTTTTTTCCTTCGAAATTACATTCTTCCTGAAATTTTCTCCATAGCAAGTCGTCTTAACGTCGGACACGCACAGAATTTACCTAAAGGTCTTAAATATTTTACACAACTGTATCCTGAAAAATACTGAACGTTAATAACATAATTTATAAAGTCACCATAGCTTTATACAGAATTTAGTCGGAAAAATTAGACTGTGTATTTGTTTACGGCTGTCAGTGCATTCACACTGTGCGCTCGATCAGCTGTAGGCGCGTGACGTATGAAGTAATTGTTTGCGGTCAACGACTGCCTTTTGCGGCGCGCAGACTTCACTGTTGCTTTGAGTATCTGCCGCCGCCGGAACACGGCGCGGTATCCTTGCATTCTCCACCTGTTTACGTATAACTGTTGGTTTCTCAAAAGTATGTCATTCCACAAAAATTTTTACGTTCGATATATGATGTATTCCCTTAGAGCGCCGAGATTTAAGAGTTTCTACTTCCACAGTATTATCATGTATAATTTTGCGAATCCTATATGGACCGTTATAAAGCAGAAAAAATTTGCGACACAAGCCTTTTCCTTTATGAGACAAACGATGAGACTTAATTAACACCTTTTGACCAACTGACAAAATTTTTAAACGACCAGGACGTTTAGCTGATTTCTCTCTTCTAGCAGCCGCAGATGCAATATTTCGTAGAGCCAGGTTGACAACTTCAGAATGCCGCAGTTTCCGTGAAGACGGAAAAGGAACGATTTCAGAAATGCGATTTGTTGGTACTTTACTTTTTAATATCAATAGAGGCGGTAAAGAAGTTGAGTCATTAGGAAGTTCATTCAGAATGTTTTGAAAAATATGAAGATACTGATCCCAAGTTCTGTGATTCTGATGACAATAAAGACGGCACAATTTATTGATTTCCTTCATCCATCTTCCTGAAGCGTTAGATTGAGGGTGAAAAAGTGAAATGAAGATTGGTTTAATTTTACGACGCCGTAGAGTACGAAGCCAAATTTTAGAGCGAAACTGTGATCCATTATCTGATATAACCTTATCAACATGACCCACTTCTTTAAGAAAATGTTTGATGAAAGCATTAGATACTGAACGAGCTGTTGCTTTGCGTAACGGTGTAAAACACACATATTTTGATGTCAATTCCACACCAAATCAATTTATTGACCCACTCATCAGGAATACAAACTAACCAAACAGAGTTGTCGACCGATTTTCGTTTGAAAAGAATATCATTGCGAACTAAATAATACTGTCTGATCGCTACGCTTTCCTTTCTCCTCCACTTCTCCTTAATGTCCTTCCAAATTGGATCCTTATTTTGCTCCTTACCGATGTCCTGGAGCGAAGATGAAATAAAGTTCTCAAACGCAACACCTTGAATGTACATCAAACAATAATGGTTTTCTTTGCAGTCCTCTTCAGCACTTTGTTTCAAACCCATAGGTGCACGTGATAAAGCATCAGCAACAATATTTGAAGATCCCTGTATGTAAACAATACTAAAATCAAATTCCTGTAGATACAGCGCCCATCGTGACAATCTGCCATGAGTTAATTTTGTCGACATAAGAAATTCCAAAGCTCGATGATCAGTGTAAACCTTAGTATGTCTACCAAACAAAAATGTGCGAAATTTTGTGAAAGCCCAAACAACAGCCAAAGCTTCAAGTTCCGTAATCGAATAATTCTTTTCGGATTTAGAGAGAACACGACTTCCAAATGCAATAGTCTTCTGTACTACAACGCCGTTTTCTTCTATCTCTTGAAATAAATGTGCACCTAGGCCTTTGTATGATGAGTCCGTCGCCAAACAAAAATCTTTAGATAAATCTGGATGTGAAAGAAGTGGAGCAGCAACTAAAGCATCACGAAGTTGTTCAAATTCTGACTGAGCTTCCTCATCCAAACACCAATTAGAATTTTTTCCAGATAGTTCACATAAACGAGGTGTGGCCAAATTGTCCAATCTAACAAAGCGTCTAAGAAAATTACAGACACCAAGGAAACTACGAACATCACGTTTTGTAGTAGGAACAGCATAATTACGAATTGCGTCTAGCTTTTCTGGATCAGGAAGAATACCTTCTGTAGAAATAATGTGACCGAGAAATTTCACCTGAGAACGACCAAATTCAGATTTTTCCAAGTTCACTGTCATGCCAACCCGTGCAGAAATACGTAATAATGAATCCAAAATTTTGTTATGCTCACTCCAAGAACGTTTAGCAATAAGAATATCGTCAACATGTGAAGTAATATTGTCACGAAGATAAACATGTAAAATTTCATTTAAACTACGAATGAATGCTGCAGAAGACACAGTAAGTCCAAACGGTAATTTCCGAAACTGGTAACAGTTACCAAAGGCTAAAAAGGCAGTATATTTTCTACAATCAGGGTGGAGTTCTATTTGCCAAAAACTTGCGCGCATATCAATCGTGGACAAAACTTTAATTCCATGGAAATGCTGATGAAGTTCATCTAAATTTTGTGGACGGTCAGTTTCAGGAATAATAATATTATTTATCTGTCTGGAATCCAGAACCAAACGAATTGACCCATCCTTTTTAAGAACAACGTGTAATGGGCTGGTATAAGGGCTGACTACTGGCTCAATAATGCCCTGATCTAACATGTATTGAAGTTCATTCTTAACCTTGTCTCTGTAAGCCAATGGAATAGCGTACGTTTTCCCTCGAAATGGTGTATGTTCTTTTACTTTAAATAAATATTGTAAGCCTTGTATAGTTCCTGTGTGATGACTAAACACTGTAGCATGTGAAGTCAAAATATGGTGCAGCTCTTCTCTTGCAACGTCATCTGGCACTTCAGCTTTCTTAACCTTTTCATTAATTAATTCTTCGCTACTAATTATATCCTCCATCGCGTCTCTGTATCTATTGTCATTGTCATGAATAAACACACTGTCGTCATAATGCTCAACGAAAACATCAGAAGTAAGAAACCTTAAACATTTTGTATCTGATTCAGATCTTGCTAAACACTCGAAAAATTTCAGACATTTCGGCATTCCGGCAACAGTCAAATTCACACTTCCTTCTTTAAAGTTCAAAATTGCCTTATGTGTGTTAAGAAACTCCATACCTAATATAATCTGTGTACTGAGTAATGGAACAATAATAAAATTAGCAGAAAATTCGTATCCTTGACAAATGAAATTTAGGTTGGTCTGTTGTTTAACTTCCACACCTTTTCCAGAAATCGCTCCTCGAATTGTAGTTTTAGAAATAGGTAACACAGGACAGGCAATAGTTCTTTCACATATACGAAAAACTGATTCACTAATGACGTTCAATGGGCTCCCAGAATCTAGAACTGCAGTGAACTTATTCTTACCCACACATACTTCAATAACAGGATGTAAAAATGCGTCTACATTATTCTCCTTTTCACCTAGCAAAATGTCTCTCATATCTTCCAGGCGTACGTAGTGTAAAGTTGTAGTGTCATTACTTTCTGAACCGTCTATATTGCTGCCAGAAGCCGAAGCTGCTAGTCATTGTCGATTGTTTGCGTCACGTCTTTGATTATTCCCGACATTTCGCGGATCAATTTCTACTATTTCCACTTGTCTCTCTGAATTTCTGTCACGCGGAGGATGCCAATTAGGTCCTTCCTGTCTGCTAGATGCAAATTCTTGGTTGTGTCTGTTATTAAAATTTCTGTTTTCCTGTCTGTCTGCATAACTACTTCTTGTATAATTTCGACTGTCACTTCTGTAATTATTGTTGTATCTACTACCCTGGTTATTTCTGTAGTAAGAATTTCTATTATTGTATGGATAATTTCTGTCTTGATGATACCGATTACTGTTTCCGTATGATTGATCATTCCGGTAAGAATTACCGTTATTATAATTGTCTGTGTAATTTCTGTTAGAACGTCTGTTATTGTCATAAGGCTGGTATCTATTGTCCTGTCTGTTACGTCTGTCATTCTCAAAATTACCCATATAACGCCCGTTCCGATCACTATCCCTTTTCTCTGAAAATCTATCGTAATTACTGTTACTGAAAAAGTTACAAGAAGTCCCGTCGTCGTTGTCATACTCAAGTTCTTGTAACAAAGTCTTAAAAGTCTCAATGTCGTCTTTACATCTTCCGGCTAAAGCAATTTGTCTTATGGATTGTGGCAGCTTAGTTAAACAAATGCGAATTAATTCAGTCGGGCTATAAGGGTTGGACAAGAACTGATTCTTTCGAATCATGTCTTCAAAGTATTCTGCCGGCGTGCGGAACTCAGACTGTTTAAAATTACGCTGCATAATCAGACTATGTTTGACTCTGTCTTGTGTGTTTTCGGACCAATATGCCGATAGAAATGCATGATAAAAATCATTCAGATTATTACAATCTCTAATGAGTGCGCGCATCCGCGTCGCCGGTTCGTTTTCTAAATATCCACACATAAATTCCAGTTTGTGACTTAGTGGCCAATTTGGTGGGAGTGCATACATAAATTGATCTAACCATGCACATGGATGTATGTCATTCTTAGAATTGCGGAAGATCTTAAATTTCCGAACAGTCAAAAAGTGTTTATAGTCAAAGTTTTCGCCTCGTGGCGACATAGACCTACCGCGTCTGTCCCAGTTTGAATGTCGATTATTGTCAAGTTCGCGCGCCTGGCGCTCTCTTGTTGCATCCCGTAAATGAAACAAATTATTTTCTTCAAACCCCTCTGCTATCTGTGATTCCAAATTTCTTTTGCTGTCTTTTCCTACAATTTCCCCTTCAATTTGTTTGACTTGCTTTCGTAATGCCTCAACTTCCCTTTTAACACGTTCATTAAATTTTCCCTGATTTTCAACATGCTTATTTATGTTCTGGTACTCTTCGGTTTCTGCAAATGGTAATGGAGCTGTATCATCCGACTCTCTGTCCCCATGTAAACTAAAATTTGTCAATTTATCTGAAATCTCCTCAACTCTTTCCGATAAGTCACCTATTTTTTTTCTGTTTATTTACGTCTTCCGTAAGTGTCGCGACTCGGGTTTCAGTGTTGACACATTTGGTAGTTAACTGTTCATATTGTTGTGTTAGATTATTTATTCTGTCATTTGGTACGGATTCCTCGATTCTCTCAAATATTTCTTCCTTATCGTGTACACGTTGTAAATTTAACTCTGAAAATTTTTGTACTATCACGCGATCTCTTTCTTCCTGTTCTCTATCTTGTTCCCTTTGTCTAATTTCCACTGCAATTAATCTATTATTGTGAGAATTCAAAATCGGTTGTACTTCTTCCCTAATTTCTTTCTTTAATTCATCTTTCATATTTTTGAAACATGTCCCTATTCGTAAATCTAACCGTGTTTCCAGTGTTCCCATATCAGTTTTTAATTCAGATCCCAAAGTTCCCATCTCGGTTTTAATTGTTCCTATTTGTGATCCCAAATTTAATATTGCACCCATCAACTGCTCCATAATAGCCGGTTCGAAATTCCTTTCGCCCCTAACATTTCCCGCAAAACCAGTTTCATTCGTCATAGCTGTAAAGCTATCTGTGTTAGATGCTATTCCAGAATTTTCTATCGTTAATCTCGTATTCTGTGAATTTTCTGATTGAGAAAAATTTTGAAATGGTTCCGGACTGTCTTCCCGACTTATTAAATTGTTTTCAACTCCATTATTCATCATACTGTTGTCCTGTGTTGGCGAGTTCGCCATGTCGACAATTTCGTCATTCTCACTATTCATCATTTTCGCCTTTTTCATTGATCGCGTAATCATTTACAAAACATACAAAACTCGTTACTGTACGAAAATTACACACAATGCCTCTTTATTTCCAACAATACCATTCACACGAAATGCTTCCCTCAACCACGATTAACGAACAATTGAAATCTTCCTAACTACACAAAATTGTCAAACCCGTATACAAGATAACAAAATTAAATTCTGAAAAAAAAAATACCATTAGAAGAGTGACAATTACCAAATCTACACATGCAAAATAGACTACAATTACTAAACTACAAAGTACTACAACAATACTACTGTCTACTATTTTTACAATCAGAAGAATTCCAAGGGACGATCCGAAGCAGCGGTCGCCACGTGCATGGGGGCTTAATTAAAATATAATGCAAATAATTTTAATTTTTTGATTTAGTAGTTTGTCCGATTACGAAGTCTCGTAACGGTTGGCCCTGACTAGTATTATTACGCAATCTGACTGCATAGAACAACAACAAAGAATGAAATGGAAATTTTCATTAACACAATTAATTAATTAAGTCCCCAGCAACTACAAAACCTACGAAACCAAAGCACAAGTGTAACTGTTCTGTGTGTGGAAGTATGACTCAACGTACGCATCTGGCACGGTTCTTCTTCAACAACACAAGAAATTTTAAATATCATTTATACTGAATTAATTAAAGAAAATAGAAATACCATAATTACTCAAGAAAACCAGAATTACACTCTAATACAAGAACACAAGCCAGATGCTTTGTTGACTGAACCTGTAATGACGCATTATTCAGGACATTGAAATAATGAGAAAGAAAAGAAAAATAGTTTGTTACCTTAATTTATATTGATGAAAAGCACTCTAGACATTACAATCTCTCCACACCGACTCGCTATTACCACATCTGAACAAGAACTTTTCAGTATGACATCTCAGCAAGCACTGCCTACTAGCTCATCTCAACAAACACTCCTCACTACGACATCTCAGCACTGACTACTATGAGTTCTCCCCAAGCACTGCACACTACGAGTTCTCAATCATCACTGCCAGTGGAGGCGGCGGAACAATACTCTCTAGCGCGATCTCTGGCGCTGTGGCTCAGTGTAGCCACCTTTCAGTATTTACTCTTTAATCAAGTGATAATTGATTCAATTTAATCTTTGCTTGTTTCCTGTATCTGTATGTGATGTAGTAGTCTTGTAATGCCTGCTTTCAAAAGTTCTGCATATTTGCATACACCAATAATATTTTTTGCATAACCTGCCGATGATTAACAAGAAGTGATTATTAAATATTTTTCGCAACTCTGGTGGATAACTAACAGGTTATGACACCAAACGATATCATAAACTGACATACGGCCGGGAGAGCGGTGTGCTGAACACATGCCCCTCCATATCCGCATCCAGTGACGCCTGTGGACTGAGGATGACACGGCGGCTGGTCGGTCCCTTTGGGTTTTCCAAGGCCTGTTGGACGGAGTTTAGTTCATCACACCAAAGCTGAAACACCAAGGAACGTATATGTGACCAAAATATTCTTTATTCGACAGCTGTAAAAACGGTAAAACAATGAAAGATCTGGATCACACTTTCGTTTTCCACATCGGCTATTAATTTCAGTAGACTACCTTCACCACATTCCAGATGGCGTACCGCAATTAACAGGGAAATCGGACGTGGGCGGTAATATAGGACAAAACAAGGTTATTCGTAAGTATCTCCAGAGTTTCAGAAAACAGACTCACACCTGTAGATAGGGCACCTCTCCAAGCTTGTAACTCAACGTTACCGACGGCACCGTTTGTGAAGTGCAAACACGGCCAAAGCGATCATGTCGCACCCGGGCACTAATATTGATAGTATGAACTGTACAATCATACTCGAGCTATGTGTGGTGAGCAAGGAGGGGGGGGGGGGGGAGCGAGGGGGGGTGGAGGGGGAGCAGGGTGATCTCTGCATGCTAACGTGTGTCGCCATCATTGCAGGACTCTTGCCACTGAGCAGACGGCGTTAGCACGTCGTTTGCAGTCTAGAAGGCAGCTGAAAGGGTACCATCCTACCCCTGCAGGTGGGGTCAAACTATTGACGTTGACAGGTCCAAAGCCATCGCATGCTCCAGTGTTCAGCCAACATTACCGATAAACATCAAACACATACAAAACTAGATAAATGCGACCAGTCACTTCTGAAATATTCCTTTCATTTCTACAAAATGGTTCTCGAAGCATTTCAGTCTCCTCTTCAGATGGAGCACACAGATTATGGTGCTGAATGTGTTAATTTATGCATCCTTCTTTGTAAAATGAGAGTGGAATGGATCGAGAACTAGTTGAAGGGAATAAAGAAACATTTGATAACTGTCTAGTTGCTGCTATTATACTGCATCTAATTTCGAGGACAGTGTTTTACATTAAGCAATGAGGAAACATACAGTCAATTCGTGCCCCTTTGTGATATGTTTTACAGCACATTAACACTGAACTATGTTCGAAAAATTCAAAGTTTTGATTTTATGAGGGCAACAGCATCCAAAAATGTTATGAAATGATATAGTAAATTTAAAAAAAATCATTAAACACTGTAAACATTATTATCTGCAAGAGTTCACGATGATCGTAGAATTATTTCAGGAATTTATTTATCTCTTTGATACGTCTATACTGTGCTGGTTGAAATGTAACGAGAGAAATGGAAGTGTGAAACCACGAACTTCTTTACCTGTTTGTTGTTTGACAGCAAGTCCAGTATTTTCATGTCCGTGGAATATGTTAGTAAAAATTAAATCCATGTTCGAGCTTATTTTCTGTACAGAAAACAATCATTCTTAGAAACGAAGAATAATGTGAGTACACGAGAGCTATTGAGTGTGTAACTCTACTGGGACTTTTCATGTGGTGATAGCAACACAGAGACCCAGAGGACGCGCAAATACAGCTTATCGACTTACACTCTAGGAAAAAAGAAAGCGACGCATCACGAAGGAATTATGCAAATGGGACAGAAATCGGTAAATACACTACTGGCCATTAAAATTGCTACACCACGAAGGTGACGTGCTACAGACGCGAAATTTAACCGACAGGAAGAAGATGCTGTGATAAGCAAATGATTAGCTTTTCGGAGTATTCATACAAGGTTGGCGCCGGTGGCGACACCTACAACGTGCTGACATGAGGAAAGTTTCCGACCGATTTCTCATACACAAACAGCAGTTGACCGGCGTTGCCTGGTGAAACGTTGTTGTGATGCCTCGTGTAAGGAGGAGAAATGCATACCATCACGTTTCCGACTTCGATAAAGGTCGGATTGTAGCCTATCGCGATTGCGGTTTATCGTATCGCGACATTGCTGCTCGCGTTGGTCGAGATCCAATGACTGTTAGCAGAATATGGAATAGGTGGGTTCAGTAGGGGAATACGGAACGCCGTGCTGGATCCCAACGGCCTCGTATCACTAGCAATCGAGATGACAGGCATTTTATCCGCATGGCTGTAACGGATCGTGCAGCCACGTCTCGATCCCTGAGTCAACAGATGCGGACAACAACCATCTGCACGAACATTTCGACGACGTTTGCAGCAGCGTGGACTATCAGCTCGGAGACCATGGCTGCGGTTACCCTTGACGCTTCATCACAGACAGGAGCACCTGTAATGGTGTACTCAACGACGAACCTGGGTGCACGAATGGCAAAACATCGTTTTTTCGGATGAATCCAGGTCCTGTTTACAGCATCGTTATGGTCGCATCCCTGTTTGGCGACATCGCGGTGAACGCACATTGGAAGCGTGTATTCGTCATCGCCATACTTGCGTATCACCCGGCGTGATGGTATGAGGTGCCATTGGTTACACGTCTCGGTCAGCTCTTGTTCGCATCTACGGAACTTTGGACTGTGGACGTTACATTTCAGATGTGTTACGATCCGTGGCTCTACCCTTCATTCGATCCCTGCGAAACCCTACATTTCAGCAAGATAATGCACGACCGTATGTTGCAGGTCCTGTGCGGCCCTTTCTGGATACGGAAAATGTTCTCCTGGTCAATGGTGGCCGAGCAACTCGTCACAATACGCCAGTCACTATTCTTGATGAACTGTGGTATCGTGTTGAAGCTGCAAGGGCAGCTGTACCTGTACACGCCATCTAAGCTCAGTTTGACTCTATTCCCAGGCGTATCAAGGCCGTTATTAGGCTAGAGGTGGTTGTTCTGGGTACTGATTTCTCAGGGTCCACACACCCAAATTGCGTGAAAATGTAATCACATGTCAGTTCTAGTATAATATATTTGTCCAATGAATACCCGTTTATCATCTGCATTTCCTCTTGGTGTAGCAATTGTAATGGCCAGTAGTGTAGCTCCTGAGGAATAATTTCTACAAATCCATACACATTCCAAAAAATTGTGGATGTATGTATGTTCCACATCTCCTCCTAAACCACTTGTCCGATTTCAATCACACTTGGCACACATACCACTGTCTGGCAAAAATCGCTGTGCGGATAAGAAGTGTAGCGCACGACGTGCGAATACCCAGACTTTACTCGTCCAGTATTTGATAATGAAAGTACTTGGTGACTTGCAATAAAACTTTACACATAATTTCAAACTTTTATGAAACTGATAAAATTCTCTCAAGCTTCCAGCCACATAAAGTGGTTTAAAATCCACGAGCTTTCGGCCGAATACTCCTCGGCCATTGTCAAGCTGTGACTGTCTTTTGGTTCCTGCTACCATCCTTACACAGCCACGGTTCTTCTGTGATGTAACTGGTGCTCGCTACAGCGCCATATGAGGTAATGTTTTCGTTGCGCTCCCGCCGCGCCTGCTTCAACTTTCCGATGACCGGCTCCCAAGCCGAACTTAGCTGCAGGCCGCCGTCTATATTGAGTATGTTGTCAGAATTTTCTGACTCGATCGCTTCTTTTATTACGCTGTCCCAGAAACTATTAGTCTGTGTTATAACAGATGTTTCGACGAATACAGTACCACTTCCGCTTTCCTAAGCATTCTCTGCTACCGCTTATTTCTCAGGGTACCGAAGGCGAAAGATTCCCTCGTATCCTACACACCTCTGTTCAGTAGTACGCACAGTCCATACGACATAAAATTGTCCACACCCAAACCGTATTTTATATACTCCCGGCCATCTGAGGCCTACATTGTCTTTCACAGGCCTCATGAGTTGTCGTATTTTTGCTTGAGCCCTGAATACTGAATCGATTACATACCTCTTTAGGAGCAGGATAAAATTTCCAGTTACTGGGCAACAGGACTGCAAAAAGGCAAGCTTCTTCGGGGGTATTTTCGGAAAGATGGCTTGTGAAATCTGGCGGTTGTTGTAGCCATTTTCCTTGAATATTTTCCGTTTTCAGCGTCTGAGACTCCTTCCGTGTGATCGACCATGGTCCTCAGAACACAACTATGCTGGAACGGATGGTGACAGCTGTTAGCGTGTGGGTGGGTTTTTGGCAAACGCTGTGGCTGTGACACCCATTTTCTTTACAGGAACGGCAAGGCACCGTCTGTCTTTACCTCCATTGTGAACGTGATGTTGTCATGGATACTATAGATGTGGTCTAAGAATTCTACCAGTTTTTCTCTTCCATGAGACCAGACAACGAATTTTGTTGTTGACCAAAGATAAAAGCAACTAGGGTTGGTTGGTTGGTTTGGGGAAGGAGACCAGACAGCGTGGTCATCGGTATTAATCGTATTAGGGAAGGAAGTCGGCCGTGCCCTTTCAGAGGAACCATCCCGGCATTTGCCGGGAGTGATTTAGGGAAATCACGGAGAACCTAAATCAGGATGGCCGGACGCGGGATTGAACCGTCATCCTCCCGAATGCGAAGCAACTAGGGTTTACAGGAGCCGTATCCAGGGCGATGTCCTCAAAGTGCTCCTTAAATAGGTCGGCTATTACTGGTACTAATGGGTTTCCCGTCGCCACGCTGTGGTTAAAATATTCTCCATAAAAGGAATACGATGACGTCAGAGTGTGCTTAAGTAAATCCACAACAGTGTCGCCAAAGAAAAAAAAGGGGGAGAGCAGCTTATATAATCTTTGATGGGAACGCGCGAGAATAATGACACTACATCAAATTTGACCGTAATATCTCCTTTGCCAAGACGCAGGCTTTTAATTTGACTAGTGAAGTCGGTCGTATTCTTGATGTGGTACACATAATAACCAACACGCGAAGTAAGGAGACCTGGCCAGTTGTTTCGCCAGTCTATGTCGACTATCCAGTGGTGCTCACGATGGGCCACATGAACACCTGATCCACCATATTCTTTTTCAACGCCTTTGTCCCTCTTTGGTTTCCGCCACTCAAGAATCACTTTTCTAGTACACAGTTGAAACGTAGAGGCAATACTCCACCTTCTAGCTCGACTCCCGACATGATTTCTAAAGCATCTGATATCTCTCCTGTAAACTTCACTTTAAAAATGGTTTCAGTAAGAGTGTGTCTGATAAGAACTTTTGTTTCGTTATGTAAGACAAATACTGTCAGGATTTCGAGAAGTTATTCGGCCGACCGAATCATAAGCCGTTTAGAAATCTACGGAGGTCGCTAAGAGCTCCTCACCTCTGCCTTTCAGGTAAGAGAGAATACATTTAATATCCATGATCAGTTCCTCACATGAACATCCTTTCCTGAATCCTCTTTGGCATTTACCGAACTGAGTGTGTAGCTGTTCCCCTGCCCTAATCTGATGCGTGTTCGAAAGACTCTTGTACTTATTACTAGCAGAGACAAACACCATAAATTAAAAAATCTGTTATTATTTACGTATTTTATTGTTACTATTAGTAAATCATGTGACTGTGGTTGTCTAGCTGCTAGAGCGCTCGATTCCATCCTTGGAGGCCTGGGTTCAAGCCCAGCTGGGGCCGGGCATTTATTCTGGTTACAGTCCCTCCAGAATAGCCCTAGGTCCACTCAGTAAGCTATGAAATGAATACTGGGGATCTTTCCCGGGCATAAAAGGTGGTCGGAACGAGGGGCCTGCCACGCCCCCTCCTAGGGGAAAGGCGAAGGAAGGCTGCACTCTTACCTGCAGTCAAGCAAGTGTCCCAGTGATGGGCTTGCGTCACAGACTGGCCTTTTTATTAAACTGTGGGCATCTGTGGCACGTTAAATTTAGGTGTGATGGAAAGTTATACTGGGGGAGTAGGGGTGGGAGGGGGAGTAGGAAGAGACAGTCACGAACTGTGCCTTCCGTCCCTTCCTTTCCGTAACCGAACTTTGGATCCGCTGTCGTCAAACAGTGCCAAGCTCAATAAATGCTTGCATAAGGGCCTGATGTGGAGTAACGCGTTAATGACTTGCTCAGTTTGTGAAGCTCAGACAGGTACCGATCGACCGCCAGAATGCACTGAGAAGAGTAGAAGGATCCCGTAATCAGATAAAGGAGAAGAGGGAAGAGGGGATAGTTGGAGTCCTTTACCAAAAGTGTGGAGTCAATGTGAAGTAGGCATATGCAGTTTGCTATGGGGAAAGAACTCTTGCTGTGAGTGGATTTTATCGTCTGCGTGTACTCTCCAACCGGGAGATTTGTGGGAAAGATTGCACTGAAGTGGAAGAAGGTTTTAGCAGAGGAGGAGGAGGTGACAAATAGACAGAACACAAAATATATGTTCCTAACTGACGACGTGGACATTGCCCAGTGAGCAATTCTACCCCTAATGAACTCTGCGTGTGGTCGTCTAGCCGTGGGAATTGTGGCCGCCATGAACCATGGACCTTGCCGTTAGTGGGGAGGCTTGCGTGCCTCAGCGATACAGATAGCCGTACCGTAGGTACAACCACAACGGAGGGGTATCTGTTGAGAGGCCAGACAAACATGTGGTTCCTGAAGAGGGGCAGCAGCCTTTTCAGTAGTTGCAAGGGCAACAGTCTGGATGATTGACTGATCTGGCCTTGTAACAATAATCAAAACGGCCTTGCTGTGCTGGTACTGCGAACGGCTGAAAGCAAGGGGAAACTACGGCCGTAATTTTTCCCGAGGGCATGCAGCTTTACTGTATGATTAAATGATGATGGCGTCCTCTTGGGTAAAATATTCCGGAGGTAAAATAGTCCCCCATTCGGATCTCCGGGCGGGGACTACTCAAGAGGATGTCGTTATCAGGAGAAAGAAAACTGGCATTCTACGGATCGGAGCGTGGAATGTCAGGTCCCTTAATCGGACAGGTAGGTTAGAAAATTTGAAAAGGGAAATGGATAGGTTAAAGTTAGATATAGTGGGAATTAGTGAAGTTCGGTGGCAGGAGGAACAAGACTTCTGGTCAGGTGACTACAGGGTTATAAACACAAAATCAAATAGGGGTAATGCAGGAGTAGGTTTAATAATGAATAGGAAAATAGGAACGCGGGTAAGCTACTACAAACAGCTTAGTGAACGCGTTATTGTGGCCAAGATAGATACGAAGCCCACACCTACTACAGTAGTACAAGTTTATATGCCAAATAGCTCTGCAGATGATGAAGAAATTGATGAAATGTATGATAAGATAAAAGAAATTATTCAGGTAGTGAAGGGAGACGAAAATTTAATAGTCATTGGTGACTGGAATTCGAGAGTAGGAAAAGGGAGAGAAGGAAACATAGTGGGTGAATATAAATTGGGGGAGAGAAATGAAAGAGGAAGTCGCCTGGTAGAATTTTGCACAGAGCACAACTTAATCATAGCTAACACTTGGTTTAAGAATCATGATAGAAGGTTGTATACATGGAAGAACCCTGGAGATACTAAAAGGTATCAGATAGATTATATAATGGTAAGACAGAGATTTAGGAACCAGGTTTTAAATTGTAAGACATTTCCAGGGGCAGATGTGGACTCTGACCACAATCTATTGGTTATGACCTGTAGATTAAAACTGAAGAAACTGCAAAAAGGTGGGAATTTAAGGAGATGGGACTTGGATAAACTGAAGGAACCAGAGGTTGTACAGAGTTTCAGGGAGAGCATAAGGGAACAATTGACAGGAATGGGGGAAAGAAATACAGTAGAAGAAGAATGGGTAGCTCTGAGGGATGAAGTAGTGAAGGCAGCAGAGGATCAAGTAGGTAAAAAGACGAGGGCTAGTAGAAATCCATGGGTAACAGAAGAAATATTGAATTTAATTGATGAAAGGAGAAAAAATAAAAATGCAGTAAATGAAGCAGGCAAAAAGGATACAAACGTCTCAAAAATGAGATCGACAGGAAGTGCAAAATGGCTAAGCAGGGATGGCTAGAGGACAAATGTAAGGATGTAGAGGCTTATCTCACTAGGGGTAAGATAGATATTGCCTACAGGAAAATTAAAGAGACCTTTGGAGAAAAGAGAACCACTTGCATGAACATAAAGAGGTCAGATGGAAACCCAGTTCTAAGCAAAGAAGGGAAAGCAGAAAGATGGAAGGAGTATATAGAGGGTCTATACAAGGGCGATGTACTTGAGGACAATATTATGGAAATGGAAGAGGATGTAGGTGAAGATGAAATGGGAGATACGATACTGCGTGAAGAGTTTGACAGAGCATTGAAAGACCTGAGTCGAAACAAGGCCCCCGGAGTAGACAACATTCCATTGGAACTACTGACGGCCTTGGGAGAGCCAGTCCTGACAAAACTCTACCATCTGGTGAGCAAGATGTATGAAACAGGCGAAATACCCTCAGACTTCAAGAAGAATATAATAATTCCAATCCCAAAGAAAGCAGGTGTTGACAGATGTGAGAATTACCGAACAATCAGTTTAATAAGCCACAGCTGCAAAATACTAACGCGAATTATTTACAGACGAATGGAAAAACTAGTAGAAGCCGACCTCGGGGAAGATCAGTTTGGATTCCGTAGAAATACTGGAACACGTGAGGCAATACTGACCTTACGACTTATCTTAGAAGAAAGATTAAGGAAAGGCAAACCTACGTTTCTAGCATTTGTAGACTTAGAGAAAGCTTTTGACAATGTTGACTGGAATACTCTCTTTCAAATTCTAAAGGTGGCAGGGGTAAAATACAAGGAGCGAAAGGCTATTTACAATTTGTACAGAAACCAGATGGCAGTTATAAGAGTCGAGGGACATGAAAGGGAAGCAGTGGTTGGGAAGGGAGTGAGACAGGGTTGTAGCCTATCCCCGATGTTATTCAATCTGTATATTGAGCAAGCAGTAAAGGAAACAAATGAAAAATTCGGAGTAGGTATTAAAATCCATGGAGAAGAAATAAAAACTTTGAGGTTCGCCGATGACATTTTAATTCTGTCAGAGACAGCAAAGGACTTGGAAGAGCAGTTGAACGGAATGGATGGTGTCTTGAAGGGAAGATATAAGATGAACATCAACAAAAGCAAAACGAGGATAATGGAATGTAGTCGAATTAAGTCGGGTAATGCTGAGGGTATTAGATTAGGAAATGAGACACTTAAAGTAGTAAAGGTGTTTTGCTATTTGGGGAGCAAAATAACTGATGATGGTCGAAGTAGAGAGGATATAAAATGTAGACTGGCAATGGCAAGGAAAGCGTTTCTGAAGAAGAGAAATTTGTTAACATCAAGTATAGATTTAACTGTCAGGAAGTCATTTCTGAAAGTATTTGTATGGAGTGTAGCCATGTATGGAAGTGAAACATGGACGGTGAATAGTTTGGACAAGAAGAGAATAGAAGCTTTCGAAATGTGGTGCTACAGAAGAATGTTGAAGATTAGATGGGTAGATCACATAACTAATGAGGAGGTACTGAATAGGATTGGGGAGAAGAGGAGTTTGTGGCACAACTTGACCAGAAGAAGGGATCGGTTGGTAGGACATATTCTGAGGCATCAAGGGATCACCAATTTAGTATTGGAGGGCAGCGTGGAGGGTAAAAATCGTAGAGGGAGACCAAGAGATGAATACACTAAGCAGATTCAGAAGGATGTAGGTTGCAGTAGGTACTGGGAGATGAAGAAGCTTGCACAGGATAGAGTAGCGTGGAGAGCTGCATCAAACCAGTCTCAGGACTGAAGACCACAACAACAACACATGACATTTAACGAGGATGGCAAACAATAATCTGATTGGCTGGAGAAGAATTTGAGCCAGCCAACTGAAGTGTGTGGCTACGCCCAGTGACATAGCTGTGTAAGATCGCGTTGGAGGGACACTTGTTAGTAAGATGGGAAAGAAGACACTCGTGATCGAGACGGATACGCGCTGGCCAGCCGTCTGCAGCACACATGCTCCTGCCAGCTATTTTCGCGGTGCTACGAGACGCTACCGTCGCTAGCAGTGCGTTTTCCACCGCACCGCTAGCGGTCTGATCACCACCCGGTAAGATGCACTACAGCACTCATTCAAGTCTCGTAGCAACCACGATTTAAACACCCTGGCAACGACGCTGAGAACTTTGTAATTGATAATGGGCGAATTATTATTTCGTTCTTCCTGAGCATAACTAACTTCTAAATTGCGACCGCAGAGTAGCTGGATGCCCCCCTGATGGGTACCGTGCCAAATTCTATCCAAATAGCGAGTTGGGTCGTCAAAATCCCGAGATGGTTGCGGGACCCTGCCGCAGCGCTCCTAACGTTCTCACTTAGGGAGAGATCTGACGATTTTGCTGGCCAAGATAGGATTTTACAATCTCAAAGACAAGCAGTATAAACTCGTCGTGTGCGGGCGGCCACTATACTGCTGAAATGTAAGCTTAGGAAAGGGAAATGCATCTGTTGGCAAGAACAAGTAAAGATTCTGCAATAGTTGCACACTACAAAAGCTAATCGGGCCTGCTAAGTAAAAGTTTCAAAAATTCATGGAACATGCACATTATGTTAGACATCAGTAATTCCGGAAACAGACTTAAGGCTATACAGAACATAGTGAAACGAGAGACAGCCACATATCTTAGAGTACTTGGGAATTACTATTTTTACAGGCGTAAAAGACGACCGAGACTTTGAGGAAAGTGCATAGCCGTAAGAAGTTGCAGTGTTATTATAAATAACTGAAACGATTTCATAATCTCCCTAAAGATGTATTAACTGGCACATTCTCACAAAACTCAACACATACCGAACAACTCAAAACGTTTTCTGTTGTCGCAGTCGCACTTCAGATGTTTGCCACGAGAGCGCAGCAGTTAGCAGTTAGGCAAGATGGGGACAGAGTAAGCGTGTATTATGCTTGAAAAGCATTCACTGTTCAACAACGATCCACGGGTCTTGAACTACGTTCGGCGATGGTATGCACTGTTTAAAGCTTCGGGATGCCTCTGCAAGAGGGAAGTGAACAGGTCGTCCTGAAGTGAGTGAAGAGACGGTTGATCGCATGTGGGCGAGTTTCTCATGGAGTCCACAGAAGTCGATGAACAGAGCAAGCAGAGAGCTGAACATCCCACAACTGAGCCATTGGGAGATCTCAAGGAACTGACGAAGCTGAAGCCTTGCCGCTTGCATTTGGTACAAGCACAGCTACCTGGTGACACGTCAGACACTTTGATGACAAGTCAGACATTTGCAACAACTTATGGAAGAGGATGCATTTAGTGAGAAACTCATCTTCAGAGACGAAGCAATATTGTTTGTGAATGGCATAGTGAAAAGGGATAATGTGCGAATCTGGGGGACAGAGAATCGCCAGGCTATCGAGCAGCACATTCAAGTTTCACCGAAAGTTAATGTGCTCTGTGCAGTCTCACAGTAAAAAGTTTATGGTCTTTTTTCCTATTACAGAACACGTTTATCTGGCTCATTCCACAATGGAAACCGGCAGTATGAATTTTATCTACCGTAGGATGGTGCTCCACACCTATCACGATATTAGTGAATTCTTAAATAGGAAAGTGAGAGACCGATGGATTGGTCATGGTGGGGCTGATGTCATGTCATAATCTCTACCCTCTCCTGACGAAACCCACGCGATTTTTTGTGTGCTTTTACGGCTTCTCTACTAACAAACCTACCAGAACTGTGAGCTTGCATCAACATCGCTTTTAAACAGATTGATAGGGACATGCTGCGCCGAATGTGAGAAGAACTTGACTGATTATCAACTTGTCATCTGCAGATCAGTAGAGGGGCAGTTGTAATATGTCGGAATAAACTTTCTCAGTTTTTCTATATGCGTGTGGAGCCCTGTGCCAATATGTCAAATAAAACAACTTGAGACTTTAATCATTTTGAACAAATGATTTTCAACATTTGATAAGATAACTCATAAAGCTTTTTGTACCTTGCTGTTGAGGCAAAACTGAAGCCTCGCAGAGTGGCCGTGACGTTTGAGGCACCATGTCATGGATTGTTCTTAGCATAAGTTAGTTTAAGTTAGGTTAAGTAGTGTGTAAGTCTAGGAATTCACACACATATGCAAAATTGAACTTGGAAACCGAATAAAATGTGGACACCACAGGAGAAAGTTCAGTGTGTGGCCTGGTTCATACAAACGACGTCCGATATCCAAGTGTAACAAAGCTTCCGAACATGGGATGAAAGGCAACCATTGCCCCGACCAACTATTCGGGCTTGGCATACTTCATTTACGGAAATATGTAATGTTCTCCACAAAAAGAGGGAGGGTAGTCCATCTGCTCGAGATTCCAACGTGGACAAGGCATGACAGATGTCTGCAAGAAGTGCGACAAAATGAGAGCGTACGGCAGCCAGAGAATTGGAAATAAGGCGATTAACGGTGCACAATATGTTGCATAAGAGACTGCATCCCTACAAGGTACAGCTGCTTCATCCATTAAAGCCTATGGACAAGCCTCAGTCTGCTGTGGATTGCTAGGCAAGATTGACGGAAACAATGACTTTTTGAAAAGAATTGTTTCTTTGATGAGGCAACATTTCTTATATCCAGAAAACTGAATCGTCGTAACATTCGTATGTGGCATATGATGTTCACAGCATCCTCTTGCTACATGTGAAATGGAAAGAGATTTTGGTATGGACTGATGCACAATTACATCATCGGCCCATTCTTCTTCATTGAGTCTGCCATCAACGGTGGTGTTTACCTGGACATGTTACAATAGTTTGCCATGCAGCAGTTGGAACACCTGCAACGTGATGAGATATTCCGATAGGATGGGACACAAACCCAGTGGTCCCTAAACGTCCATCAATTTCTGGATGAAAAGTTGCCAGATAGGTGGTTCGGACGAGATGGTCCAGTTCGATGTCCGCCACGATCCCCTGACCTCACACCACTACACTTCTTCCTGTGGGGTTCTGTAAAGGATCTGGTGCCCCCAGACAATGTTAGAGACCTATAGGATTTCAAGACACGCATTCCCAATGCATATAAATATGTCACCATGGAGATCTTGAATCGAGAGAAATGGAATTCCGACTAGACATCATCCATGGCACTAAGAGTGCTGAAATTGATGTTTATCTATAAGGAGACAAAACTTTATGAGATATCTTATCACATGTTGAAAATCTTTTGTTAATATCTAGTATAGTTTAGAAATTATTAAAGTCTTAAGTCGTGAAGATAATTTATGGACACCCCGTATGGAGAATGAACATTAATAAAACCGACAGGGACAGATTCTTGACTGAAAATGGAGGAAAAACGGTCCTATGAATACGCATCCGTAAATGCATCATTGCCATGGTAGATGGCACTGACAAGTAACAGTTCCTCTGACCAGGTGTCATGTGTTCCTTCTATGTTGGAGGCTGTGTGATTGATGCAGTGTAATGTGAGCAGCAGAATGGTCTGGTATTCACGTCGGGAAGAAGCCAAGATGGCGTTTGTGTACGGCCAAGCAGATGGAAATGGTCAAGACGCAAAATACCAAAACATGTACCCTCACAGACACCATACAACATTTCAAGCCCTTTTCGGGCGTCTGTGTGATCATGGGTCCTTTCAGACAGACGAACGTGCAGGGAGACGTCGAACTGTGCGTACACCAGATTTGGAGGACGGCTTCTACAGGATAGTGAGCTCCAGGCAAGTGGCCTGCCAACATGGTGTAAGCCAAATTACGATTACGTGTGCCGGCCGCGGTGGTCTAGCGGTTCTAGGTGCTCAGTCGGAGCCGTGCGACTGCTACGGTCGCATGTTCGAATCCTGCCTCGGGCATGGATGTGTGTGATGTCCTTAGGTTAGTTAGGTTTAAGTAGTTCTCAGTTCTAGGGGACTTATGACCTCAGCAGTTGAGTCCCATAGTGCTCAGAGCCATTTGAACCATTTGAACGATTACGTGTGTCCTGCATGACAACGGCTGCTATACTTATCACTTACAACGGGTGTAAAGATTATCAGCATCGGATTTTCCCCTGTGGGAAGCATTTTGCCGATGCTGTTTGAGCTGTGTGCGGCTCTCGTTCTTGCCGATCACAACTTGACGTCGTGTAATAGCGGTAGTGTCGTCTCGATTCCTTCTTGTGTTAATAGTGCCACTGCGTTACTAATATTGTTTGTCCGCGAATGGAAGCAGCAGCGGTTATCGATAGCCAGTACTGTGGTACTATCTTTGGTGCCACAGCTAGTATTTCCGGGTCGTCGTGTGTGTCAGGCAGTTTGGCTTCGGACGGAGCAGCGAGGAGGTCCGCAGCGCAAGGGCAGGCCGGTACCGCTGGCGGTGTGCAGGCACTGTCGGACTGAATGCCGGACATTTGCCACGCCGGACATTTGCCACACTTGTCCCTTCGCCAGGTAGTTTGAGTAGCGATCCCTCAGGTAAGGGACGCCCTTCCTCGTACAACTTCTGTCCGCTTTCAAACCGCCGTCTCCACATCTTACTCGATACAACCAGTACGTAAGGGACCTTCTTCTCCGAGATCTTGGCCAAATACAGAGCATCTTTTCCGAAATCGAAATATTTATAACTTTTGGGAAGCGGAAGCAATTTCGACGATTATGTCAGTATGTAATTAGTTCTGCCAAGTGTAAATATAGATCACTCTGTCTGTACGGTAGCTTCCTTTCACGCTTAGTGATTGCGATAGAAACAGTCCATCGCCGTGGGAGCAACAAGAAAGGAACGATATAAAGAGAATGCGAATCTACTCTAATCATTTCTTTCCGGCCGAAGTGACCGAACGGTTCTAGGTGCTTCAGTCCGGAACCGCGCGACTGCTACGGTTGCAGGTTCGAATCCTGCCTCGGGCATTGACGTGTGTGATGTCCTTAGGTTAGTTAGGTTTAAGTAGTTCTAAGTTCTAGGGGACTGATGACCTCAGAAGTTAAGTCCCATAGTGCTCAGAGCCATTTTAATCATTTCTAATCATTTCTTTTTGGGTGGGTGGGTGGTTGGTTTGGGGAAGGAGACCAGACAGCGAGGTCATCGGTCTCATCGGATTAGGGAAGGACCGGGAAGGAAGTCGGCCGTGCCCTTTGAAACGAACCATCCCGGCATTTGCCTGGAGCGATTTACGGAAATCACGGAAAACATAAATCAGGATGGCCGGACGCGAGATTGAACCGTCGTCCTCCCGAATGCGAGTCCAGTGTCTAACCACTGCGCCACCTCGCTCGGTATCATTTCTTTTTTGATCACTGCATTTGTGCCTACTTTAATTACTACAACTGCATGCCCAAAAGACAATAAGGTAAGAAGAAATGGGTATGTGAATGTTTGAAAAGAAGAACGACATACTCCATGTTAATTTACTCTCTAAAATCCGATATCCCTTGCGGCGAGACATTAGTTAATAAAGTGTAGCGGGACAATGTTCAAAACATGACTGAAAGTACGTTCATAAACAGAGATAAGAACATCTATGATTGACATGTAATCTAAAGTCGACGTAAGATTTTAAAATGTTAGAAATAAGGAAATGAAGTAATACGGAATGCTATGCTTGTAACGTATGTTGTTGTTGTACATTGCTTAGCTCTGGTATTTACAGGGTCACAGAGCAAGCATCCGAGGTTTTCGAGGGAAAAGCCGTAATTGTAATGATCTCCACTACAACAGGAACAAGAACCACAACTTAAGGAAAAATAATGTAATGTGTGTTCCAGCTCACAAGCGACATTGAAGCAGATAGTTCCTGTGACTTAGTATGGCAGAGGTTATCTTCGACAACGGGAATAAATTAATGACTGGCTCCTTTTACCGACCCCCGGTCTCAGATGAAGCAGTTGCTGAACATTTCAAAGAAAACTGGAGTCTCATCGCAAATAGGTACCCTACTCATACAATTATAATTGGCAGATACCTTCCGTATCTTGACAAAAATATATTTTCAGACCCTATTGTAGATAGAAAACAACTTCCGTAATTGTTCTAAATGTTTTTTAAAATTATTTTGAATAATTAGCTCACGACGCCATTCAAATTGTAAATGGTTACGAAAACACACTTGACCTCTTAGCCACAAATAATCCTGAGCATCAAGACGGATACAGGGATTAGTGAACACACAGTCGTAGCGAGGCTCAATTTCGTTACAAAGCAATTCACCAAAACTAAACGCGAAATATATCTATCTATAAAAGCAACTAAAAATTCGGTTGACGTCTTTCTAAGAGACAGTCTCCAATCCTTCCAAACTATGTAAGTGAAGACCATATGTGGCTTAAGTTCAAAGAAATAGTATCAACAGCACTCGAGAGATTCATACCAAATAAATTAATAACAGACGGAACTGATTCCCCACGGTACACAAAACACGACAGAAAGCTGCTGCAGGAGCACCGAAAACGGCATGTATAATTTAGATGAGCGCAAAATCTCCAAGATTGGCGAAGTTTTACTGAGGCTCGAAATTTGGTGCGGATTTCAATGCGAGATGCATTTAATAGTTTCCACAATGAAACTCTCTCTAGAAATGTGGCAGAAAATCCAAAGAGATTCCTATGTTAAATAAACCAGCGGAAAGCTAGTGCCTTTACTGCTGATCGCGCTGTGGGTGGCGATGAGGAGGAGGGGGTGGGGGGGGGGGGGGGACCAACCCTTCGGAGCAGCTACAATCGTGGCAAATGTCCGGCGTGGCAAATGTCCGCACACCGTCGGGCTGAGGAGCTGTAGCCGACGACCGAACCCAGGACGTTTGAAGTTGAGTGAACCATGTCTGGTACTGAAACCTCCACTGTTTGAGATCTCGCTGCTGTTTGCGTGTTGCTGCTCCCAGTGTCGGTGAGACCTACCGCAACAAGTGGAGTCTGTCAGGTTGGCGGAAGCTATTAGCCGCCTTCTACTACTTGGTGTTAGTTTGGATTTAGTATTATTCTTATTAGTGAAGGGCAACCAGCGGTATTTTCTGCCTTGTCGCCGCTAACGCCCCAGTTACCTGCCCTGGAGGTTAGCGTACTTTTCCGGCAGTGCACCTTTCCTCGTCGCGTTGATGCTGTCCGACACGGCGTGTAGTTCGACAGCCTCTTGAATTGTACTGTGTATATGTTTTTTGGAGGTCTACCTTGGTTCTAGTGTTTCCTTCGGCCTTGGGTGTGTTTCTTAAGACGTGGTGCTGTCCGTCTCTTCGCCCTTGCCTAAAAATATTCCATCGTTGTACCGGTGATCGGACGTTAGGCGGATTGGTTAGTCGGTCGGTCGGCGCTTAAGCTACCCCTAGTGTGAGTTGCCATCCTGTTACGTGAGTACAACTCTTGGCTGCCTGTCTCACCGCTTACACAGCTGTAGTCACCTTCCTCAGGTCGATCCAGGGAGCACTGTCTGTGGATCACTCTGTCTTATTTGGACAAGTTGTCATAATTGTTTAAAATTTACCCTAATGTTTTAACATGTTATTGCCTTCCCCACTTGTAATTCCGGCCTTCAGCCATTAATTGTTTGTAACACTGCTTGTGGCCTTCAGCCGGCAAATTATTTTCAATTTTCTCTTAATAAGGCCTGCAGCCGTCACTATAGCCTGTTACATTTCTTTAAGATCGTTTTAAAAAGGTTTTAGTATTTTAACATGCAACTGCCTTCCTTCCTCGTAATTCAGGCCTTCAGCCGTTGAGTATTCTGAAAATTGCTTGTGGCCTTCAGCCCATGAATAATTATCAACCTTCTTAATCAGGCTTTCAGCCGTTACTATAGCTTGTTACCGTTTTGATTGTTAAGAAGAGAGTATCTTAGTATTTGTTGCTGTGTAACTGCCTTCCTCACTTGTAATTCGAGCCTTCAGCCGTTGTGTATTCTGAAATTGCTTCTGATCTTTAGCCGTTAATTGTTTGTAACATTGCTTGTGGCTTTCAGCCGACAAATAGTTTCAGTTCTGTCTTGATAAGGCCTTCAGCCGTCACTATTAACTTGTTACAGTTATTAAGATTGTTAAAAGGGGTTTTGGTATTTTTAACGTGTAACTGTCCACCTTATTGGTGATTCAGGCCTTCAGCCGTTGTGTATTTTTGAAATTGCTTCTGGCCTTCAGCCGATGAATAATTTTGAAGCTTCTTAATCAGGCCTTCAGCAGTTGATTGTGTGTAACATTGCTTGTGGCCTTCAGCCGGTAATAACTTGCAATTCTTCTATAAGGCTTTCAGCCGCCAGTGTAGTAAAATCTTTTAAAAATGAGTGTTGAGAGTTAAAAAAAAATAAAGTGTAAGTTTTTTCTGTGCAACCAGTGGTAACTGATTAGGCCCCGTCCACACATTTCCTGCTTTCCCTAAGTCCCACATTTCAGTGTTTACACCATACCGTTACAATTATGGCATTTCCGTCATCAGTCCTCCAACATGTACCAGAACCGGCTGCTTACAATACGCTGTGTGAACCACACAGACTGCAACACACAAGAAACACATGTCACGTGGTCAGAGGAACTGTCATTCGTCAGTGCCAGCTATCGGTGCAATGATGCATTTCTGCACACATGTTCGTAGGACCATTCTTCTTCCATTTCCAATCAGGATTCTGTCTTTGCAGTTTGTCAGTTCTTTTAATGCTCCCCCTGTAGATACAGAAAATCTATGAAATGCTTCACACATTTATAATAAATATGTATAGTGAAAAATACATAATCTGATTTTGAATAAAGTGTCGTCGACAGCCCTAACACTGACACTTATTTAAAGGATCTCGTACGTGTCGGCGCGTCTGCACGCACCTCCGCCCCCCCCCCCCCCCCCTCCCAAATGGCTCTGAGCACTATGGGACTTAACATCTGAGGTCATCAGTCCCCTAGAACTACTTAAACCTAACTAACCTAAAGACGTCAAACACATCCATGCCCGAGGCAGGATTCGAACCTGCGACTGTAGGGGTCGCGCAGTTCCAGACTGAAGAGCCTGGAACCGCTCGGCCACCGCGGCCGCCCGCCCCCTCCCCCCCTTGCAAAATCTTTAAGTACCTCCAGATCCTCAAGCACCACACACTCCGCCTCACCTTCCGTATAAACCTCCCATTCCCCATGAGGATCCTCTATGATCTGATTACTTCCCCCATCTGATCCTTTTCCTCAAACACATCTGAGTCCTCTGCACCTCCTGCAGACTTGATCCCCCCACATTCTCTGGTTGCTCCTCTCCTCTCCAACTCTGTCTGCTGCTGTGCCTTCACTGTTGCGTCCCCCCTACCCTCCACCTCTACACCCTTCATCTCCTTTCCCAAGGTGGTGTCCGTCAACTGTCCCTCCCGGATGATGCCCTCTCTCCCTCCATTTATCCCTCTCATCAACTCTGATCCTCACCTCTAGCCCTTTCCTCTGTCCTTTTTCCCCCTCTTCCCACCCCCTTTTAATCCCGTTTTTCCTGGCCTACTCTACACTGAGTCC
The DNA here is from genome assembly GCF_023898315.1 of Schistocerca nitens. Classification (NCBI taxonomy): domain Eukaryota; kingdom Metazoa; phylum Arthropoda; class Insecta; order Orthoptera; family Acrididae; genus Schistocerca; species Schistocerca nitens. The sequence continues at coordinate 617,516,364 of NC_064618.1, forward strand.
TTTTGCTTTTCCTCCTCTGCATTCCCCCCACTCCTTCTTGCAGCTGCCCTGTCCCCCTTTTTTGTGTGTCCTCTCCCTCCATCGGCTCCCCCGTTTTTTTTCTCCTCTCCTCCCCCCCTTTTTTCCCCTCATCTGTCTAGGTCCTCCTCCACCCCCCCCCCCCCCAATCTCCCTTAGGCTGTGGTGTGTTATCTTCGTATCTATTCTATAGTGCAGTGTTCAAGTGAGTGTTCAGTGCTGTGCGTCCCCTATTTTTAGGTGTTGGGAACATAAACCATACTGTTGCTAGGTGTGTTTTTTTATCTCTTGCGAACAGAATCCAGACTGTCTGTGTTTTTTAAATTGTGCCTGTCTACTTGCTGTGTGTCTTCATTAGCATCATGAACCCCGTGTTTTTCTATTTTAACTTCAACAACTTTCCGCCATCTTACAGTTTTTAAAAAATCACCGTTTTTTCGTCTGTTTTTTATTGCTTGTTGTCTTCTGATTACTTTTTTTAACTGTTGTGTAGGCTGTAGACTGGCATATTAAGCTGCTGCCAGCCCGCCCCCCTCTGGGAGGGGGGGGGGGGGGGAATCGAAATTCAATAAAGGAAAAAAAGTGCCGCGTTCGCTGGCGGCGGGCGCTTTGTTTGGGAAAGGAGCATCCTAAGCTTGAAGTAAATGCCGTCTGCGTGCTGGCAGGAGACCCTGACCTTCGCTTGGTAAACGAGCGCAGGCTGCCCTAGCGTTCTCGGTGCCTGCCCGGCCTTCTGCGGTCCCTCCACCTCGCGGCCGCCGCTGAGCTGTGGGGTAGCCGCCATCGGAATGATAATCTCGTCTCCGCGGTTTGTTTACCTTTCGGCCGGCTAATTGGCGGCCGTGGCCGTCCCCGCTGGGCGTGGTCCGGGTCGCAGACTCCCCGATCGATGCCCCGGCGGGGGCGGCGGGCGCGCCAGCTCCGGAACAAAGGCGGCTGCCGGCCGGTCGGCTCTCCACTGCGCCGGCTCTTTCTCGGCCGGCCCCTCTGTTTACGGCCGCATACCTCCGCGCCGCCTCGCCGCCCACTCGGCTTCTTCCGCCGCCGACCGGCGGCAGGTCCCGGCACCGTCCCACCGCTCCGCCCGTGGCGGCGCCGCTTTCTCCATTATCCTCGTTACGGTGCGTTCTTCATTATTCTCGTTACGACCGAGCCCATCAATAACGCCCTCCATTCACGGCAGTCGGCTCCGACTACAAATCAGCGCCTCTCGCTCTCCCGGCGTTTTACGTCGGCGGCCGTATTCCGCAATCGGCTGCGCGCCGTGCGCTCTGTGCCGCATTCCCACCGTGCGTTACTTGCCATTCCCCCAGGCGCTGCCTTCCACTGACTAGCGCTGCCTGCTGCTGAAGCGGAGGTCCTGTTTTTTCCCGATGATCATCAGTCATTTCTAAAATGCCCGAGAGGTCAATTAAGAACCGGAATTAGTTAACAGGCACACACGGTACTGAAAATACACTGACAGAATCGGAAAGTGTTGCACCACGAAGTACCAGTGGATATTTATCAAACTTCGTGGAGATGATCATCACATAACGGGTATTAAATGATTAAAATTTTATTCCATTCAGCATTGATGTTCATCATCAACGTCTGTCTATGCTGTGACCCTCCCGGGTACGAATACACTCTTGTATTCTATGTCAATTACAGAAGCTGCTTTTATCTAGATGTTTCGTACAACAAGCTTGCCTGTGATGAAAGACATATATTATCTGTAACTAATTTTTTATGAGGCGCTGCAGTCATGCATTGTGCGGCTGGTCCCAGCGGAGGTCTCCCTCGGGCACGGGTGTGTGTGTATGTCCTTAGGATAATTTAGGTTAAGTAATGTGTAAGCTTAGGGACTGATGACCTTAGCAGTTAAGTCCCATAAGATTTCACACACATTTGAACATTTTTTGAATTTTTATAAAAGAAGTAAATCAACGACGTTTAGTTCATGATAAAAGTAATGTGTATTTAACGTGGGTCCTGGATAGTTTTGTCTTCTTCGACGTCCCTGAGATACAGCGATGTGAGCTTCGTAATAAAATCTACTGCCAGAACTTAACAAGGGAAAAAAAAGGTTCAAATGGCTCTGAGCACTATGAGACTTAACATCTGAGATCATCAATCCCCTAGAACTTAGAACTACTTAAACCTAACTAACTTAAGGACAGCACACACGTCCATGACCGAGGCAGGATGCGACCCAGCGACCGTAGCGGTCGCTAGGTTCCAGACTGAAGCGCCTCAACAAGAAAGAAGCAACGTCAGCACATCGAACATTTAATGTAAAAAGAAAAAAGCAAGCACCGTCTGAACAGGCCTTGAAGGCCCAATGGTACCGACCGGCCGCCATGTCATCCGCAGCCCATAAATGTCACCATATGGGGGTGGATGTGGAGGGGCATGTGGTCAGCATACCGCTCTCCCAGCCATTGTTAGTTTTCGTGACTGAAGCTGTTATTTCTCAGTCAAGTAGCTACTCAGTTGGCCTCCCAAGAGTGCACCCTGCTTGCCAACCGCAATCGGCAGACCTGGACGGTGATACAACCGAGCGCTAGCCAATCCCGGTGATCTGACGGGAAATGGTGTTACCACTGCAACAAGGCCGTTGATTGAACTTTTAATACGACCATTAATAAAAAAAATAGCCAGGATAAAACTAGTCTAAATATAATGCCCAACTCCTTAAACAGAATTATACAAGATGATCGTGGGTGAGCATCACACATTATCCTGCTGAAATGTAAGTTCAGGGTGGCTTGCATGAAGGGAACATAACCGGGAGTAGAATATCGTCAACGTACTGCTGTGCTACAGGTGTACAGTGGATAGCAACAAACGATGTCCTGCTATGAAATGAAACGTCACTCCAGATCATCAATCACGGGCGACCGTCAGGTTGGTACCCCAGTGCTGTTTCGTTGCCCCTCGTGGCGAGCCATCCTGAGGTTACATCTTAGCATTATAATGCCCACCCACATATGCGAGAGTTTCTACTGCTTGTCTTCGTGCCTACCAAGCCCCACCTTGGCCATCAAGGTCGCCGGATCTCTCCACAATTGAGAACGTTTGAAGCACCTCGACGGGGCCAGACAACCGTCTCGGGACTTTGACGATCTAACACAGCAACTGGACAGAATTCGGTGCGATATCCCTCAGGAGGACATCCAATAACTTTATCAATCAATGCTAAGCAGAATTACTGGTGCACCTACGCATTATTGACTTTCTCAACTTGTGGAGCTCTTTCTCTTGAATAAATCACCCGATTTTCTGAAATTATAATCAGTTGTTTGTCTGTACATGTACAGCACATATACCGATACCCGACCCATTCGGATAATTCCTTCTATGTGCGCCTTTTATTTGTCTTAGAGTGTATATTATAGAATTTCGGCCACAATACGTAAAATAAAACCCGATGTGTAACATTTTAATTGAATAGCTAGGTTCTTCGGGAAGCGACCTGCCTCTCTGCAGCTCAGCTGATGCACATCCTTATACCATTTCAGAAGGAAGGTCCAGCTCGAGCGGCACTTCGCAATAAACACATTTTTATTTTCACTGAGATTCTTGTGCTGTGGGAGTCTGAGGAATAAAAAATACTACCATCTGCTGCTTTTTTAAATGTGAGTCGTAATTAAAAAGTCTGAAAGTGAATATTTATTTCCAGTGCATGCAAGACTGTCAAGTTCACACCTGCACATTTTTTATAACTATCAACGAAAATGTGAGCATGCGGTCATCTTCCGTGACGGAAGACTCAGACGAAGTAAAGAGTGCTATTGACAAGTTGATTCCATATTTCTAGATTTCCAGAAGGCTTTCCACACCGTTCTTCACAAGCGCCTTCTGCTGAAATTGCGTGCCCTTGGATTATCGGCCCTGCTACGCAGCTGCATTCGTGATTTCCTACCAGAAAGGTCACAGTTCCTAATAACTCAGGGGACGTCATCTAGTGACACCGGAATGATATCTAGGGTTGCCTAAGGAAAAGTTATAGACCCTCTGTTGTTCTTAAACTATACAAACTACTTAGGAAACAATCTGTGGAGCCCTCTTAGACTGTTTACAGATAATGTCGTCGTTTAGCATCTAGAGTCATCATAAGATCGAAACGGTCTCTCAAATGATTTAGTTCAGATATCTGCATGGTGCGAAAAATGCCAATTGACCCTAAACCACAAAAGTGGAGGGTCCTCCAAACGAGTACAAAAAATTCCGTTTAATTTGAGATAAACAATAAATCTCACAAATTTAAGGGTTTTATATTCAATGAAATACCTAGTGATTGCAATTAAAAACAACATAAACTGGAACCAAAGGCAGTGTTTTATTGGCAGAACATTTAGAAGATACAACAAATCTACTGCTTACAGTACGCTTGTTCGTCCTCTTCCGGAATTTGCTGCACGGTATGGGATGCGTACCAGATAGAATTGACGGAGGTCATCGAAAAAGTTCAAAGACCGGTAGCTCGTTTACTATTGTAGCGAAACAGGGGGAATAGTGTGTCAAACATATGATTTTCGATTTCGGGCAGCAATCATTAAAATAAAGGCGTTTTTCGTTGCCGTTAGGTCTTTTCACAAAGTTTCAATCACCAATTTCCTTCTCCGAATGCCAAAATATCTTGTTGACTCCCACCTCCTTAGAAGAATTGATCATCGTAATAAAATAAGAGTCATCAAAGCTCGCACGGATCGATTTACATGTTCAAATTTATCGCGTGCTATTCAGAGTGGAACGGTCGAGATGTAGTCTGAAAGTGTGATGCGTTTAAGCGTGAATTGCAGAATAATCACGTAGATATAGACGTAGACGACGAACAGTACTACTCTTGATACCGACTCGAAAATTCGTGGACAAGTAGAGACACCAAAAACATTAGAGAAGTCACTCAGGTTGCAGAATTACTGAAGGTCTGTTCAGAAAACAACCGAATTATTATTTTAACAGAGTGACAAGTCACAACATTCTTACGTTATCTGTATGATTTAAGATGTGAGGACGAGGTTTTATGCAAACGACATTACGGAAAGAGGTAAGAAATGTTCAAATGAGTTTGAATTTCTAAGGGACCAAACGGGTGAGGTCATCGGTCCCTAGACTTACACATTACTTAAACTAACATTTGCTCAGAACGTCCGCCCCTATAGCTGAGTGGTCAGCGTGACGGATTGCCGTTCTACGGGCCCGGGTTCGATTCCCGACCGGGTCGGGGATATTCTCCGCTCAGGGACTGGGTGTTGTGCTGTCTTCATCATCATTTCATCCCCATCCGGAGCGCAGGTCGCCCAATGTGGCGTCGAATGTAATAAGACCTGCACCAAGGCGGCCGGACCTGCCCCGCAAGGGGCCTCCCGGCCAATGAAGCCAAACGCTCATTTCCATTTCCATTTCCATGCTAAGAACAAAACACACACACACACACACACCCATGCCCGAGGGAGAACTCGAGCCTCCGGCGGGAGGGGCCGCGCAATCCGTGACATGGCGCCACGGAAAGTGGCGAGTAATTGTTATATGATAAATTATCGAAACTGTTTCATTCATCGGTATGTAGAAGCAACTGCAGTTCTTTTCCAAAAGAATGAGGCGAGTTTTTAAATAGCATCCGACTGCTCGTAAAAATAGTGCATTTATTAGTACATGCTGACAGTGTAACGTTTTGGTAAAAAATCGGTAACTTTAAATCCATTGGCGCATCTAGTATGAAATTTTTCTGTGATGGTCACTTTTACATTAATGTCGCCGACATTCGATGTGGGCATTATAAGGTTTCGTTTCCAGATCTTGTGGGATCGTATTTAGAGACAGCGGCCGGCACCCCGAATATTTTTCCAGCCTGCTCGTGACGAAATTCATGCTTTTCTCTCAGTCACAAGTTCACGAAGTGGTTTCACACTAATCCGTTGTACAGGCGAGTTACTGTACTGTTGAAGAGATTTCGGAATTGCAGCCGGTCATTATAAACTGCAGTCCGACTTCCTGTACATATTCGAAGAGCGTTCAGGATTGCAGCCTACTGTACATGATTACACCGGTATTTAAGAACAACGTTTCTTCAATCATCCGGAGACAATCATGCAAATCATGTTGATGTTACCTTCAACGGACAGAGAAGGTTCATGCGTTTCGTTGGTCAGACTTACATTTTTTATCTTTTCACGTATTTCATTTCTACATACGAATAAAGCATCTTTGTCGAACTTGCAGTCACAAGTGTTGCAATTTCTTGAAACATTTTCTAGACATTAGAAAATAAAAAAACTCATAGATTCCAGTTCAATATACATACTGTAGCACTGGCTTCATAATAATACACGGTGTCCATAACCACAGTTCCAGTTTCAAACCGATATAGAAAGAGAACCAATGCTCAGAATGGCATCAAGATTGAACAGCATTTATTGACGCAGGGGGAAACGTCATGGAAAAATAACGAAAATTCGACCAATAGATGGAACTGTAAGCGTCAGAATATGCACACCTTAGACGCGCGGCACACGGCTGTACCTGAGTTTGTATCCGAGACGCCCAGCGTGACTGTCTATGAAGGATCGCGCGCTGCTGCTGAAGCTGCTTTACAAGAACAGTGACTGTGCGCCAGTAGCCCTGCAGAAGTTACAGACACTTAGGGATACGAAAGAAGTCATTAGTCTGATGTCCAGTAAGAGTCAGGAGAAAATGATAACAACATTCTAAAACGATAGGTTCTTTTGAAGTGCAATGTGACAGAGGGAGGAAAGCAGTTGATACGACCCTTGTCGAAGATGGAGCCAAAGCATTGCAGAAGGGGTTGAGCGGTGCAAAATGTAGTGAACAAGGAATTACCCGAACGCTGGACGTGCCTGCGAGTACTGTACATAAAATCCTACGAAACATCGTGCTTTGCTATCCACGAAAAATCAACGATGTTCAGGAATTGCTTGCTGATGACCATCCAGCGAGACAAATGTTCGCTCTGGAATTTCTTGCTCGCGTGGAAGTGGGCAATGAATGATCATGGAAGATTCTGTGGAAAGACGAAACGCAGTCTATCGCCAATCGTATGTCAATACGCAGAATTACGGAATATGGCAACGGAAAATCCGCACACACGTCAACCGCTGACATTTCAATTTGCAAAGGTAACTGCGGGGTGCGGGCTGACGATATCTTTTATCGTAGTGCAGTCCTGCTGGTGCTATTACCTGTACTGTCAGTGGTAAACATTGCGAAAGTCTTTCGCGCACCAATGCCATTTCAATCATTCAACAGCGTGAATATGTGGGTAGGATCATTTTTATGCAAATTGGCGCTCCTTAGGCAGTGTAGCGGCTGCTGCAGAAGCTTTACGGAAATGCTAGAACTACCACTATTCATTTTCTTACAGCCTGGCCATCCACATCACCTGATCTTAATCCAGGGGATTTCTGGCTGTGGGGTTATCTGCTACAATTACGAATGTAGCTGAATTGAAGGCATTCGTTGCGCGCCGCACTCTGAACGTACTTGTCGTAATTATCCTTCAGGTTCAAATTTTCAATAAAATAGAATTTTATTTCGTGCATCAGTTCATCTTCATAGTTTAGCGCCTGAAGCTGAACTCTATTATTCGTTTGCAAATTACGATTGTCATGAACCACTGACGACGTCTGCTATTAGATAAAGGCCTCCTCTCGTGAGCTATATGCATCCGTGCTAGTCTTACATGTTGTCAGACGTCATAAGCTGAACTTCCATCAGATAGTCATCTCGATATCTTTTGGAATCCAGCAAACAATTACATCTGAGCGTCTACGACGCATTGCCGTCGCTATTCATTCCGCTCAGCCTCATTTCATGTTCATTATAGTCGTAATTACTTCTACTTTAGGTTCCTGATCCACTTAGTTTTCTGTTTTCCCCCGTACCTCCCAACAAGCGTCTCTCCATTGTTCGTTGAACAAGCATCAGTTATGAATAATTTTCGCACATAATTTATTTGCAAATACGGTAACAGACTTTTTTGTTTTCGTATTTTGTCTTGGCGGCACATTTCGTGAAAAAAAGATCTTTAGGTCAGATGGTACCACTTACCATTAGAAACGGATTTATGCACAATTCGCATAAGATTTAAATCTAGACGCCGTCGTTTTGTCGATAGTTTGTGAAGCATATAGTCATCGTAATCCATTTTCAATCATCTGCTAAATGCTACAGCTGTATGCCTTTAAGGACGTCCAGCATGCACGCTTGTCGATCGCGTGGTCTAGGGCCGCGCATCTAGGGGCGCGCACTCATGTCTCCGTACAAAATTATTTACGCTGGCACGGTAGCTCAGCGTGTTCGGTCAGAGGGTTAGCTGCCCTCTGTAATAAAAAAAACTGAGTTGATAGATCAATGATGAACTTGAACAAGCGTCATGGTGCGTCCGCCTGGCACAAATAGAACGAACAATAACGAACAAAATGAGATAAAAAAAGGGGGGTAGCATCTTTCGTTAGTGGTCAAAACGCCCTCGGTCTCGGGTTCGAAACCCGTAACCGCTTAAAACTTTGATTAATAATCAGCATTGGCGGCCGAAGACATCAGGCATAAGAAGTCACGCTCATACTGCCAACGGCCTTGTCAAAGAAAGCGGAGGAGCGGAAAGAGGTTCAGGGCACTCTCTTGTCGTTGCGGTGGTAAACTCCTCCTAAAGGCGGAAGAACCAGCAATGATCAACGGCACGAGGGTGTAGAAGCCAATGGAATTCACTGCATTAAAGACACATAAAGTGTGTCCACAGGTCATGTGGCCTGTAATTGAAAAAGTGTCATGATGACCTCTCCATTGGCAAAAGATTCCGGAATAGTCCCCCATTCGGATAACAGGGAAGCGACTGCCAACGGGGAGGTGACCGTGAGGAAAAGGTTATCGTTCTATGAGTCGGGGCTTGGGATATCAGAAGCTTGAACGTGGTAGGAAAGCTAGAAAGTCGAAAAGGGAAATAAAAAGGCTCAGTCTACATATATGAAGGGTCCGTGAAATGAAATGGAAAGAAGAAAGGATTTCGGGTCAGACGTGAATAGGGTGATATCAACAGCAGCAGAAAATGGTATGATGGGAATGGGGTCCGTTATGAACAGGAAGGTAGAGCAGAGAGAATGTTGCTGTGAACAGTTCAGGTTGTTCGTATAAGAATCGACAACAAACCAACACCGACAACTATAGTTCAATTCTGACGTCGCAAGCTGAAGATGAAGAGGTAGAAAAAGTATATGAGGATACTGAAAGGGTATTACAGTACGTAAAGGGAGATGAAAATCTAATAGTCATGGAGGACTGGAATGCAGTTGTAGGGGAAGAAGTAGAGGAACAGGTTACAGGACCATATGGGATTTGGACGAGGAAAGAGGAGAAAGACTAATTGAGTTCTGTAAAAAATTTCAGCTAGTAACAGTAAATATTCTGTTCAAGAATCACAAAAGGAGGAGGTATATTTGGAAAAGGCCATGAGACACGGGATGTTTTCAGTTAGATTGCATGATGGTCAGACAGAGATTCAGAAATCAGATACCCGATTGTAAGGGGTAACCAGGAGCAGATACAGACTCAGATCACAAAGTAGTAATTATGAGGAATATGCTGAAGGTTAGTCAGAAAGAATCTATACGCAAAGAATGGGGTACAGAAGTACTAAGGAATGACGAAATACGCTTGAAGTTCTCTAAGGCTATAGATACAGCAATGAGGAATAGCTCAGTAGGCAGTACAGTTGAAGAGGAATGGGCATCTCTAAAAAGGGCAATCACAGTTGCTGGAAAGAAAAACGTAGGTACAAAGAAGGTAACTGCGAAGAAACGATGGGTAATAGAAGAAATACTTTAGTTGATCGATGAAAGTAGAAAGTACAAAAATGTTCAGGGAGATTCAGGTGTACAGAAATACAAACCACTGAGGAATAAAAGGAAGTGCAGGGATGATAAGACGAAATGGCTGCATGAAAAATGCGAATAAATCGTAAAAGATATGATTGTCGGAAGGACTGATTCAGCATATAGGAAAGTCAAAACAACCTTCGGTGAAATTAAAAGCAAGGTTGGTAACATTAAGGCTGCAACTGGAATTCCATTGTTAAATGCAGAGGAGAGAGTGGATAGGTGGGAAGAGTACACTGAAGGTCTCTATGAGGGGGAAGATTTGTCTGATGTGATAGAAGAAACAGGAGTCGATTTAGAAGAAATAGGGGATCCACTATTAGGATCAGAATTTAAGAGAGCTTTGGAGGCAGAGGGCACAGATAACATTCCATCAGAATTTCTAAAAACATTGTGGGGAGTGGCAACAAAACGACTATTCACGTTGGTATGTAGAATATATGAACCTGGCGACATACCATTTGACTTTCAGAAAAATGTCATCCACACAGTTTCGAAGATTGTAAGAATTATCGCAGAATCAGCTTAGAAGCTCATGTATCCAAGTTGCTGACAAGAATAATATACAGAAAAATGGAAAAGATGATGTGTTAGAAGACGATCAGTTTGGCTTTAGGAAAGGTAAAGGCACCGGAGACGCAATTCAGACGTTACGGTTGATAATGGAAGCAAGACTAAAGAAAAGATTTGTTGACCTGGAAAACACGTTCGACAGTGTAAAATGGTGCAAGACGTTCAAAATTCTGAGAAAAATAGGGGTAAACTACACTCCTGGAAATTGAAATAAGAACACCGTGAATTCATTGTGCCAGGAAGGGGAAACTTTATTGACACATTCCTGGGGTCAGATACATCACATGATCACACTGACAGAACCACAGGCACATAGACACAGGCAACAGAGCATGCACAATGTCGGCACTAGTACAGTGTATATCCACCTTTCGCAGCAATGCAGGCTGCTATTCTCCCATGGAGACGATCGTAGAGATGCTGGATGTAGTCCTGTGGAACGGCTTGCCATGCCATTTCCACCTGGCGCCTCAGTTGGACCAGCGTTCGTGCTGGACGTGCAGACCGCGTGAGACGACGCTTCATCCAGTCCCAAACATGCTCAATGGGGGACAGATCCGGAGATCGTGCTGGCCAGGGTAGTTGACTTACACCTTCTAGAGCACGTTGGGTGGCACGGGATACATGCGGACGTGCATTGTCCTGTTGGGACAGCAAGTTCCCTTGCCGGTCTAGGAATGGTAGAACGATCGGTTCGATGACGGTTTGGATGTACCGTGCACTATTCAGTGTCCCCTCGACGATCACCAGTGGTGTACGGCCAGTGTAGGAGATCGCTCCCCACACCATGATGCCGGGTGTTGGCCCTGTGTGCCTCGGTCGTATGCAGTCCTGATTGTGGCGCTCACCTGCACGGCGCCAAACACGCATACGACCATCATTGGCACCAAGGCAGAAGCGACTCTCATCGCTGAAGACGACACGTCTCCATTCGTCCCTCCATTCACGCCTGTCGCGACACCACTGGAGGCGGGCTGCACGATGTTGGGGCGTGAGCGGAAGACGGCCTAACGGTGTGCGGGACCGTAGCCCAGCTTCATGGAGACGGTTGCGAATGGTCCTCGCCGATACCCCAGGAGCAACAGTGTCCCTAATTTGCTGGGAAGTGGCGGTGCGGTCCCCAACGGCACTGCGTAGGATCCTACGGTCTTGGCGTGCATCCGTGCGTCGCTGCGGTCCGGTCCCAGGTCGACGGGCACGTGCACCTTCCGCCGACCACTGGCGACAACATCGATGTACTGTGGAGACCTCACGCCCCACGTGTTGAGCAATTCGGCGGTATGTCCACCCGGCCTCCCGCATGCCCACTATACGCCCTCGCTCAAAGTCCGTCAACTGCACATACGGTTCACGTCCACGCTGTCGCGGCATGCTACCAGTGTTAAAGACTGCGATGGAGCTCCGTATGCCACGGCAAACTGGCTGACACTGACGGCGGCGGTGCACAAATGCTGCGCAGCTAGCGCCATTCGACGGCCAACACCGCGGTTCCTGGTGTGTCCGCTGTGCCGTGCGTGTGATCATTGCTTGTACAGCCCTCTCGCAGTGTCCGGAGCAAGTATGGTGGGTCTGACACACCGGTGTCAATGTGTTCTTTTTTCCATTTCCAGGAGTGTATATGGAGAGACAAGTAATATACAACATGTACAAGGGTCAAGAGCGAATGAGTTGACGACCAAGAATGAAGTGCTCGAATTAAAAACCGTGTAAGACAGGGATGTAGTCTTTCGCCCCTACTGTTCATATTGTATATTGAAGAAGCAATGATGGAAACAAAAGAAAGGTTCAGGAGTGCAATTAAAGTTCAAGGTGGGAGGATATCAATGATGTACTGAGTGGAATGAACAATCTAATGAGTGCAGAATACGGATTGAGAGTACATTGAAGAAAGACCGAAGTAATGAGACGTAGCGGAAATGAGCACAGCGAGAAATTTAACATCAGTACTGATGGCCACGAAGTAGATGAAGTTAAGGAATTCTGCTATCTAGGCGGCAAATTAACCAATGACAGACGGAGCAAGGATGACATCAAAAGCAGACCAGCACTGTCAAAAAGGGCATTCCTGGCGAAGAGAAATCTACTAGTATTAGACATAGGCCTTAATTTGAAAAAGAAACTTCTGAGAACGTGCGCTTGGAGTACAACTTTGTATGGTAGTGAAACACGGACTATGGGAAAACAGGAACAGAAGAAAATCGAAGCACTTGAGATGCTGTGCTACAGACGAATGTTGAAAATTAGGAGGACTGGTACGGTAAGGAACGAGGAGGTTCTGTGCAGAATCGGAGAGAAAAGGAATATGTGGAAAACACTGACAAGGAGAAGGATGATAGGACTTTGTTAAGACATCAGGGAATGACTTGCATGCTACTAGATGGAGCTGTAGAGGACAAATACCACAGAGAAAGACAGAGATTGGAATACATTCGGCAAATAATTAAGGACATCCTTGTCTAAGATGTTTGTGAAAGAGACGAAGTCATCAAAATAGTTCCAAGCTTGCCTGTCCATATGCCCCGGCCATTCCCTGCGTAGTTTCATCGGAGTTACTACGACAGCACCATTTCTTGTCTTGTCACTGATTTTTCTGTGTGTACCTCCTTTCTGTTCCTTCCACAACCTTTACGCAAGTCCCAATTTCTGGTTACTCTGAGCAACTGAATTTCACGTTTCACTGTCGTAGTGTCAGTAGGTAATTACTTTGTGCTCTGAGCATATTGCAAGTTTAGTTTTCAGTACGAAATTCAATTTCCCGAAAATAAATCCAGGCAGTTTTGTGTAAGTTTGCTTTCAGTCTGATTTGACTTATGTTCATGAATTGGTAATTGCTGTAGTAATGCGGTTGGCAGGATTGTGTGTCACCCGAAACAGTATACCTATCGTATACCATTTTGGTTTCACTGTAGTTAATCTTCAGTCCTTATCTAGTACTTGTTCTATTTCGTTCTTTGCACCTTTTATTGACAGCATTTGTTTTCTCGTGGTGCAGTAGGACGAATATTTCTAGTGTCGCTTGTTTATTGGCAGAGAGATGCAACATACTCAGCGACCTCTCCTTCCAGTGCACTTTGTGGTTATGAATTTCCCTCTGGACCAGTTGGCTATTTAAAATCGCTGCTGAACTGGATGAGTCCAGATTTCTCCATTACACTGAGGTAAGATTCATAGCGTTATCAGTGGCTAATTAACCAGTGAGTCACGGTCATTTTTGTCAATAGTAAGGCAAGCTTTATTCGAAACTTTCTAGCCCAGTTGCATTCATTTCTGCGACGATGAAAAAAGCGTTGGTGTGTCCTATGAATCTACACAAGCAGTCCCGGAAATGAGCGCTTCGTCTAACTGCCGATAATTTCTGGTTCAATGGTTCAAATGGCTCTGAGCACTATGGGACTCAACTGCTGTGGTCATCAGTCCCCTAGAACTTAGAACTACTTAAACCTAACTAACCTAAGGACATCACACACATCCATGCCCGAGGCAGGATTCGAACCTGCGACCGTACCAGTCGCACGGTTCCGGACTGCGCGCCTAGAACCGCGAGACCACCGCGGCCGGCGATAATTTCTGGCAAATGGGAATTAGTATGAAGTGACCAATTGTCTGCGCTAGCCTTCACGGCGCAGCATTTTGCATAGTAGATTACCTATTTATGTCGCTGGCTCATAAACAATTTATATGTAAATTGAGTGGTGGGTGGAGGAAAACTTGGCGAGTGGGAAGATCACGTCCAAGATGGCTCTGGCAAGTCATGGAGATATCGGACTAAAGCCAGGGTCGTGAAGCAGAGGGACGAACAGGGACTCTGCAGCTGAATTGTGAATCCCAACAAGAGTAACTTTCAAGAGATCTTCTGCCGAATTCAGTTTGGATTTGCTGGATAGCGCTGTAAAAGTACTCATTTTTAGTTTTACCAAATACTTGAATTACTTGCGACAATATTATATCAATTACAAATGCAACACCTAGTTAGATTTCGTGGTAACATTTTGTAAACGTTTCGTTTTCGTCCAGTTAATATTAGAGGAGCAATAAAAGTTTACCTAAAAAATTATTTTGTACACTCTTACCCGATGCTGTGGGGGAAAGTACGTGAGCCTGGAACAAAAGAGTATGCATTGCATTCTTTTACCCCCAAGTGAAGAAAATAGGGGAACTCGGGGCAGAACGGGATAGCAGGGCACAATGGGAAATTGCTCTTTTCTAGACTGGACAGTGCTGCAACCTGTTGTATGGGCATGTAACTGTTTCTCCGAATGGAAGGGAAGTGACGGCAGCCATTCTGATTTAGTTTGAAGTGCGAGATCTAAGTGAATTGTTGTCCGTCACGTTACCGCTTGAGTTGTTCTAACGTTTGGTGAATTTCGACGCCAGGTGAGCTGTTAATTGTTAATTGTATACCCTTAAAGAGCATGGCATTTGTTATACTTTAGTTATTTAATGCGTTTAAATACGTCAGTTATTACACACCATAAAAGTTGTTAACCTCAAAAGTGCTCTTGGGGCGGAACGGGACGGTGCAGAATGGGATAGTGTCCCGTTCTGCCCCGTCATATTTTGATTCAAGTAGAAAGCAAACCCAGTCTGGCTGTTCATGGATGCCAGACTCTCTCAACCAGCTATGTTCGCCGAACAACTCATCTTTCCAGATATCGCCCGAGGCTGTCATTCCAATCCCACTAATCTGTCGAAATACTCGGCGGACTACAAGACGAAAAGGAAAAAAAAAAAAAACGTCGTATTAACAGATTCTCCTTATAAGAAGGAACTACAGAATGCTGTCACACGTAAAATAGGCCTACAGAAAGGAGGAGGGTGCACAAATATAAACAATGTCAGGACAGAGACGTCAGGTGCAGTGCAACTTAAGTCAAAAATATCAAAAAAAAAGGAAAAAAAAGGGACATCAAAGACCTTAAGAAAAATAAAAGGAAGAAGATGATGGAAAGAGAGAATCAGAGAGAGAGGATGCTGAGTGTCTCTACTGTGGGGACTTCTACTCCTTTTCTAATGAGGGCTGGGACGCATGACAGAGTGGGCACATAATTCATGTGCTGGCATAGACAGTGAAGATGAAGAGGAAATACTGATTTGTGACTATTGTCGAAAGGACTGGTAGTTAGTCCTTTGGTGGTTATTAAGCATTGTACGAGTACATTTTTCAGAATGACATTAAAATATTTTATTATTTTGAAGAAAGACTTTTTAATTGTTTAAATTACACATTCCTTAGTCTGAATTGCCTGTTATACAATATTTTGTCATAGTTTAATACGATATTCGTAATTCAAATTCAACGTTTATGCAATAATTTAACAAAAAATACCCTTATCCCATTCTTCGCCGTGGGTGGGGCGGAACGGGAAATATGCAAGGCTTTCTTTGAAAAATTGTAAAAAAATGCAAAAAGTATTGTTTTAAGTGATTTTAAAATAAGGTACATTAGGTTACACTACAAGGTGTTTTTTAATCACTTTAAGAAGTGTTTACTTGTGTTTCCTTATTTTATAGAAATTGTTAAACATTAAGTATCCCGTTCCGCCCCGAGTCCCCCTAAGGGTTACAAGGAAACAGATGGAAAAAACAAATTAGGAACTCATTTTCAAAAAGTAAATGTCGTAATGATCTGAGAGTAAGGCCGAGAGTAAGGGAACTGTAGTGATACACCATTGCTTGTTCTTCTCCCAATGAAAATTTTTTTGTGAATCTGTCGATGTGCTACTGCCTCTGTAGTTTTAAAACGTTTTCTTAAGGCAGTCACTGAAAACACAATAGTTTTGGATGGTTGGTTGGTTCGTTGGCTGATTTGGGGGAGGGGACCAAACAGCGAGGTCATTGGTCCCATGATCTACGATGGCAGAAGTCAAAGGAAGAACAACTGGAACAGCAAGTCCGGTCAAGGGGAAGGGATAACGGGCAAACAAAGAGAGTAAAGGGACGTCAGGGCAACAGGAAGAGGAAAGAACAAGAGAGGGTGGGCGGAAATGGGGAGAGCAGGGGCGCTCCAGAAATGTCACGCACGGTGGAACACCAGCACCGACACCGTCCCGACGCCCACACCGTACTATACCGTTATCACGAGCAACGGGGGCAACATCGGGGGAAGAGGACACAAGAAAAGGGGAAACACAGCAGCACAGGAGACCAGAGAATGCGTTGGGAAAAGGCGGGGTGAACCTGACAGGTGCTGATGGAAGTCAAGGTCTCCATAACCAGCGTCTAACTGAGGGACTCAAATTCCAGAGGAAAATTAAAGGACTTATACCCCAGAGGTAGTTTAGGTAGTTTTCGATGCTTCCATATTGGACTCACTTTTTAAATAAGGCCAAGAGCTTGATGGTAGAGAGGCTATGTTAATGGCTGTCGAGTTAAAGTTCTCGGTCGATTTTTGAAAAAAAAATGCCAGTGTGGAAGAAGTAATAATATTCTAAGTGGGTTTGAGTGGTAGGTATGTTTGAAAAAACCACAACCCACTGGAAGATAACCTACTGAAAAGAAAAAAGTAACTACAGTTCCCTAAGGTGAATAATGAGGCATGTAAGATAAACAACAACAAAAAGTGTATACCCCAGAAGGCCCTACACAACTCAACAAGCAGGTTGTGGGACAGAAGTGTGCCCTACGAACTTCTGCCCAGTAGAGCTGCGTACTTTTACTCCATGCCGCTATTTTCTTCTTCGGTACTATACAGATACCACACACACAGATAAAGCCGTGGATATCAAGGAGGATATTGGTAGCTTGTATCCACCAGTTCCAGTACTGAGTTTATCTAATGTTTAAATAGATGTAGGTTCACCTAACACTCAGTGATCACTACAGAGAGCTCCAGAAAAATGTAGACACTCTTTCGTAGTTAGTATCTTTGGAACAGAAAGACATATCGTTGCAATTTCACACGGTAGCGTAGTCTGTTTTTTTCATGGCGCGCGTTTTCCAGCAGATGACGTAAGATTGTCGTTTGAACAACGCAAGGCCGTAATGAAGTGGTATTCGAAGTACGAAAACATGAAGAAGGTACAACAGCAATGGCGTAATGTGTACGGAACTCAGCCGCCGATACGTACAACTATTTATCGTATTCGGAATAATTTGAAGCCGACGATACTGTTCATGATGTGCACAAGGAAAGGTCTTTCCGGCCGAAAACATCAACAAGTTCAGCTTTCAGCGCTGCTGTGTTGCAACATTTTACTAGGTGACCTCAGAAATTGGGAAGCAGGGTACACGCGAAAGCGGGGTAACCCGATCGAGCGTACGACGAATTCTGAAGGATTCAAACTGGAATGTGTGCATTCCAAGATCACTGCACGTTAAGAACGAGGACGGACCGGATCGAAGAATGGAGTACTGTGAGTGCTTTGAAAGCATGCTTCGCAATCGGGTGAAGAAATTTAGGGTCCCCCTGAATAGGTCAGGCGTGCACTACACGCAGGAAGCGGCTACAAGGGTAGCGGAGTACGTGTGGAGTGCACATGTGGGTTTTTTAGGTTAGAGAATTCCCTCCCTAGGCCCGACAAGACGCCTCCTGAGACGCGACAAGGTAGTATCAGGCAAAACGCAACGGGGAATAATAATATTAATGTGCTAATAGTAAACTGCAGGAGCGTCTATAGAAAGGTCCTAGAACTGCTCTCATTAATAAACGGTCACAACGCCCAAATAGTACTAGGGAAAGAAAGTTGGCTGAAACCAGATGTAAACAGTAATGAAATTCTAAACTCAGATTGGAATGTATACCGCAGAGACAGGCTGGACAGTGAAGGGGGGAGGCGTGTTTATAGAGATAAAAAGTACAATAGTATCGAAGGAAATTGATGGAGATCTGAAATGTGAAATAATTTGGGTGAAGGTCACGGTTAAATCAGGCTCAAACATGGTAATTAGATGTCTCTATAGGCCCCGTGGCTCAGCATCTGTTGCGGCAGAGCACCTGAAGGAAAGTTTGGAAAATATTTCGAGTATATTTCCCGACCATGTTATAGTTATGGGTGGAGATTTTAATTTGCCGGATATAGACTGGGAGACTCAAACGTTTAAACGGGTGACAGGGACAAAGAATCCAGTGAAATTTTTTTAAGTGCATTATCTGAAAACTACCTTGAGCAATTAAACAGATAACCGACTCATGGCGATAACATATTAGACCTTCTGGTGACAAACCGACCCGAACTATTTGAAACAGTTAACGCAGAACAGGGAGTCAGCGATCATAAAGCGATTACTGCATCGATAATTTCAACCGTAAATAGAAATATTAAAAAAAGGTAGGAAGATTTTTCTGTTTAGCAAAAGTGACAAAAAGCAGATTTCAGAGTACTTGACGCCTCAACACAGAAGTTTTGTCTCAAGTACAGATAGTGTTGAGGATCAGTGGACAAAGTTAAAAACCATCGTACAATATGCGTTAGATGAGTATGTGCCAAGCAAGATCGTAAGAGATGGAAAAGAGCCACCGTGGTACAACAACCGAGTTAGAAAACTACTGCGGAAGCAAAGGGAACTTCACAGCAAACATAAAAATTGCCAAAGCCTTGCAGACAAACAAAAATCACGCGAAGCGAAATGTAGTGTGAGGAAGGCTATGCGAGAGGCGTTCAATGAATTCGAAAGTAAAGTTCTATGTACTGTCTTGGCAGAAAATCCTAAGAAATTTTGGTCTTATGTCAAAGCGGTAGGTGGTTCAAAACAAAATGTCCAGACACTCTGTGACCAAAATGGAACTGAAACAGAGGATGACAGACTAAAGGCAGAAATACTAAATGCCTTTTCCAAAGCTGTTTCATAGAGGAAGACTGCACTGTAGTTCCCTCACTAGATTGTCGCACAGATGACAAAATGGTAGATATCGAAATAGACGACAGAGGGACAGAGAAACAATTAAAATCGCTCAAAAGAGGAAAGGCCGCTGGACCCAGTTGGGATACCATTTCGAGTTTACACAAAGAGTACGCGAAGGAACTTGCCCCCCTTCTTGCAGCGGTGTACCGTAGGTCTCTAGAAGAGCGTAGCGTTCCAAACGATTGGAAAAGGGCACAGGTCATCCCCGTTTTCAAGAAGGGACGTCGAACAGATGTGCAGAACTATAGACCTATATCTCTAACGTCGATCAGTTGTAGAATTTTGGAACACGTATTATGTTCGAGTATAATGACTTTTCTGGAGACTAGAAATCTACTCTGTAGGAATCAGCATGGGTTTCGAAAAAGACGATCGTGTGAAACCCAGGTAGCGCTATTCGTCCACGAGACTCAGAGGGCCATAGACACGGGTTCCCAGGTAGATGCCGGATTTCTTGACTTTCGCAAGGCGTTCGATACAGTTCCCCACAGTCGTTTAATGAACAAAGTAAGAGCATATGGGCTATCAGACCAATTGTGTGATTGGATTGAAGCGTTCCTAGATAACAGAACGTAGCATGTCATTCTCAATGAAGAGAAGTCTTCCGAAGTAAGAGTGATTTCAGGTGTGCCGCAGGGGAGTGTCGTAGGACCGTTGCTATTCACAATATACATAAATGACCTTGTGGATAACATCGGAAGTTCACTGAGACTTTTTGCGGATGATGCTGTGGTATATCGAGAGGTTGTAACAATGGAAAATTGTACTGAAATGCAGGACGATCTGCAACGAATTGACGCATGGTGCAGCAGGGAATGGCAATTGAATGTCGATGTAGACAAGTGTAATGTGCTGCGAATACATAGAAAGAAAGATCCTTTACCATTTAGCTACAATATAGCAGGTCAGTAACTGGAGGCAGTTCATACCATAAATTATCTGGGAATAGGCATTAGGAGTGATTTAAAATGGAATGATCATCTAAAGTTGATCGTCGGTAAAGCAGATGCCAGACAGATCCATTGGAAGAATCCTAAGGAAATGCAATCCGAAAACAAAGGAAGTGGGTTACAGTACACTTGTTCGTCCACTGCTTGAATATTGCTCACCAGTGTGGGATCCGTACCAGATAGGGTTGATAGAAGATAGAGAAGATCCAACGGAGAGCAGCGCGCTTCGTTACAGGATCGTTTAGTAATCGCGAAAGCGTTACGGATATGATAGATAAACTCCAGTGGAAGCCTCAGCAGGAGAGATGCTCAGTAGCTCGGTACGTACACCTCGCGAAGAGACCATGAGGATAAAATCAGAGAGATTAGAGCCCACACAGAGGCATACCGACAATCTTTTTTTCCACGAACAATACGAGACTGGAATAGAAGGGAGAACCGAGAGAGGTTCTCAAAGTACCCTCCGCCACACACCGTCAGGTGGCTTGCGAAGTATGGATGTAGATGTAGATGGTTATCTGGTCTGACGAGGCACAATTCGAACTGAACGGTACGGTAAACCACCACAACTGCGTGATGTGTGGTGTGGTCTGTTATCGTTGGGGTTTAATGGGCCATTCCTTTTTGAAAGTACCGTAACTGGTGAGATTTGTCTTCATGTGCTGCAAAAATCAATTTTACTTGCCATCCGAGAGGTGTTCCGCCAGACTACCATGGAGATGTCGGAGCTTGCATTGATGAAATTTTACACTGACGATGGCTAGGTCGAAGAAGAGCTGTTGAGCACCCTCCATGGTCTCCAGACCTTACATTTCTTGACTTCTACCTATGGGAGCCCTTGAAAAATGAAGTTTATCAGTAGAAGCCAGTTACACTGAACAAACTATGAGAAACCATCGAGGTGTCGTACTGTGCGGCCATCACACCGACAACACCGACTGCCGCAGTGCGGTTAACAGTTCGGCGGCATCGACGTCGTTTGGCTGTTAATGACAGTCATTTTGAACACACAAAATAACCGTCCACAGTGCAGAATTTGTAACGGTACGTCATTTTGTTCCACTAATATTCAGTATCATAGAGTGCCTACATTGTTCTAGACCCATCTGTACACAAAGTTTACGTTGAAAACGTACAAAAGTGACTTATCGCATTTTCTCCAGCTGTAAGCGTCCGACTGCCACGAGGTACCAGAATGGAACTGAGGAGACGGTGACATATGCGCTGCGTGGTGGGAGAATAGTGAACTTCTGCTTTAGAGACCTGAAGAGTTGAGTACATTTGCCCCCCGCGTACTTTACCCTCACCTACCCTATAAGTGACGTTTAGTGATGACTGAGCGGAAGATGTAAGAATGATGTGAAGTAGGATCGCGGAATGATACCTTAAAATTCCTAAAATGTGCTATACGAATAATTTTTTTCAAAAAGTGTTTGTACAACAGCTTTTGGCGATCAGAAAGTGTAACTTCTGAATCATTGAAGAGACGTGGAGCACTGCCTGCAGTAAGTATTTTGGCATCTTCGGATTAGTACATTACAAGCAGTGATGGTAAAACACTGGAGTGGGCACACGAGACTGACAAATAGTGAATGGAAAAATTCGGTATTTACCAGTGTAATTATTACTCTTAATTGAAGTTGAATATAATTATTTTTTTTAGAGACACAACTACAACTTCGCTCCCTGTATACAAACTGGAGCTGAGATTAGGTTGTGAACGAGCATTTAGGGTCGGTAACGGAATTGACGAAGAATAATTGGAACAATGAATTGATTTGAAGTTTTGAATAATCAGAAATATTTATATTAGGTACTACGTTGTTCTTCTGCGGCTGTAAGGTGATATAACAGACGGGCGGGTGTAACAGACTGTTACGGCGTAAGACGATATATCACTTGGCGGTTAAATCATTTGCAGCGCTTAAACAGTAATGTGGAATGAAAAAGCTTGCTGAACGATGCGATAGGGGTGACGGCTCATGCTTTGGACCACTACGAAAAGAGTTTTCAGGGTGCTGCGACGTTATCGTGCCATGAATTAACTGCGGTAGATTTTAGTGCTGAAATTAGATAAACAGCAATCTTTGTAGATAAGATTATGGAAAATGTCGCGAACACTACTCTACGTAAAAGATCGACTGATTACATTAGAAACTAACTGCAGCAAAATACAGCATGTGTTAACGGCTGCTGCAAACAGTTCACACCTGCATCTACATCTATTGTCCGGAAGCCAGGGTACCTCATGCTTCGTGTAAGTTTGCATGTTTCTGGTGTTACATTCATGGTATTTTCAAGAGGTTTACGTAGAAGGATCTAAAATATTGACAGTTCTTCGAACGTCTGATCTCGGAATTTTAAAATTAAACCAGACTGTGATTCACAACGCCTTTTGGAGCGCCTGCCACTGGAGGTGGATGAGCACCTTTGCGACGCTTTCGCGCTTGCTACGCAAACCCATGACATGCGCTGCTTTTCGACATGAGGTGTTCCGGGCAAATCCGATATGTAACGAAATCGAACAACGGACCCAGTGATTGCTTGCAGCCCGAAAATAAAGTTGTGATTATGAAAAATTGAAATTCGCTGCATATCGATCATCCATCGCTGATACTCTCACCTCGCTCGAACACACGCCGTAAGACATAGAATACAATGAAATCAATTCTACCTGATTACCAATGTTCAAATATCGGACGAGGCTTCTGCAGGCCAACTACTTGGCGGATATAATAGTTTCATTATTCGGCAATTGTGTAATCATAAAGTACGGATTTTTCTCTTTATTTATGCGCACTTCGTTTGTGTATGATGTTAATCTGTACCAGACATCGATCATTTTTCCTACATTTCCCAACAATTTTCTAGTGTTATAACTTTTTTATGTCTGAAGATTTCTCTCTTCTGAAATGTGTGAGGACGGATATAATAGTTTCATTGTTCGGCAATTGTGTAATCATAAAGTACGGATCTTTCTCTTTATTTATGCGCACTTCGTTTGTGAATCATGTTAATCTGTACCAGACATCGATCATTTTTCTTACATTTCCCAACAATTTTCTAGTGTTATAACTTTTTTATGTCTGAAGGTTTCTCTCTTCTGAAATGCGTGAGGACGGATATAATAGTTTCATTGTTCGGCAATCGTGTAATCATAAAGTACGGATCTTTCTCTTTATTTATGCGCACTTCGTTTGTGCATGATGTTAATCCCTGTACCAGACATCGATCATTTTTCCTGCATTTACCAACAATTTTCTAGTGTTATAACTTTTTTACGTCTGCAGGTTTCTCTCTTCTGAAATGCTGTGTTCTATTTGTTAGGAGTCCGCAGCTCGTGGTCGTGCGGTAGCGTTCTCGCTTCCCGCGCCCGGGTTCGATTCCCGGCGGGGTCAGGGATTTTCTCTGCCTCGTGATGACTGGGTGTTGTGTGATGTCCTTAGGTTAGTTAGCTTTAAGTAGTTCTAAGTTCTAGGGGACTGATGACCATAGATGTTAAGTCCCATAGTGCTCAGAGCCATTTGAACCATTTGTTAGGAACTCTTTCAATCCAAATACGAGTGAGGCTCGGAAAGCAACCCACAGTTATTCTTTTCTCTCTCCTGGTATTGCAGCTGAAATGTTGAAATTTCACGACAATATAGTTTAAGTTTGCGCTACATAGGGTATTTTGTTTTCATGTGCAACTCTAGCGAGAGAAGCTTGAACCACGAAACAAACCTGGCGCGCATGTTTGTGGGCCAAAGGGCTTAAACCGAGTGAATTTCACAGGGGCACGTGTGGCGTGTATGGGGACAACTGTATGGAACGTAGCGATGTCTCTAGGTGGTGTGCGTTCTTCCAACACGGCCGAGTGAACCTTGAAGATGGTCCCTACTCCGGGGGGCCGCTAACTGCTGCAAACCCCGCAGAATTTCGGAGCCATTGAGGCAGCAACTTTGAATGACCGATGTGTGCAACTGCGAACCTTATCGCAGCGATTCAACATTTCGTATGGTGCGGTGTACGATATTGTCCATGACACGAAGAAATTACTTAAAGTTAGTGCTCGCTGGGTGCCTAAGAACCTGACAGACAACAGCAAGGGCCAGAGAATAATGACAAACTTGGATCACTTAACGCATTGTGCTGCAGAAGGGAGCCACTTTCTGGAAGGAACTGTCACTGGTGATGAGTAGTGGGCGTACGACTACAAGCCCGAAACCAAGCAGAACTCTGCGGAGTGCAAACACTCTTGTTCCACAGTACGATAAACGTTCAAAGTGCACGTGATACTGCTCTGAGATGTTATTGGTCGACTCAGCTGAACACGGGTCACTGTGAATGTTGCAGCCTACATTAAAACTTTGGTTAAGTTGCTTTGTGCCCTTCATAATAAACGCCACAACATTAATGCACCGAGCTAGGTGGCGCAGTGGTTAGCACACTGGAAACGCATTCGGGAGGACGACGGTTCTATCCCGCGCCCGGCTATCCTGATTTAGGTTTTCCGTGATTTCCCTAAATCGCTCCAGGCAAATGCTGGGATGGTTCCTTTGAAAGGGCACGGCCGACTTCCTTACCCGTCCTTCCCCAATCCAATGAGACCGATGACCTCGCTGTCTCGTCTCCTCCCCCACAACAACCCAACCCAACCCAACATTAATGCTGTCAGTGTTAAACTTCTTCCTGACAATGCTCGCTCCCATGTTGCTGTTCCTATGCCTGAGAAAATCGTCAAATTTTGGTGGGAGATACTCCAGTGTCGAACATACTGACCGGACCTTGCACCAACTTGCATCGTAGGACTTTCATCTGTTCGGTCCCATGAAGAAATTCCTGACCGGCCAACGATTTGCGTCAGATGTGGAAGCGAAATCAGCTGTCCGCTGATGGCTATATTCCAACCAAACGAACAACTACGAAGAGGGCGCATTGAAGCTGGTACCACAATGGGAGAAATGTGTTGACAACGTTGGTGACTATTTAGAAAAGTAGGTAAAAGATGTAAGTTCATTTGTGTTTTTTTGATTTGTTACATATTCACGTTTTTGTTAGTAAAATTATTGTGCGTTATTTTTCGATCTGCCCTCGTAGAAAGCCGATCTGGTATCCTATACGCTATTATCTTGTTCACTAGGTTTTCGGTGTTCTACAGCTACTGGTCTGGAGATATCCTAATGCCACAGTGGCGGATGAGTGGCGGTATCCCCGCCAGAGATAGATGGTCTGCTTCAACTTGTCTTTGAACACTTGCTTTCTCAGAACTTTCCGTAGATACCTTGCCTCCATCTTGTTCGAATCAGTTTGGTGTAACCACAATTAAATATTAGGATTGCTGCCGCAGTCTGACACCGAGCAATGTACTGGATACATTTCCTCTTTACGACCGAGGTTCTGGAACGAATCTCAGTATCTATAGAGCACATAATTTTCCACGTAAAAAAAACTCTTTCATTCCCCTTACGACTAGCGAGGTGCTGAATCTATACCTCCCTCACGATAGGACACACAGTCATTTTCTCTGGACATGCCTGAACATAAGCCACAGTAACTTTACACTGCATTTCGCAGATCCCAAATTACTTTATATGGCTACAGATGGCTTCATCTGTTTGAGGAAGAACTGCAATCCATATGTAGTAATGCGGTGCAACGGTAATGAATTCAACACGCCCTCATACAGGGCCGATAATCCTTATGGTATTATTACACAGAACAAGAAGGTTATCGGTCTTATGTAGGATGAGGTGATTGAATTGCCGATTGTGTTGTAGGTTTACGCTCAAAAATGTATGCATATCACACACTGGAAGGTGACACCCAGATATGGGGTAAGGGTGTGCGTCGTATGGCACCGAGAGCCCTCTCTATCCTCTATCGAAGACTATTTGCGGTGCATGTACAGTGGTGTTGTTGGTGCTGCACCACAGCCGCCGCATATGGTACAGCAGACCAGTATCCGATCGAGAGGACATGAGGTGTACACTGTGCTGCAGTCTAAAATCGGCCTGTCGCCTCATGAGAATAAAGGGTCATTCGTGATGACGGGACCGAAACTCCCCTGTACTCACTCTACTCACTTGTAATGAGAGAAGAGGTGGGGGACTTGAGTGAGAGTGAGAGAGAAGGAGAGAGAAGGAGAGAGAAGGAGAGAGAGGGAGAGAGAGGGAGAGAGAGGGAGAGAGAGGGAGAGAGAGGGAGAGAGAGAGAGAGAGAGGGAGAGAGAGAGAGAGAGGGAGAGAGAGGGAGAGAGAGGGAGAGAGAGGGAGAGAGAGAGAGTTTGCAGAGTAGTAGTGTGACCCTTTTATCATAGCGTAAGTGATTTTGTGCGTGTGTGTATGTATGTGTCGTACAAATATTTTTGAGTACTATGTACACGTGAGACTTGAGTTTCTCCTGGCGTATACAACTTTCAAATAACTTCCGGGAATTCAGCCAGGTAACACTTTCAGCGACCGCCGATATTTCGGCAGGAGAACACCCCGCCATTTTCAAGGCAAACTGAAACGCACAGGCGGCGTACATGCAAATTTAATACCTCGGTTCTCGGAGAGAAGCAGGAAAGATAACACACACACACACTGAACACTAGTGCCACCAAAGATGACCAAAGTCAGAGCTATCGATAGTGAGACTATGAATTCGCAGGTGAGGCAGCATTGACTCTGTTCCTCTGTTTTTTGACAAGGGAGAGAGCCGGATTCCAAACAGAGTTTAAACAGAAGCCTCCATCCCTGTTAACGAGGTTGCTCGCTAATTTAATCTCAACTGCCTCCCTGATAACACTGTCCCAATAGCTGGACGTGCATGCCAATATCTCGGTGTTATTATATAACATGGGGTGACCAGTATCCAAGCAATGTTCGGCAATAGCAGATCTATTTGGCTGCTGTAATCGTGTGTGCCGTTTATGCTCAGTACATCTGTCCTCCACGGTCCTGATAGTTTGACCAATATATGCCATGCCGCAGCTACAAGGAATACGATATACACCCGCCTTACGCAGTCCAAGATCATCCTTAACGGAACTCAAAAGTGCTCTAATTTTAGATGGAGGTCGGAAAACACATTTCACATCGTATTTCCGTAAAATACGACCGATCTTATTGGACGTGTTTCCTACGTAAGGCAAAAAGGCAGTAGACTTAGGTGTTGACTCAAAATTATATCAATCACCCGATGTACAGGTGGTCGATAGCGCAACGCACGTTCAATCTGTCTATCATTATAACCATTTTGACGAAATGTAACTTCAAGATGGGACAGCTCAGCTGGCAAAGTCTCAGCGTCAGAAACGACATGTGCCCTGTGTACCAAGGTACGAAGTACCCCTTCACGCTGAGCCGAATGGTGACAACCATTAGCTTGTAAGTACAAGTCGGTGTGAGTACGTTTCCTGTAGACTGCATGTCCCAATGATCCATCATCCTTCCTCCTAACCAACACGTCGAGAAAGGGAAGGCAACCATCCTCTTCCACCTCCATCGTAAAACGAATGTTCGGGTGGATCGAGTTCAGATGTTCTAGAAAGACATTCAAATTCTCCCTACCGTGAGGCCAAACAACGAAGGTATCGTCAACGTATCTAAAGAAATAGGCGGGTTTTAAAGGCGCCGACTCCAATGCACGTTCCTCGAAGTCTTCCATAAACAAATTTGCGATCACAGGAGACAACGGACTACCCATCGCAACTCCATCTGTCTGCTCGTAATACTGGTCATTAAATAAAAAGTAAGTGGATGTCAATACATGCCTAAAGAGATTAGTTAAATCAGCACCAAACCTGGCTTCAATTAACCGCAACGAATCAGACAGAGGAACACGAGTGAAGAGAGAGACCACATCGAAACTCACTAAAATATCAGAGTCATTCAGCCTCAGTCCCTCCAAACGACGTAAAAAATCAGCTGAGTTCCTGATATGATGTTCACACCGTCCTACTTGTGGACTCAACAGAGAAGCAAGATGCTTGGATACACGATATGTCGGAGCGCCGATGTTACTCACTATAGGACGGAAAGGAACCCCTTCCTTATGAACCTTAGGAAGGCCATATAACCTAGGGGGAACAGCACTATAGGTGTTAAGCCTCTTGATTGTGTCCTGCGACAAACCACTTTTCTTCAGGAGGCTGTTGGTCTTTCTCTCAACACTTTTCGTGGGGTCAGCATCGATTCTGCGATACGTTGAATCAGATAGCAAACGTTGCATCTTTTGTGCATAATCATGTTTATTTAAAACAACGGTGGCATTGCCCTTGTCAGCAGGTAAAATAACAATACTGGGATCAACTTTGAGAGAGCGTAAAGCAGCCCTCTCTGCTGCTGTTACATTACTCTTGGGTGGACGAGCCCTAGTCAAAACACGGCATGCCTCCCTCCTAACTTCCTCTGCGATCCACCCGACCATTCGTTTTACGATGGAGGTGGAAGAGGATGGTTGCCTTCCCTTTCTCGACGTGTTGGTTAGGAGGAAGGATGATGGATCATTGGGACACGCAGTCTACAGGAAACGTACTCACACCGACTTGTACTTACAAGCTAATAGTTGTCACCATTCGGCTCAGCGTGAAGGGGTACTTCGTACCTTGGTACACAGGGCACATGTCGTTTCTGACGCTGAGACTTTGCCAGCTGAGCTGTCCCATCTTGAAGTTACATTTCGTCAAAATGGTTATAGTGATAGATTGAACGTGCGTTGCGCTATCGACCAACTGTACATCGGGTGATTGATGATAATTCTGAGTCAACACCTAAGTCTACTGCCTTTTTGCCTTACGTAGGAAACACGTCCAATAAGATCGGTCGTATTTTACGGAAATACGATGTGAAATGTGTTTTCCGACCTCCATCTAAAATTAGAGCACTTTTGAGTTCCGTTAAGGATGATCTTGGACTGCGTAAGGCGGGTGTATATCGTATTCCTTGTAGCTGCGGCATGGCATATATTGGTCAAACTATCAGGACCGTGGAGGACAGATGTACTGAGCATAAACGGCACACACGATTACAGCAGCCAAATAGATCTGCTATTGCCGAACATTGCTTGGATACTGGTCACCCCATGTTATATAATAACACCGAGATATTGGCATGCACGTCCAGCTATTGGGACAGTGTTATTAGGGAGGCAGTTGAGATTAAATTAGCGAGCAACCTCGTTAACAGGGATGGAGGTTTCTGTTTAAACTCTGTTTGGAATCCGGCTCTCTCCCTTGTCAAAAAACAGAGGAACAGAGTCAATGCTGCCTCACCTGCGAATTCATAGTCTCACTATCGATAGCTCTGACTTTGGTCATCTTTGGTGGCACTAGTGTTCAGTGTGTGTGTGTGTTATCTTTCCTGCTTCTCTCCGAGAACCGAGGTATTAAATTTGCATGTACGCCGCCTGTGCGTTTCAGTTTGCCTTGAAAATGGCGGGGTGTTCTCCCGCCGAAATATCGGCGGTCGCTGAAAGTGTTACCTGGCTGAATTCCCGGAAGTTATTTGAAACTATGTACACGTGTATATACATACAAATAGAGGAAGTGTGGAAAGAAAGGGTAAAAAGAAAAAAATATATATATGTATATTTATTTGTTCATACACAATGCATATAAACGTTTCATGAGCATCCTGTAAAAAAAATAGGTTTTCAGTTTTTCACCTGCCGCTAGCCATCCACGTCAGAATAGTTTTTAAGTGTATATATAGCTAACAGTCTATCAGAATTGTTATTGTAAAATTTTTGGGGACTGTTGAAATTAGATTCTAAGCGTGCATAGTCCATCAGAATTATTGTAAAAGCTGTTCTACTGGTGCTGTGGAATTGAGTTGTCATAAAGAAAATATCTCTGCATTAGTTTTTAGCGTACATTTATTTAAAAAAATTCCAACCAGTGTTACTCTTGTGGTGTGTAAGTTAAAAGTATTTCTGCATTCGAACTGCAGAGTCAGTTTATACCTCAAGAATACTGTATTGTACCTCAAAAACTACATTGTACCTCAAAAACTACATTGTACCTCAAAAACTACATTGTACCTCAAAAACTACATTGTACCTCAATAATTATGTTGTATCTATGTGAAATGAATAAACGAAGAAAAAAATTCGTCAACATATGTCTTTGTTGTTGTTATTTACAAAAACCCTATCCCCTATTGATTATGTATGTATATGTATATAAAGGCTGTGCAGGTCACAAATGACATTAATTTTGTTGAAGATGACTGATATTAAGAAGGTAAAGTGTAAGGTGGAAGATAACAAAATATATAAGAATGGTTGCATGGAATTATGCCCACCATGCAGCACGAATTGTTTTATGGGAGCAGGAGGCATGTGGCTGTGTAAGCTTCCAAAGATATATAGCAGACATGTCTGAAATTATATTCCAGTGCTTGAAGAAAACCATAGACATAGCAAGTGGTTAAAACTGTACACTGTCAAAGTGGGCACATGGTTGAAAAAAAAAAAAAAAACAAAATACAAAAACAGAGGTTGTGAGGTAAAAATACGTTTATTTCTCATCCAACTTAAAAGTAATTTTACATTTTCATAAGCAGACACAGCAACACTATTTTCATACATGTTCTTGAGTCAGCGGAGAGAAGGACACGTGTAGAAGTCCAAGTCTTGATTAACAGCAAACTTAAAGATTCGATGCATCCATGAGATCTCATCCTTCCCCTTCACGTAGATGATGGTATCCATGTGGTCGAATAATTGAAGCGACGTCAGCATATCTTTATCGGGTATGCCAGCATCATCCCAGTGAATTCCATGGTAGAAATGTGTTAACCACTTTGCACTCTTCCATGTCTTAGCGCACTTCACATACTTGAAAGACCTCAG
This sequence comes from Schistocerca nitens, assembly GCF_023898315.1. Classification (NCBI taxonomy): domain Eukaryota; kingdom Metazoa; phylum Arthropoda; class Insecta; order Orthoptera; family Acrididae; genus Schistocerca; species Schistocerca nitens. The sequence goes on from NC_064618.1 coordinate 617,547,442, forward strand.
TGGTCCAATGTTTGCTTAGAATGTCTGTATCATTCTTGCATATTCTGTGTACGAAATCTCTTTAAGTATTATCTGTCTACGCTCATCATCATAGAAACCACGAAGTTACGAAATAGGTCATTAAAAAGTAATAGTATCTTCCTTGGCTACAGAACAGACATTATAATTATTGATCTTTTCAGCTGTACACCCAATACAATACATCTTAATTGATGGCAGCTCATCAGTGTGGCATCGCGCATCCGAGTCATAGTGCTTAAAGCGTGGTTCATACTTTGACATATGTCAGGTGGCAGATAAAATATATATCACGTAGTAATGGTACAAATTGTGTAGGGAACATGTAATAATCAAAATCATTCACGTGGCGACGACTCTTTATCAGTTTCATATAAATATCTAAGAACACATTAAAAGCATTTCTTGATTTCACCAGCTCAAACACGCTGTAACCAGTAACATTCCCTTTTCCCTTGAATACTTAGTTCTCACGGTTAACTATCGTAACATATTAAGTAAGTATGAGCTATGAAATATTTTTTCTAATGTGTGGTTACAGCTCTGTTGTTGAACAAGCAGAGTCGTGCAGTCACTGCCCCCTTTAATAGCGATAACTAAAGCAAGACCATACTTTGCACACTACACTCACTACCCCTCCTCAGAACAACGGCATTACCGTATTCACAGACATCCAGCACAGACTTGAGGTTGAATAACTGAATGACGATGAATTCATAGTGATTATTCAGTTACTTAAAGCTAGTGCGCTGAAAGAGACAAACCAAAGTCTGTTGGTCGCTTGCAATAAAGCATTCTTTCCATTCAGGCTTGTAGGGGGTTTCTACATAGCATGATATCTTTTTGAAAATTCAGCTCCCGCGCACACGTTATAGGATCTAAACAGGGCTGTATCACTAAGTCACCGTTTCTCGCACATGTAACAAACAAAATCGCTGTATGGCGCTCTAACAGGCTCTTTTGTTTTATGGTAACAAACTCAATTTCGCCAGTTGAAACAACGGATCCGTCTCGCGGTGATCCTCCTCCTGCTCCAAAGTGTTAAACAGGTACGGTGCTTAGCAACATGAGCTTAAAAATGCGCTTAGACTACAACAGCTTTTGCGGTTTCTCCACCCACCTGCCCCGCCTGTGGAAATTAACTCTGAATGAACGTACTCTAGTATATTTTGCACTCAAAATGATTTCTTAGTCAGGGGAAAGTTATGTGATCTGGGTGGTGGAAGCTATGCATGGAACGCACTGACACAAACACCGACTTGGCGGTTGAATATATAAATGACGCCACTGTGTGTTGGCTGGATTTACAAGTATCGAAAATACCAAAAGGTTTCGTGGAGGTGGTGAAATCGACAAACCGAAAAGACTCTAGAGCTTCTTCAAATTGTAATTACATCATTTATTCGTCGACAAGTATGTGATGGCGGGAGGCTTTTTTGCGGTGCAGAAACGACACCCAGCTGGTGCAAGTGTAGACGTATCATAATTTTTTATGCACCTGTGATGGACAGAAATGTTATGCTGCTGTTTGAACGTAAAGAGACTGTGGCTTATGTTCCGACATATCGCCAGACGTTTGTGGGATGTAATCAAACTACTATTCACATAAAAAAAAGAAAATTACGTATGTCTAGTCGTAAGAGAAGGATACAGTTGACGTGGTGGATTGTAATTTCAGCTCATTGAGGAATATATCCGAACGTAAGGGGTGACGGAGTCATTTCGTAAACGGCTGCACAATATAGCAATGCAGGGGCTCGGCTGGATCTGCTGTAGAATTCAAACAGGACGGGCATTACGGCTGTAAAAAAAGTTCCCCAATTGGCACCCCCTAAGCGTATCCTCGCGTTTTCCTTGTCGCATTATCGACAATGATGTTGATTACAGTACACCAACCCGTATCGGTGATATCTTTCCAACCCCTACGACGGCGGCGGCGTTGTTGATTATCACACAGTGCCGGACGCCTGTGCTTTATAACACTTGTTTGAGAGAGTCTTGACAGGATGCAGCACCTTCCAGAAGCACTGACTGGAAAACTTAAATGTCAAATAATTTCCTAGAACTGAAGAGAATCGAGACACGTAGCTGGGGTGAATGTGGACATGCCATAATTTTTTCAGGTGCTGTACACATATAAACGATAACTGCACTGTTTATCTGAAATGCGTATATGTTGCAGTGTAAAGTTACTATGGCTTATGTTCAGGCGTGTCCAGAGAAAATGACTGTGTGTCCTATCGTGAGGGAGGTATAGATTCAGCAGGTCGATAGTCGTAAGGCGAATGCAAGATCTTTTTTTACGTGGAAAATTATGTGCGCTGTAGATACTGAGATTCGTTGCAGAACCTCGGTCGTAAAGAGGAGACGTATCCCATACATTGGTCGATGTCAGACTGTGGCAGCAATCCTAATATTTAGTTGTAGTTACACCAATCTGATTCGAACAAGATGGAGGCAAAGTATCTACGGAAATTTCTGAGAAAGCAAGAGTTCAAAGACAAGTTGAAGCAGACTATCCATCTCTGGCGGGGATACCATCACTCATCCGCCACTGTGGCATTAGGACATCTCCAGACCAGTAGCTGTAGGACACCGAAAATTCCAGCTATGCTTTTATGATTAAATGTGTTTTTCGAGCGTGCACAGACATGATGAGGGCTTTTAGCGGTGAGAACGTTTACCGTTTCTGAGAAGTATGTTGAAAGCAGGACGTCACGATTTCCCAGAAAGGAACACGTGGTGTCTCGTTAGGACCATCAGGAAGAGTGGATTCGGTGTTATTCTAGGCTATTTTCGTAAACAGGTCCTGTTAGCGCAAGAATTTCCATGCGGGGAAGCTGAGACATCACGAAAGCTCCTACAAAAACGACGGTTAACTATTTCTGCAGCACTTTTTGAGTTCCGAGAAGGGACTGATAAGTAATGGATGGGCTGTCCCATTACATCTCTCTCAGCGCTGGACCCACAGCTCTGCGTCATCGCACCAACAACGGTGCCTAGGTGAACACGTATTTCGACAGGTATTTCTCAGGTGTCATGTATCAAAGGGATGCCGCCGCCTCATCTCTGCGGGATCCGAACTGACACTTGCACGTGGTTCGGCAGATGACGGCCGCGTCGTCACTTCATGGGGGCCGCTGATGCATGTGGAAGCGTCCTGTGCGGTCCAGTGAACAGGGGACAGCGGGCAGTGCGTGCTTCACGATCGAAAGACTTTTAACTGTGTGTAATTACGTGTGATGCGTGTTTCATGACGGTATTCCTTGCGTAATCGGAATAAAAAAAATGCGATCGATGTAATTACTTCTCACAAATCCTGCATCTTTCCAAACAGCAGAGAATGATGAGCAAGTGAAATCCAAGCCCTGAAAACTGATGTTTGGCAGGGATGGTGGCGGGAGTGGTGACAGTCAAAGGAGGACAATAGGTTAAGTACCTGTCAAGCAAAGGAGAACAATAGGTTTGCCCCTGAGTGTATACCTGCCCCTGATATAGGCAACCCACATTAACAAAATGAGCTGGTGCCGCCTTTGTTCCACTACTAGTGTGAACTGTGTTCCAAATTCCTACAATAGGCAGGCGTTAACAATAATGGCCTGAATTTGTGTACACCATTTGGATGGTCCTTCTTAACAGTGAGAATGACATGCGAATTTTTCCAATCACTTGGAAGGCTTTGTTCCTTCAGAGCATGCTGTCCATAGAGTAGAACAGTATTCCAGTTGCCTACCCTCTGGTGTTAATTTTTAGCTGATTTTCAACCCCTTGTTCACTTATCTCGATGTCTGTGATTTTGGAGTTCGTGTGACGATCGCAAGCAGCAGTGGTACAATGAAATTCCTCACACCATTTCCAAATATGTAATTTAATATTTTGCTCTCCTCTGTCATTCCTTGTTTCCATGCCGTATGGTCACTGAGTTACTGGATAGATGGCTTTGATCTATTTATTAATTTAATTTAAGACAAAATTTCTTAGGACGTTTTGTTATGTTTATGGGATTTTAGTGTGAGATTCATCGACATTTACATCATTTTGGCTTCTTTCACTTTTTATTTCCCAACAAATTTTCGGCTATGTTTAAATATATGGTGAACTTCTCTTTGGTTTAGAAGCAAGTTACTAACACGACTGTTGGATATAAGCAGGTATTTCCAAGCCCTTACAAGTCTGTTCTGCACATACCTGTCCGAAGTGTATTTTACAGCAGTGTAGAACTATATCCATTTATACACTCCTGGAAATGGAAAAAAGAACACATTGACACCGGTGTGTCAGACCCACCATACTTGCTCCGGACACTGCGAGAGGGCTGTACAAGCAATGATCACACGCACGGCACAGCGGACACACCAGGAACCGCGGTGTTGGCCGTCGAATGGCGCTAGCTGCGCAGCATTTGTGCACCGCCGCCGTCAGTGTCAGCCAGTTTGCCGTGGCATACGGAGCTCCATCGCAGTCTTTAACACTGGTAGCATGCCGCGACAGCGTGGACGTGAACCGTATGTGCAGTTGACGGACTTTGAGCGAGGGCGTATAGTGGGCATGCGGGAGGCCGGGTGGACGTACCGCCGAATTGCTCAACACGTGGGGCGTGAGGTCTCCACAGTACATCGATGTTGTCGCCAGTGGTCGGCGGAAGGTGCACGTGCCCGTCGACCTGGGACCGGACCGCAGCGACGCACGGATGCACGCCAAGACCGTAGGATCCTACGCAGTGCCGTAGGGGACCGCACCGCCACTTCCCAGCAAATTAGGGACACTGTTGCTCCTGGGGTATCGGCGAGGACCATTCGCAACCGTCTCCATGAAGCTGGGCTACGGTCCCGCACACCGTTAGGCCGTCTTCCGCTCACGCCCCAGCATCGTGCAGCCCGCCTCCAGTGGTGTCGCGACAGGCGTGAATGGAGGGACGAATGGAGACGTGTCGTCTTCAGCGATGAGAGTCGCTTCTGCCTTGGTGCCAATGATGGTCGTATGCGTGTTTGGCGCCGTGCAGGTGAGCGCCACAATCAGGACTGCATACGACCGAGGCACACAGGGCCAACACCCGGCATCATGGTGTGGGGAACGATCTCCTACACTGGCCGTACACCACTGGTGATCGTCGAGGGGACACTGAATAGTGCACGGTACATGCAAACCGTCATCGAACACATCGTTCTACCATTCCTAGACCGGCAAGGGAACTTGCTGTTCCAACAGGACAATGCACGTCCGTATGTATCCCGTGCCACCCAACGTGCTCTAGAAGGTGTAAGTCAACTACCCTGGCCAGCAAGATCTCCGGATCTGTCCCCCATTGAGCATGTTTGGGACTGGATGAAGCGTCGTCTCACGCGGTCTGCACGTCCAGCACGAACGCTGGTCCAACTGAGGCGCCAGGTGGAAATGGCATGGCAAGCCGTTCCACAGGACTACATCCAGCATCTCTACGATCGTCTCCATGGGAGAATAGCAGCCTGCATTGCTGCGAAAGGTGGATATACACTGTACTAGTGCCGACATTGTGCATGCTCTGTTGCCTGTGTCTATGTGCCTGTGGTTCTGTCAGTGTGATCATGTGATGTATCTGACCCCAGGAATGTGTCAATAAAGTTTCCCCTTCCTGGGACAATGAGTTCACGGTGTTCTTATTTCAATTTCCAGGAGTGTACTAAAGATTTCCAGTCAAATGAATATCTAGAAATATCTTCCTACCTTTCTTAACCCCATGGTGCACTTGTCCAATGCAACAGACAACTATTACTGGTAATTTCTTCGGCGTTTTCAATCAGTTCCGACGGTGCAAGTGCTCGGAGGGCACAGTACCAGTACAGGATGTCCACTGGAGAGTGCTGCGTGCATTTGCAGTCTCAGGACTGATTGAAAACGCCAAACAAGTGACCATTAGCGTTGCCCACTCCACTGGACAAGTGTGTCACAGGTTAAAATTACTGCTAAGACCCATTGTTAGCGATGCTGTAACGGCCTTACGATCATTAATTCCCTGCCTTACGATAACTTAATCGAGTTTGGGCTGTTTGTAACCATGAGATCTAGGACGTCACAGTGACGGGTCGGTTCTCTGATTAACTGCGCAAATTAACTTTCGGATAAGCATTTATAAAAATGCCACAGGAATGCCCCTGTCCCTACCACCCACCCTACTCGCTGGACGTACCCACTCTATGGCAGGGAAACTGATTCTTTCCGTAATATTAACACGATCAGGAAATTTTGCACAAGTTTTTGTGCTAGTTTTCCATGAAATATTCCATTACTTTGGTTCCATGGGCAGCTGCATGTATTGAATTTGTGCATAAGTTCGTAGTGTTTTTCCATAACCACAACAGATGCATAACAGAGACTTTAATCATCAATAATATATTCTCCTTCACTATTTACAACAATCTGACAACGATGGGATAGCCTTTCGATTCCGTGGCTTTGGAAATCGTCCGGACAAGAAATTACTTGAAGGTTGGTCGACAGAGAGTGGAACAGGTGAAAATCTGACGTCGCAAGATCAGGTGAATAACGTGGGTGCTGAATGACTTTCCCACACAACTCCTATATAATATTTTTTGTCAGTCTAGCAGAATGCGGGTAGGCGTTAACGTAGAGTCGCATCACCTCACGCAGTCTTCCTGGTAACTGTTCTTGGATTCTGTCTTTAAGACGTCTCAGTTGCTGACAATAAGTGTCAGTAGTGATGGTTACATCTCGGGGAAGCAATTCCTAGTACACCACATTTTCGCGTCCACCAGATGCTTAAAATTATCTATTATGGATGCGCGCCGGTCCCTTAGTTAAGTGAGGCCACCTTGTCAATATTGTTTCTGTAAGTCATTTTATTGTTTGGATTATTACTAGTCCTTCTTATTTAACACTTATTTTAATCATTTGTGCATTTTTAATGAAGGTGCAACTTGTTATTATTCCTGTGTGCAAGTTTTGCGACCTTGGTTGGCCCACTTTGTATTTTTAGTATAAGCATGTTTCACTGTGGTCCTTTATGTGGGCAGTTCAGTTTTATTAAGCTTTAAAATCTCTTTGTTCTTTATGAAGTTGTGGTATTATGTGGCTGTGTAACTTTGGTTGGAAGTGTATAATGTTATTAGTCTCCTGAGACATGGTTAAACAAGAACGATTGTTTGTGATTGATTATTCACCGTGCCTACTATCAATGATTTTGGTTGCGGACGCAAAATAATATGATTCTTATTCGTCTTTATGTAATTCAGTGAAAGTGAAGATCTGTATATTGCATCAGTAAGAGGGCAAATGTCCGAATTGAAGTTTATAATAAACTGTTTTGAGTCAAATTAAAATTGTAAAACAATCACAAGCTTGTCCATAACCAGTGATCCCGGACTTCCTATTTCCTTTAAATAACTTTGGTGAGATTGTAATTTTGATTTTCTAAAGAATTGGATAGTGCCACGATTCAACTGGTAGCAGAGTGTGGTTACGAGCCACGGACCTCTGGGTTATGGGCCCAGCACGCTTCCACCAACTACGGACTCGTGAAAATACTTGTACACCATAGGTACCAAACTCATCAGCAAGCAAATTCTCAGCTGGTGGTCCTTGCCCACCTGCTTACAAAGGACGTCACGAATGAGGCAATAACCCAGATAAGTGTGTATAGGTACTATGTCGTTGTCTGAGACATATTCTTTGTTGTTGTAGATGACTTTCAAGAAGAGGAACAGCGAGGTACAGTGATTGTGATACCTTCTCCATCGCGGCTACCGTGTACCATGTATTCTAAAAGAAAATTTTCCTGTGTATACGTGTTATTAAATTAATAAGTTGCTGTTGTTGGTGATTTGGTGAGCTGGATAGCTGAATGTACAGTGGTTCAGACGAGAATGAAGAGCTGCCACAGTAGGGGGAGGAGATGGAGAGGGAGCTGCGCCGCCATGAGGAGGTTCTGGATGTAAATCCCAATGATGCGAGCGATAAGTCACGGAGCGAGAGTAATACACGTAATTTTTATACACACTCATGCAGCTTGCATATTGTTTATTGTGATGTCCTTGCAGCAGCAGCAAACAACGTCTGGAATGATGCACTTAACCCTCATTATTCTTCTTTTTCCAAGAGGTGCCTCATCAAAATATACCATGGTATAGGTACTGATGATTGCGAGAAACAATCATTTAGACGAGATCCAGTGCAGCACGCACAACCACATAAGATGCCACTTGTCACTGCACAGGAAGCCACTGCAGCCGCAGCCATCCCTACATCTACATCTACATTTATACTCCGCAAGCCATCCAACGGTGTGTGGCGGAGGGCACTTTACCTGCCACTGCCATTACCTCCCTTTCCTGTTCCAGTCGCGTATGGTTCGCAGGAAGAACGACTGTCTGAAAGCCTCCGTGCGCGCTCTAATCTCTCTAATTTTACATTCGCGATCTCCTCGGGAGGTATAAGTAGGGGGAAGCAATATATTCGATACCTCATCCAGAAACGCACCCTCTCGAAACCTGGCGAGCAAGCTACACCGCGATGCAGAGCGCCTCTCTTGCAGAGTCTGCGCCCGCATCTCGTGGTCGTGCGGTAGCGTTCTCGCTTCCCACGCCCGGGTTCCCGGGTTCGATTCCCGGCGGGGTCAGGGATTTTCTCTGCCTCGTGATGGCTGGGTGTTGTGTGCTGTCCTTAGGTTAGTTAGGTTTAAGTAGTTCTAAGTTCTAGGGGACTTATGACCACAGCAGTTGAGTCCCATAGTGCTCAGAGCCATTTGAACCATTTTTGCAGAGTCTGCCACTTGAGTTTGCTAAACATCTCCGTAACGCTATCGCGGTTACCAAATAACCCTGTGACGAAACGCGCCGCTCTTCTTTGGATCTTCTCTACCTCCTCCGTCAACCCGATCTGGTACGGATCCCACACTGATGAGCAATACTCAAGTATACGTCGAACGAGTGTTTTGTAAGCCACCTCCTTTGTTGATGGACTACATTTTCTAAGCACTCTCCCAATGAATCTCAACCTGGTACCCGCCTTACCAACAATTAATTTTATATGATCATTCCACTTCAAATCGTTCCGCACGCATACTCCCAGATATTTTACAGAAGTAACTGCTACCAGTGTTTGTTCCACTATCATGTAATCATACAATAAAGGATCCTTCTTTCTATGTATTCGCAATACATTACATTTGTCTATGTTAAGGGACAGTTGCCACTCCCTGCACCAAGTGCCTATCCGCTGCAGATCTTCCTGCATTTCGCTACAATTTTCTAATGCTGCAACTTCTCTGTATACTACAGCATCATCCGCGAAAAGCCGCACGGAACTTCCGACACTATCTACTAGGTCATTTATATACATTGTGAAAAGCAATGGTCCCATAACACTCCCCTGTGGCACGCCAGAGGTTACTTTAACGTCTGTAGACATCTCTCCATTGATAACAACATGCTGTGTTCTGTTTGCTAAAAACTCTTCAATCCAGCCACACAGCTGGTCTGATATTCCGTAGGCTCTTACTTTGTTTATCAGGCGACTGTGCGGAACTGTATCGAACGCCTTCCGGAAGTCAAGAAAAATAGCATCTACCAGTGCCGCCCCTGCACCAACTCGGATCTGGCGTCGAGGGACCAGCCTCCCTCTGACAACTGATCAGGGTTGTGGCAACAACCACATACGCAGCCACAGCTTGGCTGCTCACACTAGGACAATCTACAATCTCCTCCACCACGTACTCAGCCGAACCACAAGTTACGTGCGCCTCCCTGCTCCTCATCGTAGCCAGCAGCATCGTCATCGTCGTCTGGTTGTGGTTATAGTAATAGTAGTAATCTTGTGTCTAGTGGCAGTTCCCTCTCCCATCGTTTTAGTGCAGGATTAGTAAGACCATACTGGAGTTAGAATACTAGGTGATTGCGGAGACCTTTGAGGAGGAATCTCGTTCACTAGGATTGAGAATCCAGCAGGATGGTACTGAGACCCTGTATGGTTTCTGAAACTGTGCCTTCCAGTCCTAGAAACATAGCTCCTCAAGGCTGTTAATGAGCCACAATATCCTGCCACTGAATACAGCACTGTGCTGTGTATTAAACTATCGCCACCTCTAAACAGGCCTCTGGCGTAGAAGAGACAAAGCTTCACTAAATTTGGAGCGAAAATGGCGTGATTCTGCGGAGCACATCAATCACCGAGTCGTTTCATGAGTCCACCTTGAGTACTATACTGGACTGGTTTTCCGAGGTGGAAGTTATAGGGTAAGCTGAAGCACTCAGCCGAATACTACACCTTGAGATCCATACACGTATCTACGTGCCAGTAAATGGAGGGTCCAGCTACATCAAATTTCCTAACGATATAGCTGGATAGAGAAAGTGTATGAGGATATTGAAAGGGTAATGCAGTATGTAAAGGGGGACGAAAATCTAATAGTCATGGGCGACTGGAATGCAGTTGTAGGGGAAGGAGTAGAAGAAAAGGTTACAGGAGAATATGGGCTTGGGACAAGGAATGGAAGAGGAGAAAGACTAATTGAGTTCTGTAACAAGTTTCAGCTAGTAATAGCGAATACCCTGTTCAAGAATCACAAGAGGAGGAGGTATACTTGGAAAAGGCCGGGAGATACGGGAAGATTTCAATTAGATTACATCATGGTCAGACAGAGATTCCGAAATCAGATACTGGATTGTAAGGCGTACCCAGGAGAAGATATAGACTCAGATCACAATATAGTAGTGATGAAGAGTAGGCTGAAGTTCAAGACATTAGTCAGGAAGAATCAATACGCAAAGAAGTGGGATACGGAAGTACTAAGGAATGACGAGATACGTTTGAAGTTCTCTACCGCTATAGATACAGCAATAATGAATAGCGCAGTAGGCAGTACAGTTGAAGAGGAATGGATAACTCTAAAAAGGGCCATCACAGAAGTTGGCAAGGAAAACATAGGTACAAAGAAGGTAGCTGCGAAGAAACCATGGGTAACGGAAGAAATACTTCAGTTGATTGATGAAAGTAGGAAGTACAAACATGTTCCGGGAAAATCAGTAACACAGAAGTACAAGTCGCTCAGGAATGAAATAAATAGGAAGTTCAGGGAAGCTAAGACGAAATGGCTGCAGGAAAAATGTGAAGACATCGAAAAAGATATGATTGTCGGAAGGACAGACTCAGCATACAGGAAAGTCAAAACAACCTTTGGCGACATTAAAAGCAACGGTGGTAACATTAAGAGTGAAACGGGAATTCCACTGTTAAATGCAGAGGAGAGAGCAGATAGGTGGAAAGAATACATTGAAAGCCTCTATGAGGGTCAAGATTTGTCTGATGTGATAGAAGAAGAAACAGGAGTCGATTTAGAAGAGATAGGGGACCCAGTATTACAATCGGAATTTAAAAGAGCTTTGGAGGACTTACGGTCAAATAAGGCAGAAGGGATAGATAACATTCCATCAGAATTTCTAAAATCATTGGGGGAAGTGGCAACAAAACGACTATTCACGTTGGTGTGTAGAATATATGAGTCTGGCGACATACCATCTGACTTTCGGAAAAGCATCATCCACACAATTCCGAAGATGGCAAGAGCTGACAAGTGCGAGAATTATCGCACAATCAGCTTAACAGCTCATGCATTGAAGCTGCATACAAGAATAATATACAGAAGAATGGAAAAGAAAATTGAGAATGCGCTAGGTGACGATCAGTTTGGCTTTAGGAAAAGTAAAGGGACGAGAGAGGCAATTCTGACGTTACGGCTAATAATGGAAGCAAGGCTAAAGAAAAATCAAGACACTTTCATAGGATTTGTCGACCTGGAAAAAGCGTTCGACAATATAAAATGGTGCAAGCTGTTCGAGATTCTGAAAAAAGTAGGGGTAAGCTATAGGGAGAGACGGGTCATATACGATATGTACAACAACCAAGAGGGAATAATAAGAGTGGACGATCAGGAACGAAGTGCTCGTATTAAGAAGGGTGTAAGACAAGGCTGTAGCCTTTCGCCCCTACTCTTCAATCTGTACATCGAGGAAGCAATGATGGAAATAAAAGAAAGGTTCAGGAGTGGAATTAAAATACAAGGTGAAAGGATATCAATGATACGATTCGCTGATGACATTGCTATCCTGAGTGAAAGTGAAGAAGAATTAAATGATCTGCTGAATGGAATGAAAAGTCTAATGAGTACACAGTATGGTTTGAGAGTAAATCGGAGAAAGACGAAGGTAATGAGAAGTAGTAGAAATGAGAACAGCGAGAAACTTAACATCAAGATTGATGGTCACGAAGTCAATGAAGTTAAGGAATTCTGCTACCTAGGCAGTAAAATAACCAATGACGGACGGAGCAAGGTGGACATCAAAAGCAGACTCGCTTTGGCAAAAAAGGCATTTCTGGCCAAGAGAAGTCTACTAATATCAAATACCGGCCTTAATTTGAGGAAGAAATTTCTGAGGATGTACGTCTGGAGTACAGCATTGTATGGTAGTGAAACATGGATTGTGGGAAAACCGGAACAGAAGAGAATCGAAGCATTTTAGATGTGGTGCTATAGACGAATGTTGAAAATTAGGTGGACTGATAAGGTAAGGAATGAGGAGGTTCTACGCAGAATCGGAGAGGAAAGGAATATGTGGAAAACACTGATAAGGAGAAGGGACAGGATGATAGGACATCTGCTAAGACATGAGGGAATGACTTCCATGGTACTAGAGGGAGCTGTAGGGGCAAAAACTGTAGAGGAAGACAGAGACTGGAATACGTCAAGCAAATAATTGAGGACGTAGGTTGCAAGTGCTACTCTAAGAGGTTAGCACAGGAAAGGAATTCGTGGCGGGCCGCATCAAAACCAGTCAGTAGACTGATGGAAAATTAAAAAAAAATAATAATAGCTGGAAAGAAGGTATGTATTAATGTCAAAAATACAACCGACCAGGTTTGTTCTGCCTTGCCAATCCTCACCTGTGTAAGAAATTATACGAAGAATCCGCAGCTCATATCTCAGTATGGTAGATACCTTGAAATTCATGAGTGTTGTGACTTTGATGGTATCGTGTCCCTGTCAAGAACCAGGACATATCTAAATTTGAGACGCAGCATACCGGAACATTGGTTCGTGTTTATGACATGGCTAATATGCTGCACTTCACTTCATTCCGTTCCTTGGTGGTTTCAGTTATTTCATCATCGGAAGGAGGGGTGGTGGGTGCAGATGTGACTACCCATGTGGGGGAAGCGCTGCCTCCTTTAGACTAATTAAATAAAGAACACGCAGATTGAATTGAAGAACGTATTTTTATTGACGTTGATTTGAATTTCGTGTCGTGAGATCCTTCATCTCTAGCAGAGACTGGGTCTTTTTCCCACAATTTTCCACATGGGAGAGGGGAGGGCTGGAGGATTTCCTAGGAGGGGGAGGGGTAATTAACTGATCAAATCAATCGATACTCCTGGTACTCCTGGAATGTGTCTATTCTACTATGACCCTACGACCTTGTTGAAACTTTCTATGAACTCCCCTCAACTCAGCTTTTATCTGTGTAACAGTGAAACATTTTTCATTACTGCACGATACCTGTTTGTCCATTGAGACGAAATGTGAGACACAAAACACTTGAGACTGCCGATATCAGCAACTGCGCGCTAAATCTGTGAATATAGTAGGCCTTCTGAACAATCACAATTACCTAGTGTTTGGTGCTTGACAAAATTTCCAGCTTTTTCGCAAAAAACTATCTATTAATCCACCACCAGGAGGTAGACGCAAGAATGAGTTGCCTCAAGATGTATTGGCTGTAAGGAATGTGAGGATTCGCACTGCACCATTGGTGCCCAAGGTTGCCTGATCTCACGGTACGTGATTCTTATTTGTGGGTTTTCGTGAAAAACTCCATGTACGTGCCTTCCCGTTCGACAACTTTGGGTGAAGTACGACGCCGCACAACAACAGCAGTGTATACAGTAACCCCAGACCAGCTTGCAAAAGTGGAACACGAGTTTGACGATAATCTAGAGGTTTGTCATGTGCACAGTGGAGGGCACAATGAACATTTCTCAAAGTTAAATGAAAACTTTGGTCCTGAACCTAACTGTAAAAGGTACCACAAAGTTACATACACATACATGCAAAAGATGTACACTATCTGATTAAAAGCATCCGAACACCCCTATGTAACCTGGAATTGCCCAGTGGATGTCAAGTGAGAGGGACCTGCCAATATGAAAGGAGACTGGGAGTACTGTGTCGTCTGTACAGATGCAGGAACAGTGAAACGACACGGTCAGGAGAGCTCAGCGACTTCAAACACGGACTGGTCGTTGGATGTCGATGTACTCTTTCTACAGGATCAACTATTCTCCCAACAAATTTCAATAGCAAGCGACAAACAGTCAGTTATCTTTAAAGGTATTAAGGGAAAGGATTAATTCACCCCAACGCTTCACTTTAGATTTTGCATTTATTGTCACACCCATCAGTGCAAACCACAGAACAAGCAAGTGTAACAATGAGAGAATATTTGCACTCGTAATATTTGCTATATAACTTAAGAATTACTTAATAAACAATACGAATCTAAGATTATTCCCTTTTAACAAACATATTTTTAAGACCATAAACGCTAAAGATCAACGGTTAATAAAGTCCCATAAACTTGGACAATGATCACCTTTTCAGTCTCTGAGTGAAGTCAATAGGTGACATAGGGGACAGTCAGACGTACATTAAATGTTACAGCATTAAGGACGATCACTCATTTAGAATTATAACCACAAATTAAAGAAGATACCCTTAAAGCAATTAACATCAATAGCAAACAATTAAGTCACGTTGAGAGGCACCCACATACCTTGCTCATACTGTGGCATCAAGCAGTCAGGCCTGCAAGATGAGTGGTTTGCCAAGCGAGTGGATTCATTCTTATTTATCGAGTAACATGAACTCTCGTACTCACAATTAAGTTACAAATTATCCTCCTGTATGAATAATACGCAACGGAAACACACATCTGACTATCAGTAATTTACAGAACTCTGACTGTTCACTACGCACTGGCAATACCACATTTTCTTTTTGTCTTTTATTTAACGGCTTTTATCAACACGTGGCCACCGCACTGAATATGAATGGCGCACACATTATAAATTCGGGACATCATGACAACATACAATTCGAAGGAAAAGTCCACCAAACTTTTTCTTTTCACTATCTTATTTATTCCGATAAATTCTATAACCTAAACACACAAATTCTATAACCTACAACAATAACACATGAGAAATTCCGCCCAATGGGCATGGCTTTACATTGGTGATTCTCTACCTTATGGTCTCGTAATTATTTAACGCTACAGTGCACTTTCTGGATAGGATAGTGGATCTTTTATTATATCTCACACTTCGACTCTCACAATCATCACGAAACTTTCCTCCAGATCGAGCGGTACAGAAGGAACAAGCATAACCCACTAATCTTTTGAAACTACCTTGCTACTCTCCCATGCAAACCACACATACCCAAATTACATGACATACACCACACTACAACATGGAATACAATACAATAAATAGTCACAACACTATCACTTTCAGCTTTCCCACTTCAATTAGTATTTATCCCAGTTTCACACGACACTGCCTCACTATGTAATTCTACTTTCCTACTATGAACTCTGGAGATATATGCACGTCTTCCTGTGCAATGCAAGCCAAGTGGCGCTGCTGGATAGACGGCCGACTCACCTTGCTTCTCTCTCAGGGTTTGAATCTAGCGTCACACGGAATCATATCACGCAAAGTAATATTAAGAACATATTCATCACACACGCGAGTCCTCAACTGATATCATGGACGAGTACTTCTCTTTATCCTTTGTCTCATACACAGATTGAAACTCACACAGTACTCACCACGTGGAAGTACTCGTCTCTAATTTCAGGTCCTGCACACGCCATTTCTTAAATATTTCAACTTATGGTACACACGCTATTTCTTAAATATTTCAACTTATTGTACACACGCTAGTAATTCAGCTTAACTTAAGCACACGGAAGTATTTGAACTTATTGCTACACGTGGTTTCATTGTGACCGTTGGTCACTTCCGAAGATTACTACGATCCCATTAATATTACATGCCTGACATTTAATTCTCCCTACAAAAGTTCCTGAAATAGAGAAATTATTATTTCAAACTACTCTTAAATATTCCACATGCATACCATGTCTCCACTCTCTTGTCTTTACGGAGCACACCTAAGACAGGTCTTAACAACACAAGATCCAGCGGCAGAGTACTGAAACATGGCCGTTCTTCAGGTCCTCTCGCACCTCTGCTGAAGTGGGGGAGCACCTTGCTACCGTATTGGTCAGCCACATTTCAGGCGCTCAAAGCTCAGGTAAATTTCATCTCTTTGGTCCCACCAAAGGTGGCCAAAGGATCGTCTCAAAGATGATCATATATTCACATTCACTATCTGCAGTTAACAGATGACCATACATTCATTCATTTCACAGATCTCACCAAACTGGATGTAGGGATTTACTTTGTGGGAGTGCACATGTGATCAATTAAATAAATAAATTGTCATTCTTTCCCACACTGGTATCCGGCTTTGCTGTATTAATTGAAATTGAGTTATTTTACAAAAAAAATGTGTTGTTCTGACAAAAATAATGAAGTATGTTGTACCTATTTTCAATGTCGGGCGGTACTGTACCCCTTCAACGTATCAGCAAATGTATGAAAACCAAATCTTCCAGTTCTATAACAATGTTGGATCGTGAAATACGCCGGATTACCGACACAGAAGGCTAAATTTTACCAAACAGCAATTTCTCCAAACCTAGAACTATCTTAATAGTGTACAAAACTTAGGTTATCCAGAACTACTCTAATTCGCCTTTTTTTGGGCATAACGGTGGTGTAGATAATTAACCTCTTATTTCATTCTGCTGGAACACTGAGCGGCAATAGACACTCGGGCAGCTCTTACTGCAGCATGGCTCGGGAAAGAGGATAGCTCCACCAGGAGGAGGAAACATTTAGCTGAACTGGAAAGGGAACTCGTCTAACAGGAACCAATAGGTTGGAGGAAGACCAGTTGACGATGTTTAATCATTAGCCAAAGCTTGCTGGCCAGCGGACGAAAATTACAGAGGCAAAGGTAGCTTTATTTGTGCTCACAAGAACTGATAAATTCTGCAAATGAGATTCCGGCAGAACTACAGCCGTAGTATCAATTCGGGACTTCGGAGCTGAGGAGAACAAGTCAACAACGGTCTCTACCCAATAGGCCCAACATTTCAGACAGACCGAGCAACCGACATCAGTCGTGGCTAGGCGGATTACCAAATAGAAACTCTAGCACTACCTTAAATATAATTAAATAGAGCACTTAAATGCCACGGGAACTAAACTCCTTGACACAAGAATATATACACAATAGCAACGACTAAAGTTAAATATGCCTACGTACTAAAACACAACAGATAACCTCGCATTTCAGACATCCATAAAATTAATTGGTTTCAGTCCAGACAGTACAAGGTTATTTAACATTTTACAACGTGCTTATCCAAACAGTGACCTACGCCGTCCATGGGGAAACAACGGCTTGCAGAAGGTCCAGAGCCAAAAAAAATTTCTTTTTCTTTCTTTACGACCCGCGCCTTAAGTCAGCATGGCGTTCAAATGCAAGATCATGCAAGGGGGCAGTAACACACACGCAATGCAATTTCCGATCACAAACTCAAAGCATAGAAACGTTGCCACACAGTTATTAATAGCTCCCACAATACCGGGAGATTGGTCCCGCCAGACGACGACCGTTGCACTAACGAGATGAAAAATCTTACTTTCAGTGACGACACACCTTCTGGAGGTTATTGGCAGCCGCAGACGGACTTCATAGCTTCCCCAGCCCATGAACGGAAACCAAACGTTGTCCACAGATTCACGGTCTCTTGTGTCCTCTCGGCCTATGTGTTGGGCCCATCCAGACTTAGCATAGAGGGACCGAGCGTCCGCTGCAGAAGGTACGTCCAGGGCCAAACACTCGTCTCAACTCCTCGTCCACCGTCGGCACGGCACACAGCGCCGCCTCCCAGCGGGCGCGATGGCAGCGCGCTCGCGGTGGCTCCGCAACGCCTTCTAGGAAAGCGCCGAAACTCCAAACAGGAGTAAACCAAGGGAAAAACAGGAACCGTGGCAAACGACACGGTTCAGATGCAACAAAGCCATCACGGATATTTCAACTCTTATAAAGCTGCCCGCGTCGACTGTTGTGACTGTGAAGTGGGAACGCGAAGGAACGACCACAGCTAAACCAGGACCAGCCTGACCTCGTGTAATGACAGACCGTGGCTTTCGAGCATTGCGAAGGACGGTTGTAAAAATTGCACGAAATCAAATGAAAGAATCACTTGTGAGTTCCCAGGTGTTGCCATCAATCCAGTTAATGCAATGCGTTGTGCGTAGGTAGTAAAAAATAGCAGTGTACAATAGTCGAGCAGTTCCTCGTAAGCCACATTTCTGGGGTCAGTGGCGAGTGACAGCTGGGGTGGTGTAAAGAGCGACGTCAGTGGGCAGTGGATGACAGGAAATGGGTGATTTTAGGTCATGAATCACGCGACATACCCTGGCAATCCGATGAAAGGGTCTGGGTTAAGCAAATGCGTATAGGACATTACTTGCCAGTGTGTTTACTCACAAAATGAAGTACAGAGATGGTGCTACAATATGGGGGTGCTTTTTACGTGGCTACGATATGTCCCCCTTATTGTGCTTAAGCAAACGCTAGATGTGGAAGGATATGAACAGATTTTAACCATTGTGTACTGCTCACATTAGAGGAACAGTTTGGGGACGATGATCGTATGAATACGAGAGTGCAACCTGCCACATAGCTGAATATGAGGCGATGGTTTATGGCCAATAACGTCCCTGAAATGGAATGGCCTACACAGCGTCCCGACCTGAACGCCGTGAATAATCTTTGGAACGAATTAGAATTTCGACTTCGCTCCATACCCAGCGTCCAACATCACTACCTCCCTCCGGTTTCGGTTCTTGACGCAGAATGGCTGCCATTCCTTCACAGACATTCAGATAACTCATTGAAAGCCAGGAAAATTCAAGCCGTCATAAAGGCTGCACGAAATTCATACTAATGTCCACTAAAAGGTGTCTGGGTACTTCTACTCTTCTAGTGTATCCTTGTGAAATCGGGTGATTCTTTTAGAAACGAAAACGTTTTAGTGCGATACGTTACTTAAAACTTACCCCAAGCTCTTATATTCGCTCATGTAGAATCGAATGAATTGTTTTGAAACGTCGTATGTTAATTTCATTCAAAAACTACTATTTGTGCATGTAATATTGTTACTACAATAGTACTGTCATCTTTTAGTGTCTCTAGTGGTACAAGCGATGTGACATAGAAGTAAACACACCTTGCACCTTTTCCTGCAGTGTTGTTGTTGTTGATGTGGTCTTCAGTCCAGAGACTGGTCTGATGTAGCTCTCCATGCTACTCTATCCTGTGCAAGCTTCTTCATCTCCCAGTACCTACTGTAACCTACATCCTTCTGAATCTGTTTAGTGTATTCATCTCTTGGTCTCCTTCTACGATTTTTACCCTCCACGTTGCCCTCCAGTACTAAATTGGTGATTGCTTGATGCCTCAGAATTTGTCCTACCAACCGATCCCTTCTTCCAGTCAAGTTGTGCCACAAATTTCTCTTCTCCCCAATTCTATTCAATGCCTCCTCATTAGTTATGTCATCTACCCATCTAATCTTCAGCATTCTTCTGTAGCACCACATTTCGAAAGCTTCTATTCTCTTCGCCGGCCGAAGTGGCCGTGCGGTTAAAGGCGCTGCAGTCTGGAACCGCAAGACCGCTACGGTCGCAGGTTCGAATCCTGCCTCGGGCATGGATGTTTGTGATGTCCTTAGGTTAGTTAGGTTTAACTAGTTCTAAGTTCTAGGGGACTAATGACCTCAGCAGTTGCGTCCCATAGTGCTCAGAGCCATTTGAACCATTTTTTTTCTATTCTCTTCTTGTCTAAACTATTTATCGTCCACGTTTCACATCCATACATGGCTACACTCCATACAAATACTTTCAGAAACGACTTCCTGAAACTTAAATCAATACTCGATGTTAACAAATTTCTCTTCTTCAGAAACGCTTTCCTTGCCATTTACAGTCTACATTTTATATCCTCTCTACTTCGACCATCATCAGTTATTTTGCTCCTCAAATAGCAAAACTCTTTTACTACTTTAAGCGAGTCATTTCCTAATCTAATTCCCTCAGCATCACCCGATTTAAATCGACCACATTCAATTATCCTCGTTTTGATTTATTGATGTTCATCTTATATCCTTCTTTGCAGACACTGTCCATTCCGTTCAGCTGCTCTTCCAAGTCCTTTGCTGTCTCTGATAGAATTACAATGTCATCGACGAACCTCAAAGTTTTTATTTCTTCTCTATGGATTTTAATTCCCACTCCGAATTTTTCTTTTGTTTTCTTTACTGCTTGCTCAATATATAGATTGAATAACATCGGGGAGGGGCTACAATCCTGTCTCACTCCCTTTCCAACCACTGCTTCCCTTTCATGCCCCCCGACTCTTATAACTGCCATCTAGTTTCTGTACAAATTGTAAATAGCCTTCCGCTCCCTGTATTTTACCCCTGCCACCTTCAGAATTTGAAAGAGAGTATTCCAGTCAACATTGTCACAAGCTTTCTCTAAGTCTACAAATGCTAGATACGTAGGTTTGCCTTTCGTTAATCTATTTTCTAAGATAAGTCGTAGGGTCAGTATTGCCTCACGTGTTCCAACATAGTTGCAGTGATAGGTTGTTCACTTCTAATTGGTTCTTTATTGTGCTATATTTCGAGCAAGTCCCCGTTTCATGTTACTGCGGCTGTGAATTTAAGGAATGCGACTGTGTGGGGCCTCTTACCAACACGCGGCTGTGACAAGTACCACGACGGTAGGTTGCAGCAGTTGCGCCGCGGCCTCGAATTTGATAGCACCGACCTACTCACGTTGCTGCCAGTACTGGCGAATTGCTTGCTTCGGGGTAATGGATACCTATCGCCGCAAGGGGAGCGATGAGGCCACTGAGCTGGCTGAAATTTCCTGCCAAACTCTTGGGTAACAAGTCACGCCTGAGAAGAAAAGTGACTCGTATTGATCACTCAGTTAGGAGAGCTTTTGGGTAGAGTCTTGCCTAGTCCGCTTTGGCAGACAATACGCGATAGCATTCAACGTGTTATTATCTTTCAGTGAAGAGCTTGTATGACAGTCGCGTGACAAATGAGTATCCATTAATTATTCCCGAATATACGGAAGCGACGAATTTGGTCCGTGAGTGGCGTCCCATTACCAGGAAAGGATGACGATGTCATTCTTTAAATTATTCTGATACTTTCTGTTACAACTGGGTTATTCCATGGTTACCGACGTAACATTTGTACAGTTTACGTAGAAGTATTAACATGAAAAAAAAAAAGGATGTATCTGAATATGACACTACATAGAGGTAAGGCGACATGATGCGAGCTTTGTTGATTTGTCACTAAACAAATGGACTGAAGGTGTTACAGACGTAATAAAACCTTCACTTTTCTTAGAATGACTCTTCTGTGCTTACCAATACCTTATGCAATAAAGGAAAAGGAAAAGTTACGGAATTATTTATTCGTGTCGAAACATCAAACTTCAGCGTACAAGATACACACATATACATACATAACAACATATATAAACTTCCAGAATGAGATTTTCAATCTGCAGCGGAGTGTGCGCTGATATGAAACTTCCTGGCAGATTAAAACTGTGTGCCCGACCGAGACTCGAACTCGGGACCTTTGCCTTTCGCGAGCAAGTGCTTTACCAACTGAGCTACCGAAGCACGACTCACGCCCGGTACTCACAGCTTTACTTCTGCCAGTACCTCGTCTCCTACCTTCCAAACTTTACAGAAGCTCTCCTGCGAAACTTGCAGAACTAGCACTCCTGAAAGAAAGGATATTGCGGAGACATGGCTTAGCCACAGCCTGGGGGATGTTTCCAGAATGAGATTTTCACTCTGCAGCGGAGTGTGCGCTGATATGAAACTTCCTGGCAGATTAAAACTGTGTGCCTGACCGAGACTCGAACTCGGGACCTTTCCCTTTCGCGAGCAAGTGCTCTACCAACTGAGCTACCGAAGCACGACTCACGCCCGGTACTCACAGCTGTACTTCTGCCAGTACCTCGTCTCCTACCTTCCAAACTTTACAGAAGCTCTCCTGCGAAACTTGCAGAACTAGCACTCCTGAAAGAAAGGATATTGCGGAGACATGGCTTAGCCACAGCCTGGGGGATGTTTCCAGAATGAGATTTTCACTCTGCAGCGGAGTGTGCGCTGATATGAAACTTCCTGGCAGATTAAAACTGTGTGCCCGACCGAGACTCGAACTCGGGACCTTTGCCTTTCGCGGGCAAGTGCTTTACCAACTTTTTTTTTTTTTTTAACCAACTGAGCTACCGAAGCACGACTCACGCCGGGTACTCACAGCTTTACTTCTGCCAGTACCTCGTCTCCTACCTTCCAAACTTTACAGAAGCTCTCCTGCGAAACTTGCAGAACTAGCACTCCTAAGCCATGTCTCTGCAATATCCTTTCTTTCAGGAGTGCTAGTTCTGCAAGTTTCGCAGGAGAGCTTCTGTAAAGTTTGGAAGGTAGGAGACGAGGTACTGGCAGAAGTAAAGCTGTGAGTACCGGGCGTGAGTCGTGCTTCGGTAGCTCAGTTGGTAGAGCACTTGCCCGCGAAAGGCAAAGGTCCCGAGTTCGAGTCTCGGTCGGGCACACAGTTTTAATCTGCCAGGAAGTTTCATATATAAACTTATTGCTAATTTAAAAAATTGAAGACGGTGTCACATCTTACAGCTCATAATATACATTGATATGCATTAAATGAAACGTAAACAAAAGAAATAAGCCAAAGACGACAATTTACCGCAACTTTAGCCCAGTATCTGGCACAGCGACTTCAGAGCTTTCAGACATCAGGTCATCAATGGTTCACCTTGCAGGACATATTCTACGCTGGTACAATTGCTCCGTAGGTTGCTGAACTCAACATTCACAGAGGGTTGATGATATGGGATAACCCCCTTTCTGCAAATTATCTCTTCATTTTTCGACACAAGTTAAGGGCCTCTTCAGAGTTTTCCACATGGGTCATTCTTCAGTGTAACCAGCAGCCTGATTTTCCGATGCTGTCATCCAGTGATGTTCCGACCTCATCTTGTACACAGGTAATGAGGAACAAACCTGTTGGACAGTGTTATCTGTCATCCTCGTGAAACTTTACCTGGACGTCAGTCTTGAAGGAGAACGCCTAATGTCTGATAGAGCAATTACAGCCAAATGATAGAGTTCTTCCCGCAGTGAGCCTACACGGCTAGTTAAGAGCAATATCTACTTGTTTAGCATGGGCATATTTATACCAACCGCGCTAGCATATTCACATGCAGCGCATGGGATTGCATCAAATAAATTTTACTGGTTAGCATATTCAAAAAAATGGTTCAAATGGCTCTGAGCACTATGGGACTCAACATCTGAGGTCATCAGTCCCCTAGTTGTTAGCATATTAAAAAAAATGGTTCAAATGGCTCTGAGCACTATGGGACTCAACATCTGAGGTCATCAGTCCCCTAGAACTTAGAACTACTTAAGCCTAACTAACCTAAGGACATCACACACATCCATACCCGAGGCAGGATTCGAACCTGCGACCCTAGCGTTCGCGCGGTTCCAGACTGCAGCGCCTAAAACCGCTCGGCCACACTGGCTCGCTTAGCTTATTCAGATGTACTCTTTGAATTCTCGTGAAACATCTAATGAGAGTACGGTTAGTTGATGAGAATTGTGACATTTTGTACTTGGTTGACAAGACTTTCCACATTCGTTAGGCTACATTTTAATTGTGTGTGAGAACACTTCTTTAAAGGGTCGCCACCCATCATAGCTCGCAACGGTTAATTATACCTTTTTGGACACTGCATCAATAAGAGAAAGAAAAATGTCCAGACTAGCAGGCAGAACAAATCGCCTCTACATAATAGTGATGTTAAGAGAAGAACATAGACGGTATATTGGGTGATATCTGTGGAGCGACATTAGGCGATCTGCGGTTAATCCTACTGAGAGATTGCAGGGCATTTTCACTTCTGATACGGTGTCATGTTGCTTAATGTTCTTAGGGAAGATGATCCTTATTACTTGGTCGCTATACTGGATACGATCTGACTTCATTCATATGATGAAAAGATTGGCAGTAGTTTTTTGTATTTGTTTGTTTTTGATTCTGAATCTCTTGTATTACTGTCGTAGTCTCCAGCTGCAAACTGCTATGCTAAATTTTTTTGACGTCATTGTATTGTATTAAGTGTATCTTGTGAGTTAGATAATATGGTTGTTCACGTATTTCACGGATAATTTGTTGTGGATAGAGAATTTGAACGATAGCGAGAAGTAGGGCATGGAGACAAGTAGACTGGGAGCGGGAAAATAAAGCGTACGTCAAGGAGGAAGAGCGTAATAAAACGGCGGAGGCACAGTTTGAACATAGGGAGGCGTTGCTGTTGAACGGTGTTAGCAACAGCGATGTCGAGCAACAAGGAAATCGGGGAGACGAAAGCGATGTGGCTTTATCTCGGAGGGACGGACAGCGTCAGATCGCGTGTAATAGAAGATGTGAGCGTACCACAACATATTGAAGCAGAGGTGATTATTAGAAATCCGGACAGAGAAGACAGGGAGGTATCAGAAAGCAAAGATGTGGTAACAACACCGCAGAAATCAAGTATGAGTTCGGTCGATCACTATACTGAGGAAAAGGAAGAGGACTTCAGTCTGGTGGCATTTTTAATGGACATTAATGGACTAAAAGCAATGGAGTAGAAAATTAATGAGACGAGGACAGACATAAAAAATATCGGTACTCGGGTAAATCAGATGCGAGAGGAACAGAAGTCATGTGCAAATAAACTCCAGGAAAACCTACGTAAAGTAAACACCAAAGCAATCAAAAGTTTAAAGATGCTAAGAAGACGGCAGAGAGCGCCAAGACAGCAGCAACTTTCTCCAAGACGGGTAGCAGCTGAAACATCGAAAGCGAGTAAACGCACAGAACAGCAAGGACGAGAGGCAGTGATCAATTTGAACAAGAAGGTCGAAAACGTGGGAAAGTGGCAAAATGACGCGGAGCAGCGCATCGACACGAAAATACTTGAAGCCACGGATCTTCATGCGACAGCGGCCATGGACAAATTAGCGTCTGAGTTGCGGAAGTTAGGGACTGGTTCGGACGTGACAACTGCAACTCCTGTGAGCGAGATTGAAGAGGTCCGGACTCTCCTCTCAACAAGAAGCTATTAACACGCGTATGGAGAAGAAATTGGAGGAGGCGCTAAGGAAACAATTTCAAATACGACCAAGCGCGATCGGAACAGGACCAGAAATGACTTCGGATAGCACGGATAACTGCATACCGTTAGCAGCGAGCAGAGGACATGGTGCTATGAACGTTGGATTTTCTCAAAGCCGTGGAGACAGCGCAGATGAGGGGACGTCGTCGTCGTACGACGACATCCAAAGGATTGATATTTTCCGTAGGACAGAAGTTGTCGACGAAACGCCATTCGATTTTCAACACTTATTACAAGGCCGACAATTCGAAATTTTCCGCGATGGGGGTAACTTTACTCACCCACGCACTTGCATATCGCAATTTGACCTCTCTTTACCTCCAAATTGGCCTTAAAAATACAAATTACACTTTACTGGTGGCCACTTTCAAGGGTCAGTTGCGGAGAAAATGCGCGGAATATCAGCGACGTGTAGGAGGTACCAGGAGTTCAAGGACAGGTTCCTAAATATCTACTGGTCCAGGGAGACGCAAGAGCGCATAAAATACGAGATGATTGTTGGCAAATATTTCGAGAGTTCAGGCTACAAAGCCCAGTCAACTTCCTTGCTGCAGTGATTGAGAAGAACCACTATCTTGACGTAGCATGGTCTACGGGTGAGCCAGCCGCGGTGGTCTCGCGGTTCTAGGCGCGCAGTCCGGAACCGTGCGACTGCTACGGTCGCAGGTTCGAATCCTGCCTCGGGCATGGATGTGTGTGATGTCCTTAGGTTAGTTAGGTTTAAGTAGTTCTAAGTTCTAGGGGACTGATGACCAAAGCAGTTGAGTCCCATAGTGCTCAGAGCCATCTACGGGTGAAATCATACGTAACTATTACACCAAACTTCCGTCAGCATATCAACAAGTATCAGCTGGCAGGTGTAATGTGGAGCTCAGTACTTTCCGTAACACTCTTTACGAATTAGGGTACCCATTCCGAGCAGAGGATATCAGAGAACACAGAAGAAACCGACAGATACGTCCCAGGCCCTATGTCGCGTCCACAACATAACCATTACAATAATATGAATGGAAATGTACGAAATGGAACGCCTTAAGGAAACCATTCACGGTCTGGAAATTTGGGAATAATGAAATTGGGCAAGGAAGAGATTGGAATGGGAACCGCAATACTTATGTACTACGCAACAGGGACTGGAATGGAAGGAGGAGTGAAGGCTACAGACCAGAAAACTAGCGATGGCGAAACCATGAGCTCCGGTTTCAATGATAATGGAAGATGGGCGCGAACGAACAACGGAGGAAACGAAAGTGGAGGTCAATTCGATGAAATTGAGATTCGGGGACCGAACCCAGGACGAGGGACGTGCAGAAATGACAATCAACGTCAATGACTAGTTTAATATGTGGAAGAGGCACAAAGACGCATCTGCAACTGAACTCGGACCTAGCCTCATCAATGGTATTAGATACGACGATGTTGAAGAAACGTTACTGGAAGTTTGCTATTCTGAACAAGCCACAGATAGTTTAATGGTCGGCGACAGCCGAACATAAGCATAGTAGCATAAGTTTTGTTTAGTTATAATAGTGTTAAAGACACTTCTTTAGATTTTTTGTAATTCACTATGGTAAATAGCATAGGAACTTCTCCCATTACTGCTAATCGCAAGACTTAGGCATTGTTAGAACTTCACTGTACAAGTATTTCTTCGTAACATGTATCAAGTTTATAGATGTACAGGTGGTCATCTCAGAGCTGGCTAATTACAATTGTTGAGAATAGAAGTTTGCCGATTTCACGACGGAAACTTCGTTGTTTATTTGAGTCCTATTTCGCTCGAGTTAATACGTTCTCACAGCAGTTTTGCAGTTTGCACGGAACGACAGAATCAGGTGTCACAACAACGACAGAATTTTGTGTCTTCGAATCCGAAACTACTGCACGAGTACCGGGGACGGAATTCTTCTTGTAACATCTTGGAGTTCAGCTACAATCAAATTTATTCTGTTTATTGTGTGTGCATCGCAGTAAACGCCCTTCTACGATCTGGTATATAATTTGTAGTATAGTGTATGAGAGGGGCGTCGTTGAGATTAGTTTGCGAGACCCATGGAGGTGTTTTCCAGGATGGTCGTGTATTGTCCATGCGAGACGCGTGTTGACTTTCTTGTGTGTTTCGCCGTGGTTTGTGACCATTGCCCAGTGCAATGCGTCTTCGCCGTGGGCTGATTATTGTCATCACCAAAAGCGCAATGTACACTCCTGGAAATGGAAAAAAGAACACATTGACACCGGTGTGTCAGACCCACCATACTTGCTCCGAACACTGCGAGAGGGCTGTACAAGCAATGATCACACGCACGGCACAGCGGACACACCAGGAACCGCGGTGTTGGCCGTCGAATGGCGCTAGCTGCGCAGCATTTGTGCACCGCCGCCGTCAGTGTCAGCCAGTTCGCCGTGGCATACGGAGCTCCATCGCATGCCGCGACAGCGTGGACGTGAACCGTATGTGCAGTTGACGGACTTTGAGCGAGGGCGTATAGTGGGCATGCGGGAGGCCGGGTGGACGTACCGCCGAATTGCTCAACACGTGGGGCGTGAGGTCTCCACAGTACATAGATGTTGTCGCCAGTGGTCGGCGGAAGGTGCACGTGCCCGTCGACCTGGGACCGGACCGCAGCGACGCACGGATGCACGCCAAGACCGTAGGATCCTACGCAGTGCCGTAGGGGACCGCACCGCCACTTCCCAGCAAATTAGGGACACTGTTGCTCCTGGGGTATCGGCGAGGACCATTCGCAACCGTCTCCATGAAGCTGGGCTACGGTCCCGCACACCGTTAGGCCGTCTTCCGCTCACGCCCCAACATCGTGCAGCCCGCCTCCAGTGGTGTCGCGACAGGCGTGAATGGAGGGACGAATGGAGACGTGTCGTCTTCAGCGATGAGAGTCGCTTCTGCCTTGGTGCCAATGATGGTCGTATGCGTGTTTGGCGCCGTGCAGGTGAGCGCCACAATCAGGACTGCATACGACCGAGGCACACAGGGCCAACAGGGCATCATGGTGTGGGGAGCGATCTCCTACACTGGCCGTACACCACTGGTGATCGTCGAGGGGACACTGAATAGTGCACGGTACATCCAAACCGTCATCGAACCCATCGTTCTACCATTCCTAGACCGGCAAGGGAACTTGCTGTTCCAACAGGACAATGCACGTCCGCATGTATCCCGTGCCACCCAACGTGCTCTAGAAGGTGTAAGTCAACTACCCTGGCCAGCAAGATCTCCGGATCTGTCCCCCATTGAGCATGTTTGGGACTGGATGAAGCGTCGTCTCACGCGGTCTGCACGTCCAGCGCGAACGCTGGTCCAACTGAGGCGCCAGGTGGAAATGGCATGGCAAGCCGTTCCACAGGACTACATCCAGCATCTCTACGATCGTCTCCATGGGAGAATAGCAGCCTGCATTGCTGCGGAAGGTGGATATACACTGTACTAGTGCCGACATTGTGCATGCTCTGTTGCCTGTGTCTATGTGCCTGTGGTTCTGTCAGTGTGATCATGTGATGTATCTGACCCCAGGAATGTGTCAATAAAGTTTCCCTTTCCTGGGACAATGAATTCACGGTGTTCTTATTTCAATTTCCAGGAGTGTATTTGCGGTGTGTTTTTCGTCTATGGATGTCGCCTTGGGTCTATCGCTTCTTGTGCGATTGTTGTTCACTGTGGTTATTCGCTTGTTGTTTTCGCATGTGGTTTTCCGCACTATTGTGCGATGATATTTGTAGGGGCTTTCGCGAGTGGTTCGGGAGCACCTTGGGCGATAATTTGTACTAATTGGCGTGAGCACGGAATGTACGAGTCACTTTGGTATGTTTTTGCAGAGTGAGCGAGGCACACCATCAATTTGAGAAAGAGAAGAACGGAAGAAATGTAGCTTCGCAGTTTTTTTATGTTTGTTTCAGCAGCTGGAGTGAAAAATTTGTACACCAATCTGAGAAACTTTTGTGTCAGTTTCAGGGAAAAAAAAGAATTACTTTGAAGTTGTTTTGCCACATAGCAAAGAGAACAGACTGTTGACGTCGGCACTCATCGAGATTCACACCTTACACCAGCGTTACTGCCACCATAACGACTAAGTAATGGGCAAGTGAAGTACCTTCAGTAGTTCGTATATTTTTTTATAGTAGTTGCGTTGCATGAATAAGTAGTAGACTTAGATGATGTGAGAGTGACTGAAGTGAATGTGAGTGAATGTGTAGTCGAAGCTCGCTTAGTACTTTGAGTTACATGAAAGGTTGTGGGAAATTAACACTACACTATCATACATTACAACACCTCACCACTATTTAAGACTATAAAGATCTAGACTCAGAAAATTAATCATTTAAAATTATTGCTGTAATACAATCAAAGTGTAATTGTAGAATAGAATAAGATTTTTATTTTTGTCAAAAGAGCTCTGTAAACCACTTTATTCTTTTACTTTTCTTGGAGTAATCATGAATAGCAATCCTTTTCAGTTTCGTTATAGGCCGAGGTGGTCTAGCGGTTCTAGGCGCGCAGTCCGGAACCGCGCGACTGCTACGGTCGCAGGTTCGAATCCTGCCTCGGGCATGGGTGTGTGTGATGTCCTTAGGTTAGTTAGGTTTAAGTAGTTCTAAGTTCTAGGGGACTGATGACCTCAGAAGTTAAGTCCCATAGTGCTCAGAGCCATTTGAACCATTAGTTTCGTTATAGTTCTCTGTATTTATGCTGTAAACATACTTGTAAAAACATGGCACTAAGCCCACATGTAAGCATTGTGCAGACTATGAGAGCTGAGTGGTTGGTGACGTATCAAGCAGTTGGAGAGGCCACTGACACTGGCACGGTCATAGCAGCTGAGCAATTGGGGCGCCAAGGATTGAAGCAGCAGTTAAGGTCGTCCACCAGCCCTGTGCGTTCGGGGTGGCACAGCAGGCAGCGGTGACCCATATAGCTACTGCAGGGCAATTGGTCGACATGACGTCATCGGGCTACGGGAATGGAGGCAGGAGAGGACGAGCCTCCATGCCATGAGATATCAACAAAGGGCTGGTGCCCTGGCAGCATGCGAAGCACTTTCACCACCGCTTCCGTCTTCAAAGGTCCTGAGGGACCTTCCACTGAATGGAAGGTCGAGCGTGCGCCACACGGGCGTGCTGCGGAGCGCTGAATGGAGGTGCTTACATGTCTGGAGACACAAGTCGACGCAGACGGCGACGATGGGAGGTGATTCACCTCAAACCTGTGTCCATATGCTGCCCGGGTCATCCCATGAACGTCTTCGACAGCGGCAACGCATTGCCAATTACCACGTCATCCGAGACGACCAGTAATCAAGATGCCAGTGATTGCTGGTCACACAAGGAGGAGATCCTGCGACACTGAGGCTGCTGCCTGTACTATACATGCTGAGTAAAAGGGGTATCTCATCTTGCAAAACTCATCCCAGATAGCTGCCACATCTTATCTGTCACATGACGTGCGTAGTGCAGTGTTTATTCGTGTGACAATAGTAAATTTAAAAATTGGACTCCCTAAAGATCTTTGGGAAGGGAGCTGTAGTTTTCAATGAATTTGCTTTATATGTGCCTTGCTGTTTTCATTTTTAAAAGATTACATGCATTTTCTGTGGTTTCTTAAGAAGTTTTATTTTATCTTAATGAGATTATGTATTATTTTTCGTTTTGTATGAAGATTCTCTTGTTTTATGCCACTTACATGTTGTTTTGTTCTGTTGACACATCCTTGTACTAAAGGAGCAGACTGACACATGTTAAAGAAATAAGCTGAACAGATGCCACATGCCACATGAACAGTATGATTCTTTTATATTGTGTGAATGTGAGAACGTTTATGATCGATGTTCTGTCAAGGAATGACTGCAGCCATGTATGTATGTGAGCAGGGGTAGTAATTTTCCATAGGGCAGAGAATCCTCAAGACAACAATATTATATTTTGTTTAGCAAAATAACTTTCTCTGGAGCCAATTTCAGGATGAATGAGTAGATAAATGTCTGCATGACCCTGTAACCGTTTAGTAATTGTCATTAAATTCTGGGTCTACAAGAATATCACCCGATGGTATGACCATCACTTCAATTTTGTAGGTGAGCAGAAGAGAGTGTATGTATGACCCCTCGTTGAATGTCGTAAAGACAGGGTATAACACTGTGCTGAGATTTATGGTGAATGAAGATTGATTCATGTTTACTTCTTTGATAATGACCCAACTACAGTGTCACAATTTATTCTGTTCCATGTCACACAAACCATTTAAAGTGTGATACTCCCCAAGAATATATTTGAGGGGAATGGGGAGGTTGTGATAGCTTGCAGGGCTCTCTCACTTCTTACACAGTGTCATGCTGCTTAATGTTCTTAGGGAAGATGATCCTTATTACTTGGTCGCTATACTGGATACGATCTGACTTCATTCATATGATGAAATGGTTGGCAGTAGCTAACGCTCTTGCTTGTACGCTCTAGGGGAGGAATAGCTGCCAAGTCTGCCGGTCTCAATGTGCAGACACGTTGGGTGGTGCTGGTCGATCGACGGCCGCGTCCAGGTAGGCTGACTAGCACTGAGGAGTCACTGGAGCTGTGAGCAGAGCACTGATGACTGGCAATACAGCAGAGAATGGGTTCTTGTTAGGTAGGAAGCCGATGAGACGGCTGTGAGTTACTACGAATTTCTGTGGGACAGGTTAGTGGCGCCCAGGTGTCCAGACTCTCTCCGCTACAAAACATATTTGTGAAGGCATGAGGCTTTTAGCGAGTTTATGGCCATTCTTTGGGTCTTTGGGAAATGGACGCAACAAGGGAGATAATGTTGTTTTTACTGAGCGCTGTGGTTCCATCTAGGTCATGCTTTTAGCAAAGACACCACGTAAACGCGCGGGAAAGAGGCTGCAAAGCTGAATCTCTTTTCCTTTTCTCCCAATTAAATCTTAAAGTTGCTGGTTGGTCAAATCTGTGTATCTAGAGCAGAGGGCAGTCTCCCAGCTTCGAATGCCGTGCTCCAGCTCGTGATTGGCTTGTGCTAAAGTGGGAGTGGTCTAAGATGTAAATGTGCTATGGCACCGAGCTAGCGAGGAAAGCTGAGAGAAAGAGAAGAGGTCACTTTTGTACTGGCGCTTCGCTAATAAAGAACAGCAGGTCTTTACCTAAATGGTGATACTTGTGTCCTTTGCTAGTGTGCCACTTAGAGCCTGTGCCAGTCACAATCTGGACCATCAGGGATACCGGTTCTTGCATCACACACAAAATGAGTGATGCATGGGTGTACTTATAAGTCAGCCGTCTAAACGTTTGACATATTCCATCACACATAGTCATGTCATGGAGTCAAATTGGTTTGGCAGACCAGCAAACAGGTCCACCTGCACACTGGAATCCACCGGGGTTTCAAAGGCTCATCGGGAAGTATCCGCGTTCCGAATCAACTGAACGTGAGACCGCGTTTTTTTTGGGCGCCCACCAATAATAACAGATTGCTGTGTTCTATTATTGCAGTCGCCGAGCGCATTGCGGTGTGCCGCCCTGACCAGTGGAGGGGTAAAGTATTCGCTATGGCGTAGAGCTCCAATATATGCTTCTCAGTACCCTGTTCTTTGAAAACATATTTTTCTTTATGGAATAGTAGAGTATAGATGCTTGATAGCAGTTTTTGGGCCAGTCTTCAAGAAGGGTCGTCGAGCAGATGCGCAACACTATAGACCTATATCTCTGACGTCGATCTGTTGTAGAATTTTAGAACGTGTTTTTTGCTCGCGTATCATGTCGTTTCTGGAAACCCAGAATCTACACTGTAGGAATCAACATGGATTCCGGAAACAGCGATCGTGTGAGACCCAACTCACTTTATTTGTTCATGAGACCCAGAAAATATTAGATACAGGCTCCCAGGTAGATGCTATTTTTCTTGACTTCCGGAAGGCGTTCGATACAGTTCCGCACTGTCGCCTGATAAACAAAATAAGAGCCTACGGAATATCAGACCAGCTGTGTGGCTGGTTTGAAGAGTTTTTAGCAAACAGAACACAGCATGTTGTTCTCAATGGAGAGACGTCTACAGACGTTAAAGTAACCTTTGGCGTGCCACAGGGGAGTGTTATGGGACCATTGCTTTTGACAATATATATAAATGACCTAGTAGATAGTGTCGGAAGTTCCATGCGGCTTTTCGCGGATGATGCTGTAGTATACAGAGAAGTTGCAGCATTAGAAAATTGTAGCGAAATGCAGGAAGATCTGCAGCGGATAGGCACTTGGTGCAGGGAGTGGCAACTGACCCTTAACATAGACAAATGTAATGTTTTGCGAATACATAGAAAGAAGGATCCTTTATTGTATGATTATATGATAGCGGAACAAACACTGGTAGCAGTTACTTCTGTAAAATATCTGGGAGAATGCGTGCGGAACGACATGAAGTGGAATGATCATATAAAATTAACTGTTGGTAAGGCGGGTACCAGTTTGAGATTCATTGGGGAACCATACGCGACTGGAACAGGAAAGGGAGGTAATGACAGTGGCACGTAAAGTGCCCTCCGCCACACACCGTTGGGTGGCTTGCGGAGTATAAATGTAGATGTAGATGTAGTGTTTTAGGGTGTATTTTCAAGCCATGATTTAGGTCATATTGTGAAAAATTCTTCCTCTGTTCTCATGAACCATGGACCTTGTCGTGGTGGACGTGGTGGGGTGGCTTTCTTTTCTCAAGGACACTGATACCTATTACATCTGAGGATTATCTGTGGAGAGACGAGAGTAATGTATGACTTTGCCATGTTGGTACTGTGGTCAGCTGAAAGCCAGGGTGAACGACAACCATTATATTTCCCGAGCACATGCAATTCTAGTTCTCGCAGTAGAGAGCTGGGTTATGTTAGGAGCAATAGTAGTAGCTTTATTCGTCCGTAGATCCCTTTTTACAAGGATATAGGACACGTTAAAATATTTACAAATTTACATCAATTTAAAATAAGCTAATTTGTATTTACATATATTTACAGACTTCTAGTTAGAGACAATCATTAGATTTACTTATGGTATACAATACTTTTTTTTACAAATAACTTATTAAATAATGTAATGCCACATTGTTCACCCGTATCCCACTATCAGTCACTGCACACACTATACACACATTGTTTCATAACACTTCACTCACTAAACACACACACACACACAAGACACACACACACACACACACACACACGCTGGTGATCACCGTGCCATTTTCTGTATTGCAGCTTCCCATTTGCTATCCTGAAAAACTGAGTCAGTATCCCTCCATAATGAGTGAGATGTTGAGCTCACAAAGAGGAAGAGGCGTTAGTATTGTGCCACGCATAGCTTGGGGGGGGGGGGGGGGGGGGTAAGTATTTCTAGAAAGGAAAAAAAGAAGGAAAAAAAACATAAAGTGAAGGTGTTATGTGGAATGTTGGATATTTTATAATCATTATTATTACTATTATTATTTATTTATTTGTATGACTTTTTTCATCAAATCCCTACTCTGTTTTAGCTAAGTAATCCTTCAATGTATAAAATATATAGCATAACAGGTACTTTTTAGCTGCCTTTTTAAATAAGTGTATTTTTGCGATTTCTTTAATCTCTTTTGGTAATTTATTGTACAGTTTTATTTCTCGGTAGAAAATGTTGTTTTGAGATTTATGTTTATTTTTTCTTGGTAAATGTGAGTTGAGTCTATCTCTTGTTACATGGTCATGGACAGATCTGTTTGCACAGTAATTACCAATGTTATTTTTGATGTGTGCAACTTACTGGTAAATGTATTCACATGGAGCAGTTAAAATCCCCAGTGGTCTGAACAGATCTTTACAATGAGCGCGACTAGTATTTTTGTTTATTATTCTTATGGATCTTTTCTGGAGTTTGAAAATTGTGTTCATATTGTGTGCATTTGTTCCCCAAAAAAGAATTCCATAACTAAGATTTGAGTGTACATATGAATAATATGTAACTAAAAGACACTGCATGTTACACACTGATGATAGGATTCTAAGGGCATAACAAACTATGAGATTCTGTTTGCAAGTACCTTTGTGTGTTCACACCACTTCAACTGAGAATCAATATTAATTCCTAGAAATTTTGCATTTGTTACACAGTCTATAGAGGTGCCATCTACATTTAATTTAACATTGTCATTTTTCCTCTTCAAACTGAAATTCATGGCATTAGTTCTGTTTATGTTCAATGTCACTTTATTACTTATTGACCAATCATAAACTTCCTTGAGAGTTTCATTTGTTTTCTCGGCAAGGTCCTAATATGCTTCCTTGCGGAACCTCCATATTAATGTATTTTGCTTCTGATAAGTGTTTTACTAAGTGTGTAGATCTATTTGAAGTATGTGTTATCTCTACTCTTTGTACCCTATCAGTTAGGTATGATCGAAATCAGTCATTAGCTACCCCTCTTATAACTAATGCTTCTAATATATTTAATAGAATCTTGTGGTCGACTGTATCAAACGCCTTTATCAAGAGCATCAAGTACAACTTTTGTGAATTCTATTATGGCTGATTCCGTATTTTTACCACTTCGGAAAAAAACTGTGATTCACTTAAAAGATTGTATTTATTCAGGTAATTCATTAATCTGTCTTTCATAGTTACTTCTATTATTTTTGAGAATGCTGACAGCAGGGAAATGGGCCGGTATTTCTATGTCTTCTGTATCACCTTTCTTAAGCAAAGGTACAACTGTTGCCTGTTTTCACTACTCTGGAAATGTCCCTGATGTGAAGGATTCATTTATTATATTTGTTAAGGGTCCTTGTATAATCCATATGCATTGTTTCAGTACACACATTGGTAATTCATCTAAGCCTACTGACTTCTTATTTTTTAGTTTTTGAATTGTTTTACTGACTTCATTCTCTGTGGTTGGAAGTAACGTCATTGTATTTAGTGCAACATTATTTACAGGTGTTATATTTGTTTGGGGGAATTTTTTCTGTACCTTCTCTGCAATACTTGAAAAATGCTCATTTACGTAGTTTGCTAAGTGCTGTGGACCATTTATTACTTCATCCTCCTCCCTTAGCAGTATGTTATTTTGTGTTTGTTTGCCTCTTCCCGTTTCCTTTTTTATAACATCCCAGACTGCTCTGCTTTTATTCTCTGCATTATATATTATTTTGTCATTAAATGACTTTTTTGCAGCAATTGGCACCTTCCTATAGATCTTTTTGTATCTAGGATAGAAATTTAAGAATTCTGGATCATTGCGAATCTTTTTCAAGGAACTGAGGTGTTTTAAGTGTTTTGGAGGACTTCTTAATACCCGCTGTTATCCATCTGTTTTTGTGAGATGCTGATACAGACATGCATACTTTTGGAAATGCCTTTTCAAAGGTCAGTTTAAATAATGTGGAGAATTTAAAGAATTTCATATTCACATTGGTTTCCTTATACACTTCATCCCAGCTTTTTATTCCTAGTTCCTTTGAAAAATCTTTTATTTTGATTTCTGATAGATGTCGTTCGTAGGCTTGTAGTTTAGGGAGTGATTCGATGTCTGACATTACTGTTGGTATTTGACAGAGATGGTCTGATAGTCCGAGATCTTTTACAGCTACATCACATTTTTCCCTGTCCATCTACATATACGTGATTACTCTGCTATTCCTAAGGATGTGCCTGGCCGAGGGTTCAATGAACCACCTTCAAGCTGTCTCTCTACCGTTCCACTCTCGAATGGCACGCGGGAAAAACGAGCACTTAAATTTTTCTGTGCGAACCCTGATTTCTCTTATTTTATCGTGATGATCATTTCTCCCTATGTAGGTGGGTGCCAACAGAATGTTTTCATAAAAGGAGGAGAAAACTGGTGATTGAAATTTCAGGAGAAGATCCTCTCGCAACGAAAAACGCCTTTGTTTTAATGATTGCCACTCCAATTCACGTATCATGTCTGTGACACTATCTCCCGTATTGGTGATAATACAAAACGAGCTGCCCTTCTTTGTACTTTTTCGATGTCATCCGTCAGTCCCACCTGACGCGGATCCAACACCACACAGCAGTACTCCAGAATAGGGCGGACAAGCTTGGTGTAAGCAGTCTCTTTAGTAGACCTGTTGCACCTTCTAAGTGTTCTGCCAATGAATCGCAGTCTTTGGTTTGCTCTACCCACAATATTATCTATGTGATCGTTCCAATTTAGGTTATTTCTAATTGTAATCCCTAAGGATTTAGTTGAATTTACAGCCTTCAGATTTGTGTGACTTGTCGCATAATCGAAATTTAGCTGATTTCTTTTAGTACTCATCTGAATAACTTCACATTTTTCCTTATTGAGGGTCAATTGCCACTTTTCGCACCATACAGATATCTTATTTAAATCGTTTTACAAGTCGTTTTGATCATCTGATGAATTTACAAGACGGTAAATGACAGCATCATCTGCAAACAATCTAAGAGGGCTACTCATATTGTCTCCTATGTCGTTAATATAGATCAGGAACAATAGAGGGCCTATAACACCTCCCTGGGTAACGCCGGATATTACTTCTGTTTTACTTGATGATTTTCCGTCATATTTGTAGCCACATGGACAATTACTGATGAAGTCGTTGTGGTAACCCTTGTTGCACTATTGACCAATAGGGACATGTCAAAACTTTGAAGGATGTTTATGAAGGTGCTGCTGGATTCATGTATGATGTTAGTGTTGATGTTAATGTCCACACACAGAATCATGTTGACCTTTTACTTGAGACTTTATTTAGAACTTCTGTTAACTTATTGAAGAAAGTGTCCACACTACCACTGGGAGATCTATATACACACAAAATGATTAATTTCTTGGTGATATCAAGCCCCGTTAATCCAATAGCTGATATTTCAGAGTGTTTGTCTTTACTTATGGTACTTAGGTCATGTCTTGATTTGAACTATGTTCCTTTTCTGACATAAATGCATGATCCTCCACCCCTTGAAGTAATTCTGCAGTAGGAGTTTGCCTTTTCGTACAATGATAATACTACAAGTTGGATTTCTGTGTCTCTACACCAGTGCTCAGTAATAAAAACTACTGTGGAGTTCAAAGATTGGAGCTCATCTTCTAATAGTTTTATTTTTTATTGATTGCATGTTTTTATAGAGGATTGTTAAGTCTGTCAAATGCCCCATGTTACTCTTTCGAAGGGTTTGTTTTTCTTTGCGACATATGGTATATGTGATATTTGAGGTGTTAAGATCTGTCTTATAAGTGATTGTTTCACTATTTTTTAAAGTGCTGGAGACACTCTTTAGGCAGGGGAACCTGTTGTCTGGATTTATCCTAAAAAAGACCTACTTTTCCTACCTATGACAACAGGTATTTGACCATGTGTGGCCCGAGATCCACCCCCTATACTTTCATGAAACAGCTGTACCAATCTTTCGTTCCCAGTCCTGTTTAGGTGTAGGCCATGCCTAGTGAAACCCCATCTGTTGATAGTCCCGACGGGCACCAGAGAAACATGAGCAAAGTAGGCTGTCCTCAGAGCCATCCCTAACCCCATATTGATTCGCCTCACAGCTCCATCAAGGTGTGGCCGATCATGAAGCCGGAACAGCTCAACAAAGTGTACGTTGGAGCCATGAGTCAGGGAAGCTATCTTGTCCAGGTCACCACCTATGTTGTATGCCACATCCCTGTCCAAATTGTTTCCCGCCCCACCCACTATCACTACATTGTCCTCTTTTGTAAAGTCCTTACATAAAGACCGTAGATCCTCTATCACATGAGTTAGCCCTGTATTTGGTTTGAAGATACTGGTGGCCTGGTACGCTGCCCCTAAACTTCCCTGTAACTGAGGACTTACACCTCGCCCATGGTTATTACCTGGCATCAGCACTTTCCTCTTCCTAACAATTTGTACATTCCTAGGCTTCTTGGCCTTGGTTGAAGTGTCTGCATTTTTCCTGCTCCTCGTTCTACCTGAGGCTCTTCTCCACTTAACTCTGGCGGTGGTAGATACCTGTTTCTGGTGTTGATGATAAAACTGCCAAATCGCGTTCTCCTACCAGCTGCCAGTTCCCAGCCACCCTCCTCCTCCATATCTCCCTTGATCCTTATGAGTTCCTTCTTTGCTTCCTCCAACTGTGCGTGAAGGGTACAGATTTTCCTATACTGTTCCCCAATCAAAATGTTCCTCCTGCGTACTCTGCAGTTCCAGGAGAGAGCCTCTTCTGTTCTCCCAACACTCTCCCCACTGAACCCCCCCCCCCCCCCCCCCCATAGTGAAAATATTTCCTTCAAGATTGGCAACAAATCCCTCTACTCACTACCCTATAACAGCTACCACATTTCTCACTCAAGGTCAGTTTCGAAAGGATAAATAAGTTTAAAGAATGTTTTAAATTTGTCAAGGACGCGAGATTGGCTGTGTGTAAACAAAAAACGTCACAAAGGTCTTATGTGCGGTGGTTGTTTTTTTTTGTACTGATTTAGAGATACAGTGACAGAAGAATGAATTTGTA
Source organism: Schistocerca nitens (assembly GCF_023898315.1). Taxonomy (NCBI): domain Eukaryota; kingdom Metazoa; phylum Arthropoda; class Insecta; order Orthoptera; family Acrididae; genus Schistocerca; species Schistocerca nitens. Next base: position 617,587,410 of record NC_064618.1, read on the forward strand.
ATTAATTTGCTTGTAGAGAATTTACGTTATCAGGCGTGTTTGGTCAGGTTTTTAAACGTTTACAACTCGGAAAATTTAGTCCTAGTTCGCGTCAATCTAACTAGTAAACAATGTGAAATGTGTTACTTAAATACTTTTATTGCGATAATAGACAATGATGAAACTAGTAGCAGTCTTTTTCTAACATATTTTACACTATGAAGAAAACTTGAATAGAATTTTTTGTGTTTATGTGTTTATTGCGATGATAGAAAATGATGAAACTAGTAGCAGTCTTTTTCTAACATATTTTACACTATGAAGAAAACTTGAATAGAATTTTTTGTGTTTATGTCACGCAAAATTTCGGGTTTTGTAGCGATTATCGGGAGTTCTACTAAAGAACAAGTTTTTTCAAGAGCAAGCGCTGCTGGGACCCTAATTATTCAGTTGTGTGACAAGAACGGACATTACAGCAAGTATACAAAACAATGAAAATTTAAGTGTAACACTATTTCCTCTTAAATAAGTTCTTTTAGCGGACGAAGAAAATACCTGTGATCTCACTCGGTGGCCATCTTAACCCCAATAACATGAAATATTCAATTCAATGAACCACAATTTATGTATTAAAACAACTGCGTAACTTGTAATCTAAAAGTTCCACTGGGGGTCGGCCTAGTATTAATTTCAGAAAACAGGTAAAATGCAATGCACTCCACTGAACAGAAATAAGTATACTGTTAAAACAAATTTAATCTCGGTTCCAAGATATCTCGGAGCTTCAATTTGTAAATCAAAATACAATAATACAGTAACACAATTGCTTTGACAACTTACGTAGATTATTCAAAACAATTCTCACAAGACACAATCGCTCTTCCAGATTAATAACGGATTTACAACGTATTGTCAAACGTAACTCGAACGTTCTTTGTAGTACAGAGCAAGCACTTACAAGACACACACACACAAACAAAGTCAGTTTATGTAGGCCTCGAAGTATTTCAAATGTACTCACTCAGTAACTATCCTCCAAAACTATTGAACAACGATGCTGGGGCATACAACGTTTGAAATTACCACTGAAGTAGGCAACCTGTATCAAAATAAATTCTCTCTGGCAGAATAATTTCTGAGTTATACTTCTATTTAATAGGCTCCATCGAGCGGATCGAGTATATGCATGAAGTCACGAAGAAAGTGCAGAGACAAAATGTTATTACTTAGGCTAAGAGAGACAAACATATTATCAGACAACGCTCAGAGCTGTATTCCCCCTGCAACAATTTTGGACGTCGTTTAATTTGTCTCTGTACATAAATTAATCTCAACACATATGCATCATTTTGCCACAAGGTCTTTAGTCGAGTCAATCACTTTTTAAACATATAGCGTCGTAAGAGTGAAAATGTCAGACTACTGCCACTTCGTAATTAAAATTTTATTTTCAACATATTGATAACATTTATCGCCTAATTACAAGAGTGACAGTTATAGGACTGTCCACTAAAGACGTAATATAGACGTCACATCAATCTAGGCTTACTTGAAAACAGCGATAAACCCGAATCAGTCTGTTGTGAATAAAGATTACTCATTATAAGCAACTATTTGGTGCATCTACTCTAATAATTGTGTCGTTATCAGACATATATTATGCTGCTGGCCCTAAGGAAGAAAAATTGTTGACGATCAGTCGCGCGTGATCATACAAATAATTCGACATCAACCACTGCTGTTTATCAGCAGCTAGTATTTATTAGAAAGGTGGAAAATGACCAAACAATTGCTCTAACTATATCTATTTAACGGAAGTCTTTTTTTTTCTTTTTCCTTTTTAAGCACGGACAGACGCGACACCAACAGTCAATAGGAATCCAAAGGATGCAAACAGGTAAGGATAACGCTAGGCTGGATGGTAGTAGGAGGTGATTTCTTTCCTTTAAAAAACAAAATCAGTGAAGCTAGGTGGACAGCGTTACACAGAATAGTACAGTTTTGAACTTAGCCACACTTCTCTTTAGAACAAGTAAAGATCTTGGCCACAACAACTGGCTTAGACCTGCAACAGACGCATGTTTATAATATTCTAATTAAGCACATTTATACCAAACTTAAGACACTGTCTGGAATAGTGGGAAATAGTACACAACAACAAACAACAGACAGCAATCGGCCGAATGAATTGTTGGCTCAGAACAGCAACTGCTCACATACAACAGCATCGATTGCTCAAACTAAAACCTATCTTGCTCAAAAAATGGCTCTGAGCACTATGGGACTTAACTGCAGTGGCCATCAGTCCCCTAGAACTTAGAACTACTTAAACCTAACTAACCTAAGGACATCACATACATCCATGCCCGAGGCAGGATTCGAACCTGCGACCGCAACGTACGCGAGGTTCCAGGCTGTAGCGCCTAGAACCCCTTGGCCACTACGGCCGGCCTTGCTCAAAACCCCAACTGACCAAATCTACAATTTACCCAGAACAGCAATTATTCTAATATCAGTTGGCCCAAGTCTCCAGCTTGCACAGAACAGAAAACGTCACGAGGTGACAGCATAAATACCAAAAGTTAAGAGGTAAAATGTGTACAAGTTGCCCAGGCACAAGAGCCTGCAAAATTATAGAGAAGAAGTAGCTATACCCGGCGAACGCATCGATTTTTATCGTACGTAAAAATATTGTACGATTAAATTCTTTTAGAGAAACAAAGGAGGACATAGGAACTTCTTTGTTCCACTAAAAGAATTTGATCGTACGATATATTTCCGTACGATAAAAATCGATACGTGTGCGCTAGGCCTAAATGTCGGTTTGGCGAATGACGCGTGCTAGCTATTTGAACTTCTCGGTCTAGTTACTTCTATTCAGAGAGGGATATTCGAGTCGTTGCTTTTGGTACATGTTCTTCGATTACCTATCTATCGAATAGTGAAAGACTATCCCCGGTAGACAACTGTCGGCGATAACTGCTCACATGATAATTGATCAGTTATCGACTGGGGTTGAAAATTATTTAATTATTAAAATTGCTATTAAAAAATAGGGGTTGGTGGTAGAAGGGTGAAAATTTAGAGCTGTGTGTATTTTTTAATGCCACATCCTAAAAAATAAAATAAAAAGTTCTGTCCAAAAAAAAAAGAAAAAAATCACTTAGGGAATAAGAATAAAATCACTTAGGGGTATGCAAAATAGATTACGACCGATTCTGAGACCTACCGAATATACATGTAAAATTTCATCAGAATCGATCGAGCTGTTTCGGCAACTAACACTGTGACACGAGAATTTTATATATAAGGGTTCGACTGAACAAACCCACAGACGGGTCCAAAATGCGTTGGGTGAGTCCTGTGCAAAATCAATACTTCGCTAGACACATTCAGTCTTACCGTTAGAAGAATCGGACAGTCCAACCGATCATCCTTCCATCCACGGCCTAGTGTAGTAATTACAGATCCACACCAGGCGCCAACCGTCCAAGACACTCGGGAGCGCGGCCACTGCGTACACAACAGTGCACAACAGTGCACAACAGTGTTCGGCCCCACTCATTGTCGACCACGGCGAGTAAACAACTTCCATTCGAGCTACTGAGTGTGCCTCTAAATGCACTGCACTGCAGCACTCGCTGCCCTATTGCGGGGACAGGAACCTCGATGCCGCGCGAGCCAAAGAGCGTGCGTGAGCTATCAATACAGGCAGGCGCTGACAAAAACAGAGCACGAGGACATCACACTACTGTACGGAATAATGGTGATGGCATCCTCCTGTGTAAAATATTTTGGAAATTGTTGTATAATATTTTTGATACAACCACAGTAGGAGATTTTACTCGTCGCCACCCTCAAGTATTTATACTGCGCTGAGGAGAACACTATGAGACGAGGAGGAGGAGAACACTGTAACACATAATGATTAGTGACAAGAACACACACATTTATTGACGAATACTCAACTTTGTACTAATAGGCTACAATTACAGTAGCTAAAGCTGGATAGTTAGCAATTCTTGTCCCACTAGAATGTTCACTGAAGACGGGCTGATGCGGACTCGTTAGAAGCAGATGATGTGGCGCGGAGTACACAAGTGGAAGGCTGTCTTCTCGGTATTCGAGCTGTCTCGGAACTGCTCGCTCCACTGTGGCGTCGGCGCATGTCACTTCTCTGGTGGCGCCACCGCTATGACTTCTTGGTGCGGCAATCGTTGGACTATACACCATCTGTGGAGGGGGTGTCTACCTATCAACGCCTTGTGGTATATTTTGTTCTTACGACACTGCACTCCTCCCCCCCCCTTCCCCCCTCCATTCCCCAAATCTCCTGGCCATGGTCGCATATGATTCCAGTGCGAACTGACGGCGTTGGGGAGGTCTGGGTGCAGGCACAGCACATGGTATGGGAAGCGGTACTGAAACTGCCGACAGGCTCCCGTCTACACCCCGGAATTTGCCTTGAGCCTGCACGGGAATTCCTGGCAAACCACAGGAGGGCGCAAACGTACATCGAGGGTTGGTGTCTAAACCACTGGAGGGCCCCCTCCCCCTCAGAGAGGTAGGCGGCGGGGCGCAGAGGCGATAGGGGCTGCTGTGATGATGGCATTGGGGATGAGGGCGCTCCCACCTCCACGGGAAGCTCCTCTGGCTGAGATGCCATCAGGTTCGCGGACGGCTGCGACCGTAGCTTCTGGCTGTGTGCTGAATCTGTAAAAAGAAATGCAGCTTCAGGATCATGGAGTCTCAGAGGACGTAGCTGGTTTGGTGTGCGGACATTTGCCACGCCGGACATTTATCACGCCGGACATTTGCCACGATTTGACCTGCTCCGAAGGTTTGGGTCCCTTGTCTCCCCCTCCTCCTCCTCACCCGCCGCCTGACCTCTGGAATTTTCGTGGACTGTGTCCAGTTACCGAACTTTTTGAAAAGATATTTGATCATTTCCTCTGTCACTGACAGTTCAGGCACCTCTGCAACATCAGTTATTTGATAGTGTAATTTGAGTTGCTTTGCAACACCAGGGGTATCTACTTCTACATTATGTTTGCAGCTGTTCTCATTTCGAATTCTGGAATATTTACTTCGTCTTCTTTGGTGAAGGAATTTCGGAAAACTGTATTTAGTAACTCCACTTTAGTGGCATTGTCACCAGTAACATTACCGTCGCTGTCGCGGAGTAAAGGTACTTGCTGAACATTTCCGCTGGTTTACTTAACATAGGACCAGAATCTCTTTGGATTTTCCGCCACATTTCTAGATAGAGTTTCGTTGTGGAAACTATTAAACGCATCTCGCATTAAAACCCGCACCAAATTTCGAGCCTCAGTAAAAATGCGCCAATCTTGGAGATTTTGCGTTGGTCTAAATTATACGTGCCTTTTTCGGTGCTCCTGCAGCAGCTTTCTGTCGTGTTTTGTGTACCACGGGGGATCAGTTCCGTCTCTTATTAATTTATTTGGTATGAATCTCTCGAGTGCTGTTGATATTATTTCTTTGAACTTAAGCCACATATGGTCTTCACTTACATAGTTTGGAAGGATTGGAGACTGTCTCTTAGAAAGGCGTCAACCGAATTTTTAGCTGCTTTTGTAAATCGATATATTTCGCATTTAGTTTTGGTGAATTTCTTTGTTACGGAATTGAGCCTCGTCACGACTGTGTATTCACTAATCCCTGTATACGTGGTGATGCTCAGGATTATTTGTGGCTAAGAGGTGAAGTGTGTTTTCGTAACCATTTACAATTTGAATGACCTCGTGAACTGATTGTTCAAAATAATTTTAAAAAATCATTTAGAACAATTTCGGAAGTTGTTTTTTTTTTATCTTCAAGAGGGTCTGAAAATGTATTTTTGTCAACATACGGAAGGTATGTCACTGCCAACTATAATTGTATGAGTAGCGTACCTATTTGTGATGAGACTCAAGTTTTCTTTGAACTCTTCGGTAACTGTTTCATCTGAAACCGGGGGTCGGTAAGAGGAGCCAGTGATTAATTTATTCCTGTTGTCGAATATAACCTCTGCCCATACTAAGTCACAGGAACTATCTGCTTCAATGTCGCTCGTGAGCTGGAACACATATTACATTATTTTTCCTTAAGTTGTGCTTCTTGTTTCTGTTGTAATGCAGACCATTACAATTACGGCTTTTCCCTCCAAAACCTAGGATTCTTTCTCTGTGACACTTGTAAATACCAGAGATAAACAATGTAGAAGAACAACGTACGTTACAAGCATGGCATTATGTATTACTTCATTTCCTTAATTCTAGCATTTTAAAATTGTAGTCGACTTTAGATGATATGTCAATAATGAACTAATGTTTCGCCGCAAGGGATATCGGATTTTAGAGAGTAAATTAATATGGAGTATGTCGTTCTTCTTTTCAAACATTCACTTACCCATTTCTTCTTTCCTTATTGTCTTTTGGGCATGCAGTTGTATAATTAAAATAGGCACAAATGCAGTGACAAAAAAAGAAATGATTAGCGTACATTCGCATTCTCTTTACATCGTTCCTTTCTTGTTGCTCCCATGGCGATGGACTGTTTCTATCGCAATCAGTAAGCGTGGAAGGAAGCTACCGTACAGACAGATGGATCTATATTTATACTTTACGGAACTAATTACATACTGACATAATCGTCGGTATTGCTTTCGTTTCCCAAAAGTTATAAATATTTCGATTTCGGGAAAGAAGCTCTGTATTTCGCCAAGATGTCGAAGAAGAAAGTCCGTTACGTACTGGTTGTATCGAGTAAGATGTGGAGACGGTGGTTTGACAGCGGACAGAAGAAGTGCGAGGAAGGGCGTCCCTTACCTGATGGATCGCTACTCAAGCTACCTGGCCAAGGGGCAAGTGTGAGCCGGCCGGTGTGGCCGAGCGGTTCTACGCGCTTCAGTGTGGAACCGCGCAACCGCTACGGTCGCAGGTTCGAATCCTGCCTCGGGCATGGATGTGTGTGATGTCCTTAGGTTAGTTAGGTTTAAGTAGTTCTAAGTTCTAGGGGACTGATGACCTCAGATGTTAAGTCCCATAGTGCTCAGAGCCATTCGAACCATCCAAGGGGCAAGTGTGGCAAATGTACGGCGTGGCAAATGTCCGACGTGGTAAATGTCCGGCATTCGCTGGTTCCGGTGTCTTTCGAGCAGCGATCCTGTAAGGGAAGAAACTAAGAACATGCTGTGTACAAGAACACTCAAAACGGTCCTCTGTAGACATCGCCGTCGGGGTGGGAATGTCCTGAAGAGTACTACATCCTGGTTCTGAGAATGAGAATCTTTGTACTGACCGGTACTCCTCGTTAGTGGATGCAGCAGATGAAACAGGGTTCAGTGCCGTTGACACTGCAGGAGTTCAGCCGCTGAAGGTCCACGTCGAGGCATCACAGGACGTGGACAGGAACAGCTGCGAGGCCTGCACACGTGTGAGTTGCACGAAATTTACTCCACCGCGCCTTGAATGTTCGCACGAAATGTTCAGCTTCATCATTTGACTGCAGGTGGAACGGTGCTGTGGTCACATGTTCAGTACCGTTGGGCATGCAAAATTGTGCAAATTCCTGTGAGGTGAACTGCGGTCCATTATCAGACACTAACACTTCCGACAAGCGTTCTATGCAAAAAAAATTGTAGTAAGTGTTCTGACAGTACAATCCGATGTCGCGGATTTCATCGTAACCACAAAGGGAAAACGACTGAAGGCATTCACTACAATAAGCCACCGTGTCTTCCAGAAAGATCTTGTAAAATAAATGAGAATGCGTTTCCTAGGACAGTGGGGGGAGTGGCTAGTTAGAAAAGGGTTGAGGTGGAGCCGCCTGTTGCTCCATGCAAGCGACGCAGCGTGAAGTCATGTCTTCAGTCTGGGCGTCCATCCCTGGCCAAGAACAACGGCGTCGAGCAAGCTGCTTTGTCTTCGCCATGCCCCAGAAACTTAAGAACATCCGGCTGATGGGTGCGTGAGATGATGAGCCAGGCCTGTGTGTATAAAAATAAATAAATAAATAAATAAATAAAACAACCCACACTGTGCTGACAAGGCTTGACAGTGAGCGAAGTATCGACGGACTTCCGGTCGAACAATGTCTTTCGCCCTCCTTGGCCACCCTGTGCCCATTTAATTTAGTACAATGCTTGAATCTGGATTCACAGCTGCCTGCTGTACTAAGCGAGGAAAGTCCATGGACAAATTGTGAACTGCGGAAGCGTACAGAGCATCTATGCGACAACACGATGCTTCGGAGGGGTCGAACTGATCAGTTCACCTTACCAATCAGGTCACCTTAACAATACGTCGGCGTTGGAATGTTGAGCCTTATGGTCGCACATGATTTCATAGTTGTAGTTCGACAGCAATAAGGTCCATCTTTGTAATTCCTGCCCCGTCTGTAGAGGAACAGGCTTGGCTGAGTGAAAGAGTAAAGTGAGTGGCTTGCGATCAGTGACCAAGTAGTACTTCCGTCCATAGAAGTAATGACGAAACTTGGTTACACCATAAATGATCGCCAATGCTTCTTTTTCAATCTGATTGTCATTAGCCTGAGTCTTAATCAGAAGTTTGGATGCAAATGCATTTGGACGATTCGTTGATCCGATACGCCTACGCCAATAGAAGAAGCATCAACCACTAACTTCACTGGTTTATCCGGTTCAAAAGGCATGATTTACTAAGTAGCGCCCATTTCAATTGATCAAAAGCCAACTGACATTCCTTGGTCCACGCAAACGGAACATCCTTACTCCGTGACATGTAAAGCCGAGCTGCAGTCTGACAGGCGTGAGGAATGGATTTTATGCAGTAACTCAGTTTGCCTAACACTGCTTGCAGTCTCTGATTTTTGGGAGCCGGCAAATATTTGATGGCTCGCGAACGAGTCTGGGTGGGGTGAATACTCTGCACATTTATGACATACTCCAGATATTCTATCTCCGTCTGGAAAAAAGAGCACTTGTCTTTGCGACACTTGAGGCCTGCCTACGACAGTACTTGACAAAGGCACTCAAGACTGGCTAACTGTTCTTCTGCGGAACGTCCAAACACGACAATGCCAGCCAGGTGATTCGAACAAAATGCCACCTTGGCACAGTCACTTGTTCAAAAAAGCGTGGAAAAATCACTGACAATACTGAAGGGCAGGCGTTGAAATTCAAATACACCGAGATGAGTATTAATAACCAAAAATTTCTTTGCGTAGTCATCCAAAGGCAGTTGGAGGTGAGCAGCCGTCTAGTCTATGTTGGAAATATACCCCGGCTAATCTGCCCATCAATTGCTCTGGACAGGGCAAATGGTACGTATCCAACACTGTCTGAGAGTTTACAGTCGACTCAAAATGTACATACAGTCGAAGATGTCCTCAAGGTTTGCGAAGGATGACTAATGGGGAAGACCACTGATTGCACGAATGGCTAGATGACCCATCAGCTTGCCATTGCCGTAATTGTTCAGTGACTTATCGCCTAATGGTAATGGGCACATGCTTAACTCGACAAAACTTTGGCTGTGCATCGTCTTTGAGTGCCACATGAACTAAAAATTTTTCGCGCAATCGAGGCCGTCGCTAAAAAGTTCACTAATTTTGTCATATAGTGATTGAAGCTTGTCTGTAGGCACATCTGTTGAAATTTACTACACTAACTTGTGACTGACAATCCGAAAATGTCAAAAGAATCTAAACCGAAAACGTGCATTTTCAACTTCTAGCGGCGTAATGAATAGTCCATTAAATTTCGGGCATGCAGCCGCGCAAATTAAATTTCCTCCACTGATATTTCGGCCGCGTATCGTCCGGCCATCTTCAGAGTGAGACACAAGACTGACGACATGATGCCAAGTGCGGCCTGATATGCTCCCCCGCGGCGGTACTGCGCATGCGGGTCACAGATGCTGGTCGGCGGCAGATAAATACGCTTTCACATGCGCCGCCTGTGGCGAAGGCGTACAGCCATTCGATTCGCTTATCGATGTATGATCGGCGGCAGTGACACCATGACGACTTCTCTGCAGTTTAATGACCCCCAAGAGCCGGATTCCATGCTTTGTCCAAATTAAAACCACTATCTCTATTTATTAAATTATTAGCTAATCTAATCTCTATAGTTTTCATGAAGACAGATTCCCAAAAGGAAGAAATGGATGTTAAAATCTTCACATCACTGTAATTCATGGAATGCCCTGTATCAATACAATGTTCGGCCTCAGCTGACCTGTCTGGCTGTAATAAGCGTGTGTATCTTCGGTGCTCCACACACCTCTCATGAACGGTGCGTGTTGTTTGACCTATGTACGACTTCTCACAATTTCCGCAAGGAATCTGATACACAACCGTTTTAAGAAGCTGTAAATCGTCCTTCACAGAGCCGAGTAAAGCTGCGATCTTCGTGGGGGGCTGGAAGATCACCTTAACACAGTGTTTCTCAAGAATACGGCCTATCTTCGAGCAAAGAGCACCCACATAGGGCTAAAACGCACTAGGTCTGATGGAATTACTATCTTCTTCCCCATCACATACTTGCATTCTAGGTTTTGTATTGAATGCTCTACGAATTTGATGCAGAGAAAATCCATTCGATTTAAAAATGCTCTTCAGGTACGTAAGCTCTTCTTGCAGATTGTCTTTATCGGATATACAGTGCGCCCTATGCGCCCTTAGTATATTGACAGCAACACGAACATTTCGCCGCGAAGCGTTAGCCGCACCGGGTACGCGTGCACGCTAGACACAGCTCGCAAGTTCCGTCAGGATTGCGAGGAACAATGTACCCAGTACTATTCTGGAAACGCTTTCTACAGCGTCTGCGGGGATGAGTCGCTCAGCAGTTAGGTCTTCGCTGGACCGCAGGTAGTGAGAGAGGGTTCATATAGCTACGAAAAGGGGTTCGCTACGCTTTTGACTACCTAGTTTCAACTACTTTTCAAGGTCATCCAACCGCTCACTTCCGCATCCGAAATACAAGCACATAGATATGTCTTAGGACTTTCGATAGCTTTGCAAATAAGACAGGTGTATATTCTCGTACAAAATATTTATTAACTTTTGCATACACATTTACACAAAGGAAACAACTCTTTCTTTATTTTTGTTAGGTGTAGTTTTAATAATGTCTAATTTAATTTTTAACTTATAACTTAAACCCAAATCTGAATCATTTATTTCTTCCTCCAACCAGTAACAAATACAAAGAAAGTATATTTTCGAATTCTAACACATATCTAATTTTCTTCCTGTAAAATAGTTGTTTTATGGCTTTAACTATTAGCTCTGTTCCTTCCTGCAGCTCTTCTAGGCGAGAGCATTCGGGGATTTTAATTTTTCCTCGCATCTCCTCCATGACGCTACTTTTAATGCATTCCACGTCTTCCTGTACATATGTCTGCAAGTCTTCTGTTCCACATTCTTGCGGGATTTCTGTATTGAATTTTAAGTTTACGACTTGTGCAAACGAGTGTCCATTACATGTAGTTATTACATCAGTTTTAAACTCGGCAAATGGCTGTTCTGTTGGTAGGTGGACAACTTCCAGCTCGCCACTTTTTTAGATAGAATATAACCATCCTTTTTAAGCCGATCCAAATGGGAACAGAGCTTAATAAACACATTTTTCGTGTGTCCCTTAATATATTAAACGTTCTCGATTCCATTGATTTTGGCCAGTACTCCAACACGTGACCAGTTTCCATGGCTGTTTACTCTAAATGCCAATATTTTCTATTCCCCCTTCGTAGACAGATTTTTCCATACACTGTGTTTAAATCCGTAGGTAAACTTGGCCTGCGCATCCGCAATAGCCTCTACCTTTTCCATTTGCAACATATATTCTTGCTTTATGGCAGCTGTCTTCTCTGTATACTCTAGTTTTATTTTCTTTAGCTCCATGTCTTCCATTTCTAGTTTCCTTTTTCGTGAACATAAAAGATTAACTGCACTTAAAGGAGTAATTTCTTTAATGGGGAATGGTTTAAGTCTGTGTGACACATTTACTCTTTTTCTTAAGACTTGCGGTATAACATTATTTATAGGAACCAGTCCCAATTCGGCGATATCTATATCGGACGGTATTGTGGAGAACAGTGTTCTAGACTGAGAAAAATAAATTTCTCCTGCTTTAACATAACACTTCTGCCTAATACTAATATTGTCTTTGTTGGAGTCTGTGTTAAGAAACTCTACGGACAGGTAGATAATTAAAACTGTATGCAGACAGAACATAACATATAAGCTTTTCTCGGTCCTGAGAGTCCGGCAGACTTACTTGTACATCAGTCAATTTTCGGGTGTTCTTATTACCCCAGTAGAAAAATTGCAGAACGTTGTTCAACACCACAAAGCAACTGTTCTGTAAATTATTTGTTAGCCGACACCACACAGACGCAATTGGCACAGAGTAAAGTGGAGCAAATTGTAAATACTGCTTGTTGGTGTCCAATACACTTAAACAGCTTTGCACTGGGTCGAACACACGATCCATTCTGTAGTTGTATATAGTAGCCTCCAGCCTGGTAATAGCATGCTCCTTAGCCAAAGAAGACGTAAAAGTTTCCCGTAGTCGCGTGTCTGGACACTTTATAGAGCCTATAATATGGTTACCGATAACTTTGTTTACTCTTGGACTTGTGATTTGACATAAATTTGTTATATACCTTTACTCTACAGTTGGAGCTAATCCACGTTAGACAGCTGTCTTATCGTTGTCCACAATCACATTGCTGATTCTCTGATGGTCTCCTTCCATGCATAAGTCGTGGTCGATATTAGGTAGTCGCACATCTCCATTTTATTAAAAATTCCGGCAAAGTCTTGCGTTATGTCTAAATGCAAAAGGTAATAATCGTCTACAAGTAGCTGCTGCAATATTCAAGGCAACTCTTCCATTAGAACATCCAACTTAGCGTCGGCTAATTCGACTTTATATGGCATAGCCACAGGACGTTTATATTTCTTTGAAATGGTTTCCAGTGCTTCCTTGCCGATATTATCCAATATCCCTCTTGCTGTCACACTGTCGCTTCCATGTAGGAGAAATGGTGGCTTTGCCTTGACACTATGTTTTGCAGTGACGAACTTGGAGAATTTACTACGTAGATAATAGTTAAATGAGCTACACATCTCCTTCTTTAACATTACAGATCGTCCCTTCTCTAACTGCTCCTGACAGTCCCCTTGATCACAGATTTTAACTACCATAATGCTATCGCGAAACGGTTCTGTAATAGGAGTAAGCACATTTTAATGCTCCTTGCTAAGGAGAGTGCCATTTCCGGTGTAATTTATGTTGCGAATGTCAGAAATAAGATTGTCCAGGTTCTCCAGTAGTAACCATGAGCCAAAGCGTTCGTCGATTGGTCTCGTCCTCCCTAATAGCTGAGGTGTGTTAAGGACTTTGGAGGAATCCATGTTTACATTTTCCACTACCACAGAAGACTGATTGGTTGCAGCTGCCATGCATCCTTTTGTATTCTAAATATCCATGATAGTAGCACTTCTGGTCACGTGATATTCCAGTCATGGATTCCTTCTAGCTGAAATGCGCTATTTTCTGTGCAAGGTGTCCATGGGAAGGAAGGTGACTTCTCCCCACCAATCCCTAGGAAGAGACAATGGTTGGGTAACTTAGGTTAGTGGAGGTAGTTCAGGTGCTCCTTCTTTCCCGCAATTTTCTTAGGTTAGTAGAGATAGTGCAAGTGGTCTTTCTGTTTACCTCCATTTTGCCCCACCATCTTGGATTACATAATGGGAGGTATGACAGCACACTCTGGTGGCAGTACTGTGTGCTAGGTCCAGACCTCATAGTGTACACACTGTTTGTCGCCATCTTGGCTAATGGGACTTGTGTCATCAGCTGACGTCATGGCAGCCATCTTCGATTACGTCACTGAATGGACAACAGTGCCCTCTGGTGGTGGTACTGTGTACTAGGTAAGTTGGAGCCCGGACCTCATGGTGAACACACTGGATGGTGGTAATGCCTCTAATTGTTTAAATAAATAGCGCATCCAAAATAAAGACTTATGTCCAGCACAGGTCGAGTCCTCTCCCAACCATTTCCTAGGACGAGGTGACTGTCGGGTGATGTAGGTTAGTGGAGGTAGCCCAAGTGCCCTTTCTTTCCCGCCATTTCCTTGGGTTAGTAGAGATAGTCCGATTAGCCTATCTTCCCTCCAGAATTCAGACTTATTGCCAATCCCTAGGAAGAGGTGGTGAACAGATGACTTATCTTCCCGCCAAAATTCAAACTTCCAGCCAAAATCAGCCATCTTGAATGACTTCATGGCCGCCATCTTGGATGACGTCACCAGCTGAAGTCATCACCGCCATCTTGGAAAATAGTACTTTGGGGTGGTACTGGCTTTCCCAATACTGCCGGTATAGTTGCACTATCGGTCGGAGGATGGCATCCATGTATCATTACAGCTGCTACATCGCCTTCCACGAGCACCAGCGGCGTACGTCGGCCCCACTCAATGTCATCCCAAAACAGCAGGGAACCTCCACCTTGCTCCACTCGAGGGACAGTGGGTCTAAGGCATTCAGCCTGACTGGATTGTTTCCAAACACATCTCCGATGATTGTCTGGCAGAAGGCATATGTGACACTCATTGGTGAAAAGAATGTGATGCTAATCCTGAGCGGTCCATTCAGCATATTGTTAGGCCCATCTGTACCGCGCTGCATGGTGCTGTGGTTGCAAAGGTGGACCTAGCCATGGACGTCGGGAGTGAAGTTGAGCATCATGCAGCCTATTGCGCACAGTTTGAGTCGTAACACGACATCCTGTAGCTGCACGAAAAGCATTATTCAACACGGTGGCGTTGCTCTCAGGGTTCCTCCGAGCCGTAACCCATAGGTAGCGGTCATCCACTACAATAGTAGCCCATGGGTGGCCTGAGCGAGGCATGTCATCGACAGTTCCTGTCTCTCTGTATCTCCTCCATGTCCAAACAACATCGATTTGGTTCACTCCGAGACGCCTGGACACTTCCCTTGTTGAGAGCGCTTCCTGGCACAAAGTAACAGTGCGTACGCGATCGAACCGCGGTATTGACCGTCTAGGCACGTTTGAACTACAGACAACACGAGTCGTGTACCACCTTCCTGGTGGAATGACTGTAACTGTTCGGCTGTCGGACGTCCTCCGTCTAATGGGCGCTGTTCATGCATGGTTGTTTACATCTTTGGGCGGGTTTAGTGACATCTCTGAACGGTCAAAGGAACTGTGTCTGTGGTACAACATCCAGAGTTGACATCTATCTTCAGGATTTCTGGGAACTGTGGTGATGCAAAACTTTTTTAATGTATCTATTTTAATACAACCGCAATAGAACATTTTATTCGTCACCACCCACAACTATTTACAGTGCGCTGAGGGAAACTCTCTGATAATGGTTAGGGACAAGAACACACACATTTATTGACGTATACTCAACATTGTACAAATCGGCTAAGGTCGTAGATCCTGAAATTTAACTGCTGTTGCAGATGGTAAAGCTGGATAGTAAACAGTTCGTGTTCCACTAGAATGTTCACTGAAGACGGGCTGGTGTGGACTTGTTAGAAGCAGATGATGCGGCGCGAAGTACACAAGTGGGAGTCGGTCTTCTCGGTAGTCGAGCTGACTTGGAACTGCTCGCTATGACCTCTTGGTGCGGCAATCATTGGGCTATTCCCCGTCTCTGGTACTGCCTGGTGCAGTCTGGTAGTGCGTGCTGTGCTTATGCACCACATAAATAAAACAATCAGCCCTTCGAATCTCCATCCGGGAGCTACGAAGGAGGTCGATATCGTATGAAAAACAAAGGGAGACCAATTGATTACAGTAACCACATGCAAGTGGATGTAGGTTACAATCGCTGTAAGAGAAGAAGAATCTTGCGTAGGATAGAATACCATGGAATGCTGCATCAAACCAGTCTTCGGACTGAAGACGACATCAAAAACTATGAGAAAAGTTACCGAATAATAGAGGACAAATCGTCATGGTCAGTTTCTTCATATGAAAACATACGTGGTTCTGATCATTTCACTATCTCTGACGTTTTGCACGTTAACAGTATACCGCGTTACCTTCCAGTATTATTTGGTGTCGGTTCGTACTGGTTTCTAAGCAGTTTCAACAAATGATTTCGTCACAGATATCGTTAGGTAAAATAGAATATATTCCTGATATTATAGCATAATTTAGTCCTGGCTACTCTTAGCGCGTTTGTCTGTCTGGGTTAATGCCGGGCTTGTATGAACGTTGTCACCTTAGTTTCACTGCCCAACGAGAAAGAGCTTATTAGAATTCTTTCACTTCACTAAAGGAACAATCGTGACATTCCCATCTAAGGACTCGGGATAACCACAGCAATCTAGATGTGTAAGGCAGGACGTATATTCAGTTATTTTTTCGACTTGTAAGTGACACACAGTTTTCGATCTGACATGCCTAGGTGTTCGCCCTGCAAACGGGGCAGTTATTATCTAGGTTTCTCCCGCATTTGTAGCCCCAACACTGTTACCAAGGAGAGCTTTCAAAAAATAACGCTGTGAGAGGTCTCAACGTTACCAGAAGTGTTCTCAAAGTGACTACTGTGTAATCTCAGACATTAGTATGATAAATTACTAGTCTGAGGACGCCGCAGTTGTGTGTTGCGAAGCGAAAGACTTCTTGTCATCAGGGCCTGCTACTTGAGTTAAATCTGTTGAATCATGTTTCGCGTCACGTCACGTCACATACTTACTGAAACACTGGTAGTCATGGGGTGCGTATCTGAGACGGCAATAAGAGTGCACGGTATTATCGAAAATGTAGAGAACCAGAAAAGTGATTATTTTCTACTGCTGGACTTTTCCAGGTCTGGTGTTGCTGAAGATACCAATCAGAACCCCATTCTGGTAGCTCCATCTGCAGAATTCGTAAATTTGTCTTTTAGGAGTGCCTTAAACAGCTAGGACAATTCGTAAGCATTGAAAAATTTTAAAGGCTAGAATAAATAGTATACGCTTCCAATGAATTTTTTTTGTTCCATGCTTTCAATGCAGTACGCAAATGATACAGTAGCAACTACGTTTATATCACCTTCTCTAGACATAGACGTCTCTTCTGATCATTTACAAATAAAATACCTTATCTAGCAAGAAATAATGTTTCAGTTAAGAAGAACACTTCTGATAAACAAAGTCTACATTGGGTGATTTATCTCTTTGATACGAGGAAATTCCTTTGGGTACCGTAGTGCACAGTGCGATTTCACTAATTTTCGAAAAAGTCGAGATGACAGTGGAATTAGCCCCAGTCCACCCTGAGTTGTCATCAAAACAAACTTAGTGCTGCAAATTTCGTAACGAGTGGCAGGCGTGGTCCATTGTGTCAATGAACTCTTGAGAATGTTGTGTTACTCGTTCATTGCACACATGGGTGGTTAATGAGACACACAGAAATAAATCTGTACCGAAACACTGTACTGTTTTGAGTTCTGAGTATTTACGATTTTCATTACAACGTTATAAAGTTCTTGAAACAATCGTAAACCTAACGCTTATTGCGAAGAAATTATTTTGTGAATTGTTCTGCATTCTACGTGATATAGAGGCTGCAATACTGACATTAAAATGGTGTCAGTCCATTGTGATTTTCTCCAGGGTGAACCGTTCCCAAAGGGAGACTCACGATAAATACAAGAAGAAACTTTTCGTTATACCTAGATCACATTGCAGACAATACTGAAACCTCCCCTTGGAAAAATTCATGAATTACTGTGCTGATAAACCCCTTACGTTACTTGATTTTCAAACAGCTGAGCAGAACTGAACGTACTCAGATATTTCTCTCTTTACTCATTCTGATCAACACTAAACTGACTCACAATATTTTTTGCGCAACTCAATCTGACTTTCAATAAGCCCTTCAAAAGAATGGCCTTGACTAACAATAACCTATACCTTTCATGAATGACTTATCCCACAAAAATCTTCGTTACTCGAACTACTGCAATACAGCGAACGCCAGTACTACCAGCTAAATAAAAGATTCTAACTACTGAAGGCACTAACTACTGATAGGCATAGTTAGCAAATGAAAGATTTTGATAGAAAACAAACAATGTATTTACCTTAATAATGTTCAAAAGTCATCATATATATATATATATATATATATATATATATATATATATATATATATATATATATATATATATCAGTTCATGATATACAGTATTACAAATTTACTCTTTCTGATGGACACAGGTCCAGATCATCCGCTCTCAAAATTCCGCCATCTCTCTCCCCACATTCACCACTGCTGGCGGCTCACCTCCAATTGCGCAACGCTACGCGCTGTTCACATCCAACTGCCCAACACTACAATAGCAAATATTCCAACAATGCAAACCAGCCACAGACTTCACACACCACAGTCAGTGATTTTCATAGAGAGCGCTACGTGGCGTTGCCAGCATAAAAACCTATGCAGCCTACTTACAATACGAATTCTGATTTCTCTCACTCTGAATTTGCAAGACTTCTCTTTGCCTGCGTTTTAGCAGTAACAAGAGAAGTCACATCTATGGCTACGTTGTTTTCGGCGACGTCATTGAAGAAACAGGACAACTTCATTTTAATGAAGAATTGTGGGAAAAGTCCGCCTTACTGCATAAGCTATCCCAAAATTTGCCTGGACTAGTTTACCTATACTTTGGAATACTTGAATCAATATGGGTGAGTCAGAAGTTCAGTCCTACTTCTCCAGAATTCGCATGCAGTACGTTACTACCAGTACATTATTTCGGTACCACGCGGTTCAGGCCGGTATTACACTATCAAATTTCTTTGTCAAAGATTTGATCAAAGATGTGATCCAATATTCCGTCCAATATATTTGACAAAGATCTTTGACGTAGCGCTACAAGGGGTATTACACTGTCATCAAATTTTTCGTCAAAGTTCAAGATGGCTGACAACAACTTGTTATTAACCGCAGCAGTTCTATGTACTCCAATTGCATTGTGTGCACATGCGGAAAAGAAGTGGGGGGAAAAAATGGAACCATACATACGAGGTTGACAGTCTTAAAAGTCCTGGGATTACAACTTGATAATAAATTCAGTTGGGAGGAGCACACCACAGAACTGCAGAAACGCCTTAACAAATCTGTATTTGCAATTCGAGTGTTAGCAGACAGAGGCAACATAAAAATGAAAAAGCTTGCATACTTTCATTCCATAATGTCATATGGGATAATATTTTGGGGTAAATCTTGAAGTCAAACAAAAGTTTTCAAGGTCCAAAAGCGTGTAATACGTATTATTTGTGGAGTAAATTCACGGACCTCCTGCAAAAACCTCTTCAAAGAACTGGGTATACTAACTACTGCCTCTCAGTATATTTACTTCTTAATAAAATTTGTCGTAAATAATATATCTCTTTTTCCAACAAACAACTCAGTTCATACATACAATACCAGGAACAAAAATGATCTGCACAAGGACTTAAAAGCATTTACTTTAGTTCAAAAAGGGGTCCACTACTCAGGAACACTCATCTTCAATAATTTGCCAGGAAACATAAAAATTTAGTTAGAAATAAAGATCAGTTTATCAGTTTAAAAGGAGCCTGAAAGACTTACTACTGGCCAACTCCTTCTACTCCATTGGCGAAATTTTTAGTAGAAACAAATGATGTATTGTATTTATTCATACTATTAGTATTTTTATTTCAGCTTAAAAAAAATCGACATGTTCCACATCCACGAGGATCTCCTCAGCACGGATCTATGGAACGAAAAACTAATCTAATCTGGGTGAAGCCGTGGGTTTTACGGCGACACGATAAAAGCATTCAACAAAACTTGTTACGTGAGCTTATAGTGGAAGACGTCAAGTCGTACATCAATTACTTAAGAATGGATGAGCATACATTTCTGTATGTGCTCAATGAAGTGTATCCTCATATCACAAAGCACAATTTTCACTTAAGAACTGCTACATCTTCAGAAGACAGGCTCACTATAACACTCCGATTCCTTGCTACAGGAGAGGGTTATGTTATGTTAGGTTAGGTCTCCAATCTTCTTAATCTATTTTTGTATTCAGGGTGCCTCACGTTGTAAAGCGCCTCATCAGCTTCAGACATCTCTATTAATTCTGTAGTTGTCGGCACACACCAATTGTATTTACCGGCAATAGTTATAAAAACACTACAGACGACAGAACGCTGCAGCGATGCTAGCGCTCCGCGTGGTAACATATCGCATTGCAGTGAACAGAAGACAAGCGATTTCTTTGATCAAATATACGGCCTCGGCCTAGATTTGATCAAATATTGGACGACATTTGTCAAAGATCCCTATTACACTATCAAATATCTTTGACAAAGATATTAGACAAAGATATTGGACAAAGAAATTTGATAGTGTAAGACAGGCCTCAGTCATGTGTCTCAGGCGCTGCCTTCTTTGAACTGTAGGACGTGCTGGCGCTCTGCACCCAGTCTACGGACAGCCGGTTGCTGCACGCTCGCTCCTAGTTGGTTTATCTGAGACAGCTGCTTGAAGTACGCACAGACGACCGCCTTATCTCCCGCCAGCATGTAAGGCGACGCGTCATTCCGCGAGCTTCTCAGAAGCACTCGACAAATACGCGACGTCTTATCAGGAGCCGTAACTCCGTAACTGCGTGGATTTAGACGGAATTTGTGAGTTCCACGTTTTAAGTGGCACTCTTATCTCTAGACACCTGTCGTAATGAAGATAAACCAGGGACATGAAAATTCCCTCTAATGATCTCCACTTTGATGGACTGCTAAACGATAATCGCAAAACGATGAGAAGCATCTGAAATCAAGGCTCGTAAAATCTGTCGATTTGTACTCTTAAGCGTAGCAACCAACTGCGCTTTCAATGTGTGGTTTCATGAACAGTACCTCGCATACTACCTACGACACACATATACGTGACTTCCCATACAGTGGAAAGATTGCTGTCAACGGGCCACCAAGGAAAATGCGTAATAAAACCCTTGCGTACCGCAATAAATACTCTGAGTGCAACATGAACATTATCTTATGGATTTCACTGTAGTAGACACAGAAGTCGTAAACATTCACTGTTACTCAAATATTTGAAAAATAAAAACGTTTCTCATCAACCCAGTAGAGGGGACGTGTTTCTTTCCTTGGGACAGTAGGTTCCTGAATGCACTAAAGCGTAATAGCTGTTACATGCTACGCTCATCTAAACAAGCATCAATGCATTTCATACACTACTGACCATTAAAATTGTTACACCAAGAAGAAATGCAGATGATAAAGGGTATTCATTGGACAAATATATTATACTAGAACTGACATGTGATTACATTTTCACGCAATTTGGGTGCATAGATCCTGATAAATCAGTACCCAGAACAACCACCTCTGGCCGTAATAACGGCCTTGATACGTCTGGGCATTGGGTCAAACAGAGCTTGGATGGCGTGTACAGGTACAGCTGTCCATGCAGCTTCAACACGATGGCACAGTTCATCAAGCGTAGTGACTGGCGTATTGTGACGAGCCAGTTGCTCGTCCACCATTGACCAGACGTTTTCAATTGGCGAGAGATCTGGAGAATGTGCTGCTGTGTCCAGAAAGCCCCGTACAGGACCTGCAACATGCGGTCGTGCATTATCCTGCTCAAATGTAGTGTTTCGCAGGGATCGAATGAACGGTAGAGTCACGGGTCGTAACACATCTGAAATGTAACGTCCACTGTTCAAAGTGCCGTCAATGCGAACAAGAGGTGACCGAGACGTGTAACCAATGGCACCCCATACCATCACGCCGGGTGATACGCCAGTATGGCGATGGCGAATACACGCTTCCAACGTGCGTTTACCGCGATGTCGTCAAACACGGATGCGACCATCACGATGATGTAAACAGAACCTGGATTCATCCGAAAAAATGACGTTTTGCTATTCGTGCACCAGGTTCGTGGTTGAGTACACCATCGCAGCCGCTCCTGTCTGTGATGCAGCGTCAAGGGTAACCGCAGCCATGGTCTCCGAGCTGATAGTCCATGCTGCTGCAAACGTCGTCGAACTGTTCGTTCAGATGGTTGTTGTCTTGCAAACGTCTCATCTGTTGACTCAGGGATCGAGAGGTGGCTGCACGATCCGTTACAGCCATGCGGATAAGATGCCTGTCATGTCGACTGATAGTGATACGAGGCCGTTGGGATCCAGAACGGCGTTCCGTATTACCCTCCTGAACCCACCGATTCCATATTCTGCTAACAGTCATTGGATCTCGACCAACGCGAGCAGCAATGTCGCGAAACGATAAACCGCAATCGCGATAGGCTACAATCCGACCTTTATCAAAGTCTGAAACGTGATGGTAAGCATTTCTCCTCCTTACACGAGGCATCACAACAACGTTTCACCAGGGAAGGCCGGTCAACTGCTGTTTGTGTATGAGAAATCGGTCGGAAACTTTCCTCATATCAGCACGTTGTAGGTGTCGCCACCGGCGCCAACCTTGTGTGAATGCTTTGAAAGGTTAATCATTTGCATATCACAGCACCTTCTTCCTGTCGGTTAAACTTCGCGTCTGTAGCACGTCATCTTCGTGGTGTAGCAATTTTAATGGCCAGCAGTGTATTTTTTATTAATTGTAATTAATCAGAGTCCGAAAAATATACATGAATCACAAAATATTCGCAAAAGCAAAAAATGGTTAGCGTAATGAAATTTCGGGTATACATTCGTCTAGGTAACATTTTTAAGTAATTCACATTGCAAGATCACAGTTTAATGTAAGAATGAGATAAGCCATTGCAAATTTGAAATGCTGTACATTAATAACCGGTGTAACCGCCAGAATGTTGAATGCAAGAATGCAAACGTGCATGCAAGGGGGGGGGGGAGGGGGTGAGTTTGGTTTGTGGGACGGAGTTCCATTCCTGTTGTACTTGGTCTGTCAATACAGGGCGGCTATTGCTCGTTGTGGGTGTCCCATATGAGCTCGACTGGAGACAGATCTGCTGACGAGCAGGCCAAGGTAACATGTGGAAACTCTGCAAAGCAGGTTGGGCTACAACAGCGGTATGTGGGCGAGCGTTATCCTACTGGAAAACACCCCCTGGAATGCTGTTCATGAATGGCAGCACAGCATGTGCTTACATATTTGCAGTCACGGGGCCTTCTTGTAACCAACGCATGGCTGTCACTGGCACCGAAGCAGAGCCTGCTTTCATCATACAACGCAACATACCTCAACCCTGCCCTCCAATGAGCTCTCGCTTGATACTATTGAAGTCGCAAATGACGGTGGATTGAGGTCATTGGAACGCACACTACAGGGCGTGTGGCTCGGAGGTGTAACCGACTCGTAACAATCCGTTGTGTCACTATGGTGCCAGCTGCAGCTCAAACTGCTGCTACATATGCACTACGATACGCCGAACACGATGGTCTTCCGTCTCGGTAGAGCCACATGGGCGTCCAGATGACCGTTACAGAGTATATTTCAAGGAAATCTGATTTTCATCATTATAGTGGCTCTACTAGCACCACTCTTAGGCTGCTGGTTCGAAATTTGAATGGACATCATCTTTCAAACGTACAAAAACTTCTACCAATTCTCGTTTACGTCGCCCAACTACTGCTTGGTGTTACGAATTATTTCCCGCAGAAGGCTAAAAACAGAAATGTCACCTTCGAAGGTAAAAAATACATTTTATTAATTCTCAAGACACTTCAAAACTGTTAGAAAATATATAATGAAAACCATTACCTAAATTTAGTTCTTAGTGGCCTATGTATGCCTCAGATAAATATCGAGGTGCCTCATTCAAGGCAATTCGCACTAC
The DNA here is from genome assembly GCF_023898315.1 of Schistocerca nitens. Classification (NCBI taxonomy): domain Eukaryota; kingdom Metazoa; phylum Arthropoda; class Insecta; order Orthoptera; family Acrididae; genus Schistocerca; species Schistocerca nitens. The sequence continues at coordinate 617,611,228 of NC_064618.1, forward strand.
AATCCGAATAGAATGCATCCGCAATATCCATAGAGAAATCGAGTCGGCCCATCAATGAAGTCGGCCCACCAACAGCAACCTTCATCCTAAAGTTAACGATATCTGCTTTTGGTTCAAATGGCTCTAAGCACTATGGGACTTAACATCTGAGGTCATCAGTCCCCTAGACTTAGAACTACTTAAACCTAACTAACCTAAGGACATCACACACATCCATGCCCGAAGCAGGATTCGAACCTGCGACCGTAGCAGCAGCGCGGTTCCAGACTGAAGCGCCTAGAACCGCTCGTCCACCGCGGCCGGCTGATATCTGCTTTTGTCACTGACAACAGATACATTTGCACAATTGCCATGATGGAATGTAACTTGGCACATACGTCATGAATTTGAACACTTGGTGGTGCTATACAAACAGCTGGTAGCTCCGTAGCTCAGTGGTAAAGTTTCAGCTTATAACGCTGCAGGCACTACACCGATAACGTTAATCTTGTGAAAGAATTCTTATTTGACCGTGATCGTGCATAATGGAAACGTATCGGACTACTTTTGTTTCTCTAAAGATTTCTATAGAAAGGAGCTAGTAACAGAAGAAACCGGAATCGAACCAAGATTCTATTAGCAATCAAGTAAACTGTAATTAATGTAAAATGAAATGGTCACCAGCCTGATTAGGCAAAGCTGTACCAAGTACTAGCATGTTTCATAAAGAAAGTTAACTATAGGAAATGATTATATTTGATATTGATATTCTGTTTATCCGATAGGATACAAAGCAATTTAGCAAGTAATGTACCAGTGATTTGACATGAACTACACGGGAGGAGCATTAATACGTCTAGCCAACAACTGCCTCTCAGTAACACTTACTGACAGTACGTTACAGCTGGAAGCTAATGATTATTGTATGTAAATAATTTTTTATGATGGAGCAGTACGAACTTCGACAAGGGGTTCTTCTGTCAGTTTAATTATTGGAAATTACTGTCAGTGAAATGGTTATCAAGTAATCATATCTTTTGTATTGATTATTATTTGTATTCTCAAGAAACATTCAGTTCCTTATACTAGTTAGCTCAAATCGATCATGATATCTGACTCCAGTCTAGTTTCAATAGTTGTAGCTATTTGCTTACTGTAGTACACACAAGTTATAAGAATGAAAGTTGAACTTCTTGACTACAACTGAAATTTAAATCTGGTTCAAATATTAGCATGGGGACACAGAAACTACTCTATCGGTGGCCTCGAATCTAGGCTGAACATTTTAATCACAACACAATATTAGAAACACTGTTAATTATATAAGACGTGAAATTGTAAACAGTGTTACTTCAGTAAGAAGAATCTTTCAACTGAATATTTCAAATCTTGTTTTAGTAATTATACTTTGATGAAACTTTAACTATCCTTTTATGAGAAATACGAGGAGAACTTAAAAACTAATGCTCACTTAATGATTATGAAACTTAATACTCCACCAAGTTTATTATCTGTAGTAAAAGTTTACTGAAATGACTTTTCAGCACAATAATATAGGATACTCGGAAGTGTCGTAGCATTTGGGATAGGAACATGTCTAGGTAAACGACTTAGGATAAAATGCGGGTGCTCAACACAAAAAGGTCACGAAACATAAACTTATTATTGAAAAAGAAACTACACAACTGGTCCATGCAATTATATAGCGCTCAAATGATAATTCGTGGTCGTGCGGTAGCGTTCTCGCTTCCCGCGCCCGGGTTCCCGGGTTCGATTCCCGACGGGGTCAGGGATTTTCTCTGCTTCGTGATAACTGGGTGTTGTGTGATGTCCTTAGGTTAGGTAGGTTTAAGTAGTTCTACGTTCTAGGGGACTGATGACCTCAGATGTTAAGTCCCATAGTGCTCAGAGCCATTTGAACCATTTTTGCCGTGGTTGTTCCAAAAAGGAAGCAAAAGTACCCATGTCTCTCGCTGTGTAACTAGTTCTGAAAATTCTCTTCTTAGCATCGTATTTTCATAGTACAGAGTTAACCAAAGTACGCCAGGAATAATAAGCCATATTACTTCCACACCCGGGGCTATATTATATAATTTTGTAGTTCTTCTTGCCTGGTTCAGTTCAGAAGATGCTCACCCTGTGCCTGCAAGCCACGAATAACTCTCGCCACAAAGAAGCCTCGCCGTTCGACCGCCAGTTCCATCTCTTCTATTCCCGCCAAGCCAGATTCATTGCAGAAGGACTTCCCTCCATGTTTTACATGATTACAAAGCTACAGGCTCTACGCATGAACCAGTATTACAAGCAACATTTCAACATCTCCATTTTTCACAGTATACTACTTTTGATATTATATCCAAAGATTAATTACAATTATATAAATGGTTATAAATAAAACATTTAAATAGATGTTACGTCAAAGAGCACGCTTATACAGAAGCCACATTAAGTAAAAACATACAAGAAAGCTAGATGAAATAATTGCAAATAATATCGATAGTCGTGTTACAAGCCATGCAAAGTTTTCAGGTTCGATTCCTGGGCAGGCTTAGGGTTTCTATCTGTTACTTATGAATTCAGTGGCAGTGACTGATTCGGGGCGAACGTTAAATTGCAGATCTCACAACAACTGCCTAGGTAGTCTTGTTGAAAGGCCAGTGGGAGGTGGCAACAAACCACGTCCGATAAGACCATGCTTAGTAGAGCAATGTGGTGTTCAAACCAACTTTCGAATTGATGACAGCTTTACCTCGTAAATAAACAACTAGCTTTTCAGTTTTACCGTGAGGTAGGGAACATATTATAACAGTACCAGCAGCACTTTGTGTCCCAACACATCAGTGGAGCATTGAGCGCGTGTGTGGTTCCGGAATGCTCGAATTTCTCTACTTCTGGTCTCGTCAGCCTTACGCAGCGTCTGGTGACTGCTGTACTTAATGTGATAGCAATACGTGCTTTAGCTCCTATTTGGGGATGGTTTCTGATGTAAAGGTTAACCTCATCTTTGTAACTTTACCCAATTGGTAATGTTTAATGTTCCTGTGAAGATTTTTTTTTGATAACTCTACAAACCCGTATCGAATCTCGAATCTCTTTTTCTCTATATTTTCAGGAGACCTATTTCTGGCAATCACAGAAGCTGAAAAATATTCGAGAATGTGTCGGTCGGCAGTGACCCATACCACGGACGTGCTACAGTTTCTCTATTTCTTCTGATGTGTCGTAGACTGGTTTATTCTTTCCCTAATCACAGCAGTTACCTGGCCGCCCTAGCACACATAACTTCAGTCAACTGTTGCCACTGTACTCGGATCAAGGGCGGTGTGTTCCTGGTAATGAGCGGAGTCCGGTGCCATGCCGTGCTTCGAAGGTACTAATTACACCTCCAGTAGATTTCAGTAACCGATCAGTTTTTTTTTAATTCTTCCAAGATTTATTCACAACTTTTCTTAAACATTACCTTCCTATATGCAGTACTGCCATTCGCTTACTATCTTTGGACGTAGCCGACAGTATATGGGATGTAAACGATAACTGTTTACAACGTACCACACTGGTATATGGGAGGTAGACACTAACGATTCGATACAAAAAACTTGTGTTTCATGAAAAAATCTACAGAATATGCGCTCTGTAGAAGATTTGTAATATCCTCTCGCCCTCTTATGCCATCAGCTAACGTTACCTGTAGTAAATTAAGTATTCTTGTGGCGGGGGTAATGAAAGGAAAAGATTCTGAACAAGCTATGCAAAAATTAATTACGTTTCCAGTTCGATACAAACTTAATCCTTACAAGCACAGTTGTCTCGTAGTCAGGCCATAGAGATACAATGTTTCAATTGTTAGTTTGACAGTGTTAAAACTTGCACATAGCATTGTGAGTTAAATTTACATAAACGTAAATTTTACTGTCTGTAAGTGTACAACTAACAAGCAGACAACATGACAATCGGATTTTTCTATTTATCTATGTTTATGGTTCGTGAAGCTCAGAACACAAATATCTCTCTCCCAAAGCAGTCTGATGCAACTTGAAATGGTTCCTTTCGTATAAATTGATAAATTTCCAGTTCCATAAAGTTCCACAAAGTCCCAAACAAAAAGATCCATTTTAAAGGGGTAAAAAAGGGGAACTACAGTTATTCTGATTTACAATTGAAACTGCTGTAAATGCTGATTATTTTTATTTTAAAGTTAACCGTATTCATCGGCTATATGAAACAAAACAAATTTAGTTCCAGGCCAAAAAGTCAGTGTTGGTTAACACTACATTTGGTGAAAAATGACCATTATAAAGTTAATTTTCATACGAAGGAAATTATTTTGTAAAAAGTTAATCGGATTTCGAATTAAGATGCAGGTTCAATTTTTTAATAATTAAAAAACTAACGATGGAGTACCTACGGCGCTGGATCGTTGCATCTCCAAGCAACTTATTTCCAACTTAATCTCAGCTGCTGGAAATTACTTGTATTATATAGCTGAAACAAGAGAAGTAAGGAGGTAGTCATTTTACAAGAATGAAAACAAATTTGAAACACAATGGTCCAATTATTACTGGTAAAACTACAGACTGAATACATTTACATCCGCATCATGTCACAGCCAGAAGAAGAAGAAGAAGAAGGAAAGAGTCTAATATTTCTTATTTCATAGATGGAGTAATTACAACTTTGGAGAACAAAAATTGTTATAATATCAAGATTTACAGACGTTAATTTTCTGAAGACTTTGACTGTTCATAAGTGCAACCGAAATAAATAATTTTTTACTGTTCTTTAAATGCAATTGCCATAATTCTGCAAACATTTTAACTAAATTAATATTGGTAATTGTTATGTAGCAGTTCATAAGCTAGAACATCATTTGATGTTATTATTATTATGGTGTCTATTCAAAGCTGTTCAGTCAGTGACAAGAGTTCACGTATGCAGTTTTATCAAAAGATATGTTACACAGCCCCCTTGAAAGATGAAAGCGGTGTTCATTAGAGTAACCTCGTTTCCACCATTCGACTGCATATCATTCACTTCCAGTGTTACGAAAACCTCTAGAAAGGCACACTAAATACTGGTCACTTGTTTACTTTAATTAATTATGTAGTAATATTGGTAAGAGAATTATTTGATTGAACCTTGATTGTCACTTAAATATGACTTTGGAAAACAAGCATTGTTATCACAGTCTTTCCATGATATGGGATTCACTGTATTAAGTTCCAGATCTTATCAAGTATACTCTAGATTATGGAGTGTGATTAAAGTCTGTATTCCTTAATCGACGCTCAAGATCATATTTAACATGTCTGCCCTCTATTCAGGGGAATTCCGTGGGGAACCTGAGCTAAAAGCCAACACAGGGCGTACAGATTTCAATATCATTCATTATTATAGATGTTATGTACCAGGAGGTGCACGCCACATAAAGTTTGGAATTTATTTTGCATACAGTTAATAACGAATTGAAGGTCCTTGAAAATCAGTATGGCTTTTAGATAAAGTTCACATGCTTAACAAAATTAGTAATAGTACAGAAATTTTGGCAAATGTAATATCCATTAAATTTTTGAACTCTTTATTGATGAGAAGAGAACCTAAGTTATGTTTAACGTGTTTTGACTGAAAACAAATAACTCGATTCTTTCGAGTTCATTAGAAAATAAAAGTTATTACAAAACGGTATGTGTACACATAATGTAAAATGAAAAAAATTCCCTCATAGAAATTCAGTGTTTACAAGAATCGTGCACTTTTGCTAACGTGTGGAAAAGAAAAACCCATGTTAATATGTATGTTAGGACAATTGATTTGAGAAGTTCCGATATTTTTTATGTTAGCTCTTGAGGTATCATCTGTGTTGAGTTGAAATGAACTGAACCCAGGTAGGAAGGAAATGTTGGTTGTTGATGACAGAACCCATTGTAGTAGGGTAGGGATCCTGACAGCCAGGCTGATGAACTGGTAGGTGGTAATGGGCATCAGGATAGGTCGGTTTCATTTCAAGGAGACATCAGGCAACGCTTAAGATACGAATTACATGAAATAGTTGTGCATTTTTCTTAGTAACACATAACACATGACTTTTATTTGGTTGTTCTGAAATAAAAATCTCATAAACACATGCACAAAATTTACTTAAGAATGTAAACAACTTGTTAATTATTTGAATGTATTAAATAGATTTGTGGTGTTATTGATATTCTGATTTTGTTTTCTTTTAGGCTTTCAGGACTGTTCACAGTCCATCAGCCCATATATTTTCGATATTGATTTGATTATTGTCTATTATTCATGACCTGTAGTGTATTCCACAGGCAAATTTTATAAATGTCAATGTTCACTACATACAATGGATGAGTGTCTTTGTAGTGCTAAGTTTAAATTGGCACTGCACAGTTAAAGTCAGTCATGAGTTATGCACCGAGCATTCCACTTCAACAGTCAGGTCATGCACAGACATTAAAGCCACTAACAATGAAGCCAGATACAGTGGCTGTTTACTGTTCGCTCGCAATGGCCCTACATGCACTTACATAAAAGAGTTCATGTAATGTGTCTGGAACTGAGGTTTCTGACTGGATCATGGATGTGACAAATTTTACTGCAGAATTGAATGGGGTGAGTGAGAAATCACAGTTTATTTACTTATACATTAGATTTTCTATCTATGTCAACATTTGCCAGTATCATTCAGAGGAGCACCTTTAACCGTTCACTTTGAAAAACTAAAACAGAAGCATTTCTGTATGAAGTTCATAGTACCACAGACTTAAATTTCTCATGTCGTCTGCAGTTAGTCATTCCTCAATATACAAAGTGTAACCAAAAACATTTATATAGCGTTTACACAGTTAATAGAAAAAAAAACTCCAAATCACAGTGATCACATAAATTTATAACAGTGTGACATTTTGGCCTGAACTGCACAGATATGTGCACCATCACGAATTTATTATACTTACTAAAGGTCTAGAACGTAACTTGTTATTCTCAAAGATACAAGTCTCCATGTGACCTAGACCTACATGAAAATACAAGCAGTGAACTTCATACTGTACATAAAGAAAAGCAATTGTAAGTTCAAGGGTGACTGAAACAGATATTTACTAACCAAAAGCATAAAGAATCTTGAGGTGTGTACTTATTAAACATTACCACTGTACATTCCTTTTGCATCATTTATGTCCATCATGGCAGTAGAAATATCCCTTTTACCTTGTGCCACTGGATACTCATGGAACACACCTAGTATAACATGTACACCCTAAACAGTCAATCTTGTCTTTACTATATTGATGTCTGAGTGAGAGTCAACCACTATGTCATTGGAAATAAGTTTCACTCCAAAAACTACACTCCTGGAAATGGAAAAAAGAACACATTGACACCGGTGTGTCAGACCCACCATACTTGCTCCGGACACTGCGAGAGGGCTGTACAAGCAATGATCACACGCACGGCACAGCGGACACACCAGGAACCGCGGTGTTGGCCGTCGAATGGCGCTAGCTGCGCAGCATTTGTGCACCGCCGCCGTCAGTGTCAGCCAGTTTGCCGTGGCATACGGAGCTCCATCGCAGTCTTTCACACTGGTAGCATGCCGCGACAGCGTGGACGTGAACCGTATGTGCAGTTGACGGACTTTGAGCGAGGGCGTATAGTGGGCATGCGGGAGGCCGGGTGGACGTACCGCCGAATTGCTCAACACGTGGGGCGTGAGGTCTCCACAGTACATCGATGTTGTCGCCAGTGGTCGGCGGAAGGTGCACGTGCCCGTCGACCTGGGACCGGACCGCAGCGACGCACGGATGCACGCCAAGACCGTAGGATCCTCCGCAGTGCCGAAGGGGACCGCACCGCCACTTCCCAGCAAATTAGGGACACTGTTGCTCCTGGGGTATCGGCGAGGACCATTCGCAACCGTCTCCATGAAGCTGGGCTACGGTCCCGCACACCGTTAGGCCGTCTTCCGCTCACGCCCCAACATCGTGCAGCCCGCCTCCAGTGGCGTCGCGACAGGCGTGAATGGAGGGACGAATGGAGACGTGTCGTCTTCAGCGATGAGAGTCGCTTCTGCCTTGGTGCCAATGATGGTCGTATGCGTGTTTGGCGCCGTGCAGGTGAGCGCCACAATCAGGACTGCATACGACCGAGGCACACAGGGCCAACACCCGGCATCATGGTGTGGGGAGCGATCTCCTACACTGGCCGTACACCACTGGTGATCGTCGAGGGGACACTGAATAGTGCACGGTACATCCAAACCGTCATCGAACCCATCGTTCTACCATTCCTAGACCGGCAAGGGAACTTGCTGTTCCAACAGGACAATGCACGTCCGCATGTATCCCGTGCCACCCAACGTGCTCTAGAAGGTGTAAGTCAACTACCCTGGCCAGCAAGATCTCCGGATCTGTCCCCCATTGAGCATGTTTGGGACTGGATGAAACGTCGTCTCACGCGGTCTGCACGTCCAGCACGAACGCTGGTCCAACTGAGGCGCCCGGTGGAAATGGCATGGCAAGCCGTTCCACAGGACTACATCCAGCATCTCTACGATCGTCTCCATGGGAGAATAGCAGCCTGCATTGCTGCGAAAGGTGGATATACACTGTACTAGTGCCGACATTGTGCATGCTCTGTTGCCTGTGTCTATGTGCCTGTGGTTCTGTCAGTGTGATCATGTGATGTATCTGACCCCAGGAATGTGTCAATAAAGTTTCCCCTTCCTGGGACAATGAATTCACGGTGTTCTTATTTCAATTTCCAGGAGTGTATATGAAAATTTACATAGTAAAATATGCTATTCTTATTTGTACTTTACTAATTGAACACATGAATATGTTGTTGATATGCACACTTCACCATGTCATCATAATATTATTAATATATGTAGCCCAATGAACTATTGATAATTACCAACATAGACATATGTACAGGGTGGTCCATTGATAGTGACCGGGCCAAATATCTCACGAAATAAGCGTCAAACGAAAAAAACTGCAAAGAACGAAACTTGTCTAGCTTGAAGGGGGAAACCAGATGGCGCAATGGTTGGCCCGCTAGATGGCGCTGCCATAGATCAAACGGATACCAACTGCGTTTTTTTGAATAGGAGCCCCCATTTTTTGTTACATATTCGTGTAGTACGTAAAGAAATATGAATGTTTTAGTTGGACCACTTTTTTCGCTTTGTGATAGATGGCGCTGTAATAGTCACAAACATATGGCTCACAATTTTAGACGAACAGTTGGTAACAGGTAAGTTTCTTAAATTAAAATACAGAACGTAGGTACGTTTGAACATTTTATTTCTGTTGTTCCAATGTGATACATGTACCTTTGTGAACTTATTATTTCTGAGAACGCAGGCTGTTACAGAGTGATCACCTGTAAATACCACATTAATGCAATAAATGCTCAAAATGATGTCCGTCAACCTCAATGCATTTGGCAATACGTGTAACGACATTCCTCTCAACAGCGAGTAGTTCGCCTTCCGTAATGTTCGCACATGCATTGACAATGCGCTGACGCATGTTGTCAGGCGTTGTCGGTGGATCACGATAGCAAGTATCCTTCAACTTTCCCCACAGAAAGAAATCCCGGGACGTCAGATCCGGTGAACGTGAGGGCCATGGTATGGTGCTTCGACGCCCAATCCACCTGTCATGAAATATGCTATTCAGTACCGCTTCAACAACACGCGAGCTATGTGCCGGACATCCATCATGTCGGAAGTACATCGCCGATTTTGTCATGCAGTGAAGCATCTTGCATTAACATCGGTAGAACATTAGGTAGGAAATCAGCATACATTACACCATTTAGATTGCCATCGATAAAATGGGGCCCAATTATCCTTCCTCCCATAATGCCGCACCATACATTAACCCGCCAAGGTCGCTGATGTTCCACTTGTCGCAGCCATCGTGGATTTTCCGTTGCCCAATAGTGCATATTATGCCGGTTTACGTTACCGCTGTTGGTGAATGACGCTTCGTCGCTAAACAGAACGCGTACAAAAAATCTGTCATCGTCGCGTAATTTCTCTTGTGCCCAGTGGCAGAACTGTACACGACGTTCAAAGTCGTCGTCATGCATTTCCTGGTGCATAGAAATATGGTACGGGTGCAATCGATGTTGATGTAGCATTCTCAACACCGACGTTTTTGAGAATCCTGATTCTCGCGCAGTTTGTCTGCTACTGATGTGCGGATTAGCCGCGACAGTAGCATAAACACCTACTTGGGCATCATCATTTGTTGCAGGTCGTGGTTGATGTTTCACAAGTGGCTGAACACTTCCTGTTTCCTTAAATAACGCAACTACCCGGCGAACGGTCCGGACACTTGGATATGTCGTTCTGGATACCGAGCAGCATACATAGAACACGCCCATTGGGCATTTTGATCGCAATAGCCATACATCAACACGATACCGACCTTTTCCGCAATTGGTAAACAGTCCATTTTAACACTGGTAATGTATCACGAAGCAAATACCGTCCGCACTGGCGGAATGTTACGTGATACCACGAACTTATACGTCTGTGACTATTACAGCTCCATCTGTCAAGAAGCGAAAAAAGTGGTCCAACTAAAACATTCATATTTCTTTACGAACTACACGAACATGCAATAAAAATGGGGGTTCCTATTTTTTAAAAGCGCCGTTGATATCCGTTTGACCTATGGCAACGCCATGTAACGAGCCAATCATAGCGCCTTCTGGTTTCCCCCTTCAAGCTAGACGAGTTTCGTTCTTGTAGTTTTTTCGTTTGATGCTTATTTCGTGAGATATTTGGCCCGGTCACTATCAATGGACCACCCTATATATATATATATATATATATATATATATATATATATATATATATATATATATATATATATCAAATGGTTAGCTTCACTGCCTTTGGTGTCAAATAACCTGTGTTTGATTCACGCTACCTCCTCCGATTTTTCTGAGTTAGGGAGGGCTGTAAAGGGATTCTCAGTCACCTGATGCTATATGAGGAGTTCGCCGAGTAGAGGGTTCATCTACTGGCAATAACTGCTGGAGGGATTGGTGACATGCTGATCACATGTCCCATGGTCATAAGTCGTTTCCCATTGTACCTTGTAGGCAGCAGTTGTCCATTCAGAACATCTAGGCCCAGTCTGTGAGTAGCGTTTATATTTTATGCACATTACTAGCCTTTTTCCCACAGCTTCACCCAGATATGGATTGAACACTTTTGTTGAACACACCAACTCCTCCTCCCTCTCTCTGTGTCCACCTCTTCCTCCTTCTGACTGTCCACATCATCCTCCCGTCTCTATCTGTCGATTTCCTCCTCTGTATCTCTGTTTCTTCACATCCTCCCCCCCCCCCCCCTGTCCATTTCCTTGTACAATTCAATTCAATAAAGCAGGCTGATACTACTCCTACCACACACCTGTCATTCAGGCAGGCTACACTTCAGGAGCTTGATAATCATTTATTTGCCCCTGACACATGGGCTGCCATGCAAATGATGTGGATATAGCAGACTGCTATTACTCCAATACAACATGCTTGTCATGCAAGGAAGCCTGTTTTTCAGGATACAGAAAACCGGGTGACAAGTAGGCTGTGGTGGAAAGCAGGTTGATTTGGCAGGCCAATACTGTTCCGATACGTCACGGCTGGCATGCAGGGCAGCCTGTACGCTGGGGGATGGAGAAAACACGTTTTTCCCCGTATCTCTGCTTGTATTGGAATTATGAGGCTATGAACTGCGCAGTGCTGATACTCGCCAGGTCTGCTGTTTCTGTGACAAATTTGGTTGAAATCTATCCAGGGGTTTGGGGGGAATCACATACATACACACTGTTATTATCATTAAGATGCTAGGAACTAAAAGCAATGGAAACATATTTGTGGGTGCGGGTGAGGACCATAAATGTGAGCTTGGAGATTATACAATGTAAGAGGGTTGCCCAGAAAGTAATGCACCACATTTTTTTTCTTAGCCGAAAACAATTCTACGAGTGCGAAACGTTATGTATGTATTATTTGGAGTTTTCTGAGTGAGCGCGACAAGTTTCCGTCACTTCCGACAGATAGCGTAGCTGCACAACAGTTTCAAAATAGCGTCTGTAGGTGATGTACGTTACAAGTAATGTGCCGCCATTGAGTTTCTCACTACAGAGAATGAATCTGTGAGGAATATCTGTCAATCAGAAAAGGAAGTGTGAATGCAATTATCCGCACTCTTGAATATTCAAAAGTGTGTGCAAGATGGGTCTTGCGATGTCTAACGGCGGGTGAGAAATCGCACAGAAAAACATTTGTCTTCATTTGTTGCAACGTTTTGAAGCTAAGGCGGATGCCTTCTTTTTCCGGATTGTGACAGGTGATGAAACCTGGGTTCACCATTTTGAGCTCTAAACAGAACGACAGCCGATGAAATGGCGCCATTCCCACTGTTCACAGAAGAAAAAATTAAAAGCAACTGATTTCGCAAGTAAGATCATGATCACCGTGTTGTGGGACTGCAAAGCTGTGATTCTCATTGATGTGATGCTAAGAGGCGGTACCATTAATTCAGAAGCACATGTCAACAAATTAACAAAACTGTCTCCGGCGACTGTAGCGCCACAGCAACTCAGGAGATGTTTTGCTGCAACACAATAAAGCTCGGCCCCACACAAGTCTGAGGACTGCTGAACACATCGCAAAACGGGGTTGGACAGCGTTACCTCATCCACACTACAGCCCTGACCTAGCCTCCTCGGATTTCCACTTGTTTAGGCCATTAAAGGACGGCATTCGTAGAAGACGTTTTGAGGACGATGAGGAGGTGATTCACACAGTGAAGCACTGGCTCCGCCACCGGGACAAGAATTGGTACCGACAGGGCGTACACGCCCTTGTTTCGCGCTGGAGGAAGGCCATAGAGCGGGATGGAGATTATGTGGAAAAATAGGGTGCGTAGATAAAACACTATTCTTTCGTGTGTGTAATTCCCATTATATTCAATAAAGATTGCTGAAGAAACCTATGCGGTGCATTACTTTCTGAACAACCTCGTAAGCAACATACATACTGAAGATCAACAATGAATTTGGAGGGTGTTAAGTGCCACTCTCATCGATTCCCTACTATTAACAGAGACGATCATTGTAAAACATATAATGAGCCTCACCTTGAACTCCTCCAGAATCTAAAACTGTGCATCCGCGTCGGTCTTTTTCTCGGTGCTGTTACTTGCTCTTCTTTCCCCCCTATCCGAAACAAAGGAGACTCTTAATGTATTTTTTGTACACTAATTATTCTTTGTTTTTCTTCTGTGTTCCTTTCCCCAATGAAATAAGTTCTTATATGTTTCAGTATAAAATGTGTTGGAATTATATTCATACGCGAATGCAGGCATTCTCAGTGAATCACACTAATGAATTCTCCTCGGGAAGTCAGCCGAGTAATGTCTTCTTTTCGACAGGTTTCTTGCATGTCATCTTTTGGCAAGACCTGAATAGATCTTATAGGTTTAGTATTTCATATAAGAATGTTGTAATAATTTCAAGATAGTTTTGAAGAACTTTTGCCAGTCTTTTTGAAGAGTGGAGCTATAGTATGTGGTGAAACGCCTGTTAGTGCCAAGTTCCAATACTGGCGCGTTGCTGTACCAGCGATTACCTTGAGTACCCGAAGACCAAGAAAAGTCGGTAGTCAAAGATAAATATCTGAACGTCCCAAACACTGTGGAGTGTGCCGCGCCTGCCGTTATCGAAAATCTGCATCCGACAACAAATTACAATATATTGCAATGAATACCATATTCGACAGCTAAACTTCTCCAATAGGTGGACAATCGTGATCAGCGAAAGCTGTTGTACCCTAGTGCGAAGACTGAAATCTGTCTTAAGATCTTCAGAAATATACAACAGGGGCACCTCAGGGGCAGTCCCCTTTCAGAGTTAGGCTACAGTACCGCTATTTTACATATTACGTCTAAAAATTCGTCGAATTATAATCATTTCCCTTTTAAAAAAAAGCACAGTTTACTTACTTACTTTCAATTCACATAAGACGGAGACATCTTAGGGTTCCATCTCATTCGCTAGGCATGTTATTAGCGAACTAAAACCGAAATGGAGGGTAGTTATAATAAAAAGGATGAGCCTGGGCTGTGGGAACTTCGGTAATAAATTACGCTAAGCCGAGGAATGACGATGCCGGTACAGCAGCGAAACGAGCTGGATCCGGGGGATAACAGAGCCGCAGCGGCGACACAGATCCCCCACGCCTTACGGCGCAATACATCCATGTAAATTACAGGCTTCGGGGTTGGGGGGCGGGGAGAAAGAGGGAGAAAAACCGGCAGCGAGTGGGAGGGAAGCCGGAGGCTCCCCAGATAAAGACAGCGACAGCCGAATGCCGAGGGGTGTGCCGGGGACAGACGTGGTCCATTCAGACTTCAGCTCTCTGGCCTGCAGTATGCTCCTACCACAAGGGCAGTAGTGACAGCTACCGGTTCAAGCACAGAGACTCAGACGGAATAAGACAGAAATCAGAAAGGACAGTTCCGCGAATGCCACAGACTTACATATTGTCTGATGATCGGAGGGAAGAGATATAAGAAGCTGCATGTGAAGGGCTCGTTTATCCTCAACAAGTCGTTTCTGCTATTACATAGGAGTGTAATTGCATTGAAGTCCATATTCCGAAAGCGGTCACACATTAGGATCACTAACTCTCGAAAAAGAAACTGGATGTTCTTTGATTACGATTCTAAAAAGCTGATAGGTCGCTAAAAATAGTCGCTGGATGTTAATGGCTCTCTTTTTTCTTCTCTTCTATTGACAGCCTTGGGAGAGCCAGTCCTGACAAAACTCTACCATCTGGTGAGCAAGATGTATGATACAGGCGAAATACCCTCAGACTTCAAGAAGAATATAATAATTCCAATCCCAAAGAAAGCAGGTGTTGACAGATGTGAAAATTACCGAACTATCAGTTTAATAAGTCACAGCTGCAAAATAATAACGCGAATTCTTTACAGACGAATGGAAAAACTGGTAGAAGCCGACCTCGGGGAAGATCAGTTTAGATTCCGTAGAAATATTGGAACAAAAGGCAAACCTACGTTCCTAACATTCGTAGACTTAGAGAAAGCTTTTGACAATGTTGACTGGAATACTCTGTTTCAAATTCTGAAGATGGCAGGGGTAAAATACAGGGAACGAAAGGCTATTTACAATTTGTACAGAAACCAAATCGTAGTTATAAGAGTCGAGGGGCATGAAAGGGAAGCAGTGGTTGGGAAGGGAGTGAGACAGGGTTGTAGCCTAGCCCCGATGTTATTCAATCTGTATACTGAGCAAGCAGTAAAGTAAACAAAAAAAGAAAAAAAAATTTGGAGTAGGAATTAAGATTCACGGAGAAGAAATAAAAAAATTGAGGTTTGCCGATGACATTGTAATTCTATCAGAGACAGCAAAGGCCCTGGAAGAGCAGCTGAACGGAATGGGCAGTATCTTGAAAGGAGGATATAAGATGAACATCAACAAAAACAAAACGAGGATAATTGAATGTAGTCGAATTAAATCGGGTGATGCTGCGGGAATTAGATTACGAAATTAGACGCTTAAAGTAGTAAATGAGTTTTTCCATTTGGGGAGCAAAATAACTGATGATGGTTGAAGTAGAGAGCATATAAAATGTAGACTGGCAATGGCAAGGAAAGCGTTTCTGAAGAAGAGAAATTTGTTGACATCGGGTATAGATTTCAGTGTCCGGAAGTCGTTTCTGAAAGTATTTGTATGGAGTGTGGCCATGTATGGAAGTGAAACATGGACGATAAATAGTTTGGACAAGAAGAGAACAGAATCTTTCGAAATGTGGTGCTACAGAAGAATGCTGAAGTTTAGATGGGTAGATCACATAACTAATGAGGAGGTATTGAATAGAATTGGGGAGAAGAGGAGTTTGTGTTGGAGGGCAGTGTGGAGGGAGACCCAGAGATGAATACAGTAAGCAGATTCAGAAGCATGTAGGTTGCACTAGGTACTGGGAGATGAAGCTTGCACAGGTTAGAGCAGCATGGAGAGCTGCATCAAACCAGTCTCAGGACTGAAGACCACAACAACAACAACGCTTTTTGGCTCAAATGGCTCTGAGCACTATGGGACTCAACTGCTGTGGTCATAAGTCCCCTAGAACTTAGAACTACTTAAACCTAACTAACCTAAGGACAGCACACAACACCCAGCCATCACGAGGCAGAGAAAATCCCTGACCCCGCCGGGAATCGAACCCGGGAACCCGGGCGTGGGAAGCGAGAACGCTACCGCACGACCACGAGATGCGGGCCAACGCTTTTTGGGCGTAGCCATCATCAGATGACCTGCGCAACGCAATGCGAGTACAATGCTGTGACGAAGAAGTCTTCCGACTTATAAGACAAGAAGTTACTATTGGGTTGTTGCATATATTCGTAGCGTACTCCCATAAATTTAATAAATACAACAGATACACATATAGAGGCTTTAGTAATCAATAATATATTCTCCTTCGCTTTTCGATTCCGCGAATGTAGAAATCGCGTGGTTCGAAGGCGAAGAAGTCGTCGAGCCATGTTCGGAGCGCATTCTCATCCGGGAAAGAAATTTCTTCAAGGTTGTTCGACAGAGAGCGGAAAAGATGACAGTCTGAGGGACAAGATCACGTTACTAAGGTGGGTGCGTAATCAGTGCCCAACCCAGCCGTGTAGAGTGCTTTTTGTCAGCTTAACAGATTGCACGCAGACGTTATCGTGGAGTAGCATAATTCCACGCAGTCTTCATGACCGTTGTTTTTGGATTGTGTGTGCAAGACTATAAATGTCACAAGTGATGCTGGCACCTCAGGGAAGTAATTCGCAGTACACCACACCGTCGCTCTCCCGTCAGATACATAACATTAATTGTGGATACACGCAGATCCTTGTAAAGTGTTTTGTTTGGGCTGAACCACTTCTTTCTTTTCCCTACGTTATCATAAAGACACCATTTCTCACCACCAGTAACTATACGGGACAGGAATGCTAGGTGTTGTTCCCGAGCCAATTGATGATGAGCTGATTTATTTAATTTTGGCTTAGAACATGCGGTACCAAACACCCGATTTTTGAATATTCCCCACTGAGTGCAAAAGTCGCTCGATGGTCGAATGATCGCAGTTCGTCACATATTGCGATAGTCGAGTACACTGAAGTGGATAATTGTGGATTAATGCGTTTAAACGATCTTCATCAAACCCTGAAGTGCTTCTTGAACATGTAGGGTCACTAATATGAAAAAGATATTCCTGAAAAAGAGAAAATCGTTTTCTTGCCATGTTCTGTACAATGACATTGTCCC
This sequence comes from Schistocerca nitens, assembly GCF_023898315.1. Classification (NCBI taxonomy): domain Eukaryota; kingdom Metazoa; phylum Arthropoda; class Insecta; order Orthoptera; family Acrididae; genus Schistocerca; species Schistocerca nitens. The sequence goes on from NC_064618.1 coordinate 617,628,573, forward strand.
CACACGGTGAAAATGTTTTCGGCTGCCTCCGCTGGTGTTTCACCCCTCTTTTGAACTCAAACAGAAAAAATGCGGAAATGTTCCAATTTTCCACTTCGCACTTCATTTCCTAGCGTCCATAGCTCCGCTTACTATCTCCAAATGACAAAATGATAACGTATAAACTCAAATAACAACAGTTAACTAGAAACAAAGAATAGCAGTCTATAAATAAACACATAGCAGCCGAAATACCAACACGCAGAAAGAAAACGCTACAAACGTATGCACCAGCCTAATACATTCACACAAGGAGAGAAATACTGACATGACATATAGACAGCTAGCTGTCTATATGTGGTATCAGTATTTCTCTCCTTGTGTGAATGTAGTAAATTCAAGTTTTATAAGTCGATAGACTTCTTTGTCACAACATTGTACTCGTACTGCTTTGTGCAGGCCATCTGATGATAGGCTGCGCCCGAAACGTGTTATGGAAATAGGGGTGAACCATTAACACCTAGCGATTACTTTTTATGATCTATGAGCTTTTGTAGAATCATAACAAAAATCATTAAAAATAGTCGCACACCTCACTTGCGACTTTCAGTCGTACTTACAGTATAGGAATTGGAAGTATTTTGTTACGCAGAGAGCATTTATGGCAAAGAAATTTGTATATTTATTTTTTGTGTTGTTACTTGTTGGGAAATAACGCAACTCGAGTGTCAGTTTGATATACGGAATATTTTTGTATAAAGAAATTTTCAGAGTAGTCGTGGTGTGCTCAACGTGAAAACTGTAACGCCATTCTGTATTAAATTCTTTATTTTGGATGGTTTACCGCCAACGAAAATTCGCGCGAAACTGGTTAGGGCTTTTGAAGAAATTTATCCTCCTCTTTCAACTGTTAAGATGTGAGTAGTTGTATTCAAAGTTGATCCGCGGTTATGGCGTTCAAAAGCTACAGTCACAGATCAAAACTTAGAGATCGGTGAAAGAAAGGTTAAGGAACAACTCACGCCATAACCATGTCAGAAGGCCGACGCATGTTTTACGACAGAAACTCTATATAAATAGTTTTGTACAAGAAAGGTGTCGCATTTCACGAATCTGGGACGAAATAAAATTTTTTAAAAACTCCAACTGATTTTGTGCTCCGATTTGTTACTGTGGATGAAACTTCGGTCCGCCACTTCACTCCATAAATGAGGTTCCATGTTCGAATTTTCATTGTGCTGAGATTATTTTAAGGGGCCAAGAGAATAAGTGCTAACTTTCAGATAAGTAAGAATTTGCCTGCTCACGTAATCTGTTGGATTTTCGGAAGCACGACATGCTGGTAACATGGAGAAATATAGTTACTGCTAGAATATGTTCTCCACTGTGGAAATTTCTTTGTCTTCTTGTATTTGGGTTCTTGAATTTGAATGCAATCAAACATATAACATGCAGCGCGGATTAGCGCTTTCTTTCACCAACCTCTTTTCATCAGCGACTGCATACTCCGTGGCCACCCTTGCCAAGCTGAATGTAAATGTGAGTGCCAGTATTCACTGGACCTTTTGTACTGCCTTCCCCAAATAGAGTGGGTAGCTGTGTTCTTACACAAGTCTGCCCAGAAAATGATGCAGGACCGGATCCCTGAGCAGTCATTGGGTCTCGCGGAGCCGACCATCACAACTGTGCCTTTCAGAGGCTAAATTCACTCCAATGCAACAGAATTGGAGAAAACTGAGATTAAAGTTAAATGCATGCTGAAAATACAACTTTAATAAAAACACAAATTTTTGTTCATCATAGTATGACTAAGGTAATTACATTTTTGTGATATACAAAACAGATAATCACTGCAATAAAGAACAAGGCAACATTTGGAATTCATCAGGAGTTAGTCACATTGTCAACAGAAATTGTTCACTTCTTATTTCTAATGCGGCTAATTATCACAATAAATGGCATCACTGTTCTCTGACATTTGACATTTTGTTCCTCACGAGTGCTCACTATTTTCTTGTAGTAGCCATGGCTTACAGGAGGAATATACTTTAGGAGAGACATGAGATCTGTCCTCTTTTGCCGGCCGCGGTGGTCTAGCGGTTCTGGCGCTGCAGTCCGGAACCGCGGGACTGCTACGGTCGCAGGTTCGAATCCTGCCTCGGGCATGGGTGTGTGTGCTGTCCTTAGGTTAGTTAGGTTTAAGTAGTTCTAAGTTCTAGGGGACTTATGACCTAAGATGTTGAGTCCCATAGTGCTCAGAGCCATTTGAACCATTTTTTTGTCCTCTTTTCCTTGCTAATGGGACGAATACTTGATTGTAGGGCATACTGCTTTATACACTCCTGGAAATTGAAATAAGAACACCGTGAATTCATTGTCCCAGGAAGGGGAAACTTTATTGACACATTCCTGGGGTCAGATACATCACATGATCACACTGACAGAACCACAGGCACATAGACACAGGCAACAGAGCATGCACAATGTCGGCACTAGTACAGTTTATATCCACCTTTCGCAGCAATGCAGGCTGCTGTTCTCCCATGGAGACGATCGTAGAGATGCTGGATGTAGTCCTGTGGAACGGCTTGCCATGCCATTTCCACCTGGCGCCTCAGTTGGACCAGCGTTCGTGCTGGACGTGCAGACCGCGTGAGACAACGCTTCATCCAGTCCCAAACATGCTCAATGGGGGACAGATCCGGAGATCTTGCTGGCCAGGGTAGTTGACTTACACCTTCTAGAGCACGTTGGGTGGCACGGGATACATGCGGACGTGCATTGTCCTGTTGGAACAGCAAGTTCCCTTGCCGGTCTAGGAATGGTAGAACGATGGGTTCGATGACGGTTTGGATGTACCGTGCACTATTCAGTGTCCCCTCGACGATCACCAGTGGTGTACGGCCAGTGTAGGAGATCGCTCCCCACACCATGATGCCGGGTTTTGGCCCTGTGTGCCTCGGTCGTATGCAGTCCTGATTGTGGCGCTCACCTGCACGGCGCCAAACACGCATACGACCATCATTGGCACCAAGGCAGAAGCGACTCTCATCGCTGAAGACGACACGTCTCCATTCGTCCCTCCATTCACGCCTGTCGCGACACCACTGGAGGCGGGCTGCACGATGTTGGGGCGTGAGCGGAAGACGGCCTAACGGTGTGCGGGACCGTAGCCCAGCTTCATGGAGACGGTTGCGAATGGTCCTCGCCGATACCCCAGGAGCAACAGTGTCCCTAATTTGCTGGGAAGTGGCGGTGCGGTCCCCTACGGCACTGCGTAGGATCCTACGGTCTTGGCGTGCATCCGTGCGTCGCTGCGGTCCGGTCCCAGGTCGACGGGCACGTGCACCTTCCGCCGACCACTGGCGACAACATCGATGTACTGTGGAGACCTCACGCCCCACGTGTTGAGCAATTCGGCGGTACGTCCACCCGGCCTCCCGCATGCCCACTATACGCCCTCGCTCAAAGTCCGTCAACTGCACATACGGTTCACGTCCACGCTGTCGCGGCATGCTACCAGTGTTAAAGACTGCGATGGAGCTCCGTATGCCACGGCAAACTGGCTGACACTGACGGCGGCGGTGCACAAATGCTGCGCAGCTAGCGCCATTCGACGGCCAACACCGCGGGTCCTGGTGTGTCCGCTTTGCCGTGCGTGTGATCATTGCTTGTACAGCCCTCTCGCAGTGTCCGGAGCAAGTATGGTGGGTCTGACACACCGGTGTCAATGTGTTCGTTTTTCCATTTCCAGGAGTGTATTTGAAAATTCAGATTGGTGACCTCCTCTATATTTCCTCAAATACACTCTAAAGAATGGAAAATCTTCGCAGAAACCGGTATTTTATTGTAGAGTGTGAGGTAGTAATCTCTCCAGTCGAATCTGTCGCATCACAAGCCATCGACTGCCTTCGTGCAGTTTGTTGTGGTGTCTTAAAAAGTCTCTGTAGACAAAAAAATCATTGTGATCGATTTCAACTACTACAAGGGGGTTCTTTGGTTCACAGTAACGAATTACATTATACCAGTCTTCTGGTGAGAAGATGTTTTGCATTTTACTCGCTGAAGACTCAATGGCATCTAAGTTGGAATCATTTGACAGACAGCTTAGGAAGGTTTCAGATCAGTAACACCCAGTGTGATTGCAAAGCTTTGTTGAAGCTTCCTTATGGTCACCTCAGTTTATATGTTACAATATTCTTGTGGTCTTTTGCATTGTTTGTTATGTGCTGTTTCAGGCATGAGAACCTTCTGTTTATGGTCATACATATACGAAGTATCCATCGAAGGAGACCCTTATTTATTTTATTTTATTAAGATTGACAGAGGTGTGCAACAAGCGGTATGTTTGTTGTGAAAGTCATAAGAATTATATTACAAACGTTATACAGAAGTTTCGAAACAGTTCGCAAAGCTTCTAACAGATGGCGCTGCAATCACAATACGTGTTCCTGTAAGTAGTACGCCGCAGCTTAGAGCAATCAGTTCCATCGTTGGAGCATGGAAGATGGTTAGCATAGCGCAGTAAGATGATGAAGTCATATATTACACTGAACAACGTGTTTTTCTGAAACTGCACAGTCCTGTGGCAAGAAGGCGCAGTTTTTAAACACGATTTAATGTTCCAGACGGACTCTAGTCAAAAACCATTCGTAGCCTCTTCACCAACTTCCAACAGCAGGCAGCGTGGCTGATGTTCTAGCGGGGAATGTTGCCCCAGACAAATTGCAGTTACTCCTGAAAATATCGCAGCAAAATTCTGAAATCCGCCGTCCGAAGAATTGAAGGAGAGACTGATTTGAAGCGTTCTAGCACGCAGGAAATACTGAGATAGAGCCTACACATGTTTCCTTTCAAAGTCAGAAGCCACCAGGTGATGCCTGCACGAACTGAGCAACAAAGAGCTGACTTCGTAAACCAGATTCTCACAGTGATTTGTAATGAAGGATTTGATGTTGACTGCTTCTGGTTTGCAGATGAAGCGTAATTCCACCTGAATAGAGTCATGAATAAACAGAACTGGCGATTTTTCACTTTGTGTGAAGCGAAACCACTGTATTCTTCCAAAGGTACGATATGGAGCATATGCATTACTGCCACTTTTTTCATGCAAAAAGCCATCACTAGCGAACTTTACATTGGAATTGTGGAGCAATTTGTTGCCACACAGCTAGCGTTGGAGGATCGAGCAGGCAACGAGTGTATCATGCAAGATGGGACCAGAGCACATCGCACCGAACAGGTGTTTCGCTCTCTTGATGAATACTTCGGGGACGGAGTTGTTGCATTGGATTATTGCAAATTCTCTGGTGCAGGAATGGATTGGTCTCCATATTCCTCCTATCTCTTTCCTTGTGACCACTTTTTGTGGAGGACATTGAAAGACACTGTCTACTGGAACAATCTTGCCACACTGGACGAGCTTGACTCGACGCTGTGTGTGGGATCTGAATCAATTTCCATTGATACAATGCTGGATGTGACGGCAAATTTCATTGTTTGCGACACCTCCGTTCTACGAGTGGTGGACATTTCGAAAAGATAGTGATGTTTTGCAGTGACTCCTTGCGGAGAACAACGTTAATTATGCACTCTGATACTGTACGAGCTGTACAGCGAACAGAGCCATTTGTTAGCGACTTTTCGAACTATTTCGAAATTTCTATATAACTTCTGTATAAAATTATTACAGTTTTCACAGTAAACATACCTTTTGTTGGACTCGTCTATCTGTCTTAGGTTGCGAGATATTTAATTTTGAAATCAGGCACTCCTTTGATGAACATCCTGTACAAATCCTTTGTTGTTATTGAAATCATGACAACCAAACTTGTTTATAATACGCACTTAATATCACCAGCTTTGGTAAAGGCAGAAAGTTTTGTAGATCAAAGGTTAACACGTATTTTTCAGCATTCGGCTTTTCATTACCAACTTTCAAGGCATCTCTTGCACTCTGGGCTTCCTTGGATGCAATTCCTTCTTTGTTCACATTCGAACTTTCTTCAAAAGTTTGGGCACGCCTGGCACGTTTGTGTAATAATAACAACACATCTTCTCCTTGGCTGGGAAACTGTTTTCAACCTCCCACTGTTCCACGTGCAAGTCACATACTTTTTTTTTTGTCATCAGTATTTGACTGGTTGGATGAGGCCCGCTAGGAATTCCTTTCCTGTGCACTAGCAACCTAAGTCCTAAATTATTGGCAGGATGTAGCCCAATCTCTGTCTTCCTCTACAGTTTTTGCCCTCTACAGCTCCCTCTGGTATCATGGAAGTCATTCCCTGATGTCTTAACAGATGTCCCATCATCCTGTCCCTTCTCCTTACCAGTGTTTTCCGCATGTTCCTTTCCTCTCCGATTCTGCGCTGAACCTCATCATTCCTTACCTTATCAATCCACCAAATTTTCAGTATTCTTCTGTAGCACCACATCTCAAATGCTTGGACTCTCTTCTGTTCCGGTTTTCCCACAGTCCACATTTCACTACCCTACAATGCTGTAGTCCAGACGTACATTCTCAGAAATTTCTTCCTCAAATTAATGCCGATATTTGGTATTAGTAGACTAGTCTTGGCCAGGAATGCACTTTTTGCCATTGCTAGTCTGCTTTTGATGTCCTCCTTGCTCCGTCCGTCATTGGTTATTTTACTGTCTATTTTCCTTAACTTCATCTACTTCGTGACCATCACACAACACCCAGTCATCACGAGGCACAGAAAATCCCTGACCCCGCCGGGAATCGAACCCGGGAACCCGGGCGCGGGAAGCGAGAACGCTACCGCACGACCACGAGCTGCTGACAAGCTTTAGGGAGAGGGTGACCATCTTGATGTTCTCAATTCTGCGACTTCTCATTACTTTCGTCTTCCTTCGATTTTCTCTCAGTCCACATTCCATTCAGCAGATTATGTAATTATTCTTCGCTTTCATTCAGGACAGCAATGTCATCAGCGAATCGTATCATTGATACCCTTCCAATTTCAATTTGAATTACACTCCTGAACGTTTATTTTATTTCCATCATTGCTTCTTCGATGTACAAATTGCACAGCAGGGGCGAAAGACTACATCCCTCTCTTACACCCATTTCAATCCGAGCACTTCGTTATTGGTCGTCCACTCTTATATTCCCTCTTGGCTCTTGCACATATTGTACAATACCCGCCTCTCCCTAAAGCTTGTCAGCAGCTCGTGGTCGTGCGGTAGCGTTCTCGCTTCCCGCGCCCGGGTTCCCGGGTTCGATTCCCGGCGGGGTCAGGGATTTTCTCTGCCTCGTGATGACTGGGTGTTGTGTGATGTCCTTAGGTTAGTTAGGTTTAAGTAGTTCTAAGTTCTAGGCGACTGATGACCACAGCTGTTGAGTCCCATAGTGCTCAGAGCCATTTGAACCTAAAGCTTACCCCTACTTTTCTCAGAATTTCATACACCTTGCATCATTTTATATTGCCAAACACTTTTTCCAGGTCGACGAATCCTTTGAACGTGTCTTGATTTTTCTTTAGTCTTGCTTCCATTATCCACAGCTAGGTCAGAATTTCCTCTCTCGTGCCTTTAGCTTTTCTAAAGCTAATTTGATCATCTAGCACATCCTCAATTTTTTTTGCATTCTTGTGTTCATTATGCTTGTCAGCAACTTGGATGCATTAGCTGTTAAGCAGATAGTGCGGTAATTCTCGCACTTGTCAGCTCTTGCAGTCTTCGGAATTGTGTGGATGATATTTTTCCAAAAGTCACATGGTATGTCGCCAGACTCATACATTCTACAAACAACGTAAATAGTCGTTTTTTTGCCACCTCCCCCAATGATTTTCGAAATTCTGATGGAATGTTATCCATCCATTCTGCATTTTTTGATCTAAAGTCCTCCAAATCTCTTTTAAATTATGATTCTAATACTGGATCCTCTATCTCTACTAAATCGACTCATGTTCATTTTCTACCACATCAGACAAATCTTCCACGTCATAGAGGCTTTCATTGTATTCTTTCCAACTATCCGCTCTCCCTTCTGCGTATAACGGTGGAATTCCCGTTGCACTCTCAATGTTACCACCCTTGCTTTTTCTGGCACCGAAGGTCGTTTTGACTTTCCTGTATGCTGAGTCTGTCGATACGACAATCATTTCTTTTTCGATTTCTTCACTTCGTTTATGCAGCCATTTTAGCTTAGCTTCCCTGCACTTCCTATTTATTTCATTCCTCAACGACTTGCATTTCTGTATTCCTGACTTTCCCGGAACATTTTGTACTTCCTCCTTTCATTGATCAATTGAAGTATTCCTTCTGTTACCCATGGCTTCTTCGCAATTACCTTATTTGAACCCATGTTTTACTTTCCAACTTCTGTGATTGCCCTTCTTAGAGATGTCCATTCCTCTTCTACAGTATCGCCTACTGAGCTATTTCTTATTGCTGTATCTATAGCCTTAGAGAACTTCGAACGTATCTCGTCATTCCTTAGTACTTCCGTATCCCTCTACTATGCGTATTTATTCTTCCTGACGTGTCTCTTAAATTCCAATCTGAGTCTATATTTGCTCCTGGATACGCCTTGCAATCCAGGATCTAACTTCGGAATCACTGCCTGACCATGATGTAATTTAATTGAAATCTTCCCGTATCACCCGGCCTCTTCCAAATATACCTCCTCCTCTTGTGATTCTTGAACACAGTATCGTTGTTAATAGCTGAAATTTATTCAAGAACTCAGTTGAACTTTCTCCTCTATCATTCTTTGTCCCAAGCCCATATTCTCCTGTAACCGTTTCTTCTACTCCTTCCCCTTCAACTGCATTCCAGTCCCCGTTGATTATTAGATTTTTATCTCCCTTTACGTACTATATTAGCCTTTCAATATCCTCATACACTTTCTCTATCTCTTCACCTTCAGCTTGCGACGTCGGCATGTATACTTGAACTATCGTTGTCGGTGTTGGTTTGGTGTCGATTCTGATAATAACATCCCTATCACTGAACTACTCACAGTAACACATTCTTTGCCCTACCTGCCTTTTCCTAACGAATGCCACTCCCGTTAAACCATTTTCTGCTGCTGTTGGTATTGTCCTATACTCATCTGACCAGAAATCCTTGTCTTTTTCCCATTTTTCACTGACCCCCACTATATGTAGACTGAGCCATTGCATTTCCATTTTCAGATTTTCTAGCTTCCCTTCCACATTCAAGCTGCTCACATTCCACGCCCCGAGTCTACGTTCTTAGCGATTAAATCAGGATTCCTGTATATACAATTAGGATTACGACTTCTGGTGTATGGTTGGTGTAACCAGGGAAGGAAGCTATGTGTTTTTCAACATCAGAGGTTTCAAATTTATTCCCTGGTAACATGCGACCTCTTCCAGCACTAATTTCGTCCTTTGGACAAACACAGTGTATTCTTCAGTCGTTGACTTGTAATAGATTTCTGAAATATTTCTTGCAAACTCTAAAATTCTATTTACCAGATCGCACACGAATCGTACAAGCTGTGAGTTCTGCGTTATTTGAAGTTATCTTCTGATGGATGAAGACTGCACATAGCCTCATATAAACAAATTTTGCTTAATCTGATCACAAAGGTCGTAGAATCATTTTAAAAAAGCCTTCTTTGTTCATCAGATATTTTTTCAGAACACCGCATGCGTCAACTACTCTATTGGTTACAGAATATTTTTTATTCGACTGCTTTCTCACTTCCGTTGGTGTGCTCTTTTCCTGACAATCTGTTGTAGTCTCTATTTTTCTGTCCCACATATCTGGGTTACGGGAACGTTTGCGTCCTCTTATTGGAAGTGAAAAAGACAGTCTCGTCGTTAGAGGCAAGAGGAAAACTTGTATTAACAGAAATAACTGAAGTACTCACTTTTAATTACATCAAATACATTAGAAGAATGAACTGCAATAATTTTACTAATGGAAATTAGTTGATATCTGTTGCAAGCCAGTTAAATAACGTAACAAAAGTAAAACTGGAATTGCTGGCATAAGCAAGTGATATGAAGTCAATAGCTCTATTTTATATTATGAGCTCTTTTCCTCTCCATGATCACGGTTGCAACAATATCGTACGCTAAGTTGTAATCAACGTTTTATGTCGCAAGTTACGTGTGCTAGCACATAGTGATATGACAAGTGGCCCATCTGTTGGTTACATATTGAACCAAATAACGTTTGTACATTTTCTCGACGTTGTGTAATGTGTAATGCACAAAATAGCTTGAACAGGAGTTGTCCGATGAGTTCATACTTTGTGTTGCAAAATGCATCTCTGCCTTATCTGTGTCTGAAATGAAATTTGGATCACAATCGCTGTATTCAGCTCCAGAAAATGGGTCTCTTCCGTTGTCACACATTCTGCTGCACCTTTGTGCAGAGGTAAGCTTACAAGTGGCTAGATAAATCATTTAGCCAAACTGCGAAATAAATACATTATTGAAAATAACATTATCTAGTTTACATACCCATTGTTGATAAGCGTTAAACGTACGATGAAGCAAACGCTACGAAAGTGCAAATAACGAAATTAGAGTTAGTCACCTCGACCTCCGAAAATTGTAACGAAACGTTCAATTGCCATGGAAAACATTGTCACCTCTTGATGGAAGAATTAATGGCTCTGAGCACTATGGGACTCAACTTCTCAGGTCATTAGTCCCCTAGAACTTAGAACTAGTTAAACCTAACTAACCTAAGGACATCACACACATCCATGCCCGAGGCAGGATTCGAACCTGCGACCGTAGCGGTCTCGCGGTTCCAGACTGCAGCGCCTAGAACCGCACAGCCACTTCGGCCGGCGAAGAATTAATGAATGGAGTTAAGTACTTCGGCCATTGAAAATATACATGTTCGTAAGGTTTTATTGATCAAATAGAGAACAATTATAGAAACAGAGTTTGTTGATGCGGCTTCTGAGTGGCACACATATCTTTCCCCAATGTGCGGCCAAATTAATAAAAGCGTCTTGGCCGAAAATGTATCTGGCCGAATAGTTAATGTAAACTTTGATAGTTTGGCTCAACGGGGAAGAAGGTTCAAGCTTCCTTACAACTGAACTCCCAGCAGTAGGGGAGGGACTCAATTATGCTAAAGGAAGCAAGGAGTACATGATTATAGTACTGTCAGACTCAGCATTGGCGATGATGCTAATAAAGCACCACAGTAACAAGCTTTTTTCTTGTGTACCATATCTTAGAAGCAGCTCAGAAAGATTGGAACCATAAACCAATATAAAAGTGCAGGCACCATCAAGACACTCCGAAGTTTCAACCGAAACCTGACTTAAAATTTATCAAATGGCCATTGAAATATGAAAACGGAGAAATAATTGAGGAAAAGAAGAAATGAATAATGAGTAATAGACAATGCTACCACCTTCAATTTAAGATCGATCTCAGCTTGAAAAGAAGTGACTCACTCTCTGTGACGTTCTACTCCCTTACGCTGCCCATGTAGTATACGGCAGTTGAAACTGTAGTGGACCGCTACGGACCCTAGTATACGCGAGTTACGCCTTTGCATATAGCCTCTCCGTCTGTGATAACCCAATCGCCGATGCAGCCTTTGGGGACCGAAGTAGAGCTAATGGTTTCCCTTCCGCCAGCAGTTGGGCGAATCTCACTTTGTCTCAGGCAGATGATGCGGGGGTGCTTATTTGGCTAGGTGTTATTTACTTCCGTAGTGTGTATCTACAGAATGTCCCCCCCCCCCCCCCCCCCCATTAGGCATCGGGACGCAGCGTGTCGTGGTTGACGCCTCCCACACCTGTGTCGCAGGCTGTGTTGTATGCAGCACATACTCATTTCAGAGTCCGGACCCCCATGCGAGCTGAGCGGCCACGCTCTTGTCTTATAGACACTAGGAAACGTGGAAATAATGATACATGAGGATTTTGAGTTCTTTGTTGACTAACAACTTATCGTTTCCATATATGTCAGCATGGAACTTAACAGCTGCTTCATTTTGTCTTGCCAATTACTGCGAAGTAAATTATTGATTGTTATCATTATCGTAATTCATCCGTATGTTATTTTGTTTCTGAAATTTTATAGTTAACTCTTTATTGCTGTCCGCTTAGGCCTACGCTGGACCACGTAGTTCTCAGTTACGGCGAGTTTCCCTTCTAGCCAGGTACTCTGTCATCCCGGCTGTATGGGTGCTTTTCATCTCCTGAGATCATGTCACTCCAGCTCCCTGTTAGTATCTGAAGAGATTCTGATGATTTAACGAGCATTCTGTACTGACCTTTGTTGTGAATGTCGTTGTGGTCAGTTTAGAGTTGTTCAAGGTCTTTCCAACAAGTCATATCCACTTGGTGTAAGTCGCTGTATTAGACAAAGTGCTGAACATTCTTCACTTGAGTCTCCAGTTGTACATCCTGACTATATGACTCTAGAAGATTAACCTTCTCTCTCTTATTACTGTTGTTTGCATTCCGGATGTTGGTAAAACTCTTGTCTGATTCTGTATATATCGTCTTCTTTGACGGGACCTTCAACTTTTCTCTAAATTTTTGTACGCTTTAGTTATAGTTACATGAGCTGTACCTTTCTGATCATGTTCAGAGAGTCTGAGGCGTACAGTATTGAAGGTCTCTCTGAAATTACAGTGAACGGATAATTACGCAATGACGTATTATTATGTACTTGCTTGGTCAGTTGGTGGCTGTGGACATGATGTGCTTGTCTCCCTTGGGAGGATGTTTGCTTCTTCTCGCAAAGATAAGGCGAGCAGGTAGTCTTCACCGTCATGGCCAATTGTAGTGCACGAATGTTTTTGTTTCTAGAACTCGGCAACAGGAAACAAAGTGATTATTTGATAAAACTGATGGCAACTGGCAGTCGGACCAATCACTTAGGGTACAGACATGCTGGTCTTCTTTCAGAATATGACCGTGGCTGGGATAAATGCACGGCAGAGAAGAAGGGAGCACAAGGATAATGAGTTCAAACAAACTAGAGTAAAAAGTAACCAACAATGAGACTGATCCAGAAAGGGAAACAGTGACAAAATGTCGTACCATTTGCTGTGCAAAGGATTTATGGAAATTTAGACGTACATTGAAAATACGGTCTGTCCCTGTCACTAGTAAGGCAGTTAGCGCAACAGAATTGGTTTCTGACCGTACTCTACCTTTGACATGAAGAACACTTGAACACAGTGTAAACCTAATTCACAAGTATTGACAAGTGATTGGAAAGAGCAAGGGTAGGCGTAGCGAAGATGGGAATTCGTATGGAGAACTGAACTCCAGGTACAAGTTCCTTACTGGCTCCGCATCTAGCAATGCGGCAGCTGCGACGGTATGGAAGTAACAAAACTGCGACGCGGATGACAGAATGTTCCGTAAAATATGTTTTAAAGCGCAGAGGAGTGCTTGACTTCCTCAGGTCGCCAACATGCGCATCTGTCTGCATCGTAAAACAGACCAAGGTGGACGCTTGCACTGTGCCGGAATTGTAGCCTACGAGTGTGCACGTAACCAGCCCTGTTATAACGTACAGACACCACCCCGTCCCAGTACACGAGAAAATCGAGAAAAAATATAAATAAAATAAAACTGATAATTACTCGTGGAGAGGCGCAACAGAATTCTATACAACCTGTCAGAAGAACACAGATTCCTAGAAACACTGTACGAGCAACGATGTGACCAATAAGTAATCATATGTTTGATAGAATTGATAAATCTACCTCCCAGCACTATTCCACACCTTCGAATAATGGCTCTTATTTAGTGGGAGCTTATTCATAAAAAAACATCAACATACAATGGAGCGAGTGTACAAGCCAACTCACTGCTAATGAAATGCCTGCTTGACTATAACACTCACCAGTAATATTTGAATATACTTTGAATTGCTCTTCAGCTGTAAACAATGCAGTAATTGATATTAAGTTGTATCATTTAAATTATTTCAGACTCTTGCGAATCTACTTATTTTTTAGTGAAGAATTCATTCAGTGTATATATTGTACCGATACGTAAGTTAACATGTAGCAATATTCCACTAAATAGCTAAAATATCTTTTCTCGCATTAAAATACGACCTTCAGTATCGTGATTGTTGAGACTTTGACATTTACATACCATCAATTACTTACGAATCCCTAAAGTGTTGAAATGTTTCAGAATCTTATTATTTTCGTAATATATTGTGACATCCAGTTCCAGAGATACAAATTGCTACTAAAACGACGCCAGTAAACTTCCTTAGGCACAGCTTCTCGTTGTTTGTTCCGTTCTAATAAATGTTTAGTATAATCTTTAAATATATATCAGTTCATTCCTTGTGTAAACGTTTTAGAAATATTCTCGCCAACTCCAGTATATAATTAATCGTAGTATTTCAATGCCAACCTATTATGAAACTGCTTTAACGTCTTAAGCTATAAGGCGCTAGTCTTTAGAAAAGGAATCTCTTTGGTTTAAGTATTCTCCATTCAATAGTCTAGATCTGTTCGCTAACTTGAGGGTGCTTACGCTACTTGATAAATATCAGAACTAAAACTTTGGCTTGTCTTTTATATTCTTTCCTTTTCAAACTCAGTTATTTAACTATCAGTTTTTTTTTAAATTTTTAAGTCGTGTGTAAGCGTCAACTCGAATACTAAAATTTATTTTGAACTGATGAAACTATTTTCTTTCCTTTTAAATTTAAGTGCTTTAAACTAAGTCCCACTATGCGAGATGGAAAAAAATACTCAAAATAAGTGCTAGGTGTCACTACACTTTATATCTCAAATTTCAGATTTTCAAAATATAAGCCTCTTCAACTATTGGAATCTCATGTACAAACTAACAAATCCTAAAAGTAATTAAGTTAAAACTCCAGTATCGTCCTATTTTGACCATTCACGAATTCTGTTATCAAGTACTTACACAGTGTACAAGCCACTCCTGACTAAGCTCGTACCTACTTTAAATGTAAAGCAAAATACGAGGAACTCGACTCAGACTAAATTCAGAAAATAATTACACTTATATGCCTTTGACCAGTTACTCCACTGTTGCATTTTAAACACAACTCAGTCCAAGAACAGCTTCCTATACTCTTATGATAAAATGTCCGAAAATTCCGCATTGACCAAATAATCGATATAATTTGCCCAAGATAGGTGTCGATCACGGCACTTGTAAACGTGCCCTAACTCGCACGCAGTAACATGTGTGTCGTCCTGCCGACACAAGCTCCTCAATAGTGACTGATTGAAACCCCCTTCAGTACCATAGTTAAACCAGTAGTTCAGATAGGATCGTGTGGCCAGCTCGCCAGGATGATATCTCGCGCGCCTGCTGTTGGCGAACGATGCATGTATGATCTTTGCCGTCTGTATACGAATACTTGCATAGCTGGACACAGTACAGATTTTCCTAGAACATACGTGTCAACATAGACTTTAGTTACAATGAAATGACAAATATCATATCCTTTTCCTTGATTTATCTTATTTATTGGCTGCTATTACAATAGATTGAAACGATGAAATTATATCGTGACCACACGAAAACCGATCAAAATAATTTTGATCCGTTACGAGCTCTTACACTTTTTTGTCCTACACAGTACGACTCATCTCCACCAAAATCTAATTTGGACGAAGTGCAGGCACAGGGCGAGAGTAAGAGGCGAGGTGCGGTCGCAGTTGTATTAGCTTGATTTCCAGAATCGAGTGACTGCCAGGGTCGGCTTGCTGTCAACCCACTGACGCCTATGGTGCCAGCACCACCAGACCTGGAAGAGACCGTTGGAATTATATCTGACTGGCGCCCACTGTGTGTGTGTGTGTGTGTGTGTTGGGGTGAGGGGGCTAGCCTCAAAGAAGCAGCCGTGTTAAAACGAGCAACGGATAACGGATGCTTCTCATTTGCTGTCATCTTGTGGATTTAAATTAATGAATTAACATAAATTAAAAGTGTAAAATCTAGAAAATTAACCAATTACCATACCAAAATTTAAATTATTTGAGTACCTCATTTTAATATTTTGGTTAAATGGCGCTCCTTCTGAAGGTAAGGCTCTCGATGTTCGATGTGCTACAGTCACTATACAATTTTTTAGTGTCAAAATTTTAGACTGAGGGGATTTAGATCTGTAAATGTTGTTACAGAGATAAGCTTACTCCAATTTGGCACAGCTGTTGTTCATAGTCAGATCATATTTGACGGAATTAGTGTTCTTTATTACTGCGTTCCCCCAAGTCGGATTGTGTCCATACATACAATCGCCTACTCAGGGAACGAGTGTTGAGGAGCAGATTCAGAAGCGCTTCATCAGCGTCCTTGGCAAGGCGGTTTGCCATTGCTTTCCTCAAGAATGTAATGTGTGTATCTGTGTCGTGTGGATGCCAGTGATGAGTGCTTATGAAGTTAAGTGCTGAGACAGTGTTGTTATGAATGAAGAAAAGGCAGATGAAGAAATACAGTGCAGGTACAGGGTGTTTCAAAAATGACCGGTATATTTGAAACGGCAATAAAAACTAAACGAGCAGCGATAGAAATACACCGTTTGTTGCAATATGCTTGGGACAACAGTACATTTTCAGGCAGACAAACTTTCGAAATTACAGTAGTTACAATTTTCAACAACAGATGGCGCTGCGGTCTGGGAAACTCTATAGTACGATATTTTCCACATATCCACCATGCGTAGCAATAATATGGCGTAGTCTCTGAATGAAATTACCCGAAACCTTTGACAACGTGTCTGGCGGAATGGCTTCACATGCAGATGAGATGTACTGCTTCAGCTGTTCAATTGTTTCTGGATTCTGGCGGTACACCTGGTCTTTCAAGTGTCCCCACAGAAAGAAGTCACAGGGGTTCATGTCTGGCGAATAGGGAGGCCAATCCACGCCGCCTCCTGTATGTTTCGTATAGCCCAAAGCAATCACACGATCATCGGAATATTCATTCAGGAAATTAAAGACGTCGGCCGTGCGATGTGGCCGGGCACCATCTTGCATAAACCACGAGGTGTTCGCAGTGTCGTCTAAGGCAGTTTGTACCGCCACAAATTCACGAAAAATGTCCAGATAGCGTGATGCAGTAATCGTTTCGGATCTGAAAAATGGGCCAGTGATTCCTTTGGAAGAAATGGCGGCCCAGACCAGTACGTTTTGAGGATGCAGGGACGATGGGACTACAACATGGGGCTTTTCGGTTCCCCATATGCGCCAGTTCTGTTTATTGACGAAGCCGTCCAGGTAAAAATAAGCTTCGTCAGTAAACCAAATGCTGCCCACATGCATATCGCCGTCATCAATCCTGTGCACTATATCGTTAGCGAATGTCTCTCGTGCAGCAATGGTAGCGGCGCTGAGGGGTTGCCGCGTTTGAATTTTGTATGGATAGAGGTGTAAACTCTGGCGCATGAGACGATACGTGGACGTTGGCGTCATTTGGACCGCAGCTGCAACACGGCGAACGGAAACCCGAGGCCGCTGTTGGATCACCTGCTGCACTAGGTGCGCGTTGCCCTCTGTGGTTGCCGTACGCGGTCGCCCTACCTTTCCAGCACGTTCATCCGTCACGTTCCCAGTCCGTTGAAATTTTTCAAACAGATCCTTTATTGTATCGCTTTTCGGTCCTTTGGTTACATTAAACCTCCGTTGAAAACTTCGTCTTGTTGCAACAACACTGTGTTCTAGGCGGTGGAATTCCAACACCAGAAAAATCCTCTGTTCTAAGGAATAAACCATGTTGTCTACAGCACACTTGCACGTTGTGAACAGCACACGCTTACAGCAGAAAGACGACGTACAGAATGGCGCACCCACAGACTGCGTTGTCTTCTATATCTTTCACATCACTTGCAGCGCCATCTGTTGTTGAAAATTGTAACTACTGTAATTTCGAAAGTTTGTCCGCCTGAAAATGTACTGTTGTCCCAAGCATATTGCAACAAACGGTGTATTTCTATCGCTGCTCGTTTAGTTTTTATTGCCGTTTCAAATATACCGGTCATTTTTGAAACATCCTGTATATAGCCTACTCATCGCGAATGGCATCAAGGTGGCCGCCAGGGTTTAATGTCCTCATCACCTTCAACAGTGTCACACGCCATCACTTCACGAGAAACTGTGGAGAGGTTTGGAACTTAACCAAGGACATTGGCGCAAAGGCTGTGATCAGCAACTTTATGCCAGTACTTCTTCTGCCATGGCCGGCCAAAGCTGGCAGTGAAATTTTTACACTACCGGAATTCGCCTAGGCTTACTTCCCCGTCGATTGTCACCGCACAAGCGTTTGCGACCTCGAGTACGGAAGCTGGTCGACTATGTCCGGTGCAAATTTATTTACTCTGTTTCTGTTTCTTTCAATATACGTGCGATATACGACGTTCTGCCATTAATGCTATGTCAAACTATATGAAAATCTAATAATTAAATCAGTACAATAAAAAGGATAACTGCATTCCCTCTATAATCGTTTTTCAGTGCGTATTTGTCAGTTTTATTTTCCCGCTGTTCTTACTTTCTTTACCAATATACGAGGGGCATTCAATAAATAATGCAACATTTTTTTTCTCGACCGATTTTGGTTGAAAAAATTGTGGAATATTCCCGCTGCTGCTACGGTCGCAGTTTCGAATCCTGCCTCGGGCCTGGATGTGTATGATGTCCTTAGGTTAGTTAGGTTTAAGTAGTTCTAAGTTCTAGGGGACTGATGACCTCAGATGTTAGGTCCCATGGTGGTTAGAGCCATTTGAGCCATCTGAATATTCCCGCTTCACCCCTTATAGTATCATGAAGTTCTAGTAGTTGTTTGCGTCGATAATGGAGGCGCGTTCCAAGCAGAAAGCTCTTCCTTATATTCATCTTTTGGATCTGCAGCTCTTGTCCTTCTTTCCGTGTTTGCAGTTAGTGTGGATGTAGATACTGCCATTCATGTAAAACACAATATCTGCAGATCCAAAAGATGAATATTTCGCCGCCCAGCCAGGCATTTCCCAGTAAGCTCTACAATAAATACAGGAACACCTTTATGAAACTTCAGAAGATAACCCTCATCATACAGTTTCATAAAAATTGTGAAACTCATAATGTAATTCTACACTACATAAGGAGCTCTGTAAACAGCATTTCATCTGCACCAAGTAAAGTGAAAAGGAAGGCGGAGATTATGTGGCTGAAACGTGAAATTAGGAAATTACACGCTAAAAAACAGTTGCTCAAAAACGAAGATTACAAAATACATTTGGAATTGGCCAATAAATTTGCAATATCAGCTCTTGAGGTTCAAAATGGTTCAAATGACTCTGAGCACTATGGGACTTAACATCTGAGGTCATCAGTCCCCTAGAACTTAGAACTAATTAAACCTAACTAACCTAAAGACATCACGCACATCCATGCCCGAGGCAGGATTCGAACCTGCGACCGTAGCGGTCGCGCGATTCTAGACTGAAGCGCCTAGAACCGCTCGGCCACACTGGCCGGCAGCTCTTGAGGAATTAATAGAGAGACAAAAGATACACATATAGATAATAATGCAATGAAAACAGGATAAACAAAACAATAAACTTCAGAATCATAAACGGCACATCACACCCACTACGAATAGTTATCACAATCAAAAACATCAAATCCATGACAGAAATATCAGCCTAACTGACATTAACCTCACTAAACAAGAAAAAAGTCACTGAAAAAATGACCAAAACACAACATTAACACACGTGTATTACATAAAAACAATAAAAGATCTGATAACAGAATCTGAACACATTGTAAAAGAACAAGAAAGACTGGGTACAACAAATTTTAATGCAAACTTAACAAGAGAATTAGTTGCAATGAAAATAACACAGATAATCAGTCCATCATAATCTCTAATGACAAAACAGCAGGGGAAACCACAGCCAACAAACTAAAAATTAAAACAAAACAATGCCATACTAACAAGGGCACACAAAGGGAACATTACTGTGATTATGAATGAAAAGGAATACATGGATAGAAAATTAGAGGTTCTGAAGGACAATAACAGCACAAAACTGATCAGTGACCCAATAGCAAGGTATCAGAAAACATCCAACAAACACTGAAAAACATCAAAAATACATTTTCAAAGAGCCAGATAAAACGAACGACATAAAAAATCCAAATGTATTCTAAAATCTCTACCGAAAGGTGCACAATGAACATACCCCTTTAAGACCGATCATCAACCTCAGAAATGCTCCATCATACCACTTACCCCAACAAACACACAAATTACTACAGAAAATATACACTTCTGGAAACAACAGGAACCTAGAAAACTCAGTGGAACTAGTAGAGAGATTCAAGAACCTAGATATACCAGACATACCAAATCTCATATCATTTGAAGTCACATCAATGTACACTTGTATTCCAATAAATGAAAGAATCTACATCACCAGACAAAGACTAAAACAACAAGGAAACACACCAGTCTCACACATTAATGAAATAACACAAAATAACTTTATGTTCAACAAAGAATTTTATTCCCAACATGAAGAGCTGCCAATGGGATCACTAATTAGTGGTTTCCTATCCAACATATTCATGAGCAACTTCAAGAACAGGGACTTCACACACGTAATAAGACCAAAAAATACGAAGTTATATATTGGTACCGTTACATTGATGACGTAATATGCCTGACAGATGAACCACACATACATACAGAAAGGCTGCACAATGACGTAAACAACTTACACCCACAATTCGCTTCACATTAGAAACAGAAACAGACAACCCACTAAAAATGTTCTGGATCTGACCATACGAAAACGAACAACAGCCATGACTTCACAATATTCAGGAAACTGATAACCACGAGCTCACTATTCACAATCTGTCGAACCACCCGGTAGCACACAAGCAAGCAAGCATCAGATTCATGCTCCACAGACCGAAAAGAACAGCCATAGCAGGAGCTAAACACAATAAAACAGACAGCATCGGAAAATTGTTACAAGCCCCATATGATGGAGCAATTAAACCAACAAATT
The DNA here is from genome assembly GCF_023898315.1 of Schistocerca nitens. Lineage (NCBI taxonomy): Eukaryota > Metazoa > Arthropoda > Insecta > Orthoptera > Acrididae > Schistocerca > Schistocerca nitens. The sequence continues at coordinate 617,649,539 of NC_064618.1, forward strand.
TGCAAACACACAAGGAACGAATGTGCATCACACACACAAAACCTGTCACAACAAAGAACAACACAACATATAAACAATGACCACATGCAAGACACAACAGTGTAGCAACACACACAATACAAAATGGCACATACTCACCTATAATAACAAAATTGTCCACAGAATAGGCAACATATTGAAGAAACACGGACTTCAAATAGGATACAGGACAGTCAACACAATATAGAAAAAACTCAGAACAAAGAAGACACCCACAAATAAATTCAAGACATTAAGAGTATAAGAACTCACATGCATTATATATAGGACAAACACGCAGTAACTTTAAAACAAGATGCTCAGATCACCTCAGAGCCTAAAAGAGTAACAGCACTCAAAGCATATTTGCTGACCACCTAATAATCCATAACCACCACCCAACTACAATAGCAACAGATTTAAAAATACTGCAGTCCAGCTACAGTCTATACCACAAACTGACTATTGAAGAGAACTTCCACATACAGAAGGCAATAGCATACGGCAAACAAGTTTTAAAACACTATACTCTGTAAAGGCATATTATTTAACACACAAAAGAAAATTTACAGAAAAGGCAACAGGAGAACAACTAAAGGATCTTACACACACACACACACACACACACACACACACACAAAGATAGAGAGAGAAAAAGTAAATAATATACAAAATCGGCGGCAGACTCTCTCGGGAACAAGTGAAAGCCAACGGGTTTAGGTAACCCAACAACTTAGTGCTCACCGTGTTTTGCGAAGTGGAAAGGCGCTCGTAAAAACGAAAATACAAAAAGTACATTAATATTTGTGTACAGTGCCCTCATAATGCAAAAAAGAAGGATCAGTCACAACAAAACTTAAGTAATAACAAATATATAACAAATATATACGTAAAATGGTTTTCCACACCAGAATCACGGATTTTAAAAATCAAGGGACGTGTTAACTCGCCAATGAAATTCACTTTTTATATCGTTTAATTTGCAGATGACAAGCACTCAGAACAGAGCACCATACAGTTGTTGTTGTGGTCTTCAGTCCTGAGACTGGTTTGATGCAGCTCTCCATGCTACTCTATCCTGTGCAATCTTCTTCATCTCCCAGTACCTACTGCAGCCTACATCCTTCTGAATCTGCTTAGTGTATTCATCTCTTGGTCTACCTCTACGAGTTTTACCCTCCACACTGCTCTCCAATGCTAAATTTGAGATCCCTTGATGCCTCAAAACATGTCCTACCAACCGATCCCTTCTTCTAGTCAAGTTGTGCCACAAACTTCTCTTCTCCCCAATCCTATTCAATACCTCCTCATTAGTTACGTGATCTACCCACCTTATCTTCAGCATTCTTCTGTAGCACCACATTTCGAAAGCTTCTATTCTCTTCTCGTCCAAACTAGTTATCGTCCATGTTTCACTTCCATACATGGCTACACTCCATACAAATACTTTCAGAAACCTTCCTGACACTTAAATCTATACCCGATGTTAACAAATTTCTGTTCTTCAGAAATGCTTTCCTTGCCATTGCCAGTCTACATTTTATATCCTCTCTACTTCGACCATCATCAGTTATTTTACTCCCTAAATAGCAAAACTCCTTTACTACTTTAAGTGTCTCATTTCCTAATCTAATTCCCTCAGCATCACCCGATTTAATTTGACTACATTCCATTATCCTCGTTTTGCTTTTGTTGATGTTCATCTTATATCCTTCTTTCAAGACACTGTCCATTCCGTTCAACTGCTCTTCCAAGTCCTTTGCTGTCTCTGACAGAATTACAATGTCATCGGCAAACCTCAAAGTTTTTACTTCTTCTCCATGAATTTTAATACCTACTCCGAATTTTTCTTTTGTTTCCTTTACTGGATGGTCCTACAAAACTATATAATGTAAAATCACGGCAAGAACAAAAGCGAACAAAAAGTTTCTTTAGGTGTCACTTTTCTAGGTTCAGTTATGAAGTAAAATACGTTCACCGCTGACAGTTTTCAACCAACAAAACCCACCGATGACGGCACAGAGGTGCCGAAACATGTTTGGGTAACAGAAAAGGCAGTCTTTTGCGTAAAAGGCGGAACCTTTTTCCAATAAAGCTTTTGGCGGAAAACAAGAGCTTCGCAGATATTCACAGACGCTGGCAGAAAGTCTAGAGCGACGAGGCAGTGAACAAAAGCACGGTGAGTCGTTGGATGAATCGCAACAAGGTCGCGCAAAACCTGTCCGAACTCTCGCTTGCGAGATGGCGACACACAGCTATGATTCCTGAAATATTGGAACGTGCAGACACTCTCATTCGAGGTGATCGACGGATCACAATCAAACACGTCGCTGCTCAATTGGACGTTTCTTTTGGTAGTGCTGACACACTTGTCCACCAGTTGGGGTATTGGAAAGGTGTATGCCCGCTGGGTTTCTCGCCGCCTAACAGAATCTCATACAGAGCAACGGAGGGCCATCTGTCCAGAATTACATGCGTGTTACGAGGCTGTCGAACCTTGTAACAGGTGATGGAACATTGGTTCATCACTCTGAACCGGAAACAAATCAGCAATCCATTGAGTGGCGCCACACTGCCTCTGCTCTGAAGAGAACATTGAAAGCCGCACCCTGAGCCGGTAAAGTCACGGTGACAGCCTCCTGGGGCTCTGAAGGATTTATTGTGTTCGATGTCCCCCCTTCATGTCTCACGATCAACTCTGAAGTCTGTTGTGCTATTGTCAGGAGATTGAAGAAAGACTTCAGCGTGTTCCTCGCCATTTTATGCAAAAGAACTTCCCGTTTTCCATGACAACACAAGGCGTTACGCAAGTCTGCGCACCCGAGATGAGCTCACTTCATTCGGCTGTTCTTTCTCATCGACCCTACAGCCCGGATCTTACACCTTGCGACTCCCATCTGTTTGGCCAACGGAAGATGCACTCCACAGGAAGCAGTGCGTGTATGATGTGGAGGTTATTGTTGGAGCAAGACTGTGGCTCCGACGTCGACCAGTGGAGTGGTGCCGTGCGGGCGTACACGCCTTCCCAGTACGTTGGTGTAAGGTCGGCGCATTAAACGGGTTTTACACTACTAACCATTAAAATTGCTACACCACGAAGATGACGTGCTACAGACGCGAAATTTAACCGACAGGAAGAAGATGCTATCATATGCAAATGAGTAGCTTTTCAGAGCATTCACTAAAGGTTGGCGTCGGTGGCGACAGCTACAACGTGCTGACATGAGGAAAGTTTCCAACCGATTTCTCATACACAAACAGGAGTTGACCGGCGTTGCCTGGTGAAACGTAGTAGTGGTGCCTCGTGTAAGGAGGAGAAATGCGTACCATCACGTTTCCGACTTTGATAAAGGTCGGATTGTAGCCTATCGCGATTGCGGCTTATCGTATCGCGACATTGCTGCTCGCGGTGGTCGACAACCAGAGACTGTTAGCAGAATATGGAATCGGTGGGTTCAGGAGAGTAACACGGAACGCCGTGCTGGATCCTAATGGCCTCGTATCACTAGCAGTCGAGATGACAGGCATCTTATCCGCATGGCTGTAACGGATCGTGCAACCACGTTTCGATCCCTGAGTCAACAGGTGGGGACGTTTGCAAGACAACCATCTGCACGAACAGTTCGGCGACGTTTGCAGCAGCATGGACTATCAGCTCGGAGACCATGGCTGCGTTTACCCTTGACGCTGCATCACAGACAGGAGCGCCTGCGATGGTGTACCCAACGACGAACCTGGGTGCACGAATGGCAAAACATTTTTTCGGATGAATCCAGGTTCTGTTTACAGCATCATGATGGCCGCATCCGTGTTTGGCGACATTGCGGTGAACGAACATTGGAATCGTGTATTCGTCATCGCCATACTGGCGTATCACCAGGCGTGATGGTATGGGGTGCCATTCGTTACACGTCTCGGTCACCTCTTGTTCGCATTGACTGTTTTTTGAACAGTGGACGTTACATTTCAGATGTGCTACGACCCGTGGCTCTGCCCTTCATTCGATCCCTACGAAAACCTACATTTCAGCAGGATAATGCACGACCGCATGTTGCAGGTAATGTACGGGCCTTTGTGGATACAGAAAATGTTCGACTGCTGCCCTGACCATCACATTCTCCAGATCTCTCGCCAATTAAAAACGTCTGGTCAATGGTGATTGACCATCTGGCTAGTCACAATACGCTAGTCACTACTCTTGATGAACTGTGGTATCGTGTTGAAGCTGCATGGGCAGATGTACCTGTACACGCCATCCAAGCTCTGTTTAACTCAATGTCCAGGCGCATCAAGGCCGTTATTACGGCCAGAGGTGGTTCTGGGTACTGATTTCTCAGGATTTATGCACCCAAACTGCGTGAAAATGTAATCACATGTCAGTTCTAGTATAATATATTTGTACAATGAATTCCCGTTTATCATCTGCATTTCTTCTTGGTGTAGCAATTTTAATGGCCAGCAGTGTATGTTGGAACGTCGGGTTTTGTAGCCAAGAGTGAGGAAGGAATAATATGGTGTATTGGAATCCTGAATAAACCCAAAATGTATTGCATTACCTCCTGAATGCCCCCGGTAGCGAGAGGTGGTACGTGGAGGGAGTTGATGTTTAGCAGATTAGCGAGGCAGGGCGGCCCTGGCAGCGGCGAGCGCGCGTGGACGCGGCAGCCGGTGTTTGATTTAGCGGCCGACGGCGCGCCCAGCCCGGCGTGTTTATGCAAACACGCGGCGCTTAGGCGCCCCCTGCTGCGTCTGCGCTCCGTGTCAAGCACCTGCTGCGGCTGACTCTCACCTTCTGCCGCAGGTCACCTTCCAGTGTTACGAAGTCCGCTGGAAGGGGAACGTGGATTCACAGTAGACGTCAACGGATTTGATCGGAAGGCGACGTCACCCTCAAAAGTTGGTGTGTTTACATCAGTCGGAACATCAGCACGACGTCACTCCGCGTGGCCCAGTACCGAACGGTGAAAGCGAGGTTATCGGATACCAAAAGTCGGATTATAATATCCGAATTACTGAACTGGGAAAAATAAAAAATGGCCAAAGCAATATCGCATCCCGGCAAGAATAGTGATACAACTCAAAACTGCAATAATAGAAAAATCGAGTTAAGGAATTCTATACAACTTATATTGAAGTGGTGTTAGCGTCCTTTAAATTTCAGGTAAGTAATTTTGGCTGTATATTCTAGTATAGACTACACAACAGTAAAATGAGTGTGTAGTTCTGTACTCGTCGAATATGAGGTGTTGTTGTTGTTGTTGTGGTCTTCAGTCCTGAGACTGGTTTGATGCAGCTCTCCATGCTACTCTATCCTGTGCAAGCTTGTTCATCTCCCAGTACCTACTGCAACCTACATCCTTCTGTATCTGTTTGGTGTATTCATTTCTTGGCCTCCCTCTACGATTTTTACATTCCACGCTGCCCTCCAATACTAAATTGGTGATCCCTTGATGCCTCAGAACATGTCCTACCAACCGATCCCTTCCTCTAGTCAAGTTGTGCCACAAACTTCTCCCCAATCCTATTCAGTACTTCCTCATTAGTTATGTGATCTACCCATCTAATCTTCAGCATTCTTCTGTAGCACCACATTTCGAAAGTTTCTATTCTCTTCTTGTCCAAACTATTTATCGTCCATGTTTCACTTCCATACATGGCTACACTCCATACAAATACTTTCAGAAACGACTTCCTGACACTGAAATCTATACTCGATGTTAACAAATTTCTGTTCTTCAGAAATGCTTTCCTTGCCATTGCCAGTCTACATTTTATATCCTCTCTACTTAGACCATCATCAGTTATTTTGCTCCCCCATAGCAAAACTCCTTTACTACTTTAAGTGCCTCATTTCCTAATCTAATACCCTCAACATCACCCGACTTAATTCGACTACATTCCATTATCAAGACACTGTCCATTCCGTTCAGCTGCTCTTCCAAGTCCTTTGCTGTCTCTGACAGAATTACAATGTCATCGGCGAACCTCAAAGTTTTTATTTTTTCTCCGTGGATTTTAATACCTACTTCGAATTTTTCTTTTGATTCCTTCACTGCTTGCTCAATATACAGGTTCAATAACATCGGGGAAAGGCTACAACCCTGTCTCACTCTCTTCCCAACCACTGCTTCCCTTTGATGTCCCTCGACTCTTATAACTGCCATCTGCTTTCTGTACAAATTGTAAATAGCTTTTCGCTCCCTGTATTTTATCCCTGCCACCCCCAGAATTTGAAAGAGAGTATTCCAGTCAACATTGTCAAAAAGCTTTCTCTACGTATACAAATGCGAGAAACGTAGGTTTGCCTTTCCTTAATCTAGCTTCTAAGATAAGTCGTAGGGTCAGTATTGCCTGACGTGTTCCGATATTTCTACGGAACCCAAACTGATCTTCCCCGAGGTCGGCTTCTACTAGTTTTTCTATTCGTCTGTAAAGAATTCGCGTTAGTATTTTGCAGCCGTGACTTATTAAACTGATAGTTCGGTAATTTTCACATCTGTCAACACCTGCTTTCTTTGAGATTGGAATTATTATGTTCTTCTTGAAGTCTGAGGGTATTTCGCCTGTCAGTAGTTCTAATGGAATGTTGTCTACTCCCGGGGCCTTGTTTCGACTCAGGTCTTTCAGTGCTCTGTCAGACTCTTCACGCTGTATCATATCTCCCATTTCATCTTCATCTACATCCTCTTCCATTTCCATAATATTGTCCTCAAGTACATTGTCCTTGTATAGACCCTCTATATACTACTTCCACCTTTCTGCCTTCCCTTCTTTGCTTAGAACTGGGTTTCCATCTGAGCTCTTGATGTTCATACAAGTGGTTCTCTTTTCTCCAAAGGTCTCTTTAATTTTCCTGTAGGCAGTATCTATCTTACTCCTCGTGAGATAAGCCTCTACATCCTTACATTTGTCCTCTAGTCATCCCTGCTTAGCCATTTTGCACTTCCTGTCGATCTCATTTTTGAGACGTTTGTATTCCTTTTTGCCTGCTTCATTTACTGCATTTTTATATTTTCTCCTTTCACCAATTAAATTCAATATTTCTTCTGTTACCCAAGGATTTCTACCGGCCCTCGTCTTTTTATTACTTGATCCTCTGCTGCCTTCACTACTTCATCCCTCAGAGCTACCCATTCTTCTTCCACCGTATTTCTTTCCCGCATTCTTGTCAATTGTTCCCTTATGCTCTCCCTGAAACTCTGTACAACCTCTGGTTTAGTCAGTTTATCCAGGTCCCATCTCCTTAAATTACCTCGCTTTTGTAGTTTCTTCAGTTTTAATCTACAGTTCATAAGCAACAGATAGTGGTCAGAGTCCACATCTGCTCCTGGAAATGTCTTACAGTTTAAAACCTGGTTCCTAAATCTGTGTCTTACCATTATATAATCTACCTGAAACCTGTCAGTGTCTCCAGGCTTCTTCCATGTATACAACCTTCTTTCATGATTCTTGAACCAAGTGTTAGCTATGATTAATTTACGCTCTGTGCAAATTTCTACCAGTCGGCTTCCTCTTTCATTTCTTAGCCCCAATCCATATTCACCTACTACGTTTCCTTCTCTCCCTTTTCCTACTGACGAATTCCATTCACGCATGACTATTAAATTTTCGTCTCCCTTCACTATCTGAATAATTTCTTTTATTTCATCATACATTTCTTGAATTTCTTCGTCATCTGCAGAGCTAGTCGGCATATAAACTTGTACTACTGTCGTAGGCATGGGCTTCGTATCTATCTTGGCCACAATAATACGTTCACTATGCTGTTTGTGGTAGCTTACCCTCATTCCTATTTTCCTATTCATTATTAAACCTACTCCTGCATTACACCTATTTGATTTTGTGTTTATAACTCTGTAGTCACCTGACCAGAAGTCTTGTTCCTCCTGCCACCGAACTTCACTAATTCCCACTGTATCTAACTTTAACCTATCCATTTCCCTTTTTAAATTTTCTAACCTACCTGCCCGATTAAGGGGTCTGACATTCCACGCTCCGATCCGTAGAACACCAGTTTTCATTTTCCTGATAACAACGTCCTCCTGAGTAGTCCCCGCCCGGAGATCCGAATGGGGGACTATTTTACCTCCAGAATATTTTACCCAAGAGGACGCCATCATCATTTAACCATACAGTAAAGCTGCATGCCCTCGGGAAAAATTACGGCTGTAGTTTCCCCTTGCTTTCAGCCGTTCGCAGTACCAGCACAGCAAGGCCGTTTTGGTTAGTGTCAGAAGGCCAGATCAGTCAATCATCCAGACTGTTGCCCCTGCAACTACTGAAAAGGCTGCTGCCCCTCTTCAGGAACCACACGTTTGTCTGGCCTCTCAACAGATACCTCTCCGTTGTGGTTGCACCTACGGTATGGCTATCTGTATCGCTGAGACAAGCAAGCCTCCCTACCAACGGCAAGGTCATGGTTCATGAGGTGTTATCAGGTAAATATTAATCAATTTATTGGATTGCGTCACTTTTCTTGATTTTCTAAAAACATTTTTGTTTTTGTTATGACACCTCATGGAATACTTTTGCCACTTTTCCATCCCATGTTATTATTATTAGTATTTTCGATTATTCCCTTTTGAGAGAACGAGTGAACTTGAGTGGTCATGATCTTTTCCTTTTTCTTCGTTCTTCCCAAATTCTCTTCATACGTTCAATGTGTTCTCTCTTGCGTTCTTCCGAACATATTTTTCCCGTTCTGTTCTCCGTCTGTTCTTGTTTAGGTGTATGATTCTTTATGATGTTTCTAAACTGTTCTCTATTGTTTATGTTGTCTTGTGTGATCCCCAGTTCTTTATTGTCTTCTTCTGCTTCAGTGACCCACTTTGTCTTGTTTTTGCTCTTGTTTACTATCTCAAAGATTTGCCTTGTGAGCCTGCTTTTATTCATTCTGCTGATATGTCGATAAAATTTCATCCTTCTCTTTCTGATGGTATCTGTTATTGTTTCTATGTCTTTGTAAATCTCTGTAGTTGGCCTCTTCAAGCAAATTCCTTTCCTAAACACTGATCCATATATTTTCCTCAGAATTTTTCTTTTCTGCTTTTCAATCTCTCTGATCTCCGTATGACCATGAATCACTGTAGTTTCTGCAGCATAAAGTGCTTCTAGTCGGACTACTGAGTTGAAGTGCCTTAGTTTTGCATTGACAGAAATAGATTTCTTATTATAGTGATTCCAAGTGAGCTTATATGCTTTTTGTAATCTGAAGATTCTATCTTTATTGGCTATTGAGTTCAGTCCTGATGGTTGGATTATCTCTCCCAGATATATGAAGTGTGCAACTTGTGCCACTTTCCCGTATTGAGTAGTAATGTGGAGATAATCTACAGGTTAGTTTTCCATATACTGTGTTTTCTCGTAGGAGATTTGTAGCCCAGTTTTCTGTGAGATTTCGTGTAGTTTTTCCAATTCAAATTTGGCTTTCTTTCTATTGTTCGTTAGAATGGCAAGATCGTCTCCGAAAACCATACACTTCACCCTAATTGTCTGCTCTTTTTTCATCCCAAGCTGAATTCCTTTTATTTCCTTTTCCCAGGTCCTCACAATTTTTTCCAGAACCACGTTAAACAGATGGGGGGGGGGGGGGGACATTGGCGAACACCAGTATGGATATGAAATATAGGAGATATAGGAGATATACATACATATATATTGGAGATCTCCTCTGAGCAGCATATTTCAAGGCATCCCAGATATGCTCAGTAATGTTCATGCCTGGAGAGTTGAGTCGTATCAAGACGTATAAAGGGTCCCATATCACTCCAACTACACAAGCCCCACACCGTTACAGAGCCTCCATCAGCTTGAACAGTCCCCTGCTGAGATGCACGGTCCATGGATTCATCAGGTTGTCTCCATACCCGTACTTGCCCATCCACTCGATACAATTTGGAATGACACTCGTCCGACCAGGCAACATGTTTCCAGTCGTCAACAGCCCAATTTCTGTGTTGACGGGTCCAGGCAAGGCGTAATGCTTTGTTTCGTGTAGTCATCAAGGGTGCACGAGTGGGCCTTCGGATCCAAAAACTCATATCGATGATATATTGTTGAATGCTTCGCACGCTGACACCAGTGGATGGCCCAGAACTGATATCTGCAGCAATTTGCGGCAGGGTTGAACCTCTGTCATGCTGAACGATTCTCTTCAGTCATCGTTCTTTTTAGGATCTTTTTCCGTCCGCAGCGATGTCGGAGATTTGATGTTTTACTGGATACCTGATATTCACGGTACACACTTGAAATGGTCGTACGGGAAAATTCCCACTTCATCGCTATCTCGGAGTGCTGCGTCTCATAGCTCGTGTGCCAACTATAACACCACGTTCAAACTCACTTAAATCTTGATAACTTGCAGTTGCAGCAGCAGTAACCGATCTAACAACGGCGCCAGACACTTCTTGTCTTATATAGGCGATGTCAACCGCAGCGCCGTATTCTCCCTGTTTACATATATCTGTATTTCAATACGCATGCCTATAGTAGTTTCTTTGGGGTTTCAGTGTCTAACTTTTTCATACTCGGTAGTCCCAAAATCTTTTAATCAAAGCTTACATTGGCACACTTTAGTGCCATTGAAATATATGCTCTGGGGCATCCAGAACGCTCCAAAATGTGGTTTTAGGTCCTATGTTTTCCATCTCTTTTCAAGGGGATCTCCGGTTTAGACCCCTTTGTGATCTGTACGCTATGTATTGAGTCTTCCTCCGCACTAATTTAGTGCTGGCGACTCCCGTGCCGCGCACGGTCAGTAAAAAATTTCCGATGTCAGCAGACAACGCCGTAGTTTCACCGTCAAAGTCAACGTTAAATTTCAGTTCGCGAGAATCCTTAAAGCTGTCGTCGCGTTCTGTTCCCTTGACAAACTGTGTGAATGCCGCCGTTTGAAATGCGTTGTGAAATGTTTGGACGTTCAGTATCGTTCCGTCAAATGCGAATCGATCTTGATCCGTAGGATAGCTAGTAAGTATCTGATATTTCCTGCAGTAAATTCCAGGTCCCGTGTTCCACAATACCTTGTTGTATCTCATCTCTCTGACAAGCAACCCCTTGAGTGCGAGGTCGCAAAAGGCCAATGATGTTTACGGCATTCGACGTCCCACCTGTGTCTACCATACAACCACTATATTGGTTGATAAGGGCAACACGGGGCGGAATGGAGGTACCCAACTGTAAGGCCAACATGAGGCTACGGAGCGTAGTTGAACTGCCTATCCGACGGGTAACTCATAACAGGGCTACGGTGCTAGTGGTGTTGATACGAAGCAGAGCAATGGCAACGATAGACAGAGCAAACATTGCATTATATCTATAACAACAGGTGCCGAAGTTGGCATTTTGTCAGAATGGAACCCAAGGAATTTCGCAGAGTGAGAAAGAAGTGTCAGATGAAATATTAGCGTTTCTGCAAGGCAAGTCATTGGAATATGTGGTGTCGTATACCCTCGTCTGGACGGACAATGTACCTGAGAAGTACAGAGAGGACGATACGTGCTTAACAAGTAAAAGTGAACCTGAAACAGATGTCGAGCCATGTGGTTCATCGTCCTTGTCGGACAGGGAGCCACATATCCCGTCTTGAGTGAAACGTAGTAAATGACAGTCGTTGTCCAAGGAGCGGGTACTAAAGATAATTACATACATGGAAGATCACCCGCAGCATAGTAACAAAACAATTATGAACAGATTTCGAATAGGTCAGCAGCAATATGATCGTGTAATGCGTAGTGAAGGCTACGGATATTCAAGAGAGGGCAAGGCGCAAATGTTACGAAAACTGATGTTTTCGCGTTTTAAGGAAGCTCCATACGATTTACAGGATGTGCACGATAGTGACCTGTTACGTTTTCCACATCAAATTGCGCCCGACATAGATTACAGTGATTTCAAGGAAAGTAGTGGATGATTCCGTAACTTCAAAAAACACTACAGAATTGAAAGACGTAAGAAAGCGAAATTTCAAAGAAAGCATCAACTTGACAATGCACAGCAAACTGTCGAGTCGGTCCGAAAACTTGTTGATGAGATAAACAAACTTATCCCATCGCTCAGTAAGGAATTTATTTTCAACTCCTACCCTTCGGGATTTTAAGAGGAAATGCATATGAAAGGAACCCTGGAAATTAGAGGTACCAAGAGAGTTGTATCAAGATCAACTAAAATCAATGCCTTAACTCATTCGTATACAATTATGCCGACTCTTAATCTGCATGGTAAATTGGCTGGAAAGTTGTTGTACTGCGAGAAGTTGGTCCCCTACGACTCTCTCTCGCGTGCGTATTCTTGCAAGGGCAGTACATATTCACAAAAAAGGACAGCCAGTATCACGATAAGCTCCATGACAGACTGTTTCGCATTTCTTTGCATGCCATCAGATTCCATCAGTTCTGATCACCGCGTTACACCAGTAAGATTTTACAGGGTGAAAAGTATTTAAACCGACAAACTCTTGGAGGTTGTAGGGGACATCAAAACAAATATTTTTCCACAATGTCATTTTTTCCTATAAGGATTATTTAAACCGTTGGAGGCCGTACTACGCTCGTCAGTTGTTAGAGGCCGTATTACGCTCTTCAGTTGTAGGCAACTGCTGTCCACCAGCATACATCTGGAGTGAGTACACTGATATGGTTGGTGCTTACTACATAGCGCACCACAACGGACGAGCTGCATAGCGGGTTTATCAACAACAATATCCTAATCGCCGTATCCCGCATCATACGACCTTTGCTGCTGTGTACCAACGTCTGCGTGAGACCGGGTCATTTAGCAGATTACATGGACAGGGACGCCGTCGCACGGTAAGAACGCTGCAGTTTGAGGAAGCTGTCTTGCAGCATGTGGAGCGGGATCCTTCAATCAGTGCGGTTCTTCGTTAATGTGTGGGTCGGTGTTGTTGGGGACTGTTTAATTAGGCCGTATCTGCTACCTAGGCCATTAAATGACAGGCACTATTACAATTTTCTCGCCAGAGCTTTGTCAGAATTGCTGGAAGACGTCCCGCTCCCTAGAAGACAGCGCATGTTCTTCCAACATGACGGGGCGCCGGCACATTTCGGTCGTCGTGTGCGTCGATTTCTGGACCGACGGTTCCCAGAAACGTGGATCGGCAGAGGTGGTCCCGTACTATGGCCTGCTCGATCCCCAGATATGTCCCCTCTGGACTTTTTTGTGTGGGGCTAGATGCGCAACCCTGTTTACGCAAGTCCTGTTGTATCAGAAGAGCATCTGGTTTCCCGGATAGTAGCAGCAACAGGAACAATTCAGGATACTCCTGGGGGTTTTGCCCGTGTCAGACAGAACATGATCCGACGGTGTAACCTTTGTTTACGTGTCAATGGAGGCATTTTTGAAAATCTACTGTAATTGAAATTGGGTTGTGTTAATGTTTTATCTCTTGGTCATAAAAAATGGAAAAGTGTTTGTTGGTTTAATTAATTTGCGACCAGAGAAATCTTCCTCATAGGAAAAAATGAGATTAGGGAAAAATATTTGTTTTGATGTCCCCTACAACCTCCCAGAGTTTGTCGGTTTAAATACTTTTCACCCTGTATAAGCGTTCCTTAAGACTGGATAGCTAGCTGAATGTCCTGGATGGTATGTAACTCCCACGGAGTTCGCTTCGATCTTGATGGTGCGAACCTTTGTGACTACTGTTGAGAGGCACCCACATGCCTTGCTCATACTGTGGCATCAAGCAGTCAGGCCTGCAAGATGAGTGGTCTGCCAAGCGAGTGGATTCATTCTTATTTATCGAGTAACATGAACTCTCGTACTCACAATTAAGCTACAAATTATCCTCCTGTATGAATAATACGCAACGGAAAACGCACATCTGACTGTTAGTAATTAACACAACTCTGACTGTTCACTACGCACTGGCAATACCACATTTTCTTCCTCATTCAACGGCTTTGAACAACACATGGCCATCGCACTGAATATGAATGGCGCACACATTATATATTCTGGGTCTCATGACAACATACTATTCGAAGGAGAAGACCACCAATCTTTTTCTTTTCACTATCTTATTTATTCCGATAAATTCTATAACCTAAACACACAAATTCTATAACCTATAACAATAACACATGCGAAATTCCGCCCAGTGCGCATGGCTTTACATTGGTGATTCTCTATCTTATGGTCTCGTAATTATTTAACGCTACAGTGCACTTTCTGGATAGGATGGTGGATCTTTTATTATTTCTCACAGTTCGACTCTCACAATCATCATCACGAAACTTTCCTCCAGACCGAGCAGTACGAAAGGAACACGCATAACCCACTACCTCTGAAACTACTTTGCTACTCTCCCATGCAAACCACACATACTTAAATTACATGACATACACCACACTACAACTTGAAATACAACACAGGGAATAGTCACAACATTATCACTTTCAGCTTTCCCTCTTCAATTAATATTTATCCCAGTTTCACACGACACTGCCCCACTTCGTAATTCTACTTTCCTACTATGAAGTCTGGAGATATATGCACGTCTTCCTGTGCAATGCAAGCCAAGTGGCGTTGCTGGATAGACGGCTGACTCACCTTGTTTCTCTCTCAGAGTGTTATAGTTTGAATCAAGCGTCACACGGAAACATATCTCGCAAAGTAATATTAAGAACATACTCATCACAGACACGAGTCCTCAACTGATACCATGGACGAGTACTTCTCTTTATCCTTTGTCTCATACACAGATTGAGACTCACACAGTACTCACCACGTGGAAGTACTCGCCTCTAATTTCAAGTTCTACACACGCTATTTCTTAAATATTTCAACTTATAGTACACACGCTAGTAATTCAGCTTAACTTAAGCACACGGAAGTATTTCAACTTATTGCTACACGTGGTTTCATTGTGACCATTGGTCACTTCTGAAGATTACTATGATCCCATTAATATTACCTGGCTGACATTTAATTCTCCCCACAAAAGTTCCTGAAATAGAGAAATTATCATTCCAAACTACTCTTAAATATTCCACATGCATACCATGTCTCCACTCTTTTGTCTTTACGGAGCACACCTAAGACAGGTCTTACCAACACTAGATCCAGCAGCAGAGTGCTGAAACATGGCCGTTCTTCAGGTCCTCTCGCACCTCTGCCGAAGTGGGGGAGCACCTTGCTACCATATTGGTCAGCCACATTTCAGGAGCTCAAAGCTCTGGTAAATTTCATCTCTTTGGTTCCACCAAAGGTGGCCAAAGGATCGTCTCAAAGATGATCATATATTCACATTCACTATCTGCAGTTAGCAGACGACCATACATTCATTCATTCATTTGACAGATCTCACCAAACTGGATGCAGGGATTTATTTTGTGGGAGTGCACATGTGATCAATTAAATAAATAAATTGTCATTCTTTCCCACACTGGTATCCGGCTTTGCTGTATTAATTGAAATTGAGTTATTTTTACAAAAAAATGTATTGTTCTGACAAGAATAATGAAGTATGTTGTACCTATTTTCAATGTCGGGCGGTACTGTACCCTTTCACTGTGGCCTGCCATTTTTCATTTCATGCTCGTGGTGCAAGCTAATGGTTTGTTCAGAAAAATTCTTGAATGTCGACGAAGTCCATTTTGTGAAGTGTAATACATACACCCCACAGAAAATTTATCTCGGCAACCTCCGGCTTCTCATTTTCTGTCGCCCTCCTGATGCACATGGTGAGTCATTAGCAGCCAATGACTTTCCTGTCATATTTGTTAACACAACACTTTCAATTGAGCCTTACTGAAGATTGAACTCGACATAGCATACAAGGGGTTTCCCATCAGCCACAACTCAAAGCAAAAGCGATGACTCTTATTTTACATGTAGACACTGCGCCCGTGCTACTCCATCTCAGGTCGTGCTCATCATTTCGACGAGCGACAGGCTGGTTTATTCTTTTATTTGCTCTACGTATCTTATCACTGGTCGACCTCGTCACCTCCGATCGACCTCATCATCCCGCTCATTCAGCCTCTCCTGTTTTATCCGTCTTGTTTGCTTGTCGGCGCAACTGACACAATAAATTACACAATGCGGTTGTGAAAGCTGTAGTGTACAGCACACTCTAGATTTTGTCTTTCATAACCGGTTACGGCTCTTAATAAGTAATTTCAGATATCTTTTAACAGCCCACACAGATAATGAAATAAAAATAATAACTGCTACCCAGAATATTCTATGCACTTACTACCTACAATTCAGAAAGTGGTCATCTGTTCTTCGACAGGTACACTGCCGAAGATTTCAGGAAGGACATTTCTCGTTAGGACTCGGATTAATATATGAATCAGATAAAATGATTCTAATACAAGAAGAAAGAACATTCTATAGACGAGAAACTAATTTTAAGACTTCTCCATTAAAGACTCTTCCGCAACAAATTTTATACTTGGTTTGCAGCATGTAATAAGATGAGCTTATTCACCACCATGATTCATTCTGAAGCCCAGTAGGCATGCTGTTACTGTCTGTCTTTGTACTGAACAGATATGGGTGCACACAATTTTATTGATAAAACATAATATTGAGAGCAAACAAAGACATGTTTAATATATTTAACTTTGTGTTTACTCTGAACGCGTCTTATATCACTGCTTTATTAGGTCGCCAAAATCAACAGAACAATTATTAAAAATTATATTTGCTGACGCGGTTCGGAGATATCTCATTACGTAATAGAGTCAATAAATGAAACGTTATTAGCATGAAAGTGCAAACCCGCCATATACATGACATTGAAAGGAAAAGGATTTAAAAATATTCACAATTTACATACATTATAAAATGCCTAAATCCCTCTCCAGCGAAGCAGATCACTACGTCCAGATTGCATCCAAAGCTCTACTGAATAAGACAGAGGACCGAACAGAACACACAATTGGCGAGTACCAAGAGGGCCAAATTTTAGCTTTAAAACAATCCTAAGGATCAGAACAATGCGGAACCTTAACAAAGTCGTTACATTCACTGATTAAAAAAAAAAAAGAAAACAAAGGGTATGATTCTGTAGGTAGAGTCAGTATTTCTAACACTGTAAAAAGCATATATAGACGAAACCACGAGGCAATAAGCAGAACAGACACTCCAAGACACAGCTTCAAAAGTTAATTCCTAGGAGAAGTCTCTGAACCCTTCAGAATGAAACTGGTGTTCGGCAGGGCTGTGGCGCCTCTCCGATTCCCTTCGATCTGGTCTTAGACAAGGTCGTGAGAGAGTAGGATAAAGAACTACAAGAGAAAAACGGCGGAAGAATCCATCTTGGACAAGAAAGAGGAAAATTTCAGGTGAAATGTCTCGCTTTTGCTGGCCATATTGCAATAATTTCTAAGGACAAACCAGATGCAAATATAATGATAGAAACACTTCACGAAATTACAGCTAAAACCGGATTACAATTATCGTATGAAGAAACGGAATACATTGAATATAAACACAACAGAGAGAAATACTAACACAACACGAAAACATCAAAATACACTCCTGGAAATGGAAAAAAGAACACATTGACACCGGTGTGTCAGACCCACCATACTTGCTCCGGACACTGCGAGAGGGCTGTACAAGCAATGATCACACGCTCGGCACAGCGGACACACCAGGAACCGCGGTGTTGGCCGTCGAATGGCGCTAGCTGCGCAGCATTTGTGCACCGCCGCCGTCAGTGTCAGCCAGTTTGCCGTGGCATACGGAGCTCCATCGCAGTCTTTAACACTGGTAGCATGCCGCGACAGCGTGGACGTGAACCGTATGTGCAGTTGACGGACTTTGAGCGAGGGCGTATAGTGGGCATGCGGGAGGCCGGGTGGACGTACCGCCGAATTGCTCAACACGTGGGGCGTGAGGTCTCCACAGTACATCGATGTTGTCGCCAGTGGTCGGCGGAAGGTGCACGTGCCCGTCGACCTGGGACCGGACCGCAGCGACGCACGGATGCATGCCAAGACCGTAGGATCCTACGCAGTGCCGTAGGGGACCGCACCGCCAATTCCCAGCAAATTAGGGACACTGTTGCTCCTGGGGTATCGGCGAGGACCATTCGCAACCGTCTCCATGAGGCTGGGCTACGGTCCCGCACACCGTTAGGCCGTCTTCCGCTCACGCCCCAACATCGTGCAGCCCGCCTCCAGTGGTGTCGCGACAGGCGTGAATGGAGGGACGAATGGAGACGTGTCGTCTTCAGCGATGAGAGTCGCTTCTGCCTTGGTGCCAATGATGGTCGTATGCGTGTTTGGCGCCGTGCAGGTGAGCGCCACAATCAGGACTGCATACGACCGAGGTACACAGGGCAAACACCCGGCATCATGGTGTGGGGAGCGATCTCCTACACTGGCCGTACACCACTGGTGATCGTCGAGGGGACACTGAATAGTGCACGGTACATCCAAACCGTCATCGAACCCATCGTTCTACCATTCCTAGACCGGCAAGGGAACTTGCTGTTCCAACAGGACAATGCACGTCCGCATGTATCCCGTGCCACCCAACGTGCTCTAGAATGTGTAAGTCAACTACCCTGGCCAGCAAGATCTCCGGATCTGTCCCCCATTGAGCATGTTTGGGACTGGATGAAGCGTCGTCTCACGCGGTCTGCACGTCCAGCACGAACGCTGGTCCAACTGAGGCGCCAGGTGGAAATGGCATGGCAAGCCGTTCCACAGGACTACATCCAGCATCTCTACGATCGTCTCCATGGGAGAATAGCAGCCTGCATTGCTGCGAAAGGTGGATATACACTGTAGTAGTGCCGACATTGTGCATGCTCTGTTGCCTGTGTCTATGTGCCTGTGGTTCTGTCAGTGTGATCATGTGATGTATCTGACCCCAGGAATGTGTCAATAAAGTTTCCCCTTCCTGGGACAATGAATTCACGGTGTTCTTATTTCAATTTCCAGGAGTGTAGTTGATATGTTTAAGTATTTGGGCCAATGAATACAGTCCTACAGATTACACGCAGATAACACCACAAGTAAAGAAAGTTCTAAGATAATGGAATTAGTCAACAAACTTACCCAAAACCGATCAGTATCATTCCAGGGAAAACTTAAAAAGTGCAAAACGTAATTAAACCGGAAGCACCTTTCGGATCTGAATGTCTGACAGTGAATAAAGAAGGTGAAGGAGAAAAACTGGAAAAGAAAGAAAGGACAATAGAAAAAATTTTAGGACCAGGAAAGAACAAAGATAACAGATGGACGAAGAGGAAAAATGAAGATCCACAGAAACATAGACACAATCAAAGACAAAATAAGAAAGAGGAGATTAAAGTTTTACGGTCATATTTATAGAATCAAGACAATACTCTAACGAAGAAAATTTTTAGTTTCATTTCCAAGTTTAAAAAAACACCACTGGATGTCTGGGAGAAACAAGAAGGGATTTCCAGAATGAGGTTTTCACACTGCAGTGGAGAGTGCGCTGATATGAAATTTCCTGGCAGATTAAAACTGTGTGCCGGGCCGAGATCGAGTCTCGGCCCGGCACACAGTTTTAATCTGCTAGGTAGTTCCAAGAAGGATTTGTGAAAACTTAACATACAGGACAGGGTAAATTTAAGATTACATATCAATACTGCAAAATTTCCAATCCGACAACAAAAAACCACAACCATGGAGAATGATGTCAAATGAAAAGAAGTAAGCATCAGCCAACGCTGGATGAAGTTCAGGAAAGATAAAAAGAAAAAAAAGATTGTACCTTAGCCGTAGGATTTAAGCGGTCTATAACTGGCCATTTTCTATAATGAAAAAAATGTCTTAATACACAGTGTTGTGTCAAATTGTTAAATTCTCAACATCGGTGCTCAACTGAGGGCGGACTGCCGTTTAAAAAACTAATTACGAATATATTTCACCAAGTGGCATAATTATATAGTTGTACTGGCTTTAAAAGCGTACATAAAAGTAGGCGAACTCAGTTTCGTAAATACCTTTAGGGAAAGTGAAAAGATATTAGGAGCGAGCACTGATAAAGAAAATTAAAAAAAGTACTATTCAAACGCGTATAAACAGAAAAAAATGTTCAAATGTGTGTGAAATCTCATGGGACTTTCTGTGTTAGCAGAAGAGCCAACACCGTGTTACGAATGGAGGCCGAAATGCACGCGTTTTAGCTCACGTAGGCTGGTGTGTGGAGGGAAGAACTATACTGACGTGAGCTCTGGAACATGACAAGGAATGAGAATTCAGAAAGCGGACGAAATCAGTTTGATACTTAACTTTAATCCATTAATGATGAACGTCACTCTTGACGGTACATGATTCACAATATTATCTGTTCAGAATACATTCTTGAAGATAGTTCTTATAGTAACTGAATATGGCGCCTTGCTAGGTCGTAGCAAATGACATAGCTGAAGGCTATGCTAAACTGTCGTCTCTGCAAATGAGAGCGTATGTAGACAGTGAACCATCGCTAGCAATGTCGGCTGTACAACTGGGGCGAGTGCTAGGGAGTCTCTCTAGACTAGACCTGCCGTGTGGCGGCGCTCGGTCTGCAATCACTGATAGTGGCGACACGCGGGTCCGACGTATACTAACGGACCGCGGCCGATTTAAAGGCTACCACCTAGCAAGTGTGGTGCCTGGCGCTGACACCACAGTACTTTACTGGTAAGGTCATCAGTCCCTAAGCTTACACACTACTAAAGCTAAATTATCCTAAGGACAAACACACACACCCATGCCCGAGGGAGGCATCGAACCTCCGCCGGGACCAGCCGCACAGTCCAGGACTGCAGCGCCCAAGACCGCTCGGCTAATCCCGCGCGGCGTGTAAACAGAATTATACCAATAAATCACTTGGTTCATTTGAGGGTTGTTCAAATGGTTCAAATGGCTCTGAGCACTATGGGACTCAACTGCTGTGGTTATCAGTCCCCTAGAACTTAGAACTACTTAAACCTAACTAACCTAAGGACATCACACACATCCATGCCCGAGGCAGGATTCGAACCTGCGACCGTAGCCGTCGCACGGTTCCGGACTGCGCGCCTAGAACCGCGAGACCACCGCGGCCGGCATTTGAGGGTTGTAGGTGCAAGAAAACGTACTGTTTAACGGCCTTTATTCTATAGGACAGATAGGTGCGGCTACATTACAGGCGTTTAAGAAACCTAAATGCATGTTTAACATTAAAAACAATCTCAGGTTTGCGTGCTGAAATGGATGGAATTTCCCTGTACGTACCAGTTCACTCTGGTTTTCCCTCAGATATTTTCGTAGCTTCTGGATCAAGAGCACCGCTTCGAACGATATGCAATTAGAAATAATTCCTTTCCGTCGAGTGAGTTTTGTTTGGAATGCTTGCGTCAAACTGTCATAGTATCACGCGAGGTTCGATGACTCAGCCGGCTGACCCAGTACTGTCCAGCGGGTAGAACAGTCCGTGTGGCCGGCTACCTAACAGGCAAGCGACGGGGCGAATAGGAAGACAAAAAACATCAAGTATTTCTGACGCAGACAAATTGAATGAGCCGTTCCGCCAAATATCGCGTTTTTCCTGCCGTTTTCCCTTCTTTACGGCGTGCGCGGCTCGATAGAGCTGCCGACCTGTTCGGGAAATTACATCCCCCGTGCGGCAAACCCAGTTACACACGGTGGACTTTCTCTCTTCCCGCTGATTACGTTTCTGTTATTTCTTTCTCCCGGTATTCGGTCGGGCCGTTTCCTATTCGCCGGGGCCGGCGCAGACAGGGCACTCGACGCAGCCGCGCGCCTGGGGGTGGGGTATTATTCCTGTCGCTGTCGACGAGCCTGCCGGCCGAGGTATTAACTCGCTCCGGAGGTGATGGACGTCACGACGCAGCTCTCGCCCTGTCCTCGCGCACAGCGATGCGACCAACGCTCAGCCACACGCCCCGGCTGATATTGGACCGTTGGAATCTGACACCCAGACGACAGCGCCGCTCTTTCCGAATTAAAACTGTGATTTATATGGCCTCTGTACGCACACGCGGTAATCAAATACACACCGCATAACAGTGTCACAGGCTGGCTAGCTTTTCTTTTGTTGCCACTATTGCAAACCAATCCTATAGTCGCTGCAGCAGCTATCAACTAATACGCCACAACCGCAGCTATCACAAAACAGCACTATGGTATAATACAAGATATGGTTAGTAACGATAAAGTGGCACGCAACATCTGCACTTTATACACTGTTCAAACGAATTAGCGGAACATGTGAATCAGCCGGCCGCGGTGGCCGAGCGGTTCTAGGCGCTTCAGTCTGGAACCGCGCGACCGCTACGGTCGCAGGTTCGAATCCTGCCTCGGGCATGGATGTGTGTGATGTCCTTAGGTTAGCTAGGTTTAAGTAGTTCTAAGTTCTAGGGGACTGATGACCTCCGATGTTAAGTCCCATAGTGCTCAGAGCCATTTTGAACCATGTGAATCAACATCCGGTATGCCGATACAGGCGGTGCCGTTTGTTTTATTGTATGGCTTGAGATATTTTGTTCGTATGCAACAATTAAAATCATTCGCAATCTACACTGAAGTGACAAAAGTCATCGGATAGCGATATGCACATACAGGGTGTTACAAAAAGGTACGGCCAAACTTTCAGGAAACATTCCTCACACACAAATAAAGAAAAGATGTTATGTGGAGATGTGTCCGGAAACGCTTAGTTTCCATGCTAGAGCTCATTTTAGTTTCGTCAGTATGTACGCTCAATGGAGCACGTTATCATGATTTCATACGGGATACTCTACCTGTGCTGCTAGAACATGTGCCTTTACAAGTAAGACGCAACATGTGGTTCATGCACGATGGAGCTCCTGCACATTTCAGTCGAAGTGGTCGTACGCTTCTCAACAACAGATTCGGTAACCGATGGATTGGTAGAGGCGGACCAATTCCATGGCCTCCACGCTCTCCTGACTTCAACCCTCTTGACTTTCATTTATGGGGGCATTTGAAAGCTCTTGTCTACGCAACCCCGGTACCAAGTGTAGAGACTCTTCGTGCTCGTATTGTGAACGGCTGTGATACAATACGCCATTCTCCAGGGCTGCATCAGCGCATCAGGGATTCCACGCAACGGAGGGTGGATGCATGTATCCTCGCTAACGGAGGACATTTTGAACATTTCCTGTAACAAAGTGTTTGAAGTCACGCTGGTACGTTCTGTTGCTGTGTGTTTCCATTCCATGATTAAATGGTTCAAATGGCTCTGAGCACTATGGGACTTAACATCTCTGGTCATCAGTCCCCTAGAACTTAGAACTACTTAAACCTAACTAACCTAAGGACATCACACACATCCATGCCCGAGGCAGGATTCGAACCTGCGACTGTAGCGGTCGTGCGGTTCCAGACTGTAGCGCCTTTAACCGCTCGGCCACTTCGTCCGGCATTCCATGATTAATGTGATTTGAAGAGAAGTAATAAAATGAGCTCTAACATGGAAAGTAAGCGTTTCCGGACACATGTCCACGTAACATATTTTCTTTCTTTGTGTGTGAGGAATGTTTCCTGAAAGTTTGGCCGTAGCTTTTTGTAACACCCTGTATACAGATGGCAGCAGTAACACGTACAAGCCGGCCGCGGTGGTCTAGCGGTTCTAGGCGCTCAGTCCGGAACCGCGCGACTGCTACGGTCGCAGGTTCGAATCCTGCCTCGGGCATGGATGTGTGTGATGTCCTTAGGTTAGTTAGGTTTAAGTAGTTCTAAGTTCTAGGGGACTGATGACCAGAGATGTTAAGTCCCATAGTGCTCAGAGCCATTTGAACGCGTACAAGGTGTAAAAGGGCATTGCATTGGCGGAGCTTTCATTTGCACTCGGGTGATTTATGAGAAAAGGTTTGCGACTTGATTGTGGCTGCACGACGGGAATTAGCATACTCTGAAGCGGAATAGTAATTGGAACTAGACGCACGGGACATCCCATTTCGGAAATCGTAAGGGAATTCAGTATTCCGAGATCCAACGGTGTGAAGAGTGTACCGAGAATACCAAATTTCATGCATTACTCCTCGTCACGGACAACGTAGTGGCCGACGGCCTTCACTTAACGACCGAGAGCGTAGAGTTATGCTGATACAATAGCCCAATTCTTAGCAATCATATACAACTGCTCACTCGTCGAAAGATCCGTTCACCGAGTGAGGTGGCGCAGTGGTTAGCACACTGGACTCACATTCGGAAGTCGATGGTCCGGCATTCTGATTTAGGTTTTCACTGATTTCTCTAAATCGCTTCAGGAAAATGCCGGGGTGGTTCCTTTGAAAGGGCACGGCCGACTTTTTTTCCAATCCTTCCTTAATCCGATGGGACCGATCAGCTCGCTGTTTGGCCCCCTCCCCCGAATCATTCAACCGAGATCCGTACCTAAAGACCGAAAAATGGCGCAAGTCACAGCAGAACCGAAGAAAGAAATAGGAGTAATCCACTGAATTACAGACCCTTAGCACTAATGTCGACTTGCGCAGGGTTTTGGAGCATATACTGTGTTCGAACGTTACGGGTTACCTCGAAGACAATGATTTATTGACAAATAGCCAACAGGGATTCAGAAAATATCGCTCTTATGAAATTCAACTAGCTCTTTATTCTCACGAAGTAATGAGTGGTGTCACTAGGGGATGTCAAATTGATTCCATTTTTTTTTTTTAGATTTACGGAAGTCTTTTGACACCGTTCCTCATAAGCGACTTCTAATCAAATTGCGTGGCTATGAAGTATCGTCTCAGTTGAGCGACTGGATTGGTGATTTCCTGTCAGAAAGGTGACATTTTGTAGTAACTGCGGGAAAGTCATCGAGTAAAATAGAAGTAATATCTGGCGTTCCCCAAGGAAGTGTTATAGGTCATCTGCTGTTCCTGATCTATATAAACGATTTAGGAGACAATCTGAGCAGCCCTCCTAGATTGTTTCTTGATGATGCGTTGTTTACCGTCTTATAAAATTATCAGATGATGATAAACTGCAAAACGGTTTAGACAAGGCATCTGTATGGTGCGAATAATGGCAATTGACTGTAAAGAACGAAAAATGTGACGTAATCCAAATGAGTACTAACAAGAATTCGCTAAATTTCAGTTACAGGTTAAAACACAGAAACCTAAAGGTTGTAAATTAAAGTAAATACTTAGGGATTAGAATTGCGAATAACTTAAAATGGAACCGTCTCATAGATGATGTTGTGGAGAAAGCAAAGCAAAGACTGCGATTTATTGGCAAAACACCTATAAAATGCAGTAGATTCAGTAAAGAGACTGGTTACACTACGCTTGCCGGCCCTCTGCTGGTGTATTGCTGTGCGATGTGGGACTCGCAAAAGAACGGATTGATTGAGAACATCGAAAAAGTTCAAAGAAGGGTAGCTCGATTTGTATTATCGCGAAATAGGAGAGAGAGTACCACTGTTTCTAGTGGCAATCATTACAGCAAAGAAGATTTTCGTTGCAGCAGTATCTTGTCATGAAATTTCACTCACCAACTCTGTCTTTGGAGTGCGAAAATATTTTGTTGGCACCGACCTACATGGGGAGGAATGATCACCATTATAAAATAAAAGAAATCAGAGCTCGCACGAAAAGACTGAAGGTTTCGTTGTTGCCGCACGCTGTTTCAGAGTAGAACGATAGAGAAATAGCTTCAAAGTGGTTCGATGAACCTTCTGCCAGGGGGGTCATCCCCGTTTTCAAGAAGGGACGTCGAACAGATGTATCTCTAACGTCAATCAGTTGTAGAATTTTGGAACACGTATTATGTTCGAGTATAATGACTTTTCTGGAGACTAGAACTCTACTCGTAGGAATCAGCATGGGTTTCGAAAAAGACGATCGTGTGAAACCCAGCTCGCGCTATTCGCCCACGAGACTCAGAGGGCCATAGACACGGGTTCCCAGGTAGATGCCGTGTTTCTTGACTTCCGGAAGGCTTCGATACAGTTCCCCACAGTCGTTTCATCAACAAAGTAAGAGCATATGGACTATCAGACCAATTGTGTGATTGGATTGAAGAGTTCCTAGATAACAGAACGCAGCATGTCATTCTCAATGGAGATAAGTCTTACGAAGTAAGAGTGAATTCACGTGTGCCGCAGGGGAGTGTCGTAGGACCGTTGCTATTCACAATATACAGAAATGACCTTGTGGATAGCATCGGAAGTTCACTGAGGCTTTTTGCGGATAATGCTGTGGTATATCGAGAGGTTGTAACAATGGAAAATTGTACCGAAATGCAGGAGGATCTGCAACGAATTGACGCATGGTGCAGGGAATGGCAATTGAATCTCAATGTAGACAAGTGTAACGTGCTGCGGATACATAGAAAGAAAGATCCTTTATCATTTAGCTACAATATAGCAGCTCAGCAACTGGAAGCAGTTAATTCCGTAAATTATCTGGGAGTACGCATTAGGAGTGATTTAAAATTGGAATGATCATATAAAGTTGATCGTCGGTAAAGTAGATGCCAGACTGAGATTCATTGGAAGAATCCTAAGGAAATGCAATCCGAAAACAAAGGAAGTAGGTTACAATACACTTGTTTGCCCACTGCTTGAATATTGCTCACCAGTGTGGGATCCGTACCAGATAGGGTCGAGAGAAGAGATAGAGAAGATTCAACGGAGAGTAGCGCGCTTCGTTACAGGATCATTTAATAATCGCGAAAGCGTTACGGAGATGATAGATAAACTCCAGTGGAAGAATTTGCAGGAGAGACGCTCAGTATTTCGGTACGGGATTTGGTTGAAGTTTCGAGAACATACCTTCACCGAGGAGTCAAGCAGTATATTGCCCCCTCTTAGGTATATCTCGCGAAGAGACCATGAGGATAAAATCAGAGAGATTAGAGCCCACACAGAGGCATACCGCCCATCTTTCTTTCCACGAACAATACTAGACTGGAATAGAAGGGAGAACCGATAGAGGTACTCAAAGTACCCTCCGCCACACACCGTCAGGTGGCTTGCGGAGTACGGATGTAGATGTAGAACTTAATTGTGAATTGCAGAGTAATTATGTAGAAGTAAATGTAGTGAGATTGGAACGGGTGATGAATAGCAATATCAGGAGCATTTGCAGCACAGAATGTTGTAGGTAAATGTGGTGTTCGCAGAGCGCCGGTCAGCGCGGCACGGATGCGTCGGGTGTGGCGCGGCTGGAGAGGCCCGGATGTGTAGGACGCTTAGCAGGCAGCGGGCGGCGGGCGGCCGCGGGCAGAGAACGACGCCTCAGCAGCCGCCGCGCTGTCGGCTGCCCCGGTCCCCTTGATTAGATAAACACCGCCACGCTGAGCCTGCAGCTCCGCCCTGCAACAAAAAACCACACGCTCTCTCTCTCTCTCTCTCTCTCTCTCTGCCGCTAGCTGCATTTTTGAAGCAGCGGTACGTCGTGACCAGTCAACCAGTACACAATATTGATTCAAAGAGAGAGAATAGATTTCAACAGAAAAACAACAATATCAGAATTGCTTCCTTCTTCATGCGAAACACCTTGTTATTTGTTTACTTATTTATTTCCCAAACTAGTTTCGGCGACAAATATCACCTTCATCAGTGGGTTTTTTAAATCTAAAGCATTGCACAAAATAGCATAGTTATACAAACACAGTAACACATTATTACACTTTAATATTCGTTTTTCTGAAATATAGTTTTATATGGATACTTTCATACTACCTTATTTATTGTATGTTATGGCATGTTTTTAAGAATTATTGTCGCTGCTTGCTTCATATTTTCTAAGCATTATTCTGTTGCCCTTTTTTTTTCACAGCGTACATCATGTCATCTGCAACTGTGTGCGTGGCTGCTAGTAAACAAATATTAAAACGTAGACTTAGTATGTCAGCGATATACACTTGGGATTGGGGTAGTGTTGTGGAATCCAGTTATGTGGTGTGTACTGGACTGTCACTTAGTTCACCGGCCGGAGTGGCCGAGCGGTTCTAGGCGCTACAGTCTGGAGCCACGCGACCGCTACGGTCGCAGGTTCGAGTCCTGCCTCGGGCATGGATGTATGTGATGGATGTCCTTAGGTTAGTTAGGTTTAAGTAGTTCTAAATTCTAGGGGACTGATGACCTCAGAAGGTAAGTCCCATAGTGCTCAGAGCCATTTGAACCATTTGTTACTTAGTTCTTCGTGTATTCACGTTCGTTGGAAGGCATGTAGCTGATTCTATACACAGAAAAACCAAAACTTTCGCACTTTATTTATGAGCAAGAACACTACGCCAGCTTGCTGTTCGCGTGTGTCGAGAGAGGTGTATCGCAGGTTGCGACAAGGTTGTGAAAACTGTAGCGGGAATTACGACGAATTCTGTTCCTTATTTATGTCTGTGTGTGTTGGGGAAGTGGTTTGCGTTTGTGTGCTTTCTGTTCTGTGTCCTTGGTCAGTTCTTTCAGCGCGCCAAAGAGTGTGTAGCTGCAAAGTGTGTTTTCGTTTATAACATTTTTCCCTTCCATTATAGCCTTTTGCATGTAGTAATTTTCTTCTACTGTTAGTTGTCGGTATAGACTTTTGTGGTGTTTCAGAATGTGTAGATCGTTTTTTATAGTAGTAGGGTTATGGCTTTTGCTCATTAGATGTTCTGCAGAAGTTGAATGTGTGCTGTCATTCTTTAGAGCTCTCCTGTGCTCTGTGTACCTCGTTCTGAAGTTTCTGCTTGTTTGTCCTATGTATTGGGCCTGACAGGAGTTGCATGTGAGTTGATATATCCCAGCATTGCTGGATTTGTCTGAGGGTTTACTGACTGGTCTTAGCCTTTTCTGAACTGTGTTGTTTGTTCTGAATGTTATTGGGATCCCTTGCTTTTTCAAGATGTTTCCAATTCTATGTTAGTCTGTACCATCTGTCTCTTTCCTGATGTGGTGTGGCCTGCTGTGTTGTCTGTGTGTATTGCCTCTGGGTTTTCAGATCCCTTAGTTGTGCTCTTGAGTGGCTGGCCGCTATTTTCATGTTTCATTTTTACCTTGTTGTTGAGTTTGTTTATGATTGTTTTGTAGTCGATTTCAACAGCAATTTGATTCTATTTAGTTCCTTCGTGTACTTTTCTGGTTTAAGAAGTGTTTTGTTTATCCTGTGGAGCATGTGTGTGAAACTGGCATAGTTATGGACTGTCGGGTGGTTGGATGAGCTGTGGATAACAGTGCCTGTGGATGTGGGTTTTCTGTAGATGGAGAACTCATGTTGCTGGTTGTTTCTTGTGACTGTAAGAGCCAATAAATTTAGTTTCCTGTTTCTTTTTCTATTTCTATTGTGAAGTCTTGTAGATGAAAGACATAACAGGATAGAAGAGCTACACAGTAACATCAACACAGTACACCCACAAATCCACTTCACTCACGCGAACAGCAAAATGGAGTAATGTTCTTTATCATAAAGAAAGTGCGAAAGTTTTGTTTTTCTGTGTATAGAATCAGCTACATGCCGTCCAACGAACGTGAATACACGAAGAACTAAGTAACAGTCCAGTACACACCACATAACTGGATTCCACGACACTACCCCAACCCCAAGTGTATATTGCTGACATACTGAAAGGTGACTACACTGAGCCACAGCGCCAGAGATCGCGCTAGAGAGCATTGTTCCGCCGCCTCCACTGGCAGTGATTATTGAGATGTCGTAGTGGGCAGTGCTTGGGGAGAGCTCGTGGTAGTCAGTGCTTGTTAAGAACTCGTAGCAGAGAGTGTTTGTTGAGATGTGCTAGTAGAGAGTGCTTGCTGAGATGTGATACTGAAAAGTTCTTGTTGAGATGTGGTAATAGCGAGTCGGTGTGGAGATATATTGTAATGATTAGAGTGATTTTGGTCAATATATGAAGGTAACGAAACTTGATTTATTTTTCATTATTTCCATGTTTTAAATAATGCGTCATTACAGGTTCAGTCAACAAAGCATCTGGCTTGTGTTCTTGTATTAGAGTGTAATTCTGGTTTTCTTGAGTAATTATGGTATTTTTATTTTCTTTAATTAATTCAGTATAAATGATATTTAAAATTTCTTGTGTTGTTGAAGAAGAACCGTGCCAGATGCGTACGTTGAGTCATACTTCCACACACAGAACAGTTACACTTGTGCTTTGGTTTCGTAGGTTTTATAGTTGTTGGGGACTTAATTAATTATTGTGTTAATGAAAATTTCCATTTCATTCTTTGTTATTGTTCTATGCAGTCAGATAGCGTAATAATACTAGTCAGGGCCAACCGTTACGAGACTTCGTAATCGAACAGTCAGCTACTAAAGCAAAAAATTAAAATTATTTGCATTCTATTATAATTAAGCCCCCATGCACGTGGCGACCGCTGCTTCGGATCGTCCCTTGGAATTCTTCTGATTGTAAAAATAGTAGACAGTAGCATTGTTGTAGTAATTTGTAGTTTAGTAATTATAGTCTATTTTGCATGTGTAGATTTGGTAATTGTCATTCTTAGAATGGTATTTTTTTTCTGAATTTGATTTGTTGTCTTGTATACGCGTTTGACGATTTAGTGCAATTATTTCAATTGTTCGTTAATCGTGTTTGATGGAAACATTTCGAGTGAATGGTATTGTTGATGATAAAGAGTCATTGTGTGTAATTTTCGTACAGTGACAAGTTTTGAATGTCTTGTAAATGATTACGCGATCAATGAAAAAGGCAAAAATGATGAATAGTGAGAATGACGAAATTGTTAACATGGCGAACTCGCCAACAGAGGAAAACAGTGTGATGAATAATGAAGTGGAAAACAATGTAATAAGTCGGGAAAATAGTCCGGAACCATTTCAAAATTTTCTCAATCAGGAAATTCACAGAATACGAGATTAACGATAGAAGATTCTGAAAGGAGTTTCGAATCAGTTACTATGGAGCAGTTGATGAGTGCTATATTAAAAATGGAAACACGGTTTGGATCTGAATTAAAAACAAATAGGGAAACAATGGAAACACGGTTAGACTCACAAATGGGAACAATGGAGCAGTTACGAGACTCACTTGGATCACAATGATTACGCGATCAATGAAAAAGGCAAAAATGATGAATAGTGAGAATGACGAAATTGTTAACATGGCGAACTCGCCAACAGAGGAAAACAGTGTGATGAATAATGAAGTGGAAAACAATGTAATAAGTCGGGAAAATAGTCCGGAACCATTTCAAAATTTTTCTCAATCAGGAAATTCACAGAATACGAGATTAACGATAGAAGATTCTGAAATAGTATCGAACACAGATAGCTTTACAGCTATGACGAAGGAAACTGGTTTTGCGGGAAATGTTAGGGGCGAAAGGAGTTTCGAATCAGTTACTATGGAGCAGTTGATGAGTGCTATATTAAAAATGGAAACACGGTTTGGATCTGAATTAAAAACAAATAGGGAAACAATGGAAACACGGTTAGACTCACAAATGGGAACAATGGAGCAGTTACGAGACTCACTTGGATCACAAATAGGAACAATTAAAACCGAGATGGGAACTTTGGGATCTGAATTAAAAACAGTGGGATCACAAATAGGAACAATTAAAATAGAGATGGAAACAATGGAAACACGGTTAGATTCACGAATAGGGACATGTTTCAAAAACATGAAAGATGAATTAAAGAAAGAAATTAGAGAAGAAGTACAACCGATTTTGAATTCTCACAATAATAGATTAATTGCAGTAGAGATTAGACAAAGGGAACAGGATAGAGAACAGGAAGAAAGAGATCGCGTGATAGTACAAAAATTTTCAGAATTAAATTTACAACGTGTACACGATAAGGAAAAAATAATTGAGAGAATCGAGGAATCCGTACCAAATGACTTAACGCAACAGTGTGAACAGTCAACTACTAAATGTGACAATACCGAAACCCGAGTTGCGACACTTACGGAAGACGTAAACTTATCGGAAAGAGTTGAGATTTCAGATAAAGTAACAAGTCTTAGTTTAAATGGGGACAGAGATTCAGATGATACAGCACCATTGCAATTTGCAGAAACCGAAGAGTACCAGAACATAGATAAGCATGTTGAAAAACAGGGAAAATTTAATGATCGCGTTAATAGGGAATTTGAGGCACTACAAAGGCAAGACAAACATATTGAAAGCGAAATCGTAGGAAAAGACAGCAAAATAAATTTTGAATCACAGATACCAGAGGGGTTTGAAGAAAATAATTTGTTTTATTTACGGGATGCAACAAGAGAGCGCCAGGCGCGCGAACTTGACAATAATCAACATTGGGACTGGGACAGATGCGGTAGGTCTTTGTCGCCACGAAGCGAAAACTTTGACTATAAACACTTTTTGACTGTTCGGAAATTTAAGATCTTCCGCAATTCTAAGAATGACATACATCCATGTGCTTGGCTAGATCAATTTATGTACGCACTTCCGTCAAATTTGCCACTAATTCACAAACTGAAATTTATGTGCAGCTATTAAAGTCCTCAGGGGATTCACTATACTAAGTGAATATGTGCCGTAGCGTTCACAGGGCCCCGAGCTGTAGTGGTGCTATTTTCCTTTTAGTTTTCTGCACCGCTGCCTACTCTTATACTATTCTTTGCATCTATAAAAAGCAATTCTTCTACTATCCATCTATCTAGACAGTAGGTAAAAAATAACCGGATTTTACTGTTTTACCCAAAAGTGACTTTGGAGATTACCGTTTGGACTTACTATATTTTCTGCAGCATTCATTCGTAGCTTAAATGAAATTTTACCTGTTTATCTTCGTGACAATATTACTTCATATGTTGACGATATTCGTATTGTTAAACGTTCTTGGAGTGAGCACAACAAAATTTTGGATTCATTATTACGTATTTTTGCACGAGTTGGCATTACAGTGAACTTAGAAAAATCTGAATTTGGTCGTTCACAGGTGACATTTCTCGGTCACATTATTTCTACAGAAGGTATTCTCCCTGATCCAGAGAAACTAGACGCTATTCGTAATTATGCTGTTCCTACCACAAAACGTGATGTTCGTAGTTTCCTTGGTGTCTGTAATTTTCTTAGACGCTTTGTTAAATTGGACAATTTGGCCACACCTCGTTTATGTGAACTATCTGGAAAGAAATCTAACTGGTGTTGGGATGAGGAAGCTCAGTCAGAATTTGAACAACTTCGTGATGCTTTAGTTGCTGCTCCACTTCTTTCACACCCGGATTTATCTAAAGATTTTTGTTTGGCAACGGATTCATCATACAAGGGCCTAGGTGCACACTTATTTCAAGAGATAGAAGAAAACGGCGTTGTAGTACAGAAGACTATTGCATTTGGAAGTCGTGTTCTCTCTAAATCCGAAAAGAATTATTCGATTACGGAACTTGAAGCTTTGGCTGTTGTTTGGGCTTTCACAAAATTTCGCACATTTTTGTTCGGTAGACATACTAAGGTTTACACTGATCATCGAGCTCTGGAATTTCTTATGTCAACAAAATTAACTCATGGCTGATTGTCACGATGGGCGCTGTACCTACATGAATTTGATTTTAGTATTGGTTACATACAGGGATCTTCAAATATTGTTGCTGATGCTTTATCACGTGCACCTATGGGTTTGAAACAAAGTGCTGAAGAGGACTGCAAGGAAAACCATTATTGTTTGATGTAAATTCAAGGTGTTGCGTTTGAGAACTTTATTTCGTCTTCGCTCCAGGACATCGCTAAGGAGCAAAATAAGGATCCAATCTGGAAGGACATTAAGGAGAAGTGGAGGAGAAAGGAAAGCGTAGCGAATAGACAGCATTATTTAGTCCGCAATGACATTCTTTTCAAACGAAAATCGGTCGACAACTCTGTTTGTATTCCTGATGAGTGGGTCAATAAATTGATTTGGTACACATATTTCAGTTATGCGCACTTTGGTCCCAGAAAATGCTTTCATAAATTACGGGAAAATTGCTATTTCAGTGATATGGAAAAACGTATTCGATCTATTCTTGCCAAATGCAAATTATGTCAAAAGGCTAAGCCGCCAACTGTTTCTCACAGAGCACCTTTGTTTCCTATCATTCCAGCGAAATTAAAGGACATGGCTGCAGTCGATTTGTTCGGTCCAGTGGTTCGTTCTACTAATGGTTTTGCGTACATTTTCGTAGCAGTGGAATTAACATCAAAATATGTGTGTTTTACACCTTTACGCAAAGCAACAGCTCGTTCAGTATCTAATGCTTTCATCAAACATTTTCTTAAAGAAGTGGGTCATGTTGATAAGGTTATATCAGATAATGGATCACAGTTTCGCTCTAAAATTTGGCTTCGTACTCTACGGCGTCGTAAGATTAAACCAATTTTTATTTCACTTTTTCACCCTCAATCTAATGCTTCAGAGAGATGGATGAAGGAAATCAATAAACTGTGCCGTCTTTATTGTCATCAGAGTCACAGAACTTGGGATCAGTATCTTCATATTTTTCAAAACATTCTGAACGAACTCCCTAATGACTCAACTTTTTACCGCCTATATTGATATTAAAAAATAAAGTACCCACAAATCGCATTTCTGAAATCGTTCCTTTTCCGCCTTCACGGAAACTGCGGCATTCTGAAGTTGTCAACCTGGCTCTACGAAATATTGCGTCTGCGGCTGCAAGAAGAGAGAAATCAGCTAAACGTCCTGGTCGTTTAAAAATTTTGTCAGTTGGTCAGAAGGTGTTAATTAAGTCTCATCGTTTGTCTCATAAAGGAAAAGGCTTATGTCGTAAATTTTTTCTGCTTTATAACGGTCCATATAGAGTCCGCAAAATCATTCATGATAACACTGTTGAAGTAGAAACTCTTAAATCTCGACGCTCTAAAGGAATACATCATATATCAAACGTTAAAATTTTTGTGGAATGACATACTTTAGAGAAACTAACAGCTACATGTAAACACGAAGAGAGTACAAGGATACCGCGCCGTGTTCCGGCGGCGGCAGATACTCAAAGCAACAGTGAAGTCTGCGCGCCGCACAAGGCAGTCGTTGACCGCAAACAATCACTTTCTACATCACGCGTCGACAGCTGATCGAGCGCTCAGTGCGAATGCACTGACAGACGTAAACAAATACACAGTCTAATTTCTCCGACTAAATTCTGTATGAAGCTATGGTGACTTTATAAATTATGTTATTAACGTTCAGTATTTTTCAGGATACGGTTATGTAAAATATTTAAGACCTTCAGGTAAATTCTGTGCGGGTCCGATGTTAAGACGACTTGCTATGGAGAAAATTTCAGGAAGAATGTAATTTCGAAGAAAAAAGTAATAAACTAAAAAAGGTAACTGTTAATTGAGTTTATTTTTCAGGTAACATAATTCCACTTAGGTACGTATTTTAGATGTAATTTGCTGCTCGCGATTACGTGACTCATACTTTGTGCTAAATTTCATGTTCTATGAATTTACTTGTGAAGCGACGTGCTTGTGTACATTTACTGATTTTGACAATGTTTTATTAATGAACAGTGTTATTACTTGTGTATATTATGCATCGCTTGGCTGCACTGCCTTTTCACTGATGTCATATTTTTTTATTATGTGCCTGCTGTGCTTATTTATTTACATTTTAATTGTCACCTGATTAATTGTGCTGATATGGTTACGTATGTAAGTTATACTTTGTGATTTATCTGCTTGCGCCTTCATGTTTACTTATTAAGATTACATATGAACATTTATTTGCTTATGCTGATATGATGCTAATGACTTGTTTATTACGTAAGATATATGTTTGCTGCTGTGCGTATGGATTGTATATTAACACATTTCCTTTTGTTGTCATAACTACTCTTCAATTTAGAATATAGCAATGCTGATGTACAGTGTACAAACATGAAGATTAGGTTACACTATTGTATTAATTGTAGATTGTTCGCTTGGCAGAGCCTCGTTATAGGGATTGTGCTGCATCCACTTGTTGACATTCTGTTCGCTACTGGTATATTGTCGCGATATTGCATGTATTGCTTACGCTCAGTGCCTTATATTTTTAAGATAAGAAAATGAACTGCTATAATTCTACGAACGACATTGGTACAAGAAACTGCATAGAAGTCACATGAGCTGGAGGTTTTATGGAAGCTGTATAAATTTATGCTGATAGGAAGGAAGCTAACGACATGACATACCAACACTAGGTTTAGACCATTGACAGTTATTACACTGCATTCTTCGTGAGCAATTGAAATAGGAAGTGACACTTGACACAAGAAATACTCCACATGTTTGCTTCTGTTTGCCATAATTCTTGAAGTGGTGTACACACTGTGAAATATTATGATCATTAACACTTCGTAATCGTACTTACTTACTGAAAGTTATTCAAACTAAAGGCTGTTAGAGGTCATGTATGCATTTCTTTTATTTAATGATGGACATGGAACCAAAATGTATCTTATAATTTATAATGAGTAGAAAATTTGGGTCAGATGGATTACACAGAGGTTGTGTGTGGACACTGTGTCTTCGGATTGTATGGGATGCTGAATTGAAGTTTGCACTAGGATTTTGTCTGTACTTGTTCGAGGAGACTGACTAGAGGAAAGATATTGGTGCTGAGGTTTATATATATCGACGTATTGAAGAGGTATGATTGAGGTATTGAGATTATGTGAAGTTGATGATTATTGGAGTTTTCGTGGACAAGAGGTAAGGTAAATGATATTGATGATCGACGTATTGAAGAGGTATTATTGAAGTATTGAGATTATGTGATGCTGATGATTATTGGAGTTTTGGTGGATAAGAGGTGAAGTAAGTGAGGAGCATATTTTTTTTTTCGTTGGTCTATATGGAACAAGGAGGATAAAGATGGCAGACTAGAACACTAAAGTAGCAGGAAGATTGTCTACACACACACTTTGTTAAATCACTAAGCAGTATATACTTTTTTTTGGAGAGAGGAAGTAATTGCATATCTTGGCTCACTGACAGTTGTTCAGCAACCGTACAATTTGATCTGGCTTGG
Source organism: Schistocerca nitens (assembly GCF_023898315.1). NCBI lineage: Eukaryota > Metazoa > Arthropoda > Insecta > Orthoptera > Acrididae > Schistocerca > Schistocerca nitens. Next base: position 617,686,476 of record NC_064618.1, read on the forward strand.
CAAACATTGGTCTTGACATGATGACTATGACGCTGACTAACTATTATTGACTGTTATACACTCCTGGAAATTGAAATAAGAACATCGTGAATTCATTGTCCCAGGAAGAGGAAACTTTATTGACACATTCCTGGGGTCAGATACATCACATGATCACACTGACAGAACCACAGGCACATAGACACAGGCAACAGAGCATGCACAATGTCGGCACTACTACAGTGTATATCCACCTTTCGCAGCAATGCAGGCTGCTATTCTCCCATGGAGACGATCGTAGAGATGCTGGATGTAGTCCTGTGGAACGGCTTGCCATGCCATTTCCACCTGGCGCCTCAGTTGGACCAGCGTTCGTGCTGGACGTGCAGACCGCGTGAGACGACGCTTCATCCAGTCCCAAACATGCTCAATGGGGGACAGATCCGGAGATCTTGCTGGCCAGGGTAGTTGACTTACACCTTCTAGAGCACGTTGGGTGGCACGGGATACATGCAGACGTGCATTGTCCTGTTGGAACAGCAAGTTCCCTTGCCGGTCTAGGAATGGTAGAACGATGGGTTCGATGACGGTTTGGATGTACCGTGCACTATTCAGTGTCCCCTCGACGATCACCAGTGGTGTACGGCCAGTGTAGGAGATCGCTCCCCACACCATGATGCCGGGTGTTGGCCCTGTGTGCCTCGGTCGTATGCAGTCCTGATTGTGGTGCTCACCTGCACGGCGCCAAACACGCATACGACCATCATTGGCACCAAGGCAGAAGCGACTCTCATCGCTGAAGACGACACGTCTCCATTCGTCCCTCCATTCACGCCTGTCGCGACACCACTGGAGGCGGGCTGCACGATGTTGGGGCGTGAGCGGAAGACGGCCTAACGGTGTGCGGGACCGTAGCCCAGCTTCATGGAGACGGTTGCGAATGGTCCTCGCCGATACCCCAGGAGCAACAGTGTCCCTAATTTGCTGGGAAGTGGCGGTGCGGTCCCCTACGGCACTGCGTAGGATCCTACGGTCTTGGCGTGCATCCGTGCGTCGCTGCGGTCCGGTCCCAGGTCGACGGGCACGTGCACCTTCCGCCGACCACTGGCGACAACATCGATATACTGTGGAGACCTCACGCCCCACGTGTTGAGCAATTCGGCGGTACGTCCACCCGGCCTCCCGCATGCCCACTATACGCCCTCGCTCAAAGTCCGTCAACTGCACATACGGTTCACGTCCACGCTGTCGCGGCATGCTACCAGTGTTATAGACTGCGATGGAGCTCCGTATGCCACGGCAAACTGGCTGACACTGACGGCGGCGGTGCACAAATGCTGCGCAGCTAGCGCCATTCGACGGCCAACACCGCGGTTCCTGGTGTGTCCGCTGTGCCGTGCGTGTGATCATTGCTTGTACAGCCCTCTCGCAGTGTCCGGAGCAAGTATGGTGGGTCTGACACACCGGTGTCAATGTGTTCTTTTTTCCATTTCCAGGAGTGTACATTGCTGCCACTACTACTTGATACACATGATGAACATAAAATTTTGACAGAATTGCATTTACACAGTTAACACTATTCAATTACACAGTAGCACTAATGTGGATGAAAGATGAGTGAGTGTTTTTTGTGTGTTTTCCTTTCCCTATCCCAAATTGGTACCAACCTATCTCCTAAATATTATTTTACTTGTTGTTGTGGCTTGCACTGACACCCATAAAAATTATAGGTTTACTGATATTTGTGTATTTGTAATATTTAATATGACAATTATCTGATATCATTTGCGTGTTTATTATGATTTGTATGTTTAGTGTAAAAGCATTGTATGTGTATTCAAACTATTGTTCATGCCTGAACTGTCTGATTAGTGATGGTGCTGCACTTTTCAACATGATGTGTGACATTTAGTCATGTTTAATTTCTGCTGATGAACAGTGTGATTAGTGAAAGTGAATATTATGGACTGCGGTCAGCACCTGTTCAACATTGCTGGTGCCACTAATGGAACTGCTTATACTGAAATGGTGTTACTTGTTGATGTCTGCACCTGGTCAACATTGCTGGGTGCCACTGATGGACTGCTTCTACCGAAATGATGTCACTTGTTGGTGTCGGCACCTGCTCAACATTGCTGGGTGCCACTGATGTACTGCTTCTACTGAAAAGATGTCACCTGTTGCTGTGTGCACCTGCTCAACATTGCTGGTGCCACTAATGGAACTGCTTATACTGAAATGGTGTTACTTGTTGATGTCTGCACCTGCTCAACATTGCTGGGTGCCACTGATGGACTGCTTCTACCGAAATGATGTCACTTGTTGGTGTCGGCACCTGCTCAACATTGCTGGGTGCCACTGATGGACTGCTTCTACTGAAAAGATGTCACCTGTTGCTGTGTGCACCTGCTCAACATTGCTGGGTGCCACTGATGGACTGCTTCTACTGAAATGGTGTTACTTGTTGGTGTCTGCACCTACTCAACATTACTGGGTGCCACTGATGGACTGTTTCTACTGAAAAAATGTCACTTGTTGGTATTTGCACCTGTTGACCATTGCTGGGTGCTACTGCTGGAACTGTCAACTACTTGTTTCTTGGGCTATGGAAAGCGTTTATGTGAATATTTGTATAAACTGATTTTTTGTGTATTACTGTTTGTGAAAAGTTATGAGACTCTTACCTGCACATATTCGTCATTGCTGACGCTATTGATTGAACTGTTTAACCACGTAATATTGTGTAAACTATTATGTAAAGTCACATGTATGAAAGAATTTGTATTGCTTACTGTATTTTATATATTAGGTTATTGAAAGGTCAGTGCAAAGCCAAAATTTTATCTAGTTATATGATATTTACGCATGAATATTATCTTTTATTTTTGTCTGTATTTTTTTTTGACGAATTTGGTGGTATTTTCATCACCAATGCTGGCAAAAATACCATCAAATTCTAGCCCGTGGAGGAAGGCCATATGAAAGGTGGCTACACTGAGCCACAGCGCCAGAGATCGCGCTAGAGAGCATTGTTCCGCCGCCTCCACTGGCAGTGATTATTGAGATGCCGTAGTTGGCAGTGCTTGGGGAGAGCTCGTGGTAGTCAGTGCTTGTTAAGAACTCGTAGCAGAGAGTGTTTGTTGAGATGTGCTAGTAGAGAGTGCTTGCTGAGATGTGATACTGAAAAGTTCTTGTTGAGATGTGGTAATAGCGAGTCGGTGTGGAGATATATTGTAATGATTAGAGTGATTTTGGTCAATATATGAAGGTAACGAAACTTGATTTATTTTTCATTATTTCCATGTTTTAAATAATGCGTCATTACAGGTTCAGTCAACAAAGCATCTGGCTTGTGTTCTTGTATTAGAGTGTAATTCTGGTTTTCTTGAGTAATTATGGTATTTTTATTTTCTTTAATTAATTCAGTATAAATGATATTTAAAATTTCTTGTGTTGTTGAAGAAGAACCGTGCCAGATGCGTACGTTGAGTCATACTTCCACACACAGAACAGTTACACTTGTGCTTTGGTTTCGTAGGTTTTATAGTTGCTGGCGACTTAATTAATTAATTGTGTTAATGAAAATTTCCATTTCATTCTTTGTTATTGTTCTATGCAGTCAGATAGCGTAATAATACTAGTCAGGGCCAACCGTTACGAGACTTCGTAATCGAACAGTCAGCTACTAAAGCAAAAAATTAAAATTATTTGCATTCTATTATAATTAAGCCCCCATGCAATACTAAGTTCACCTTTTAGTATTTGTTTACTAACAGCCACTCACACAGTTGCGGATGACATGATGTACGCTGTGAAACAAACGGCAACAGAAAAAAGCACAGAAAATATGCCGCAAACAGCGACAATAATTCTTAAAAACATGCCGTAACATACAATAAATAAGGTAGTATGAAAGTATCCATATAAAACTTTATTTCAGAAAACGAACAGTAAAAATGTAATGTGTTGCTGTGTTTTTATAACTATGCTTTTTTCTGCAGTGTTTTAGATTTTTAAAAAACCCTGATGATGGTGATATTTGTCGCCGAAACTAGTTTGGGAAATAAATAAGTAAACAAATAACATGATGTTTTGCATCAAGGCGGACTCAGTTCTGATATTGTTGTTTTTCTATGCGAACACGTACCAAATAGAAGAGTTCCAAGACAAAGATTTCAACTGCTTGTTACAGACGACTATAAAAGGTAGAAACAGAATCAGATTGTGCATGTCACTGGTTAGAGGAAGGTTGAAAGTTTTGACGCTGTTGTTTGTTTGAAGCAATATAACGACTACCCCACGTAAGAAATAATTGTGTGTGTTGGAACGAGCGTGCAGTGAATCCAGTGCTCAAATGCAACTTGCATTCTGCCGTCGATTAAGCAAGGTGCCGACTCTGCACAAGCAGATTTATGCCTGGCATACAAAATTCTTGGAAGTTAATTGCATATACAAAGGGCAAAGCACTGGTCGGCTGTCGTGCGTCTCCGAAATGCGTTCACACGGAGCCCTCGGAAGTCCGCAAGAGAGGAGGGTCAGGAGCTTCAACTACCTTAAAAACAATAGTGTATCGTGAATGAGATTTTCACTCTGCAGCGGAGTGTGCGCTGATATGAAACTTCCTGGCAGATTAAAACTGTGTGCCCGACCGAGACTCGAACTCGGGAGCTTTGCCTTTCGCGGGCAAGTGCTCTACCAACTGAGCTACCGAAGCACGACTCACGCACGGTACCCACAGCTTTACTTCTGCCAGTATCTCGTCTCCTACCTTCCAAACTTTACAGAAGCTCTCCTGTGGGTACCGGGCGTGAGTCGTGCTTCGGTAGCTCAGTTGGTAGAGCACTTGCCCGCGAAAGGCAAAGCTCCCGAGTTCGAGTCTCGGTCGGGCACACAGTTTTAATCTGCCAGGAAGTTTCATATCAGCGCACACTCCGCTGCAGAGTGAAAATCTCATTCTGGAAACATCCCCCAGGCTGTGGCTAAGCCATGTCTCCGCTATGTCCTTTCTTTCAGGAGTGCTAGTTCTGCAAGGTTCGCAGGAGAGCTTCTGTAAAGTTTGGAACGTAGGAGACGAGATACTGGCAGAAGTAAAGCTGTGGGTACCGGGCGTGAGTCGTGCTTCGGTAGCTCAGTTGGTAGAGCACTTGCCCGCGAAAGGCAAAGGTCCCGAGTTCGAGTCTCGGTCGGGCACACAGTTTTAATCTGCCAGGAAGTTTCATATCAGCGCACACTCCGCTGCAGAGTGAAAATCTCATTCTGGAAACATCCCCCAGGCTGTGGCTAAGCCATGTCTCCGCTATATCCTTTCTTTCAGGACTGCTAGTTCTGCAAGGTTCGCAGGAGAGCTTCTGTAAAGTTTGGAAGGTAGGAGACGAGATACTGGCAGAAGTAAAGCTGTGGGTACCGGGCGTGAGTCGTGCTTCGGTAGCTCAGTTGGTAGAGCACTTGCCCGCGAAAGGCAAAGGTCCCGAGTTCGAGTCTCGGTCGGGCACACAGTTTTAATCTGCCAGGAAGTTTCAATAGTGTATCGCGTTCTGAAATCACTCATAAAAAAGCATTACAAGATACAGTTAATGAAGCAACGGCATCCCGGCGACCAATACAGAAGCTACGAATTTTGCATTTTAATTCTCCACGATATGGCAGAGCACAGTTTTTACGAACGACCCATCTTTTCGATCGAATCGACCTTTAATCTATGGAGTAAAGTTCAAATGGTTCAAATGGCTCTGAGCACTATGGGACTCAACATCTTAGGTCATAAGTCCCCTAGAACTTAGAACTACTTAAACCTAACTAACCTAAGGACATCACACACACCCATGCCCGAGGCAGGATTCGAACCTGCGACCGTAGCAGCCTCGCGGTTCCGGACTGCAGCGCCAGAACCTCACGGCCACCGCGGCCGGCGGAGTAAAGTAAACCACCATAATGTAAGAATGTGGATGTCACAAAATTCTGGGGTCGTCGTCGAACATGAAAGAGACTCACCAAAACTGAATGTGTTTCGTGTCGTTTCCGTTCACAAAGTTTATGGATCTTCCTTTTTTGCGAAGGAAACTGTGACAGGAATGTCATACCAGGATATGTTACAAAATTGGATGTTTCCTCAAGTTCGCGAAGATTCCAATGATTTCATTTGTATGCCTGACGGCGCCCCGCCTCACTTTCGCCTTGGGGTGCAGCGTTAACAACACCATCCCACAACGTTGGACTGGAAGAGGTAGACAACAAAACCTCGTTAATTGCTTTTGGCCTTCAAGATCACCAGACCTCACACATTACGACTTTTTTTTCTTATGGGGTTACATAAAAGCCAGAGTCTCTATAGCAGCTACTTTTCAAGAGCCGAGAAATCGAATTGTTGAAGCTGTCGATCCAATAAACAGGAACCTATTGATTCGTATGTGGAATGAAACTGACAACCGTTTCGATGTTTCTCGACCAACGCGTCATGCTCGTGTTGAGTTTATGGTAGAGTGTCTGTGCGAACATAAAACTTTGAACCTTTCTCTATCCGATGACATGCACAATTTATTTCTATCTTTTATAGTTTGTCTGCAATAAACAATTGAAACCTGTTCTTTCTTTTTGAATCACCCTGCAATAAGCCGACCCGACGCAATATGTCACCTCTTAACAGAGCACACTGACCGCTTTGGGGCGCTGTAGATGGTGTGGAACTGGTACCATGCGGTCACGTGCCCGTCCAACGCTGACGTACTTCTTGGCGGTGAAGCAGTTTGCTTGAGCCAATCGTTTGTATGTAACCAGAGGAATATGTGGGTAGGAGACCTAACAGAACAGCAGAAAGTTGCTACCATGTTTCGCTGTACCCATGATCAAGAGGTGAATGAAGTGTATTGATTTCTTGTAATATCAAGCAGACTCTCCAACTTGCCTACAAGGAGTGACGTACCATTTGCAGCCATCTAACATGGATTAGGCAACGGCCTTGCCGCAGTGGAAACACCGGTTCCCGTCAGATCACCGAAGTTAAGCGCTGTCGGGCGTGGTCGGCACTTGGTTGGGTGACCATTCGGGCCGCCATGCGCTGTTGCCATTTTTCGGGGTGCACTCAGCCTCGTGATGCCAATTGAGGAGCTACTCGACCGAATAGTATCGGCTCCGGTCAAAGAAAACCATCATAATGACCGGGAGAGCGGTGTGCTGACCACACGCCCCTCCTATCCGCATCCTCAACTGAGGATGACAAGGCGGTCGGATGGTCCCGATGGGCCACTTGTGGCCTGAAGACGGAGTGCTTTAACATGGATTAAGAGCAGTGAGGGTAAAACAATCCTCTACGACACGGACTTGAAACGAGTGTCACACCTTACCAATGACGATCGTTACAAACCCGACAGGAACTGCTGCTGGCAGTGAATGAAGGTCCATCTAGACCAGTTTCCTAGTGAAGTTTCCGAAGGGAATAGCATGCACTGAACATTTGCAGTCGAGCACCCCGAGAAATCCCCTTTGCTCACAGCGCCAATGGTTTCAGTGGACAAAAAAGCACAGAAACTGAACAGAGGCTGACAGCCATGTACAGGGAACCAATGAGTCCATTTTTCCTCTTCTCAAACGATGCAATGCGCCCATTACAACGAAGTTCCAATGAAACCATTAACATCCGACGTACGAAGGGTGCAGGTAAGGCCGGAAGTGGTTCCGCGACTTTTTGGGGTGTTTTTGGTACCATGATTTGAGTCAACTCATTAAGGTTACCGTAAACGTGAACCAGATGCTGGTTTCAGCATCCTAATTGAACGCCGGCCGCGGTGGCCGAGCGGTTCTAGGCGCTTCAGTCTGGAACCACGCGGCCGCTACGGTCGCAGGTTCGAATCCTGCCTCGGGCATGGATGTGTGTGATGTCCTTAGGTTAGTTAGGTTTAAGTAGTTCTAAGTTCTAGGGCACTGATGACCCCAGAAATTAAGTCCCATGGTGCTCGGAGCCATTTGAACCTAACTGAACAAGTGTTGCGCTTTCTTCAACATCTTTATAAAATGACTATGCTGTTCAGAGTCGCTTCTTCACAGGGCTGCACGCACATGTTCCTAGTCTGACGAACAGTCAGTCGTCCTGTCGCACCTCGGCTGGTCGCCAAATCAAGGTTTCAAACAGCGGCAGGAATGCAGCAATCAATAAATTTGTTTGACAAAAGCCTTAAGTATATCACTGAACCAAAACTTCACTACACATTTATTAGACGACTTATTGCTACAACAAAAGTTGCCATCGATATGGCAAAACTTCCAATAAGAAAACAAAATGAACTGACAGTAGAAATTGCAAACTTTATTTAAAGGGAATTACAGAACAGAAAAATATACAGCAAAGAAATGCAAACTAACTGCAATACTCTCAACAGAAGAAACCAGAAATTAATAACATAAAACGCAATAGTAGTAAAATCTGATAAAGGAAGTAGTACAGTTATTATAAATCACAATCAATTTGTAGACAAAGTAAGGACTGTTTTGAAAGACAACAACAGTAGAGGATTGCGAAACAACCCCACCAACAAATATGCCGCACAAACAAAGAAATGCATTAAAATTGTAATATAATACTAACAAACCACGAAAAGAAAGCTTCCATGATCATGAAACCACGGCCGTCATCATTTCATGAGCAACATAAGATAAACAAACACTTGTTACAGTCTGCCTGATTATTAACTGTATTGACAACCCAACTTACCTGACAAGTAAAAAAACTTAACATATTCCTAACTACGATTTAATATGTAGGACATCCGCAACTGAGAGGCATGATAATTGATGTAGAGACATCTGCTTCAGTTTTACTAATTACTTATTCACACCACGGCCGGTTTGAGGATTTTAAAATCCCATAATCAGATGTATGAAATTATTTTTTTTTGGTAACGCACAACATGCGGACGGGCCACTCAGTGTAAGAGCTCCAATCACTGAACATTGGCGGTGGCCAGTTTCCGCCACCATGCACTGACTGGTCCGACCACATGTTATGTGTTACCAAATACAATAATTTCACGCACCGGCCGTGGTTTGAATAAATAGTTAGTTAAACTGAAGTGTGTCTCTCTAAATTATCATTGCTAGCCAAGCTCTATACCTAAAGCAAAAAGAACCCAAAAAACCCTCGAGAACGTTAGCACGTGCCTTTAAAATCCAAATGGGCACGATTCAAGAAAATTATATATTACCATACATTTGTAGATGCCTCTTTGGTACTACAGATGGAAACGATGGTTCAAATGGTTCAAATGGCTCTGAGCACTATGGGACTCAACTGCTGAGGTCATTAGTCCCCTAGAACTTAGAACTAGTTAAACCTAACTAACCTAAGGACATCACAAACATCCATGCCCGAGGCAGGATTCGAACCTGCGACCGTAGCGGTCTTGCGGTTCCAGACTGCAGCGCCTTTAACCGCACGGCCACTTCGGCCGGCTGGAAACGATGAAGACCTGCAAATAGTTCATCAAGAAATCAACAACTTGCATCAGAAAATTAAATTCAAAATCAAACCAGAAACAAACAAATTCATAAGCTTTCTCGACCTTAAAATAAGCAATATTAACAGCCATCAAGTGTTTGAAATCTACAGAAAACCAACTTCTACAGACAACGTTAGTGATGGATGTTCTTGTCACCCAAAATCGCAAAAAGTGCCTATTTCAACCCAATGAGTAATAGATCAAACAGTTTACCACTCGAACACCAAGCAATAGAAAATGAACCTACAATAGTCCAATGTAAAGCACAACAAAATAATTTAAAGTCGAATATAGTGCATAATCTGTATGAAAAACAAACGAAACCTATAACCAGATCATATAAAAGGAGATAAAATTAACAAAAGGAAACAAAACTAAACAAAAAGGAATGTACGTACCAATAATACATTTGGGGACATATATCAAATAAAATAAACCAAATATTAAAGGAAACATCCATAATATTGGCATTCCGAACAAACAAAAATCTTAAGACGAAAATTCGATATTGAGAAACCAAAATTCCTGATTTTCTTACCCAAGCAATTTCATGTAACAGCAAGAAATTCTATCTCGGTTAAATGCGACGAAACTATACCACTAGATTTAAAGAATACACAAGAAAATGCGACAGCAATCAAGTGTTTACTTACATATAAAAAACCATAACCACAAAGAAGAACAAATCGAAAGCGCATTGCAAGGTCTACACGAAATACCAAGATAACATGCTATGTATATTTTGGAAGAATCAGAGATACATACTCACACGAAAAATCATCCCAACGATATTCTTAATGAACAAATCGATTTTAATCACAAAAAATTATCTACAAATTTTGGCACACACAGTAAACGAAAATAAAATATAACATTAGATACAAATCACAACAAAGTTATAATATCAATAAAACACAACTAACATCATTGACTAGCAAAGATTACAAGTAAACATGAAACTTCAACGAGAATAAACTATCAGTCTAGTTGTCAAAATATTTAATGGGAATAAAATTATACAAAATAGAAATTACGTGATTTATAACCGTCTAGCAACAAACAGACAGTCAACAGTTTACTGACTGAAGCAAAATGGGTGTCTATTCGAGCTAGACGGAAGTATACAGTAAACTGACTTTTTTGTAAGTAGGCTTACTAATTATAACATCTAGAGATTCGCTTGAGAACGGCGTTACACCCGAAACAAGGTTTTAGTAAGGAGGAAGCACTACCAATTAAACTATTTGCAGCTTGCCTGGAATAATTCACTATAAAAAGATCTAAAGTTGTTCTAAAATGGAACGAAACCGGTAATCGTTATAAACACAAATGCGACTGGAGACTGAACTAAAATATATCAAAGAGGAATAAGCAAACAAAAATTTCAGATGACACGAAACAAGTGAAGAACAAGAGAAAATATTAAGAGTAAATGAGAATAGAATTCAGATCTGAACTAACAAACCTAATGAGAAACGTTTGTGAGAAAATGTCAGGAAGTACAATGCGAGAATTAAAAGAAAGACAATCAAGAATAACCGAAGTATGAAGAAAACTAAACAGGCACTTATGATGGGAGACATAATATCACGTCAGTCATGCCACAAGGCCTTAATCAGAACGTGTCGGGAAACCACACCAAAGGTGTTTGAAGATTTGAAGCCTCTGAGGTCAGATAATGGACTCTGAGAATGAGTGCATTCTGCAAGCACTACCAGGAAGGAGAGAAATAAATTCGAGTTGTGGAAACGAATAAATCCTTGGAAATGATGAAATAATACTAGAGATGTGGTGAAAGTAAGAAAACGTTTAGCCTTTAACCAGAGAGATACACAACTTCGCTTCATTTGAGGGTGCAGCACAATGAATGATCTACAGGTGGCAATGAAGCTATACAAAATAGCAACGAATATCAGCATGGGATTTGTAGACTACATGGAGATTGGATTACTGTCATAACGAAACAAGCACTACAATCATATATGCGAGATCATAATTATGCAGAAGTTTCGATGAGGACTAGATCCAGAAGTGGATGATAAGTGAGTGAGGGCAATGATCATTGCAGTTCACTTTTCAATTTAGCTATTCACGCAACAGCTTCCCTGAGGAGACGAAATCAACATATGTTTCACCGCGAGAATACGACAGAGCAGGAAGTCAAACCAAATGGGACTTCATGGTTCCGAGCAGACTTTGAACGAGTGAGAATTTCTCTTAATAAATTGAAATTCGGCTATAAGTTCGGGGTACATCATTTGTGGAAGAGAAGTTGAGCTGTCATAGGAGGCCCTTCAGAAGAATGTTACAGGTAACTGAAACTGACGTCTGTAAATCCATAGTAGATATTTTCGTCACTGTCAGTCATCCATACGTAGAAGAACTCGATACCATCACAGGAAACCAGCTAACAGACCAAAGTGTTGTGGTACAGCACTTGCCACGAAAGGCAAAGGTCCCAGGTTCGAGTCCCAGCCTGGCACACAGTTTTAATCTCCCAGGAATTTCAAAATCAGTGCACATTCCGCTGCAGAGAGAAAATTCATTCTGGAAACAATCCCCCAGGTTGTGGCTAAGCCATGTCTCCGTAGTACCCAAATTTCCAAGAGAGCTAGTCCCGAAAGGCATACAGGGAACTGCTATGAAGTTTGGAAGATAGGAATTGAGATACTGGCGGTGAGGAGGGGTCATGAGTCGTCCTTGGCTATAGGCGGAGCCGCCGGCCTCCTGCAATAAAAACAATATAAAAAGAACTGAATATAGATTTGTGTGTTATATTTTGAGAGCAGTCCGCACAGAACCGCTCTCCGCAAACAAAAACAAACAGTTTGAAAGAAAAGCAAACCGAAAGATAACTAGTCGGTAGAATACTTCCCGCCCAAAGCGAAGGTTCCTTATGCTAGTCCCGGTCCAAGAACAGTTTTAAAAGTTTCAGATCAACGGACAATCCGCTGCTGACGGAAAAGTTACTCTGGAAACCAAACAACTGTATAATGGAAATCGTTGTATATATATCGGTGACAGTGATGAAGTACTTATATAAACTTAATTGTCTCGCTCGCATTTATTCATCTGCATAGATTACTGCGGCCTGAAAAGCAATAGACAATCAATTTAGAACGAAGATTATGAAATTTTGGCCAGTGGGGCTACGTACAGCCGGCAAAGACTAATATGTGAGGATTGATTCGTACAACAATCCCTCTGTGATTAGTTAATGAAAAGGTGTTAACAGAGGAAATTTACACGCATTCTGTATTTTTGTGCTCAAATACTAACATGTAATTTCGAACAGCGAGAATAGGCAAGAAACGGTGGTCCTCCGGCTAAACATTCAGTTACAGTGGCGCGAAGATTTTGACACGACCTCTCCGAAGACAGCTACAAACATTGGCGTTATGAAGAAAATTCTTAACAGGCTGGAAAATTTTAATAAACGTAATTGATACAATAATGAAATTGGTTGTGCGTTGTCAGAAATAGATGTTCTGGAGCATTGTACGGTCTATATGTAATCGGTGATTTTTTAATGATCACCTACCGGTTCTGTAGAACGCGGAAATTACTTACATAGACTTTCACTAGATCTGTTTCTATCCACTTGCAGCACCTGTATTTATTCATCCGTCTCTTGAAGTAACTCCGAGATCAGGGCCAGAAGATCACTCGATGTCGACCGAATGCCGTGTCATCCTCTGCCATATGACGACGGTATGGAGGGGCTCGTGGTTACCACACCACCCCTTGCCGCCCTCACAGCTTCTAGACCTTGGGAGGACTTTGGCAGTATTGGGAATCGCACCCAGGCCCTCCGAAAGGCATTCAGAGAGGCTGGTCGCACAGCCACAGGGACTGACATTAGACTCACAGTCATAATTAACGGTTACTCAAATGCATAAGTAGTCTTAAACAGCATTAGCGCTCATGGAAAGTCTATACTTAGATTGGATACAACAAATAATACAAATTAATCTAAATTCAACATGAATGATATGTATGATTGTTATGTTCATCTACTATGGATACTCAGAAAATCACATTTAAGTGCCTGGAAGAGGGTTCATCGAACCAGCATCAAAATTCTCCATTATTCCGATCTCGTATAGCGCGCAGAAAAAACGAGCAGCTATATCTTTCCGTGCGAGCTTATTTCTCGTATTTTATTATGATGATTGTTTCTCCCTTTGTAGCGTCAATGAAATATTTTCGTATTCGGAGCAGAAAGTTGGTGATTGAAATTTCGTGAGCAGATTCCGCCGCAGATTCCGCCGCAGATTCCACCCCAAATGCTGTATCATTTCAGTGACACTCTCTCCCCTATTTCGCGATAATACAAAAAGTGCTGTCCTTCTTTTAACTTTTTCGATGTACTCCGTCAGTCCTACCTGGTAAGGATCCCACACCGCGCGGGAGTATTCTAAAAGAGGACGGACAAGCGTAGTGTAGGCAGTCTCTTTAGTAGCTCTGTTACATTTTCTAAGTGTCCTGCCAAGAAAATGCAGTCTTTGGTTAGCATCCTTCACAACATTTTCTGTGTGTTCCTTCCAATTTAAGTTATTCGTAATTGTAATTCCTAGGTATTTAGTTGAATTTACGACCTTTAGATTTGAATTATTTATCGTGTAACCGAAGTTTAACGGATTTCTTTTAGCAGACATGTGGACGACCGCACACTTTTCGTTATTTAGGGTCAATTGCCCATGTTCATGGAAAACGTAAGGAGAGGATATGGAAGGCGCTAGATAATGGTTGCGTGGTACCGAAACATACGGCACGCTGATGTAGCTGGGAAAATGTACACCGAAACAATGAATCTTATTGGACACACAAAATTTCCATCCCTTTTACAGAAGACGTAAATCTGTAACAACTGCCCCTCATACATCCCAAATTTGAGACAAAATGAAACTTTTGGTGTAATAAGTTGATTGCTCCTATTTATTATGTATTATCTTTCTATGCTAGTACACCGTTATCCATCAGTCATGCAGTAGCCTCCACATCTGATTGTATGTTATTTTTGCTGCTGCCTTTCCTTCTTCCTCTTGATATCTTGAAGACAGTATTGAACTTAACTCTCTAGACGACGAGACAGCTTCTTCCGAATGGGGAAATAATGGCCATATACACTACAGGGATCGATGTTGAGAGCACTCTTATTCTTGTTGTGTATGTATATGATCTGGCATCACACATCTGATAAGCAGAAATCTCTTTTCTGACGTTGCATGTATTGTAATGAAGCCTAATGGACTAATGTCAAAAATTCAACACGTAAATAAAATTTTCTTGATAATTAATAGGTGTTTCTCTGCAAATGGAATATCATTGAATTAGGATAAAATCCAACACATGCAATTCTGTACTGCTCACAACTTGACAACATCATTAGAAATGATGCATGAGGGTAAATATATAAACATAAACGAATATTATAAATTATTAGGTGAACTGCACGTGTCATGTACAGATCTTCTCAAACGTTTAATCTCTGCAACTTTTGTGTTACAGATACTGTCAGATTATGGAGATTAAAATGCCGAAAACTTAATACAGTTTTCCTATTGTTATTCACTAATTTCTTATGACATATTTTGAGATTACTCGGCACTGACGAAAAAAGTGTTTTTAACACAGAAGCTTGTAGTAAAGATTATATGTGATGTCCACTGTAGAGCCTGTTGTGCACAGCTCTGTGAACAGTTGCACATACTGACAATGGCCTCACACTGTATTTATGAATTTTGTCCTCAACAATCAATCACAGTTCCAAAACAACAATAAGCCATAAACAAAGTACTAGAAGGAGAAATGAATCACACAATTCATTAGTCACTTTTAAGAGCCACAGAAAGTAGTAAGGTATTCAGCCCTAAAACACTTCGACCACCTAGCAAGTGATATAGAGTTAATATATAACAAAAGGAACTTCAAATTCTAGTTGAATTCATGTCTGCTTGATAACTTTCTACGCCATAGAAGAATTTTTGAAAGCATAATAATGTAGCATGTGTTCTTAAGAGGGAGAGAGAGAGAGAGAGAGAGAGAGAGAGAGAGAGAGAGGGAGGTAGAGGGTGAGAGAGACTGAACAAGGGTAAGTATAAATCACTATATGTGAAAGGAATAGTTTTCGACGATCATGTAAATATTAAGCATGTTGCCATCTTTTTCACTGAAAAAATGAGCTGTGGTTGTATGCTGATTCGTTCCACGTGATAACGAAAGGCTGCAATTGTTAATGTTCCAAGGAACGCGTAAACAACAGAAACTATACTAAAGGGGAACTAACTCGCCGGCCGCAGTCCGACACCACGCGGCTGCTACGGTCACAGGTTCGCATCCTGCTTCGGGCATGGATGTGTGTGATGTCCTTAGGTTAGTTAGGTTTAAGTAGTTATAAGTCTACGGGACTGATGACGAAAGATGTCAAGTCCTGTGGTGCTTAGAGCCATTTTGGAACTAACTGAACGGAGTGTTGATGTTTCTCGTTTGCATTGAGCTCCACTACCCGTGCCGTCAGTGCCCCGGGCCCTTTCGCCTGTCTCTGATAACGACTGGCTCCTGGCCCTGATAACCTCCCATACACGCCCTTTTGTCCGCCACAAATAGAAAGGCGGCCATTCCTACGGATGCGTGATACCGTCCACATCAAACAGTTCGATTCCTTTCCACGGTTTCCAATGCTGAACTACACTCAGTTCAACACGACTGATATGTTACACGCTTCATGTCGGAGTAACGGAATGCTACTTTATCGCGGACGACCACCATTTTTTACCAACTTGCAATGTCATTAAGCGATTTCAGTATTTGAAGAGAAAGCGCGTAAAGAAAACCACTATTCTCCTAAAGCGTTTCTCCCTGTACGGGGATGAAACATTTGGTTTCTGAAGAAAACGCATTCGACCACAGCCTGGAAATTTTCCGGTCGTGAAGGCTTACATTCGTAGAAGAGTGGTTTGTCGCAGCTCGCCACACTAGCAAACCTCTTTATTTCTGGATAAGTATTATAACCTACATTCATTTCGGTCTGCTGACTACATTGGTTGAGTTTCACAAGAGATCAGTTTACACTTTTTTCCGTTGATCATGAACGGGAACTATAAGTGCTTGTCTTAAAGCTTAATTTTGCTTGACCATATCACTAGATTGACTGTTTTCTAATCATCACGGTTACGCGTAGCAACAGGCGCTAATTCACTGCTGAAGGTTTTGGTTGACTCTACTGTGACGTGGACAACTTTAAAACAACAACGTGGGCAAGAAGCCCCCCTGCTTCTGTAACCCGTACTTAGTATCAAATGTTACTATTTACGTTGGTAGCTATTTTACTTCTTATCAGTTGTTGGAATCAATTGTTGGAATGCATGGTTACATGTTCTCGGAGTCGCATTCTAGTTTTAATTTGTAGCCATGGCAGATGTGAGCCGTCATAGATACACTATTGAGGGGCGCTTAGTGACAAATATGTTGGTGCACGAACGACAACACACAGGGCAGACAATGAGACTCATTACGGGAGCATTACAGAAAAGATTTAACAAGGCTCCATTGCTTTTGGCACTGTTAAAGACAGACCGCGGTGTGGAAGTAAGAAGACACGAGAAGAAACATGTGCTGGAGTCTCTGCTTCGACTGAAAATCTGCTATGAAGTCGACACGTAAACGTGCTTGGGAATTCGGTATGCCGAGAACAACAACGCGAGATCACGTGAAGGAAGACCTTAAGGTCAGACCTTTTCGACCGATATTTTTAACCGAGTTATCGGACAGAGACCGAAATTAGCGCGTTTTAGCATGCCGTGCTTTTGTTAACTCGGTTTCCAAATGGAGTGAACCGTGCCAAGGTTATGCTTTCAGATGAATGTTTCGTCTATCGCAGCGTGTGCTTAAATAATGTCGTTTGGGCCAAAGAGAATCGTCATTACATAGTCAAGTTAGAAAGGAACCCGTCTCACGTAATGTAACGGGCAGCGGCGACATCACATCTGCTTGGACCGCATTCTCTTGAAGGGACTGTGAATGGTGCAAGTTATATATACATTCGCTGCAAACATGGTTAATAGCTCAGCTTGAGGAAAGGGGCCTCATAGAACGTATACGATTGCGGCGCCTCCCAGTGTGCGAGTTGCTAGATGAACATATTCCAGGACGGTGGGTAGGTCGTGGTTCATCAGCAACATCAGCCGGGAACGGCCACCAAGAGCTCCTGACTACTCGTTACTGGGAGTCATTACGACGCAAGTCTCTGAACGTCGTTATGCTACAAATGAAGAACTGCGCAATGCTTATGAGAATGTTCCACTAACCTGTACGTTCTTCTGATTATGATTTTTCGTAGACCAATTTTCTTTTGCTGTTCTTTTTTGAATATCTTCATTTCATATTTTAAATATCTGCTTAATGCTACTGATTTCTTCTTCAATGGTTTTCGCTCGTTGCATGTTTCACTTCCGCATAATAATGTGTCCCAAACTTTTAATTTCAGAAACTTCTTCCCAATATCAATTGAAAGTTTGATACAGTACTGGTTTTCTCTCTCTAGATCTCACGTCGTTCTTGACTCATCCTGAGGAAAAGTAATATTGCTCCCTAATAATTTTTTTTTCCCCCCATGAACCATGGACCTTGCTGTTGGTGGGGAGGCTTGCGTGCCTCAGCGATACAGATAGCCGTACCGTAGGTACAACCACAACGGAGGGGTATCTGTTGAGAGGCCAGACAAACGTGTGGTTCCTGAAGAGGGGCAGCAGCCTTTTCAGTAGTTGCAAGGGCAACAGTCTGGATGATTGACTGATCTGGCCTTGTAGCAATAACCAAAACGGCCTTGCTGTGCTGGTACTGCGAACGGCTGAAAGCAAGGGGAAACTACGGCCGTAATTTTTCCCGAGGGCATGCAGCTTTACTGTATGATTAAATGATATTGGCGTCCTCTTGGGTAAAATATTCTGGAGGTAAAATAGTCCCCCATTCGGATCTCCAGGCGGGGACTACTCAAGAGGATGTCGTTATCAGGAGAAAGAAAACTGGCGTTCTACGGATCGGAGCGTGGAATGTCAGATCCCTTAATCGGGCAGGTAGGTTAGAAAATTTGAAAAGGGAAATGGATAGGTTAAAGTTAGATATAGTGGGAATTAGTGAAGTTCGGTGGCAGGAGGAACAAGACTTCTGGTCAGCTGACTACAGGGTTATAAACACAAAGTCAAATAGGGGTAATGCAGGAGTAGGTTTAATAATGAATAGGAAAATAGGAACGAGGGTAAGCTACTACAAACAGCTTAGTGAACGCATTATTGTGGCCAAGATAGATACGAAGCCCACACCTACAACAGTAGTACAAGTTTATATGCCAACTAGCTCTGCAGATGACGAAGAAATTGAAGAAATGTATGATGAAATAAAAGAAATTATTCAGATAGTGAAGGGAGACGAAAATTTAATAGTCATGGGTGACTGGAATTCGAGTGTAGGAAAAGGGAGAGAAGGAAACGTAGTAGGTGAATATGGATGGGGGCTAAGAAATGAAAGAGGAAGCCGCCTGGTAGACTTTTGCACAGAGCACAACTTAATCATAGCTAACACTTGGTTTAAGAATCATGATAGAAGGTTGTATACATGGAAGAACCCTGGAGATACTAAAAGGTATCAGATAGAGTATATAATGGTAAGACAGAGATTTAGGAACCAGGTTTTAAAGTGTAAGACATTTCCAGGGGCAGATGTGGACTCTGACCACAATCTATTGATTAAAACTGAAGAAACTGAAAAAGGTGGGAATTTAAGGAGATGGGACCTGGATAAACTGAAAGAACCAAAGGTTGTACAGAGTTTCAGGGAGTGCATAGGGGAACAATTGACAGGAATGGGGGAAAGAAGTACAGTAGAAGAAGAATGGATAGCTTTGAGGGATGAAGTAGTGAAGGCAGCAGAGGATCAAGTAGGTAAAAAGACGAGGGCTAGTAGAAATCCTTGGGTAACAGAAGAAATATTGAATTTAATTGATGAAAGGAGAAAAAATAAAAATGCAGTAAATGAAGCAGGCAAAAAGGAATACAAACGTCTCCAAAATGAGATCGACAGGAAGTGCAAAATGGCTAGGCAGGGATGGCTAGAGGACAAATGTAAGGGTGTAGAGGCTTATGTCGCTAGGGGTAAGATAGATACTGCCTACAGGAAAATTAAAGAGACCTTTGGAGATAAGAGAACCACTTGTATGAACATCAAGAGCTCAGATGGAAACCCAGTTCGAAGCAAAGAAGGGAAAGCAGAAAGGTGGAAGGAGTATATAGAGGGTCTATACAAGGACAATGTACTTGAGGACAATATTATGGAAATGGAAGAGGATGTAGATGAAGATGAAATGGGAGATACGATACTGCGTGAAGAGTTTGACAGAGCACTGAAAGACCTGAGTCGAAACAAGGCCCCCGGAGTAGACAACATTCCATTGGAACTACTGACAGCCTTGGGAGAGCCAGTCCTGACAAAACTCTACCTTCTGGTGAGCAAGATGTATGAGACAGGCGAAATACCCTCAGACTTCAAGAAGAATATAATAATTCCAATCCCAAAGAAAGCGGGTGTTGACAGATGTGAGAATTACCGAACTATCAGTATAATAAGTCACAGCTGCAAAATACTAACACGAATTCTTTACAGACGAATGGAAAAACTAGTAGAAGCCGACCTCGGGGAAGATCAGTTTGGATTCCGTAGAAATATTGGAACACGTGAGGCAATACTGACCTTACGACTTATCTTAGAAGAAAGATCAAGGAAAGGCAAACCTACGTTTCTAGCATTTGTAGACTTAGAGAAAGCTTTTGACAATGTTGACTGGAATACTCTCTTTCAAATTCTAAAGGTGGCAGGGGTAAAATACAGGGAGCGAAAGGCTATTTACAATTTGTACAGAAACCAGATGGCAGTTATAAGAGTCGAGGGACTTGAAAGGGAAGCAGCGGTTGGGAAGGGGGAAGACAGGGCTGTAGCCTCTCCCTGATGTTATTCAATCTGTATATTGAGCAAGCAGTGAAGGAAACAAAAGAAAAATTCGGAGTAGGTATTAAAATCCATGGAGAAGAAATAAAAACTTTGAGGTTCACCGATGACATTGTAATTCTGTCAGAGACAGCAAAGGACTTGGAAGAGCAGTTGAACGGAATGGATGGTGTCTTGAAGGGAGGATATAAGATGAACATCAACAAAAGAAAAACGAGGATAATGGAATGTAGTCGAATTAAGTCGGTTGATGTTGAGGGTATTAGATTGGGAAATGAGACACTTAAAGTAGTAAAGGAGTTTTGCTATTTGGGGAGAAAAATAACTGATGGTGGTCGAAGTAGAGAGGATATAAAATGTAGACTGGCAATGGCAAGGAAAGCGTTTCTGAAGAAGAGAAATTTGTTAACATCGAGTATAGATTTAAGTGTCAGGAAGTCATTTCTGAAAGTATTTGTATGGAGTGTAGCCATGTATGGAAGTGAAACATGGACGGTAAATAGTTTGGACAAGAAGAGAATAAAAGCTTTCGAAATGTGGTGCTACAGAAGAATGCTTAAGATTAGATGGGTAGATCACATAACTAATGGGGAGGTACTGAATAGCATTGGGGAGAAGAGGAGTTTGTGGCACAACTTGACTAGAAGAAGGGATCGGTTGGTAGGACATGTTCTGAGACATCGAGGGATCACCAATTTAGTATTGGAGGGCAGCGTGGAGGGTAAAAATCGTAGGGGGAGACCAAGAGATGAATACACTAAGCAGAATCAGAAGGATGTAGGTTGCAGTAGGTACTGGGAGATGAAGAAGCTTGCACAGGATAGAGTAGCATGGAGAGCTGCATCAAACCAGTCTCAGGACTGAAGACCACAACAACAGCAATAAATTTTTTCCTCTGCACTTTTTTGTTTTAACTTCTGCCAAGTATGTATTCTTTGTGCTACTATCGAACAGTTTCTTCCTTTTTGTTTATCCATGTTTCAAATTATCTGCCAAAAAACAAACAGTTGTACTCAACATTCTATGCATTCCTTCGTGTCTTCCAGACAGGTAAAGTCATCTGCAAATTTTAGCCTAGTTGGTATCTGTTCCCTTTGCAATTTTATTCCATTTTGAAACATTCTTTCCCCACCTTTGCTGCTCCATGCTGACTTACTTACTCTTACTCCTGGCCTGTCCGCCCCCGGTAGCTGTGTGGTCACCGGGACAGACTGTCAATCCCAAGGGCCCGGGTTCGATTCCTGGCTGGGTCGGAGATTTTCTCCGCTCAGGGACTGGGCATTGTGTTGTCATAACCATCATCATTTCATCCCCATCGACGCGCAAGTCGCCGAAGTGGCGTCAAATCGAAAGACGCACCCGGCGAATGGTCTATGCGACGGGAGGCCCTAGTCACACGACATTTACATTTTTTTTACTCTTGGCCTCACAAACTGCACTCGGTTTTTGGCCCCGTCAAGTTGCCTTCTCCTCAGCTTTCTGTCCTTGACATCTTCTTCCCTTGCTCCAAGGATCTGAAGGTCTTTGGCCACCTGGTGTCTCCATTTTATTTCCGGGCCGCCAAAATATGTTTCTCTGACACTTCTTTCAGTGTCTATAGATGTGGCCTATTGCAGTCTCCTCGTCTTGGCTTCCAAAACAACATCTCGTTCATTATGTCTCCCTTAGTTCGCTGTTCTTTCATTTTCATCAACCTCCTCCCTCAAAAATTCGTCCAAATATCTTCCGCAGGATTTTATTTTAAAAAATCATAATCTTTTGCTCGCTATGCTTATATGTTCTCCATATTTATGTCCCAGACAAGCAATAGTCTGATCAGTGATTTATATGTGCTTGTTTTAGTTCCTCTTGCAAAAACTTTGGATGACGGCAGTTTGTTGGATGAGTATGGTGCTCTGTATGTCGCTTTGCTCTTCGCTTCCATTTCTTGTTTCTAATCTCCCTCTTTTTTTGTTTGAACTCTTCTATTTCTCTAAACGCAACCTGCATGGTTTTCGCTGGCCGGGGTGGCCAAGTGGTTAAAAGCGCTACAGTCTGGAACCGCTCGACCGCTACGGTCGCAGGTTCGAATCCTGCCTCGGGCATGGATGTGTGTGATGTCCTTAGGTTAGTTAGGTTTAAGTACTTCTAAGTTCTAGGGGACTGAAGACCTTAGAAGTTAAGTCCCATAGTGCTCAGAGCCATTTGAACCATCTTTTTGCATGGTTTTCCGCCATTTTGTCTTCTAATTTCTTTCTCTTCTCATTCATTTTGTTTCCCCGTCATTTACCTCTTATCTGGCTTCCTGTGCTTGCCAATATTTTCAGGTCACCTAGATTTCTAGTGAGTAATGCTACATCCTTCCCCCCATGAACCATGGACCTTGCCGTTGGTGGGGAAGCTTGCGTGCCTCAGCGATACAGATAGCCGTACCGTAGGTACAACCACAACGGAGGGATATCTGTTGAGAGGCCAGACAAACGTGTGTTCCTGAAGAGGGGCAGCAGCCTTTTCAGTAGTTGCAAGGGCAACAGTCTGGATGATTGACTGATCTGGCCTTGTATCAATAACCAAAACAGTCGTGCTGTGCTGGTACTGCGAACGGCTGAAAGCAAGGGGAAACTACGGCCGTAATTTTTCCCGAGGGCATGCAGCTTTACTGTATGATTAAATGATGATGGCGTCCTCTTGGGAAAAATATTCCGGAGGTAAAATAGTCCCCCATTCGGATCTCCGGGCGGGGACTACTCAAGAGGATGTCGTTATCAGGAGAAAGAAAACTGGCGTTCTACGGATCGGAGCGTGGAATGTCAGATCCCTTAATCGGGCAGGTAGGTTAGAAAATTTGAAAAGGGAAATGGATAGGTTAAAGTTAGATATAGTGGGAATTAGTGAAGTTCGGTGGCAGGAGGAACAAGACTTCTGGTCAGCTGACTACAGGGTTATAAACACAAAGTCAAATAGGGGTAATGCAGGAGTAGGTTTAATAATGAATAGGAAAATAGGAACGAGGGTAAGCTACTACAAACAGCTTAGTGAACGCATTATTGTGGCCAAGATAGATACGAAGCCCACACCTACAACAGTAGTACAAGTTTATATGCCAACTAGCTCTGCAGATGACGAAGAAATTGAAGAAATGTATGATGAAATAAAAGAAATTATTCAGATAGTGAAGGGAGACGAAAATTTAATAGTCATGGGTGACTGGAATTCGAGTGTAGGAAAAGGGAGAGAAGGAAGCGTAGTAGGTGAATATGGATTGGGGCTAAGAAATGAAAGAGGAAGCCGCCTGGTAGAATTTTGCACAGAGCACAACTTAATCATAGCTAACACTTGGTTTAAGAATCATGATAGAAGGTTGTATACATGGAAGAACCCTGGAGATACTAAAAGGTATCAGATAGATTATATAATGGTAAGACAGAGATTTAGGAACCAGGTTATAAATTGTAAGACATTTCCAGGGGCAGATGTGGACTCTGACCACAACCTATTGGTTATGACCTGTAGATTAAAACTGAAGAAACTGCAAAAAGGTGGGAATTTAAGGAGATGGGACCTGGATAAACTGAAAGAACCAAAGGTTGTACAGAGTTTCAGGGAGAGCATAAGGGAACAATTGACAGGAATGGGGGAAAGAAATACAGTAGAAGAAGAATGGGTAGCTTTGAGGGATGAAGTAGTGAAGGCAGCAGAGGATCAAGTAGGTAAAAAGACGAGGGCTAGTAGAAATCCTTGGGTAACAGAAGAAATATTGAATTTAATTGATGAAAGGAGAAAATATAAAAATGCAGTAAATGAAGCAGGCAAAAGGGAATACAAACGTCTCAAAAATGATATCGACAGGAAGTGCAAAATGGCTAAGCAGGGATGGCTAGAGGACAAATGTGAGGATGTAGAGGCTTGTCTCACTAGGGGTAAGATAGATACTGCCTACAGGAAAATTAAAGAGACCTTTGGAGAGAAGAGAACCACTTGTATGAATATCAAGAGCTCAGATGGCAACCCAGTTCTAAGCAAAGAAGGGAAGGCAGAAAGGTGGAAGGAGTATATAGAGGGTCTATACAAGAGCGATGTACTTGAGGACAATATTATGGAAATGGAAGAGGATGTAGATGAAGATGAAATGGGAGATACGATACTGCGTGAAGAGTTTGACAGAGCACTGAAAGACCTGAGTCGAAACAAGGCCCCCGGAGTAGACAACATTTCAGTGGAACTACTGACGGCCTTGGGAGAGCCAGTCCTGACAAAACTCTACCATCTGATGAGCAAGATGTATGAAACAGGCGAAATACCCTCAGACTTCAAGAAGAATATAATAATTCCAATCCCAAAGAAAGCAGGTGTTGACAGATGTGAGAATTACCGAACAATCAGTTTAATAAGCCACAGCTGCAAAAAAATATTAACACGAATTCCTTACAGACGAATGGAAAAACTAGTAGAAGCCGACCTCGGGGAAGATCAGTTTGGATTCCGTAGAAATATTGGAACACGTGAGGCAATACTGACCTTACGACTTATCTTAGAAGAAAGATCAAGGAAAGGCAAACCTACGTTTCTAGCATTTGTAGACTTAGAGAAAGCTTTTGACAATGTTGACTGGAATACTCTCTTTCAAATTCTAAAGGTGGCAGGGGTAAAATACAGGGAGCGAAAGGCTATTTACAATTTGTACAGAAACCAGATGGCAGTTATAAGAGTCGAGGGACATGAAAGGGAAGCAGTGGTTGGGAAGGGAGTAAGACAGGGTTGTAGCCTCTCCCCGATGTTATTCAATCTGTATATTGAGCAAGCAGTAAAGGAAACAAAAGAAAAATTCGGAGTAGGTATTAAAATCCATGGAGAAGAAATAAAAATTTTGAGGTTCTCCGATGACATTGTAATTCTGTCAGAGACAGCAAAGGACTTGGAAGAGCAGTTGAACGGAATGGATGGTGTCTTGAAGGGAGGATATAAGATGAACATCAACAAAAGAAAAACGAGGATAATGGAATGTAGTCGAATTAAGTCGGGTGATGTTGAGGGTATTAAATTAGGAAATGAGACACTTAAAGTAGTAAAGGAGTTTTGCTTTTTGGGGAGCAAAATAACTGATGATGGTCGAAGTAGAGAGGATATAAAATGTAGACTGGCAATGGCAAGGAAAGCGTTTCTCAAGAAGAGAAATTTGTTAACGTCGAGTATAGATTTAAGTGTCAGGAAGTCATTTCTGAAAGTATTTGTATGGAGTGTAGCCATGTATGGAAGTGAAACATGGACGGTAAATAGTTTGGACAAGAAGAGAATAAAAGCTTTCGAATGTGGTGCTACAGAAGAATGCTGAAGATTAGATGGGTAGATCACATAACTAATGAGGAGGTACTGAATAGGATTGGGGGAGAAGAGGAGTTTGTGGCACAACTTGACCAGAAGAAGGGATCGGTTGGTAGGACATGTTCTGAGGCATCAAGGGATCACCAATTTAGTATTGGAGGGCAGCGTGGAGGGTAAAAATCGTAGGGGGAGACCAAGAGATGAATACACTAAGCAGATTCACAAGGATGTAGGCTGCAGTAGGTACTGGGAGATGAAGAAGCTTGCACAGGATAGAGTAGCATGGAGAGCTGCATCAAACCAGTCTCAGGACTGAAGACTACAACAACAACAATGCTACATCGTCTGAAAAGGCCAGTGCGTTCATTTTTATTCCTATGCTAACTCCTTCTTCTGCTTCGCTTGATGCAACCAGTGCTTCTTGTATTATTATGTTGAACAACATCGGTCATATTCCATCTCCCTTGCGTGACTCCTGCTTTTATGCCAGTAGCCTTGGAACATTTGCCATCCGTTTTCATTGCTCCTTGCTTCGTAGTCACACAAAACAAGGCGTACTTTTTATGGAGAAATGAGACCGGACTATTGTCCTGTAATTTTCTGTGACTTTTAGTCAACGGCATCACTCTCTTTCGAGAAATCGCTACATGTCGCTACGCACTAGACTCGTACTGTGGACGATTGGAGCTCAAATATCCGCTGGCCGTCTCGCCTCACATCAAGCTTATGACGTGTTTCGACACGCAAGTCACCGAAGTGGCGTCAACTCGAAAGACTTGCACCAGGCGAACGGTCTACGCGACGGGAGGCCCTAGCCACACGGCATTTCCATGTGACTTGTTTGTCACGACAGATATCCCTCCACAATTGAGTGTGTGCTCCGACTCTCATGACGTGTTGTCCATATATCAATGCAGTTTTCCATCCATCCGGAATTTCTTCAGTTCACCAAAGGCTTTCTACATCTACATCTACATTCATACTCCGCAAGCCACCCAACGGTGTGTGGCGGAGGGCACTTTACGTGCCACTGTCATTACCTCCCTTTCCTGTTCCAGTCGCGTATGGTTCGCGGGAAGAACGACTGTCTGAAAGCCTCCGTGCGCGCTCTAATCTCTCTAATTTTACATTCGTGATCTCCTCGGGAGGTATAAGTAGGGGGAAGCTTTACGTGACTGGTGTAAATTGTTTTAAGATTTTTGGGCTGGGTGACTTCAGGGGTTCTGCAACAATTATGTATTTGCCTGTTTCTTTTAATGTGTCTAGCAATTTCCTCTTCATTTGGCGGTTGTGCACATGGATTGGCTCTTAGACGAATTCTTGCAGAAATATCTCTATGCGCTCAGGCAATTTAGAAGTTTTTTGAAATAGTGGCAAAGATCTCTGCATATTTTTTTCCTTGTTGAAGCACAGAATTTATGTGGTAGTTTCGCTTTAATTTTTTTTATAAAAGTTCCAGTGTTTTTTTGGATGTCTGCAATTTCACGGATTAGACCATTCTAGTATTGTCTTTCTGTATGTCTAATTGTTTTCGAAACTTCTTTTCCATTTGCCAGGAACGTAAGATACGTATTTTTTGATTTATGATTATTCTATGTTTCTAAAGCTTTATGCTGGGATTTTTCTGCCTCTTCACGATCTTCATTCGACCAAGGAGGTGTTTTCCTTTTTTATAACGGAATTTGGTTTTGAACAGTTTTTAGGAACTTGTCTTTGAATTGTTTCCAATTTTGTGCTTGAATTTTGTCGACTTAGCTTGTTAACAGGAATCGTTGGACTTTACTAGTACGAAATTTAGAATTTACTGACATCCTTTGACTGGTTTTAAATTTAGATACTCTCGTGTTACATAGCGGTCTGTGATAATGTTTACTCGACTGTATAATTGAGCCTTTAAATTTTCATTACAATTTAAATATGAGATTGCGATGTTATCAATTTGTAAATTCACATATGTTTTTGTTCCCCACCACGCTTTTTCTTAAAATCGATTGACATAATTTTGGGTTGAAATTTCTACACAATTCCGCCAGTATATTTCCACTGCGACTGATTTATTTGTGCGCAGGAAATTATCTAATCGTTGTCAAGAATTTTCTATCTTTCCCTAACTGGGCATAAAAACGCCCAGTAGAATTTTCGCACGATTTCGTTTTATTTTTATTTATTTTGTTTTTGAATGCTTCAGTCAAGAAGATCATCCTGGTTCACAGATGGACTTTCTCTGTTATCTCTCTAGATACAGAAATTTAGTTTGCAGTCAATAATTTTTTATCCTTTTATTTAAGTAAGGATTAAGTTCTACTGACCTGATCTTTTCAAAATGTTTCACCTTCATTCTCCCCTGGGAGTAACACAAGGACAAAACTTCGGCATCCAGTAGCCTCCGTACCTACGAGACGTTAGCTACAAGGGGAAAAAATGCGAAGAGGACTTTGAACCGACCCAGCGTGTGAGACCACTTGTCACAACCGTTTTAACGGCCATTGTGTGAAGAATGTATTGTGTTCACAGCTTGGCGTTCGAGGGTGGGAATCTGCAGAGTTACGTTATGCAAGGCGGTAAGGAGGAGATCACTGCACCGCTTCCCCGCTGCCGTTCTGCTGAGCAGGTTCTGGAACCGGCAGTGCCCGGGCGGGCAGGCGGAGGGCGCGAGCCGTACACACTACGTGCACCAGGCAGAAACCACGGAGGGCGCGATCTCAACGTGGATTCAAAAAACATCTTTCATGCGAAACCAAACTCGTACTTTTCTGTCTTGACATTCTGGAAGGCACTGACCAAAGCAGTCAGGTAGACGCAGAATTTCTTGACTTCGGAAAAGCATTTGAGTCAGTACCATACCAACGCTTATTACCGAAAGTATGTTCAGCGGAGTGTCGAAATTTGTGATTCGATTGACTATTACTTGGTATCGAGTACACAGGATGTTAATTGCAAAGGAGAGTCGTTGACAGATATAGACTTATTCCAGGAGTGCCGCAGCGAAGGGTGTTGGGATCCATGACGTTGATCTAGTTTTGTAATGACCTGGCAGACACTGTAACATTAATAATAACGTAAGACTTCTCGTACATGATGCAGTTACCTAAAGGGTGGTCCCGTGTTCATGTTTCAAACTTTCAGGGATGATGGAGAACGGTAAATGTATCAATTTGGGATGAGAGTCCCTGGTCCGAAAATGACCGAGACGAAGGTTATTAGCGAATATCGTTCTGATGCCCCTGACGGTGGAATACATGTACCGATATTGTTGTTGTTAAGATTTTAGGGTAGATAACTTCCATAGGTGATGGTATGGACCAAAATAAGAAACAAATGTACAGTAAATATGGGCTCTAAAATGCATACCTTAAGAACAACGAGCACTTGTTTATCTTTGATAGTGTCAAACATATGTCTTCCACCGAACAATTGCCCGTACCTCTTAAGATTGCAATTTATAGCCCCTATTAACTGGACATTTTTTCTTTTTTTTTTTTTGGTCCATACTACCTCCCCCAAAAATATGGAACCAAAGAGGTTGCAGTAGAAGAGATGTGTTTCACAATTTCGAGACTGAACAAGTGCTCTTAACTCGTAAGGCATGCATTTTCGAAACCATGTTTACTAGTTGATTTTATAAACTTTTTTTGGTTTTGCCCGATACTACCAAATAAGAAAGTTGACTTCCCTGTAATCTTAGCAGCCACGGTACTGTCACATATATTCCAAGAGGTATCACGATGAGTTTTGCTTATAACTTTTGATTCGGTCGTTGCCGTACCAGGGTCCATCAAGCTTCTCCATCATCTCTGAAAGTTTGTAATATCATCACGGAATCACTCTGTGTAATGATGCACTGTGTGAAAAAAGCTGCCCAGATATTCAATCGGATTTGATACGATTTCAAAATCTGTAGAGATTGGGACCTTGCTTTAAGTGTTCTGAATTGTGAAACTGTGCACTTCAAAAACCTCAAAAACATAAAATGCCACGACTGCAAAGTCAGTGAGTCATGTATGGAATGAGTAAAGTGGGAGTACACCGTTGTAATCATTTTTGGCGAAATGAAATGGTACAATGAAGGCTTGCACGACCGAATGTTTCAGCTGCTGAGAATTCTTCCGGGTTGTATGGCCGTGATGCATGGAACTCTTCTATCTCTGACGTTTCGTCCAAAGCTGCGTTGGACCTCTTCGGAGGTACTCCTGGTTGTGCTGAGTCTTTCCGACTGGCGAGTCGTACGTCAAAGAACGGCCTAAATACCGTGGAAAGTGGGCGTGGTCTGGATTTCACGTGATAGCAGAGACAAACATTGTCAAGGACAAAATGTAACTATCGATCATAGTACGTCAAAGATAAAAACTTCTCATCGATTCTGTAGCGCCACTGTCCATATATCGCTGAGTTTCATAGCTTCTTCTTTCCTGTTAAAATTATTTCTCTGCCTCGTGATGACTGGGTGTGGTGTGATGTCCTTAGGTTAGTTAGGTTTAAGTAGTTCTAAGTTCTAGGGGACTGATGACCATAGATGTTAAGTCCCATAGTGCTCAGAGCCATTTGAACCATTTGTTAAAATTATCCCCATGTTTATGTATTTCGATGGCTTCTGTATGTATAACCGTGGACAACAGTTCGTCATAGTACATAAAACTTCAGTTTTAAAAATTTCGCTACGCGATCACCCGACTGAAGAGCATATTCCGCCTAGTCGGCAAAGACTTTTATGTTCCTTCAACCGTGTATTCACACTTCTCTTTGTAGTTCCAATGTAGACCCTACCACATGTACACGGAATCTTGTATACAACACTTGCAGACAGAATGGGTCGTTTGTCCTTAGAGGAACGAAGTGTTTTGCCCATTTTCTTAGTTGGTCTGAAAATCGGTCGAACGTTATGTTTCCTTAAAATCATGCCGAATTGATTCGTTACTTTTTTGATGAAAGGTAGAGAAACCGTGTCCTTCCATCGCTGTGTCCTATCGTTGTCCTTAGGCCTCCTGTTATTCGGTCGCAAAACTCTATTCATTTCCTTACTAGAGTACCCATTCTTCTCAAAAGCCTGCTTTAGATGTTTTAACTCGGCGTTCAGGTATTCCGGCGCACAAATCATTTTAGATCTGTCCACTAGACTTTTAATTACACTTCTTTTCTGAAATGGAATGATCACATAGGTTCGATTTTAGTTAAGGTACGTTGAACACTTACTTTTATTTGCAGGAGACAGCTGAGATCCAGTCAGTCTGTAGAGGAGGCGCTGGACGATCTAAAGAGACAGACACTTGAAGAAAGATTCCATCTTCCCAGCAATGTTGTTGTTGTGGTCATCAGTCCTGAGACTGGTTTGATGCAGCTCTCCAAGCTATTCTATCCTGTGCAAGCTTCTTCACCTCCCAGTACGTACTGCAGCCTACATCCTTCTGAATCTGCTTAGTGTATTCATCTCTTGGTCTCCCTCTACGATTTTTACCCTCCACGCTGCCCTCCAGTACTAAATTGGTGATCCCTCGATGTCTCAGAACATGTCCAACCAACCGATCCCTTCTTCTAGTCAAGTTGTGCCACAAACTCCTCTTCTCTCCAATTCTATTCAATACCTCCTCATTGGTTATGTGATCTATCCATCTAATCTTCAACATTCTTCTGTAGCACCACATTTCGAAAGCTTCTATTCTCTTCTTGTTTAAACTATTTATCGTCCACGTTTCACTTCCATACATGGCTACACTCCATACAAATACTTTCAGAAACGACTTCCTCACATTTGAATCTATACTCGATGTTAACAAATTTTTCTTCTTCAGAAACGCTTTCCTTGCCATTGCCAGTCTACATTTTATATCCTCTCTACTTCGACCATCGTCAGTTATTTTGCTCCCCAGATAGCAAAACTCCTTTACTACTTTAAGTGTCTCATTTCCTAATCTAATTCCCTCAGCATCACCCGACTTAATTCGACTACATTCCATTATCATCGTTTAGCATTTGTTGATGTTCATCTTACATCCTCCTTTCAAGACACTGTGAAACGTCCCCTTTTTGAACAATTATACATAAGACTGTGCTTTAACTGACACACAATATTTTTTTTAGCGCAACGCAATCTGACTTTCAGTAATCGCTACAAAGAATGGCCCTGACTAACATTAAACTATACCTTTCACAAATCACTTACCTCACAAAAATCTTCGCTACTCAAGCTGCTGCAATACAGCGAGCGCCACTACTGCCAGCTAAATAAAAGATTCAAACTACTGAAGGCACTAACTACTGATAGGCATAGTTAGCAAATGAAAGATTTTAATAGAGAACAAACAATGTATTTACCTTAATAGTCATAATATATATAGCAGTTCATTACAAATTACAAAACTCCGCCATCTCTCTCCCCACATCCACCACTGCTGGCGGCTCACCTCCAACTGCGCAACGCTACGTGCTGTTCACAGCCAGCTGCCTAACACTACAATGGCGAGTATTACAACAATGCAAAGCAGCCACAGACTGCACACAGCACAGCCAGTGATTTTTATACAGAGGTGGCGTTACCAATATAAAAACCTAAACAGCCTACTTACAACTGTCCATTCCGTTCAGCTGCTCTTCCAAGTCCTTTGCTGTCTCTGACAGAATTACAATGTCATCGGCGAACCTCAAAGTTTTTATTTCTTCTCCATGGATTTTAATACCTACTCCGAACTTTTCTTTTGTTTCCTTTATTGCTTGCTCAATATACAGATTGAATAACATCTGGGATAGGCTACAACCCTGTCTCACTCCCTTCACAACCACTGCTTCCCTTTCATGTCCCTCGACTCTTATAACTGCCATCTGCTTTCTGTACAAATTTTAAATAGCCTTTCGCTCCCTGTATTTTACCCCTGCCACCTTCAGAATTTGAAAGAGAGTATTCCAATCAACATTGTCAAAAGCTTTCTCTAAGTCTACAAATGCTAGAAACGTAGGTTTGCCTTTCCTTAATCTTTCTTCTAAGATACGTTGTAGGGTCAGTATTGCCTCACGTGTTCCAACGTTTCTACGGAATCGAAACTGATCTTCCCCGAGGTCGGCTTCTATCAGTTTTTCCATTCGTCTGTAAAGAATTCGCGTTAGTATTTTGCAGCTGTGACTTATTAAACTGATAGTTCGGTAATTTTCACATCTGTCAACACC
Organism: Schistocerca nitens; assembly: GCF_023898315.1. Lineage (NCBI taxonomy): Eukaryota > Metazoa > Arthropoda > Insecta > Orthoptera > Acrididae > Schistocerca > Schistocerca nitens. The sequence goes on from NC_064618.1 coordinate 617,719,400, forward strand.
TGCTTTCTTTGGGATTGGAATTATTATATTTTGCTTGAAGTCTGACGGTATTTCGCCTGTCTCATACATCGTGGTCACCAGATGGTAGAGTTTTGTCAGGACTGGCTGTCCCAAGGCTGTCAGTAGTTCTAATGGAATGTTGCCTACTCCCGGGGCCTTGTTTCGACTCAGGTCTTTCAGTGCTCTGTCAAACTCTTCACGCAGTATCATATCTCCCATTTCATCTTCATCTACATCCTCTTCCATTTCCATAATATTGTCCTCAAGTACGTCGCCCTTGTATAGACCCTCTATGTACTCCTTCCACCTTTCTGCTTTCCCTTCTTTGCTTAGAATTGGGTTTCCATCAAAGCTCTTGATATTCATGCAAGTGGTTCTCCTTTCTCCAAAGGTCTCTTTCATTTTCCTGTAGGCAGTATCTATCTTACCCCTAGTGATATGCGCCTCTACATCCTTACATTTGTCCTGTAGGCATCCCTGCTTAGCCATTTTGCACTTCCTCTCGATCTCATTTTTGAGACGTTTGTATTCCTTTTTGCCTGCTTCATTTACTGCATTTTTATATTTTCTACTTTCATCAATTAAATTCAATATTTGTTCTGTTACCCAAGGGTTTCTACTAGCCCTCGTCTTTTTACCTATTTGATCCTCTGCTGCCTTCACTATTTCATCCCTCAATGCTACCCATTCTTCTTCTACTGTATTTCTTCCCCCATTCCAGTCAATTGTTCCCTTATGCTCTCCCTGATACTCTGTACAACCTCTGGTTTAGTCAGTTTATCCAGCTCCCATCTCCTTAAATTCCCACCTTTCTGCAGTTTCTTCAGCAGCAATAGCTTTCTTAAAAAATTTTAAGGGCTCGGAGATGCCGCGTTCTTTTGTGAAACAGCGTCACCAGCGCTCGACATAATTTGACAGGGACCTCATCGAGAGTTTCTTATGGCCGGCTGGACGAATCGTATAGCAGCCACCTTTGTGTGGCATACGCTTATGACAGACTCCCTTTGGTGGAGCGAGTGCGAACTCGAGGGCAGGCATACTAGGCGTCAGTGCTCCGGCTGACATCTGAGGACGAGAAGGGAAGATCGCCGTACTGTACAACAGGCACAACATAAACACATTAGCAGCTGCCACACGAGAAGGAGTAATGGATTCCCTGCAATATTCTGTACCATTAATTGGAGACTATCAGCAACCGTACTAGAGGAATTAACGTTCTCCGCGGAGGGTATCGTTAACATAACACAAATGGGTGCGTTTGGAGTGGTGTCGTGACCGGGAAGCGTGGGCTCCAGATCAACGGTGTCGCATTATCTTAGGCGATGAACCGTGGCCCGTCGCTCTGCACTGCCCCAGCTGACCGTCATCGGCGAGCATGACGGCGACCGCAAGAGAAGCCACTTCTTCCATTGTTTTGGAGAGGCACAGCAGTGTTACTCGTGGAATCATGGTGTGGGAATTCATCGGTTCTGGCTTCAGACTGAAAGAACTCTGACGGCGCAATGGTACGCCAGGAACATCCTGCATCCTCCTATACGGTTGGAGAAAAAATCGCAGCACCAAGAGGGAGCTGTGCGACATAAACGAAAGTCGGTGGGCGTGTTTCCGCATTCTGAATGATGATATCTGTTCAGATTGGTACATGGGTCCCTTTTCGTACCATACTTTCGAATTCAAATGGCTCTGAGCACTATGGGACTTAACATCTGTGGACATCAGTCCCCTAGAACTTAGAACTAACTAACCTAAGGACATCACACCCATCCATGCCCGTGGCAGGATTCGAACCTGCGACCGTAGCGGTCAAGCCTAGAACCGCAAGGCCACACCGGCCGGCCATACTTACACATCAGATCTTAAATACCATAAAAGAGAAAGCGGGATGGAATCATGGCTGGTAGTGACAATTTATAATTAAGACAATTTATTGACATTACGCCTTTTAAGGAATTTGACGGTTACAAATTGTGGATAAGCCACTAGATAAAGCTTCGCAAATACAGTTATAAACCCAACGTACTCAGTACTCAAACAATCAGCCCCTTAAGAGACAGTTAAAAAACATTTGCCAGGCATTTATAGAAATGAAAACAATTACCAGTAAAGGGTGACTTAATGACACTTGAACACTAGTCCCAAGCTAATTTCCAATTACATAACATGATAGAACCACTTAAATAAAAAACTACAGCAGAAACAATGATCTTTAATAATAAATGTTCACGTACTCAGACGTGTTAATAAAAAATTACTAAAAAGAGCTGCACAAGGAACTCAGCAGATGGTATGCAGCTTAAGGTTTAGCCAGTTACCAGTCCCAAATATTTAAGGAAACAGGTTCATATACGAACAACTTTCATACAATATATACTTACATATCTACCAGCGTAATCCGCCTTGGCGGACGGAAGGTAAGTACTAAACTTTGGAAGGCGATATGTGAACAACTCCCAGTAGAGGCCAGGTTCTTGAACACTGCCAGGCCTAGACCTCGGACGACATTTCACTCCCCCTCCCCCCCCCCCCCCCCCAAGGCGCTGGCACAATCAAAAGTTTCTGCCCGAATCACAAAGACATTTCAATAACTCTGAAGCATAGACACACTCGGCAGAACCTTTGACTCGATATATGGATAAGCGTGTAACGGAACACGTTACACTACTGACAAATCGCAACTTTGACCTTAAGCATTTTACACATGGGTAACTGTATTAATAGAGTGCAGGCTTTGAAAACGCCAACATAAAATGATTTGATTACAAGGGACACAAAGCACTAGTAAAACTTCTGAGAAAACTTTCAAATAACGGCCACCAATTAACTAGGCCTACTGAACTCTTCCACACCATCTTCAAGTTCGACTATGAAAATCTCACCGCAACAAAATAGAATTTCGGCCAGTTACTTCATATCATGTACACAATACGAGGGAGCGGGTTCCACAGCTTCACCGCTTCACTTCAAATTTTGTTCCCAGCGAAGTCACAGAACTTGTATCTCCGAGCTGCCTATGTCGCCAAAACGCCCAACCAATTTCACACCACAGCATGTAACGGTCATCACGCCCGTTCGGCAGCCGTTGACATTCGTCACCCAGCGAATGTCACGAGATCTCGAGGGTTACCTGTCGAAGGCTAACAACCAACTCGCTTCGCCCGCCAACCCGGAAGATAAGACACGCGAAAAGCAAAGATAGCTTAGGTCAACCACAATCGGTCTCAACGATACATAAACAAAATAAGACTGGCGCAAGCTCGCCACGGCTCACAGATTTCGTACCATTCGCAAAAGAGATGCGGTAGTAGCGTCAGTATCAGAATCCGAATCAGGTTTGCTTTAAGTTCGCGCTGTAACGGTTCTGAGCGTTAGTTATCTTTGAGGTTCGACGTGTTAGTCAAGAACGCCTTTAAGACAACGAAGACACCCTTATCACCAGGTCACCGAGTATGAACGAGATCGTATGATAGGACTACGAGAAGCTGTATGTTCCTTCCTCCATATTGCAGAAAGGCGTGACAGTGTACTAGATTGCTGGCAGCGGTTATCTCGAGAGCATACGGTCGCAAGAAGACAGGGCTCCGGACGACCACGTGGCACTACCGACAGGGAAGGCCACCGTGTTCGGCATATGGCTCTGTCCCATCGTAGTGCATCAGCAGCAGCAATCTGAGCAGCAGTTGGCACTGCAGTGGGGCCACGAACTATTACAAATCGGTTACTTCGAGGACAGCTCCGAGCCAGACGCCGTGTAGCGCGCATTCCGCTAATCCCACACCGCCGCCACTTGCCACTTCATATGTATTCACAGTTGCGAATGTGGTCAAGCACCAGCTATATAATGGAATAACGACTATGAAAATTTGTGCCGGACCGGCACTCGAACCCGAATTTCCCGCTTATCATCAGCGATCGCCTTACCATTTGGCTACCCGAGCACGACTCACGGCCAGACCCAAACTTCCATATGTCGTCAGCCATGTGTCTACAACCTGTACTCGTACATCCATTACGTATACTCTCGTACAGGGGAGAAATTTTTACTTGAAAGTAGCTTTCCCGGTGTAGATTTACAAGGGAACCTTACATCGTAAATCGGAATAACACACTATAACAGAATGTATGTTTAACAACTCGAAGAGACTGTTATCTTTGCTCATGAGGGGAGGAAGTGGATCTTAGGAACACGAGGTTCGCGGTCTTTGATATCTAGCGTCGGTTGGGTGAGGTGGTGATACCGATGTGGTGGAAGACGATGTTTTAGTTTATATTGGTGTAGAAGTGTTACATGTGAGATTTATTAAATATGTGATGTGCATAAACTAAAATAACTTTTTCTCTAAAAAAACAAAATACCACATTACCTTGCACACCTGTTAGTCTGATCCTAACATAAAGAAAACCGCGGGAACCTCTCAGTGGAATCACTCCTAGACTTAACGAGGCCAAGATATACTATGAAGACAATAACAAAGAGATCAGCGTAAAAGCTAAGTACCAACACTGTTCGCACTTGTTAACGACCTCTGTCTATAATTTTGAACCTCCTTTAGTTCCTGAAGTCACCACGTGAACAAAGGAGTAGGACAACTTATAGACTGTGGAAATTTAGGAAGGAAGAGATCTGTTAAAACACGCACTGCAATACCGGATTTGCAACTTCAGTGGTGTCAAGCGTGAGCTCACTGGAGGGCTGGGTGGAGGTCAGTTGTGTTTTCTGACGAAAGCTGGTTCTGCCTCGCTGCCAGTGATGGTCTTGGATTGGTCAGAAGGGCGCCAGGTGAGGGCCTGCAACCAACCTAGCTGCGTGTTACATACACTGGACCTACACCAGGAGTTTTGCTTTGGGGTACGATTTCGTTTGACACCAAGACCACTCTCGTGGTTTTCACACGTTTCCTAGTTGTAAATTTGTACGTCAATCTGTTGATTCGATCAAATGTGCTGCCATTCATGAACAGTATTTTAGGGGATGTTATCCAGCAGGGAACTGAAAAAAAATCGACAAGAGAAAATGGAAAACATAGATGGCAAATTTTCTGCAAGTCGCTGCTCCATATTCGGTCTTTTGGGGTACTTTTACTTTGTCGAATGAGGTAACTGTTTTTCAAAGCCGTCGAAGCGTAATTTATCGAAACAGCAATACGATAAAATGCAGAACAAAACTCAAGAAATAACTAGCCCCTCTTTCCCATAAAAAATAGCGACATTTAAACTACTGGGTGATCAAAAAGTCAGTATAAATTTGAAAACTGAATAAATCACGGAATAATGTAGATAGAGAGGTACAAATTGACACACATGCTTGAAATGACATGGGGTTTTATTAGAACCAAAAAAATACGAAAATTCAAAAAAATGTCCGACAGATGGCGCTTCATCTGATCAGAATAGCAATAATTAGCATAACAAAGTAAGACAAAGCAAAGATGATGTTCTTTACAGGAAATGCTCAATATGTCCACCATCATTCCTCAACAACAGCTGTAGTCGAGGAATAATGTTGTGAACAGCACTGTAAAGCATGTCCGGAGTTATGGTGAGGCATTGGCGTCGGATGTTGTCTTTCAGCATCCCCAGAGATGGCGGTCGATCACGATACACTTGCGACTTCAGGTAACCCCAAAGCCAATAATCGCACGGACTGAGGTCTGGGGACCTGGGAGGACAAGCATGACGAAAGTGGCGGCTGAGCACACGATCAACACCAAACGACGCGCGCAAGAGATCTTTCACGCGTCTAGCAATATGGGGTGGAGCGCCGTCCTGCATAAACATCGTACGTTCCAGCAGGTGTGTATCAGCCTGGCTGGGGATAAGGCGATTCTGTAACATATCGGCGTACCTCTCACCCGTCACGGTAGCAGTTACAAAACCAGAATCACGCATTTCCTCGAAGAAAAAAGGCCCGATAACAGTAGAGGTGGTAAATCCAACACACCATGACTTTCTCGTCGTGCAATGGATTTTCCACGACAGTTCTAAGATTTTCGGTAGCCCAAATTCTGCAGTTGTGGGCGTTGACAGACCTCTCTATCTACATTATTCCGTGGTTTATTAAGTTTTCTAATTTACACTGACTTTTTGATCACCCGGTATATCACTTTTTGCAAATAAGCGACATGTCCCTTCAAACGTTTGAGGCAGGTTCATTTCAGATCGAATACAAATTGTTTGTACACTGAGGTGACAAAAGTTGCGAGATATCACCTGATATCGTGTCAGACGGCGTGGCATGGAATGAACAATTCGTTGCAAGTCCCCTCCGGAAATACTAGGCCATGCTGTCTCTATAGCCGTCCATAACTTCGAAAGTGTTGCCGGTGCAGGATTTTGTTCTCGAACTGACCACTCGATTATGTCTCATAAATCGCGAACAATTGTGGTCTGGTGTTATGGCGCATTGTCATCCATAAAAACTCCATCATTGTTTCGGAACATGGAGTGCACGAATGGCAGCAAATAGTCTCCAAGTAGCCGAACATAACCATTTCCAGTCAGTGATTGGATCAGTTGGACCAAAGCACCCAGTCCATGCAATCGCAGCCCACACCATTATGGAACCACCACCAGCTTGCATAGTGCCTTGTTGGTAACTTGGGTCGATGGATTCGTGGAGTCTGCGCCACAATCGAATCTTACCATCAACTCTTACCGAATGAAATCGGCACTCATTTGACCAGTCGTGGAGTCTGCGCCACAATCGAATCTTACCATCAACTCTTACCGAATGAAATCGGCACTCATTTGACCAGGCAACGGTCTTCCAACCGTTGAAGTCCAACCGATATGTGAACGAGCCCAGGAAAGGCGCTGTGGGCGATGTCGTGCTGTTAGCAAAGCCACTCGCGTCGGTCATCTGCTGCCATAGCTCATTAACGCCAAATTTCACCGCACTGTCCTAACAGATACACTCCTGGAAATGGAAAAAAGAACACAATGACACCGGTGTGTCAGACCCACCATACTTGCTCCGGACACTGCGAGAGGGCTGTACAAGCAATGATCACACGCACGGCACAGCGGACACACCAGGAACCGCGGTGTTGGCCGTCGAATGGCGCTAGCTGCGCAGCATTTGTGCACCGCCGCCGTCAGTGTCAGCCAGTTTGCCGTGGCATACGGAGCTCCATCGCAGTCTTTAACACTGGTAGCATGCCGCGACAGCGTGGACGTGAACCGTATGTGCAGTTGACGGACTTTGAGCGAGGGCGTATAGTGGGCATGCGGGAGGCCGGGTGGACGTACCGCCGAATTGCTCAACACGTGGGGCGTGAGGTCTCCACAGTACATCGATGTTGTCGCCAGTGGTCGGCGGAAGGTGCACGTGCCCGTCGACCTGGGACCGGACCGCAGCGACGCACGGATGCACGCCAAGACCGTAGGATCCTACGCACTGCCGTAGGGGACCGCACCGCCACTTCCCAGCTAATTAGGGACACTGTTGCTCCTGGGGTATCGGCGAGGACCATTCGCAACCGTCTCCATGAAGCTGGGCTACGGTCCCGCACACCGTTAGGCCGTCTTCCGCTCACGCCCCAACATCGTGCAGCCCGCCTCCAGTGGTGTCGCGACAGGCGTGAATGGAGGGACGAATGGAGACGTGTCGTCTTCAGCGATGAGAGTCGCTTCTGCCTTGGTGCCAATGATGGTCGTATGCGTGTTTGGCGCCGTGCAGGTGAGCGCCACAATCAGGACTGCATACGACCGAGGCACACAGGGCCAACACCCGGCATCATGGTGTGGGGAGCGATCTCCTACACTGGCCGTACACCACTGGTGATCGTCGAGGGGACACTGAATAGTGCACGGTACATCCAAACCGTCATCGAACCCATCGTTCTACCATTCCTAGACCGGCAAGGGAACTTGCTGTTCCAACAGGACAATGAACGTCCGCATGTATCCCGTGCCACCCAACGTGCTCTAGAAGGTGTAAGTCAACTACCCTGGCCAGCAAGATCTCCGGATCTGTCCCCCATTGAGCATGTTTGGGACTGGATGAAGCGTCGTCTCACGCGGTCTGCACGTCCAGCACGAACGCTGGTCCAACTGAGGCGCCAGGTGGAAATGGCATGGCAAGCCGTTCCACAGGACTACATCCAGCATCTCTACGATCGTCTCCATGGGAGAATAGCAGCCTGCATTGCTGCGAAAGGTGGATATACACTGTACTAGTGCCGACATTGTGCATGCTCTGTTGCCTGTGTCTATGTGCCTGTGGTTCTGTCAGTGTGATCATGTGATGTATCTGACCCCAGGAATGTGTCAATAAAGTTTCCCCTTCCTGGGACAATGAATTCACGGTGTTCTTATTTCAATTTCCAGGAGTGTATGTTCTTCGTACGCCCCATATTGATTTCTACGGCTATTTCACTCAGTTTTGCTTGTTTGTTAGCACACAATTCTACGTAAACTCCACTGCCCTCGATCGTTAATTGAAGGTCGCCGGCCGGCCGAAGTGGCCGTGCGGTTCCAGGCGCTACAGTCTGGAGCGGAGCGACCGTTACGGTCGCAGGTTCGAATCCTGCCTCGGGCATGGATGTGTGTGATGTCCTTAGGTTAGTTAGGTTTAATTAGTTCTAAGTTCTAGGCGACTGATGACCTCAGAAGTTAAGTCGCATAGTGCTCAGAGCCATTTGAACCATGTTTTGAAGGCCGTCGGTTACTGCATTGTCTGTGGTAAAAGATAATGCCTGAAGCTAGGTATTCTTGGCGCACCTTTGAGACTGTGCATTCCCTAAAGATTTCCGAAATGGAATGTCCTATGCGTCTAGCTTCAAGTACCATTCTACGTTCAAAGCCTGTTTCGTGTGGCCATAACCATGCCGCAAATCGTTTCACACGAATCACCTGAGTACGAACGACAGCTCCGCCAATGCACCGCCCTTTTATACCCTGTGAACGCTTTACAACCGCCATCTCTGTACGTCCGTATCGCTATCTCTTGATTTTTATCACCTAGGTGTAAGCCTATGAAGCGTGTCTTTTGTATAGAACCTGACGGTAGTAAGGCTAGTAATAAAATTGTAATTACAACCACGTAAAATAATGGTTGTTTGCAGATCTCTATCTGAAGTGCTGTTACACAATTAATTCCCTGCATCTCAGTACCACAGCACACCGATAGAAAGCTGAAATAAATGGCGCAGGCCTACTCCATTACGAGCGAGTAGTGTAGAGCAGTAATTTGTTTTCTGCATTTGAAGGAGAACAACGCTACAGGAATCCTTGCTAAGTTGGTGAACATATGCGGTAATAATAATGCACCATCATACAACACAGTGGTTAGATGGCACAAACAAGATGTGAAATGACGAAGAAGAAACAAACCGTCTGTCTGTGAGGAACAGGGAATCGCAATAAAAGTAGATGGAGGTCCTGGTGCACAAAGATCGGTGTATCAGCAAAAGCCAGCCTTTTAGGCGATCCACTTTTTTATGTATATATTTACAGCTGTGTAGTCTCTTATTGTGACTGATGACCTCGCTGTTTGTCTAGATAGGTGATACAGTAAAAAGTGAAAATCGGTCATGGATCAGTATTCAAGATCTGGCGTGACATTTTGAACATGGAAATATCGCTGCCCACCGGGTTTCGTCACTTCTCACACCCATTCAAAAAGACCATCGAACCGAGGCAGAGTAGGAATGTTGTTAAAGGAGACTGTCCTATTTGTCATGAAGATTTTCACGAAGTTTTGGCCATAAATGTGAACGAAGTTTCGAATTTGATACATGTACTCAGTGTCTTTATATCGATTTATTATTTGTAAAACTGTGATTGGGATCAGACCAAAGATATTGGTCAGAGAGGTTACTTCATTTTGAAGAGAGTAGCAGAGTTAGTGTGTGTTGGACAGTTTGGAAATGTGAGTTGGTTTGAAAATAACGACCTCGCGTGTAGTGGAGGTGGCATTATTTAAAATTGATTTTATGATAATATGCATTGAGGAAAGGAACTGAGCAAATATTAAAGGAAGAACAACAAAAGCCAGCCTTTAAGGGGATCCAGTTTTATATATATATATATTTACAGATGTGTAGTCTCTTATTGTGACTAATGACCTCGCTGTTTGGTCTTTTCCTCGAAACAACCCAACCCAAACCTCTCTTATTATTAGAACGTTGTGTATCGTTAAAGATTCCTGTAGAAATTTTATAGTGAAGCACATGTACTTGTTTAACAGTTGAAACTAGTGTCGAGGAAGTTAACTGTACACAGGAAAGTTATTAAGAAATATTTTGGTAACTTCTGTAAGTGTGAAAGCTTTATGAAAGGGTGTATTGTTGTCATGGTTCAATGAAGCTTAGTTAAACCTGGGTCTTTGTTCTTATCAGTCGTTAAGATTAGTTCCCCATTTTCATGTTTCATGGCTGTGTTTGCTTGCTCGCGTTGCACACCGGGAGTTATGTACCGACAAGCATTTTATGAAAATTCGTAAGATACCGTCTTGCATTGCACATAGCAAGTACAGCAAATGAAATTCGATTTTTAACAGCCTCGCCTTTATTCTAGTAGTGACAGGTTGTAGAGCAGACGAACGTTCCGTGCACACAGCTAGGCTAATAAATTTGCAATCGAAGTTCACGTCCACTGTAAGGCACAGTGATTGTAAGAGTGTGTTTGTGAAAATAATATCAGATAAGTTCAGAGGCTGAATACCAGTAAAAGAACCGAGCGAGGTGGCGCAGTGGCTAGTGCACTGGACTCGCATTCGGGAGGACGACGGTTCAATCCCGCGTCCTGCCATCCTGATTTAGGTTTTCCGTGATTTCCCTAAATCGCTCCAGGCACACGCCGGGATGGTTCCTTCGAAAGGGCACGGCCGACTTCCTTCCCCGTCCTTCGCTAATCCGATGAGACCGATGACCTCGCTGTCTGGTCTTCCCCAAAAACAACCCAACAACAACCAGTAAAAGATTTCTGAACAGTGCTATCTATCTTGTGAGTTTTCAAGCAGTTTATTAAAGAATCAAATATGTTAATTTTTATGTGCATTTGCCGCGTGATTACAATAACAGTTCTGGTACACTGATTGTTTGCAAGACTAAAGATAAAGATTAGCAGTATCCAGGGCCAACATTTTAAGCAGAGTCATTTGTTTTGCAATCAGACAGCATATGTAAATTTAATTGAAAACGGACTTCTTTCCCGTCGACAAATTTTTTCATGTACCGTTTGGTCTGGATTTCGCATCGTATAGTGTGAGCTCCACACATTGCCATTCAAATTTAAATTTTCACGTACTTCCGTTGAACCTCACCAAAATTTACATAATTCCATATTAAAATAAGTTTTACACATTTCTCAGATACCAACCTGGCACTTAACAAACACAAGTTTAAGTATTACAATAAACTTTCAGTTGTAACTGTATGAGAGCACTCCACATGTGTGTTTAGCACCCTTATCACCATGGACGAATGCTGTTTATATCGTTTTTACCCCGAGAATAAATGGAAAAGCAAACAGTGAAAATACACCGTAAGACATAAAAATGACGCACCACGAAGGGGTTATACAAATTGGTCGAAAACTGATATTCATACAGGTTGCGACGGGAAACGAAAAATTGTAAACTCTGGGAGCTTCAAATGGTTCAAATGGCTCTGAGCACTGTGGGACTTAACTTCTAAGGTCATCAGTCCCCTAGAACTTAGAACTACTTAAATCTAACTAACCTAAGCACATCACACACATCCATGCCCGAGGCAGGATTCGAACCTGTGACCGTAGCGGCAGCGCATTTCCGGACTGATGCGCCTAGAACCGCTCGGCCACCGCGGTCGGCAAACTCTGGGAGCCAATGAGTGGATGTATGGCGCTGCAGCGAAATTTCATCGCACAGCTAGCAAGGATAGTAAACATAGGACATGCCGATACCAGCGCATAAAGTCTTTGAGCATTTCATTCCGAGTACTCAGATGGATAGTAGCAATGCTTCGCAGACAGGAGTGTGAACAATATACGCAAATGAGGAGTACAGATTTGAGAGAGTACGTGTAGGTGGGCACAAATAAGCCGGTAGGGGTAATCGGCGAATCGCTGGACATTTGAATGCTAGCGGTGCCACTACTCAACGATGTCGGCAGGAATGGGTGAATCGTGGCCGAACACAGCGTCAAGAAGGAAGCGGTCGAGCCAGACAGAAGACAGAAGCTGATGGCCGATCAACAGAGAACACTCGGAGCCCTGTATTCATCGTTATCATTGATCTGCATGCAATTTGTGCCTCAGTGACCACAAGGACCATCAACAGGAGGCTCACAGGGCTGAGCTCACGGCGCCCGTTGCGTCGACTGCTATTATACGCCAACAAGCCCGTCTGCAGTGGGGTCGCTCAAATTCGCCTGAAATCTCAATGACTGGCGTTAAATTTCCAGCGATGAGTCCCACTGACAAGCGAAGGCGCGCCTGGAGAAGCCCTGGACACTGGTGGGGTACCAACATGATTATCGATTGCCATACGGCCCAACATCCAGGAGTGGTGCCATTTCATTTCATAGAAGGACCCCTTTGCTTCTCATTCGCGGCACCCTTACAGCATAACGGTGCGTCGAAGATATTCTGTACCTCATTTTGTTGCCTTTCCTGACAAGGCATTCCAGGCTTACATTCCTGTAAGATAATTCCTACCCACAAACAACGAAAGTTTTTACTACTTGTCTTCGTGCTTGCCAAACCCTACCTTGGCCACCAGCGTCAGCCGATATCTGCTCAACTGAGAATGTTTGGAGCGTTATGGGCAGGGCCTTCCTGCCAGCTAGTGAATTTGACGATCTAACGTGTCAATTGGACAGAATTTGGTACGATAGCCCTCAGGAGAACATCCAACAACTATACCAATCATTGCCCAGCTGCCCAAATAAGTGCTTGAATAAGGGTCAGAGGTGTACCAACGCACTACTGACTTGCTCAGTTTGTGAAGCTCTTTCTTTTGATTAAATCGTCCAATTTTTCTGAAATTGTAATAATATGTTTGTCTGTACATGTACGTCACATCTATCTATTTCCGTGCCATTCGGATAACTGCTTCATGATGTGTAGTTTTTTTTCGTCTCTTAGAGTGTATATGGGATCACCACCAATTAATAGCGAAGACCCGAGCTGTCGCGCAAACAGATTATTCTCGTAAGAGCCAAGCCGTCATAGAAGCGAAATCTCCTGGCGAGGTTGCCGAACGCTGTTTCGTCGAGCTGGAGGGTCGCCGGAGGCGGTTTGTGTGGTGGTCGCGCGTGGGAGGGGGGTGGGGGGGGGGAGTGGGTTGGCGGGGTTTACCTCGCAACAACGCCCCACCTTATTCTGCACGGGACACAATCACACATGCTACACCTAATTTTGTCTCGACCCGCTTCTTCCCATATTTCCCTGGCATGGCAACTGGTGACTCTTGCTGCCTCCTCGGATAACGAGATAATTGTGTGGAAGGCATCTGCAGATTGACGACAATGTAATTTTTGAGGTGGAACGTCTCCTGAACAACCAAAAAGCAGAGTCCTTCAACCAAGATCTCCACCAGGTCGCCAACTACTTGGATGAAATATCTCTCATTGAAGGGTGAAGACGAGGGTGATTTGGTAAGACTGGTAAATTTCCATGAAGGAATTGAACATTTTTGTTGCGTCTTTATGATTAGCAAGCTGGATTATTCCAAGGATCGTGTAAAAAATTTCCTCAATGGACAGCATACAGTTCATTGTTGACAGCCATCTGCATTGATCAGTGTGTCGAATGCGAAAAATCGCGTTTCGTGCTGTTATTAAAGATTTTCATTTTACTGGTTGCACTGCAGCACAAATCAAAACAGAATTCACTGAAGTTCACGCAGACTTTGCATCATCACTGAAGATCATTTAGTTTTGGATTAATGAATCTAACTGTGGTCGGACAAGCACTGAAACCGAAGTACACTCCGGCTGTTCAACTGAGGTCACCACAAAGGAAACGATTGACAAAATCCATGACATGATAATGTAAGACTGCCGGCAGGGTAGCTCAGCGGTCAGTTGGCCTCTCTAATAAAAAAACTGAGTGAGAGGATCAACTTTAAGGGATGTCATGACGTCCGAAACGACCAAACACAACGATAAAAAAATTTAAAAAATGCTAGATCACTTGTCCGCGAAAGGCCAAGGTCCGGAGTTCGAGTCTCGGTCCGGCAAACAGCTTTAATCTGGCAGAAAGTTTCAATATATTATTGTAGTTATTTGAGCTGCCCTCGTCGAAAAAAGGAATGGTGACCTGGAAGTGGCTAACAGCCCCGTAAAACTGTGGTGACGCGACACACGTCAAACACTTGCTGCTACGTTGTAAACACTTAGCGGTGAGAGCCATACTTACTACGATAGCCAGGCACAGTGAGATAACACCCTATTACCGTTGATGTTAACGTGACGACACACGCTGAGACACACTTATAAACCAGTAATACGTTTCATGGGAGTAAATGAAATTCATGTTCGTTTAAACCACTATTGAACACTTCTGCTGCAAGTTAAATTACAAAGGAATTATACCGATGTGACAAAAGTCATGATATACCTCCTAACATCGTGTCAGACCACCTTTTGCCCGCTGTACTGCAATAACTCGGCTTGGCACGGTCTCAACAAGTCGTTGTAAGTCCCCTACACAAATATTGAGCCGTGCTGCCCATATTGTCATCCATAGTTACGAAAGTTTTGTCAGTACACTATGTTGTTTGAGTCGTGTGGCCTCGACACTCAATCGATTTCCTCCCTCTAGGATCATCTTTGCCTCCTAACTTTGGACCTCGCGAGTGGCGTCCTCGCTAGCAATAAGAGCGCGATCCGGGAAGGCTTCGTGATCAGTGGGACTGGTGAGAAACTGGAGTTAAGTGCGAGCGGCTCGAGGCTTCTGGTGGTGCGGGACGCAACGGTCAACCGTGATGACAGTGGAGCGTCTGGTTCACAAGTGGTCACCGTCTGTCCCATCTGGGGCAGACGGCTACTTGGAGTTCGTTTCACCAGTTCGATCCTAGCGAAGGCGGCCAAATCTGTTGGCGTCTTAAGAAGCCGAAAAACGGTGCCGTCCTGCCCAAGCTAAGTGAATTGCCTTTGCCTCTCGCCTCTCCCACCTTTGGTGGTTTTTGTGCTACCTTCACGCATGGTCAATCCCACTGCAATAAGGTTGTTTGTTATAACTATTTATTGAATGCTGCTGTCTTGCCTGGCCGACCGGGATGGACGAGCGGTTCCAGGCGCTACAGTTTGGATCCACGCGACCGCTACGGTCGCAGGTTCGAATCCCGCCTCGAGCATGGATGTGTGTGATGTCCTTAGGTTATTTCGGTTTAAGTAGTTGTAAGTTCTAGGGGACTGATGACCTCAGAAGTTAAGTCCCATAGTGCTCAGAGCCATTTGACCATTTGAGCCATTTGTCTTGCCTTTCCTCAACCTCCGCCACCTTTTAGTTGTTTGTTGCTTATGAAAAATGTGTACTTGGTTTCAATGTATGAAGGGTGTTTTGTAATTAATAGCAGCTGAGATGTTATCCTAAATTTATTTAGTGAAGTTAACTGTCTGTTATTGTGCATTTAGGCCTAATGGTTACTAATCGCGTCTAGAAATCCTAGATCATACTGCTTAATAAGGTTATTTGTTAACACTGTTTATTGAAGGCTGCTGTCTTGCCTGCTTCCCCCCTCCTCTCTATAAAAATTGTTATTTGTTGCTTACTAAAACCTGTAGTTGGTTTCAACGTATGAAAAGATGTTATATAATTAGTGGCAGCTGAGTATGAAGAATTTTGCTAAGCTTGCTCATTGCGTTAAGTGGTTCCTCACCTCCTCCCTAAAAAAAACCGTACCTAGTTGCTAAATAAGATAATTTGGTAATGATTATTATAGAAAGCTGCTGTCTTGCTTGTTTCCCTTTAAATATCATTGTGTGCTGCTTATAGAAGTCTGTACTTCTGTTTTCAATGTAGTGACCGGTGTTTTTATAATTAATGGCAGCTGTATATGAGAAAATTTGCTAAGGTTGCTCAGTGCATTAAGCAGTTACAGATTTCCACCAAAACTGTGCCTGGTTGTTTAATGAGGTAATTTGGTAAACCTGTTTGTTGAAATCTGCTGCCTTCTCTGTCTCCCTTTAAACGCCATTGTTTCCAAATTATAGAAAACTGTACTTCTGATTTCAATGTAATCACAGGTGTTTTTTTATAACTAATGGTAGTAGTTTACACCACTACGAGAAATTTTGCTAAGGTGCATTGAGTGGTTACTGATTCTCTAACCACCTAAAAAACTGTATCTGGCTGTTTAATAAGGTAATCTGGTCAAGCTGTGTGTTGAAAGCTGCTGTCTTGCCTGTAAATATCATTGTTTGTTGCTTATAAAAATCTGTACTCCTGATTTCAATATAATGACGGTGGTTCTTATAATTAATGGTAGCCGTATATGAGAAATTCTCCTAAACTTCAGTGCATTTATATGACTGTAGCCGTGCATTAAGTCATTGCTGATTTTAATTCGTTATAACTGTTTACTGGAGACTGTTGTCTAATCTGCCTCACTTTAAATATTATTGTTTGCTGTGTATAAAAAGAACTAATATGTTCTTGGTTTGTACGTAACGAAAGGTGTTTTGGTAATTAACAGTAGCAGTGTCTGCGACATTCAGCTCACTTGTCTGTGGACTTACGCCTGCAGCTGACTATTCAGTCAGCGTTGGTTGTGAGTTGCAGTTCTGTACACTGATATCTACACTCCTGGAAATTGAAATAAGAACACCGTGAATTCATTGTCCCAGGAAGGGGAAACTTTATTGACACATTCCTGGGGTCAGATACATCACATGATCACACTGACAGAACCACAGGCACATAGACACAGGCAACAGAGCATGCACAATGTCGGCACTAGTACAGTGTATATCCACCTTTCGCAGCAATGCAGGCTGCTATTCTCCCATGGAGACGATCGTAGAGATGCTGGATGTAGTCCTGTGGAACGGCTTGCCATGCCATTTCCACCTGGCGCCTCAGTTGGACCAGCGTTCGTGCTGGACGTGCAGACCGCGTGAGACGACGCTTCATCCAGTCCCAAACATGCTCAATGGGGGACAGATCCGGAGATCTTGCTGGCCAGGGTAGTTGACTTACACCTTCTAGAGCACGTTGAGTGGCACGGGATACATGCGGACGTGCATTGTCCTGTTGGAACAGCAAGTTCCCTTGCCGGTCTAGGAACGGTAGAACGATGGGTTCGATGACGGTTTGGATGTACCGTGCACTATTCAGTGTCCCCTCGACGATCACCAGTGGTGTACGGCCAGTGTAGGAGATCGCTCCCCACACCATGATGCCGGGTGTTGGCCCTGCGTGCCTCGGTCGTATGCAGTCCTGATTGTGGCGCTCACCTGCACGGCGCCAAACACGCATACGACCATCATTGGCACCATGGCAGAAGCGACTCTCATCGCTGAAGACGACACGTCTCCATTCGTCCCTCCATTCACGCCTGTCGCGACACCACTGGAGGCGGGCTGCACGATGTTGGGGCGTGAGCGGAAGACGGCCTAACGGTGTGCGGGACCGTAGCCCAGCTTCATGGAGACGGTTGCGAATGGTCCTCGCCGATACCCCAGGAGCAACAGTGTCCCTAATTTGCTGGGAAGTGGCGGTGCGGTCCCCTGCGGCACTGCGTAGGATCCTACGGTCTTGGCGTGCATCCGTGCGTCGCTGCGGTCCGGTCCCAGGTCGACGGGCACGTGCACCTTCCGCCGACCACTGGCGACAACATCGATGTACTGTGGAGACCTCACGCCCCACGTGTTGAGCAATTCGGCGGTACGTCCACCCGGCCTCCCGCATGCCCACTATACGCCCTCGCTCAAAGTCCGTCAACTGCACATACGGTTCACGTCCACGCTGTCGCGGCATGCTACCAGTGTTAAAGACTGCGATGGAGCTCCGTATGCCACGGCAAACTGGCTGACACTGACGGCGGCGGTGCACAAATGCTGCGCAGCTAGCGCCATTCGACGGCCAACACCGCGGTTCCTGGTGTGTCCGCTGTGCCGTGCGTGTGATCATTGCTTGTACAGCCCTCTCGCAGTGTCCGGAGCAAGTATGGTGGGTCTGACACACCGGTGTCAATGTGTTCTTTTTTCCATTTCCAGGAGTGTATTTGATTATAATTTATCAAAATCGTGGAAAATGTTTAAATAGTATTTGTGTGGTGTTGGTCATAGGAAAATTGTTTTTTGTTCTAAGTCTATTGAGCGCTGTAACAACCATATGGGGACTCTGTTTTTCCATTTGGGGACACCTCCTGAACCTTCGCACCCCAGTTTCACATATGGGTCGACAATCTATGTACAAAATTAAGTTCGTGCAGAACCCTCAGAGGGCGAATCCTACTCGTACTTGGGCAATTTTTTGTATGAGTAGTGGCCAGTAGCAAACTGGGTGTGTCTGTTGCACTAAGAAGATTGTGATACATACCTGTCTCTATTACATGTATGAGCAGAGATTAGTAAATGCATTAGGTACGGTTTACGTCTTAGATATATACGTTATGTGTAAAAATATATTTTTGTATTCATCTGAGTTGCCCTGTAGAAGAAAAGAAATGGTTACCTGGAAGTGGCTAATAGTCTCATAAATCAGTGACGACATTTGCGATGCGCGTTAAGCGCTTACTGCTTTGACGTAAATACACTACCGGCCATTAAAACTGCTACACCAAGAAAAAATGCAGATGATAAACGGGTATTCATTGGACAAAGATATTATATTAGAACTGACATGTGATTACATTTTCACGCAATTTGGGTGCATAGATCCTGAGAAATCAGTACCCAGAACAACCACCTCTGGGCGTAATAACGGCCTTGATACGCCTGGGCATTGAGTCAGACAGAGCTTGGATGCCGTGTACAGCTACAGCAGCCCATGCAGATTCAACGCGATACCACAGTTCATCAAGAGTAGTGACTGGCGTATTGTGACGAGCCAGTTGCTCGGCCACCATTGACCAGACGTTTTCAGTTGGTGAGAGATATGGAGAATGTGCTGGCCAGGGCAGCAGTCGAACATTTTCTGTATCCAGAAAGGCCCGTACAGGACCTGCAACATGCGGTCGTGCATTATCCTGCTGAAATGGAGGGTTTCGCAGGGATGGAATGAAGGGTAGAGCCACGTGTCGTAACACATCTGAAATATAACGTCCACTGTTGAAAGTGCCATCAATGCGAACAAGAGGTGACCGAGACGTGTAACCAATGACATCCCATACCATCACGCCGGGTGATACGCCAGTATGGCGATGACGAATACACGCTTCCAATGTGCGTTCACCGCGATGTCGCCAAACACGGATGCGACCATCAAGACGCTGTAAACAGAACCTGGATTCATCCGAAGATGACGTTTTTCCATTCGTGCACCGAAGTTCGTCGTTGAGTACACCATCGCAGGCGCTCCTGTCTGTGATGGAGCGTCTAGGGTAACAGCAGCCATGGTCTCCCAGCTGATAGTCCATGCTGCTGCAAACGTCGTCGAAATGTTCGTGCAGATGGTTGTTGTCTTGCAAACGTCCCCAACTGTTGACTCAGGGATCGAGACGTGGCTGCACGATCCGTTACAGCCATGAGGATAAGATGCCTATCCTCTCCACTGCTAGTGATACGAGGCCGTTGGGATCCAGCACGGCGTTCCGTATTACCCTCCTGAACCCACCGATTCCATATTCTGCTGACAGTCGTTGGATCTTGACCAACGCGAGCAGCAATGTCGCGATACGATAAACCGCAATCGCGATAGGCTAAAATCCGACCTTTATCAAAGTCGAAAACGTGATGGTACGCATTTCTCCTCCTTACACGAGGCATCACAACAATGTTTCACCAGGCAACGCCGGTCAACTGCTGTTTGTGTATGAGAAATCGGTTGGAAACTTTCCTCATGTCAGCACGTTGTAGGTGTCGCCACCGGCGCAAACCTTGTGTGAATGCTCTGGAAAGCTAATCATTTGCATATCACAGCATCTTCTTCCTGTCGGTTACATTTCGCGTCTGTAGCACGTCATCTTCGTCGTGTAGCAATTTTAATGGCCAGTAGTGTACATAGTGTTGAGAGCCATACTTCCTCCCACAGTATCCAGGCACAGTGAGATAACATCGTATTACAATTGAAATTAACGTGACACATATATGAAACAGTAATATATTTAATGACCATAAATAAAATTCGTGCTCGTTTTAAACCACTACTGTTCTGCTGTAAGTGTTAAATTACAAAGGAATTAGTCTGAGGTGACAAAAGACATGGTGTACCTCATAATATAGTGTCACATCTCCTTTTGCCCTACGTACTGCAGCAGCTCGACGTGGCATGGACTCAACAAAACGTTGGAAGTCCACCGCACAAATAGTGTGATCTGTGTTGCCTCTACAGCCGTCCATAATTGCGAAAGTGCTGTTCGTGTGGAATGTTGTGCAGGAAGTGACTTCTCGATTATGTTTGACGGGAGGGCGATCTAGGTGGCCAAATCATTCGCTCAAATTGTCCAGGATAATCTTCTAGCCTATCATGAACAGTTATGGCCCGATGACACGGCCCATTGTCATCCAAAAAAATTTCATCAATTTCTGGGAAGTCCATGATTGGCTTCAGATGGTCTCCAAGCAGCCGAACATAACCGTTTACATTCAAAGAACTGTTCAGATCGACCAGAGAACTCCGACCATTCCTTATAAACACAAACCACACCATTATGGAGCCACTACCATTGTGAACAATGACTTGTTGACAATCTGAGTCCATGGCCTCGTGGGGTCTGTGCCACACGCGGAACTTACCATCGGCTTTTGCCAGCTTTAATCGGGACTCAGCTGACCAGACTACAGTTTCCCAATTTTCTAGGGTCAAACCGACACATCACGAACTCAGGAGAGACGCTGCAGACGATATCGTGCTGTTAGAAAAGGCACTCGCGTCGGTCATCTGCTGCCATAGGCCATTAATGTCAAATTCAGCCTCACTGTCCTAATCGGTAAGTTCTTCGTACGCTCCGCATTGATTTCTATGGTTCTTTCACTCAGCATTGCTTGTCTGTTAGCACTGATAACTCTATGCAAATGTCGCTGATCTCGGTCGTTAAGTGAAGGCCGTCGGCCACTGCGTTGTCCATGGTAACAGGTAATCGCTGAAGTCTGGTATTCTTGTCACACTTTTGACGCTGTGGATCCCGGAATATTGAATTCCCTAACGATTTCCGAAATAGAATGTCCAATGGGTCTAACTCCAACTACTATTCCACGTTGAAAGTCTGTTTCTTGCGGGCATAATCATGTCAGAAATCTTTCCATACGAATCACGTGAGCACAAATGACTGTTCCGTCAATGCATTGCCCTTTCGTACCTCGTGTACGCCATGCTACCTCCATCTGTATACGTGTGTATCACTATCCCATGACTTGTCATGTCAGTGTATAACCGAAACGTAGTATCTCTGAAGACTGGGGGGTGGTTGGGGCTGGTCAGAAGCCGGTATCAGGTGTTCACGGATTACGCGCATGTCTGTTAAATAAGCCATCACGGCGCTATTATTAATGGGTCAATTACTGGGCTGTTATTAGCCGCACGGTCCCCAGCTCTAGAGGACTGGGCAGACGTACTGCCCGAAGGACTGGCATTATTGGCAAGCACTGAGTGCACCTGTACCTAGTGGCTTCGTTGTGACCGAATCACGAAAGAAATGCGACGAACTGTGCATTTGGTAATCGTACCTAAGAAACGTAAGGCTTCTCCATTTTCCCTGTGAAGTTAACTGTTGCTGGTCATCAGAACGCTAAAGGAGCAATCGTACTTCTAAATAAGAGGAAATATCCAAGTCAATGGTAGTCAACCTCGTCTTTATCGCCAACTAGTGGGCGTTCCAGCTTTTATGGTGAGCGATGGGTAGTAGGCTGTAGGGGGTTAAAGATATTTTCTTTAAGTTTTCAGTATTCATTAAGTAATTATTATTATCTGTTTTAACTTACTACTTTCCATGAAGTGGGGCCGGGGCTGTTCCTGAGCTAAGAAACGTAGCTTGACATGGTACCACGGTAATTTATCTTTTTATGTTTGACCGTGCCTTATTCTGGCATGTATTAGTTTATTTCATGCTTCTGAAGAAGGCTAGATTACTGTAGCTGAAACCTGGGTAAAGACCAGTAACTTTTCGCAACCAAGGCGGATCTTTTACGTATTAATTTACGACAGTTGCTGACAGGGCTGCGACATGTTAAAAATTCTTAAATCACCAATACTGTACTGTAGAATTGGTGGCCGGTTTGAATTTTTGCTACTAACAGATATACAAAAGTGAACGTAGGTAAAAAAACGCTGACTACTCTCGATCTAAATTATGTGATGGAGATGTAGCATCAGCTGCAATGGCAAAAGAGATAAATATTGTACAGGTATACGTGCAATCGTCATATGAGACCTGTTCATACTTAGACATACCAAGAGCAGCGGCAGTATACAAACACACCACAACTCTCGTACTAGCTGCAGCGCCAAACGCTGAATGCACCCTACTTTACAGTAGCCCGTGTTGAGATCCTGCAGAATCTGACAGAAGACTTACGGTTTATAAGAACAAAAAAAAAAAAAATGCTCAGTCCAGTAGCTCTCCAAAACGGGCAAGCGGGTACATCAATATAGACGTCATACTGGCTGACAGGAATGCAACTCGTGACATAAATAACAGGGAAATTCAACAGCATTCAACGAACGGCGATCACAAGGTAATTGCTTCAATATCTGTAGAAGTACGAGCGTTTGACATTCCATCGACATCGTGGTCATTAGAGACGAAGCACCAGCTCGGATTGATTCAAAGATGCGGAGGGAAATCGGCCGTGATCTTTTAAGAGAACAGTCACAGCATTTGCCTGCAGCGATGTACAGAAATCTCAGAAAATCTACATAGTGATGGTCAAACGGGGATCTGATCCGTCGTCCTCCCGAATGTGAGTCCAGCTTGCTAACCACTGCGCCACCTCGCTGGGTCGAAATCTACAACGGGCTTTCAATCAGTAATGCAACATGTGTTCTTTTCTGAAAGCTGATTGGTATTGTTAAGGATTCCAATACACGACATTATTCCCCCCTCGTTTGGCTACAAAATCCTATTTCTTAACACAATCTGCTATATGTCACCGCAGTAGGAGCACCTGTATACTCGAGTGGCACCACTCTCCTGGTCGACGTCGGGGCCATCGTCTTGCTGCGTCCCCATCATTCACTTACTGTTTCCCACGGAGTGCATCCTTCATTAGGCCACACATGTGAAAGTCGGAAGGTGAGAGATCCGGGCTGTAGGATCGATGAGGAAGAAAAGTCCAATGAAGTTTTGTGAGTTCCTCTCGGGTGAGCAGATTTGTGAGGGGCGTTAAGTTGTCACGGAAAAGGAGAATTTCATTTTTGTGGATACGATCATCCTGAACTCGTTTCTTGAATTTCCTGAGGTCTGGACGGCATGCGGGTATCAGATAGGTTTGCGCGAGATTGTTGCGATGAAGACAGACGCCTCACCCAACGACTCACCGTGCTTTTGTTCACTATCAGATGTCCGTAGACATTCTGCAAGCGCCTACGATGCTCTGGTTTTCCGCTAAAAGAACTCAATAACAGCTCTCTTCTTGGAACGCACTCCGTTACAGAATCCATTTTGAAAGCTACGTATAGCGCCGTCAGCTTTGGGAACTTCATTAAACTATAGGGGATGAAGCGGTAATATTCCACGATGTTCCGCAAGATATTTCGCTGCAGCAGTTTCAGGGACTGAGCTAACTGACTGTTCTACGCATTACCCCATAATAGAGTGTTAGTGTCGCACATATGGGCAGATACTCATTTACGATTGTGATGCATCAAAGAAATCAACTAACTTGGCATACAACAAAACTGACAACTTTGGACGTACTTTGACATGATAATCCATTGAGAAACATTAGAGAAAAATTAATGATTTTGCACGTTATGAGACACTGGTAATCAGTGCACTTCACAGAACTGATGTTACCCATTTCATGAAAACCTCTGTTTTTTAATTCCCAGTCTACACATTAAGTTGTATATCACACACTATTACACTAACCGTCGATGGACTGGGCTGTGAGCCGGCCGAAGTGGCCGTGCGGTTAAAGGCGCTGCAGTCTGGAACCGCAAGACCGCTACGATTGCAGGTTCGAATCCTGCCTCGGGCATGGATGTTTGTGATGTCCTTAGGTTAGTTAGGTTTAACTAGTTCTAAGTTCTAGGGGACTAATGACCTCAGCAGTTGAGTCCCATAGTGCTCAGAACCATTTTTTTTGGACTGGGCTGTGACATTGTCGACTCTGAAGACTAAAGATCATATCAAATCGTCTTAAACACTTCACTGGGTACTGTGCTTTTTAACACTATTGTATATGTTGAATTGCAGTACATGCTGAGGTTACGTAGTTTCTCGAAATATTGGACTGTGGCAGCGATGCTGTAGGGAACTCAGGATCATATTGCAGTCGTTGTAACAGCAAAGCGCTTCCAGCGTCACTACGTCATCACCCATCTTGTCTTGTTGACAAATATAGCCATTCTGTCGTCAGATTCATCAGCATCCCATAGTTCCACGTGACACCCCAGCTACATTCCGCTGTATGGCTCGGCAGCATGAAAGCATGGCAGCATTGGCAACAAAACACTACCACACATTGCCTCACATTCCTGTCTGCAAAACACCCGTTAGGCGTGCTCCTATTGCCGATCTGCTTCAACTTCAGGCAGAGTACACTATTCTGAGAAACATTACTGTAACACTTCAGTGTAAATGGTTATCAGTTCTCTTTAACATATTAGAAGTTATTTAAACAATCATAACAATTAACTGCTATTCACGTTGTCTGTTAACTGAAGCCTACAGTACTTCGAAACATCGCATTTCTCTTTGAAGTCTATAGTATGTTAAACTGCCAGGTGGTCTCATTTAATACAATTTGTGGTGCCTTTTCCACGAGATTACCAGTTCGAGCTTCTCACACACATCTTCAAATAAAAGCCATCCAGCGTTTAGACAACGAAAAATATACACTCCTGGAAATTGAAATAAGAACACCGTGAATTCATTGTCCCAGGAAGGGGAAACTTTATTGGCACATTCCTGGGGTCAGATACATCACATGATCACACTGACAGAACCACAGGCACATAGACACAGGCAACAGAGCATGCACAATGTCGGCACTAGTACAGTGTATATCCACCTTTCGCAGCAATGCAGGCTGCTATTCTCCCATGGAGACGATCGTAGAGATGCTGGATGTAGTCCTGTGGAACGGCTTGCCATGCCATTTCCACCTGGCGCCTCAGTTGGACCAGCGTTCGTGCTGGACGTGCAGACCGCGTGAGACGACGCTTCATCCAGTCCCAAACATGCTCAATGGGGGACAGATCCGGAGATCTTGCTGGCCAGGGTAGTTGACTTACACCTCCTAGAGCACGTTGAGTGGCACGGGATACATGCGGACGTGCATTGTCCTGTTGGAACAGCAAGTTCCCTTGCCGGTCTAGGAATGGTAGAACGATGGGTTCGATGACGGTTTGGATGTACCGTGCACTATTCAGTGTCCCCTCGACGATCACCAGTGGTGTACGGCCAGTGTAGGAGATCGCTCCCCACACCATGATGCCGGGTGTTGGCCCTGCGTGCCTCGGTCGTATGCAGTCCTGATTGTGGCGCTCACCTGCATGGCGCCAAACACGCATACGACCATCATTGGCACCAAGGCAGAAGCGACTCTCATCGCTGAAGACGACACGTCTCCATTCGTCCCTCCATTCACGCCTGTCGCGACACCACTGGAGGCGGGCTGCACGATGTTGGGGCGTGAGCGGAAGACGGCCTAACGGTGTGCGGGACCGTAGCCCAGCTTCATGGAGACGGTTGCGAATGGTCCTCGCCGATACCCCAGGAGCAACAGTGTCCCTAATTTGCTGGGAAGTGGCGGTACGGTCCCCTACGGCACTGCGTAGGATCCTACGGTCTTGGCGTGCATCCGTGCGTCGCTGCGGTCCGGTCCCAGGTCGACGGGCACGTGCACCTTCCGCCGACCACTGGCGACAACATCGATGTACTGTGGAGACCTCACGCCCCACGTGTTGAGCAATTCGGCGGTACGTCCACCCGGCCTCCCGCATGCCCACTATACGCCCTCGCTCAAAGTCCGTCAACTGCAC
This sequence comes from Schistocerca nitens, assembly GCF_023898315.1. NCBI lineage: Eukaryota > Metazoa > Arthropoda > Insecta > Orthoptera > Acrididae > Schistocerca > Schistocerca nitens. The sequence goes on from NC_064618.1 coordinate 617,745,635, forward strand.
ATACGGTTCACGTCCACGCTGTCGCGGCATGCTACCAGTGTTAAAGACTGCGATGGAGCTCCGTATGCCACGGCAAACTGGCTGACACTGACGGCGGCGGTGCACAAATGCTGCGCAGCTAGCGCCATTCGACGGCCAACACCGCGGTTCCTGGTGTGTCCGCTGTGCCGTGCGTGTGATCATTGCTTGTACAGCCCTCTCGCAGTGTCCGGAGCAAGTATGGTGGGTCTGACACACCGGTGTCAATGTGTTCTTTTTTCCATATCCAGGAGTGTAGCTCTGATTCCACACACTTCAGAACATTTACTCTTAATGAACACCACACATTAAATCTTCGTTATTTCTCGGTACAATTGCACACCTCAGACAAGTCAGTGTCATTTATGGCTCTGAGCACTATGGCACTCAACTGCTGAGGTCATCAGTCCCCTAGAACTTAGAACTACTTAAAGCTAACTAACCTAAGGACATCACACACACCCATGCCCGAGGCAGGATTCGAACCTGCGACCGTAGCAGTCCCGCGGTTCCGGACTGCAGCGCCAGAACCGCTAGACCACCGCGGCCGGCCAGTGTCATTTGCTACATGACCATAAAGTTTACGATTATAATCAAGAGGGTCATAAGCAAAGGGGTACTTTTAAAATTTCACAGAAAAACAAATTAAGTGCACCTAGAACATGGTATTTGCACCTACGGTCTAGGAGCAGGGTCTTTGATTCATAATCAGAACGTCTTCGGTTCCGGGTTAGAATTCCGCCGCTGTTTAAATTTTGATTAATAATCAGCATTGGCGGCCAGAGACTTCCGACATAAGAAATCACCCTCATCCTACCAACTGGCTTGTCAAAGGGGGTGGAGAAGCGGACAGATGTTCAGGGCACTCTCTTGTCCTAGGGGGTGGTAAACTGACCCTAAAGGCGGAAGAATCGGCAATGACCAACGGCACGAGGATGCTGGAGGCAATGGAAACCACAGCATTAAAGACACGTACCGTGTACCCACAGGATATGTGACCTGTAATTAAAGAAGTGTCATGATGATCTCTCCATTGGCAAAAGATTCCGGAATAGTCTCCCATTCGGATCTCTGTGAGGGGACTGCCAAGCGGGAGGTTACCATGAGAAAAAGATTGAACAGTCAACGGAAGGATAGCGTTCTACGAGTCGGGGCGTTGCGTTTAATGTCAGAAACTTGAAAGTAGTAGGGAAAATACAAAATCTGAAAAGCGAAATGCAAAGGTTCAATCTAGATGTAGTAGTGGTCAGTGAAGTGAAGTGGAAAGAGTGCAAAGATTTCTGGTCAGATGAGTATAGGGTAATATCAACAGCAGCAGAAAATGGTGTAACGGGAGTAGGATTTATTATGAATAGGAAGGTAGGGTAGAGACTGTGTTACTGTGAACAGTTCAGTGAGAGTTTGTTCTTATCAGAATCGACAGCAAACCAACACCGACAACGATAGTTCAGATATACATACCGACGTCGGAAGCTGAAGATCAAGAGACAGACAAAGTATATGAGGATATTGAAAAGATAATAAAGTACGTTAAGGGAGATGAAAATCTTATAATCATGGGGAGCTGGAATGCAGACGTAGGGGAAGAAGTAGAAGAAAAGGTTACAGGAGAATATGGGCTTGGGGCAAAGAATGAGAGAGGAAGGAAGACTAATTGAAGTTTGTAACAAGGTTCATCTAGTAGTAGCGAATAATCTGTTCATGAATCACAAGAAGAGGAGGTATACTTCGAAAAGGCCGGGTGGTACGGAAATATTTCAGTTAGATTACATCATGGTCAGACAGAGATTCCAAAATCACGTACTGGATTGTAAGGCGCATCCAGGAGCAGACATCGTCTGATATCACAATATACTAGAGATGAAGAGTAGGCTGAAGTTTAAGACTTTAGTCAGGAAGGATCAATACGCAAAGCGGTGGGTTACGGAAGTACTAAGGAATGACGAGATACGCTTGAAGTCTCTAGGGCTATACATACAGCAATAAGGATTAGCTCATTAGGCAGCACAGTTGCAGAGGAATGGACATCTCAAAGAAGGGCCATCACAGAAGCTGGGAAGAAAAACAGAGGTTCAAAGAAGGTACACGGGAAGAAACCATGGGTAAGAGAAGAAATACTTCAGTTGATCGATGAAATAAATACGAAGTGCAGGGGTGCTAAGATGAAATGGCTGCATGAAAATGTGAAGAAATCAAAAAGAAATGATTGTCGGAAGGACAGCACACAAGAAAGTAAAAAACGACCTTCGTTGACATTACAAGCAATGAGGGTAACACTAAGAGTGAAACGGGAATTCCACAGTTAAATGCAGAGGAGAGAGAGGATAGGCAGAAAGAATACATTGAAAGCCTGTATGAGGGGGAAGATTTGTCTTATGTGATGGAAGAAAGGAGTCGATTTAGAAGAGATAGGTGATACAGTATTAGAATCAGAATTTGAAAGAGTCTTGGAGGACTTAAGGTCAAATAAGGTAGAAGGTATAGATAACATTCCATCAGAATTTCTAAAATCGGTGGGGGAAGTGGCAACAAAAAGCCTATTCACGCAGGGGTGTAGAATGTTAGAGTCTGGCGACATTGCATATGATTTTCGGAAAAGCATCATACACACAATTCTGAAGCCGGCAAGAGCTGACAAATGCGAGAATTATCGCACAATCAACTTAACAGTTCATGGATCCAAGTTGTTTACAATAATAATATACAGAAGAATGGAAAAGGAAATTGAGGATGCAGTAGATGACGATCAGTTTGGCTTTAGGGAAGGTAAAGGCACGAGAGAGGTAATTCTGACGTTGCGGTTAATAATGGAAGCAAGACCAAAGAAAAATTAAGACACTTTCATAGGATTTGTCGATCTGGAAAAAGCGTTCGAAAATGTAAAATGGTGCAAGATGTTCCACCGATCTGGAAAAAGCGTTCGAAAATGTAAAATGGTGCAAGATGTTCCACATTCTGAGAAAAGTAGGGGTAAGCTATAGGGAGAGACGGGTCATATACAATATGCACAACAGGCAAGAGAGAATAATAAGAGTGGACGACCAAGAACAAAGTGCTCGTATTAAAACACTGTAAGACAAAGATGTAGCCTTTAGCCCCTACTGTTCAGTCTGTACATCGAGGAAGCAATGATGGAAAAAAAGAAAGATTCAGGTGTGGTATTAAAATTCAAGGTAAAAGGATATCAGTGATACGATTCTCTGATGACATTGCTATCCTGAGTGAGAGTGAAGAAGAATTACATGATCTGCTGAACGGAATGAACAGTCTGATGGGTACAGGGTATGGATTGAGAGTAAATCGAAGAAAGACGGTGGTAATGAGAAGTAGTAGAAATGAGAACAACGAGGAACTTAACATCAGGATTGATGGTCACGAAGCCGGCCGAAGTGGCCGTGCGGTTACAGGCGCTGCAGTCTGGAACCGCAAGACCGCTACGGTCGCAGGTTCGAATCCTGCCTCGGGCATGGATGTTTGTGATGTCCTTAGGTTAGTTAGGTTTAACTAGTTCTAAGTTCTAGGGGACTAATGACCTCAGCAGTTGAGTCCCATAGTGCTCAGAGCCATTTGAACCATTTGATGGTCACGAAGTAGATGAAGTTAAGGAACTCTGCTACCTAGGCAGTAAAATAACCAATGACGAACGGAGCAAGGAGGACATGAAAAGCAGACTAGTAATGGCAAAAAGAGCTTTCCTGGGCAAGACTAGTCTACTAATATCAAATATCGGCCTTAATTTGAGGAAGAAATTTTTGAGAATGTACGTCTGGAGTACAGCATTGTATGGTAGTGAAACATGGACTGTGGGAAAAGTGGAACAGAAGAGAATCGATGCGTTTGAGATGTGGCGCTACAGACGAATGTTGAAAATTAGGTGGACTGATAAAGTAAGGAATGAGGAGGTTCTGCGCAGAGTCGGAGAGGAAAGGAACATGCGGAAAACACTGATAAAGAGAAGGGACAGGACGGTGGGACATTTGTTAAGACATTAGGGAATGACTTCCATGGTACTAGACGGAGCTATGGAGGGCAAAACCGTAGAGAAAGACAGAGATTGGAATATATCCAGCAAATAATTGAGGACGTAGGTTGGTTGCAAGTGCTACTCTGAGATGAAGAGGTTAGCATAGGAGAGGAATTCGTGGCGGTGCGCCTCAAACCAGACAGAACACTGATGACCAAAAAGAAAAGGAACATAGTGAAACATATAACATTGTCAGAGCAAAGAGAGGTGAAATCGCGATGTGTGCTGTTCCCTGCTAAATAAATGGGAAAATAATTACAAGACTTCACGAAACAGACGGTACAAAAAGCTGTATGTGCACTTGTATCCTCTTGCCTCTGAGCAGGTCATGCCATTCAGCTATTTCCGTGTTTACTGCACGATATCACGTCGTAATAGGTCACTGTAAAACAGTTGGGTACACGAACTTTCCCAAGTACCAAGATGAATATTATCGACTCAAGTAAATAAAAAGTATCGGGATGGGCAATGAAAGTAAGTAGCCTTTACTATTCTTTCTGTGTAATGAAATGGATATTCTACTCATTATAGGTTAGGTAATGTAAACAGTAATTTAACCTACTGATACTTCAATGTGTTTTCTGTCAGAGTTTGTGTATTTCTGTACTGGCTTGATATATTTATGGTTATATGAAATAAATTTATTTGATACTTTGGCTACATATTTAATTCGTTGCCAAATCGAACTGCTTGATTAGCATGCAATATCTTTAGTAACTTGATCGTGCTGTCAGGCATATTTGATGTTTTTGGGGAAAACAGTGGCCTGGAATATGTTGCCCCTGATACCTCCAATCCTTTCACAGACGAAGACTCTTGAGGCAAAAGGAAGAGCAGAAAAAAATCAAAGAAAAACAGAAAACTGGAAAAATAGGTTGCAAAGAAACTGGGGAATTGAGATAAGAAATATGCTGGACATAAAAGAGTGGAACATCAGGAGTTCTCGTTTGAGCAAATTAGCCATGAATGCCGATTGAAGTATAACGAACATTTCCCTCCTGAAGTATTGGAGACAATACTCCATGATTATTGGCAATTTGGTTCATGGGATTTGGAAACTGCATTCTTCAACGGATGTACCACACCCACATTCCAAAGAGAAAGAGAGTATATTCTACAACAACCAAATCTGGGAGTACCGTTCTTTTGGTATGTGATAAAACGATTTGTAAAGTACTTTCTTGAAAGTGTAGATATTTGTAACAAAATATTCATGAATTTGCTACATAATAAGACTGTAAATATGGAACACTGAAAGATATGCAAAGAAGATATGATCCATCAAATAAGATTGCCACGGAATAAGCAAATTTTGTAAGCTACATATTGCTTCCTTTCTTACAGTTTTGAAGTCACTATACCAGAGCCGACGATCCCAACATGCATTACCTAAGCACAGGATTAACCTCAAAAACACTGTATAAATTGTACGCTGAGTGCTGTGAAGATCGCGGTAAATTACCTGTTAAAGAATCTTATTACAGACTTGACATAAAATAATCTCGATCATGTTTAACATTACATATAGCAACCAGATCATTTGTATATTTGTGAAATCTGTTCTCTCCGACATGCCTGAAGGAACAGACACCACTTTGCTCCAGCAGCCGCTATGAATTAAGACGCAAAGGAATTACAGACATTGGCTCCAAGTGGGCACTGATTTAAATCAATGGGGAAAGTTGGAAATTTGTGCCGGACTGTTATTCGAACTTGGGTCTCCTGCATACTAGGTAGATGCACTCAACACTGCGCCATCTGGACACAGTGGTAATTGCAACTGCATGGACTACCCTAGGGCGCCTCCCATCAGACTCAAGTTCGCAACTATTCGACACACTACTAATGTAATGCCCCTCACCCATTATCCTCATTACTCATGACATTTCACTGATTCCTAGAAGTGTCCGAGCTTGGTGCGCATCCTCACTGCAGAGATCACTTGCCATCCTTGTCAAATAGTTATACACATGCGGTGTCTGCTCTTTCGGACATGTCGGAAGAAGGACAAATAAGAAGAACAAAGTTGTGACCCACTTAAGAGACTTGAATCAGATGATGAGAAAGACTTTCCGGAATCAGATTATAAATAGACCCTTCCTTATTTTTTAGCATTATTTTAAATGCTCTGTCACACTGTGCCTAAGATAATTCTACTTTATTTCAGTCAATTGCGATCCTTAGCTTCCTTGAGCAGAGATCTTAATCATCATAATTAAGGCTCTCTATCTACCCTACGCAGTAGCTCCATGAAGATTAAACACATTTTATTTATATAAGTTGACTTGATATCAACTTAACATCAAACAATACACTTTAGTTTGCTATACTGTGTGTCATAAACGACAGCCGCCTTGCTACACCATTGCTAGCTCACAACTGCTCTGACTGCCACCATAGCTAAGTTACAATTCCCCTGTGTTCACTGTGTGCAGATTTGCACGTTGTTGGTACCAGTGATAATATTTTCTTTTTCTGCGTCAACAGTCTTCTGACTGGATTGATGAGACCCGCCTCGAATTACTCTCCTGTGCCAATCAGAGTATAGCTTGCAACCTACGTCCTCAATTATTTGCTAGATGTATTCCTTGCAACCTACGTCCTCAATTATTTGCTGCATGTATTCCAATCACTGTATTCCTCTACGGTTTTTGCCCTCTGCAACTCCCTCCAGTACCATGTAAGTCATTCCTTCATGTCTTAACAGATGTTCTATCATCCTGTCGCTCCTCCTTATTAGTGTTTTCCACGTATTCCTTCCCTCTCCGATTCCACCTAATCTCCAACATTCGTTTGTAGCACCACAGCTCAAATGCTTCGATGCTTTTCTGTTCCGGTTTCCCCAAAGCGAATGTTTCATTACCATGCAATGCTATACTCCAAACGTACATCCTCGGAAATTATTCCTCAAATTAAGGCCTATGTTTGATACAGTAGCATTCTCTTGGCCAGGAATGCCCTTTTTGCCATTGCTAGTCTCATTTTGATGTCCTCCATACTCTCCGTCATTGTTTATTTTACTGCATATATAGTAGAATTCTTTAACTTAATCTACTTCGTGACCATCAATCCTGAAGTTAAGTTTATCGCTGTTCTCATTTCTGCTATTTCTCATTGCTTTCGTCTTTCTTAGACTTACTCTCAATCCATATTCTATACTCATTAGATTGTTCATTCCACTTAGCAGATCGTGCAGTTCTTCTTCACTTTCACTCAGGATAGCAATGTCACCAGCGAATCGTATCATTGATACCCTTTCACCTTCAATTTTAATTCCACTCCTGAACCTTTCTTTTATTTCCATCAATGTTTCTTCGACGTACAGATTGAACAGTAGAGGCTTACACCCTTTTAATCCGAGCATTTCGTTCTTGGTCGTCCACTCTTATTGTTCCGTCTTGGCTCCTGTACATATTGTATATTACCCGTCTTCCCCTATAGCTTACCCTATTTTCCTCGGGATTTCGAACATCTCACACCATTTTACATTCTCAAATTCTTTTTTCAGGTCGACAAAGCCTGTAAACGTGTCTTGATTTTTCTTTAGTTTTGCTTCCATTATCAACCGCATCGTCAGAATAACCTCTCTCGTGCCTTGACCTCTCCTAAAACTAAATTCATTGTCATCTAACACATCCTCAGTTTTCTTTTCCATTCTTCTGTATATTATTCTCGTAAGCAATTCGGATGCATGAGATGTTAAGCTGATTGTACGATATTTCTCACACTTGTCTGCTCTTGCAGTCTTCGGAATTGTGTGGATGACATTTTTCCGAAAGTCAGATGGTATGTCTCACACATCCTACACATCAACGAGAACAGTGGTTTTGTTGATACATCCAGAAATATTTCAGAAATTCTGATGGAATGTTATCTACCCATTCTGCCTTATTTGCTCTTAAGTCCTCCTTTAAATTCTGATTCTAATATTGGATCGCCTATCTCTTCTAAATCGACTTCTGTTTCTTCTTATATAACATCAGACAAATTGTGATCTCAGTCTATATCTGCAACTGGGTACGCCTTACAATCCAGTACCTGACTTCGGAATCTTTGTCAGACCGTGATGTAGTCTGACTGAAATCTTCCCGTACCACCCGACCTTTTCCAAGTATACCTCCTCCTCTTGTGATTCTTGAACAAAGTATTGGGTATTATTAGCTGAAATTTATTACAGAACGCAATTAGTCTTCCTCCTCTCTCGTTCCTTGTTCCATGCCCATATTCTCCCAAACCTTTTCTTCTACTGCTTCCCATACATCTGCAGTTCCCCATGACTATAAGATTTTCTTCTCCCTTTATGTACTGTGTTACCCTTTTAATATCCCTATATACTTTCTTTATCTCTTCATCTTTAGCTTGCGACGTCAGTGAACTGTTCACAGTAATACACCCTCTGCCCTACCTTCCTGTTCATAACGAACCCTACTCCCGTTATACCACTTTCTGGCTACTGTTGGTATTACCCTATACTCATCTGACCAGAAATCCTTCTCTTCCTTCCATTTCACTTCACTGACCCGTACTGAGCCTTTGCATTTCCCTTTTGAGATTTTCTATTTTCCCTAGCACGTTTAAGCTTCTGACATTCCACTCCCCGACTCGTAGAACGTTATCATTTCGTTGATTATTCAATGTTTTTCTCATAGTAACCTCCCACTTAGCAGTCCCCTCCCGGAGTGAGGGACTATTGCGGAATCTTTTGCCAATGGGAAGATCATCAAAACACTTTTTCAATTACAGGCCACATGTCCTGTTGATACACGTTACATGTCTTTAATGCAGTGGTTTCCATTAGTTTCTGCATCCTCATGTCGTTGATCACTGCAGATTGTTCCGCCTTTAGGCGCAGTTTCCCAGGCTAGGACAACACAGTGCCCTTAACGTCTGTCCGCTCCTCCCTCCTCTTGAGAATGCCGTTGGCAGATGACAATTCGTAATCATCGACATTTCTCGGTGGAAGTTTCTGCAGGACAAACAATTGTAGAGCATTTCAGGGAATTTCCAGCGAGCAGTCATTGTGGAAAGCGGTGTCCTAGTTGTAAGAGAATTTCCAGAGATAACATTCACTTTCGATTCAAAGAAAATATTCTGAAAATTTTGATTCGACTCAAAAAATTGGGATATAATTCTTTTTTGGAACAATGTTCCAGTCTCGTAAACAAGTGCGCCAACAAATGCCGAGAATATTCCCGTAAAAATTAGAAATCGTACATCTAAATTTCTACTTTTACCTTAAAAGAAGTCCCCTGACGCTCGCATACAACGCTTCCAGCTACTTTCCGTTGTTGGAAGCAATGATGGAAATCTGCTGATTGAAACGTGTTCCAAATTACGTGCGGTATCGTTCGAATCACTTCTATGGAATCAAAACGTCGTCCTTTTTATTTCAGTTTCATTTCGGTAAGTGGAAGCAATTGAAAGGGGTTAGGTTAGGCGATTAATCTGAATGGGGGACAGTTGCTCCAAAGCTTTTTGCCAGGAATTTCCTCACAGTAAACGAGGTGTGTGCATGTGCATTGTCATGATTCGGCAGTCAGTCTTTGTTCTGCCCTCTCTGCTCCCCAGCCCCTCAAAAAATCAGAGTAGAACTTCCCTGTGAATGTCTGATCTCATGATATGAACGCAAAAAGAAAGTCCAAAGATTATTGTTTCGTTTGAGGGACATCCACGACTGATCGGCAGTTATGACCCGGGGAAAGAAATCTGGATCATTTGGAACTATAGTTTTCAGCTCTGTGCACACCTAAACACTATGGTCTCGGCGGGCGACGTTCAAAAGCTAGGAACGAACTTTGCACTCACGTTCAATTCATCAGTTAGAATGCGTTGACATGTCCCATATGAGATTCCATTGATTTCGCAAACATCATGGATTGCCTGCCTGTTGTCCTTATGAATAACTTTAGGCACTTTCCAGATCGTTTCTAAAGTTGTGTTTAATGAAGATCGATCCGGGTATCTGACATCCTCCACAAACTCCGGGCCATCTTTAAATAGCTTATACTACACAGGTGTTCTTGCTTGGCGCAAAGCCATCTCACCAGAAGCCTCCCTTGGCGTGCGGTAGGTTATAGCTGCTTAAAACAAAACTTAATGCAGAACCTTTGTTCCTTTAAATCAGACATTATTCACAGACTTAGTAAAACACGATTAAAGAGATCGCCAAGAACGTTCACGCTGTCGCACTCTCTATGACGCCACATGGCAGACTGGACATCGAAAGATGCAACTAGGGCGCCTTGCGGCGGAAATTCGTACAGCTAATTGTATGGGCGTAATACCGCTTCTATAAACAAACAAAGTCGATGCCTTGGTCGGTATTAGCTGAAGTGCTACCGATCCCTCATGCCATACACATCTCTGTAATGGATGTGTCTCGTTTCCATGCCTTGCGTTCCATAATAGCTACTGGTGGGTAATGCATTTCTGTTAGAAGTTACTGAAAATTTTTTCTATAGTTGGTCGAAGGCTAAATATAGCTTATTGACACAGTGTAGAGGTTGACGGGCTTTTGTCAGAGAGGGTTGTCGCAACTCTTTAACACGTCGAGAATAATCGTTTCTGCCACGCAGTATCTATAACGTTTTAGGCGAACAATAAGTGCAACAGCCTCATTTTAATTAGTGATGCATGCGGACCTGTCTGTTCGTGAACACAGCGGGTGAAGCGAAAAAAAGGGAACAGGCAAGCCTTGGGTTACACAGACGGCCTGTAAACGACGTTTACTCAGAATGCGGTTAAGGTGCATGGCCTCATTCCAGCCACAGCGAGTCTTGCCGAGACTACGAACACGAAACGGGTACTGTGTTTGTACGCGTGTGCAGTCCGCAAAGCCTGTGGAAACAGGTCTCAGCAGCCAGTGATACACGCGTCCGGGATCGGACTTCACACAGTCCAGTAAACAAAGGAAAACTGTTAAAAATTAGCGTAGCCGCAAATTGTTGTACCGTGGTATGACGGAGTGTCATGAGCAACATATTAAAAATCCCCACCTTTGGGGTCCTAGCGTTAGAGGGTGTTGGGGAGTTCGGGGAGGGAGGGAATGGCGTTTAAAGGTCACTTTTTTAAGTTTTTCTTAAATAACTCGGAAACCACGACCTCTAGCGAAAATGTTTCCCCATACAAAATTAAACTACATTACATCTCCTACGGAAAGATCCTATTACTTTTGTCTGTAGTACTAATAGTTTCTGCGATGAATGGGTTGTAAAAAAAATTGCAGATTATAAAAAAGCAGATTATAAAAAAGCAGCAACGCTCCAGCAGGTCGCAGGAAATGGGCGTGGACCACAGAGGAAGCGCCTGCAGCCGTTGGTGGAGGGGGAAGGCCATAGGCATAAATACTGGACCAGGTCCACTCGAGGAGCAGTCTCAGGTCGCACCTGATGAAGGTTACGAGCTACGTGACCGAAATATCGTGCAAGTACGACGCTGATATCCGGCAGAACACCCGACAACCCAAGATGTCATTAGATCGCCGGGAAAGCCTGAAGAGTTATATAAAAAAAGTGTTTCAGTAGTATAAAATTAATGTTTATTGATAAATGATGTGAGTTAAGAACAAATATTAAGTACAACGTCCAAGTACAATAGACTCGTATTGAGGGATAAATTGTGTTCTATTTAAAGATACACCGATCTCCACAGCGCGTCTTATGAATAAACGGCGACGCAAAATGTGTTGATACTACATACACTACAGATATGAGTTAGTAAAAATACTAATGCAAGGAACGAAATGTAGAGATTCTATCCAAATATCTGGACACTGTTCTACACTCCTAAAGTGAAAATTGATTCTTAGTCAATCTGTGCGTCAGCTGTAGCGCTCTTCCAGGAGAGGCTATTTTTCCGAGCACGAGTGATATTCGCTTTTCAGGTTACAGACTCTACCTCCATTGCTTTTCCTGTCCAGTTCTCTTATGTGAGTAGGCAAAATAACTTAACTGAGCTTGCGTTTATACGGCAGAGTTAATTTCAGTTTAAGTGGATACTTATTTATAGTTGTTAAGAGAGCGATTATGTAAGAAAGCTGAAAAGCTGGAACTATCAACTCCCTACCACACTGAAAAGTCTGTCCCAAATCTCACAGGCTGTCAGCACGTATTCAGCAATGGTGATATCATTGTCTCCACTATCACTAGCTGGAACAATTTTCGCACCATAAAGGGTATTAAACGCATAGCTGCAGCCCCTGTCCTCACAATATCTGCAGAGACCCAGAGGCTTCAACTGTCTCCCTCTGCAACAGAAGTAGGTCACATACTAATTACAGAACTTCATATATTTACACATATGTCAAGCAATGCAGTACAGCTGATTGCTGTTCTAGGCTTGAACACGATCGGTCCCGTTCCTTCAGATATATTCGCACCCACCTTGGAAGACATGAATGGCTGGGAGACCCCGAAAGGTAGATTAAGCCGCCTGGATTGGAAACGTGTCTTCTATCCTTTGCGAAGTAAAGTGTAGATGACTGCAATGGTGTAAGTGCAGTGTGGTGTCATGTTCGTGTTGATGAGATAAGGGCGAGGGTGAAGCCCGGTGCTGCCACATAGCCTACTCCTCTCGAAGAGCAACAAAGGGCTCGCCGAGCTTAAAGACCCCATCCAACAGACGGATTACTGTCATCAATATTGCATGTCCTCACTTCATGAGGCACTGCGGAGAAGTTTGGTATTTAATCCAGGACACTGGCGCAAATACTGACGGTCACGTACCGCATCTCCTGCCCATTCTGTCGCTAAGGTAAAGCGAAAATTGTAAACAGCAAGCAGCGTACCTCGGCGGTCACCCATCCAAGTACTGGCCACGCTCGACGGTGCTCAACGTCGGTGATCTAGTCGACCGGCCGCATAAAACATTAAGTTTTAATTCATCATTACTTCTTTACTACTCACTGTATTCGCGACACATTTTGCAGACAGTATTCACTTATATCACAGAATCTAAAACAAGAGATAAATCACTGTACGATACATAACTCAGGAGAGACGACATCTTAAACCTTGAAATTCGTGAAAAATTACCGCATCATTCGTGACGTTTAAATTTATTAATTCGTTATTACTGAGCCGTTTCGTAACATTCCTGATAGACAGTATCCACAAATGCCGCTGATGGTCCCTACAAAAATACATCATTGTGAGACAGACAATTGAGGAGATATAACGTCAAATACTGAGATGTGTGGAAAACTACCAAATCATTTACGACGTTTTAATTTGTTACTTCTGTACTACTAACTATATTCGCAACACAATCCGCAAACAGTAGCCACATACGCCGCTGAATGTACCTGTAAAAACGCACTGAAGTGCCAAAGAAACTGGCATAGGCGTGCGTATTCAGATACAGTGATACGTAAACAGGCAGACGACGCCACTGCGCTCGGCAACACCTATATGAGACAACAACTGTCTGGAGCAATTATTAGATCTGTTACTGCTGCTACAATGGCAGTTTATCAAGATTTAACTGAGTTTGAACGTGGTCTTATAGTTGGCGCACAACCTCATGAATCCATGGACCCTGCATGTCAACAGGGGCTGTTGAAGCTGGTGGAGCTTCTGTAATGGTGTAGGGCGTGTGCATTTGGAATGATTTGGGACTCCTGGTACGTTTAGACGCGACGCTGACACTGACACGCACGTAAGCATCATGTCTGATCACTTGCATCCATTCATGTCCATTGTGTATTCTGACGGCCTTGGACCATTCCAGCAGGACAATGCGACACCCCACACGTCAACAATTCCTACAGAGTGGCTCCAGGAACTCTCTGTTGAGTTTAAACACTTCCACTGGCCACCAAACTCCCCAGACATGAACATTATTGAGCATATCTAGGATACCCTGCAACGTCCTGTTCAGAAGATATCTCCACCCCGTCGTACTCTTACGGATTTATGGACAGCCCTGCAGGATTCGTGGTATCAGATCCCTCCAGCACTACTTCAGGCATTAGTTGAGTCCATGTCACGTCGTGTTGCGGCACTTCTGCGTGGTCGCGGGGCCCTAATGATATTACGCAGGCGTGCCAATTTCTTTGGCTCTTCAGTGTATATCATTGCACGACACATAGTTTAGGAGACATGACGTCATAAACATTGAGCTGCGTGAAAATGTAACTGCAGAACGAAATTTGGTAGAGATACAAGTAAAATATGTGTACAAGTACGTGTAAAATATGTTAAATGTATGTGAAATATAGTTAAAATCTTCTGGGGTGTTAGGCCGCGTCGTATTTCCTTCTAAAATAATCGAGGATTCGATCCCTCTGTTGGGATCTTCTTCAGTGTGTTACGGTGTCCACTGTTGCTAGCATACTATTGTTCTACCAATAGTGGACACTGTAACATCCTGAAGACAATCCCAGTAGAGGAGTCGAAACGTAGATTATTTTAGAAGGAAATGTGACGCAGCCTAACAATCTAGAAGATTTTAACTTTAGTGACAATGACCACGAAAGCCTGCAGACTTATATATGTGAAACATATTTGACATGTGCGACCGCGGACAAGGGTACGGGTAGAAAGCTCGTTTTAAACTCCTGCAACGGTTTCAGCCAAATTCGGTACACATATTCGTCATAATCGGGAAAGAAGTATCCGTTACGAAAGAACCACCAGCCTCCTTCCGGGTTGAGCGTAGACAGAAGGAGGAGGAGGGGGGGGGGGAGGAGAAGGTGAACCGCGTTGGGGAACGAGGGAATGTACAAAGATAGGGGGAGGGGAAAATGGACAGAGAGATGGGAGAGTAGGAGATGGACAGAGAAAAGAAAGAGGAGGTGATGGACAGGGACGAAAAGAGGAAGAGATAGGCGGAGAGAGGAAGAAATGAAAAGAGAGGAGGTATAGGCTGTCTGCAAAATGAAAAGCAAGCACTGTTCGTGGTGGGGGAAGCTGTCTTTCCCGGAAAACGCTACAGTTGCCGTACAGGATGAAAAGAACCAGGTTCCCTTCTAGCAGTGTAGATCAGTATGCAGTGATTTATGTAAAGTATGTCTATATGCATTAAGCTAGTATTATTAGTAACCACAACCACAACAACATCTGTAATAATGCATCTTGTAGAAAGTAAACATTCCCTTGACATATCTGTACACTGCAACGCACGCTGTGGTGAGTCGATACAACTTCAGAAAACAGCCTGTTGTTGCTTCCTGTGTCGTAGTGGGGTAGGTGGAGAGGGGTATCACCTTATCACTGTTTAGTTTTCAGACCTGTGGTGGAGGGATGCGCAGAACCATATTCCTACGAACTAACTTCCCTCGTGCTTCAATCCTCCACCCCGCCCTCTTCGTCCTGCTACGCACCCAGGACACAATTTATCCCTTAATGCGTCTCTACTGCAATTAGAGATGGTTAACATTCGTTCTTAATCCATTTCATTTAACAATAAACACTAATTTTGTATCATTAAACCACTATTTTATTAATGTACAATTTTTCCATCTCTTGCAACACAGAAACTACTAGCCCCAGAGAAAAAAATAAATACGTATTTTTTGTAGGAGATTTAATGAAGGTTAATTTTGTACTGGGAAATATTTTCGCTACAAGCCGTGGTTTTCAAGTTATTCAAGAAAAAGTATTTAGTGTGTTTCTCATGACACTCCCCCTTGCCATTATACAAAAATTCGTGACTACACCAACTTTTTCTCCTATTCATTTTCTTTTGGTCTTCGTTGACTGCGTCACAGAGCTCGCAGAATCAGCAATACGTAGATCGCAGGTCGCTGTTGCTTAATGGACGCGCAGCTGCAAACTGAGCACACCGATTACGCAATTTTTTTTTTAATACACTCCTGGAAATGGAAAAAAGAACACATTGACACCGGTGTGTCAGACCCACCATACTTGCACCGGACACTGCGAGAGGGCTGTACAAGCAATGATCACACGCACGGCACAGCGGACACACCAGGAACCGCGGTGTTGGCCGTCGAATGGCGCTAGCTGCGCAGCATTTTGTGCACCGCCGCCGTCAGTGTCAGCCAGTTTGCCGTGGCGTACGGAGCTCCATCGCAGTCTTTAACACCGGTAGCATGCCGCGACAGCGTGGACGTGAACCGTATGTGCAGTTGACGGACTTTGAGCGAGGGCGTATAGTGGGCATGCGGGAGGCCGGGTGGACGTACCGCCGAATTGCTCAACACGTGGGGCGTGAGGTCTCCACAGTACATCGATGTTGTCGCCAGTGGTCGGCGGAAGGTGCACGTGCCCGTCGACCTGGGACCGGACCGCAGCGACGCACGGATGCACGCCAAGACCGTAGGATCCTACGCAGTGCCGTAGGGGACCGCACCGCCACTTCCCAGCAAATTAGGGACACTGTTGCTCCTGGGGTATCGGCGAGGACCATTCGCAACCGTCTCCATGAAGCTGGGCTACGGTCCCGCACACCGTTAGGCCGTCTTCCGCTCACGCCCCAACATCGTGCAGCCCGCCTCCAGTGGTGTCGCGACAGGCGTGAATGGAGGGACGAATGGAGACGTGTCGTCTTCAGCGATGAGAGTCGCTTCTGCCTTGGTGCCAATGATGGTCGTATGCGTGTTTGGCGCCGTGCAGGTGAGCGCCACAATCAGGACTGCATACGACCGAGGCACACAGGGCCAACACCCGGCATCATGGTGTGGGGAGCGATCCCCTACACTGGCTGTACACCACTGGTGATCGTCGAGGGGACACTGAATAGTGCACGGTACATCCAAACCGTCATCGAACCCATCGTTCTACCATTCCTAGACCGGCAAGGGAACTTGCTGTTCCAACAGGACAATGCACGTCAGCATGTATCCCGTGCCACCCAACGTGCTCTAGAAGGTGTAAGTCAACTACCCTGGCCAGCAAGATCTCCGGATCTGTCCCCCATTGAGCATGTTTGGGACTGGATGAAGCGTCGTCTCACGCGGTCTGCACGTCCAGCACGAACGCTGGTCCAACTGAGGCGCCAGGTGGAAATGGCATGGCAAGCCGTTCCACAGGACTACAGTCAGCATCTCTACGATCGTCTCCATGGGAGAATAGCAGCCTGCATTGCTGCGAAAGGTGGATATACACTGTACTAGTGCCGACATTGTGCATGCTCTGTTGCCTGTGTCTATGTGCCTGTGGTTCTGTCAGTGTGATCATGTGATGTATCTGACCCCAGGAATGTGTCAATAAAGTTTCCCCTTCCTGGGACAATGAATTCACGGTGTTCTTATTTCAATTTCCAGGAGTGTACATGTGCTCCAACATAAATTCAGTACGTTGGCGTGCCAGTGTCGGTTCGAAATTGGTTTTCATCCAAAAGGGTAAAACGTGTATCCACAACATCGTATTTTATACTACGTGTTTCGTGTTGCATTCTGTTGAATGATATACAGGGTGTAAATTTTAAGTTGACAAACCAGAACGAAATAAATCCGTATTTTTTATTTATCCGTAATCATTTTCCACGCAAAAATGAGAACATGGATTTTCTTGAATTGCAGCGCCAACTACCAAGAATCAAAACAAATTTTTAAGACAAAATGTATGTAGTTTTTTATGTAGAATCTGATTCTGCAATAAAAAATGGGGGTTCCCATTTGAACTTTTAAAGTTGCCTCCCGCTCCACCCCAAGGGGTTGGGGTGGCGGGCTAATTTTAGCATCAGCAGATGCCCCCCTCGAAAATAATCAACTTTGGATTCTACGCATTTCTCCGTGTGAAGCTTATTTTTAGAGTTATTCTGGTTTGTCAACTTAAAATTTACACTCTGTATATGGTCCAATCACATTAAAGTGGCCACCGCCTGTGTTCGACGCCAACGTGCAATAACCACACACAGAGGGCAGGTGGCAGCACTAACAGTGGAGGGCATATAAGGCTTTTCGGGGGAACGCCGAAATTAGCGCATTCGTTGTCATAATGTGCAAACGGAGCGATTTATCTGACGACCAGAAGGTCATGATCGTTGGATTTCGGGCGAAGGGTGGAAGCATTCCCGAAACGTCTAAGTCTGTAGTTTGCGTGGCGCCGTGGTTAAAAATGCTGTGCACGTCAAAATAGCGTTATGCAAAACTGGCGACGGGACATCTGCGGTGCACCACGGACCGTACTTGACACGGGTGAACGATGGCTACGGAAATGTGTACGGGCGATTAGACGCGCAACTGTTGAGCAACTGACCGCCCAGAAGAACCGAGGGACAGCCAACAGTGTCTCCTTCACGACGGCTCAGCGGATGTTGCTGCGTACGAACCTCCGCAGCAGGCGTCTGGTTGATGCGCCCACGTGGTGTTATCGGAGGCGAAGACTGGAACTGGCACGCCAGTACCGCGGTTGGACGTCTACTGATTGGCGACAGGTGGCCTTTCCAGACGAATCACGTTTTATAATCCACTGGGCAGATGGCCGTTGGCGTGCAATATCTCAAACCAATCACCGTGCATCGTTATTAGCCTGGGAATATTTTCTTCTACATCTACATCTGCATCTACATGGATACTCTGTAAATCACATTTAAGTGCCTGGTAGAGGTTCATCGAACCACCTTCACAATTCTCTGCTATTCCAATCTCGTGTAGCGCGCGGGATGAACCAACACCTATATCTTTCCGTACGAGCGCCGATTTCCCTTATTTTATCGTCTTTATCGTTTCTCCCTATGTAGGTCGGTGTCAACAAAAGTTTTCGCATTCGGAGGAGAAACTTGGTGATTGGAATTTCGAGAGAAGATTCCGTCGCAACGACAAACGCCTTTCTTTTAATGATGTCCAACCCAAATCCTTTATCGTTTCTGTGACACTCTCTCCCACATTTCTCGATAATACAAAACGTGCCGCTGTGGCCGAGCGGTTCAAGGCACTTCAGTCCGGAACCACGCTGCTGCTACAATCGCAGGTTCGAATCCTGCCTCGGGCATGGATGTGTGTGTTGTCCCTAGGTTAGTCAGCTTTACGTAGTTCTAAGTCTAGGGGACTCATGACCTCAGATGTTAAATCCCATAGTGCTTAGAGCCATTTTAACCATTTGAACAAAACGTGCTGCCTTTATTTGAACTTTTTCGATGTACTACGTCAGTCCTATCTGGTAAGGATTCCACACCGCGCAGCAGTATTCTGAAAAGAGGACGGACAAGCTTAGTGTAGGCAGTCTCCTTAGTAGGTCTGTTACATTTTATAAGTGACCTGCCAATAAAACGTAGTATTTCATTAGCCTTCCCCACAACATTATCTATGTGTTCCTGTTCCTTCCAGTTTAAGTTGTTCGTACTTGTAATACCTAGGTATTTAGTTAAATTTACGGCTTTTACATTAGACTGATTTATCGTGTAACCGAAGTTTAACGAGTTCCTTTTGAACTCATGTGGATGACCTCACACTTTCCGTTATTTAGGGTCAACTGCCAATTTTCGCACCATTCAGATATCTTTTCTAAATCTTTCTGCAGTTTGTTTTGATCTTCTGATGACTTTATTAGTTGATAAACGACAGCGTCACCTGCAAATAACCGAAGACGGCTGTTCAGATTGTCTCCCAAATCGTTTATATAGATAAGGAACAGCAAAGGGTCTACAACACTACCTTGGGAAACGCCAGAAATCATTTCTGTTCTAGTCGATGACTTTACGTCAGTTACTGCGAACTGTGACCTCTCTGACAGGGAATCACAAATCCAGTCACATAACTGAGACAATATTCCATAAACACGCAATTCCACTAAGAGCCGCTAGTGTGGTACGGTGTCAAAAGCCTTCCGGAAATCCATAAATACCGAATCGATCTGAAATCTCTTGCCAACAGGACTCACCACTTCATGTGAATTAAGAGCTAGTTGTATTTCACAGGAACGATGTTTTCTAAATCCATGTTGACTGTGTGTCAATAGACTGTTTTCTTCGAGATAATTCATGATGTTCGAGCACAATATATGTTCCAAAATCCTGCCGCATATCGACGTTAACGATAAGGGCCTGTAATTTAGTGGATCACTGCTACTACCTTTCTTGAATATTGGTGTGACCTGTGTAACTTTTCAGTCTATGGGTACTGATCTTTCGTCTAGCGAACGGTTGTATGTGATTGTTAAGTATGGAGGTAATGCATCAGCATATTCTGAAAGGAAAATAATTGGTATACAGTTTGGATCAGAAGACTTGCTTTTATTAAGTGATTTAAGTTGCTTCACTACTCCGAGGATATTTACTTCTACGTTACTCATGTTGGCAGCTGTTCTCGATTCGAATTCTGGAATATTTATTTCGTCTTCTTTTGTGAAGGCATTTCAGAAGGCTGTGTTTAGTAACTCTGCTTTGGCAGCACTGTCTTCGATAGTATCTCCATTGCTACCGCGCACAGAAGGCTTTGATTGTGTCCTGCCGCTAACATACGTCACATACGACCAGAATCTCTTTGGATTTTCTGCCAGGTTTCGAGACAAAGTATCGTTGTGGAAACTGTTATAAGCATCTCACATTGAAGTCCAAGCTAAATATTGAGCTTCTGTAAAAGATCGCCAATCTTGGGGATTTTGCATCTGTTTAAATTTGGCATGTTTGTTTCGTTGTTTCTGTAACAGTCTTCTAACCCGTTTTGTGTCCCAAGGATGATCAGCTCCGTCGTTTGTTAATTTATTTGGTATACATCTCTCAATTGCTTCCGAGACTATTTCTTTGAATTTAAACCACATCTGATCTACGCTTATATTATTAATATGGAATCTCCTGGGTGACTCGTCATGGTGGAAGGCACAACGGTTCAATACAAGTAAGCATCTAACCTTGTGGACCATGTCCACCCTTAGATGCAGATTTTTTCCTTCCTTGACACCATGGGATACATCAGCAGGACAATGCAACCTGTCAGTCACGTCGCATTGTACGTTCGTAGTTCGAAGAGCACGAGGATGAGTTTACCGTGCTCTCCTGGCCACCGAACTCCCTCTATTTGAACCTATTTGAAATTCTGAGGTAACACTTGGATCTGATTGTTGTCCCGTGGATCCTCTATCGAGAAACGAAGCGCAGCTGGCCAAGGAATTGGAGTCATCAGTATTCCACATCCCTGTCGGTACATCTACGTCATACTTTTATACCACTGAGTGTTCCAACCCTGTTCCACTCGAGAACAGTGTGTGAGAAGAGTGATTGTCGGTAAGACTATGTAACGCCTCTAATTTCTCGAATTTTCTCATCGTGGTCATTACACGAGACAAGTGTGGGGCGAAGTAATACGTTGTCCGGCTCTTCCCGGAAAGTGGTCTCTCGAAATTTCAATAGTAAAGTGATGCACAACGCCTCTCTTGTAACGTCTGCCAATGGAGTTTGTTGAGAACTTCCTTTAAAACTCTTGCGCCGGCTAAACGATCCCGTGACGAAACGCGCTGCTCGTCGTTTGATCTTCTCTAGTTCTTCTATCAGTCCTACCTGGTAGGGATCCCAGACAGATGAACAATACTGTAGACTCTGTCGAAGAAGGGCCTTATAAGCCACTTCCTTCGTGGTTGAGTTTCATTTCCTTAAGATTGTTCGTATGAATCTTTTCCCATTATTTTGCCGGCCGAAGTGGCCGTGCGGTTAAAGGCGCTGCAGTCTGGAACCGCAAGACCGCTACGGTCGCAGGTTCGAATCCTGCCTCGGGCATGGATGTTTGTGATGTCCTTAGGTTAGTTAGGTTTAACTAGTTCTAAGTTCTAGGGGACTAATGACCTCAGCAGTTGAGTCCCATAGTGCTCAGAGCCATTTTTGAACCATCTGTCGAAGAAGGGCCTTATAAGCCACTTCCTTCGTGGTTGAGTTTCATTTCCTTAAGATTGTTCGTATGAATCTTTTCCCATTATTTTGCCGGCCGGGGTGGCCGAGCGGTTCTAGGCGCTACATTCTGGAACCGTGCGACCGCTACGATCGCAGGTTCGGATCCTGCCTCGGGTATGGATGTGTGTGATGTCCTTAGTTTAGTTAAGTTTAAGTAGTTCTAAGTTCTAGGGAACTGATGACCTCAGAAGTTAAATCCCATACTGCTCAGAGTCATTTGAACCATTTTTTCCCATTTTTTCTTTATATGGTCATTCCACTTAACGCAGCTCTGGATAATTACTCCTAGGTACTTCACGGTAGATACTGTTTCCAGCGGTTTGTCATCAACAGTGTAGCTAAACAGTAGTGGATTTCTTTTCCTATGTAAGCACAATATGTTACATTCATTTACCTTTAGGGTAAACTGCCAGAGCCTTCACCAGTCATCAATTCTCTGGAGATCATTCTTCAAACCGTCACTATATTCTTGCTTTGCTACTTTGTTACAAACAACCGCAGCAGCTGCGAACAGCCTTAAAGAGCATCCGACGCTTTCTACTAGATCATTTATATACATATTGTAAGTAGTAACGATCCTACCACACTTCGTTGTGGTACTGCGTGAATTACCTTTACATCTGTCGATTTTCGTCCGTTAAGAGCGTCGTGCTGTGTTCTATCTGCAAGAAGGTCTTGAATCCAGTCGCAGATCTGCTCCGATACTCGACAGGCTCGTATTTTTTTCACTAAACAGCAGTGCTTCCTGAAGTCAAGGAGACGGCAACAGCCTGAGTGCCGTTGTCTACGGCGCTGCGGATCTCATGGAGGAACAGTGCGAGCTGATTTCTGCAGGATCTCTTTTTGCGAAATTCATGTTGATTTTTACAGAGGAGATTTTTCTTGAGCACAGAACATGCTCCATAATTCTGCGACAGATTGACGTCAATGATATGACTCTAAAACTGTGTGCATCTGTTCTACGGCCCTTGTTATACACGGGAATAATCTGCGTCTTTTTCCAGTCGATAGGGACCCTTCGTTGCTCAAATGATCTACGGTAAATTACTGCTAGAAGGGAAGCAAGTTCTTTGCATAATCTTTGTAGAATCTTACAGATATCTCATCGGATTCTGACGCCTTTCCACTGGTAAGCAATTGTAGTTGTTTTTCTGTTCCGCGATCTACTATCTCAATATCTGCCATTTCGACGGTCGTACGACAATGGAAAGGATGAAGCGTGTTACGATCTTTCACGCTGAAACAATTTCGGAAGAACGAATTCAGTATTTTGGCCTTCTCTCTGTTATCTTCCGTTTCGGTTCTGGCACGGTCACTGAGGGAATGAACAGATGATTTTGACCCACTTACTGATTTTACATACCACCAAAACTTTTTAAGGTTTTTACTCAGATTGGTTGACAAAGTTTTACTTTCAAAGTCGTTGAACGCTTCTCTCACTACTCTCCTTACGCTCATTTTCATTTCTTCAGGTTTTGTTTGTCAGGGTTTTTACTTCTTTTTAATCTGAGATGAAGTTCTCTTCGTTTACGTAGCTGTTTGCTAACACAGTTATTAAACCATGGAAGGTCTTTCCCATCCCTTAATACCTTACTCGGAACTTATTTGTCTACTGCATACTGCCTTTGAATTATTTTCCATTTGTTTTCCATATGTTCGTCCTCATCACCGAATATTTGATGCTGAGTGCTCAGACACGTCGAAATTTGTGTCCTATCACTCTTGCTAAGCAAAAATATCTTCCTAAATTTCTCAACATTCTTTGCAAGACCCGTTGTCATAGATGCTACCACAGCCTTATGATCACTGTACTTCCTCTGTGTTAATTGATTCGATAAGTTCAGGTCTGTTTGTTGTCAGAAGGTCTAAGACATTACCCTAACCAGTTGTTTCTCTAACTATCTGCTCAAAGTAATTTTCAGACAAGACATCCAGAACAATGTCGTACGAATCCCTGTCTCTGGACCCAGTTTTGATAGCATTACACTCCAAATCAATACCTGGCAAGTTGAAGTCACCCCCAATTACAACGGCGTGATTAGGAAAACTACTAACGATTTTCTGCAAGTTCTGTCTCAAACGCTCTACCACTAAGTATCCTGTCCCAGACAATGTATAAAAGCGTCTCGTTGCCAATTTTGACCGATGTTTGATACTTAACTTCACCCAGATTAATTCACAATCGGAATCCGTGATAATCTCGCTACATTTTACCGAATTCCTTACTACAATAAATACACCGTCACCACTGGCGACTAACCTATCCTTACATAGATATTCCAATCTGAACATAGGATTTTTCTTGTTATTAACGTCTGATTTCAACTAACTTTCTAACCCTAATACTATCCCCTGTGTATTAAAACCTTTAGTAAGCGATACTAATTCCTTGAAAGCTCCTGCAGTTTACTAGAATATATTAACCTTTTCTACCTCTGATATGCGAGACTAACATTCTCTGAGGACATTGCGGTTAATTTATCAGGCGAAACGTCTTTGATCCCAAGGAAGGGTTTCCTTAACGTAAACAAGCCCCATGTGCACGCCACACGTACTCCATTACCGTAGTAGCCGCTTCCTGAGTGTAGTGCACGCCTGACCTGTTAAGGGGAACCCTACAATTCTGCTTCCGATAGCGGAGGTCAAGAAATTCCCATTCGATACCGACGCAGTGTTGTCAGAGCCTCTGGTTTAGACCTTCTACTCTGCTCCAAACCAGAGGAACGTAATCAAACCTGGGTACGATGATACAAATAGACAGCTTAGCCTGCACCCTGCGTGTGATGCTAGTTGAGTTAACCAGATCAGCCATCTGCCGAAAGGAGCCGAGGATGCCCTCAGAACCCAAGCGGCAGGCGTCATTCGTGACGACATGTGCAGCCGGTTGCACCCAGTGCACTCGACGGAATTTCGCTGCCTCTCTTCCTGCTCGTCTCTCAGCGGCCGGCGCTGCAAATGACAGTTGTTCAAGCTTTTGACGGAAGATCACATTAATGTAACTGGACAGTGTATTTTCCTCCATTATGAGCCACTACCAAAGAAAGATACCGCTTCCTAAAATTTACGTTTACGATACAATTCTTCAAAGGTCTCTGGCATTGCTCCTAAACAGTCTCTATGACTCTGGTAGCGCCGGCCAGTGTGGCCGTGCGGTTCTAGGCGCTTCAGTCTGGAACCGCGTGACCGCTACGGTCGCAGGTTCGATTCCGCCTCGGGCATGGATGTGTGTGATGTCCTTAGGTTAGTTAGGTTTAAGTAGTTCTAAGTTTTAGGGGACTGATGACCACAGATGTTAAGTCCCATAGTGCTCTGAGCCATTTGAACCATTTGACTCTGGTAGCAGGTGGTTCTCTTGTTCTTCCTTAGGACTGGATGACAATATTGTGACTGGACTTAATTCTTTTTCGTAAGACGATGGTAGACGAAATATTATCTATAAATAAAAATAGTTCTACGCAGAAGTACAGGAATCGAAGAGCTTTCGGATGGCATTACTGATCAGTATTCGAGAAGTCTTCTCTGACACGAAAGAGTTACCGTAAAAGTCATGAAGCTGATTCAGCGACGTTGATTACACCTTCACGCATACATTCCGTTGGGGCCATCGTGATTTTGCGGGTAAAGCACTAGGCTTCGACCCAGGAGGCCCGGGTTCAGTCCCGGATCGGAAGGAAGTTTTCCCCGTTTCAGTTCCTCCAGGACAGCCATAACTCCACTCATCTTGTTATCAATCGAAGACCGGACATCACTCAAGGGGGTAAAAAGGCAGCCGGGCCGATGCACTGTCCCTCTCCCAGTGTCGCGGCGAAGAATGGCTTTACCAGTGACAGTAACCCCGTCATGGGCTGTGCACCGCGGACTTAACGTATATTCCATTGTTCACTTCTCAATCTAGAATTTATCAAACTGGTTACGAGCGAGTCACACTTGAGGACCAGAGCTAAACACGTACGAAATGCACGGTTTTGGAAGATATAAAAGAAACTGTATTGTTGTTACCTGTGTCGTGCAAATATTTCAACGTCACTCGACATACGTGACTTTCGAGCCAATATCACTACTTATTTGCATTACCGTTTGTGAAAGTTGCCATCTCTAGGAAGATACGCGTGTCTGATATGAGCTCTGTATCAGAAGTTAGCTACACAGATAAAAAAAAGTTTTCCATCACCTCGGTCCGAGAGTTCCCGAACCTGTACAGAAAACTGTAATAGAGATCAACATAAACATCATTTCCGCCCTTTTTATTGCTCAGGAAAACCACACATTGCTTGTTGTACCACCATGCAGCGAGACCTTCAGAGGTGGTGGCCCAGTTTACTGTACACACCGGTACCTCTACTACCCAGTAGCACGTCTTCTTGCGTTGATGCATGTCTGTATAGATCGTGGCATACTTTCCACAAGTTCATCAAGGCGCTGTTGGTCCAGATTGGCCCACTCCTCAACGAGGATTCGGCGTAGATCCCTCAGAGAGGTTGGTGGGTCACGTCATGCATAAACAGCTCTTTTACATCTATCCCAGGCATGTTCGATAAGGTTCATGTCTGGAGAACATGCTGGCCACTCTAGTCGAAGGATGTCGTTATACTGAAGAAAGTTGTTCACAAGATGTGCACGATGGGGGTGCGAATTGTTGTTCATGAAGACGAATGCCACACCAATATGCTGCCGACATTATTGCACTATCGGTCGGGGGATGGAATTCACGTATCGTACAGCCGTTACGGCGCCTTCCATGACCACCAGCGGCGTACATCGGCCCAACATAATGCCACCCCAAAACATCAGGGAACCTCCACCTTGCTGCACTCGCTGGACAGTGTGTCTACGGTGGTCAGCCTGACCGGGTTGCCTCCAAACGCGTCTCCGACGATTGTCTGGTTGGAGGCATATGCGACAATCATCGGTGAAGAGAACGTGATGCCAATCCTGAGCCGTTCATTCGGCATGTTGTTGGACCCATCTGTACCGCGCTGCATGGCGTCGTCGTTGCAAAGATGGACCTCGCCATGGACTTTGGGAGTGAAGTTGCCCTTCATGCAGCATATTGCGCACAGTTTGAGCCCTAACACGACGTCCTGTGGCTGCACGAAAAGAAGAATTATACAACATGGTGGCGTTGCTGTCAGGGCTCCTCCGAGCTATAAACCGTAGTTAGTGGTCATCTATTGCAGTGGTAGCCCATGGGCGGCCTGAGCGAGGCATGTCATCGGCAGTTCCTGTCCATGTCCGAACAACATCGCTTTTCATCAATAAACACTTCCGGGCTAAGTTGCCGTGGTCGATCTGTAAAACTTCTTCTCCCTAACGTTTCGTTCTCAACTACGGAGAACATCTTCGGAGGTGAGTCAACGACTGGCTGCTGGGAGCTGGGGCCGCCGCTTATATGGATATCGTAGAGGGCGCCACCGCACGTCACGTGGCGTCGATGTGCAGCTATCTCTGGCTATCGTCTGTTCTCTCGATTGCAAGCAATCGATTGTCACGTGATTGATGCAACGTCGACCGCCATATCTTATCCAATTTTAATCCTTCTTCTTTACGATTAAAATTGTATTGATGTTTGTGGATTTCAATTGCCTCTCTACACATACGTGTATAATAATGCGACGTCCTCGCTAGCACGCTGGTTTCACCAAATTTTATTTCGTGATCTCCATCCTTAAAAACATGTTCCGCTACTGCCGATTTGTCGATATGTCCCAAGCGACAGTTTCTTTTGTGCTCCGTCAACCGTGTATTGATGCTTCTTTTTGTAGTTCCTATGTAAACCCTGCCACAACTGCACGGAATTTTATATACCCCTGGGGTGGCTAGGGGGTGACGAGCATCTTTTGTTGATCTTAGGCATTCACTAATTTTCTTAGTAGGTGTGAAAATGGTCTCTACGTGAAACTTGGCTAGTACTTTCGCAATGCGATCCGTGATATTATGGATGAACGGAAGAAATACTTTTCCAGCTGATGGTTGTTGCTCTCTCCTATTTTTAGGCATTTTTCTATTTGGGTGAAGTGCTCGGTTAATCTCGTTTTTCGTATAACCATTTTTTGCAAAGGCTATTCGTAAATGATTTAGTTCTTCTTGTAAGTAGCCTGGTTCACAAATATTATTGGCCCTATCCACTAATGTTTTTATGACCCCCCTCTTTTGCCTAGGGTGGTGGTTTGAGTTCTTATGGAGGTAGCGATCAGTATGTGTACCTTTCCTGTGGACCTTATGTCCTAAGGTCCCATCCGCCCGTTTGATAACTGATACATCCAAGAAGTTAAGTTGTCCGTTCTTCTCCTTCTCCATAGTAAATTTAATCTTTGGGTTGATGCTATTTAAGTGTACCAGGAAATCATTCAAGTCTTCTTCCTCATGATTCCATATTACAAAGGTATCATCCACATGCCGATACCACTTCGAGGGGCGTTTTTTGGCCGACTGCAGTGCTTGATGTTCAAAATAGTCCATGAATAAATTCGCAATTGCGGGACTTAGGGGGCTTCCCATGGCTACCCCATCGATCTGTTCATAAAATTCGCCATTGTACTGAAAATAGGTCGAGGATAGACAGTGTTGGAACAAGGCTATATGGGAGAGAGCTTCATCAACTGGAACCATCGTGAACAAAGACACTATATCAAAACTGACAAGGATGTCATTAGGACCGACAGTAATTTCCCTCAATTTCTCAATGAAATGTAGAGAGTTTTTAATATGACTTTCAGTTTTGCCTATGTAAGGTTGTAACAAAGAGGCAAGGTGTCTGGCTAGTTCTTGGGTAGGAGCTCCAATTGCGCTGACTATTGGTCTCAAAGGAACATCAGGCTTATGTATCTTTGGTAATCCATATAATTTCGGAGGATAAGCCTCCGTTTTACAAAGATACTTTTTAACTTCTGTAGGAATGGAAGACTGTTTTATCAGACGATTGGTGGCATTCAGCACATTCGTTGTGGGGTCCTTTTTCAACTTCTTGTATGTGCTGGGTTCCAGGAGATCACTGATCTTCTCGTGATAATCCTCAGTATTCATTAAAACAGTAACATTTCCCTTGTCAGCGGCAACTATAATAAAACTCTCTACATTTCATTGAGAAATTGAGGGAAATTACTGTCGGTCCTAATGACATCCTTGTCAGTTTTGATATAGTGTCTTTGTTCACGATGGTTCCAGTTGATGAAGCTCTCTCCCATATAGCCGATATGTTCCCTACTGATGTAGTAGCCTTGTTCCAACACTGTCTATCCTCGACGTATTTTCAGTACAATGGCGAATTTTATGAACAGATCGATGGGGTAGCCATGGGAAGCCCCCTAAGTCCCGCAATTGCGAATTTATTCATGGACTATTTTGAACATCAAGCACTGCAGTCGGCCAAAAAACGCCCCTCGAAGTGGTATCGGCATGTGGATGATACCTTTGTAATATGGAATCATGAGGAAGAAGACTTGAATGATTTCCTGGTACACTTAAATAGCATCAACCCAAAGATTAAATTTACTATGGAGAAGGAGAAGAACGGACAACTTAACTTCTTGGATGTATCAGTTATCAAACGGGCGGATGGGACCTTAGGACATAAGGTCCACAGGAAAGGTACACATACTGATCGCTACCTCCATAAGAACTCAAACCACCACCCTAGGCAAAAGAGGGGGGTCATAAAAACATTAGTGGATAGGGCCAATAATATTTGTGAACCAGGCTACTTACAAGAAGAACTAAATCATTTACGAATAGCCTTTGCAAAAAAATGGTTATACGAAAAACGAGATTAACCGAGCACTTCACCCAAATAGAAAAATGCCTAAAAATAGGAGAGAGCAACAACCATCAGCTGGAAAAGTATTTCTTCCGTTCATCCATAATATCACGGATCGCATTGCGAAAGTACTAGCCAAGTTTCACGTAGAGACCATTTTCACACCTACTAAGAAAATTAGTGAATGCCTAAGATCAACAAAAGATGCTCGTCACCCCCTAGCCACCCCAGGGGTATATAAAATTCCGTGCAGTTGTGGCAGGGTTTACATAGGAACTACAAAAAGAAGCATCAATACACGGTTGACGGAGCACAAAAGAAACTGTCGCTTGGGACATATCGACAAATCGGCAGTAGCGGAACATGTTTTTAAGGATGGAGATCACGAAATAAAATTTGGTGAAACCAGCGTGCTAGCGAGGACGTCGCATTATTATACACGTATGTGTAGAGAGGCAATTGAAATCCACAAACATCAATACAATTTTAATCGTAAAGAAGAAGGATTAAAATTGGATAAGATATGGCGGTCGACGTTGCATCAATCACGTGACAATCGATTGCTTGCAATCGAGAGAACAGACGATAGCCAGAGATAGCTGCACATCGACGCCACGTGACGTGCGGTGGCGCCCTCTACGATATCCATATAAGCGGCGGCCCCAGCTCCCAGCAGCCAGTCGTTGACTCACCTCCGAAGATGTTCTCCGTAGTTGAGAACGAAACGTTAGGGAGAAGAAGTTTTACAGATCGACCACGGCAACTTAGCCCGGAAGTGTTTATTGATGAAGACGCCGGCCGTGAAAGCCTACATGGAATGAACATCGCTTTTGTTCACTCCGAGACGCCTGGACACTTGTCGAGAGCTCTTCCTGGCACAAAGTAACAATGCGGACGCGATCGAACCGCGGTATTGAGCGTCTAGGCATAGTTGAACTACAGACAACACAAGCCGTGTACCTCCTTCCTAGTGGACTGACTGTATCTGATTGGCTGTCGGACCCCCTCCGTCTAATAGGCGCTGCTCATGCATGGTTATTTACATCTTTGGGTGGGTTTAGTGATACCTCCGAACAGTTAAAGGTCTTTGTCTGTGATACAGTATCCACAGTCAACGTTTATCTTCAGGAGTTTTGGGAACCGGAGTGCTGCAAAACTTTTTTTGATGTATAAGATGATACACAAAAGACTAGAGCTGCAAAACGGTATATGATGTCAGACTGAGATTTCAGTATAGTGTGAAGCCTCTACACTTCGCGAATCGGAATGAAAGAGGGACTGGACATGTTAGTGGAGAATATCCTTGCACGTCAACTGCTGTCACTGGACGAGCGTGACGAACTGGTTGACGACCAAACATATCCCAGATACCATATTGCAGTGGCTGTGTTGTTTTCATGTCCTCTGCAATGCCCAGATAAGCATGCATGTCTGAACGAACAGGCGTATTCACATTTGCGAATATGGTAAAACTCCAACTACACAATATGTAGGTGCCAATGAAATTTTGTGCCAGACGTGGTCTTGAACCTGGATTTCGGGCTTTACACGAGGCATCGTGTTATCCGCATTTTTTTATATTAGCAGTTGTGAATGCGGACAACCATCTGCTGTATAGCGGAACGAAAATTTGTGCCGGATCGGGATTCGAACCGGGATTTCCGGCTTATCTCGAGCCGTCGCCTTATCATTTATTTTTATTTCAGTATGGTTGCCGTAACAGCCTTTTCTTTGCGTGGAATTGCTCTACCGCCGGTTTTTCATTTAAACGGGAACATCAGAAAACAATAAAAGTACCCTTTTGTTGGACTTACAAAATGAGACTAACAATTTTTGTCATATAAGCTGAACGGTATACTATAAAACCGACTGCCTTAAAACTAACTTGTAATGAGTAGTGATCTTTGGAAAGTTAAACATACATCAGAAATTGAAAAAAGACAATAAAATTATGTTAAAAAGAAATAGTTCTCCAGCTGCGCTTCAAATTTTAATGAATTTCTTTCACAAATTAAAGTAAATCCTGGTATACGAGTACATATAGTATTTAAGTGAAGTTAAATTTCAGAAACAACCACTTCAGTGTCATACCACAAATAATATTTTTGTATTGTTTGAAAGCTATTAAACTGAACATTATTGTCGTATAATATAAAAAAGAAACACACAGCACAAAGGAGAACCGTATTTCCAGTCCCCCTCCCCGCTGCTCTGTCACCCGGGTATGTCATCTAGTAGTCATATAGTATCCATCGATTCTTATCTTCCGTTCATTCTTTCATCGCACCGATAATTTAACTTCTACTCTGGACGTTCCAGCTTTGCGGATGTCTTGAAAAGCCCTCCGTAGAAAGAGAAATACTGTCGGTATTTTGTGTTGCTCACGATCTTCATATGTTGTTCCTCTAAAAATGTCCAAAAGTTCATCACATTCTTTGGGCCATCTCTGAACAAATAGAGCACCGTCTGGCCTCGAAGCCACGTTGCTGCGTTCCCGGTGCGGGAAGAATATAATCCCTGGTCCAATATCGTGCTGTCCCATTCGAAGAAGTAAAACTATCATTTGCGTCGCCGAACGACACTCTTCCGCCGGGGGCCGCATATGAAGCGGTGTTCACCGTTGTCCAGAGTTCGGCTCTGAGGGCACAATGGTGAATCTGTCATATGAATCGCATGGAGTCTAGATCGGGTGGCGTTATTACCATTAACTGTTAGGTACCACATCGCACGTGTTTCTGTGTCTAAGGAAACATAGTGTATCGATCTCCACGGTAGTTGCTAATTGATAAGTGGATGCTTCCTCTCAATACGATTGATGCGTCGTCCGGTCGTTAGTATCCGATAGATGTCACGCACCGTTACGCGTCTGCTATCCGGCAAAGCCGTCTGAATGTAAGTGTATTCTATAAAAAAGCGTGTATATGGTGGAATTGTATGGAGTGTAGCCATGTATGGAAGTGAAACATGGACGATAAATAGTTTAGACAAGAAGAGAATAGAAGCCTTCGAAATGTGGTGTTACAGAAGAATGCAGAAAGTTAGTTGGGTAGATCACATAACTAATGAGGAGATATTGAATAGAATTGGGGAGAAGAGGAGTTTGTGGCACAACTTGACTAGAAGAAGGGATCGGTTGGTAGGACATGTTCTGAGGCATCAAGGTATCACCAATTTAGTACTGGAGGGCAGCGTGGAGGGTAAAAATCGTAGAGGGAGACCAAGAGATGAATACACTTAAGCAGTTTCAGAAGGATGTAGGTTGCAGTAAGTACTGGGAGATGAAGAAGCTTGCACAGGATAGAGTAGCATGGAGAGCTGCATCAAACCAGTCTCAGGACTGAAGACCGCAACAACAACAACATGGTGGAATGACAGGGAAATGTGCTGGACCGCCACTGGCGCTGTTCGAGAAACTGGTGCTAGTTCTTCGATTAAGATTCCTGTCAGACAAGTCTGATGTCGTCTCCACAGTTTTAACATTGTGCTCATATATAGCGCCGCCGCTCGAACATGAATATACGGAAGTCCAAGTCCATCGCTAGTAAGAGGAAGGGTAAGGGCATCATATCTTACTTCAAATAGCAGACCTGCTCTCACGAAGGAACCGAATACTGTCAGTATTCTTCGAGCTATTATCAACGGCATCGGGAGTACTTAAGTAAATTGCGGAATTCGCGACGCCAGGTAGGTGTTAATATATGTTACGCGCTGCATCATGTGTAATGCTCGTTTGACGTTCCCTTTGACACCCGCCCGGACTGACTTTAGTAGTCTCTTATGGTTAGTTGTACGCTGCTGTGCGACGTATGTCGTTGGTAAACAGAATTCTTAGGCATTTCAAGATGTCGATGGGCCGTAAAGGTGCTACACATTCTTCCGTTAGTGCAACACCAATATTCATCACTACAGACTTCTCTACATTTATGCGGCTGCCAGTGGCTGTTCCATATTTGGATATCCAATCCAAAGGAACACTCATATCGTTTTCATTACGCACTATCAACACCAGGTCATCCGTATACGACGTGCACGCAAATGTGCATCCTCGCAAAGTCAGTCCTGTCAAGCGGTGCCGTAGGCCGTAAAATAACGGTCGAGAGCCAGTGCATATAATGTTGTAGGTAAGGGACGTCCTTGTCTGGCCGATCTCGCTACAACGAAAGTTTTTGTCGTACGTCTTTTGACGAGCACTTTGGAGGAGGCATTGCTGAGTAGCCTCATCACGACAGCTATAAATGGTTGTGTAAACCGCATGTGTGTCAGGATTTCTGCAAGACAGATATGGGGTACTCTGTCAAAGGCTTGACTAAAATCTATCGACGCTAATGCCTGCTCCGGAGGCGTGCTGCTAATAATCTGGTGAATATTTTAAAGTCGCTGTTAAGGGGCATCAGTGGTCTGTAGTCCCTTACCGTGTACCACCGGAAGGTTTGTGTATCGGGATAATCAGCCCCTCCACAAAAGCCGGCGGTAAGGACGCGTCACGAGACATTAATTCGCGGCAGATAGTAGTCCACCATGGTGCTATCATAAACCTAAAGGTTCTATAGCATTCCAGAGGGGAGGCATCTGGCGATTTGTTCACCGCTCCCGTACCAATAGGCTCCACATTTCCTTCCCTGTAATCACCTCCATCAGTTATGTTTCGGCCTTTAGTTCAGTGGTGCTGAAAATCGTATGTGCACTTCGGTAATGGCCGTCGTATCTCTACCCACTGCAGTGTAAAGTTGAGTGTAATGATCTGTAAATGCGTTGCCTATTTCTTGTTGCGATGTTAGCTGTCTGCTATCAACCGTGTCCACGGCATATACGAGGGCTCTTTGTCGTCTGTTGCTTTCGTTGATGATGTGATACATCGATGGGCGTTCTCCTGCAACACGGTCTAGTGTCCGCGCCCTGACCACAGTACCTTCGAGGTGCCGTCACAAGATGGATATAATTTTGGCCCTGCTCATTGTACCGCTGCCTGCTACTCCGGAGAAGGCACTTGTTCGGCGCATTCTCGTATCGCCGTGAAATTGAAGTCCATCGTCTGACGTCGCCACACTGCCTGCTCACGACCATGTGTCATTGCACGGCGCAGCGCCGGTTTGGTGCAACCCATCTACCAACTCAGTGTCTTGGGATATGACAGAAGGCATCGCTCGCAAGATCTCCAAACACCTTCAATGGCGTCTCGACAAGCTGGTTCCCGCAGGCGGGCGACGTTCATTTTCCAACGACCGTGGGTACGCCACACTTGCTGCCGCCGGAGGGAGTTTGTACATATTAATGCCGTATGTTCAGTATAGACTGTAGGCCACAGCTCTGCTTCCAGGACGTCAGCGTGTAACATGGATTCGGCCGATACAGCTGGAGGACTGACTCATTGTAAGGGTGAATCGAAGACGGAGGCCATGGACATACTCCCAGATGTCAACCAGATGCATAGTCTGCACCAGCATTCGTAGTTCTGGGCAAGGGGTGTGCCGCCTGGGATTAACCGATCGCGTCAACCTTGGAAGAGCGGGCAAATTTCCTCTGCGAAGAAGTGGGAATGCTCTCGCCTCCTGTCTATACCGGACGGTGCATAGATGTTAATGAGTCGTACATTGCTAACCCCGCGCCGACGGTAGGTACAGTCCATCCTCAGCCGTGATGTCTTCCTTGAGAAGTTTCGAAGGTCTGTGAGACGTAGGATTCGTACCCGTACATGACGGGAAATTCATCGACGTATACGTCTTGTAGGAGGACGTCGATGTCCGCTGCTTGTAGCATATCTTTGAGTAAGGACACCTTAATCTGCGACCGTATGTCGTTGATATTGATAGAGGCAAGCCGATATGTTTGTCTTCGTTCCGTCGCATGTGTATCGGGCATTGGAGCTGACGCAGTCTGCTGTTGTGCTGGCACGTTGCGTGACCCCGTCCTGCCCGCCATCGCTGGTTTTTAGCTTTAGAGGGTCCCCCGCCGTGTCGCCCCTTCACAATCGTCAGCGTCGCCTTCGAACAAGTCTGTCGTCCGCCGGAGCTTTCCAGCCCGTGTCTGCTCTTATACTACGTGGGATTGGCAGTGGACTGCTGGTAGCTGTGCCTTGTCAAGTTTTTCAGTTCGCTCTTGACGTAAACTGCTGTCAAGGCGGTGGTGTTCTCGATGGGAAATCTCGGGACTCTCTGTATGGTGGCCATCTCCTCGGTCGTTTTTTGATCGTCACCCTGCATACGTATTAAGCAGTTATCGACTGGGTTAGATGTCGTTTCTTGCGCCTGTGCGTCTCTGTATCTGAATGTGGGTGAGTATGTCACCACTGCAGTCTGAAATGAATGCAGCTGTTGGCAGCATCCGACTGTCCATGACCATTTGCCCTTCCGAGCTCCGTACTGTTGGTATCCGTTGGTGGTATTCGGTGTGTGTGTGTGTGTGGGGGGGGGGGGTGTCGTCATGCTCGTCACCAGCGTCGTTGACCTTTTCGACGGGACTGCCCTGCTGTTGGGTGAGGTCACTGTTCAGTGGGGTGTCCTTCCGGAACACATTTGCTTATGTGAGAGGGAGAGACGTCGCCACAGTTGTTGATACAGCTTCACCTGTCTATATTCGTACAATTCTGCGTTGGAGACACGTTGAGCGAGCGTGGCCTTCGCAACCTGAGCAAGTTTTCGGCTGACCATCGTAAATGACTATCGCTCTGCAGCCTCCAATTGTGAGATAATACGGCAAATATTTAGATAGCTCGAACCGTATTTTTAGTGATGGTTGCGGGACTGCTGTTCGACACAGGATGTCAAAGTAAACACCTTTCGGCCGTCTAGCTTCCATACTTGTTTTATTTGGCTACCAGTTTCAGCGTTTTACCACGTCGGTCAGGGGCCTGAAGATGTCGTAGTAAAACGCTGAACCTGGTAACCAAATAAAAGTTTGGAAACTGGACGGTTAAAAGTTTTTTAATTTGACGTTCCGATCCGTATTTGTCGCACACCATTAAGTAGTGAGTACGTGGTATAGGTTGACCACTTTTCTGATATATGAGTAAGTACCCGACCATAGGGTTGTAGCGCGATAACCACGATATCAGCCGGAACCTCAAATGGTAGCTCAAATGCTCTGATAGTTCTTAATCCAAGCCCCACATGATCAATAGCCACCACTCCGACATGGCCGTCAGAATGTTTAGATTTAAGTCCATTTTTGCGGTCGCGTACGATCTTGTCGTTGATCGGTTTGACGTAGACCACACTGCTTGTGATAGAGAAGTGAATTCCAATCATATCTTGTGGTTATATTTTAATTTCTTCCCGTATAAATCGCTTTACTTCAAATGCCTTAGACCGTGCGAATTCATTATTAAAGCTTCCTAGACTGTCGATAGGAATGAGTCATTCTAGTTCAAAAGTGCAAACAATAGCGAAGACTAAGACGAAGTAAATAAACGCGTGCGCGCGAAGTTCCGCGGCAGGGACGAAAACTGATGTCCGAGCAGCACGGCAGCGAAAAGTAGACTGCGCTTTTGCTATCCGAGCGTGCTGCTCGTACAGACAAAACTTTTCTGTTACAGTGTTTTGCCTTCATTCTATACTCGCACAAAGATACTGTGGATCTCATACAAGGAGAGACGTTTGGTTAAAGTCGCAGCTTCGGTCTGAATTTTGGGTCTTGGTTCAAATGGCTCTGAGCACTATGGGACTCAACTGCTGTGGTCATTAGTCCCCTAGAACTTAGAACTACTTAAACCTAACTAACCTAAGGACATCACACACATCCATGCCCGAGGCAGGATTCGAACCTGCGACCGTAGCAGTCGCACAATTTTGGGTCTGTCCGAGCAGCGCTCTCGGATAGCGGAAGCGGTTGACGTGATCGCTCGCGTAAAGTGTCAAATCCAGGTTCGAGTCCCAGTCTGGGACAAATTTGCATTGTTGGCAACTGCCGAAATTGTCAACACCAGTCGGTGTCGATCTGACGACATAGTTGTAGCGGTGTATCTAACACACTGCCACCACTTTTGCAGACCGCCGAAAAAAAAAAGCAATACCCTCGAGAATTGCGTTCAGTGGCAGCAGAGTATACTGAAGAGTTGTAGTGCTAGTGATGCATTTGTCAGCGCCGACTGGGTGGCTTCTCAGGAGGTTCTGCACCATCTGTTTTGGCTCTACATGCAATAACTTTTCTGTCTCTAGACGTGAACGGTATTTGCAACATTCTATAACGGCGCCCCACCGATGAGTACCTACTCCTGTTGAACAGCCATTTGAAGGGGATTACATGATGGGCCTACAGGAAGCTGGATGGACGAATCGATAGACTGATGTACATGTTGGACACGATGTGTCGATGGTGCGTCGCTGCTCTCAGCAGCGGTCTGTGGAACATTCCCACACCGCTTCTGGACGTCTGGATAGTACAGACACACGTCAAGATAGACACATCGTGCGAGCAGCGGTGACCGAACGAACATGATCCATGGTCGAAATGTGGGCACATGTTGCGCCTACTGTTTCAGCTGGCACCATTGGGACCCGTCTACTTGTAGCAGGATGGAGATCAGATGTACCTCTGGACCTCACAGTCTGCGTTCCAGAAGGGTTGCTGGTCAGAGAACGCTATTTATACATTTACTCATCAAATAGCACGAGTCTTAAATAATAAAATATCAGCAGTTGGTGTCTTTTGCGATTGTTCCAAGACATATGATTGTGTATATCATGTTACTCTCTCAGAAAAACTCAACGTTTCTTTAATGGCTTTCTCCACTGCTTGTTTTTCATCACACTTAGCAAACAAATTACAAAATGTTGTGCTGAATAATTAAATTAATATTGGAAGAATGAAAACTTTAGTTACTGGGGGTAAATCATAAAGGAAGTGCCACAGGGTTCAATCTTGGGTCCATTCTAATTTCTTGTATACTCGCGAATGACTCACTTATCGTTCAACAAGCACAATTGATAATTTTTTCCAGATGACATTAGTGTTATAATAATTGCCATTAAGGGGAAAGCAACAGAAGGGTCTGTAAATGATATTTACCCAAGAATTAGGAAGTGGTTCTCAGAAAATAGACGCCCCCTTAATTTCGAACAAAAAGATACTATACCCAGTTTTGTACACCAATTCGAGTCAGACCATCTATTGATGTAGCAAATGGGTAAGTAGGGAAGAATGTTCCAGATTTTTTGGTGTATATACTGACGAAAACTTGAACTAGGAGAAGTATACCACTAAGCCTCTCAGACAATTAAGTTAAGCCGCTTTCGCTCTTTGCTAATCTTGGAAACAAATGAAGTAATCTCCTGACATATTTTGCGTATTTACACTCAATAATATCTTATGAATAATTTTTTGAGGTGATTCCACTTAGAAAGGAAGTATTAATCGCGGAAAAATGAACAGTAAGAATAATACCTGGGGTTCACCCACAGTCGTCATGGAGGTACCTCTTCAAGGACTTAGGCATTTTATCTGCGCCGTCACAATACATATATTCGCTAATAAAATTCTTCGTAAATAATGCACCACAATTTAAGAACAACATTAGGGTCCATACCCAGGGCACTACAGGTAAAAATTACCTTTATTACCCATTATTAAAGCTGTCAATGGCTCAGAAAGGGGTTCAATATGCAGCAACAAAAATCATTGATCACTTGCCCATTAAAATAAAATGTCTGATAAGTAGCAAAGCAAATTTTAAATCTAACTTAAAATAATTTAACCTGGACTACTTCTTCTATTCCCCGGACGAATTTCTGTTTCAAAACTGGTAGACTGTTAAGGAAAAGATAAATAAGCTAGTTTTTAAGTGTAGTTCATGAATGTTAACAGTAATCATGTATACATATTCTGTAAACTGATTCGTTCGAGGTTATCTTGATAAAATAACATGCAACTAACTAACAAACTAACTTGCCAGGCTGCCAGTGATACCATGACACGGCTACTGTGGAATCGCGGCCATCCGGTGTGGCCGAGCGGTTCTAGGCGCTTCAGCTTGGAATAGCGCGACCGCCACGGTCGCAGGTTAGAATCCTGCCTCGGGCACGGATGTGTGTGATGTCCTTAGGTTAGTTAGGTTTAAGTAGTTCTAAGTTCTAGGGGACTGATGACCTCAGATGTTAAGTCCCATAGTGCTCAGAGCCATTTGACCCATTTTTTTTGGAATCGCGAAAGATTTCAGTGGAGAGTGGCATGGCGCTGTGTCGTCCTCAATGATGAAAGTTCTGTTTGTACGCGAGTGATGGACGTGCACTGTGTGGCGTAGACTGGTGAGCTGCCTATTCCAGAGTGCATTCGCCCGCGACACACAGGTCCCACCCAGACTTCATAGTGGCGGGGCATCAGTTCTCGTGCTCAAATTCACTGTTTCTACAGGATGCTCGTTACATTGTACAGGCTCTTATTCTCGTGCTACCGACATTTCTTCGACGGGAAGGATATGTGCTTTTTCAGCAGGACATTGCACGTTCACATACGGCTGCTGGGAGGCAACGTGCTCTTCGTGGTGCACGACAGCTGTTCTAGCGAGAAAACTCACCGGATCTGTCCCCAGTTGAGCACGTATGGGACGTGATGAAGCGGGAACACACTCGTTCTCCAGGGCCTGCAAGAACCATTGCCGATCTACAGCAAAATGCGCAAGAGGTTTTGGGACAGCCTGTCGCAGGATGCCTTTCGGTGCCTTTATCATCGTTTGCATCAGAGAATACACTCCTGCGTTGCCGCCAGATGAAGGTACACCGTGTACTGACGCGACTGTTTGAATACCATTTATTGTGTCGTGTGTGTTTCATTTGGTCTGAATTTATTGTCACATACTCTTACAATGACGAACTTCCCCTCACCTCACTTGTCAGTAAATTAACGTTGTCCACGAGGGTGTCGGATTTCACACAGGCAGTGTATTTGCGACAGCTGCACTTGCTTCAGAGAGTTTGTCCACCTGGCAGCACCGTCGTTGAATCAGTCACACATTATAACATCACAACTAGACATGGTCACCCGCCGTAATTGTCATCGCGGCTGCAGGAAATTTATAAAAGGACAAGACCGACCAGAAGATAGCGTTGTTCGGGTTTACATTTATGGGCGTCAACATATTTTGTTTATTGTGTCTGTTCGTTATTGACAGAGCAGTGCTACGCCTCTGGTCTACGCTTTGGCGTTAAGCTTACTAACTCTGCTGGTCGTGGTAGTGTTACGTTACATTTGTTTCTTGAGAAACGCACGGCTTACGTCTATTTTGCTCGAAAGCTGCAGAACAGCTACCTTAGTGTATTTTTTTTCCTAATATGTGTTGCATTTCTATATTGGAAACTTGTGGCTTCATCCGACTGCTATTGGAATCTGTGTCTTTCGCTGAATGTTGCGTTGTACAGCGCGCTCAGTTTTGCGCCTATTAATTTCATTTTACACTATTTCTGTGTTGTAGGTTTTGCTAAGAAAATGCTGCTCCTTCGGTGGAACTTAGATTGCATCCACTGCAGTATTTCCCATGCCGAGCCAACCTTAGGCAAAGCAGTATAAGATGGCAATAGTTTCATGTTGTACAAATAAGACTAGGTATAATACCCTTTCGTCACTGCAGTACTACCCTCCTCTATCGAATCATTCTGCACTTGAATAACTGCCGTAGCATCAAGCGCTGTATGAAACTGCAACAGAAGGAAAAACCTTATCGTGGAGACCGATCATGCTGCTCAGATAGAGCTTCGTGATATTAAGCTCTTTTACGCCAGCGTGGAATAATGGCATTGGCTTTCACGTTTCCACTTCGCCTGACGGCGAAGTTGCGGTCATTTATTGTACTTGACATAAATCACTTTTTAAAGCCTCAGAGGAGAGAACGCTGCTGAGATTTCGTGGACGCCGTCTCTCCAGAGTCTGTTGATCACGTACATCTACTACACACACCTGAGGTTGGGATCACTTGAACCTCTCTTCCTTGGTGCTGCGACTGGCTCAAACGTTAATACATTTAAAAAGTTTGTTTCTCTGTCGTAACAACCATCTCGTCTCATTCCGTACCTACACAATGCGGGTGGATTATCTAGAATTGGTCTGCTGCTTTCACGCATCCTTGCTACCACTTGGCCCCATACATGTCAACTACGACGCCGCCTGTCGAACCTCATATCGTGATCAAAAAGCGTCAGTCCTCGGATCATAGCTGAGAACTTTGAACAGGAACTTAGCTTGCATATCGACTCTCAAATCCGGGGAGCTCTGCAAGTCTGTAGCGACACTGGTCCCAATTTTTTATCCTCAACTTCTGACTGCCTTCTTACAATGGAGGCCTCACTTTCCACCAAAGACGGCACTTAGAACTACCTGACCTCGTTCAGTTGGCTTTAAGAAGCACGAGTGCGTCACCGTCGCATGGTTACCCCCGTGTTTCACACGTCTGCACCACACAAAGCCTTTTGGCTCTGAGTATTCCCTATTACAAGGTTGACACAGATGGCGCTCCGGTAGCTACGCCACTACGCAATCTGTTGGCGGACGACGGTGAAACCATTATCAGCACCGAGCGAGGTGGCACGGTGGTTAGTACACTGGATTCGCATTCGGTGGGACGACGGTTCAAACAGGCGTCCGGTCATTCTGATTTAGGTTTTACGTGATTTCCCTAAATCCCTTTAGGCAAATGCCAGGACGGTTCTTTTGACAGGGCACGGCCGATTTCCTTCCCCATCCTTCCCTCATCTGATGGGACCGATGACCTCGTTGTTTGATCCCCACCCAACAAACCAACCAATTAGCGATTATCAGTACGTTTATTATCCCCCAGGTGGCATTTGCCGTCAGCGCATCAAAACCGACGTCGTCTTTCCAGTGAAGTAATTTTTTCCGGCATTGTAGTAACAAAGGGGAAGAGAGTACAGTGCAGTTTTCAGCTATGTGGAGACAGTCGTTAGTGTTAGTACAACGTGTCGATGACGGTGGTCCACTACGTGACGTAGACGCGTTGGCAGGCGCGTTGCGTCCTTGGTAGGCCGCGGCTGCAGCAGACCTGTTTGCCAACTACGCGGCGGCTGGCGGCTGGCGGCTGCGAGCCTTCTGCAAGGACAGCGCTGGTCACTCACCTCGTCACACCAGCGGCCGCGCTCCAGACTGCCTCCCGCGGTCCAGGAGCGGCTGGCGGCCCACACTAGTTCCACTTCTGTCCGACGTACATCACTTTCACATTCCAGGCTAGCGATACTTTTTATTGGACACATCGCAGCACAAAAAAGGCGAATAATTCCTGGGTGGAATTCTGAATGTGAAAGAAGGGAACTAGCATTCATACTTACCTGGCAACGTCAAAGACATTTAAGTTCTAATGTCTTGACATATTCGCGCTTTTTTTTACTTACACTACTGGCAATTAAAACTGCTACACCACGAAGATGACGTGCAACAGACGCGAAATTTAACCGACAGGAAGAAGATGCTGTGATATGCAAATGATTAGCTTTTCAGAGCGTTCACAGAAGGTTGGCGCCGGTGGCGACACCTACAACGTGCTGACGTGAGGAAAGTTTCCAACCGATTTCTCATACACAAACAGCAGTTGACCGGCCTTCCCTGGTGAAATGTTGTTGTGATGCCTCATGTAAGGAGGAGAAATGCGCACCATCACGTTTCCGACTTTGACAAAGCTCGGATTGTAGCCTATCGCGATTGCGGTTTATCGTATCGCGACATTGCTGCTCGCGTTGGTCGAGATCCAATGACTGTTAGCAGAATATGGAATCGGTGGGTTCAGGTGGGTAATACGGAACGCCGTTTTGGATCCCAACTTGTATCACTAGCAGTCGACATGACAGGCATCTTACCCGCAAGGCTATAACGGATCGTGCAGCCACGTCTCGATCCCTGAGTCAACAGATGGGGACGTTTGCAAGACAACAACCATATGCACGAACAGTTCGACGACGTTTGCAGCAGAATGGACTATCAGCTCGGAGACCATGGCTGCGGTTACCCTTGACGTTGCATCACAGACAGGAGCGCCTGCGAACTTGGGTGCACGAA
The DNA here is from genome assembly GCF_023898315.1 of Schistocerca nitens. Classification (NCBI taxonomy): domain Eukaryota; kingdom Metazoa; phylum Arthropoda; class Insecta; order Orthoptera; family Acrididae; genus Schistocerca; species Schistocerca nitens. The sequence continues at coordinate 617,789,206 of NC_064618.1, forward strand.
TGGCAAAACGTCATTTTTTCGGATGAATCCAGGTTCTGTTTACAGCATCATGATTGTCGCATCCGTGTTTGGCGACATCGCGGTGAACGCACATTGGAAGCGTGTATTCGTCATCGCCATACTGGTGTATCATCCGGCGTGATGGTATGGGGTGCTATCCGTTAGACGTCTCCGTCACCTCTTGTTGGCATTGACGGCACTCTGAACAGTGGACGTTACATTTCAGATGTGCTACGACCCATGGCTCTACCCTTCATTCGATCCCTGCGAAACCCTACATTTCAGCAGGATAACGCACGACCGCATGTTGCAGGTCCTGTACGGGCCTTTCTGGATATAGAAAATATTCGACTGCTGCCCTGCCCAGCACATTCTCCAGATCTCTCACCAACTGAAAACGTCTGGTCAATGGTGGCCGAGCAACTGGCTCGTCACAATACACCAGTCACTGCTCTTGATGAACTGTGGTATCGTGTTGAAGCTGCATGGGCAACTGTACCTGTACACGCCATCCAAGTTCTGTCTGACTCAATGCCCAGGCGTATCAAGGCCGTTATGAAAGGCCGTTATTACGGCCAGAGGTGGTTGTTCTGGATACTGATATCTCAGGATCTATGCACCCAAATTGCGTGAAAATGTAATCACATGTCAGTTCTAGTGTAGTATCTTTGTCCAATGAATACCCGTTTGTCATCTGCATTTCTTCTTGGTGTAGCAATTATAATGGCCAGTTGTGAATTAGTATTAGTACCTATGTCATATCAAATAATGCATTGTGTCAAGTAAAGCAAAATGTCGCACGGTGTCATGTCATATAACATGAAACATGAAATCATGTCATACATCATGGCATTTATCATGTCGTGCAATATAACGGGTCATTAAAGTTTAGGATGCATGCGTTTGCACTTCCTATTATAAAGACAGCTCCACTCTTAGATACTTTCCATTATCGATGCATTCCACTCGCTGCAACATTTCCGCCACGGCCACAGCATGCTGTCTGAGAGCCGAGGAGGGGGAAGACGTGGAAACTGCGAACGCACCGCACTTAAATGGACTTGGTATTACACTGTCAATTTGTTAACAACATAGATCACAAACAAAACAAATTTTCATCTTTTTTTTGCGCATCGAAGATATGATTTTTATCTGGTACAAACTATCAGCACAGGGACAGACGCGGGCAATTTCTCAGAGTTTCGAGCTCTGCCACGTAATCGTTTAGTTTTACAATCGAAAAAAGGCTCTCTCACACAAATATGCCGATTGAAATATTGTAGCACTTTCGCAGCTTTATTAAGAGGCTTGAACACTCTACCTAAGGAAAGCAATATAGTTGTCCTGGACAGTTTTAACGTAAAAAGATTTGTCATTTTAACTGGAATTACCTTGCAGGTCAGTCAGCTACATCTGCCTGTGCACAGCGGCGCTTTCAACTGAAACGGCAAACGATCTCGAAAACAACTCGAAAATACACGTAAGAGTAACATGGTCCACAAAACCTCTATAAAACAATCCTTGTAATTCTTTCAAGGCCATATGGAATCTCCAAACCTCTCATTTTACTCAACGCCAGTGAGCTTACTGAACTGGTCTGTCTTTGTTAAAATGTGTACCCTCTACAACATGAGTTTCTTTTTAAATGCATCCCCATCAAATTATAAAGGAGTTACCTTGCAGTGTGGGCAGCGTGCAGTCAAGTCCACTTAAAAATACGAAGTCTGTAATCCATTCTGGATGTTCTGATTTTCGTCCTTCACTCCTGCTTATTTCACAAATTCAACATCAGCGAGTTTTAAATCGAAAAATCGTACCAGGCATGTCCCTTGGCTTAACCAACGTACTTTCCAGTGATATATGAAGTCACCATAGTCTTCGTTCAGTTCCATTGAAAACTGTTTCTAGGCGCTCAGTCCGGAACCGCGCGACTGCTACGGTCGCAGGTTCGAATCCTGCCTCGGGCATGGATGTGTGTGATGTCCTTAGGTTAGTTATGTTTAAGTAGTTCTAAGTTCTAGGGGACTGATGACCACAGATGTTAAGTCCCATAGTGCTCAGAGCCATTTTGAAAACTGTTTGCGACTGACAATGGAATAATGCGTGCGACTTCTGAAATTTTAACATTAGCATTACCAATTTCTTCACGTGGTTCATGCTTGCAAGTGATGTACAGAACAATGAATACCGTTTATCTACCGTTGTAATTAAATTCTTTCTGTGTGGTATTGTAGTGTCGGTTCATAGGAAATATACAGTACTCACAGTTCTCACCCCTGTCTCCTGTCATTCCCATTCATTTTAAAGGATTAGGAAGATATCTTGCTAGAAGGCCTCCTTTTGTGCAAACAGCAACTCGAGCTGTGAACGCCCTCCATACCACGAACGAGTAGCGAATGTTAAACAGCTCTGACAGAATGATACTGCCGAACTCAGTGAGTTCTGACGACCGAAAAATCCCGCACCGCAGCACCAAATGAAATGTCGCGGCCCACACACGATTCACGTGTGAAGTTTGACACGCTGTGGCCGGCCCTGTTCTAGAAACACATAAATTTGTGTCTGTTTGTTCTTACAATCCTCACCATGAGGTCAGGTCGGTCTAAGAGTGCTCACGGTGCTGGGGGATTACAGTAAACTCGTAAAAAGGCGAGGGTGTGTCAAGACTATTCACGTTGGTGTGTAGAATGTATCAGTCTGGCGACATACCATCGGACTTCCGGAAAAGCACCATCCACACAATTCCGAAGACGGCAAGAGCTGACAAGTGCGAGAATTATCGCACAATCAGTTTAACAGCTCATGCATCCAAGTTGCTTACAAGAATAATATACAGAAGAATGGAAAAGAAAATTGAGGATGCGCTAGATGACGATCAGTTTGACTTTAGGAAAGGTAGGGGCATGAGAGAGGCAATTCTGACGTTCCGGTTAATAATGGAAGACTAAAGAAAAGTCAAGACACGTTCATAGCATTTTTCGATCTGGAAAAGCGTTCGAGAATTGAAAATGGTGCAAGATGTTCGAAATTCTGAAAAAAGTGGGGCTAAGCTATAGGGTGAGACGGGTCATATACAAAGTGTACAACAGCCAATAGGGAATAATAAGAGTGGAAGACCAAGAACGAAGTGCTCTGATTAAAAAGGGTGTAAGACAAAGATGTAGCCTTTCACCCCTACTGTTCAATCTGTACATCGAGGAAGCAATGATGGGAAAAAAAAGAAAGATTCAGGTGTGGAATTAAAATTGATGGTGAAAGGATATGAATGACACGATTTGCTGATGACATTGCTATCCTGAGTGGTAGTGAAGAAGAATTACATGGCCTGCTGAATGGAATGAACAGTCTCATGAGTACAGAGTATGGACTGAGAGTAAATCGAAGAAAGACGATGGTAACGAGAAGTAGTAGAAATGAGAACAACGAGGATATTAATATCAGGGTTGATGGGCACGAAGTAGATGAAGTTATGGAATTCTGCTACCTAGGCAGTAAAATAACCAATGACGGATGGAGCAAGGAGGACATCAAAAGCCGACTAGCAATGGGAAAAAGGGCATTACTGGCCAAGAGAAGTCCACTAATACCAAATATCGGCCTTAATTTGAGGAAGAAATTCCCGAGAATGTACATCGCGAGTACAGCATTGTATGGTAGTGAAACATGGACTGTGGGGAAAGCGGAACAGGAGAGAAACGAAGCATTTCAGCTGTGGTGCTGCAGACGAATATTGGAGGTTAGATGGAATCGGAGAGGAAAGGAATGTGTAGAAAAAGGTTTTCGGCAGCGTATGCCGGAACTGGTAACTTCCTCCCATTTATTCCCAGTTGGAATCCCCCAATTGCTCCACTATCAGTTTCAATGACCAGAACCGCGATTCTCCAATGGATCGGATCTCGAACATCCCCCGGCCACTCGTAGGAGTGGAGAATGAAAAGAAAAGAAAAATGTAGCCCACGTCAGTCTGAATGTTTATTAGCGTATCGTGTAAACAACGACTTGTCTTTATGTAACAGTATACTGTAGGTAAGAGTGGTCCTATCACACTTCCCCGAGTACCCCTGGCAATAACCTTGTCTCTAACGAACACTCACCGTCGAGGGCAACGCACTAGGCTCTAATACTAATAATCTTCGAGCCACTCACATGCCTGGGAACCTAATTCGTATGCTTGTGTCTTCGTTAACAGTCTGCAGTGGGGCACCGTATCAAGCGCTTTCCGGCAATCAAGGAATATGCTGTTTGCCTGTTGTCCTTCATCCTTTGTTCGTAGGATGTGTGAGAAAAGGGCAAGCTGAGTTTTATTACGAGAAATGCTTTCTAAAACCATGCTGATTTACGGTCAGATGCTCTTCTGTCTCAAAGAAATTTATTATATTCGATCTGAGAATATGTTCAATATTTCTGCAGCAGACAAATGTTACGGATATTGATCTGTATTTTGCGGATTAGCGATAAATGCGAGCTTAAGCAACGGACCAATACCATACAGTATTGTCTGTAAAACCAAATTGGTATTCCATCTGGACATGGCACCTTGCTTGTTTTCAGTTCTTCCAGTTGCTTCTGTACCTCAGGGATGCCTATTACAGCGTCCTCCTTAAGGAGGTCTGTTGTAACGTATATGCAGCAAATGTAATGTAGCTGCAGCCAATATTGCCTATGTTCGTCTGTGAAATAGGACTCGATAACCAACCTGAGCTATCAGTAAACGGAATCTAACCTGCATAACAATGAGTGCTTCTTGTATGAGTGTCAGTTTCACTGTCATTTAAGCCCTCAACAGATCGTTACATGAAAGACTTGAAACTAACATTTCGATAAGCTATCCGACTGCGTATTTAAATATGAATTTACAAGTGATACAGAATCTGACTTGTGCAATGTAATTTACTGGATAAGAATACATGACATGTTGTGGTGTGTCAGTGTCTCTGTTTTGGCCCAAGTTTTGCGCTCACCTCTTTAGATGACTGCCTTTTTCCGTGTGGTTTACAGCAATGCGCAGCAGCATGCAGCAGCAGCGGCTAAAGCTTATTGTTACTAAGAATGATTTTAATAAAAAGGAGTGTTCTTGGATCCTGTTAACTACTAAGTACCTTTTGAGAAAAGATTTCATTAAGTAAGTCTATTTAAAACGTCCGAATCTTCACGAACAAGTATTAATAACGATAATGTCAAATGACATGTGTCAATAATGCCTGAGTGCCAGATTAACAAATCATTTCCATTTCAAAGTTACATTAACATTTAGTAACCACAGCATATTATTTAGATGTGGAGAATAATAATTATTATTTGGAGGATAAAGATGCTTCTTCCACTGACAAGCAAAACACGGGATTATTGCAAACTCGGACTACCAATCAAGATCCTAACCCTGCAATTGCTTTTGGACTATGCTTCCGAATTTTACCTTGAATTCCATCTTCAAGCGTAGTTAAGCCATCTAAATATCTTCTGGCTACATAAAAGAAATTAGGCCTTGAGTGTGGTAAGATCTGCCATCACCGACGTGAGGGCAGCGTGATACGTCTTCGTCTACAAGCTCTCGACCGATACTACTCTTCCGCTCTCGCAGACAGACCTCGTCTCACAATAATGCTTAGAAACGCGTTCCCATGTTTGGCCCTCAGATTGTTACCATCGATATCTGAGTGCTTACGCAATAGCGTTAAGTTGGATATATTGTTTTATGTAATGGAGAGTTCTGACACACTCCTTACACTGTACGACGGTAAAAATGACGGTATGTTGGTACGATCCTCCTGCGTGAACGATTTCTTAAATGTGAGATTCAAAGCTTCGGCTTTCCACTTGCTGTCTTCTGGTGCCACACAGAATGCTCAGCGAGTTACTGCCTAGAAGCAATCGACCCGCTTAGCGGTTTTACGTAGGGTTCTTGGCAAGATCTTTTGCTAAGGTATGACGGTGATTGATGTATACCTTGCGCGTCGATCGTTTTACAAATGCACGAGTTTCTCCTAACTTTTCCCCGTCACCATTTGTGGGTTTGTTTTGGAACCGAGAGTGCAACAGTCCCTGCCTCCTCAGCAATTTCCGAATGTTGTTATTAAACCACGATGACTGTTTTCCGGTCTTAATCCACTTACACGTCATATACGCCTCCAGGGTGCCATCTAGAATCCGTTTAAATTTTGCCCCTAATTCCTCTAAGTCCATCGTACTGGAATTAAACGATATTCATGCTTTTCTAAGTGAGATGCTAACAACTGTTTATCTGCTCTTTCTAGCAAAAATACACTCCCAGGCTTCTCAATGGACTTATTTTATGTATGATATCAGATCACTAATACCTGTCTCCGTATCGACACAGTCGATATGCTCAGGTCTGTCTCAAGCTACAAGGCCCAAAATATTTCCATTGCGTGTAGGCTGCTCAAGACAGTTTTCAGAAAACGTGTTCAAAAGAAGTTCACAAGACTGCCTGTCCGTACTAACCTGCAATGAATTCACAGAAGTCGCCTGCAATTAACATCTCATGATGTGGGTATTTCCGCACTATTGAGCGTAGACTTTCCTTGATTGATTCTAAAATTGTCACGGCGGAATCGGGTGGCCAGTAAAAACATACAATAATTAACTTGAGTTCTCCTAGACCTGTTACATGCGTCCAGACAACTTCACAGGCCTAATTACAACCTCTATAGACACAATATTTTTCGTCATTTAATTTTATTTTTGTCAAGTGCAATGAACACTCCGGCTCCTATGACATCTAATCTCTGGTTTCGATATATGTTCATGGCTCACTTTCAGCTAGTTCTCGGTTACGAAAATAATTTTAGAGCGGCAACTTTCCTGGAGGGCATTAAATTTACAAAATTGGTTACGAATACAATTTAGTGTTAAAATTTAGATGGTCGGAATTATTTTATACGTGGTCTGATTTCGCTCTCTATGTACTGACTGGCGACCGTTCATATGCGCTCCTGAAACTCTCTTCTAAACAAGTAGCGGTTTCCTTTATGTAGGGCACCCTGGGTCTATCAAGGGGAGTCCTACAATCCTCCACTCCATAACGCACATCCAGAAATCTGTGGCCAAGACTGTCACACAATCTACGAAACCTTTGGTTGAGACCCTCCATTGAACTTCAAACAAAAGGACTCCGATCAATTCTGCGAATGATGCTACAGATTGCTAGATCTACTTGCACCCTGCGTGTGAGGCCAGCAGTCTTCACCGCTCTCGTCAGTCACCTGTACGAACTGAGGATGGCCTCAGAACTCAAGCGACAGGATCATTAGTGCCAACGTGAGCCACAATATACAGACGTCTGCATACTGCAGGCTCGATAGCTGTACACACGGTCTCCTCCATCTCTCGCAAGAGGTAGCCCGACAGACATACACACTGGATTTCTTTCTGGCCCTGGACGCTGCTTCCCTAAGTGGTTCCACAATGAGGATAACTTTAGAGCTCCCAATAACCGAAAACCGCTGCCCCTGTGTCCCTGCTTGGACTCTGCTCAAGAAGCAACCACCTGTCCATTCACAGGGTGATGGGTCTCCACAATGAACCTCCGCCTCGAGCGACGGGAGCATGTTACCAGCTGACACACCTTGCAGTGAGGACAGATCCACCTCGTCAGATACACTGCAAAGTGCCTAAGCAACAGAGCCTATGGATGGCATCTGAAGTGTCCCGTGAGATGTGCGGACTCCAGGTCGCAGCTACATTTTGTGGCAACAGCCTGAAGACGATTGACCGTAGCCAAAAGTCTTCAGCTGATCCTGAACAACGGGCAGCTCATCCTGCGTCCATACACAGCAAACGCACATACTATCCTAAGAAATAACTATAAAAGCATACAAGCTTCCTACTTTCTTTTGCAACCAGGACTTTAATAAAAATGGCAAGGTAATGTTACCAGGATGAGATTTTCACTCTGCAGCGGAGTGTGCTCTGATATGAAACTTTCTGGCATATTAAAACTGTTTGCCGGACGGAGACTCGAACTCGGGAACTTTGCCTTTTGTGGGCAAGTGCTCTACCAACTGAGCTACCCAAGCACGACTCACGCCGCGTCCTCACAGTTTTACTTCAGCCAGCATCTCGTCTCCTACCTTCCAAACTTTACAGAAGCTCTCCTGCGAACCTAGCAGAACTAGCACTCCTGAAAGAAAGGATACTGCCGAGACATGGCTTAGCCACAGCCTTGGGGATGTTTCCAGAATGAGATTTTAACTCTGCAGCGGAGTGTTCGCTGATATGAAACTTCCTGGCAGATTAAAACTGTGTGCTGGACAGAGACTCGAACTCGGGAACTTCGCCTTTCGCGGGCAAGTGCTCTACCAACTAAGCTACCCAAGCACGACTCACGCCCCGTCCTCACAGTTTTACTTCTGCCAGTATCTCGTCTCCTACCTTCCAATACAGAAGCTCTCCTGCGAATCTGCACAAATATGTTTTGTAACAGAGTTTGGACGTCTGGGCGCCAGTGACCTGTCCTATGGAAATTCGCAGAAAGCTCACAGTTTGTCTCGTCAGCTTCCTGCCTAACAAGGACCCGTCCTCTGCTTCATTGCCGGTCTTCAATACTCTGCCCATTGCAGTGGCGTCTCCTCAGCGCTTGTCAGCCGACCTGGATGCAGATGCTGACCGACTGGCACTATCCAACATGTCTGCACAATGAGACCGCAGAATTCAGCAGTCCACAAATGTTTTCACCCAGGTTCCACAGACAAAACGCTCCCCTCGACACTCAGTCGCCGTACGCTTTTACTGCAGTCATTTAAATCAGCACCTTAGTCCTTTAAATGCAGGTAAAGCTTACCGCTATTCTTTCACTAGAGCACACAAGCAAGAGCGTTAACCACTGCCCACCATTTCATCATGATGTATGATGTCAGATCGTAATAAAGATCATCTTCCTTAAGAACATTAAGTAGCATGACACCGGATCAGAAGTTAGAGTGCCCTGCAATCTCTCAAGCACACAAAGAAAGCTAAATATGTAACTTGCTACCTTCCTGATATGTCACCAACGAAAGCTGATGCCTTACTGAGCTGTGGAGCTGGCCGTTCAAAAAAAAATAATAATTGCGCTACAGAATGCGTGAACGTACACTTGTAGTACAATACTGCACACACCTCTCACACTTGTCTTCTTCTGGGGGAAATTGCATGGTAGCGCGAGAAGTGCATGTACTGACTACATGTATATGTGTCGCTGCTAATGTTTGGCAGGAATAGCTACAAATTGTGACCATCAGTGGTGAATATCACTTGTCCTGCAGCTCTCTTGAATGGGGTAGTGAGATCTCTATGTGCTCCGCAGTTGCAACCACTGAAGCAAACTTACGTGTTGAAGTGACATGAATACAGCTGGTTCTAATTTGCATAGCTGAATAATTTGCTTCTAGAATTAAGTAGACTGTTGTGCACAGTATCTTATTACCGGAACAGGACTCATTATCGTGCGACAATTTCCAAACCTACCGTAAATGTGGGCTACTTGAGCCCAGATTTCGAAACTTCTGACATTATATTTAAAAATGAGCACAACAGATTTTTTTTCACCGTCATACTCACATTATATTATTAAACTATCGTTTATTATGGATACTTTAATGTGCAGTACGCATTGTTTGTGACGTAGTAAATATTTTCATTTTTTTATTTTATTTGGGCTCAACCTTACGGTTGGGTTACTTGATCCCAGACTGTAATTCCTATAGACACTACCATTTGAAGGCAGTTTGGATCCAAGTAGGTTGATGGTCATTTGAATAACATAATTTCTGAACATCCAGTGAACTTCCAAACGTTTATTTTAAGGGGAAATATTAATTTTGAACATTAATTTTGAAAAACGCCTTTTAGATATTGTACAAACAATAGAATGTAGGGATATAACAATATTTAGAGTCCGGTTAAAGAAAACAAACGCCTTTTTATTAATTTTGGGGGTTCTATTGTCATTACCACATCTTCAAATTTATACAAGACACCCTTATTTTTGGGCCACCTCCAGGTTTTTAGTGTAGGCTCCAAGCAGTCGACTCTAACACCTTTTGCTTCTATAGCGAGGATGACTCCTGGGTAGTCCTTCTCGTTCCATTTTACCAGAACAAACTTGCCTATTTTTAGGTCATCTTTCGTTAGAGGCGCCGGTGATGGTGTTAATTTGCCTTTGGTTTGGCAAGAAGTCATAGACAAGTGTCCTATATGTTCATCACTTTTGTGGAGGCTGATATTGCTGTCACCTCCTGATCTCAAACTGAATGCGTCATCTTCTTCTGACGTGGAGTCTTCCAATTTTTGTTTTCTTTTTAGTATTGTGGTCGTGGTTGTTTTTGAAGATGTTTTCATTTTTGGACTTTCGTCCTGGTGTTTTCCACGGAGGCACTGGTATTACTGGTAGAGCAGAAATCAGACATATTTACACTCTGTCAAGATGGCACTTGGAGTTTCTTCCTCTTAGTAGAACGAGGTGTAACAAACTCGCCCCTCTGCTCTTGAAGTCGTTGAAGAAATGCATCCCCAAACATAGACAAGTCTATATTTGCCTTGGATTTGTCTTGATTTGGCAAATGGCATATGATCTGATTTTCATCTAGCGGCACCAGTCCAGCTTTCTTGAAACCTGCCTTTAGGCTGCTTTTCATGTTTGGAACAATTTCTTTTAAAACAGTTCGCAACTGCATTGGGAACTGATCCTTTGGAAGCACACCGATTCTTTTACCTTCATCTGATTGTTTCCAACGGTCAAGAACATCCTTCCACCTCATTTTGAGAGGCCTAAAATATGCCACATCCAGTGGCTGAGTGAGGTGGGAAGAATTAGGTGGAAGACAAACAAAGTGCACATTGATGCTGAGGTGTGAAGTAAGATTGTCATCAATTACAACCTTCTTACCTTCTCGTTTCTTAAGAATTGGAAGCAGATGACTGGTAAACCAGTCCTCAAAAATTGCTAGATCGATCCACCCATGCTTACTGTAGTTATATCTAGTCCCAGGTGGGCCACCTCCCGTTCAAGTTGACCACAGATTTTCGGCCTTATAAGGTGGAATGGGCTGTCCAGCTGCATTGCCACAAAACATTACACTTATGCTGGATTTTGTTGTGTTCATAATCCGCTCGGGGTATTTAGCACCCCTTCGGCAAATTACTTTTTTCCTACCCAGATCATCACTCATATTGGTTTCGTCAGGGGGGGGGAGATCCTTAAGCAGATTTCCCATATTTTGAACGTATTCAGTGATGATCTTTTGATCGACAGCCGCTCTTGTTCTTTTTATGTTAGCTGCAAATCGAACTGAAAGACTGGAATGCCTGTGTAGGAAGGACTTAATCTCTTCCAGGCAAGTTATTCTTAAAACGACCAATGGTACGTCCCTGTCGACCTAAGTAAGCTTTTATGACAAATCTAAAATCAAGTTCGTCGCAAGGAAACCCAAAGTCACACAGCTTGTGGAGGTGGGTAGCAAATGTAAGCTCCTCTACATCCGTAAAAACTCTCGGGTGCCCCGGTTTCCCTGGATGTTGATTTTTTATCCTCCTACTCCCTACAGCTTCCAGGCATTCTTCCAACTTTTCAGGAGTAGAGTCAGCGCAAGTCCGGTTTCCAGGTAGTCTTATATATTTATAAGGCATTGCGTCACACAATCCTGAAAGAAAACAATCACAAAATTAGGATTTCCAGTGCGGAACCTTAATTCTTCTGGGCAACTTGAGCCCAAACTTATTAATACACTGAACAGCAAGAAATTTGGTTACCGGTTACTTGAGCCCATGGGCTCAAGTAACCCGTATTTGCAGGTAACGTGTACCAGTTGTACTTAACCACATATTGTACAATTAATGAGTTATTCAGGACATGAACTGCCCTGAGCTGGCTTTGATGATAAAGTAAATATGAAATATATGTACTTACCTCCAGTTTTAGGCTGTTCCTGATATCTCTACAGACGATAGTTTGCAGAGTGAAATAAACAACAAACACGTGTCTAGGTAGCATAACCAGAGCTGCTACTAGTGGCGACTTCCCAAACCTCCTAGACCCACCTATGGTCTGCTTAGTGCTGCCACCTACCAGCGAAGCAGTAAACTACGTCGTTATACTGATGTTGAGAGTGTGCAGAGAACCAAACAACATTTTTCTGTTTTGGGCTCAAGTTAGCCTCCAGGGCTCAAGTAGCCCGCGTTGACCGTACGTGCAGTACTTCATGAGGTGACGGTTTTTGATGCTGTTGATGTTGATCCGTCCTTCTGGTTGCGACACAAGTTCTGAGGTGTCTTTGATACTGTTAAGAGTGGAGTAAGTTATGTGTTGGCACCGTTTTGATGTTTCTTCTTGCTCTTATTTATGCACAGGTCAGCAGTCCCTGTAAAATTCTTAAAAGAACCATTTTTTTCCTTCATGAGATTGTTTTTGTATTTAAAATACACAACTTACTTCATTCTTTTTATACCTGCAGCCATTTTTATTCGGTTGCTACTTCAGTTATGCTTTATAACATAAATAAGAAAAAATTCCGGCTTTGGTCATTACATGTGTTATTTGCGTCTACCACACATTTTTCGCCTATTCATGTTGGACATGAGTAGTGGTATCCATTTTTAAGTATTTTTTCATGTATCTGTATATTCCTCTGTATGTACTAGATCCACATAATATGGGTTTCCAATTGAAAGGTCATGTTTAAACATTTCACTGCACATTAACAATCCTACTGCCAGTTGCACACGATGTTGCTAACAGGCAGTAGGGCAGACTCATTGACATTAATACGTAAAAACGAATATCAAGGTTGATGCATAGTATGAATAGGCGAAACTTGCTTAAGACAGAATTTTTTTCTTATTTACATGATGAACCATACTTAATGTTTAGTGATCGGAGGTTATCAAATGGCATTACAGAAAATTTATGGTGTGTGCTAGCAGCATGTCATGATCCAGTCCAAAGAACGGCATGTGACAGCATCCCTAATAAGGATTCAACAAAACCATATGAGCTGCGGGAACGACAGTCACAGTTGTGAAACTTTGTTTGTAGAATGAAAAGCTGGCCAGGTGCGAGTAAGAATCTCGCATCGGGGGTTCCGTACCAACTTGACAGTACAGACAAATCATTCATACTGAAAATGAGGATCTTTACCACAGTTGCTTCTTATCGACATTGATACAGGCAAGGTATAGGTCCCAGGCAATCCAAGATTTTCAAAAACTTCTTAATTTTAAGAATACAAATGTGACATAATGTCATGAAGCAGGCACGCGACCAATATTATAATAATCGGTAGTTCTCTGTCCAGACTACTGCGTCGCGATGGTAAAAGTCAGGCATCAGACAAGAAATTACTTTATTGCTCATATGACGCGTTTCGGATTTTATCCATCATCACATATTCAGGAGCGATTACTTCACGTAGATATGACATCTCAAGTTTTAAGTTTTGTCTGAAACAAACATTCGCAGACGAGTCTATGTGCAGTATTCGCTCATGGCTGTCTGACGGTGGACAAAATCCGAAACCCGTCATATCAGCAATAAAGTCATTGCTTGCCGGAAGTTTGACTTTTACCATAGCGACGCAGTCAGCCTCAATGCAGAACTACTGACTGTTTTAATTTCAAGTTTTATGTCGGACAACAAATGACAAAAGAAATATTTTTTTGTACGACGTAATTACAAAGTAACAATTTTCGGATTTTTTCCCTATATTTGTGCTGTGAAACCTGCCTTCTTGCCAACGTTCATGATTGTAGGTCACCAGGAAGTACCCTAAAGGTTAGAATGAGTCAGTTTACCAGCATTAAAATATTTGACATAAATGGCCGTATCTTTTGATTGCACTGACTTAGAATCTTCAATGTTTTACTCCGACAAGGGACCATGGACCTCAGTATGTGACATAAATTTCAAACGTCTTTTCAATAGTCGAACGGACAACGAAGTGATCCTATAAGAGTTCCGTTTTTACCGACTGTGGTATGGAACCCTAAAAGTAAAAAAAGAAAACTAGAACCAGTATGCTCATTTTCTAGTCGTACTAGCGTACCTTTTGACCAGCATACCTATTTTAGTGTCCTTCAATGAAAGGAACATATCTCGTTTCTGGTATGTCGGGATACTTTACTCCTTCCGTGAAAAGCAATGCCTCCAGGCAGGTGCGCGATACCAGGGGTGACAATCGCTGCAGCTGGCTTCTCCGGGGTCGCCGCGGAGGCCGCTCGCACTATTACGGCCACACGGGCTCTCCGAGTTCAAGGCACTGACAAGTGCTTTCACGCATTAATATAGGAGAGGGCACTTGTACAGATAACTTAGCCACAAACTCCGGTAGACGTCGACGAAATTCCCCAAGGTGCCCTCCCCCAACTGTCGTCTTTCAGTTTCATTGCTTCAAGCCATCCCGCTGCCAGACACACCCTTACAGTGCTGGCCACTAAAACTGCAATACAGTGTGGTGGCATGCAGCAAACGTCAAACTGTCAAGTACTATGTGCTAGGCTGTGCGTGTTGTAATGTGAGCGAGTCAACTTGATTTTTGTAGTTATCGATGTGCACGTCAGGGAGACAGCAAGTTATGTTACCGTTAAACAATCTTTAGTCTTTGTTGTGGTACAGACTTCACCATTGTGCATTCTGATGCATTCTTAGTTGAAGTGTGGTAGGTGGTGGACGTTCTCAGTAGGACTCTGTTGACTTGTAAAGACTTATGGTAAAGGACAGCAAAGATGAATATGATGTATATACTGGAAGGCGTAAAGAATATAAATTTTGAATGAAGTTATTATTTTTGAAGGGAAGAAGTTCGAGGTAAGACTGCAGCAGAGCACAGCTAGTTTATCGGAATGATTATTGTCAGCTAGTTAGCTTTGTTCACTCTCAGAGCTGAGGGAAAGAACACCCCACATCCCTCAGTCATGTATTAACATATCAACTGATAAGCGATTTGTTTTATAGAAATTCTCGTTTAATGTTGTACCCTTGTTTCGATGACTATTCGAAATTTTACTCTGTCTTTTAGAACACACATTTCATTCCAAATTCGTCTTCTTGGAATATCATTTTACAGGAATAATTACTCTCTCATCCTAATGCTGAAAGAATGTTTATCATTCCGCGTTACCACATTGCACCATATGGTATGCAACAGTTTGAATATTGTCTGGTAATTTTATTTAAAAATAGAAATCTAGCTTAGACGCTGTATGCTTGCTGTTGTGCTTTCAAGAAATTGTAACAATGTTATCAAGAAGCGAGGTAAGTGGAAATTTTGTTTAGGGCCAGATAATTGTTTTACTTCAGTAGCGCATTTAATATAAAGATAAGTTGTATTCAGACCTCTTACAGTTCAATTCAGATTATTTTCTCTTTAGTTACAGGTTAGCATACCAGTTTAAGTTGGATAAGAGTCTGCGGGTACATAATTTTGGAAATATGCAAACTTTTTCTAGAGTGGGACGTAAAATTTGGAATAAATTACATACATAAGCACATAATGGGGAGCTTACTATATGATAAGGATTTTAGAGCAATCGACATCCACATTCTGCATACAAGTAAAGTTAACGCAGCGGGTTTCACAAACGAAATACCATTTGAATGTCGTTCGTTAGCAGATGGTGTTACTCCTCAAGTATGCAGGAGAAATGTCTACCGCCGGCCGAAGTGGCCGTGCGGTTAAAGGCGCTGCAGTCTGGAACCGCAGGACCGCTACGGTCGCAGGTTCGAATCCTGCCTCGGGCATGGATGTTTGTGATGTCCTTAGGTTAGTTAGGTTTAACTAGTTCTAAGTTCTAGGGGACTAATGACCTCAGAAGTTGAGTCCCATAGTGCTCAGAGCCATTTGAAATGTCTACCAGCACTGACGGCCGCATTGTGGCCTATGGAGACAGCTGTTCACGTTGGTCGAGGTCCCACGCTTGTGATGTTTCTATGGAACCGATTGGTTCAGAAGGGACATTCTCGACGTCATGCAGTTATCCAAGCGACTAGCGCCCGAGATGACGACATATTGTTCGCTCTGCCATGCAGGATCGAAGAGCCACGTCACGTAACTTAGGAAACGGGGGCCTGTTTGCAGCTGGACAAGTATCCACAAGGACAGAGCGACGACTTCCGGAGCACCACGGGCTGTCAGCATGGCGGTAACTGCTGCAGCTCTCCTTGATGCGGCAGCAAAGAGAGACGCGTCGATGATGGTGCGGCCGGCGACAACGCGGGACACAGGAGTGACGCCACGTCGTCTTCTCACACGAGTTTCAGTGCTGCGTATGGATATGTGGGGAGGCTCCGAGGAGAGTGAAAGTTCCCATCGACGTAAGTCCCCAGCACCGGGCGTCCAGTTATGGGGTGTCATTGGAACACAATGATAAAACTTTTTTTTTCTTTGGGTCATCAGTCTGCTGACTGGTTTGATCTGGATCGCCACGATTTCTTCTCCTCTGCCACCCTTTCCATCCCAGAGTAGTACTTGCAACCTACGTCCGCAATTATTTGACTTCTGCAATCCAAGCTCTGCCTTCCTCTGGCAGTTTTTTTTATCCTCTACTACCGTGGAAGTTGTTATCTGAAGTCATAATAGATGTCCTACCATCCTGCCCCTTCTTCTTGTCAATGTTTCCACATATTCCTTTCCTCGCCGCTTCCGCGGAGAAACTCCTCATTCCTTATCTTATCCGTCCACCCAATTTTCTTCTTCTGTAACAAATCTCAAATCTGTACCGGTTTTCCCACAGTCCATGTTTCACTGCCCTACAGTGCTGTGCTCCAAACGTACATTGTCAGAAACTTCTTCCTCAAATGAAGACATATGTTTGGTACTAGTAGACTTCTCTTGGCCAGGAATTCACTTTTTGCCAGTGTTAGTTTACTTTCGATGCCCTCCTTGCTCCGTCCGTCGTGGGCTACTTTGCTGCCTCCTTGACTTTGTGATCACCAATCCCAATGTTAAGTCTCTCGCTGGCTTTTTTCTAATTATGGGACCAAACTGCTGAGGTCATCGGTCCCTTGGCTTTCGAACTACTTAATCTAACTTAAACACACACACACACACACACACACCCATGCCCGAGGGAGGACTCGAACCTCCGACGGGGGGAGCCGCGCGAACCGTGACAAGACGCCTAAGACCTCTCGGCTCTCGCTCTTGTCATTTCTGCTACTTCTCACTACTTTTAGCTTTCTTCGATTTACTCTCCGCCAATATTCTGAACTCGTTAGACTGATCATTCCATTCAACAGACCCTGTACCATTCCTCACTTTCACTGAGAATAGAAATATCAACGAATGGTAGCATTCATATCCTTTCACCGTGGCAATTGAATCGCAATGTAGACAAGTGTAATGTGCTGCGAATACATAGAAAGAAAGATCCCTTATCATTTAGCTACAATATAGCAGGTCAGCAACTGGAAGCAGTTAATTCCATAAATTATCTGGGAGTACGCATTAGGAGTGATTAAAAATGGAATGATCATATAAAGTTGATCGTCAGTAAAGCAGATGCCAGACTGAGATTCATTGGAAGAATCCTAAGGAAATGCAATCCGAAAACAAAGCAAGTAGGTTACAGTACGCTTGTTCGTCCACTACTTGAATACTGCTCAGCAGTGTGAGATACATACCAGATAGGGTTGATAGAAGAGATAGAGAAGATCCAACGGAGAGCAGCGCGCTTCGTTACTGGATCATTTAGTAATCGCGAAAGCGTTACGGGGATGATAGATAAACTCCAGTGGAAGACTCTGCAGGAGAGACGCTCAGTAGCTCGGTACGGGCTTTTGTTGAAGTTTCTAGAGCATACCTTCACCGAGGAGTCAAGCAGTATATTGCTCCCTCCTACGTATATCTCGCGAAGAGACCATGAGGATAAAATCAGAGAGATTAGATCCCACACAGAGGCATACCGACAATCCTTCTTTCCACGAACAGTACGAGACTGGAATAGAAGGGAGAACCGATAGAGGTACTCAAGGTACCCTCCGCCACACACCGTCAGGTGGCTTGCGGTGTATGAATGTAGATGTAGATGTACAATTTGTTTTATTTCCGTTATTGCTTCATCTATACAGGGTGTTAAAAAAAGGTACGGCCAAACCCTCAGGAAACATTCCTCACACACCAATAAAGAAAAGATGTTATGTGGACATGTGTCCGGAAACGCTTAATTTCCATGTTAGAGCTCATTTTAGTTTCGTCAGTATGTACTGTACTTCCTCGATTCACCGCCAGTTGGCCCAATTGAAGGAAGGTAATGTTGACTTCGGTGCTTGTGTTGACATGCGACTCATTGCTCTACAGTACTAGCATCAAGCACATCAGTAAGAGCATCAACAGGTTAGTGTTAATCTCGAACGTGGTTTTGCAGTCGGTGCAATGTTTACAAATGCCGAGTTGGCAGATGCCCATTTGATGTATGGATTAGCACGGGGAAATAGCCGTGGTGCGGTACGTTTGTATCGAGACAGATTTCCAGAACGAAGGTGTCCCGACAGGAAGACGTTCGAAGCAATTGATCGGCGTCTTAGGGAGCACGGAACATTCCAGCCTATGACTCGCGACTGGGGAAGACCTAGAACGACGAGGACACCTGCAATGGACGAGGCAATTCTTCGTGCAGTTGACGATAACCCTAATGTCAGCGTCAGAGAAGTTGCTGCTGTACAAGGTAACGTTGACCACGTCACTGTATGGAGAGTGGTACGGGAGAACCAGTTGTTTCCGTACCATGTACAGCATGTGCAGGCACTATCAGCAGCTGATTGGCCTCCACGGGTACACTTCTGCGAATGGTTCATCCAACAATGTGTCAATCCTCATTTCAGTGCAAATGTTCTCTTTACGGATGAGGCTTCATTCCAACGTGATCAAATTGTAAATTTTCACAATCAACATGTGTGGGCTGACGAGCATCCGCATGCAATTGTGCAATCACATCGTCAACACAGATTTTCTGTGAACGTTTGGGCAGGCATTGTTGGTGATGTCTTGATTGGGCCCCATGTTCTTCCACCTACGCTCAGTGGAGCACGTTATCATGATTTCATACGGGATACTCTACCTGTGCTGCTAGAACATGTGCCTTTACAAGTACGACACAACATGTGGTTCATGCACGATGGAGCTCCTGCACATTTCAGTCGAAGTGTTCGTACACTTCTCAACAACAGATTCGGTGACCGATGGATTGGTAGAGGCGGACCAATTCCATGGCCTCCACGCTCTCCTGACCTCAACCCTCTTGACTTTCATTTATGGGGGCATTTGAAAGCTCTTGTCTACGCAACCCCGGTACCAAATGTAGAGACTCTTCGTGCTCGTATTGTGGACGGCTGTGATACAATACGCCATTCTCCAGGGCTGCATCAGCGCATCAGGGATTCCATGCGACGGAGGGTGGATGCATGTATCCTCGCTAACGGAGGACATTTTGAACATTTCCTGTAACGAAGTGTTTGAAGTCACGCTGGTACGTTCTGTTGCTGTGTGTTTCCATTCCATGATTAATGTGATTTGAAGAGAAGTAATAAAATGAGCTCTAACATAGAAAGTAAGCGTTTCCGGACACACGTCAACATAAAATATTTTCTTTCTTTGTGTGTGAGGAATGTTTCCTGAAAGTTTGGCCGTACTTTTTTGTAACACCCTGTATATTGATTCGATCGTGGGGACGAGAGACTACATCCCTGTCTTAAACCCTTCTTAATCTGAGCACTTTGTTCTTGGTCTTCCAGTCTTACTGTTCCCTATTGTACATCAAACGCCTTTCCCTATAGCATACCCCCATTTTTCGCAGAATTTCGAAGATTTTGCATGCTGTTGCATAGTCGAACACTTTTTCCAGGTCGACAAAGCCTATGAAAGAGTTTCGGTTTTTCTTAAGTCTTGCTTCCATTGCAACCGCAACGTCAGAGCTGCCTGTTTGATGCCTTTACCTTCCCTAAAGCCAAGCTGATTGTCAACTAACACATCCTCAATCTTCATTTCCATTCTTCTGTTTATTTTTCTTGTCAGCAACCATGCATGAGCTTTTAACCTGATTGTGCGCTAATTCTTGCACTTGTCTGTTCTTGGTATTTTCAGAAATGCGTGGATGATGATTTTCCAAAAGTCTGACGGTATATCGCCATCTGATAGATTCTACTCACCAACATAAATAGTCGTTTTGTTGCCACTTCCGCCAATGATTTTAGAAATTGCAATGAGCTGTTATCTTTTAAATTCTGGTTATAATATCGGACACTATCTCATCCCTGTCAACTCCTCCTTCTTCTTCTTGTATCACGTCATCACACAAGTCTTCCCATTCACAAAGGCCTTCAGTGTACTCTTTCCCCCTATCCACTTTCTCCTCTGTATTTAACTATGGAATTCCCGTTGCATTCTTAATGTTACCACTCTTGCTTTTGAGACCTTCCAACAATCATTTCTATTTCGATCTCTTCACTTTCTCATGCAGTCATTTCGCTTTAGCTTATTTCATTCCTAAGTGACCTGTATTTCTGTATTTGACTTGTACTTCTGTATTTCTGAATTTATCTGAAAGTTTTTCTACCCCTTCTTTTGTCGATCTGCTGAAGTATTCTTCACACTTACGTCTTTGTACCTCTGTTTTCCTTTCCATCTTCCGTGATAGCCCTTTTCAGAGACGTCCATTCCTCTACAACTGAACTGCCTACTGAGTTATTCATTATTGCTGTATCTATTGCCTCGGAGAACTTCAAGCGTATCTCTTCAGTCTTCCGTACTTCCGTATCCCACTTCTTTGCGTATTGATTCTTCCTGACTATTCTCTTAAACTTCAGCCTACTCTTCATTATCCGAGTCTCTATCTGCTCCTGGGTACTCCATACAATCCATTAACTGACTTCGGAATCTCTGCCTGACCATGATGTAATCTAACTGGAATCATCTCGCCTCTTCTACTATTTTCCATATGTACTACTCCTCCTGTGATTCTTCAACAGAGTACTCGCTATTACTAGCTAAAATTTATTGCAGAACTCAACTAGTCTTTCTCTTCTCTCATTACTGCTACCAAAAAAGTATTCTTTTATGTTCTCTTATAACTCTTTCTTCTACTCCTTCGCCGGCCGGTGTGGCCTAGCGGTTCTAGGCGCTTCAGTCTGGAACCGCGCGACCGCTACGGTCACAGGTTCGAATCCTGCCTCGGGCATGGATGTGTGTGATGTCCTTAGGTTAGTTATGTTTCAGTAGTTCTAAGTTCTAGGGGATTGATTACCTCACATGTTAAGTCCCATGGTGCTCAGACCCATTTGAACCATTTTTCTACTCCTTCCTCCATGACCACGTTCTAATCGCCCTGACTATTATACTTTCATTCCCATTTACTTAATGAGTTACTCATTCAATACCCCCTTACTAATTCTCTGTCTTTTTGTCTCCTACTTGTGCCGTCGGTATGTGTACCTGAACTGTGGTTTTCGGTGTTGTTTTGTTGTCGATTCTGATGAGAACAACCCTATCGCTGCTACCGTTCTCAGTAACTCTGCCTACCTTTCTATTCATAACGAATACTACTCCCGTTATAGTACTTTCTGCTGCTGTTGGTATTATCCTACACTCGTCGGACGAGAAAACCTTGTCTTATTTCCTTTTCATTTCACTGACTACTGCTATATCTGTATTGAGCCTTAGCATTTCCGTTTTCAGATTTTCTAGCTTCCATGCCACCTTCAAACTTCCGACATTCCGCGCCCCGACTCGTAGGACGTTATCCTTTCGTTGGTTATTCATTCTTCATAGTTACCTCCCCTTTGACAGTCCTGTCCCGGAGGTCTGAACGGGGAATTATATCAGAATCTTTTGGCAACGAGAGATCTACGTGAAACTTTTTCAGTTACAGGTCACATGTTTTGTGGATGCACATTGTGTGTCTGTAATGCAGTGGTTTCCTTTGCCTTTTGCATCCTAGTGTCTTTGGTCATTGCTGATTCATGCACCTTCTAGAGCAGTTTCCAACCCCAAAGGCAAGAGAGTGCCCTGAACTCTATCCGCTCCTCCGCCCGTTGTCAGAACGAAGGTAACGTTTCATGCCGAAAGTCTTCGACCTCAATTGTTGATGATTTATATTCAAAATTTGAGCATTGGTGTGATTCGAACCAGGAACCCAGAACGTTTTTATTACTGATCAAAGACGCTACACCAAGATCACGGGTTATTTTTCATATGCGACAAGCGTAGCTGGTAATTAGGACAGCAGCTGTTGCACGTGTTAGCTGTTAAGGCTAGTGGCTGTAGGATATGGTAAACGTCTCCTCAACATTATCTTTCAACAAGATAATTCAAGAACAGATGTAAAACGATAGGGGGCTGGTTGAGGAGCGGTAAGGTGGACAAATAAAATTGTATTTCCATAAATAACAATTTATTTTCTCTTAAACAAAAGTAAACACTGTAATTCTGTCAGAGACAACAAAGGACTTGGAAGAGCATTTGAACGGAATGGACAGTGTCTTGAAAGGAGGATATAAGATGAACATCAACAAAAGCAAAACGAGGATAATGGAATGTGCCGAATGAAGTCGGGTGATTCTGAGGGAATTAGATTAGAAAATGAGACACTTAAAGTAGTAAAGGAGTTTTGCTATTTAGGGAGCAAAATAACTGATGATGGTCGAAGTAGAGAGGGTATAAAATGTAGACTGGCAATGGCAAGGAAAGCGTTTCTGAAGAAGATAAATTTGTTAACATCGAGTAAAGGTTTAAGTGTCAGGAAGTTGTTTCTGAAAGTATTTGTATGGAGTGTAGCCATGTATGGAAGTGAAACATGGACGATAACTAGTTTGGACAAGAAGAGAATAGAAGCTTTCGAAATGTGGTGCTACAGAGGAATGCTGAAGATTAGATGGGTAGATCACATAACTAATGAGGAGGTACTGAATAGGATTGGGGAGAAGAGAAGTTTGTGGCACAAATTGACTAGAAAAAGGGATCGGTTGGTAGGACATGTTCTGAGGCATCAAGGGATCACCAATTTAGTATTGGAGGGCAGCGTGGAGGGTAAAAATCGTAGAGGGAGACCAAGAGATGAATACACTAAGCAGATTCAGAAGGATGTAGGTTGCAGTACGTACTGGGAGGTGAAGAAGCTTGCACAGGATAGAGTAGCGTGGAGAGCTGCATCAAACCAGTCTCAGGACTGAAGACCACAACAACAACAACAACAAACAAAAGAGGCTCTTAGCAGCAAAGGATAATAATTAAGATAGAAGACTAAATTACCTTTAAGCAAATAAATTAATTTGAAACATTTGATTAAATTTTTCAAGATTTTAAAAGCACATAAAACTTGCATGAGTATGGCAACAGCTAAAATAAAATACAGAAAATGAGTCAAGACAACATTAGTAATTTGCGACCAAGAGCTTGAGCCCAGGCGGTAACGACAGTACAGACAATCTTGAAAAACTATAGTAGCGGCCCAGGTCCAATCAGATTGCTACAGAATAATTGACTGGAGTATAAGAAGGGAAACCAGAAATACATCTATTATTTTAAATTAATTACGCCGTTGTCCCCAGACAGGCTACAATGCTTTTTTATATGTAAATACGCACATCAAAAAAAGTTTTGCATCACCTCGGTTCCGAGAGTTCCGGAACCTGCACAGAAAACTGGAATGGAGATCAACGTAAACATCATTTCCGCCCTTTTTATTGCTCATGAAAACCACACATTGCATGTTGTACACACCATACAGCGAGGCCTTCAGAGGTGGTGGTTCAGACTGCTGTACGCACCGGCCTCTAATACCCAGTAGCACGTCCTCTTGCGTTGATGCATGTCTGTATTCGTCGTGGCATACTATCAACAAGTTCATCAAGGCACTGTTGGTCCAGATTGCCCCACTCCTCAACGGCGATTCGGAATAGATCCCTCAGAGTGGTTTGTGCGTCACGTCGTCCATAAACAGCCCTTTTCAGTCTATCCCAGGCATGTTAGGGTTCATGTCTGGAGAACACGCTGGCCTCTCTAGTCGAGCGTTATCCTGAAGGAAGTCATTCACAAGATGAGCACGATGGGGGCGCGAATTGTCGTCCATGAAGACGATGCCTCGTCAATATGCTGCCGATATGGTTGCACTATCGGTCTCGTATCGTACAGCCGTTACTGCACCTTCCATGACCACCAGTGGCGTACGTCGGCCCCACATAATGCCGCCCCAAAACATCAGGGAACCTCCACCTTGCTGCACTCGCTGGACAGTGTGTCTAAGGCGTTCAGCCTGACTGGCTTGCCTCCAAACACGTCTCCGACGATTGCCTGGTTGAAGGCATATGCGATACTCATCGGTGAAGAGAACGTGATGCCAGTCCTGAGCGGTCTATTGGGCATGTTGTTAGGCCCATATGCACCGCGCTGCATGGTTCGAAGATGGACCTCGCCATGGACGTCGGGAGTGAAGTTGCGCATAATGCAGCCTATTGGGCACAGTTTGAGTCGTAACACGACGTCCTGTGGTTGCACGAAAAGAATTATTCAATATGGTGGCGTTGCTGTCAGGGTTCCTCCGAGTCATAATCCGTAGGTAGCGGTCACTCACTGCAGTAGTAGCTCTTGGGCGACCTGAGCGAGGCGTGTCATCGACAGTTCCTGTCTCTCTGTATCTCCTCCATGTCCGAAAAACATCGCTTTGGTTCACCCGAGACGCCTAGACACTTCCGTTGTCGAGAGCCTTCCTGGCACAAACTAACAATACTGACGCGATTGAATCGCGGTATTGACCGTCTAGGCATAGGTGAACTACAGACAATATGAGCCGTTGTGGCGGTTTTGCTTATCATCAACATGGACAGATGCAATGAATATGAATGATATGATACTCTATGGTATTCTGCGGTGTGAATTCACTCTGATATTTAACAGTTGCATTGATTTGATTTTGTAAATGATACTGGCAATATTATGCACATATATAATGCAATATTCATACAACAACTTTTCCCGGATAATTGTTGTTGTTGTTGTTGTGGTCTTTAGTCCTGAGACTGGTTTGATGCAGCTCTCCATGCTACTCTATCCTGTGCAAGCCTCTTCATCTCCCAGTACCTACTGCAACCTACATGCTTCTGAATCTGCTTAGTGTATTCATCTCTTGGTCTCCCTCTACGATTTTTACCCTCCACGCTGCCCTCCAATACTAAATTGGTGATACCTTGATGCCTCAGAACATGTCCTACCAACCGATCCCTTCTTCTGGTCAAGTTGTGCCACAAACTTCTCTTCTCCCCAATCCTATTCAATACTTCCTATTAGTTATGTGGTCTATCCATCTAATCTTCAGCATTCTTCTGTAGCACCACATTACGAAAGCTTCTATTCTCTTCTTGTCCAAACTATTTATCGTCCATGTTTCACTTCCATACATGGCTACACTCCATACAAATACTTTCAGAAATGACTTCCTGATACTTAAATCTATACTCGATGTTAACAAATTTCTCTTCTTCAGAAACGCTTTCCTTGCCATTGCCAGTCTACATTTTATATCCTCTCTACTTCGACCATCATCAGTTATTTTGCTCCCCAAATAGCAAAACTCCTTTACTACTTTAAGTGTCTCATTTCCTAATCTAATTCCCTCAGCATCACCCGACTTAATTCGACTACATTCCATTATCCTCGTTTTGCTTTTGTTGATGTTCATCTTATACCCTCCTTTCAAGACACTGTCCATTCCATTCAAATGCTCTTCCAAGTTCTTTGCTGTCTCTGACAGAATCACAATGTCATCGGCGAACCTCAAAGTTTTTATTTCTTCTCCATGGATTTTAATACCTACTTCGAATTTTTCTTTTGTTTCCTTTACTGCTTGCTCAATATACAGATTGAATAACATCGGGGAGAGGCTACAACCCTGTCTTACTCCCTTCCCAACCACAGCTTCCCTTTCATGTCCCTCGACTCTTATAACTGCCATCTGGTTCCTGTACAAATTGTAAATAGCCTTTCGCTCCCTGTATTTTACCCCTGCCACCTTTAGAGTTTGAAAGAGAGTACTCCAGTCAACATTGTCAAAAGCTTTCTCTAAGTCTACAAATGCTAGAAACGTAGGTTTGCCTTTCCTTATTTTGTTAAAATTGCACACGAATCCCACCTGACGTAGATTACATATTAGATTAGATTAGATTAATACTAGTTCCATGGATCATGAATACGATATTTCGTAATGATGTGTAACGAGTCAAATTTTCCAATACATGACATAATGAAGTTAATTTAACAACATAATTAAGTTAATATAACAACCTTTTTTTTTTCTTAATTTATATCTAAAAATTCCTCTATGGAGTAGAAGGCCGGCCAGTGTGGCCACGCGGTTAAAGGCGCTTCAGTCTGGAACCGCGCGACCGCTACGGTCGCAGGTTCGAATCCTGCCTCGGGCATGGATGTATGTGATGTCCTTAGGTTAGTTAGGTTTAAATAGTTCTATGTTCTAGGGGACTGATGACCTCAGATGTTAAGTCCCATAGTGCTCAGAGCCAAAATTGAGTAGAAGGAGTTGTCATTCAGAAATTCTTTTAATTTCTTCTTAAATACTTGTTGGTTACCTGTCAGACTTTTGATACTTTTGGTAAGTTAATTATTCTTCGCAAATTGATCATGAAAAGGAACCACAGAATACCACCCGCACACAACATTGACGTATGCTACCAGAAATATTTTTGTCCGTGATTCGTGCGTAGTTTAATTTTGGCCTCATACATCAGCAATGAAATCTGTTCAACAATAAATACCATCAGCACTGTTCTTAGAAGATGCAGTCTGATTCGATTATTTTTTTTTAGTTTAAAAATAGAGTTTAGTACCACCGGTGCACATTTATTTCTTACACATCGGAATATTGTTTGCAGTTTCAAGTAATTAAAATTTTCCTCTGAGATAAAAGTTAAGATGGCGGCCAACAAAAGATAGAGGATTTCATTTTTAATTAAGATTTTACTTTGCTCAATAAATAATTAATCATTTAAGTTCATGCCACCAAAAAAAATTATTATAACTGTTTTGCAATTATTTTAACACAAACCCTTGATATTTCGACCAGAAGTACAGACGAAGTTGCTATATCATCTCAACTAACAATGGCTGCGCTTCTTGCAGCTATGATAAGACAATTAATACAAAATTATAATTAAAAGAGGAAGTGATTTTTCAATTATTAATAATAAATAGTTTTAACGCTTTTGGCTCTATTTGTTTTTTTTACCAGCAAATGAACATAATTTTACGTTAAACGCTTTTCATTCAACAGACCTCAAATCGATTCGCATCTTGCGTCGTCGACGTACATCAGAAGTAGACGACAAAAGGGTACAAAACAAAAGATAGGAATGACATAGATTAACAAAGAATGTGAGACAAATATTGTCTCTGTTTTGTATATATATCATCTTTTTAATAAATAATTACATAATTGAATGAATATTATTGAGTTACGTAATTTTCCACACGTTCATATTCCACTCGTAATAAAAAAAAATATATATATATCGTGGATGTTATACCGTGTACATCCTTCCTGGTGGAATGACTGGAACTGGTCGGCTCTCTGACCCCCTCCGTCGAATAGGTACTGCTCATACATGGTTGTTTACATCTTTGGGCGGGTTTAGTGACATCTCTGAACAGTCAAAGAGACTGTGTCTGTGATACAATATCCACAGTCAATGTTTATCTTCAGGAGTTCTGGGAAGTGAGGTGATGCAAAACTTTTTTTAATGTGTGTACAACTAAATTCCCAGCCCACGCCCAGTAAAATCTTTGTAATAAGTGAAACTTCTCAAAATGTTAAACATACACAGAGTGCTGAACATAGGTAGAGGTAAAGCCCACTGTGAACAGGAAAATGATATAAAATTTTAAAATACGCTACCGTCGGCAAATGCAATAATATACCAACAGTCAGCTGTCAATGTTATTAGCGAAGATTTTCACATATAACCTCAGCAAAAGGATTTGAAGTCAGCGGCCGTGAATAACTAAGCTCAATATCTGCCACTGAGATTATTAACAAACTTATTAAAATAACTGCGAGGAGTACTAGGAATTATGGCAACACATTACTTGGCAGAACGGCAGTAAAATGCAAATGGAATCATCTTGAGCTAACTAAATTAAATGCTCAATTAGAGGTTCAAATGGCTCTGAGCACTATGCGACTTAACTTCTGAGGTCATCAGTCGCCTAGAACTTAGAACTAATTAAACCTAACTAACCTAAGGACACCACACACATCCATGCCCGAGGCAGGATTCGAACCTGCGACCGTAGCGGTCGCTCGGTTCCAGACTGTAGCGCCTAGAACCGCACGGCCACTCCGGCCGGCGCTCAATTAGAGGAACTAACAGTTAAAACAGTGTGTACAGCCAGCAGTACAGACACTGCATACATCAGCTTAAGCCCACTTGGACAGCAGAGGGAGACAAACAAACACACATTGTGACAGCAGCACAAAGGTGAGCACACACAAAAGCAGTAGAACAATAAACAACTAATAGTCAAGTGCATACATGAAATAGACTGGCTGGCTGTTTTATAAAGAAACAAGATACCTCTGTGCAGTAGTGCATAAAGGATTAATTAGCAGTGAACTTAGTTCCACGCGCAAGCACACAACCGAGCGAGGTCGCGCAGTGGTTAGCACACTGGACTCGCATTCGGGAGGACGACGGTTCAATCCCGTCTCCGGCCATCCTGATTTAGGTTTTCCGTGATTTCCCTAAATCGCTTGAGGCAAATGCCGGGATGGTTCCTTTGAAAGGGCACGGCCGATTTCCTTCCCCATCCTTCCCTTCCCCGAGCTTGCGCTCCGTCTCTAATGAGCTCGTTGTCGACGGGACGTTAAACACTAATCTCCTCCTCTGCAAGCACACACGACTGTACAGCAAGGCCTGCTTCCGGGCTTTCTATTGAATTCAATACAATAATAATTATGAAATGACCATTAGATCATCTCAGTATACAAACTGCATTAATCCTCATACCATTAAAATAAGACAACACAAGCGCCGACGAGTGGAGCAAGGTTGGCGAGCACAGGATGGTTCAAAAGGCTCTAAGCACTATGCGACTTAACTTCTGAGGTCATCAGTCCCCTAGAACTTAGAACTACTTAAACATAACTAACCTAAGGACATCACACACATCCATGCCGAAGGCAGGATTCGAAACTGCGACCGCAGCAGTCGCGCGGTTCCAAACTGTAGCACCTAGAACCGCTCGACCACCCCGGCCGGCAGCACAGGATGTACAGGCACCAAGAAAATGTAGAGCAATTATTCGAGAACGCAGCTCCCTTGACAAAATTATAACGCACAGCTTGTACAGTCACTGACAAGCCGCGC
This sequence comes from Schistocerca nitens, assembly GCF_023898315.1. NCBI lineage: Eukaryota > Metazoa > Arthropoda > Insecta > Orthoptera > Acrididae > Schistocerca > Schistocerca nitens. Next base: position 617,818,559 of record NC_064618.1, read on the forward strand.
TACTCACCATTGTGACTGCACAGTGCCAGAATTGCCAACCGTGAATTTAATAATTCGCCCACTTTCGCCACAAGTCGTGTACCGCACCCGAAATAGCTAGATAGGCCAGTACAGAAACAGACGAGCGCATATGCACCCATCAGTATATCAGGCCAGCCACAGGAAGATCCCCACAAACTAGAAAGATAGCTGGGATGCACTTGTTCATTAAATTCAAAATTGCTGTCCGTCTCTGGGAACGAGATCTCACCATAAAATCCGCAGCCCTGAGGTGACACGGTTTTCCAAATCAGGTTTCCTTCCTCCAAATGTTTCAGTGGCTGACAGTTTGAATCCCAAACGGCGTGTCGGTGACAGCAGGGAGTAATGAAGAGGAGGATACAACACGTCGGCTTTGACCAATGACGTCACAAGTTACCATCGATTATACGCTGCAAAGATATAAAAGCACAGACTGAGAAACAAAGGAATGTGCGAGGGTTGCCCAGAAATTTTTTTCTTCAATTCTTTATTGAACATAATGAGAACTACCCACACGAAAGAATGATATTTTATCTACACGTCCTATTTTTCCACGTAATCTTCATCCTATTCTATGGCCTCCCCTGTGTGCGAAACAAGGGCGTGTATGCCCTGTCGGTGCCAATCCTCGTCCTGGTGGCGGAGCCCAGTGCGTCAGTGTGTGGAGCACCTCCTCATCGCCCTTCAACTTCTTCCACGAATGCGTCTGTCCTCACGAATGACAACTCAACTTCAGCTCGCTGCAACATGTCAGGTGTGACAGCCGTGGATTGTCTCCCCGATCCTGAAAATCGTGGAGCTTTCCCGAACCGCCTTCTGATGACCTCAGCCTCCGTGCCCAGCGACTAACTGTACTTCTATCGACAGCATATGCTCCATAGACTTTGCACAAGCGTTTGTGAATATTCCCCACAGTTTATTTCTCTGCACGTTGCTTGTAACATACATCACCTACAGAAGCCATTTTGAAACTTTCCTAAAGCCAAACTATCTGTCGGAAGTGACGGAAACTTGGAGCACTCACTCAGGAGACTTCAGGTAATACATACGCAACGTTTCACATTCTTAGCATTGTTTTCGGCCGAGAAGCAAATTCGGTGCATTACTTTCTGGGCAACACTCGTAGTACAGACAAAACAACTGCGGACATATAACCCCTTATATCCGTATTTCCCATGTGTAAGGGCTATCAGACTTTTTTTTTTTTTTTTTTTTTTTTTGCTGTAGAAAGTCCTAGTATCCTGTTTTTCAGCTGACGTGTACAGGTCAACTGAAAAATACGATATTTCCTGCTAGACTAGAATATTACTTATTCTTCACTTGATCTATACAGATCAGCTAAAGTACGGGTTATTAGTGGTAGCGAAAGCATCAAAAGTGACACAAGCAACAGAAAAATACGATATTTCCTGCTAGACTAGAATATTACTTATTCTTCACTTGATCTATACAGATCAGCTAAAGTACGGGTTATTAGTGGTAGCGAAAGCATCAAAAGTGACACAAGCAACACCGGGATGGAGTACCTCAGTTGACATACATAGGTTGTTCCTCTACAGGAAACAAATTTTACATATGTCGGTTTTTGTATTATGTGCTTCAGCTGGCCTGTACAGTTCAACTGAAGAATAGGATACAACATTCGTAGTTCAACTGATACCAATGTTACGTATGTTTCTTTTTTTTCTCTTTCGCTTTCGCTAGTACTACTTTGCTACTCTTCATTTGACATACACAGTACAGGATACGAAACAACTGCAGAGGGAGCTGCACCCCTGACGCCAGCATTTTCAAAATACTGGTATTACATGAACAGTAAACACGAACAAACCCAAATACAACGCGGAATAATATCAAAGACACTAAATTCACCATGCACAAACTCCTCCAGAGAAAAGCAAAAAATCACATACCCACATACACACAAGAAACACATCACAGCATACAAATATATAAAAATATAAACATACATTCAAAGACATACGACAAGTAAACGAAATGAAAGGCAAAAAACGAAAAACAAAACCAAAAGGAAAAATGATGAAACAACACTAAAACCACGAGATGTGCCAAGGTTAATAATTGTTTTGTGGACACTTTCATTCTAAAGAATCTGCATTTGGCTTGATCACGAGCTCAACAGGCTCCCGTCTCTATCATGATAATTAAAGTGCAAGGATAAATACACGCGGAAACAATTAGTGAAGCTATCCTGTAAATGATGGCTATAAAGAGTTGCACACACGCTATAATTTCATTAAATTATGAAGTCATTAGTTTCCTTTGTAAACATTAATCAATGTCGAAGCTATTAATTGACTACTGAATGACAAACAATTTCACCACAACAAAGTGATTTATTGAGCTAAGGACATGGAAAAATGTACTATACTTTACGATAAATCCTCATAGTAAGGGCACAACGATTTGAATATTGAATAAGAAACTGGCCACGTACTTGAAGGGACCCCCACTCTCAAATAATGGGAAGAGTGATCTTATTAACCACTTGACTCCACACATTAAATGCTATTCCCTGATGTGTAACAGTATCGCGATCGGAAGTGAGAACTGTAATGAGAAAAAATAGATAATTGGGTGTTACCGGCGACATCGAGAACATGTCCTGCTGAGGGCTTGAGTGCAAAAACTCATACCTAATTCCTACAATACCGGAGCAGCCAAGATACTTTACCACACACATATTCAGCTGTACGAAGTCGGCAAACAGCAAACAGGTGGTGCAGTCGCTGAGATCTGCGCCGCCGGATATTCTAAAATGCTCCGTTCCATGAGGAAAAACCTGACACGAATTATTTCCGTCCGGATGACCGAGACAGTGCACGTTCTAGCTCGTGAAAAATTGTCTCTACGAGGAGACAGAGGGAAGAACTAATACGCACGCGGGTAGTACTAGGGCTAGATCCAGAATGACCTCCTTAACGCACGCCGCGTTCTCACTTCCCAAGTTGACCATCCCAAGGTGCAGTGAAAAATTCCACTTAACTGGCGGGCGACATATACCCATCCAATGGGGTCTCGACCCTCCAACTTGAGGACGAGGCTCTTCTGACGTCACTGAGCGTCATCGTGAACGGCCCAATACTCGCTGGTTGTATCGGGAAAGTTAGGCCGAGACGTCAGACTGTCGTAAAGCGATTACACCGGCGCCGGACTATCGCCTTCCCAGTTGCTTCACAGTGTGTGCAAGAGACGAAGAAGCAAACGTGGTTGCGTGCGCAGAGGGATGGGCGCGCCGCTATTGGCGGTGGACCCTAAAGATCTCGCAGGAAGTCCGCATGAGAGTCAGCTTGTTTCTGCCTCCATCGATCCCCGCAGGTATGCTGGTTGTGCCGTAGACCCCACCCAAGTGAAAACTAACAGTACTGCAAAGAAAATACGCAGAGCCTCACACGAAGGATGTTTAGAGTTCTCAATACATATAGCATTACTCAAAATGGAGTTGCTTGGCCTTCTCCCGTAGAGACATAACAAAAATGTTGATAAAAGATGGCAAAAATGAGAGGGGACAGGCCGGAAAAGGCTTGTAAAAGACATGTCACCCCTCAATCGTCGCTACTAAAAGCCATCCTTTTGCATAATTATCATTTATACCGCTGCCCTCCCACCCCCCTCCCCCCTTTACCAACATGAATTTAGTTAATTTTAGTGGTTACATCTGCCCAAAACGTTTAGGAAAACACTTAAACAGACAGTATATATTTGGTACTCTCTGCCTCCAAGAATATTCATCCAAATGGCTCTGTAAAGTTGAAATGCGACGTTACCCCTCTCTACAACAGATTTTATGGCCCCCAGTAGCACCTCTATATTACTCGTACAACCCTCAGTAGACGAACATCTGAATTCAGTGTTACGATTGACAACTAAGTGTTGAAAGCAGCTCTTCCCCAATCCCTGTATGATGAAAACTCATCTGACATCACTATAGAACCTTCGGCCACATGTTACTCAATTAATGTAATGAAGACTTTCTTCGTCTGATTACGAACCAATATGAAAACTACATCGGAATACTCTGTACCTGAAATTACAGGCCCCCAAACCCACAGTCCTACCGCAGTTCCCCCCCCCCCCTCTCTTTTATACTTCGTTTTTCCAAAAGCAGACTCATCAATTTTGCCACTCACTCTCGCCGCCTCTCCACCGCCCACCCCTCCCAAAGACCTCCTTTACTTTATCTATTCCACACAGAGTTCCTGACAAATAGAGTACCAGTCAAGACTGGTACGCTCATTCACACGACATTCGTGTACACACAGCCAAGCAGGACATCTCCGACACCACCAGTACGTGATATTCATGATATCTCTCAGGTTTTTATAGAATAAAAATCCGCTTCCGCTGCCGATAACTTTCTTAATTTATTCTACGGCAGGTTTCGAAGCTTGAAGCTTCATCTTCAGGTGCCACCAAGTAATTATGAGAACATAAATGTGTGGTGGTCGGGCCAATCAGACGTGGGGATCACACCCACGTCGAACGAACGTAGGACCAGCAACCAGAGTGCCCACCTGGACAGCGCGACACGGCAGCGTCTCTGGCTACTGATCCTACGTTTGTTTGACGCGCTTGTTATCACCCATGTCTGACTGGCCGACCGCCCTACATTTAGTTTCTGTTGATCCATTGTGGATATGGGATACGGCTGGTCATGAAATTCGCCAACAACCGTGCAATTGAGATGTTATTTTATTTTATTTTCACTACCTGTTTCGGCATTCCTTTATGGCATCTTTCTAAACCATATCCTAAGTGCGTACTTCGAAGACTTGATTGCAATCCTTCGAAGACTTGATTGCAATGGTTTTTTGTTTTTTCTTCTTTTGAGACAAGCGTATAGAGCCTGAAGAAGGTATGATGGAATGCCGAAACTGGTAGTGAAAATAAAATAAAATAACATCTCAATGGCACGGCTGCCGGCGAATTTCATTTTAAACTGCCACACATATATATTTCATAGTTTTTTGGTGGTACATGAAGATGAGCTTTAATTTTCGAAACCGTTCGTGGGATGATTTTACATAATTATTGGCAACTGAAGCGGATTTTTGTTCTATAAATATGTTCCTCAGTTGCTGATGTTCACCTGATCAAAGATTTTATATCTCTCAAGGCCAGTTTCGACTTCACAGACCAGGTTACTCTTCGAATAGAACGTAATACTTCATCTTTGCTACACCACCAGATGCATGAGTCTTGGGTACGACACACTGGAACACTAATCAGGCGCACATGTTCGCCTTACTCACGACAACGAACATAATCAGCTGATAGTCCACAAAATTGCAAGAAACTAATGGTAGAGAACATATCTACACCTAACGCCCAATTCAGCTCGTCCTTGTTCATCCGGTACCTACAAAGAAACAACAAAACGTAAAAATTATCCAGAATGAAGAATAATTCTTCCTAAATACATCAAAACGACTAAGAACGAAAATGATTACAGCATAAATTCGAACGACTCGCTATCAGACAAAGGTATAATCCAAAATGTGTACGTAGGTGATTTACAATTACCACAAGCGACAAAAAGCGTACACAATATTTGTCTCTTAATAACTCATTCATTTATTTCTATTTACGATTATGACGCTTCGTCACAGAAGATAACCGATTTATTATGTATGGCTCGAAAACAAACAAATTAATATTGATGACAAAAATATGACGACATTGGTCAAAGCCGACGAGTTGTACCCAGTTCTTCAGTGTATCCCAGCAACATGTACCCAAGCCAGGCTGCCGACTTCTAGCAATGTTCAGCCTACAGAGATGTCAACACGTCCGCAGCAACAGTGCACACCGAACTATACAGATTTCCGTCGAGATGCAAGACCAGAGTATGCCGCATATGTCTATGTATTGCCGCTCGGTGCCACCTCCCTGCCCCCTGGCGGGGAGGCGTCCTTCATTACCCAGTAACTGGTCAGAGCATTCGCCGTGGGTGGCTACTATCGATACAAGCTAGTAACCACGACGTATAACCCGCACGGCGCAGCATGTCGTGCTGTCCTGACCTTTTTCCGTGGTTATCAGTCTTTTGACTTTGATGCGACCCACCACGACATCCTATCCTGCGCCTGCCTTTTGATTTCAGAGTAGCACTTGCACCCAAAGTCCTCAATTACTTGTCGAATATATTCCAGTCTCGGTCTTCCTCTACAATTTACCCTCTACAGCTCCCTCTAGAACCATGGAAGATATCCCATGATGTATTAACGGATGTCCTACCATCGTGTCCCTTCTTCTTGTCAGCGTTTTCCATGGGGAGAACTCATCATTTCTTATCTTACCAGTCCTCCTAATTTTCAAGATCCTTCCATATCACCTCATCTCAAATGCTTCGATTCTCTTCTTTCTGGTTTTCTCAGAATCCATGATTCACGTACATACAATGTTGAGCTCCAAATGTACACTCTCGCAAATTTCTTCCTCAGATATTTCACGCCATTACACGACTAGTGCGTCTTTGAAGATGAGGACAAGGCAAACATCAGGACAACACAAAAATCCATTCCCTGCGCGAAGAAAATCACCGAGCCGCCCAGGAATCGAAACCGTGACACCACAATCTAGAAGCAGCAGTGCTGTCCACTTTATCACGAGCTATGGGCTTCATATTTAATACTAGTAGACTTCTTCCGACCAGGAATGCCATCTTCGCCTGTGATAGTGTCCTTTTTACGTTTTCCTTGCCTCATCTGGCCTATGTCATTTCGCCTCCACGGTAGCGGCATTCCTTCAGTTCAACTTCTTGGTCACCAATTTTAGCGTATATCTGCTGCTCCTCATTACTTTCGTATTTCTTTATGCCCAGTCCATACTCATTAGACTGTTCATTCCGCTCAATAGGTCCCGTAATTCTTCTTTACTTTCACTGAACAATCACGTCAACGAATCATATCATCGATATACTTTCAGCATGACTTTAATCCCGTTTTTGAATGTTTCTTTTATTTCAGTCATTGCTTCTTTTATGTACAGAGTGAACAGTGGTGGCAAAAATCTGCATTACTGTCTTACAACCATATTAATCAGAGCACTTCGTTCTCGGTATTCCAGTCTTATTTTTCCATCTCGGCTCTTCTATGTATTGCATATTACCCATTTTTCCCTATACCTTGATTTCTTTGTTTTCGCATTTGTTCCGGTTTTTGTGAATAAGTCTTCGAAATATTTCGTGGGTTTTCCAATCTCATTTAGGATCTATTTTTTGGGTTTAAATTTAATTCTCGGTTGCTATTTTTTTTGTTAATCATGTTTTCCTGTTTCCTTTTCCACGAGCACAGCAGTTCTGTCTACTTCGTGAGAACGCGCGCTACTGGACGAAGATATCTACACTACTGGCCGTTAAAACTGCTACACCACGAAGATGACGTGCTACAGACGCGAAATTTAACCCACAGGAAGAAGATGCTGTGATATGCAAATGATTAGCTTTTCAGAGCATTCACACACCTACAACGTGCTGACATGAGGAAAGTTTCCAACCGATTTCTCATACACAAACAGCAGTTGACCGGCGTTGCCTGGTGAATCGTTATTGTGATGCCTCGTGTAAGCAGGAGAAATGCGTACCATCACGTTTCCGACTTTGATAAAGGTTGGATTGTAGCCTATCGCGATTGCGGTTTATCGTATCGCGACATTGCTGCGCGTTGATCGAGATCCAATGACTGTTAGCAGAATGTGGAATCGGTGGGTTCAGAAGGGTAATACGGAACGCCGTTTTGGATCCCAACGGCCTCGTATCGAGATGACAGGCATCTTATCCGCATGGCTGTAACGGATCGTGCAGCCACGTCTCGATCCCTGAGTCAACAGATGGGGACGTCTGCACGAGCAGTTCGACGACGTTTGCAGTAGCATGGACTATCAGCTCGGAGACCATGGCTGCGGTTACCCTTGACGTTGCATCACAGACAGGAGCGCCTCTGATGGTGTACTCAACGACGAACCTGGGTGCACGAATGGCAAAACGTAATTTTTTCCGATGAATCCAGGTTCTGTTTACAGCATCATGATGGTCGCATCCGTGTTTGGCGACATCGCGGTGAACGCACATTGGAATCGTGTATTCGTCATCGCCATACTGGCGTATCACCCGGCGTGATGGTATGGGGTGCCATTGGTTACACGTCTCGGTCACCTCTTGTTCGCATTGACGGCACTTTGAACAGTGGACGTTACATTTCAGATGTGTTACGGCCCGTGGCTCTATCCTTCATTCGATCCCTGCGAAAGCATACATTTTAGCAGGATAATGCGCGACCGCATGTTGCAGGTCCTGTACGGGCCTTTCTGGATACAGAAAATGTTCGACTGCTGCCCGGGCCAGCACATTCTCCAGATCTCTCACCAATTGAAAACGTCTGGTCAATGGTGGCCGAGCAACAGGCTCGTCACCGTACGCCAGTTACTACTCTTGATGAAGTGTGGTATCGTGTTGAAGTTGCATGGGCAGCTGAACCTGTACACGCCATCCAAGCTGTGTTTGACCCAATGCCCAGGCGTGTCAAGGCCGTTATTACGGCCAGAGGTGGTCGTTCTGGGTACTGATTTCTCAGGATCTATGCACCCAAAGTGCGTGAAAATGTAATCACATATCAGTTCTAGTATAATACATTTGTCCAACGAATACCCGTTTATCATCTGCATTTCTTCTTGGTGTAGCAATTTTAATGGCCAGTATTGTACTTTAACTCCCCGTGACAAAACACCGAGAATAATTAGGAAGACATCTGAATTCTCTCTCAAGTGCTCTTCGGTGGAGGATTGTGTGGTCAAGAATGTTCTCCCACAGTTGCTAGGCCACCTACCGCTTATGCTTTACCGGAGACCCACAAGGATGAGGCGCCATTCCTACTCGTCGTACACGCCATTGGTTCGCCAGTATACAAGATGACGAAGTACTTGGTCAGTCTCCTCACTCTACATGTTGGAAACTGCGAACATCATATTAAAAATTTGGCAGTTTTTATCAGCAAACTGAATCTCTTCGACTTAACTTTATGGTCAGCTTTGGTGAGGTGACGCTGTTTACAAATGGGCCTGTCAAAGACTCTTTGGAACTTTGTAAGTGACGTGGTCAAGCTCGAGCTGTTCAGACATACTCTTACGTCTTCTTATTTTCTATACAACGGTTTGGTATTACAATCACACGGATGACATGTAGCCCGTTAGCTCCAGCTGTTGCGAACATCTTCACGTGAAATTTTGAGGATATTGTCGTAGACACGACGACATAAATCCTAGTTGTTAGTTTCGATACGTTGACGACACGTTCGTCATTTGGCCCCACAGACGCGAGAAGGTTGACGAGTTCACGGAACACATCAACAGCATTAACGGTAACATCCAGTTCACTTTGGATGTAGAAAAAGACAATGCATTGCCCTTCCCCGATGTCTTCGCCCACCGCAAACGAAATGGATGCCTTGGCCACAGTGTCTACAAAGGGTGTCCGGAAATTCCCTTTACAAACTCCTTGTAGATGGGAGTGAGTGCATAATATTTTGAATAGGAAGCCTTGTACGGAATAGAAACCTATGTACCGTTTCCGTTCTTCAACGGCTTCAATTCAGATGTCTAACGCGTCTACGTCTGCTGAGGAAAAGAGAAAAGTGTCGGAGTAGCTTGTGCTGGTATGCAATAGGATAGACAGGACGACGTGTAATACGTCAGATGTCACTTGATGTAATGCATCAGTACTGTTCTGTATTACAGTATGCTGGATTCTTTTTTACTTTGGAATAAAGCAAGCACGTAACGTTTAAGTGTTAATACAAACAAATGTGCGTAAGTGATAAAGGGGTATTTCGTTATGTTAAGTTTATAATTGTTACCTAATAAGTGTACTGCGTCACGCCTAATTCAGTTCCTCAAGCAGATGTGGAAGAGTTAAAAATCTGAATTGAAACGCTACGTTTCCGGGCATGGGTTCCTATTCAAAACATTATATACTCACGCCCCTCTACAACTCCTAGAAGGTTGTAACGAGAATTGCTGAACACCCTGAATTAAACCCACCCACACCGATCTGTACTTGCACGCAATCAGCCATCATCATCTGGCGCAGAAGCGCACTATCTTACAAACATTGTGCCTCGTCCAAGAACGGTGTTGGACGCTGATAACCTGCCCCATAATGGAACTACTTACGCGACGTTTTTAGGAACAACGGCAATAACGTTCATCAAATAAATGAAGTGATTTCAAGCAAGTATCACAATAAGACGAGGAACAAAGACTTGCTTTCTTACCGTTCTGTGGCTCCGTGACAAGCAAGATAAGCTGCTTGCTGAAAAGATATAAGATCAAATCGATCTTCAGGTATCCGATAAATATCCGTCAATTACTGAGAACAGTGAAAGACAAAGCAGGTCTCAGAACACCTGGGATCTACAAGATACCTCGGGAGAGTGTGGCCACTCTTACGTCGGACAAGCAGTACGCACTGTGGAACAACACAGGAAGGAATATAAGAGTTTTATCTGCTGCGATAATCCGAGAAATCTGCTTTAGCTGAGCATGCTTTAGATAACGGACACCAGATAAAATCTGACGAAACATCCATCGTCGTTCGCTCTAACGGCTTCTATGATTGAGTAATTAACCTTCCGGTGGGCGCGCCTGTGAAACTCGTACGAGCGAGCGCGTGAAACGCTGACTGCTGCCTCCAGAAAATTGGCTTCTCCGCTCATGTAGCAGCCCTGTTTTCGATGTAATGTAGGGATAATCATTAGAAACAAATCGCGATATCGAACGGAATTATATATTTGGTTCTTGAGCATGATTCAAACACCTTCACTACCACTTATCACATGCAAATCAATGTGGCAGCACGAGTGCTCCCATGCGCCCACAGGAGGGTTAAAGAAGCCGTTGAAATACAAATCACAGATAAAACCCTAAATAGAGACGGCGACCTGCAGCTCAGCACGGAGTGGGATCCAGCGATCGCGCGGTTGAAGCAGACACATCCAATGCCGAGTCAATGTACAGTCGTGGACAAAACGAGCGAGACCCCTCGCCTTTTCGTTATGCCGATCCGCACGGCTTTAAAGTCTGCTACACAGCACAACAGGCAAGGCGACGAAGTGCTACCAACATACTATGCACAGGCGTGAAATTGACAAACTATCTGAACTTTTTTAGGCTGTTTTCAATAATTTGTAAGACTATATCAATGCTGATTAGTGTGTTAAATACAACACGTAAATATAAGACAGAACTGAAAGAAGAAACGCTAATTGGTATGAACTGTACCAATAAAAATGAATTTCAACTTATCGAGATATCATAGTTGTTTTAGTAAGACAAAGAACCCCGGATCGTTACGAATTAGCAAAATATTATCCGCTTTCGGCCGCGAAACGGTCTGTGTCAACGTTCAGACCGGTCATACTGGATTACCGTTGCTGACCTACCATGAAAGTGTGCAAATTTAACAATGCATGAAGATTTATAACGAAATTCAGTTAAAAATCATTCAGTGCCACACGTAAGTCAGTTCCATTATTGACAGAAGCGGAAAAAGTACGCAGTAACATGTATGAAATTCTACAAGAGTGTCATATTGACATGCACAGGGCGACAGTACAGAATAAAGGTAGCGATAAAACGTATTGGGGGCGCGAGAATTTCTTAAAATTGCTTTACTGATATTCTAACCTGCCTCCATCGAGATTAGAACCGAAAACAAACCAGACCTTCCTTTCACTACGCTAGCAGACAACCCAGGCAGCCCTCTATTATTACCCCAGACATGAATAAGCCGGCAATTTCGCAATGAAAATGGCAAAATGATCTGCAGTTTCTCTTGCATAGAGCTTTCTGGACTCAAAAACATGAATTTTCTTCCTTTATGTAACCGCTTATGTGCAACCATTCGGGATGTTTATCGAAATAGCAAAATACTGTTATTAGAGAGTAAATTTAGTAGGATATTTCTGCACCAACCCAGGAAATAAACGGCTACACAGCTGCCAAACGTATTCTACACTGTTTCGAATTCTCCACTAGACTCGCCACAGCCGGAAAACGTTCATTAGCCGAAGTGTTTCTTAAGCTAGCTAGCAATGGGAATGTTCGCACTTCTAAAACGCGGTAGCATTAATACTGGGATGTGAATTACCACGTGTATAGGCAAATGGATTCTATTTGCATTCCTGTAAACGTTATTTGGATCGAAAGCGTAGCTACGAATAATATGCTGATGTATCGACTACAACTAGCACTTTTCGAATAAAGAGTAGGGGGTGTTATTTATGCGGCCCTCATCTTCAGTAGCTGTCGTAGCTGTTTTCGTTGTTAAGATTTCGTCACCTAAACCGGTAAAAATGGAACCCTACAAGTCTCACTTTCTTGACCGTCTATCGGTCTACCCAACCTTTAAAACCCGTTTACCTCCAGAAAGGGTAGACATAATAAGCGGAAATGTTTCGCACTTCTTGCGGTAACCGGTCCCTTGGTGGTGTAAAAAAGTGAGCTTCTATGTCAACGCAATCTAAAGATACGGCCGTTTGTGAAAAGATAATTTACGTGAAAGGTCAAAAAATGGCTCCAAGAACTATGCGACCAAACTGCTTATGTCATCAGCCCCTAGACCTAGAACTACTTAAACCAACCTAACACACATCCATGCCCGGGGAATGATTCGAACTGACGGCGCAAGCAGCCGTGGGATCCGCGATATGACGCCGTTGAAAGCACCGCGCCGGAAAGCTGTTAATATCATCTGATGTTGCTAACAAGTTATTTACTTCTGGTGAATGATTTTCTGCGCAGTTCATTTAAGATAGAATAACTAAAATATATTTGATGTTACGGAAGCCGAAGGACGCCTAATTCATTTCCCTCTCTTTACTTATGATGTTACATTCGCAATCTGAGCATACGTATTATCCATAACCGCACTTTAGCGCCACACAGATACGTGAATGAAGCACATTGGCGTGCAGTTTTAGACATAAAAACTGACCGCCGGCCGCCTGCCACAGAGACTAAGTCAGAGTCTATTCACTTAACGTGATGTGTAAAAAATTTTGAGAGATGCCGAAGTTCTCTGGAAGAGTAACGTGTTTTAGACAAGAAGATGATTTTTAGTTCATTTCATTTTAACCATTCACACTATGCTTTGACATTCCAATCTTTGATTTCATTTTATTATCATGTATCTTTTCTTCAGTGAAAGTCAACGGTAGTAAGTTTCAAGATATGAAGAATAATTGGAAGTTTTTAATTTGTGGAATAGCGTATTTAACAGTTAATATTTTCAACAAATCTGTAGTTATAGGACATATTAAGAAGCAAGTCAAAAATGGCATTGTGGAAAGATCAGGTTGGTTTCTAAAGGGTAACGACGGTAAAATAGCAAATACGGAACTATGGGTAACAACTATTGTTGATAGTGAGGAGCCATAATCGATATGCCACTATTCTGTAATTGTTTTTCTGAAGTATATCGTCAATCCTAGGACTGAAACCGATACTCTGTTTTACGTAAAGAATATAACCTTCAAAATTTATTTAGCAGCGCAGAATATTAAATCATAGTTTATAGATCAGGAACCTAATCCAACTGCCTTTAATTTTATTCTCACGGATGACATTGAGACAGTAAATAACAAGAGAAATAACAAAACTCTCAGAATCAACATAGAGAATTCAAGTGTCCAGTGGATTCAAAAGTTTGCTATAATAGCGAATAATTGCTTTTACTGACTCCTTCATGCCTACGTCTTCTGTCAGACAATATTTGAAACTAGGACAATCAAGGTAAACAATTTTTCCACAATTTGTCAGATTGGAAGTCGAGAGCCAGTTACATAAATTACGATGACAACAAACGTTTTTCAAATAAACTGATCACAGGAGGCATCCAACACATTTATTGTGTGTTACATGCACAGTATGTAAAATGGCAACGCCACCAACACACAATAGCACTAACAAGGGAACATCCCCATCGCACCCCCCTCAGATTTAGTTATAAGTTGGCACAGTGGATAGGCCTTGAAAAACTGAACACAGATCAATGGAGAAAACTGGAAGAAGTTGTATGAAAAAAATAAGCAAAATATACAAACTGAGTAGTCCATGCGCAAGATACGCAACAACAAGGACAGAGGAAGCTCAGGAGCGCCGTGATCCCGTGGTTAGCGTGAGCAGCTGCGCAACGAGAGGTCCTTCGTTCAAGTCTTCCCTCGAGTGAAAATTTGAATTTTTTCTTTTCAGACAATTATTATCTGTCCGTCCGATGCGAGGTAACTGCGCCGTAGTATGATGACGCTACACCGAAACAAACATCGAAACACATAACGTCAGTCGACTACAGCGCACGGAAGAGAGAGTATTCCTGCTAACGAGGCTCCCTGGCTGGCAGTTGACTGTTCGCTACTTTGGAAGAGAGTGCATTAAATACGTGAGATGCATTCCGTGGGCAATATGAATCCAGCAAATAGAGCTCGCGACTTCAGTAACAATGTCAATGAATATTTTCCGAACTGTAAGGCATCGGAAAGTTCCTTAAGGGATCGAACGATTGTCGAACATTTGTATGATTATTTCCTACATTTGTTGATAAACAGTACTTGTGGTGATGATTGTCTGAAAATTAAAAATGAAACGACTCACTCGAGGGAAGACTTGAACCAAGGACCTTTCACTCCGTAGCTGCTCACGCTAACCACGCGACCACGGCGCTCCCGAACTCACACTATCCCTGCGCATGGAATACTCAGTTTGTATATTTTGCTTATTTTTTTTTTTAGTTCCACACAACTTCTTCCTGTTTTCTCGAATGATCTGTGTTCAGTTTTTCAAGGCCTATCCACTGCGCCAACTTATAACTAAATATGAGGAGGGTGCGATGGGGAGGTTCCCTTGTTAGCTATGAAACAACTGTAGCAAAACGGAGCATCCTCGTTATCCATGTGATGAATAAGACGACTAATTCGCAACATAAATGTCAATGTAAGCATCAATTTATGTTGGAACGTGCTTCCTGGACCAAATAACATACGTTTCCTACGTCTTCAATACGAATCATGAAGCAAATGTAATTTAAAGGACATAAAAATATCGAGTGATTTTACTAACATAATTATGAACCACCCACGAACATAAATCGATGATCACATAGTTGTCAAAAAGTATTCTACAGTATTGCCATTGTCCATTAGACTAGCAGCAGGAAGAAAACGTACGCTCAGCTGTGCTGAGATATCTTGCACTGACGAAGCTCGCGCTTCGAAGACGCCACAGCATCGTCTGCCACCATTTCATGGGAAACGAAATATCTCAAGTGTACAGCCTTAGACATATAAACGCCGCCGGCGCAAGCACCGTGCGATCCGCGATATGACGCCGTTGAAAGCACGGCTAACCCGCGCCGGCAAGCTGTTAATATCATCTGATGTTGCTAACAAGTTATTTACTTCTGGTGAATGATTTTCTGCGCAGTTCATTTAAAACAGAATAACTAAAATATATTTGATGTTACGGAAGACGAAGGACGCCTAATTCATTTCCCTCTCACTTATGATGTTACATTCGCAATCTGAGCATACGTATTATCCATAACCACACTTTAGCGCCACACAGATATGTGAATGAAACACATTGGCGTACAGTTTTAGACATAAAAACTGACCGCCGGCCGCCTGCCACATAGACTAAGTCCGAGTCTATTCACTTAACGTAGCCAATAAAACTGACCGGCCATCTGCACAATCTGGCAACACTGTAAGATGCGGAAGCGTTAGGAGGAAGTGTTGTCTACTCCGAGATGTTCTCGGATTGTGTGAGCCCGTGGTCTAGTGCTAGCCGGCACGGTAGCCCAGCGTGTTCGGTCAGAGAGCCGGTTGGCCTCTGTAATAAAAAAACTGAGTGGAAGGATCAACCACCGAACCTGAACAGGATGTCCTGCGACGTCCGCAACGACCAAACACAACGATCAATAATGAACAATAAGAAAAAAAAGAAAAGAAAAAATGGTAATCGTCATGCAATCTGAGCTTATGGTCGCCTGTTCGTGTCCAACTTTTTTTTTTTTTTTTGTACCACATTTCGGTCTAAAGTTGTGATTCTGATCGAAGATAATTCGCTTAACATTCTACCCACCAGCAATGACAAGTATTCCAGAAACAACTCCGCAGGACAGCTCGTGGCTGCGCCGCGATCATAACAGCTTACGCTCGAGCGTTTCCTTGCGCTGCAGCGGCTACCGGCCACCGGCCAGACGCCACCCGCCGCCTGAAATCCGGCGCCGCCCATGTGAACGCGGCGCCACGCTGTCAGTGTATGTATCAACTGTCATTTTCGAATTTGAAGTTCTAGTTGTCATCTTGCAGTTAAACATTCGATTTTGCATACTTGAAAATCATGAACTACAGTTAAGCATTGTAAAATTGAGTCGCAAGTGGAAAAAGGTGTGACACCTGAAACACAACGTTTACTTTTGGTATAACAGAGGGGTGTATGCAGAGGAGGCAGCTAGAAAGATTTGAACTGTGTTTGGAGCGAGTGCTTTTGGTAAAAATACGCCAGAAAAAGATATTCGTGTTTCAACAAAGATCGTTCTGGCATGAATGATTTTCCACATTAAGGAAGTCTCGACTACTGATATATGTGATAGATTACCATTTAACCATCATGCGACATTTGCATTCAACAGGCAAAGTTCAGAAGTCTGGTGTAGGAGTACTGCATGCTCTAATTCGAAACACCAAAAATCAGTGGAGTGACTATTGTTGAACGTCATCAGGTCACTCATCGAGCATTCCTATGCAGTACTGTAACTGGTGACGTATTTTGTTGCCTTTATTGTTAACTTCCAAAGAAGAAATAAAGGCTGAGCCCCACGAAAACACGTAAACTCGAGGAAAGAGTAACGTGAAAATGATATTTTACATCGGATAATTCCAAAAGTTTGTTTTGGGCTACGAATTCTGCCCCCAGGGTGTGTGCAACACAGCTGGAATTTGTTGCCAACAACTGAGACACCTTTCTTTCGCAGTGTAAGAAAATCGAGCAACAAAACTACATCACCTGTACTACTGCTTGATAACTCACTCTGTTGATTTGAGAAACAAAACTATCCAGGAGATTAATAGGAAAGTCGTCTCTCAGGCACTTGTATTGATGGGGAAGTCCTCTCTCAAGCACTTGTCCCTCTCGTCATATATTTCTAAAATTTTACCTTTCCCGCTCTTGATCGATCAACCGTCAAGGCAATTCATTTCTAGACGAAAATACTCTTAAAACTACTCTGGTTTAATAACATCGTTAGAACCAGTAGGTTTCTACAGGCGTAGAATTTGTAAACAACTTTAGCATTGTCAGATCGTTTTAGATATCGTGAAAGAAAATTCTGCTGCTGATTAATTTCTCTTTGATAATTACTGTTGCGTTTAGTAAACGAATGGAAAATGCAATTGAAATATTCACTGTACTAATACAAATTATATTCAGCTTACTACAGAAACATCACGACGGCAGTCTATCTTAATAAAGCATTAAGTGTCTGTGAGACGATTGAGCCTATTTTAACACGAATTAGTAGAATATTACCGACTTTTGACTTCGAAAAGATCTGTATTTATTTCATTTCCTGTACCATTCGTAAGTATTATGAAAATGTGACATTTCAGAAATAAAATTATGTATTCACAACAACAAAAAATATGTCGGCAGAAAACAAAAGTGGCATTATGAATTTGGCAGTAGCGTAAGGTTTTCGCTCTGACACTAAGAGTTACTGAAAGTAGCAAGACGAATTTTGCTCGAGTGTTGTCTTACGATTCCCTTATTGAGTTTTTATCAGCCTGCTTGTAGCTGTGCTACAAAAGAATTGAAAAATCTGGCTTTCAGCGAGTCTCGAAAGGCGAACGAAAGCAGCTTGCACCTGTTAGCTAAGCATGAACTGGTTTTTCCCTAAAGTGGGAAGACATCCTTTTGTGGTTGAATTGCTGGCAAATGTCAGTCAGACGTGTGCCGTTGGTCTAAGCGTTTCGGTGTGTTGAATTTGTACCAAAGATTTTTCTACAGGTTTTTTCTGCCCAAATAGAGAGTTGAAGTTTCCCATTAGTATTTTCACGTCATCCTGGTGAATTTTGCTCATAGTATTTTCGAGTGTGTTCCAGAATTTTTCCCATGCGGTTCTAAGCGCTACAGTCTGGTACCGAGCGACCGCTACGGTCGCAGGTTCGAATCCTGCCTCGGGCATGGATGTGTGTGATGTCCTTACGTTAGTTAGGTTTAATTAGTTCTATGTTCTAGGCGACTGATGACCTCAGAAGTTAAGTCGCATAGTGCTCAGAGCCATTTGAACCATTTTGAACCAGAATTTTTCGACATTTTCGGTGTTTTTCTTATTTTCGATGTCGGTGGGGACACGTGCATTGATGAGTGTATATTTTTTACTGAGGCTCTGAATGAGCATAGTACCTAAGCTTACACACTACTTAACCTAAATTATCCTAAGGACAAATACACAAACTCATGCCCGAGGGAGGACTCGAACTTCCGTCGGGATCAGCCACACAGCCCATGACTGCAGCGCCCCAGACCGCTCGGCTAATCCCGCGCGGCTACTTAAAGTGTACTCGTCCACAAAAAATAATGTGGAAAATTATCTGATAATCGGTCAAGCTTTGCTTTGTCGCAGCTCTTTAGCATACAAGTCCATTTACTTTCAGGCTCCTCCTTACAATTCTTGCAATGCAAGGTAATTGAAAAATCTCATCCACTCGACGCCAACTGAGGAACTGACTGGTGCATGTGTTGTTCAACACACAGTAGTTGTCAGCCTCACTAGAATCAATGACTGTGTGTGTGTGTGTGTGTGTGTGTGTGTGTGTGTGTGTGTTTTCGTGTTCATGCACAATCTGAAATAATACTATTAAAATTAGAGAGACTACCAACAATAAATAATTCATCAAATATGACTGTAAAGTATTTTAATGCGATGGGAAGTTACTAACTCAATTTTCACCCAATCCACGTCCTGCATATTACGTTAAGTAAGATGTATTAACTCCATAGTATCGTTAGCAGAGACAGTGCGCTCTTGTTGTCGAGGCTCGCGACAAGCGCAGCGATCAGCAGTGCCCAATGCCGCCGCGATTTGTATATGTTGGCTGAGCGTGGACACTGCAGCAGACGCTTCGCCATAAACAGAAAGAAATCACCTTGGCTCTGACCGCAGTGAGCGGATATCACTGCCTGCGTGTTCTTATAGTAACCAACGTGAGACTCTACTCACAGGTGCCATGGAGCAATTGCGACAGGTATCATGTCATTAGTCATCAGAATATTAACCAGTGATGAAATGTCCACTCTATTTGAATCCCAAGAAAATAGGAACCTTCTCACAAAGGAATGTGAGGTGATATCAAAATTTATCCAACATACAAAAATTAACTGCAGGGCTTTCATGCATGCAGTAGTAGCACACAAGGAAATATTATGTCTTGGAAGCGTATATTTCATTTCCTCTTCTCATATTAACGCCCTTGTTTTAGTATGAAGTGGGAAAATAAACACGAAAAACTTAAGTTCCTGAGAAGCATATAAGTCATTTCCTCTTCTCATATCATAACTTTTGTTTTAGTATGAGGTAAAAAAAAAATAAACAGTTTAGGGTTCTGAAACATAATATGACACCAGATTCTTATCGTAGGCGCTATCGGAAACGCAAAAAGCAGGGAGCTGTCCATTGTTTTGTCCAAAAGTCTGTTTCCTTTCATGCATTACTCACGTTAGGAGAACCGGCCGTGGTGGCCAAGCGGTTAAAGGCGCTACAGTCTGGAACCGCGCGACCGCTGCGGTCGCAGGTTCGAATCCTGCCTCGGTCATGGATGTGTGTGATGTCCTTAGGTTAGTTAGGTTTAATTAGTTCTAAGTTCTAGGCGACTGATGACCTTAGAAGTTAAGTCGCATAGTGCTCAGAGCCATTTGAACCACGTTAGGAGATACTTATTTAAGGACTTGTGGGCATCAAGTTCTTCAGCAGAACAAGCCTTATGTTATCATGCTAATTACGGTATAGAAAAAATGCAACAAAGACGAGTTCCCCTGGAGCAGTGAAGATATTTGCACATGTCTGTATTCAGCTGCCACAACACTTCACAGAATCCTTGCGGCAGGCAACACAACTGTGCGTGCACTTCAGACTTCATTCAGTAAGACGTCAGGAGTTGGATGGAAACGTCAAGGTCGTATTCAATCCAGAATGAGGTGTTATTAAGGTAGTTGAACGTTCTAGCAATTACACTTCTATAATTCCCATATGCGTATTCCGATAGCCAAAAGAACCCGTTAGTGCGAAACCATCTGGAACTGCATTAACATCAAACTGCAAGAACTTGAGACAATACGTGGACTCTTCTCTTCGCTAAGTGACCTGTTACTGATATTTAGGATTCTCTCCGTCCTAGGCGTAGTGGAAATGGAACTTAAGAGGCGCCGGCCCGGGTGGCCGAGCGGTTCTAGGCGCTACAGTCCGGAACAGCGCGACCGCTACGGTCGCAGGTTCGAATCCTGCCTTGGGCATGGATGTGTGTGATGTTCGTAGGGCCGGCCGCGGTGGCCGTGCGGTTCTAGGCGCTTCAGTCCGGAACCGCGGGACTGCTATGGTCGCAGGTTCGAATCCTGCTTCGGGCATGGATGTATGTGATGTCCTTAGGTTAGTTAGGTTTAAGTAGTTCTAAGTTATAGGGGACTGATGACCTCAGCAGTTAAGTCCCATAGTGCTCAGAGCCATTTGAACAATTTTTTTTTAACTTCAGAGGAGCTTTCGCTATTCTTGACAAACATGAGAAACTTGTAATCACTGCGAGTTACAACTGCGTGATGATAATGGTTTAGGTTGTCAGTAGTTTTGGTGGTGTTATGCTGTCAAACTGCTTACAGCAACGTTAATGGTGGCGCACATAATTTAGCGCTGACTACCTACTTAAGTAAAGATAGTGTTGTGGCGTCGTCGCTTGTCTTTATTTTGCCTCAGCTTGAGTAATCCGATTTAACAAACATAGTACTACATTCGCGGGCTGCTATGATACAGTATGACTACAGAGATGATCGTGCGGGTATTACATTAATTCTGCAATGTATTGCTTAATAATATTACCCTCAGCTATGCAGCTGGAATGACTCATTACACAGGTACTCTATGTTGCACTTGGTTAAGTGATCAGTTCGCTGCAATCCTGCTTCTTCTGTTTGTAAATGCTTGTATACGTCGAAAATGGTTCAAATGTTTCTGAGCGCTATGGGACTTAACGTCTGAGGTGGTCAGTCCGCTAGAACTTAGAACTACTTAAACCTAACCAACCTAAGGGCATCAGACACATCCATGTCCGAGACTGGAGTCGAACCTGAGACCGTAGCTCTCGCGCGGTTCCAGACTGTAGCGCCTAGAACCGCTCGGCCACCCTGGCCGGCATACTTGTATACTGACCATTCGTTATTTGACTAAATATGAACTACAATCTAATTCGCATGTATATGGCATGGGTTAGCTCCGGCACGAAGGTATGACTAAGGATTGGATTCCGTTGGAGTCCCGTTATTTTGATGGCAAGACAAATGTTCGCAAATCACCTCTATTGCCTCAAAAAACAATTGCATCTTAAATATCGAAGGACCGACGTCCACAATGTCACAGCGCGTTGAAATAGAGCAACGACAGCAGATGAATATTTGTGACCGACTGAGCTTCGAACCAAGACCTGCTTCCTACTAGACAGACGTGCTGACCACTGCACTATTTTTTTTTTTTTTTGAGAAGTCTTTCAGCACCAGGTAGGCGGAGGCAAAGAGGGCAGGGGTCGAAAATCCGAGGCCTGGCCACAATGCCTCCCCCATACCTGTCACTGAGCAGCTGCATTATTCACATGTATTCCATGCTTGCACCCATATATTCCTTTAAATTGTTGAACAAAATTGAAGTAGTAATTAAGGTAAAATAAATTACAGATTGTCACCTCCAATGGCGTGCGTTCGTTGTGGAATATAACTTATAACAGTGAACAGGGTGACGGAAAAATAAATAACAAACATTCATTCAGAAATACATTCAGAATTTAAGTTATTATGCACTGGATGCATATGAAGTCTGTAAGGAAGCCATATATTTTTCAGCAAATGGAAGAAGTTTCGGAGCCGGAGGGTGTTTGCCAAATTAGAACAGTTCTGATTTAAGAACCGACGTAAAAGAATATTCCAGAAATAAAAAAAAGTGAAAGAATAGTATTCTGCTTCTAATCAATAAAACTGTCCACCTCTTTGTAGCCCACATAAAGCAATAGATAAAAAAATTTTAAACCATTCCTTATATTTGTTATTCTTCTTCAGCTTAAAATGTTCTTCTGCGATATAAAACATGCACTCTTCTAAGTTCTAAGTTTTGTTTATTACGACCTAAAACAAAAACTGTCCCAGAAGCCACGAATAACTGTTATTCTTTGCGGATGGGTAACATTTCCAGTCAGGTTTAAAGCTTCAGTTATCGGTATATGACTTTCTGCGGTTCTGTGGATAGTGCTAATTTCTTCCTAGTCCAGTTCCAAATTCTGATTCTATTTTCACATAAGAAGGTGTGCGCTACAGTTTCTACAAGCCCACATTTGTCGCAGTATGAAGATGGTCTCAATTTGATTTTTCATAATCGTTCCGCTTTGGGTATGGTTTCGTTTACAACGTCGCACCATACGGCACTGACTCTAGTTGGTATAATTTTATTGTTGATATTTTTCCAGACGTTCCTCCAGTTTTTTGTAGGTTAATTCACCGGAATTGGTTTGTGTAGACGATGTCTGGTAATATAATCATAGACGGTTCTAGTGTTGGTTTGTGCTGGTGGAAGTCTTATACAGCTCCAATCGCCTTAGTACTTTCGGACGTAATCTAGGCTGGCGTGCTACATTAACAGGAGCGTTCCTATCTCCAGGATCTAACGAGAGGAACAGAAGTTTCGTGATGCTTATCTTAGTGGCATGTATTAGTTTAAAGGCACGTCTTTAATTCCAAGTCCTCTGTTTTGCCTCTGCAAAGTCGCCGTGTGGAAGGGTACTTTGAAGATATTTTGTTTCCACACATACCAAGAGGCTACAACTAATATTTTATGTGCAGTGACCTGCAGTATCGGTAAGACTGCTGTGACATGATAAATTTTGCTAAGTATGTATGTATTTATAAACTGAACTTTCTGCAGTCAGTCTAACGATCGCATGTCATGGTCCTTCAACACGGTTCCGATGACATTAAGTTTCCGCTCCCAGTTGTTCGTGGCCATGCGCTTGAGTTTCGCCCTTAACCACAATCCGAGATGGAGACTCACTTCAGTTACATCTAGCCAGTGCGCACTTATTGCACTATTGTAGGAACTGAGAGGCAGTTCGAACCACTAAACCGTGCAGGAGACATAATATAGTGGTTTGCTGACAGGTCGAAAACAGATGAATGTACCGGGTCTGGTGTACTGCCTAGAATCTCTTTAGGGAAGATGGCCACAGTATTACATGACATCTTCTATCAGCAGGAGAATTAGAGTAGACCCTACAAAAATCGTAGCATCTACTTTTATTCAGACAGCCAAGCAGCTCTGAAATCTCTATCAGCCCGTACAACTAGATCGAAGGTCGTTGCAGAATGCCATGAAACATTTTATTTCGGACATGTCCGAAAGAACAGACACCACACATATATCCATATACAAGGTGTTTCAGGAGGAATAGTAGATATTTTAGCACGTGGTAGTACAGACGAAATTCATAAAAAAATTCCATATAAATGCGTCCATTTTTTATTGAGGACAGAGATACAGCTGTTAGTACGTAACCCTAACAAACTCAAATCAAAGGCAAATGAGGACGTTCAAAGTTGATTTTCAAAAATTTCCCCTCCAACTTCAATGCACATTTGACTTCTCTTGACAACACCACGTGTAGCTCTTCTGAGGTCGTCTTTGCGTTCTTTTATGAGGGCTGCACTATTCATAATCCGAACGATCAAATCGGCTCTAGGGTTTACTTTTTCTTTGTAGACTTCGCATTTAACCATCCCCACAGGCAAAAATCCAAAGAGTGAACGTCCAGGGACCTTGAAGGCCAAGAAAAGTGCCCATATCTAATGATCGATCTTCCAGAAAATGTTAGGTTTGGATAATGTGTCACCTGACGACTAGAATTTGCAGGAGCCCCGTCATGCTGGAGGAACATAGGCATTCCTGTAGCCAAATAAACCTCTTCCAATAACGCTGGAAGTCATTTTCAAGGAAATGTAGACAACTGGGTCCTGTAAGGACCAACATACGAAACGGAAATGCATTGAACCCAGCTGTATGTACGAAATAAAAATTGGACACATGTAATATGGCATTTCTTCTGCAACTTGTCTATACTACCACCTCCTACAATATTTACTATTCCTCCTGAAACATCCTGTATAATTATTTGGGTCTCGGCGGCTCATCTAAAGTTTTCAGTGCTAGGCGCACGACATCGTCCAAACCCACGCGGGAATACAGTGTGGCCGCGAGCGAGTGGAATAATGGTCGGGGGGCTTGGTCTCGTAAGTTAGATTAAGTAGTGTGTAAGCTTACTTGGTCCCATACGTTCTCACCACAAATTTACAAAATTTTAAATCCAAAATACTGCCTCTCGGTTCCTACAATAGTGCAATAAGTGCTCACTGGTTAGATGTAACTGAAGTGAGTCTCCATCTCGGATTGTGGTTAAGGGCGACCCCCAAGCGCATGGCCACGAACAACTGGGAGCAGAAACTTAATGTCATCGGAACCGTGTTGAAGGACCATGACATGCGATCGTTAGACTGACTGCAGAAAGTTGTGACAGTGTGGACGTCGGCCCTTTGATATTTAAGATGCAATTGTTTTTTGAGGCAATAGAGGTGATTTGCGAACATTTGTCTTGCCATCAAAATAACGGGACTCCAACGGAATCCAATCCTTAGTCATACCTTCGTGCCGGAGCTAACCCATGCCATATACATGCGAATTAGATTGTAGTTCATATTTAGTCAAATAACGAATGGTCAGTATACAAGTATGCCGGCCAGGGTGGCCGAGCGGTTCCAGGCGCTGCAGTCTGGAACCGCAAGACCGCTACGGTCGCAGGTTCGAGTCCTGCCTCGGGCATGGTTGTTTGTGATGTCTTTAGGTTAGTTAGGTTTAACTAGTTCTAAGTTCTAGGGGACTAATGACCTCAGCAGTTGAGTCCCATAGTGCTCAGAGCCATTTTTTGAACCATTTGAACCATTTATGAAGTATTCAAGTATTTACAAACAGAAGAAGCAGGATTGCAGCGAACTGATCACTTAACCAAGTGCAACATAGAGTACCTGTGTAACGAGTCATTCCAGCTGCATAGCTGAGGGTAATATTTTTTAAGCAATTCATTGCAGAATTAAAGTAATACCCGCACGATGATCTCTGTAGTCATACTGTATCATTAGCAGCCCGCGAATGTAGTACTATGTTCGTTAAATCGGATTACTCAAGCTGAGGCAAAATAAAGACAAGCGACGACGCTACAACACTATCTTAACTTAAGTAGGTAGTCAGCGCTAAATTATGTGCGCCACCATTAACGTTGCTGTAAGCAGTTTGACAGCATAACACCACCAAAACTACTGACAACCTAAACCATTATCATCACGCAGTTGTAACTCGCAGTGATTACAAGTTTCTCATGTTTGTCAAGAATAGCGAAAGCTCCTTTGAAGTTAAAAAAAAAAAAATGGTTCAAATGGCTCTGAGCACTATGGGACTTAACTGCTGAGGTCATCAGTCCCCTATAACTTAGAACTACTTAAACCTAACTAACCTACGAACATCACACACATCCATGCCCAAGGCAGGATTCGAACCTGCGACCGTAGTGGTCGCGCTGTTCCAGACTGTAGCGCCTAGAACCGCTCGGCCACCCGGGCCGGCGCCTCTTAAGTTCCATTTCCACTACGCCTAGGACGGAGAGAATCCTAAATATCAGTAACAGGTCACTTAGCGAAGAGAAGAGTCCACGTATTGTCTCAAGTTCTTGCAGTTTGATGTTACTGCAGTTCCAGATGGTTTCGCACTAACGGGTTCTTTTGGCTATCGGAATACGCATATGGGAATTATAGAAGTGTAATTGCTAGAACGTTCAACTATCTTAATAACACCTCATTCTGGATTGAATACGACTTTGACGTTTCCATCCAACTCCTGACGTCTTACTGAATGAAGTCTGAAGTGCACGCACAGTTGTGTTGCCTGCCGTAAGGATTCTGTAAGTGTTGTGGCAGCTGAATACAGACATGTGCAAATATCCTCACTGCTCCAGGGGAACTCGTCTTTGTTGCATTTTTTCCATAACGTAATTAGCCCAATAACATAAGGCTTGTTCTGCTGAAGAACTTGATGCCCACAAGTCCTTAAATAAGAATCTCCTAACGTGAGTAATGCATGAAAGGAAACAGACTTTTGGACAAAACAATGGACAGCTCCCTGCTTTTTGCGTTTCCGATAGCGCCTACGATAAGAATCTGGTGTCATATTATGTTTCAGAACCCTAAACTGTTTATTTTTTTTTTACCTCATACTAAAACAAAAGTTGTGATATGAGAAGAGGAAATGACTTATATGCTTCTCAGGAACTTAAGTTTTTCGTGTTTATTTTCCCACTTCATACTAAAACAAGGGCGTTAATATGAGAAGAGGAAATGAAATATACGCTTCCAAGACATAATATTTCCTTGTGTGCTACTACTGCATACATGAAAGCCCTGCAGTTAATTTTTGTATGTTGGATAAATTTTGATATCACCTCACATTCCTTTGTGAGAAGGTTCCTATTTTCTTGGGATTCAAATAGAGTGGACATTTCATCACTGGTTAATATTCTGATGACTAATGACATGATACCTGTTGCAATTGTTCCATGGCACCTGTGAGTAGAGTCACACGTTGGTTACTATAAGAACACGCAGGCAGTGATATCCGCTCACTGCGGTCAGAGCCAAGGTGATTTCTTTCTGTTTATGGCGAAGCGTCTGCTGCAGTGTCCACGCTCAGCCAACATATACAAATCGCGGTGGCATTGGGCACTGCTGATCGCTGCGCTTGTCGCGAGCCTCGACAACAAGAGCGCACTGTCTCTGCTAACGATACTATGGAGTTAATACATCTTACTTAACGTAATATGCAGGGCGTGGGTTGGGTGAAAATTGAGTTAGTAACTTCCCATCGCATTAAAATACTTTACAGTCATATCTGATGAATTATTTATTGTTGGTAGTCTCTCTAATTTTAATAGTATTATTTCAGATTGTGCATGAACACGAAAACACACACAGAAACACAGACACACACACACACACACACACACACACACACACACACACACACACACACAGACACACAGTCATTGATTCTAGTGAGGCTGACAACTACTGTGTGTTGAACAACACATGCACCAGTCAGTTCCTCAGTTGGCGTCGAGTGGATGGGATTTTTCAATTACCTTGCATTGCAAGAATTGTAAGGAGGAGCCTGAAAGTAAATGGACTTGTATGCTAAAGAGCTGCGACAAAGCAAAACTTGACCGATTATCAGATAATTGTCCACATGGGTTTTGTGGACGAGTATACTTTAAGTAGCCGCGCGGGATTAGCCGAGCGGTTGCCGGCACGGTAGCTCAGCGTGTTCGGTCAGAGGGTTACGTGCCCTCTGTAATAAAAAAACTGAGTTAATTGATCATCAACGAACTTAAAACAGATGACTTACGACGTCCGCCCCGAGCAGACACAACGAACAAAAGCGAACAAAATTACATTAAAAAAAAAAAAAAAGCGGTCTGGGGCGCTGCAGTCATGGGCTGCGTGGCTGATCCCGGCGGAGGTTCGAGTCCTCCCTCGGGCATGAGTGTGTGTGTTTGTCCTTAGGATAATTTAGGTTAAGTAGTGTGTAAGCTTAGGTACTGATGACCTTAGCAGTTGAGTCCCATAAGACTTCACACACATTTGAACATTTTTTTTATACTTTTAGTAACCAACCCACCCACGATCATTACGTAAGATTTCTCGAAGGCTTAGGGAATTGATTTCATTAAGTCGTCGACAGTGTAGCGTGTTGGTTTACTTCCCAACATATGTTTTCTATATTTGTCCAAAGGTCGCTTGCTTTTGTAGATCCACGTGGCAATGGCCTTGTTACCTCTGCCCACATATTCTCTATCTGGTTGATGTTTGGTGATCGTGGAACAAACGGCAACAGCCTTATCCTCTCTTGGGCCTGAAACCAATCTCGCACTGCTCTGCTATGATGGATGGGGCTCTGCTCCTGTAAATAAACTATTATCTCGTTAGTCCATGTATTTATATTTAAATAACGTATTTGTAATAAGCACATTGGATTATTATTTTCCACAGTGTTTAAGAATTCAGGCCTTGTGATCTATATTTAGATTAAAGTTCAGTCTTGATCACGTTATGTCTGTTTTAATGAGTAACCGGTTTCGGTTTTTTCTATAAAACCATC
This sequence comes from Schistocerca nitens, assembly GCF_023898315.1. Lineage (NCBI taxonomy): Eukaryota > Metazoa > Arthropoda > Insecta > Orthoptera > Acrididae > Schistocerca > Schistocerca nitens. The sequence goes on from NC_064618.1 coordinate 617,847,150, forward strand.
TTCAGACCTGTGAATAAATTTTAAGAAATACTAGATACCAATCTTTCAATGAATGAAAAAGTCTAATGATGTCAAAATTTTTAACAAAATAAAATAAAATTAGTTATACCCATTGGCTCCTTTGGGCTGGTAGGTGGAGCTCCCCTTGCTGCTGTGCAGTCAATTGATGGTTATGAGTGCTGAGCACGAGCTTAAATATGCAGAAGCTCCGCCTACTTCCTGTCACACTACTTCATAACTGCCAATCAGCGTTCATAATATGACGCCATCGTCAAAGTATAAAAGTAGGAAATACACTAATAACATAAAATTGATTCATTTAAATATCTGATTAACAGATAGTAGTTGTGTCTACAACTTATTTATATTTTGAATAAAAACAGTGAATTACGATGTGTGATAGCTGTGCCCTCTATGGACAACCTTAATACTATTACAGTGCCAGTTACATCAAAGAAGTAAAATCCTTGGCGTTGTGGTATATATCGATTATACCAAGTCGCCTACATCACAATTGCATCTTTGTTGGATGCTGCAGAATCGTCTTGTTTTAACTGTAGTTTTTATGGCAATGTTCTTTATAGCATTAAGTTAGCAGCCAATAGTATGTTCCACATTATGTATATCTGATTAACTGATGAGACTGCTGATGCAGCATATTTTACATACATTGCTTTTGCCGTGGGTATTACTAATCTTATATTTTAAAAAACAAAAGAGTAGATGCTTTTATTATAAAATTTCATCAAAAAGGTCGTAATAATATTTTTCGCGAAAATCTAATTGTTCATTGAGCAGCATTGATGATTTGGTTTTCAAATGAGCATATATCTCGATTTCTTCTAGGATATTCATAAGTAAGCCTTTATTTGCATAATGAAGAACATGTAAATTCTGTTGTACTGTCCCCTCAGCATGATTATTGAATGTTATATGATGACCAAAAACAGACTTTGTTCGTGAGGTACCTGACGTATGTTCTTTGTACCTTACTGCAAAATTTCGACCTGTTTGGCCGATATATATTTTCTCACAGTCTCTACATTGGATCTTGTACACTCCTGATCTGGTAGATTTTCCATTATCTTTATTTACGGTATGTCTTAATTTTTGTTGTAAAGTATTGTCAGTTGTAAATGCTATTGTTATTCCAGGAGTGTACAAGATCCAATGTAGAGACTGTGAGAAAATATATATCGGCCAAACAGGTCGAAATTTTGCAGTAAGGTACAAAGAACATACGTCAGGTACCTCACGAACAAAGTCTGTTTTTGGTCATCATATAACATTCAATAATCATGCTGAGGGGACAGTACAACAGAATTTACATGTTCTTCATTATGCAAATAAAGGCTTACTTATGAATATCCTAGAAGAAATCGAGATATATGCTCATTTGAAAACCAAATCATCAATGCTGCTCAATGAACAATTAGATTTTCGCGAAAAATATTATTACGACCTTTTTGATGAAATTTTATAATAAAAGCATCTACTCTTTTGTTTTTTAAAATATAAGATTAGTAATACCCACGGCAAAAGCAATGTATGTAAAATATGCTGCATCAGCAGTCTCATCAGTTAATCAGATATACATAATGTGGAACATACTATTGGCTGCTAACTTAATGCTATAAAGAACATTGCCATAAAAACTACAGTTAAAACAAGACGATTCTGCAGCATCCAACAAAGATGCAATTGTGATGTAGGCGACTTGGTATAATCGATATATACCACAACGCCAAGGATTTTACTTCTTTGATGTAACTGGCACTGTAATAGTATTAAGGTTGTCCATAGAGGGCACAGCTATCACACATCGTAATTCACTGTTTTTATTCAAAATATAAATAAGTTGTAGACACAACTACTATCTGTTAATCAGATATTTAAATGAATCAATTTTATGTTATTAGTGTATTTCCTACTTTTATACTTTGACGATGGCGTCATATTATGAACGCTGATTGGCAGTTATGAAGTAGTGTGACAGGAAGTAGGCGGAGCTTCTGCATATTTAAGCTCGTGCTCAGCACTCATAACCATCAATTGACTGCACAGCAGCAAGGGGAGCTCCACCTACCAGCCCAAAGGAGCCAATGGGTATAACTAATTTTATTTTATTTTGTTAAAAATTTTGACATCATTAGACTTTTTCATTCATTGAAAGATTGGTATCTAGTATTTCTTAAAATTTATTCACAGGTCTGAAGATGGTTTTATAGAAAAAACCGAAACCGGTTACTCATTAAAACAGACATAACGTGATCAAGACTGAACTTTAATCTAAATATAACAATTAATTGATCACTGTATTCCAGAAATGTTTACCAAAATTGTGCTTGTGATCTATATTCAACAGTCCGATTAAGAATGTGATTTGCCCAGTCTACCACATGATGAGAGTCGTAGTCAGATATCCACATTAAGACTGCTTAGCTGAATCCGATTAGAACTATCTGGTATCGAAACGAAATTACAGAAATCGGATAATTTGAACGTCTGTATTGCAACAATGCTGCGCACATAAATTCATATATGGAGTAACAGGTAGCAACTGTCTAAGAAAAAGTGAGAAATATGTCTTCTAGCAGCAATGTAACGTAATTATAACCCACATTTATGTGATGGAAATACTGAATCGAACAATACACATCTATTTCAGTGGTGGGAAGATACACCATATCGGATTTGCTGATGACATAATGACAATAATAATAACAATAATAATCGCGTGTGGCGGATAGGGGAAACCCTCCCCCATATGGGTGGTATCGAGGAAATCAAATACTAGGGGTGAACCAAATACTAACACAATCCTGAACGGCTACCAAATCCGTTGAACCCAAAATCCAGACACGTCTGAGTGAAAATCACCGCTACTCTGGTCACCGTCTCTTAGCTCAATGAGCTTGGCTGAAAATATTTGCTTTCAAAGGCTTCAACACCCTCTGGTCCTGTCCGCTCCTGGTATCACCCAAGCCAAACCAATGAAACACAAGCAAACATGAACTATGCAAGCAAAGTCAACTTTACCCCAGGTGGTACACAACCCGGCTGTCGACAGGCGGCAGTTGGATTTTCGGATTCTGGGGAGTCCAGGTTAGCACGGCAGAGAATATCGAAGATCTCTGGTAAATTTCCCTACAAGGAAGAAACATGCATTTAAAAGTAAACATCGATACATTGATCCAAACACGAAAATTAAATAATCTCACAAAAGAAATCCACCGACAAAAAATTCTCATCCTTGCTCTTCAAGAACCACGACTAACTGACAATGAAACCTTGCATTAGGGAAACCATTGCGTCTTCAAAAGCAAAATACAACAAAAGGTAGCGAAAGGCGTACCAATCTTCGGCATTGCATTTCTCGAACACAGATCTATCATCAACTCTGTCAAAGAAATCACACCCATCAACAATGAAAAGGTTCAAATGACTCTGAGCACTATGGGACTTAACACCGGAGGTCATCAGTCCCCTAGAACTTAGAACTACTTAAACCTAACTTAACCTAAGGACATCACACACATCCATGCCCGAGGCTGGATTCGAACCATCGACCGTAGCAGTCGCGCGGTTCCGAACTGAAGCGCCTAGAACGGCTCGGCCACCGGGGCCGGCCCATCAACAAGCGACTTATGACTATGCTCATTCAGAGCCACAGTAAAAAATATACGCTCATCAATGCACGTGTCCCCACCAACAACGAAAATAAGAAAAACTCCGAAAATGTCGAAGAATTCTGGAACACACTCGAAAATACTATGAGCAAAATTCACCAGGATGACGTGAAAATACTAGTGCGAGACTTCAACTCTCTATTTGGGACAGGAAAAAACCTGTAGAAAAATCTTTGGCACAAATTCAACACACCGAAACGCTTAGACCAACGGCACACGTCTGACTGACATTTGCCAACAATTCAACCACAAAAGGACGTCTTCCCACTTTAGGAAAAAACCAGTTCCCAGGTAACATGCTTAGCTAACAGGTGCAAGCTGCTTTCGTTCGCCTTTCGCGACTCGCTGAAAGCCAGATTTTTAATTCTTTTGTAGCACAGCTACAAGAAGGCTGATAAAAACTCAATAAGGGAATCGTAAGACAACGCTCGAGCAAAATTCGCCTTGCTACTTTCAGTAACTATTAGTGTCAGAGCGAAAACCTTACGCTACTGCCAAATTCATAATGCCACTTTTGTTTTCTGCCGACATATTTTTTGTTGTTGTGAATACATAATTTTATCTATGAAATGTCACATTTTCATAATACTTACGAATGGTACAGGAAATGAAATAAATACAGATCTTTTCGAAGTCAAAAGTCGGTAATATCCTACTAATTCGTGTTAAAATAGGCTCAATCGTCTCACAGACACTTAATGCTTTATTAAGATAGACTGCCGTCGTGGTGTTTCTGTAGTAAGCTGAATATAATTTGTATTAGTACAGTGAATATTTTAATTGCATTTACCATTAGTTTACTAAACGCAACAGTAATTATCAAAGAGAAATTAATCAGCAGCAGAATTTTCTTTCACGATATCTAAAACGATCTGACATTGCTAAAGTTGTTTACAAATTCTACGCCTGTAGAAACCTACTGGTTCTAACGATGTCATTAAACCAGAGTAGTTTTAAGAGTATTTCCGTCTAGAAATGAATTGCCTTGACGGTTGATCGCCGGCCGAAGTGGCCGTGCGGTTAAAGGCGCTGCAGTCTGGAACCGCAAGACCGCTACGGTCGCAGGTTCGAATACTGCCTCGGGCATGGATGTTTGTGATGTCCTTAGGTTAGTTAGGTTTAACTAGTTCTAAGTTCTAGGGGACTAATGACCTCAGCAGTTGAGTCCCATAGTGCTCAGAGCCATTTGAACCATTTGACGGTTGATCGATCAAGAGCGGCAAAGGTAAAATTTTAGAAATATATGACGAGAGGGACAAGTGCTTGAGAGAGGACTTCCCTATCAATACAAGTGCCTGACAGACGACTTTTCTATCAATCTCCTGGATTGTTTTGTTTCTCAAATCAACAGAGTGCGTTATCGTGCAGTAGCACAGGTGATGTAGTTTTGTTGCTCGATTTTCTTACACTCCGACCGAAAGGAATGCTCGATGAGTGACCTGATGACGTTCAATAATTTTGATTTTTGTTGTTTCGAATTAGAGCATGCAGTACTCCTACACCAGACTTCTGAACTTTGCCTGTTGAATGCAAATGTCGCATGATGGTTAAATGGTAATCTATCACATATATCAGTAGTCGAGACTTCCTTAATGTGGAAAATCATTCATGCCAGAACAATCTTTGTTGAAACACGAATATCTTTTTCTGGCGTATTTTTACCAAAAGCACTCGCTCCAAACACAGTTCAAATCTTTCTAGCTGCCTCCTCTGCATACACCCCTCTGTTATACCAAAAGTAAACGTTGTGTTTCAGGTGTCACACCTTTTTCCACTTGCGACTCAATTTTACAATGCTTAACTGTAGTTCATGATTTTCAAGTATGCAAAATCGAATGTTTAACTGCAAGATGACAACTAGAACTTTCAAATTCGAAAATGACAGTTGATACATACACTGACAGCGTGGCGCCGCGTTCACATGGGCGGCGCCGGATTTCAGGCGGCGGGTGGCGTCTGGCCGGTGGCCGGTAGCCGCTGCAGCGCAAGGAAACGCTCGAGCGTAAGCTGTTATGATCGCGGCGCAGCCACGAGCTGTCCTGCGGAGTTGTTTCTGGAATACTTGTCATTGCTGGTGGGTAGAATGTTAAGCGAATTATCTTCGATCAGAATCACAACTTTAGACCGAAATGTGGTAAAAAAAAAAATAGTTGGACACGAACAGGCGACCATAAGCTCAGATTGCATGACGATTACCATTTTTTCTTTTCTTTTTTTTCTTATTGTTCATTATTGATCGTTGTGTTTGGTCGTTGCGGACGTCGCAGGACATCCTGTTCAAGTTCGGTGGTTGATCCTTCCACTCAGTTTTTTTATTACAGAGGCCAACCGGCTCTCTGACCGAACACGCTGGGCTACCGTGCCGGCTAGCACTAGACCACGGGCTCACACAATCCGAGAACATCTCGGAAGTAGACAACACTTCCTCCTAACGCTTCCGCATCTTACAGTGTTGCCAGATTGTGCAGATGGCCGGTCAGTTTTATTGGCTACGTTAAGTGAATAGACTCGGACTTAGTCTATGTGGCAGGCGGCCGGCGGTCAGTTTTTATGTCTAAAACTGTACGCCAATGTGTTTCATTCACATATCTGTGTGGCGCTAAAGTGTGGTTATGGATAATACGTATGCTCAGATTGCGAATGTAACATCATAAGTGAGAGGGAAATGAATTAGGCGTCCTTCGTCTTCCGTAACATCAAATATATTTTAGTTATTCTATTTTAAATGAACTGCGCAGAAAATCATTCACCAGAAGTAAATAACTTGTTAGCAACATCAGATGATATTAACAGCTTTCCGGCGTGGGTTAGCCGTGCTTTCAACGGCGTCATATCGCGGATCGCACGGTGCTTGCGCCGGCGGCGTTTATATGTCTAAGGCTGTACACTTGAGATATTTCGTTTCCCATGAAATGGTGGCAGACGATGCTGTGGCGTCTTCGAAGCGCGAGCTTCGTCAGTGCAAGATATCTCAGCACAGCTGAGCGAACGTTTTCTTCCTGCTGCTAGTCTAATGGACAATGGCAATACTGTAGAATACTTTTTGACAACTATGTGATCATCGATTTATGTTCGTGGGTGGTTCACAATTATGTTAGTAAAATCACTCGATATTTATATGTCCTTTAAATACATTTGCTTCATGATTCGTATTGAAGACGTAGGAAACGTATGTTATTTGGTCCAGGAAGCACGTTCCAACATAAATTGATGCTTACATTGACATTTATGTTGCGAATTAGTCGTCTTATTCATCACATGGATAACGAGGATGCTCCGTTTTGCTACAGTTGTTTCATAGCTAACAAGGGAACCTCCCCATCGCACCCTCCTCATATTTAGTTATAAGTTGGCGCAGTGGATAGGCCTTGAAAAACTGAACACAGATCATTCGAGAAAACAGGAAGAAGTTGTGTGGAACTAAAAAAAAAAATAAGCAAAATATACAAACTGAGTATTCCATGCGCAGGGATAGTGTGAGTTCGGGAGCGCCGTGGTCGCGTGGTTAGCGTGAGCAGCTACGGAGTGAAAGGTCCTTGGTTCAAGTCTTCCCTCGAGTGAGTCGTTTCATTTTTAATTTTCAGACAATCATCACCACAAGTACTGTTTATCAACAAATGTAGGAAATAATCATACAAATGTTCGACAATCGTTCGATCCCTTAAGGAACTTTCCGATGCCTTACAGTTCGGAAAATATTCATTGACATTGTTACTGAAGTCGCGAGCTCTATTTGCTGGATTCATATTGCCCACGGAATGCATCTCACGTATTTAATGCACTCTCTTCCAAAGTAGCGAACAGTCAACTGCCAGCCAGGGAGCCTCGTTAGCAGGAATACTCTCTCTTCCGTGCGCTGTAGTCGACTGACGTTATGTGTTTCGATGTTTGTTTCGGTGTAGCGTCATCATACTACGGCGCAGTTACCTCGCATCGGACGGACAGATAATAATTGTCTGAAAAGAAAAAATTCAAATTTTCACTCGAGGGAAGACTTGAACGAAGGACCTCTCGTTGCGCAGCTGCTCACGCTAACCACGGGATCACGGCGCTCCTGAGCTTCCTCTGTCCTTGTTGTTGCGTATCTTGCGCATGGACTACTCAGTTTGTATATTTTGCTTATTTTTTTCATACAACTTCTTCCAGTTTTCTCCATTGATCTGTGTTCAGTTTTTCAAGGCCTATCCACTGTGCCAACTTATAACTAAATCTGAGGGGGGTGCGATGGGGATGTTCCCTTGTTAGTGGTATTGTGTGTTGGTGGCGTTGCCAGTTTACATACTGTGCATGTAACACACAATAAATGTGTTGGATGCCTCCTGTGATCAGTTTATTTGAAAAACGTTTGTTGTCATCGTAATTTATGTAACTGGCTCTCGACTTCCAATCTGACAAATTGTGGAAAAATTGTTTACCTTGCTTGTCCTAGTTTCAAATATTGTCTGACAGAAGACGTAGGCATGAAGGAGTCAGTAAAAGCAATTATTCGCTATTATAGCAAACTTTTGAATCCACTGGACACTTGAATTCTCTATATTGATTCTGAGAGTTTTGTTATTTCTCTTGTTATTTACTGTCTCAATGTCATCCGTGAGAATAAAATTAAAGGCAGTTGGATTAGGTTCCTGATCTATAAACTATGATTTAATATTCTGCGCTGCTAAATAAATTTTGATGGTTGTATTCTTTACGTAAAACAGAGTATCAGTTTCAGTGCTAGGATTGACGATATACTTCAGAAAAACAATTACAGAATAGTGGCATATCGATTATGGCTCCTCACCATCAACAATAGTTGTTACCCATAGTTCCGTATTTGCTATTTTACCGTCGTTACCCTTTAGAAACCAACCTGATCTTTCCACAATGCCATTTTTGACTTGCTTCTTAATAAGTCCTATAACTACAGATTTGTTGAAAATATTAACTGTTAAATACGCTATTCCACAAATTAAAAACTTCCAGTTATTCTTCATATCTTGAAACTTACTACCGTTGACTTTCACTGAAGAAAAGATACATGATAATAAAATGAAATCAAAGATTAGAATGTCAAAGCATAGTGTGAATGGTTAAAATGAAATGAACTAAAAATCATCTTCTTGTCTAAAACACGTTACTCTTCCAGAGAACTTCGGCACCTCTCATGTTTAGCCACATGTGGACAAATAGTGGGTCTCATGATGCAGCACTGTTTAACCGTCACAAAATAAAGCCTCAAAAATCAGTAAATAAAACTATTCTTCTACTGTTGCTCCGAATCGCATATACCAACCGCCCTCTGCTCCGACAACGACTCAAAGTATACTGGGTATTTGATTTTTGTCTGCTTTCTCAGGCCTCCTTACCTCTCCTTCTAGCCCAACCTTTGTTCTCCAATTACGCCTTCATCGGCGAGCTTCTCCTCAATATTTTTCATTTGTGCTGAATTGTTTTGTACCCTTCTTGCATATACACGTGTGTCATGTATTTTTTACAGACTGCATGAATATATAAGGTGTGTATTTCTTCTCTTGTCAAATTAAATATTACATATCTTGCTGTGAATTAATTTGCTTGTCCACATTCCACTTACTGCGTTTCCTTGAAATTACATAAAATATACGTCTGTAAATAAAGAAAAAACTTGAAACAGCTGTTGCAGCTGATTGGTGAAGGGCTGAAAAAAAAAACACCTCTGCTGATGTTGCTTAGTATCGCGTATAGCCTCCTTCGGCTTCCACAACAGCTCGAAGTCTGTTGGGCATTGAGCCCACAACTCGAGCCACATAACTAGGAGATTCAAGTAACTCATTCCAAGCGTCATGAATCACATCAGAAAGCTGTAGGTGAGTCGACGGTGACTGCCCCTTTTCTCGTATTACTCTGACCATTTATGCCCAAATATTCTCAATGGGATTCATGTCAGCTCCTTTACGTGGCCATTCCATTACAGTAATATTACTATGGTCGTCGAACCACCTCTTAACCACACGTGCCATATGAATAGGCGAGCGATCTTGTTGGAACAAGATCTGATCATCGCCAAATCTTGCTGTCACAGAAGGCTACATCACGTTCTCCAGAATTGATATGTAATTGCGCGCATCGAATCTTCTTCCACTTCCCACAGGAGCCCACACCCTTCGGCCGATATCCATGCCCATGCCGTTACCGACTCCCTGCCATTCCTTCGGCAACTGTAATATATTTTCGATTATACCTAGCACCTTCAGGCCGGTAAACAAGTACTTTTCCGGTTGATGCCGTAGAGAAAACTTTTTCGTCCGTGAAAATCGCTCGCCTCCAAAACTGGAGAGGTTTGTCGACATTTTCAGCAGCAAAAGCAAGGCGAGCTTCTCTGTGGGAAACAGTCAATGTCACTTTCACAGCAGCGCTTCTTGCTCTCAGTCCACCTTCCCTTAGACGACGAGTGACGGTCTTACTACTAACATTGAGACCCAAAGTCTGCTGAATTTGTCGTGCGTTGACAAATGGGTGGTTATCACTGAAACGGCGTATCTGCTGATCCTGAGCTGCTGTTATTTTGCGGCGACGGCCATGAGGCCTCCCATTCAGGTTACCACTCTCTTCCTTTCGTCTGATCCACCTGGCTACCGTCGACTCGGGAAGACCCATAGTTCTTGCTATATAGCCATTTGAAGATCCCTCTGCATGGAGTGCTATTATAGCGCCATTGTCTTCCTCAGCCAGATGGGCCATTTAGCGTTGACTGGATGATTCGTCGCGGTTAATATCTGCTGCGGAAACAGCGCTTGTAGGAAACAGACTGCCTCCTCCACGACGGCAGCCACAACGCAGTTGCCAAGTATGTGTAACACGGAAATCGATGGCATAAACGAGAGGTCGCAAGCCCGTACCCGTGTCATTACATAGTGGAGCAACTTAGAATCTGTATTTTTTCTCAGAAGGGACTGGTCCACTCTTGTCATGTCTTATCCTGATAAATATTACATGAAATGAAATGTTTACGTTTTGCATATGCGGCAGGCCTAAAGCAAGAAACATTTCTGAAATATATGAGGCAACCTGAAGAACACTTCGTGAATTTTAGCTGTAGAAGGTTGCCTTATAAGAAGGAAAACGTGTTTATCCTCGCTCGCCGTGTTTCCAAGTGGCGCAGTTTACTCTGAGGCATACATAATTCTCGCCGGGCGTAAGAAGCGACTCGACTAACGAGGAGAACTCGCCAGGTGTCATAGGCTGATTGTCCGGAAACTTTGCTCAGTGAAGGAGAGGACAAAATAAGCGAACATGTGTTTCGACTTATCTGCAGACACTCGACCGTTTCCGAGAAAACGACGGTCAAAGTTATCAACGCGCTATAGTGTAGATACCTTCTGCAGCCGAGAACGCAATTGAAGCGGTGGCTCAGTGGCTACCGTCGTTCCTTCTTAACTTTGATTCCCGTGTTCGAGACCATATTGGGTTTTTTATTACTATTTTTTCCTGCCTCTCTATCAGAATTATCTACGAATGTTTTTTTCTAATTTATGTTGAAATAATGTTGTCATTATTCGTCAATTAACTTTATGTGCAATAAATTAATTAAAAATATAGTAAACGAATGAGACAAGCTGATCTAAAATCATCTGGTCTGCCTCATGTATCGTTATATCCAAATGGTTTATAAATTTTTATCTACATTCAGATCCGATTATGGCACCTTTAGTGTGTTGAAACCGGTTATCCAGCAAACAGTATTTAAGCGATCTTGGCTTCTGAATTATTTCTACAACAGAGTGATCGCCCCACTACGCACTGTGTGTTCCCTTTTTAACTTATTTCTTTACGCAGTAAATTAACTGACGAATAACGACAACAGTGTTTCAACATAAATTGGAATAAACATTCGTAGATAATTCAGAGAGTGAGGGGGGGGGGGGGGGGGGGAAGGAAAAACCGGGTTTCGAACTCGCAGCGCAAATTTCCGAAGTCGCTATGGTAGCCGCAGAGCCACCGCTTCAGTTGAATCCTTACCCGCTAAGAGGTATCTACACTATAGCAACAGCGCATTGATAACTTTGACCGTCGTTTTCTCAGGAGCGGTAGAGTGTAAGCAGATAAGCCAAGACACGTGTTCGCTTATTTTGTCCCCTCTTTCACTGAGCGAAGTTTCAGCAAGATCGGGGTATGACGCTTGGCGTGTCCCCTCGTAAGTGGCGTGCGTTGGGATTCAGTAGACAGAATGCGTCCACTTTCCTCGACTACTCATTGACATGTTTGGAAACTTTATTTCTTGTAGTGACACTTTGCATTATGAGGGCTGATTTTCCTGATAACGATCTACTAATGGACTTTGCTCCTAATTTACGTTACTGTATAGTAGACCTACTGCAACTTCTTAAACCGGAAATGTTTATTTATTTGGATACTCCGCTTCTTAGTTGCTACATTTCGCTATAATATTTTCCTTTGTTTCAAAACGGCAAGTTAAGATGACAACTGCAACTTGGTAACATCAGTAACAATTTAATACTTTGAATCAGTTATAAGTGGTGTAGGAGGAATGTACTCTGTTGAATGAGGAATACATTAAACACGAAAGCTGCATCCAATAACAATAATTAACTTTCGGTTATATGACAAAACACAAGTCGAAGCACTGTCAGTTCATCTCAGTACCCAGTAAAACTCAAACTGGAACGATCGAAAACATACTTTTGTGGGGAAGGCAAACAAATGACTGCGTTTTATTGGCCGCACACTAAGAATACGCAACAGGCCAACTGAAAACACTGCCTACACTACGTTTGTCCGTCCACTGCTATAATATCCTTGACAGACGTGATTGACTGCGCACGCAAAAAACGTCCAAGGAACGGTAGCACGATTTGTAATGTCACGAAATAGGGGAGAGAGGGTCCCAGATTTGATAATCGATTTGGGGTAACATTCATGAAAACAAAAGCGTTTTTCGTTGCTGTGAGATCTTTTCACGAAATTTCAATCACCAACATCTGTTCTGAATGCCAATCCTCGAGAACTTACACAGGAAGAAACCATAGTAGTAATGTAATTCAAGGCTCGCAAGAAAAGATTTAAGTGGTCCTTTTTCCCGCACACTGTTAATGACTGGGACGGTAGAGAAATAGTCCGGACCTTCTGCCAGGCACGTAAGTCTGGATTGCAAAGAAATCTTGTTGATGTAGTCATGTAGATGTAACAACGAAATTATGTTGTAATTGCGACATGTGACTTTCATTTGATTTGAATATCGAAGTTGTTTGCTATTTATTTACTTTTTGTTCATTAGTTTCAGCCATATACGAACACCTAGGCGCGTTAAATTGATATAGAAATAAAGTGTGATGCATGGACCAATAACAATAAATTCTTACCTACTTGTTATGGTACTGCAGTATCTGCCAGCGTCTTCAGAAGTGGATATCGCATACGACGTTCCTAGGGTGTTTATAAATGTATATTGCAGACGACTTCGAACAAAGTTTGAATGTAGCTTCGTAAAAGTTCCGTGATCAAACGATCTGAGCTGCTGGCGAATACAGTTTATCCTCACTAGACAGTATATATTATCATTATACATGAGGTGAATGGGGTTTAGCCGGGTGCGGTGGCCGAGCGGTTCCAGCGCTTCAGTCACGAACCGCACGGCTGCTTCAGTCGCAGGTTGGAATCCTACCTCGGGCATAGATGTCTGTGATGTCCTTAGGCTAGCTAGTTTAAGTAGTTCTAGGTCTAGGGGCTGATGACCTAAGCAGTTTGTTCGCATAGTTCTTGAAGCCATTTTTTGACCTTTCACGGAAATTTTCTTTACATAAACGGCCGTATCTTTAGATTGCTTTGACATAGAAGCTCACTTTTTTACACCACCAAGCGACCGGTTACCGCAAGAAGTGCGATACATTTCCGCTTATATGTCCACCCGTTCTGGAAGTAAACGGGTTTTAGGGGTTGGGTAGACCGATAGACGGTCAAGAAAGTGAGACTAGTAGGGTTCCGTTTTTACCGGTTTAGGTGACGAAATCCTAACAACGAAAACAGCTACGACAGTTACTGAAGATAAGGGCCGCATAAATAACACCACCTACTCTTTATTCGAAATGTGCTACTTGCAGTCGATACATCAGCATATTAATCGTAGCTACGCTTTCGATCCAAATAACGTTTACAGGAATGCAAATAGAATCCATTTGCCTATACACGTGGTAATTCACATCCCAGTATTAATGCCACCGCGTTTTAGAAGTGCGAACGTTCCCATTGCTAGCTAGCTTAAGAAACACTTCGGCTAATGAACGTTTTCTGGCTGTGGCGGGTCTAGTGGAGAATTCGAAACAGTGTAGAATACGTTTGGCAGCTATGTACCCGTTTGTTTCCTGGGGTGGTGCAGAATTATCGTACGAAATTTACTCTCTAATAACAGTATATTGTTACTTCGATAAACATCCCTAATGATTGTCACATAAGCGGTGACATAAAGGTAGAAAATTCATGTTTTTGAGTCCAGAAAGCTCTGTGCAACAGAAACTGCAGATCATTTTGCCAAAAAAATGGTTCAAATGGCTCTGAGCACTATGGGACTTAACATCTATGGTCATCAGTCCCCTAGAACTTAGAAATACTTAAACCTAACTAACCTAAGGACATCACACAACACTCAGTCATCACGAGGCAGAGAAAATCCCTGACCCTGCCGGGAATCCAACCCGGGAACCCGGGCGCGGGAAGCGAGTCATTTTGCCATTTTCATTGCGAAATTGCCGGCTTATTCATGTCTGGGGTAATAATAGAGGGCTGTTTGCCTGGGTTGTCTGCTAGCGTAGTGAAAGGAAGGTCTGGTTTGTTTTCGGTTCTAATCTCGATGGAGGCAGGTAGAATATCAGTAAAGCAATTTTAAGGTATTCTCGAGCCCCCAATACGTTTCATCGCTACCTTTATTCTGTACTGGCGCCCTGTGGATGTCAATATGACACTCTTGTAGAATTTCATACATGTTACTGCGTACTTTTTCCGCTTCTGTCAATAATGGAATTGACTGAAGTGTGGCACTGAACGATTTTTAACTGAATTTCGTTATGAATCTTCACGCATTGCTAAATTTGCACACTTTCATCGTAGGTCAGCAACGGTAATCCAGTATGACTGGTCTGAACGTTGACACAGACCGTTTCGCGGCCGAAAGCGGATAATATTTTGCTAATTCGTAACGATCCGGGGTTCTTTGTCTTACTAAAACAACTATGATATCTCGATAAGTTGAAATTCATTTTTATTGGTACAGGTCATACCAATTAGCGTTTCTTCTTTCAGTTCTGTCTTATATTTACGTGTTGTATTTAACACACTAATCAGCATTAATATAGTCTTACAAATTATTGAAAACAGCCTAAAAAAGTTAAGATAGTTTGTCAATTTCACGCCTGTGCATAGTATGTTGGTAGCACTTCGTCGCCTTGCCGGTTATGCTGTGTAGCAGACTTTAAATCCGTGCGGATCAGGATAACGAAAAGGCGAGGGGTCTCGCTCGTTTTGTCCACGACTGTACACTCACATATGGCGAGGCCACGAACATCCAGTCACAGGCTGTAGCAGGTGTCTATAAGAGGCGTACTAGCAACCCACTGGCAGTCATACCACTTGACAATGGCCAAGGAGAACTTGGCCGAAAACACATGAATTTTATTCACTTGGCGCTGCTGGAAATACGAGAACTGTTTATTCTCTGTGTACTTCGGTATGAACTTACATTTCTTTATTGTTTCCTTTATTGGTTTTGTTGTTGGCATATCTCTGTTATCTTTCTGTTTATTTTAACGAGTTTTCTGTTTTGTTAAAAACCAAATGACTTATTTCGCTAATTTTCTAATCAGCTTTGAATTTATTTGTCACTCTAGGTTCTGTTTCTTCTTACGCTATACTCTATCTTCATTTCATCAATGTTTCTATCGGATAATCTGTCTATGTTAATGTGTTATTTAGTAATTTTATGTCTTGTGCACCCACTGAACAAATCAAAACATAAGTATTATAGCACGAAACTAAAATTAACCTGCAAACCATAGTAATATTTATTCTAACGTATGTGATGCGAAACACAGTAGTAATTATTCTTACCAACGCGATAAATACTGGTGTATAATGGTTTGTATGTGTAATGTAGGATGTTTGGAAATGATATAAAAATTTGAGGTATTATAAATGGTAATAGATGTGGGAAACCAAATATGCTGGCCCTTTATCTCTTACTAGTTAATCCACTGGATTGTGCTTACTAGACTCACAGAAGAGTGCCATTTTCCGAAACGCGGTGGACTCAGATGAAGACATACCTCCCAACATGCATGTAGCTTGTGAAGCAAGATGTTACCGTGTCAGGCATTCTTGAGCGACTTCCTCAGTTGATGGTATGCTGCAGGCGGGCGCTTGAGTATAGCTTGGGACACCAAGCTATGCTCTCCAAAAACATACGTTTTTCATATTACGTGCATTGTGCTGCCACCTACTGCCAGGTATTCCATATCGTCGACCTCAGTAGTCACTAGACATCGTGAGGGAGCAGAATGGAGCGCTTCGCGGGACACACGAACTTCGAAAGTGGTCAGGTGATTGAGTGTCACTTGTGTCATACGTCTGTCCGCGAGATTTCCACCCAAGGTCCACTGTTAACGATATGATAGTCAAGTGGGAACGTGAAGGGACAAGTACAGCACAAAAGCGTACAGGCCGACCTCGTCTATTGCCTGACAGAGACCGCTAACAGT
Organism: Schistocerca nitens; assembly: GCF_023898315.1. Lineage (NCBI taxonomy): Eukaryota > Metazoa > Arthropoda > Insecta > Orthoptera > Acrididae > Schistocerca > Schistocerca nitens. The sequence continues at coordinate 617,863,564 of NC_064618.1, forward strand.
TGAAGAGGGTCTTAATGTGTAATAGGCAGACATCTATCCAGGCCGTGACACAGAAATTCCAAACTGCATCAAGGATCCAATGCAAGTACTATGACAGTTTGGCGGGAGGTCAGAAAGCTTGGATTTCATGATCGAGCGGCTGCTCATAAGCCACATATCACGCCGGTAAATGCCAAACGACGCCTCGCTTGGCGTAAGGAAATAAGCATTGGACGGTTGAACAGTGGAAAAACGTTGTGTGGAGTGAGGAATCACGGAACACAATGTGACGATGCGATGGCAGGGTGTGGGTATGGCGAATGCCCGATGAACGTCATCTGCCAGCGTGTGTAGTGCCAGCAGTAAAGTTCGGAGGCGGTGGTGTTATGGTGTGGTCGTGTTTTTCATGGAGGGGGCATGCACCCCTTGTTGTTTTGCGTGACACTATCACAGCACAGGCCTGCACTGATGTTTTAAGCACCGTCTTGTTTCCCACTGCTGAAGAACAATTGGGGGATGGCGACTGCATCTTTCAACACGATCGAGCACCTGTTCATAATGCACGGCCTGTGGCGGATTGGTTACATGACATTAACATCCCTGTAATGGACTGGCCTGCACGGAGTCCTGATCAGAATGCTATAGAACACCTTTGGGATGTTTTCGAACGCCGACTTCGTGCCAGGTTTCACCGAGTGACATCGATGCCTCACCTCAGTGCAGCACTCCGTGAAGAATGGGCTGCCATTCCCCAAGAAACCTTACAGCACCTGATTGAACGTATGCCTGAGAGAGTGGAAGTTGTCATCTAGGCTAAGGGTGGGCCAACACCATGTTAAATTCCAGCTTTACCGATGGAGGGTCCCAAAAAACTTGTAAGTAATTTTCAGCCAGGTGTCCGGATACTTTTGATCACATAGTGTATTTTCTTTCTGGCACTGTCTACAATACAAAATATTTCAGTAATTTGTTGAATTAACAGTACCAGCAGTTGTGGTTTAATAGTAATGCGAACATTTCAGTATCTTCAGAGAAAGAGATGGCCAAGCATCATGGACATGTAATAAACACACAGGATACAAAACTAGTCATCCCCTGGAGACATGACGCAAATGTCATGGAACACAACGTCCAGCGTTGATAATGACCTCAGTTTGGCAAGGGAGAGAAGCCACAGGTTTATTCAGGTATGTCACATCCAGATAAAGACATTCAACGGCTAGAGCCCAGAGAGCTACCAAATTGCCAGGATGTTATCTGCTACATTTCACCCGCTGTTGCAAGTAGTCTCAGATATTTACTACGAATCTGAGATCGACTGTGTAGTATCCCATCCTCATCACCACTGTAGGCTGCTCGTCGCCACTGTAGAGTCTTTTATCAAGGAAGCAAGGAAGAGGATGTTGTTATGGGTGGCCGGTATCTTCTTTCTACAACACAAATGCGCACGTGGATTAACACGGTTATTTATTTACATGAACATTTACTTGACTGAAATAGAGTCCATGTTTTGTGGTACAAGCTCATCTGTAATAATCCTCTTTCAGACATTATCGGTAATCTTGCTATTACAAAATTTAGTTTCACTGCTAGTCCCGCTTTAGGCACTAATCAGGTCACCTGAAATGTGGACTGAGCCCGCACTGCGAGTGAATGACAAACGCCAACTCGATGAGGGAATCAGTGAGGCCCTCCGGTTAGCGGCGGCGGCCTAAATACCTGCTGTCGAGAGGGCGTTGGCAGTGTTTCCTGTCAGTGTGTCTCTGGCCTCTCTCTTGATATGTGTGCTTGATCCAGCGCCTGATATCGATCTTCGCGCTACATCTTTGCCGACCGGTGTGCTGGCGATAGCTTACGCCATCACAGGCTGACTTAACAGCCCAGTCGATATGTGACAGGCTGCTTTAGTGTTTGTTAAACTAGAAACATATGTGTGCAGTACTGTGAACACAGGTGTCGACTTGTTGGGAGATGAGGGTGTCCACAGCATAGCAAAAAATGGCTCTGAGCACTATGGGACTCAACTGCTGTGGTCATCAGTCCCCTAGAACTTAGAACTACTTAAACCTAAGTAACCTAAGGACATCACACACATCCATGCCCGAGGCAGGATTCGAACCTGCGACCGTAGCAGTCGTACGGTTCCTGACTGCGCGCCTAGAATAGCGAGACCACCGCGGCCGGCCACAGCATAGCCATCATGAAGAAAGGGCAACCCTTGGCCACCGAGAATTCTGAAATAAACACTCCAGTTCATGCCAATGTTAACCTGAAATAGTGAGCCCAAATCATGCACGAAAAACACCCGCAAATCATCACAGCAGCACCTCTGGTGTGGACTGTTCCCTCGACAAGTCACGTGTTAAGCTCCTCGTCGTTGTGCTCAAAACCCGCATAATTTGAATAGAGACAGAGTCGCGGCTTATCAAAACACACCACACGCCTCCATTCAGGTACTGTTCAGTTTCTGTGCTGTCCGGCCTATTGAAAAAGTGCAGATTCGTGTGATACTGCAAGCAATGGCCTTTTGCGAGGTACTCGACTGCAAGTCCAGCTATCCATTGTATGCCGGTTCTTTCGCATCGTTCACTCAGAATCTGGTTGAATTGGAGCTGCATTCATTGATATTAGCAACTTTTGTCGGGTTTCAAAGAAATTGACAAGGGGTGACTCTCGTCCCTGTCGGTTAGAATATTTTTAACACCACTGTTCTTACCCAGTGTTACACAACTGCGAGTGGTGCAGCATTCCTCGTAGACACGATGGACAGTCCTCATTGGTACAGAAATCGGGCAACTTCATTCACAATGTTGTCACGGCCAGGTCTAAACCCGATACTTCGTTTTACTATTCTGTCTGTCGGTTTATCTTACTGTGCTGATTGCATATAACCGATTGACACTTTGACACCCTTCGCTGCCATGAATTATGCCACCTGTGGAGGTTCAACGACTGTCTGGTACGGCTACCAGTTCTAGACCACCTACAGCACTCAGTCTAAAGCTACTGGTGTCTTCTCTTACAGGAGTGACTGAAGCCGTTGTTACACGACACACCTAACGTACAAAAGTTCGGTGTAGACGGCCTGTCACCTAGCGGCAGAACATGTGAAACTACGACTTCAGCAGACGATTTATCCGCCGGGTAGAAGCTTGGATCGTAAAATTCTACCTTGAATCCGTGCACGTACATTAGAGGAGACGTTTGTGTGCATGCGCAGAACATAGGATTCCGAGCGGCCTTTCTGGTTCTTACTGTTTTCACCTCCTGTCAACAGTGAGCTTTTTAGGGCACTTTTGGCTACCACGCGAGATGTTTTAGAAACTTTTCAGTGGGTATTTTTTTTGTAAATACAATAATAAAACGTCGAGGTTTTTCTTTTGTATTGGCGTTGAGAAAAGCTGTAAATCTATGACAGCTTCTTGTTGTAGAAATGGATTATTGAGGCATACAGGAAGCAAAGGTGTGTATGTGATCCTCTACATACCGTGTACCATAATAAAGGTCCGTCTACACTTGTTTAACTCTGAGTTTATAAGTGTTATGGAAATAGGCATGTAATTTTACTTTCAATGTGTCTGCGTATCACCTCAGTTTGATTTGATCGCATCTTTTTTATTCTTTCAGAATACGAGGAAGGATAATGTTGAGAGAGCAGTGACAAGAATCATAGCAGTTGTGTCGAACGCTACCAGTGAGGACTGCCAAGCCGTTTTGCATCTTGTGCCGGCTACGTGACATAGCTTCCCTCGTTACTGTGTCAATCGCTCGAATATTGTACAATCGACAGCAGCTTCAATGAACTTGTCATATGTCGCTCCCTTCACGCCTCATTCCTAGCCAGGGACGAACCCAATTCCTACTCCTGACAAAACGGCGACGTTCTGCCCTTCTCCTAAAGATTACGGCGGCCAATGTCGCGATAAATGCTGCGTAGATTATTGCATCGTCCATGTCCAAAGTACTGTGAAACATTAATAATCATTTGCTCCTATCAGCTTGACATAAAACGAACACTTTAGTTCCTCGGTTGAGGATGCGGATAGGAGGGGCGTGTGGTCAGCACACCTCTCTCCCGGTCGTTATGATGGTTTTCTTTGACCGGAGCCCCTACTATTCGGTCGAGTAGCTCCTCAGTTGGCATCACGAGGCTGAGTGCACCCCGAAAAATTGCAACAGCCCATGGCAACTTGGATGGTCACCCATCCAAGAGCCGGCCACGCCCGACAGCGCTTATCTTCGGTGATCTCACGGGAACCGGTGTATCCACTGCGGCAAGGCCGTTGCCACAAGACAACAATAACTGCTTCATAATCACGAACCTAGACCTCTCAGAAGATTTAATATGAGTAAATAGCAGCTTGACAAAAAGAGCGTCTTTCCCACTCAACAACGTTAACGAGCTTGCAGTTCAGAATATGCAGTCCTGGGTCGCTGGTCAGACTGCGTTCACAGTGGCGACGACAACGGTCGTCAGACGCCGTCGCCAGGGATCGCCCGATAACATCGGCCGACAGCGTCGATGCATTATGTCTGATGTCCTTCGTCGGCGGAGTGAAGGAGGTTACGTTAGGCTGAAATCTATTCTATCTGTGAAGTAGGTTAAGTTCTAATCTCCTGGAGTGGGGTGGATAGCACGACGCCTTTTTGCTTGGAAGCGAGCACTGCTTTGCAGAATTTGCTGTTAAAAAGATGCCGAATACATGTGAATGAGCTCTATGCCTCGAAAAGAACGTGGCTAGTACTGTACACTCTGTCCTCAGTTATCGGAATAACGAGACAAGTCTAGGGAAAATGTGAGATGATGGGAGAAACGTTCTGTTTCTCGAGACGATACGTGGTGACCCTAAAAATGAAAATTACAGTCCATGTTCTATGTATTTATTTAAATTTGTGCAGACGTAAGTCAGTTAACGTTCAAAGAATGCCATTCAGCATACTTGTCAGAGACAAGCATAAAGTTTGGCATAATATATCCTGAACATCTAAAGTACTGAAAAGTGGAATACATTCTGCACACTACATTGGAACCTCCGAAAAGTTCTAATACAGTAACTATAAACATAAAATACGCCACACTTCTCACTTGAAAAGTTATTTTTTGAGGTTACAATTTACGCTTAAAAGCCGGCCGAAGTGGCCGAGCGGTTCTGGCGCTGCAGTCTGGAACCGCGAGACCGCTACGGTCGCAGGTTCGAATCCTGCCTCGGGCGTGGATGTGTGTGATGTCCTTAGGTTAGTTAGGTTTAACTAGTTCTAAGTTCTAGGGGACTAATGACCTCAGCAGTTGAGTCCCATAGTGCTCAGAGCCATTTGAACCATTTTTACGCTTAAAATTTCCGGTAAGGATTTGGCTGCTTGTTTTTTTTTTTTCTAATATACCTGGAATTACAGCCCATATATTCCGAACTATATCCCGACTGTAATTTTTTTATCCTCAGATTATCAAAAACTCATCCTTTCTAGGGTGTTGGGTTGTTTGAGGAAGGAGACCAGACAGCGAGGTCATCTGTCTCATCGGACTAGGGAAGGAAGTCGGCCGTGCCCTTTCGAGGGAATCATCCCGGCATGTACCTGGAGCGATTTAGGGAAATCACGGAAAACCTAAATCAGGATGGCCGGACGTGGGATTGAACAGTCGTCCTCCCGAATGCGAGTCCAGTGTGCTCACCCTTTCTTGAACTAAGCTTATCAGCTTCTCACACTCAATATTTCGTGTGCGGAACGTCGGTCGATTTGACCAAAGAACATGAACTGATCTGAATTTCACCGACTGTCGTCAGAGGTCAGTACGTTCCGACAGTGACATCGGCTACAGTGTGACCGCAGTCGTAGTGGCGTAATGATTTGAAAACATCGGTCGTCTTTGACCGATGTCAGTCGGCGGCGGAATCCACCGATATCGATGACACTGCGATTCCAGACTTAGGTATATCGTGTTATACGGCGAACAAAAAAGTCAGCAGTTCCAGATTTGTACGCTTGGGGCGCTAGCGCAGACTTGTATAAGGCAGGTATACCGTGTAACAGCAGCTTTATATGTCCGGTGAGCTTATTAAGTGATGCAAGTCTACGAGGACCTACTTGTAAGACGATAAATGAAGACGACAACAAATTCCGATACTCATTACGTTCTGGAAAGTATTCATCCATCAGCGAGGCCTACAATTTGCCGAGCGTCTCGGTGCGGGCAGTCATTATTCATTCGTCACTTAGCGATCGAAGCACGTTAGCCAAGCGGAGCTGCCGGCTGCAGGACGCGGCGTTATGCAATTCTGGTTTAGCAGTGGGCGGGGCCGGCCGGCCGGTCAGAGCAACCGCGATCGCCGCCGGCGCCTGTCCGCTATCAGTAAGTGACGTGTGGGTGGCGTAGCGGGGCTGCTGGCTGCCAACACCTCACTCGTCTCTCGCTCCAGTACCGGCTCCCTTGTTTAACCAGTCTTTAAGGTCCCGGACTGTCATTTCGCGCTCATTTCAACGTTTTTTTCCCGCAAAAAATTATTTTTTCATGCAAAGCTTTCTTAATTGGGGACGTTCATGAAATTGACCGATTTTCAATTTATTTTTTATTTATTAGTAGAACTCATGCACAATAAGTTCACAAAGTTTCAACGAAAAAATCGCATCCGAAGCAGCTTAAAAATATAGACATGCTCTTCATCATATGTCCCAAATTAGCTGGTGTAAATATCTGCAGATCCAGAGGGATAACAACCCCAACATTCGCAGGGAGAGGTTTCCGAAATGTATCTTGGGTATTGTCAAGCCCACTTACAGGTTTCTGAACTTCTACAAACATGTGTTCACGCCAAAACCCAGAATCCAAATGAGACTTTAAATTCACTCATATTGAATCGATGCCCTAAAACCACATTTTCCTCTACTACAGTTGTCAGAATTGCAAATTATGACGCAATTCCCATATCTAATGATGGGATCTTAGGGACGATGAAGGTGTTAGACTTATACATCTACGTCTACATGGTTACTCTGCAATTCACACTTAAGTGCCTGGCAGAGGGTTCATTGAACCATTTTCATACTAATTCTCTACCATTCCATTCTCGAATGGCGCGTGGGAGAAAGGAACACTTAAATCTTTCCGTTCGAGCTCTGATTTCTCTTATTTTATTATCATGGTCATTTCTCCCTACGTAGGTGGGTGTTAACAAGATATTTTTGCATTAGGAAGAGAAAGTTCGTGATTGAAATTCCGTAAATAGATCTCGCCGCAAAGAAAACAGCCTTTGTTTCTGTGACTGCCACCCCATCTCAAGTATCATATCAGTGACACTCTCACCCCTCTTGAGCGACGAAACGAGCTGCCCTTCTTTCCAATTTTTCGGTGTCCTCCGTCAATCCTACCTGGTAAGGATTCCACACCGCGCAGCAATATTCCAGCAGAGGACGGACAAGCGTAATGTAGGCTGTCTCTTTAGTGGGTTTGTCGAATCTTCTAAGTGTTCTGCCAACAAAGCGCAGTCTTTGTTTCGCCTTCCCCACAATATTATCTATGTGGTCTTTCCAATTTAAGTTGCTCGTAGTTGTAATTCCTAGGTATTTAGTCGAAGTGACAGCCCTTAGATTTGGGCGATTTATCGTATACCCAAAAATTATCAGATTTCGTTTAGTACCCATGTGAATGACCTCGTACTTTTCTATGTTTAGTGCCAATTGTCACTTATCGCTCCGTACAGAGATTCTCTCTAGAACATTTTGTAATTGGAATTGATCGTCTGATGATTTTACTGGATAATAAATTACAGCGTCATCAGCAAACAATCTAAGGGGGCTGCTCAGATTATCACCTAGACCATTTATGTAAATCAGGAACAGCAGAGGACCTATGACACTACCTTGCGGAATGCCAGATATCACTTCTGTTCTACTCGATGATTTACCGTCTATCATTAGGAACTGTGACCTCTCTGAGAGGAAATCACGAATCCAGTCACACAACTGAGAAGATACTCCATATGCACGCAATTTGATTAATAGTCGCTTGTGAGGAACGGTACCAAAAGCCTTCTGGAAATCTAGGAATATGGAATCGACCTGACATCGCTCATTACTTCATGGGAATCAAGGGCTAACTGTGTTGCACAAGAGTGATATTTTCTGAATCCGTGTTGGTTATGTAGCAATAAGTCATTTTCTTCTTTCTTAAAGTGGAAGGGCCGGCCGCGGTGGTCTCGCGGTTCTAGGCGCTCAGTCCGGAACCGTGCGACTGCTACGGTCGCAGGTTCGAATCCTGCCTCGGGCATGGATGTGTGTGATGTCCTTAGGTTAGTTAGGTTTAAGTAGTTCTAAGTCCTAGGGGACTGATGACCACAGCAGTTCAGTCCCATAGTGCTCAGAGCCATTTGAACCATTTGAACCAAAGTGGAAGGACTTTTAAGACAGGAAATTTCACTCAAGATATCTTGACGAAAATAGAGCAGCTGAAAAGTCAGTTGGATGACCTCGTAAGATAAATGTTGAGTGGAATATCGTACACAGTGGTAAGGAGAGGTGGGCTACAGAGTGCTGCGGCAAGTGTTGCCAACAGTAGGCAAGATGAATATGAGCAGAAATGATAAATGAACAAGTAATACAGCAAACAGTAGATTGTGTAATGTAGTGGGTTTATCGAATCTCCAAACATATGAAGGACCCATTGCAAATGGTGCAACAAGAAGCAGAGTCCAGCTATCACATTGGAACTGGGATGAGGCTAGCTGTACTAGCACGAACTATGGAGTCATCGCTAAGTGGCTCCGAGTGCGGATGGACTGACCGCGGCTGCCAGACAGAGGGCTCTTGTGGTACCGACTTGTTAGAGGAGTGTCCCAGCGGGCCTGCTCCATTGGGCCCGCCAGATCCTGCATGACCGCTGTTGGTGTTGGACGGAGACATGGACGTCCACTGAGAACTTAACGCCCATGGGGGCGAAAGAATAAACTAGAAGATAAGCACAAATCTGGGGCCTTCTGAAGAGTTGATGACAAAAACGTTATGTGGAACTTCGAATTGCATTTCCTGAAAATTATGTTTTTCGAAATTTATGTACCCTTTCCTCAGAATCTATGAAGGCTGCAGTTATGAAATTTTGTACACTTTTTTCCATAGATCTAATAAATGTTGCCTCAAGAATGAATTTTGAAATTGTAAGCTGAAGTACAGGGCAAAGTGCTTGGTATTTTCCGTGAATTTTATGTTATACATGAGAAATTATAATAAAAAAATTATTAAAATTGCTCTATTCAACATATTCTCTAATCTCCCCACTATATATGTATTTTTCTGTATGAAAATTAGCCCAAATTTACCTTCCACTCTATAAATTCTACGTATTACCCGCAACCCGTTATCCAACTTAAACTCATATGCTAACCTAATCAGAGTTTAACTGTAATTGGTCTGAATACTGCTTGTCTTTATATTAAATGCGCAACTGAACAGTTATCTGGCCCTAATCAAAATTTCTACTTATCTCGCATCTTGACAACATTGTTGTAGATTTGTTGCAAGCACAAGAGCAAACAGCAGGCAGGCATCGGCTAAGCTAGATTTCTTTTTTTAAATAAAATTTCCAATCAATTTTCAAACTGTTACATACATATAGTGCAATGTGGTAATGCGTAATGATAAATCTTCTTAAATCCTGGGGAATGGGAGAGAAACAATTCCTATGAAGTGATATCCCAAGAAAACGATTTTTGAGTGAAGTGTGTATTCAAAAAAATGGAGTAATTTTTCGCGTCATCTTCACAGACACTAGTTTGAACAATGGCATGCTTAACAAAGTGAACAATGTTTTGAAAAGGGTACAATGTTAACAGTGAATTTCTATAAAAACCAAAAACCAAACAGCTTAATCAGTTGATATCTTAATGCAAGGCCCAGGGAAGGGGGACGGTCTTTCTCTCAGCTCTGAGCAAATGAACCTAGTTAACTAGCTGTATAGTCATTCCAACAAACCAGTTGCACAGTGCTGCAGTCTTACCTCAAACTTCTTCTCTTCAAAAATAATAACATTATTCAAAGTTTATTTTGATTTCACGTTCCAGTATGTACATCACATTCATCCTTGCTGTCCTTTACAATAAACCTTTCATCATCAAATAGATACAGTCACAAGTCAACACAGCACTATGGACATATCATCTATCACACTTCAACTAAGAATGTATCGGACGCCACAGAGGATAGGTTACCATGCTGCACAATGTTCATGGGAACGTTCTACACAGGAGTACTTTGAAAGTTTGTGTGTCACATTTTGCGTTGTAGTAAGTAGTATTGGTGATCTGCACCGTTTATGTTGCACAAGAAGTAGGTTAGAGTGTCTGTATCACACAAGCCCTACGTTTCTGAAGCACAGTCACATATGGAAGTAGTAACTTGATGAAAGTAGGTAGGAGAGTGTCTTTGTCACAAACGATAAAATTTTCTTTAGCTTGATGGTATTATGTCAGTGTTGTGGGAAGTTATTTGGAAGCAGACTCAGTGAGACTAAGCATAGTTCTCAGCTGACAACCTCTCACATTCACACACAGTAAAATACATAGTAGTATCCGCTTGAAGCAGTCTGTAGATCCACTAATAACTCCAAAGTCATCTTGTAGTATCGAAGAGTTCCTTATGAGAGCCAGTTGCAGCTTGTATCCGTGGAGTATTCCAACATTTGGCAGAGAATATTTCAGTATATAATCAGTAGGCATATTTCTTCTGCCCTGGCAAGCCTCAGTCATTTGTGACCAATTACTTGCAATTTGTTAAATTTACAATACACGACTCTCTATATTAGGATAGGCGTAATAAGATTTTACATCGTTGGACATACGAGCTGCACATGTAGTGTAATGGTAACAACAGATTCCTATGCCTGTAAAAAAAATTACGAAAAAATATCGTCATGGTTTTACAGTAATGAATCACAAAAATGGTTCAAATGGCTCTGAGCGCTATGGGACTTAACATCTATGGTCATCAGTCCCCTAGAACTTAGAACTGCTTAAACCTAACTAACCTAAGGACATCACACAACACCCAGTAATCACGAGGCACAGAAAATCCCTGACCCCGCCGGGAATCGAACCCGGGAACCCGGGCGCGAATGAATCACAGAAACATCAGACAGCAATAACCTGCCGAGACACAAGCAGCAACATGGAAGTAACCGATTTTGTGACTTTTACATTATCTAACCAGGAGCAAATTTTATAATATCATATGTGTGGTTTAATACTTTAGTTTCTTGAGTTTCTGCGTGTTAATTTAATATCTAATAGCCACAGTTCTCGCGTTTTGGTTTGCGTCGAAAAGTAAACCTATTTTGTGACATATTACAAGTTCCTAATGAGGGACGAATTATTTTGTTTCACCTGAGTAGTTCGGTAGTTAGGTTTTTGTAATCTCTGCGTATTAATCTAATTTATTACACAGTTCCTGCGTTTTCGTCAGGGTCTATAGTAGAGTTGCACAGCATGTGCCGATAATACGTTTATCTGCATAGTTTAGCTTTCCGTAGTCTTTAGTATGGGCGGAGACTGCGATTATTGTGTGCGGATGCGAGCCGAGTTGGTGATACTTCGCTCTCAGCCTCAGGCTGTCACGGCTTCGGTTACACAGCTCGAGACTGCACCATTGTTGTGGGCCGGCCGTGGGTATCCAAGGGACGTCCAGCACGTCAGAGTCCTCCTATCGGTCCTCACCGGTGGCCAGGACACTCGCACTGAGGCTGACCCTCACCTGTAGTCGAGTGGTTTGGTCGCCCCAGGACGTAGCAGGCGGCGGAAGCCTTCCCAGGCGGCCGCACGTAAGGCCTCCCCGGTTTCTCTGACAAACAGGTTCCAGGTCCTGTCTGTGGCTGACACTGTCGCTGAGCCAGATGCTGTCCTCTGTCCTGTTTCAGAGGAAACCTCTCAGCCTGCATAATCCGGACAATCACAGAGGATGGGATTATTGATAGTTGTGGAGCTACAACGTTAGGCGCGTTATGGGGCCCCTTAGGGACTTGGCTGACAAGAAGGTAAGAAATCCAATGTGCACTTTATGTGCATACCAGGTGGAGTCATTCCAGATGCGGAACGGGTCCTCCTGGATGCCATGAAGAGCACAGCGATACCAATTATGTGTGTCACTTTGGATCAGAAAAGATTCTCTCTGGTTTTGATTGGCTAACATAAGTGGTAAAGGCTGCCGGTCTTGCTTGCAAGATGAAAGCAGAGCTGACCGTTTGCAGCATAGTCGACAAAACCGACCGTGGACCTCTGGTACAGAGCCAGGTGGAGGGTCTGAATCAAAGGTTCAGACGGTTCTGCGACCGTGTGGGTTGCAGATTCCTCGACTTGCGCCAAAGTGTGGTTGGGTTTCGTGTTCCGCTGAATAGGTCAGGTGTCCACTATATGCAGGAAGCTGTAGGGCGTGGACTGGGCGGTTTTTTAGGTTAGAGGGTCTCGGGAAAACACAATAAGGGCTTCAGTCACAGAGGGTGTAGGTCGAACACAGGTAGAACGTAGGTACAGAAACCAATCGATATAACAGTTGCAAATTGTCGTAGGTGTGTTGGGAAAGTACCAGAGCTCCAAGCCCTAATAGAAAGCACAGATGCTCCAATACTTATAGGCACTGAAAGCTGGCTAAATTCGGAGATAGCTCAGCTGAAATTTTTGCGAAGAACCTAACGGTATTCCGAAAGGTTAAACATAGTAGGCGATGGCGTGTTTGCTGCTGTTAGAAGTAGTTTAACGTGTCTCGAAGTGGAAGTAGATAGTTCCTGTGAGTTAGTATGGGCAGAGTTTATTGTCGACAACCGGAATAAAATAATAATTTGATCCTTTTACTGACCTCCCAACTCAGATGATACAGTTGCTGAAAGGTTCAATGAAAACTTGACTTTGATCACAAACACGTACCCGACTCATATGATTATAGTTGATGGTGATTTTAATATACCCTCGATATGTTGGCAAAAATACATGTTTAATTCCGGAGGTGCCCATAAAACATCAAACGAAATTGTGGTAAACGCATTCTCGAAAAATTATTTCGAGCAGTTAGTTCATCAGTGCACACGAATAGTAAACGGTTGAGAAAACACACTTGACCTCTTAGCAACAAATAATCTTGAGTCAATAACGAGCATCAAAACGGAGACAGGGATTAGTGGACACAGGGTTGTCGTAGCGAGATTGAATATTGTAACACCCAAGTCCTCCAAAAACAAAAGAAAAATATACCTATTCGAAAAAGCAGATAAAAATTCACTTGACGCTTTTCTGAGAGACAATCTCCACCCCTTTCAAATTAGTAATATAAGTGTAAACCAGACGTGGCTTGAATTCAAAGAAATAGTATCGGCAGCAATTGAGAGATTTATACCAAATAAAGTAACAAACTACGGCGCTGATTCTCCTTGGTACACAAAACGGGTCAGAACACTGTTGCAGAAATAACGAAACAAACATGCCAAATTTAAACAGACGAAAATCCCAACGATCTTTTACAGAAGCTCGAAATTTAGCGCAGACTTCAATTCGAGATGCTTATAACAGTTTCCACAACGAAACTTTGTCTCCAAACCTGTCAGAAAATCCAAAGAGATTCTGGCAGTATGTGAAGTATGCTAGCGGCAGGACACAATCAGTGCCTTCTTTGCGCGATAGCAATGGAGATACTACCGAAGACAATGCTGCCAAAGCAGAATTACTAAACACAGCCTTCCGAAAGGTCTTCAAAAAAGAAGACGAAGTAAATATTCCAGAATTCGAATCAAGAATAGCTACCAACATGAGTAACTTAGAAGTAAATATCCTCGGAGCAGTGAAGCAACTTTATAAAAGAAAGTCTTCTGACCCAGACGGTATACGGATTAGGTTCCTTTCAGAGTATGTCGATGCATTACCTCCATACTTAACAATAATACGCAACCGTTCGTTCGACGAAAGATCCGTACCCAAAAACTGGAAAGTTGCATAGGTCACACTACTATTCAAGAAAGGTAGTAGGAGTAATCCACTAAATTACAGGCCCATATCGTTAACGTCGATATGCAGCAGGATTTTGGAACATAAATTGTGTTCTAACATTGTGAATTACCTCGAAGAAAATAGTCTATTGACACATAGTCAACATGGGTTCAGAAAACATCGTTCTTGTGAAACACAACTAGTTCTTTATTCGCATGATGTGTTGAGTGCTATTGACAAGGGATTTCAGATCGATTCCGTATTATTGGATTTCCGGAAGACTTTTGGCACTGTACCACACAAGCGGCTCGTAGTGAAATTGCGTGCTTATGGAATAGCGTCTCAGTTATGTGACAGGATTTGTGATTTCCTGTCAGAGAGGTCACTGTTCGTGGTAACTGACGGAAAGTCATCGAGTATAACAGAAGAGATTTCTGGCGTTCCCCAAGGTAGTGTTATAGACCCTTTGCTGTTCCTTATCTATATAAACGATTTGGGAAACAATCTGAGTAGCCGTCTTCGGTTGTTTGCAGATGACGCTGTCGTTTAATAAAGTCATCAGAACATCAAAACAAATTGCAAAACGATTTGGAAAAGATGTATGTATGGTGCGAAAATTGGCAATTGACACTAAATAACGAAAAGTGTGAGGTCAACCACATAAGTGCTAAAAGGAATCCGTTTAACTTCGGTTACACGATAAATCAGTCAAATCTAAAGGCCGTAAATTCAGCTAAATACCTAGGAATTACAATTATGAACAGCTTAAATTGGAATGTACGCATAAAAAATTTTGTGGGGAAGGCTAACCGAAGACTGCGTTTTATTGGAAGGTTACTTATAAAATGTAACGGATCTACTAAGGAGACTGCCTAGACTTTGCTTGTCCGTCCTCTTTTAGAATACTGTCGCGCGGTGTGGGATCCTTACCAGATAGGGCTGACAGAGTACATCGAAAAAGTTCAGAGAATGGCAGCGCGTTTTGTATTATCGAGAAATATGAGAGAGAGTGTCATAGAAATGATACAGGATTTGAGCTGGACATCATTAAAAGAAGACGTTTTTCGTTGCGACGGAATCTTGTCACGAAATTCCAATCACTGACTTTCTCCTCCGAATGCGAAAATATTTTGTTGACACCGACCTACATAGGGAGAAACGATCACAGCGATGAAACAAAAGAAATCAGAGCTCGTATGGAAAGAAATAGGTGTTCGTTCTTTCCGCGCGCTATACGATATTGGAATAACAGAGGATTGTGAAGGTGGTTCGATGAACCCTCTGCCAGGTACTTAAATGTGATTTGCAGAGTATCCACGTAGATGTAGATGTGAAACAGAGAACAGTAATATGCATGATAAGAGACAATTATTATATGTGTTAAGAATAACCTAAAGAAAATTCTAAATCTATTCAATTAAATATGTATGTATAAACTCAGTAAAATACACAAAAGTGTTGAGAGTAAGGTAGAGAGAGACACATAAGGATAGTGATCACATACAAGAAACAGACACATGAGGATAGTGGTCACACACACGCACGGATGAGAACACATATATATATAATTAGGGTAAATATGGATTGGGGAGCGACTAAGGTTCACATCAAAGAATTGGGGAGTGACCAAGGTTCACATCAAAGAATACTTTATGTAGCCAGTCAAACGTCAGTCTGTTATTATAGCTAATATGCTCAGTAATCAGCATGTTACCTAGTTATATTTCATCCTTTACTTTGTACATCTCTGAATCACTTTAACCCATAATTTCAACAAACTTCCAACAAATACAACAGTTTCCTTCGTCTCTTTGCTTCTCTGTGTCAGATATTTAATACATTTCTTGTAAGTTCATATTATTTAGCTCCAGTTCCCTACGTAGCCATTTGTCATATTTGCCCTACCTAACGATATTTCATCTGATGTGTACCGTACCTAACCATTTTATCTGAAATTCATCTTTGTTATTATTGTTTTGCTCATGTATTTGTTGTACAACTTCCTTTCTTACCTTTTCCTCTTTGCTTCCTCCTTACACATCTTTCATAATTTCTTGCACATCTTTCATGATTTGTGAGAGCTCATTACAGTACTACACTTAACATAATTGTTATACTAATGGTGTCGTGTCTGCAGTAACCATTTATATAGATAGTGTGCATTATAAAGAAAGTCAATAAATAATAGTAAATTTAAGAGGGAAATTCAGCCTGAAAATTCGTTAAGCTAAAGCAATGCACGGTATTATGTTACATTATACATAAATACAAGAAGACAGTTAGTCTGCAATGTCACACATGTCAATAGAAAAATATATATAAAGGGATCTTATCCTATGCCATTGCAAAGGAATACAGCAGAAAAGTAAAAAAAAAAAAAAAAAAGGTCGTCATTCTAAGTATACTGTCAAAAAAGCTATAAAATTGGTCACTATTGCAAGTGGCCTTCCTCAGGGCTCTGTGCTGTATTGACTACCTACGTCACTCCTTGTGAATCATTAATTTTATCTTCACTTTGGAAATGTCTCCAACACTTAGACTGATGGACAATATTGATATTACATCGTTTCATGCATATGTAAAGGTTATCTATTGTTGTTGTTGTGGTCTTCAGTCCTGAGACTGGTTTGATGCAGATCTCCATGCTACTCTATCCTGTGCAAGCTTCTTCATCTCCCAGTACCTACTGCAACCTACATCATTCTGAATCTGCTTAGTGTATTCATCTCTTCGTCTCCCTCTACGATTTTTACCCTCCACGCTGCCCTCGAATGCTAAATTTGTGATCCCTTGATGCCTCAGGACATGTCCTACCAACCGATCCCTCTTCTAGTCAAGTTGTGCCACAAACTTCTCTTCTCTCCAATCCTATTCAATACCTCCTCATTAGTTACGTGATCTACCCACCTAATCTTCAACATTCTTCTGTAGCACCACATTTCGAAAGCTTCTATTCTCTTCTTGTCCAAACTATTTATTGTCCATATTTCACTTCCAGACATGGCTACACTCTATACAAATACTTTCAGAAACGACTTCCTGACACTTAAATCTATACTCGATGTTAACAAATTTCTCTTCTTCAGAAACGATTTCCTTGCCATTGCCAGTCTACATTTTATATCCTCTCTACTTCGACCATCATCAGTTATCTTGCTCCCCAAATAGCAAAACTCCTTTACTACTTTAAGTGTCTCATTTCCTAATCTAATTCCCTCAGCATCACCCGACTTAATTTGACTACATTCCATTATCCTCGTTTTGCTTTTGTTGATGTTCATCTTATATCCTCCTTTCAAGACACTGTCCATTCCGTTCAACTGCTCTTCCAAGTGGTTATCTATTACACAAATAAAAGACAAGCTTAATTTTGTATGCATGTAACTACACTCCTGGAAATTGAAATAAGAACACCGTGAATTCATTGTCCCAGGAAGGGGAAACTTTATTGACACATTGCTGGGGTCAGATACATCACATGATCACACTGACAGAACCACAGGCACATAGACACAGGCAACAGAGCATGCACAATGTCGGCACTAGTACAGTGTATATCCACCTTTCGCAGCAATGCAGGCTGCTATTCTCCCATGGAGACGATCGTAGAGATGCTGGATGTAGTCCTGTGGAACGGCTTGCCATGCCATTTCCACCTGGCGCCTCAGTTGGACCAGCGTTCGTGCTGGACGTGCAGACCGCGTGAGACGACGCTTCATCCAGTCCCAAACATGCTCAATGGGGGACAGATCCGGAGATCTTGCTGGCCAGGGTAGTTGACTTACACCTTCTAGAGCACGTTGGGTGGCACGGGATACATGCGGACGTGCATTGTCCTGTTGGAACAGCAAGTTCCCTTGCCGGTCTAGGAATGGTAGAACGATGGGTTCGATGACGGTTTGGATGTACCGTGCACTATTCAGTGTCCCCTCGACGATCACCAGTGGTGTACGGCCAGTGTAGGAGATCGCTCCCCACACCATGATGCCGGGTGTTGGCCCTGTGTGCCTCGGTCGTATGCAGTCCTGATTGTGGCGCTCACCTGCACGGCGCCAAACACGCATACGACCATCATTGGCACCAAGGCAGAAGCGACTCTCATCGCTGAAGACGACACGTCTCCATTCGTCCCTCCATTCACGCCTGTCGCAACACCACTGGAGGCGGGCTGCACGATGTTGGGGCGTGAGCGGAAGACGGCCTAACGGTGTGCGGGACCGTAGCCCAGCTTCATGGAGACGGTTGCGAATGGTCCTCGTTGATACCCCAGGAGCAACAGTGTCCCTAATTTGCTGGGAAGTGGCGGTGCGGTCCCCTACGGCACTGCGTAGGATCCTACGGTCTTGGCGTGCATCCGTGCGTCGCTGCGGTCCGGTCCCAGGTCGACGGGCAAGTGCACCTTCCGCCGACCACTGGCGACAACATCGATGTACTGTGGAGACCTCACGCCCCACGTGTTGAGCAATTCGGCGGTACGTCCACCCGGCCTCCCGCATGCCCACTATACGCCCTCGCTCAAAGTCCGTCAACTGCACATACGGTTCACGTCCACGCTGTCGCGGCATGCTACCAGTGTTAAAGACTGCGATGGAGCTCCGTATGCCACGGCAAACTGGCTGACACTGACGGCGGCGGTGCACAAATGCTGCGCAGCTAGCGCCATTCGACGGCCAATACCGCGGTTGCTGGTGTGTCCGCTGTGCCGTGCGTGTGATCATTGCTTGTACAGCCCTCTCGCAGTGTCCAGGGCAAGTATGGTGGGTCTGACACACCGGTGTCAATGTGTTCTTTTTTCCATTTCCAGGAGTGTATATCCATCTCAGAAAAAATGTCATTGATCAAGGTAAACAAGAAAATAGACACTACTACAAAGACAAATCACAAAAAGTTCAGTGAGGTAGCACATGCTAAAAGAGTGGCTCAAAGTGCAAAGCATCAATCAGTGCTGAGCCACATCGTTGTGAAACATTTTTCGCCCACAAATGGACACAAAAACTGCATTTCTCAAATTACTGTAAAACTTGTTTTACTGTTGTAAGTTGGTGTTGTTCCGATGAAAAAAAATGGCACTTTATGTTTAGTAAAACATTGAACAATTTGCATCACATAATCATAACCTCCGCTTCAAGGAAACTATTAGTAATTTTTAAGAGTATGTCTCCCTGGAGTACAGGGGGTTATTTATTACTTAAAAATGAATATGAACAGTCACAGCCGCAATAAACTTCTTTCTTATGTAAGGTTACCGGTTTTGGTCTGTTTTAGACCATCTTCACACGTACACCATTATGGTAGATGATGGCTGTGAACGGACGCCAACTGCAAAAATAATTGTGTTGTCTCAATTCACTATTGTCACCTAGCCACATTTTTTCAGAAACATCCTTTTACGCTTATAAACACGAAATGCATCCAAATGGCATAGAAACTGATTATAACAAGAAACAGTGTCCCTACGCCCTAACCATTAGTCACTTACACTTTGTCTACATTAATCACCGTAATCATTGCCTCATTCAATTACAGTATGCATCGTAAACATCATAAATATCATCTCGCGCAAATAACCAAAGTAAATTTGATTATCCTATTACATCATTATTCATACTCGCTGTCTTCGTAACAATATATGCTTCAAATAAAAATTGTCTGTTCTGTTTTCGCCCACTTATTTCCACATACTCCAAACCTCATAGCTATTATTGTTAATATTTCACTTTAGTAAACACAACTTCACTACCTCACAATAGAGCCTGAAAAACTGCTTATCAAAATACCTATTACTCTTCTTTCCATACACCACAATTACCATCCTAACAGCCTGCATATCTCATCAAAAGAGATAGAAAATGTTATATGGCTCTCTGTTATTGTCACTGTGTATAGCCAAAAATATTTGTCAAATGAACAACACATTGCCATTGTGTATCCACTCGGGGCTGGTTTAAAAAATACAGTAAATGTTCATTTTATTACACGTTATTAGTTCTCCTTTGGATTCTAGAGAAACTTCGAAATTCGTAGATGTTTGTTTAGCGTACCTGTCGTGGCAGCAAATCGCGTGATTTGTTGTGCATTAAATAAATTTTGAAGAATAAATGAAGTTTGTTGTGCGATGAAAGTCGCCCGATTCTTGTCAAAAATTGCCTGTCCCGCGATGAGAGTCGCTTTGGCATGCGATGCACTGGCATTGTTTGACGGTAAGTGATGCTGTGCACTCTAATGCAAGAAATGTTTTCGAAATAGGTGACTTGTAGTTCTATCATCTGGGTACAACTTTAGTAAATAGAATTATTCTATATGTGGTGATTCTTGAGTTTCTCCCGGCGTAATTGATAATCAAAATATCCACGGGTGTGCTGCCGGTCTATAGTGTCCAACGGGCACAATATTTCGGCGATCATACATGTCGCCATCATCAGGTGAACTGACGGACTGAGCTCCTGTGAACGTGCCGGCACGGAGATCCGTACGCTATGGCTGCTCAGAGGGAACTGAGCAGTTCCCTCGGATCTCCGTGCCGGCACGTTCACAGGAGCTCAGTCCGTCAGTTCACCTGATGATGGCGACATGTATGATCGCCGAAATATTGTGCCCGTTGGACACTATAGACCGGCAGCACACCCGTGGATATTTTGATTATCAAATACGCCGAGAGAAACTGAAGAATCACATCATACACCTTTACGGAGAGGAGATGTATCGCAGCATGAAGAAATTTGAAAAGTTGCGCCACCGTAGATGTCGTTTGCTAAGTACTCTTGCCTTTCTAAAGAGATGTCGTTCCGAGAATGTTGTTCCAAATTTTGGTAAGGTTATGCATCAATCACATCGATTCTGCAGCAGCTAAGAGAATCAAGAAACGAGCCAGCCTCGCATTGGTACGTGAGAGAGTGCAATACACCCGCCGGAGCCTTGAGTTTATCTCACAGGAATTACTCAAACTACATTTGCAACTGGCTAGTAAGTTCACTTCTTTTTCCTGGGATTGGATTGATGGTGTCACCTGGGTGTCAGCTGATTTCGCCCATAAGAAGGCTACGGGACGTCAGACAGCTAAGTTCTCACGTCTCCTTGACAAACCATCTCTGCAGGTTCCGTGCAAGACTGTCATCAATTTGAGTGGCATGGTGTTGAGTGATGACGCGGTCTCGGTTTTGCAGAAAGGTCTCAACCTCGCTCCCACCCCCAAGTTCACTCCGGTCGCAGAAATTGTTAGTGCTGTTGAACAGGTTGCAGCTCGACTTCCGCCAGAATCAGCCGAGGAAATACGTCGTGAAACTTGTCGTGCGTTGACGAAATCCAAACCGATGAAGTCAAATATCAGCAGTAAAGAGAGGCGGCCATTCGTGATCTGAGGGAGCGCTCTGAAATAGTTGTCTTACCGGCTGACAAAGTCAATGCTACAGTTGTTGTCTCCCATAAGGACTACACTGATAAGATGCAGAGCCTGCTAAATGACGATTCCTACCGGAAGATCAGCGTTGACCCTACAAAGAAGGTGGAGAACAAGACGAGGTCGCTTCTCAAGGACGCAGATTTACCGGGGGGTGACGCTAAGAAATTGTTACCCCAAGGTCCGGTATCGCCTAGACTATATGGACTCCCGAAGGTTCACAAAGAGGGGGTACCATTACGCCCCATTGTCAGCAACATCAGGGCACCTACATATTTTTTGGCCAAATACCTGACGGGAATATTAAGTCCTTATGTGGGTAAATGCCCTCATCACATCCGTAATTCCGTGGATTTTGTTAAACGCCTTGATAGCTTCAGGTTGGATGAATCAGATATCATAGTGAGTTTTGACGTCGTTTCCTTGTTTACGAGGGTACCCCTGCGAGAGTCACTAGAATTGATCAGTCAGAAGTTTGACGAGAAGACCACTGAACTTTTTAGGCATGTCTTGACTTCCACGTATTTTCTTTTTAATGGAGAATACTACGAACAAACGGAGGGAGTCGCCACGGGTAGCCCACTCTCACCGGTGGTAGCGAATTTGTACATGGAGAACTTCGAGGAGGAAGCCCTGTCGTCATCCGTATGGAAACCTACTTGCTTTTTCCGTTACGTGGACGACACGTTCGTCATCTGGCCACATGGTATGGATAAACTCCTTGACTTCCTTACACATCTAAACTCCATACACCCCAACATCAAATTCACTATGGAGACTGAAACGGAGGGTAAATTACCTTTCCTTGACGTCTTGGTCAAGAGAAGGGCTGACGGCACCCTAGGTCATGGGGTGTCTCGGAAGACAACGCACACTGATCTGTATTTGCACGCAGACAGCTGCCACCACCCTTCACAGAGGAATGGGGTACCTAAAACTCTAGTACATAGGGCGCGCACTATCTCTGACGCAGAGAGTCTACCCGAGGAATTGGAACATCTGAGAACTGTACTTCGAAAAAATGGGTACTCAGAGTGGCAGATTCAACGTGCTCTCCGCCCAACCACTGCAGTACAACCTGTTGAGATGGATGAAGTCACGAGGGAGGAGGTAGGCACTGCATTTATTCCATACACAGGCGCACTCTCGGGGAAAATCGCCCCCATTCTGAAGAAATACCGGATCGGAACTGTGTTTTGTCCTCCGAATAAAACTCGTGCACTGGTGGGGAGCGCCAAAGATGACCTCGGTTTGAGGAAGGCCGGCGTGTACCAGATTCCGTGTCAATGTGGCAAGTCGTATATTCAAAATTGTTAAGGCTTTCGTGGCCACTTGTTGACAAAGTGCCTATTGGCTTCTGTCTCGGGTTCTTCGGCCGACGTTCATCTAATGATTTTTCTGACGTTTCGCCAGCACGAGTGGCTGGCATTGTCAAAGCTTCACCCTCCATTGCCGGTGGTGTTCACCACCGGCAATGGAGGGTGATGCTTTGACAATGCCAGCCACTCGTGCTGGCGAAACGTCAGAAAAATCATTAGATGAACGTCGGCCGAAGAACCCGAGACAGAAGCCAATAGGCACTTTGTCAAGTCGTATATTGGTCAGACGATGCGTACCGTCGAGGATCGATGCCGTGAACACCAGAGGCACACTCGACTGATGTATCCGAGCAAGTCGGCGGTCGCTGAATATTGTTTGTCGGAAAATCACGCTATGGAGTATGACCGCACGAGGATTCTGGTACAGACGTCGAGATAGTGGGACAGCGTTGTTAGAGAGGCCATCGAAATTCGCACCAATGACGACCTCATAAACCGTGACTGTGGCTATAATCTTAGCAAGGCTTGGGAACCAGCGATTGGGTTAATCAAGAGTAAATCGAGCAAACGTATAGTTGTGACGACCACGGCGGACAGAGCCATCACACCGACGTCATCTCAGACGCCGTCGCAATCTGTTCCACCGCGCGACCGTGGCGCGGGGCGCGGACGGCGGAGGGAGCGCGCCGCGGGCGGAGGGTAATTAAATCTGCCGCCGCCGCGACCGAACCCAGTTCCCTCTGAGCAGCCATAGCGTACGGATCTCCGTGCCGGCACATTCACAGGAGCTCAGTCCGTCAGTTCACCTGATGATGGCGACATGTATGATCGCCGAAATATTGCGCCCGTTGGACACTATAGACCGGCAGCACACCCGTGGATATTTTGATTATTCTATATGTGGTTTGATAAGCGAAATATGAAGAAGATCCTTGCTCTTGTGTGTCCGAATAGTTTCAGTTTCCACAACACCGCCGTGTACAATTCTACGAATCCTATAACATCTTTTATACACAAGAAAGAATTTTTTACTAAGATTCTTGCGTCTACAAGATAAAGGATGAGCTTTAACCAGAATTTTTTGACCAACCCGTTGTTTTTTGATGCTTATTTGTCCTTGCTCAAATTTCTTTCTTTTTTCTGCAGCCTTTATTTAGAGCTATATCTACTACTTCCTTATGACTAATATTTTTTGAAGATGGAAAAGGTATTAACTCCCCGATACGATACAATGGTTGCTGATTTTTGAGCACAAGTAACGTATCTGATGCTATAGACTCGTGTAGTAACTCATTGAGAATCTCTTGGCATGTGTGAATGTGTTTGTCCCAAGTCTGGTGTTGTCGGTGCAATATATTCTGCACAGCTTGTAAATTTCTCGCATACTGCAATCTAAAGGATTGGACTGAGGCCAAAACAGTGAAATAAGAACAGGTCTAATTTTGTGACCTCGTAAAGTGCGTAGGGCCGTTGTCGAAAATGACTTTATCAACGTAACCAACTTCTCGTAGACAATTATTGACAAACGCTTTGGGTACGGTTTTGGCAGTAGCTTTACGTAAAGGAATGAATGAAACAAGTTTTGCAGTCATTTCAGTAGCAACAACAAGCTATGAGAACCCACTGAATGATCTGACAAGAGATCCTAACAGGTCTACTGCAGGAAGTAATGGTGCTCGGTATGTAATAGTTGATGGTTTGGATTCTTGACAAAATTTGCGTGTTGCTAAGACTTACTGTATTTTTTTCTGCATATTATTAAGGTAACGAGATGTGCAAAGTTTGTGAAAGCATTTTCCCGGACCAAAGTGAGCATAGCTGAGATGTGTACAGTCTGAAAATTGTACTGGCATTGTCTCATTTGAATCTCTGTCTGAACTAGTTGATAAATTTGCCATTTTGATTGTCAGATCATGAACTTTTTGTTTAATTGTACTTGACGTACTTTTTGTTCTTCAGAATTTAATTTCAAAGATTGCACTTGTTCGCTAATATCTCTTACCGTTGCGATAAGCTGTTCGTTCTGTTCTTTTATCTGTGTAACTATCGCTCTCGGGACTACAGCGTTGACTTTAGATAACAATTCGTCGTTGTCATTAACCTGGTTTGTTTTCGTGTTCTATTCCAAGGTCACATACTCTAGTTGCAAAAATGCGAATTATTCGTTGAAGGTCATTTTTAATTTCTTCCCTAATCTCAACTGATAAATTTTGTATTTTCAATTTCATTTCTTCCTCTGATTTTTCTATTTTCATTCTGTGATTTTTTTTATTTCTTACATAAGTGATTTGCTATTTTCTTCTCGTGGTTTTCTATTTTGTTCCTTAGATTTATTGATTTTCTTTCTCTTTTCATCTTGTGTTTCTTTAAGCATCTGACGAATTGATTCTAGAAAATTTGTCGGATTCGAGCAATGTGGTTCTGTATAATCGTTCGTTGAAGATGATGTGGCTTATGTTCGTTCAAAAGACATTGACGCAATACTTGATTCTGATGTTTGTTACCAGTTGTAAAATTCCACACGACTGTGGCGACTTTTGTAAGCTTTTACTAGACTGTGGAGACTTATCGTCGACCTACTCAGTTTCAGAATTTGTGCGTTCATTACTCGTCATTTGTTCTGCTTCATTATTGTTCGCCAAACTGGTTAATAACTCTGGATCCGCGCAGTTTCCTGAAGTCTCACGTAAACTATAGGTAGCTACTAGGTGCTACGTGAGGTTTATCTCATCCAGTACCGACTCGTTATTTTATAACACCCTCTGTTGTTAGAATTATGTATTAATACCTTCAGCTGTTGACAGGCGTTGATATAAATCAACGGGGACAGGTGCAAATGTGTGCCGCGACCGGGACTCGAACCTGGGATCTCCTGCTTACATGGCAGACAAACTGAGCACAAAATTTTAAATGAATTGGCTGAAAATGAAGTACAGCATTAATAAAATTAGCGCAGCAGTATTGTTTGGTTTCGAGAAATTCAACACTACCTGACTATGTATTACGAAAAGAGCCAACGAACTATCCCGGCAGAAAAGGTCGACGTATGGGCGTTCCCCCACTATATGTTTCTGTATGAAACTTAGCCCAAATTTAGCTTCCGCTCTATAAAAAAATTAAATATTATTAAAACTATGTACCCACAAACTGTTATGCAACTTAAACTTGTATGCTAACCTTACACTAAACAGAAACTAATTTAAACAGAAATTTTAGTGATCTCAATAAAACTTGTCTTTATATTAAAATGCGCAACTGAAATAAACCAATTACCTGATCCTAATCAAAATATCCGTTTGCCTCGCATCTTGACAACATTGTTGCAGATTTTTCGGAAGCACAACAGCAAATAGCAAGCAAGCAGCAGCTAAGCTAGATTTCCATTTTTCAACAAAATTTTCAAACAATTTTCAAACTGTTGCATACTATATGGTGCAATAACAGAGAATTTCTATAAAAACCAAACAGCTTAATCAGTTGATATCTTAATACATGGCTCAGGGAAGTGAGGTAGTCTTTCTCTCTAGCTGACAATAATCATTCCGACAAACTAGGTGTGCAGTGCTGCAGTCGTACCTTAAAATTCTTCTCTACAAAATTAATAAAATTGTTCAAAATTTATATTCTTACCACCTTCCAATATATACATCATATTCATCCTGCTTGTTCTAACACATAGAATCACAGCGTTACTGAATACTTAAGTCACTTGAACTGAGAATGCATCGGACTGCTCAGAGGCAAAGATTGTACCACAACAAGACAAAAGATTATTTAACAGTAGCATAACGTGTGAAAGGTCTCTGTTGGATTCCTTTCATGTTTGATTTCTTAAATCTGTTGTCATTTATGGAATAAATTCCTCTTCTAAATTTACTGTGGCGTTTCTGACTATCTGGGAGGAGACTGAGTAGTGGAACGTGTTACTTTTACACGTAAACAAGAACGATCTGTCACACTACTACACTTTAAAACACAGTTTATATGTAATTCATGTCACACAGTCTCATACGGAACCTACATCCGCTTTCTGTTATATACTGTATATGATAAGATACTGTCATCCCCCTTTCCTTCTGTGTGAGAGGATGAATGATCAAATGTGTTTGTAGTTGCATGCTTGACGGTAGCAGACAAGGCTGTCTGCTAGAGAACAGTAGGATCAACGTCG
Source organism: Schistocerca nitens (assembly GCF_023898315.1). Taxonomy (NCBI): domain Eukaryota; kingdom Metazoa; phylum Arthropoda; class Insecta; order Orthoptera; family Acrididae; genus Schistocerca; species Schistocerca nitens. The sequence goes on from NC_064618.1 coordinate 617,890,381, forward strand.
GAACAGGTAGCTACGCTTTCTTAAAGCAGAGAGGTTTCTATCCTTAGTATGGTCCTGTCCGTCCGTTGTCATGTTGGTATAGGAAGCTGCCCCTCTGGTCCCTTCCGTTTGTCTTTGTGAGCCACCCTCGGGAAGCACGCTCGGTAGTAGGGAGTTGCAGTCTGGCGGTGGCGAGCGTCTGAATTGGTCAGATCTCCGGCTAAGCGCGTGTCTGCTAAGTCCGTAGGACAATGGATTTGTTAAGTTCAGCCTAACTGAGAATTTAATCACCTTTATTTCGGGTTAGCTCTAAAATATCTAAGGTTATCTTAAATTGCAGCATAGTGTAATTCTCGTGTGAAGTTCATATTATTTTCCGGTAGTTGCTTTGTTACTACTTTATGAGTAAAGTGGAACCACGTGTTGGTCAGTAACTCTAACTAAGATCAATCTTAAATGCGAATGCTTGTGTGATTATAACGTCTCGTCTTGACAATATTTTCAATATAGCAACTTTTCTTTATGTTCAACCCACGTGGGGTGTACTTTGTGAGACCAGTACCACGTGCTTATATAACTGTTTGACCCGTCAGGTTAACAGTAAGACGTTAGTAACCAGTTCGAGTTTTTTCTTTTGTAATTTGCTTTTCGATCTAATTTATTTTAATTATCAAAATTATTGTGGAGTTATACGCTTTGTGTAAACCAAGTTGACCACGTGAAGCATGTGGTGTAATCATCAAAGTAGCCCTCAGCTATTCTTTTCACGAAGATTTCACAAAGAGTTAATATGAATTTAGTATACCAGTGTGTGGTAATTACATGATGGACAGGATTGTGCTTCGAACGTAATTTCTTTGGGTAAAAAAATTTGAATCTGTTTGTAGTGGTTAACTTTCTCTTGCATGCGTTTCAACGTTCTTTGTGTGTTGTTTTATGAATGCAGTGTTGTATGCAGACTCCCAATCTTGGCTCCATATTTGATGTATTCCGTAAGATTTTCACCATCCTAAATAAGGCACCAGCTTGTTACGAATAGAGTTTAATATGCTGAAATTTCAATGACCAATCTTAAAAATAAATTTCCAAATATGAACTGATTTCTTTCTTTTTATTTAAATTCTCCTTTATATATATATATATATTACCGGTTGTTGTATGACTATTAAAAGATTATCATTAATGTTAGTCTGTTTGGGAATTTGGTAAACCTGGACTAGATACCTGATGAAACAGTTGCTTAGTAATGCAAGATTAACTTCCCCAGACAGCTCACAGCTTTCAACCCGGTTTCATTGGCTATTAGCACCGATTTCATCATAGCAAAATGAAAGTAGCTAACTTACACATGGCGACCCTGTTCTGTGATTCCGCTAGACTCTGGAATCTCTGAAACGTTAGATTGCGAGCGTGTTATAATCTTAATTTTTTTCCCCTACAGCGCTCAAACAACTTCTGCGTTGTTTCTGAGCAGACTTTCAAAAGATTCACGGCATTGTTGAGCGGCGTTGTGTTGTTTGTCTTGTTTTGTTTTCTATATTTGTGTGTTCTATATGTGTGTGTTTTATTTGTGTGTTTTCTTTTTCTCTCGCTTGTAAATTCCACTGTTTCGATCAAACATAAAAATTTCTTTTGCGTGTGAAAAAGTGTGTACTAGGTTGGGTATCTTTCGTGTGACTGTCGTAATTTTTGGGGGACACATTTATTTTGATTAGTGTGTCGCGTACCGGGTATAAATTGCACTAATGCAGACACGTAACCAAGCTAAAAGCAAGCGGTCCGACAACTTAAGCAACATGGACCAAGGGGATAATTTGATTTCGAATGTTAATGCGTCGGGCAGTTCCGAAAATACAATGGGAAATACTTCAGACGAAATGCAAAACAGGACGAACGGGCTCACAGCAGAGCCAGAAATAAATTTGCCTCCTACTAACCAAATTGATTTGACAGAACTCATGAAAGCCTTATTGCAACAAAATAAAGAATCATTTGAAAAATCGATCCGCGAGCTAGGCGAACAAATGACGCATACAGTTGAAAAATCGATCCGCGAGCTAGGTGAACAAATGACGCATAAATCAGAAAAATCGATCCGAGAGCTAGGCGAACAAATGACGCAGAAATCAGAAAAATCGATCCAAGAATTAGGCCGTACATTTGAACAAATCGATGACCGTCTGCAAGCCGTAGAACAGGGCAAGCGGAGTGGCGATGCCGAATCTAAAGAGAGCGAAGAACAGCTACTTAGGAAATTCCAAGCGCTGAGAGAAGAATGCCAAAGGGAACACCAGAAGGTACTCTCGAGGGTCCAAGAGGCGGAAACGCATTGTCCCACGTCCGTTAGCAACACAATAGCGGACAACAGTTTAGCGATTCACGAGCTGAACCAGTCTGGTTTCGGCAGCCCTGCACGCCTATTCGATCACATGCTGCAGGAAAATCAATTTTATACGACCCATACGGGCCTGCAGAACTAATTAGGATATGCATCACCAAATTGCCGATGCACTTGCGGCACGTCATTCTTGCGGGACGATGCAAAGAGGACGTGGAAACGTTTAAAACACTTCTCCAAGAGTTGGAATATAATACAGCAGAATGCCCGCCTAATCAGGCACAAAGTTATTACGGGGCACAGCAGCGCGATCGCAGTCGTGGCCGTAGTACTAATCAACGGCGTGACCGGTCGTCGCGACGCGAACGGAACAATAATCGAGACCAGCCCTATAGAAACAGGGGTGACAGTCGCGAACACAGGTGGAACAACAGAAATGATCGAGGACGTAGACAAGATCGTGAACGCTACAGGTACGGTAACCAGAATCGATACTACGATGAATACAGTGGGAATAGGACTGTAGGCGGAGCCCCACATGATGTTGAAATTCGGCCGGCCAACCCTAGACATAATCCAGTAAATGGAAATGAACGAAACCGGCAATGACAAATGATCAGCCCAGAAGGCGCCAAATCGGAACAAATGAGCGACATGGCAAATGAGTACATAGGATTTATAGAGAGGAGAATGAATTGATTAGTTTAAATTTGTGGCGTATGCATTTTGAATAATATGTTGGTAAAAATTAATGATAAAGATGTTTCTTTGTGATTGATTGAATTGATGTTTTAATTTTTTTTCTTTCCTTGTGCAATTAGGATTTAGTTTGATTCAAATGTGAAGATAAAAGGTTTCTTTGTGAACGAGTGAAATGCTGTTTAGGTTTTTTTTTGTGTCAATTGAAAAGAGTCGCTCCTGAGGGAAGCAAGATCGTTGCTGAATTAGTGCAAAACTCAGGGGAATATCCGATCTGTGGGTATTATGGGTCTGGCAAACCCAGGTCCCCAGCTGTTAGTAGCCTTGTTTCCGATTTTCTGCTTTCAGTGCTACTATCTATCTATTACTATTCTATATCTGTCAGTATAAATGAGGATCTCTTACTATAGTATGCGTGCTGTATGAATATTTTAAGATAGGAGAACTCTGAGAAAGGAATGAGGAAGTTTGGAATCTTGAAAACAGGATGCGATAATACGATTGTTTAACCATTGGCTTCCCAATATGCGATGATATGTTAATATTGATGATATATGTCTTTTTTGTTCTTTATAGCTGAGTACGTAAAGTGCTGTCTGTGGATTTCGTAAGTATATTGATTCCCTTCAAGGTGAAAGAAGAATTGTGGTTTGTGTAATTTACGTGGCTCGGAAATATTATTGTGGTAGTCAAATACGAGCAGTTTTTCAGCAAATGGAGAATGGAACGGAAATATGGATCCTTTTTGTAGTCTTCATTGATGTTGATCCAAAGCCTAAATAAAAAATTATTCTGCGTTAATACTTGTCCTAGAAAAGCGACGTTTATGTGTTTTGCTGATGCTGTGAGCATTACAGCTTACTGTTTTCGCTGGTGCGGGATGCACTGCAGCCTATATGATTTGTACTGAGGAAATTTCCCTCTTGAAGGTAGAGGATGATTAAATAATTTTGATTATGGGACCGAAGGAAAGCTTGGTTTAAGGTAATAAGGATGAAGCAAAACATTTGTCATTTAAACTACAGGTGGATTCGGATCTTTTGTGTCTGTTGTAAGTTCAATATGTTAAGATGATACTGTTTTACAGAATAGAGGTGACCACAAATTTGCCATTCATGAGAAATGAATCCAGAATAACCACCACAGGCGAAATAACTGATTTGGAAGCGAAAGGTAACGTAAAGAAGGAACGAAATCGAAACAAAATGGGTAAGAAAATGTAATATAACCTGCATAATCCAGATATTTTTACCGTTCTCAGAGTCATCTGCGTGATTAATTCTTGTGATAACGTAATTTTAGATGAAATTTTCTTCCTGTTTCATGTGTAAATATATGAGTATGATAAATGTATAATTGCGAGTCTCTTTTCAGGTGTGTGAACTGGTATAAATGTTTTGGCGTGTAAATAACCATTGTTCTTTTTAATGTGTATGTTTAAGGAAAGTTCTCCATATTCATTATATGACAAGACATATGTGGCAAGCGTCAGGAAGAGGACGAATTAGAACAATGTTGTAGTGGTATATACACGGTGTTGAAGTAGCATTGAAGTAGCTTGTTGGATTAACTAGTAGTGGATAGAAGTAGAATTATGAGTAATGCATGTTTATGGGTAGTTAGTTTGTAGAATAGACAACAGGTGTGCATGTGTGTGTGTGTGTAAATAACATGTGAACCCCATGCTGTCCTGACCTATACTTGCACAAGGGATAATCCTATTCATTTTAGTGAATTAATAAGTAGCATTTGATTTATTAAAACGTAAGTGAACCACATTAGTGATGTGGATTTAAATATTATATTGTCAGTTCATTTAACTTTTATTTTTTTTACATTGTCAAGTCATTTAAATTTTATTTTATACTGTCGATTCATCTAATTTTTTTATTTAAAAAAAAAAGTCTCACGTTTGTTCTTAAAAATTGTGAAAGACAATACTAAGTGGTATTATGTATGACATTGTGTAATCACATAACTAACATAAAAAAAAATTTCTGTGAATGCAGTTGAGAACGTGAAAGCGAACCGGCTAAACTCTTACGAGACAGCGGGAGCAGCCGGACTAGTTGTAAACTGGCGGGTTTCCCAGCGGGGGACGCTGTCAGCCACGCCACTTCGGGAGCGCGGTCGACAACAAAGGGAAGGGCACGCGGCAAACACTTTCCTTTGTACCTGGAGCTAATGGGTGGCCGCCCCGTGCGACCCTACCTGAAGGCGTTGACCTGAGATGGGCGAGCGGTCCACCGCGTGGAAATCCATCTGCTGGCAACGCACCACACGCACGCGACCGTGACGAGACGGCCGCGGAGGAACAACACAAGGGGCGTGGAGCCTTTTGACACATACTGTCCAGAGAAACTGGCAGACTTCAACGACGCCTATCAACATTTCCTGATGGATGCCTACTGTCAAGCGACAGTAAATCATGGTTCGATGTTCTCTGGTCGCTAAGGGTGGCACAAAAGAAGAGCCATTAAGTGTCATCCTTGCCCAGGAATATCAATCTGGCGTGTCAATCGAGGATACCGCACGAATTTGACAACACAAACATGGAACCAAATCGAGATGTACGTGACACAGACCACCAAGAGAAACTTCATGAGAGGGCAGAGACGGCGGGATTGCACGCAACAGATGGACAAAAATCCCTACTGACAGCTGCGGCGACGAACCCCCTTCCCCTCCCCTTATATTGTGCCTCGGAACAGTGGAACTAGTGAGTGTATCAGTGAACAGTGATTATACGGTTCTTAGTTCAATGCATATACGTGTGTTTCTGTCACAGAAACTTTGACTCGTGTGTTTTGCAGGGATTCGATTTATTGGTGTTTATTAGACTGACTCTTGTATTTTGCAGGTGTCCTATTTTGTTTTTAGACTTTGACTCTTGTATTTTGCAGGTGTTTTATTTATTGGTGTTTTTTATTAGATGTTGACTATTGTACTGTGTTATTGATCAATGTTTGTTCTTGTGTGATGTATTAGATTTGTGTTATTTTGTTTCGTAAATTCATTCATGTGGCATTGCTTCGTTTATCAGTCAGATTGCTATTCATTCTCATTGGACTGTGATCGATTAGCTTTTGCATGGGGCATATTTATAGTGAGGAACCCCTTAAGGGTAACAGTCACATAATTAATTGTATTTTCAGTATAATGACACAGTGCTCATTGTTTGCTAACTAACTGAAATAGAGTAGAGTGATTAAATTAGTGCCACATAGTTATTTTAATTCTACAAATTATTAGTTTTATAAGATATAGAATTTTTTTTGCGATAACCACTTTGTGAAACATGTTTTTTTTTCTTTTATCATTTTTTTTTTTTTTTGCTTTTGCGGATTGTGCATTGTAATGTTCTGCTTTGTAATACTGATGTTATTTCATGTTCTTTTTTAATTGCTGTGGCACCTTTGCTATTTTCATAACTTTTGCTTGTTAATAAACAGTCATAAAATTGCCTGTGATCAGTTGGCTCTTGCAATGAGCAAATACTGGTGAACTCCATAAGGGTAACAACCAGAAATTGTTTTCATATTAATGACACAGGAACCATTGTTTTTACTTGCTGACCAATTTAGGTCTACACGATCTTTTAAATAGATGTCACAGATTGTGTGCTTTTTTTTCTCTTTGAAATTGGTAGATTTTAAAGATTTGTTGAAATTATTGTGTTTTAGCAAGTAGCTGGTGACCTTTTGCCTTTTCTTTACACTTTTGGTTTAAGTATGGTGTGAGAAGCCTGCTTGGGAATGTCCTAGCATGGCCAGAAAATTCCCTGCACAGTCTTTTCCCGGAGCGTTGGGGTTATGAAAGGTCTCTGTTGGATTCCTTTCATGTTTGATTTCTTAAATCTGTTGTCATTTATGGAATAAATTCCTCTTCTAAATTTACTGTGGCGTTTCTGACTATCTGGGAGGAGACTGAGTAGTGGAACGTGTTACTTTTACACGTAAACAAGAACGATCTGTCACACTACTACACTTTAAAACACAGTTTATATGTAATTCATGTCACACAGTCTCATACGGAACCTACATCCGCTTTCTGTTATATACTGTATATGATAAGATACTGTCATCCCCCTTCCCTTCTGTGTGAGAGGATGAATGATCAAATGTGTTTGTAGTTGCATGCTTGACGGTAGCAGACAAGGCTGTCTGCTAGAGAACAGTAGGACCAACGTCGGAACAGGTAGCTACGCTTTCTTAAAGCAGAGAGGTTTCTATCCTTAGTATGGTCCTGTCCGTCCGTTGTCATGTTGGTATAGGAAGCTGCCCCTCAGGTCCCTTCCGTTTGTCTTTGTGAGCCACCCTCAGGAAGCACGCTCGGTAGTAGGGAGTTGCAGTCTGGCGGTGGCGAGCGTCTGAAATGGTAAGATCTCCGGCTAAGCGCGTGTCTGCTAAGTCCGTAGGACAATGGATTTGTTAAGTTCAGCCTAACTGAGAATTTAATCACCTTTATTTCGGGTTAGCTCTAAAATATCTAAGGTTATCTTAAATTGCAGCATAGTGTAATTCTCGTGTGAAGTTCATATTATTTTCCGGTAGTTGCTTTGTCACTACTTTATGAGTAAAGTGGAACCACGTGTTGGTCAGTAACTCTAACTAAGATCAATCTTAAATGCGAATGCTTGTGTGATTATAACGTCTCGTCTTGACAATATTTTCAATATAGCAACTTTTCTTTATGTTCAACCCACGTGGGGTGTACTTTGTGAGACCAGTACCACGTGCTTATATAACTGTTTGACCCGTCAGGTTAACAGTAAGACGTTAGTAACCAGTTCGAGTTTTTTCTTTTGTAATTTGCTTTTCGATCTAATTTATTTTAATTATCAAAATTATTGTGGAGTTATACGCTTTGTGTAAACCAAGTTGACCACGTGAAGCATGTGGTGTAATCATCAAAGTAGCCCTCAGCTATTCTTTTCGCGAAGATTTCACAAAGAGTTAATATGAATTTAGTATACCAGTGTGTGGTAATTACATGATGGACAGGATTGTGCTTCGAACGTAATTTCTTTGGGTAAAAAAATTTGAATCTGTTTGTAGTGGTTAACTTTCTCTTGCATGCGTTTCAACGTTCTTTGTGTGTTGTTTTATGAATGCAGTGTTGTATGCAGACTCCCAATCTTGGCTCCATATTTGATGTGTTCCGTAAGATTTTCACCATCCTAAATAAGGCACCAGCTTGTTACGAATAGAGTTTAATATGCTGAAATTTCAATGACCAATCTTAAAAATAAATTTCCAAATATGAACTGATTTCTTTCTTTTTATTTAAATTCTCCTTTTTATATATATATATATTACCGGTTGTTGTATGACTATTAAAAGATTATCATTAATGTTAGTCTGTTTGGGAATTTGGTAAACCTGGACTAGATACCTGATGAAACAGTTGCTTAGTAATGCAAGATTAACTTCCCCAGACAGCTCACAGCTTTCAACCCGGTTTCATTGGCTATTAGCACCGATTTCATCATACCAAATGAAAGTAGCAAGCTTACACGTGCACGTCGATAACTTACAAAAATCATGAGAGAAGCTTATTATATGCGAAGAGATTAAACAGAGAAAATTTTGTATAAATCTCTTGACTAGTCTCTGAGAAAAAGGTTTTGTAAATTTCATAAAGAAGTTAAATTTATATAATGCAAGGAACTTAACACAAATGTGTTAGTTTCATGTAAAGCATGGTTCAAAATTTCATTGCTGTATCTTCAAAATTGTGGATATCAAAGTTCCCCCATAACGAAGGAAAGTACACGCCTCAAGTAATACGTAAATAATTTTTGCGCAGTAAATTGATGAGCTGCACAAAATGACGGCCACAACACTTCTGCGCCCCCAGAATGCATTGATGTTTAATTCAAATTGTTTCAGAGGTTATAAATTAGTACGGAATAAAATTTTGTATTATTCTTTCTTGTAAAGGTACGACCCAGCGCTCCTAGTCATATGACGTCACACTGTCCACATGGATAGCTTCCGTTCCGCCAGCCAACTAGTCTCCCTTTGTCGTTCGTACGGGCCGCTTTTGCTTTGGACAGTACCGAGTTGCCCTGCCGTCATATCGGTTAGACTTTTCCACCTGATACATACCGCATAGTAATTTGCACAGTACGGCGACTAATCATGTTAGCAGTGACGATTTTTTATCGCCAATCCGGTGCCTTTTAAAAACTTTTAGTGTACGCTCACTATAAAACATTTTTCTTTTAGCTTTTTAGATGCAGGCATATTTTAAAGAATGGAACACGTCTTCGTTACCTTTCGCTCGCTATGATGCCCGGAATATAAAATAATTTGTTTCGCCACTGCTGTGGCGTCATCAGTGGGCTCACTATTAATTTCTGCATCTACATTTATACTCCGCGAGACGTCTTATGGTGTGTAGCGGAGGGTACTTTTTGTACTACTGACACTTATTCATTTCCTGTTCCCGTCGCGATGGTGCGCTGGAAGAACACAAAAAACACCCGTGTCAGATCTAATCTTTCTGATTTTGCCTTCATAGGCTTTTCGTGAAATATATGTAGGAGGAAGCAATACTTTGATTGACTTTTCTAGGAACGCACCCTCTCGGGATCCTAACAGTAAACCACCATCTCCTTCGTGGGAGAACTCAAATTCCGAAGGATTGTTTGAGTGAGTTTCCATCCTGCCGATTAGTTTTATGGTGCTGCTCTTTCTCTTCGAACCGCTCCGAACGCATTCTCCCAAAACTTTTATGGACGTGTTTCCAGTAACTGTTCAGCGATCGTGTATTCAATGACGAGTGTTTCCGCCTGTTTACGCTCAACGCGTTGTTTGTTTTTATTACGGGTCAACTACCAATCGATGGTCCTTTGCAAGTCTCATAGCTACAATTTTAAAGCACTGTGGCTATTAAAGGCGTCATTCGCTAATAAGCTCATGGAATTTCCTACCCTATCCATTAGATCATTTATGCAGATTGTAAACATTAATGGTGCTATAATACTATTCTGCAACTAATTATAGTAATACTTAGCGTTGCTGAACTATTCGTTCTTCTCTTTCATTTGTAATATGTCGAAATTGTCTTACATCTACGGCTGTAATTTCTAAGAATTTCATTACAACATACCACATGCAACACACACACACACACACAAAAATTCAACTAAAAGTTGAAGGAGGTTGGTGTGCCTGTCAGCCTGAATATGGTTTCTAGGCTGTTTCCCATATCACACTAGGCGAATACCAGGCTGGTACACGTGTTTCGCCTCTGATACACGCTACGCAAACGTTTAGAACACGTTATCACACAAAATATACCGTATATGCAGATAGATTGGGTATAATGTTTCTGCCCTGGGTGTTGGAGTGGGTAAATAGAAGACTGATGACCTCAGCTGTTTGGTGTCTCTTGCTCAGCATCAGCACCATATATTAGGTGCACAACATTATATATATATATATATATATATATATATATATATATATATATATATATATATATATATATGATGCGAGACTTTCACCTATATACGCATGGAGCTCAAGCCATCTTACGGTGTATGGCAGAAGGTAGTTCTGACACGGCTTTCGTAGTTTCCTTCTTCCCTGTTCCATTTGCGAATTGTGAATGAGAAGAACAACTAACTATTGGTAAACCTTCGCTGTCAGCTCTAATTTCTCTGTTTTTTTTTTTTGTCTTTTTTTTTAACCTTTCGCGAGACATATGTGGGAGGAAGTTATATGTTACCCGCTCTACGAATTTCAATGGTTAACCATTCCAGGATGTACAGCGCCTCTCTTGTATCGTCTCCAATTGCATTTTGCTGAGAATCTCTGTAACGCTTCTGTACCTATTAAACGATCTGGTGGAGAGGCACATCTTCCTCCGTTGAATCTTATTTGGTAGTTGTTGTTAATTAAACATTTTTATATTTCCTGACTTATGAGCAAGACTCACGATTCGATCTTGCAGCTGTTTTGTAAATCACTTCTTTCGTGATAGAATTACGTTTACTTACGAATCTTCCAGTGAATCTCAGCCTGGCGTCTTCTTTCCCTCTAACTAGTTTTATGTGATAATTCCTGTTTGGTTCACTCTGGACAGTTGCTCTTACGTATTTCACGGTTGTTACTGTTTCCAGTGATTTATCGGAAATATCCTAATCGTAAAGTAACGGATCTCTTCGGGTGTTTGTGAACAATACATTACCCATCAAATGGTTCAAATGGCTCTGACCACTATAGGACTTAACATCTGAGGTCATCAGTCCCATAGAACTTAGAACTACTTAAACCTAACTAACCTGAGGACATCACACACATCCATGCCCGAGGCAGGATTCGAACCTGCGACCGTAGTGGTCGCGCGGTTCCAGACTGAAGCGCCTAGAACCGCTCGGCCACACCGGCCGGCTATTACCCATCAATGTCAACTGCTAGTCCCTGCACCAAGTACCACCCTCTACGTATATTCCTATCCTTTGCTATGGTCTTCTGCCGTTGCAACCTTTCTATAGACAACAGCATCCATTGGGATACATGAAAAATTATCTTTGTATTTGTCTATTCATTATTCATTAAGATATGGAACTTCCACGTACTACAGTCTGAACGTTTAAATACTGAGGTCCTTGTGTTCCTGTGGAAACTTGCTCCACGTCAGTTCTATGCGAGTTTGGTAGTTGGAATATTGTGACGAACAAGCAGCCGATAGACCAGCGCTCGCCATACTGAAGCCCGCAGGCCGCATGTGGCCCGAATCGAATGTTCATGCGGGCCCCGGTTCTGAGTCGTATTTTATAATCATGCTTCTAGCAGCGAGCAGCCGAATCCAAGAACGTCAACTAACTTTCATAGCTTCTTAAGAGTGTATTTTTCTTGATGACCAATAAACAAAAAAATGTTACATACGCAGTAATATCTTAAGATGTGCTTAATTTGAATTTAATTTGGTGAATTCGACTGTGAGCTAAGGAAAGTTTGTTACTTAGGCCATGGCCAGAGTGGTTCGTAGCCCGGCCATTGCGGAGTTAATACAAGTGATAGGGGCAATATTTTAACGTTTGTCTTCCAATGCTTACAACTCACGAGGGTGCTCAACTAGCGCCGATCAGCTGTTACGGTGTAGCTGTCAAACGGAAGTAACACTTGGATTCGTGAAGCCGGCCGGTGTGGCCGAGCGGATCTAGGCGCTTCAGTTTGGAACCGCGCGACCGCTACGGTCGCAGGTTTGAATCCTGCCTCGGGCATGGATGTGTGTGATGTCCTTAGGTTAGTTAGGTTTAAGTAGTTCTAAGTTCTAGGGGACTGGTGACCTCAGATGTTAAGTCCCATAGTGCCTAAAGCCATCTGAACCATTTTTTGGATTCGTGAATGCGCAATATAGAGGCGGCCATACTCAAATGTGGTACAAGTTTGTAGCAAGTAATATGAAATCAAATTAAGGCTGTTGTAATACAATACGATGAGCAAATGGAGAATGAATTTCAAAAAAATTATCAAACATTTGTGACCGCATCTCTTACTGCAATTACTGCTATTAATTATTGAAACGTGGCTGGTAGGGACTCAGAGAGCGCACAGCATAAGGTTATGATAATGGATGGGGCTGTAAACAGCTCCTGTGCGTTGCACAATCAAACTCACAACTTTATTTTTCTAAGAACCACTCATTTACACGTTGCTTTAAAAGGTCACAATTAAACAATACGGATGAAGGCCTAGTTAAAGAACCTAAGTGTTTTCTGGGCTGAAGGTCCAAAACCACACCAAAAACAAGAATCGCTGAAGGCCTGGCTTAAAAATCAAAAGCAGTTATAAATAGAAGGTAAAATTTTTTTCCGTCAAAAAAACCTGCAATTGAAAACAATTAGCGGCTGAAGGCCTACACTACACGTCTGAAGGACAACTATAATTAAAACACACTAATAAACAATTTTTCCAACCAAGAAATTTCTTTTTAAACTTACAACAGAACGGCCAAAAGCCTAATGAAAGAAATATTAACTTATTGCAAGACTGAAGGCCACAAAAAATTTTCAACAACAGCTGAAGGCTTGAACAACAAGTCAGACAAACAATTTAAAATAAATCCCTTCCTACTTATAAAAAATTTTCCTTTAAAGAATACACACGGCAGGAGGCCTTATTAAAAGGTTTTCACATAAATCCTCGGCTGAAGGCTACACATAGCACATCAAACAACAAACGGCTTAGGGCCTGGATTACAAACAATTTCAGATAGAACCAATTTTAAGGAATTTTTTTAAATAAAATCAATCTTCAACATTTTTATTTAACACGGCTGAAGGTCTGTGTGTAAATTTAAAAAGACCTGAATTAATACAAGGCCGAAGGCCTCACACAATACTTCAAATTAAAATGAAAATCACAAAATGGCTCTGAGCACTATGGGACTCAACAGCTTAGGTCATAAGTCCCCTAGAACTTAGAACTACTTAAACCTAACTAACCTAAGGACATCACACACACCCATGCCCGAGACAGGATTCGAACCTGCGAGCGTAGCAGTCCCGCGGTTCCGGACTGCAGCGCCAGAACCGCACGGCCACCGCGGCCGGCTGAAAATCACAATCTAAAACAAACAGAACAAGTAGTACTCAGAAGTGTTCCAAGGGTTGGCCTTAGAAGGTAGCTCGAACGTAAGGTGAGGTGAGACAGGCAGCCAAGAGTTGCAGTTAAACAATCGGATGGCAACCCTAACTAGGGACGGTCCAACAATTTAACCAATTACCTTCTGTCCGACCAACGGCACAATGATTGAAAATATCGGGCGAGGACGAGGATACGAATAGCACTACGTTTTCAGAAATTGGCGTCTAAAAACAGCCAAGGGAACAATAACCACTCTAACCATAATATGAACCAAACAACTTAAAGGCTTTCAAACTACATGCCGTGCTGGACAGCATCAACATGACAAGGAAAGGCACACTGCCAGTAAACTACACTAACGACCAGGGCAGGTAACTGGGGCGTTAACAGCCAAAGGCAGAAAATACCGCTATTGCACTTCACTGGTAAGTAACAGTCAGTTTGATAATTAATCACAATATAAGAAGATGGCTGCAAGATTTCCGTGACTCCAACACATCGTATGCTGCTGCTAGACCGAACAGCCCAGGGAGCAACAACCCGCAAATGAATGAAGAAATGTCAGAAAAGTTGAGGTTTCGTAACAGGTTAACTGATCACTCAACTTCAGCGTCCAGGTTCGGTGGGCGACGAACTTTGTCGCTCTCGCAGCTAGCGCCTCACGATCCGACAGCGCGTGCATGCCGCCTGCGGTCTCGGCCAGGCCTTGCGCAGCCCCGACTTGCTCGCTGCTCTCCCAACCGACTGACTACATGCAGGATTCAGGCAGCGTTAAAATAGCTGGTCAGTCAAAACCACACAAGCTACACACGGTTTTACGAAAACACTTCCACAAAGAACTCGAACAATACTGAAACCAGCGACTGTGGAACAACAAGGACGAATCACAGGTCGACATACACGGAGAACCAAGAAATACACGTCGTCCGAAGAGACAGACGACCGACCGCGCGACCAACCAAGGTCATCCCCACTTAAGTCATGTCTGTCGGCAATGGTCGGGCGAGTCATGGCTGTCCGGACCTCATTGCTGCTCCGTCCCGACTAGGCTCCCGACACATGACGACCCAGAAATACTAGCGGTCGCTCCAAAGATAGTACGACACTACTCTTATGGATAAGCGTTGCTGCCACTCACGGACAGGCAAGCCAGCAACTTAGTGACCCCAATAAATCGAATAAGAAATGGGAAGGCAGTACCGCAAAGACAAGATGTCAAGCAATAAAACGGCACGAACAAGAGCCGCGCAGGGCTCAATTAATATAACACTAAGTTATGTGTGTTATTAACAGTAAGATCGGCATGACAGGAAAAGTGGCCGCTGCATATTTTTGGCCCTGAACAGTGATACACATCGCCAGTTGTCAGTGAAACCGACAGAAGAAGCTTGTTCTGTTATTTTCTGTTTTTTATTTATCTTGTTACCCCACCTATATGGAGAGCGAACCGTTTTTACATCAATGTTTAAGCGCCGTCTTTTGGCCTGCAAAAAAAATGAGGTTCCTTGTTGTTTATTTCAGTTTGAAAGTTTCTTCTGTGGAGCACAAATGTCAACATGACGTCCAATCGGGAAAAGAGGGCTCTCTACTCGTCTGGAAAACTGGACAATGTGTTCACCCCGAGAAGAGTTAGTTACTTTAAAAAAATTATATATTATAGAAAGCTATCTTCCGCTTATCTGTCCCCTTATGACGATTTTGAATTGATTAAGTTATGCCACGCGTAGTGGTTGCGCGGTTAGCGGCTCCGTGTCACGATTGCGCGGTCCCTCCCGCCAGAGGGCGTGGGTTCTAACATTCTGCGTGGTGTCTGTTGTTCTATGTCGTGTCTCCCTACCACTTTCGCGCAACGACGCTCTGAGCGCGTTTCTTTAGGGAATTGACTAGTTTGAACCTGGGACCTGTTGCTGGTAAGGAGACGCCAAACCACACATGACATGTAGAGTTCAGTGAGACTAGCGATGATATAACCAAATACTTAATGATTTCAGCGTCAGCTCCACTGCACTCCCTGTCAAAGAATCTTAATACGAACTAAATTTAGTGGAAGGGGTTCAAGGGTTTCCTATTTTTAGTTAGCTGGTAAAATAACGTCGGAAAAGCAGTTACGTTTACCATTGGAAATTTTATTCTACACACAAAACATTGTTTATAAATTGCACTATTGATAAAAGGAAATGTTTTAATACAGGATGATAAAAACCAACTGCGTTCAACAAAAATGTGAATGAATATTCCCTGAATGGGTTTCCAAGTTCTACAATGGATCGAAGGATGACCTATGCCATATCACATCTTTAATCTAGGTTTAAATTAAGTTTCCCAAAAGAGAAAACTATCAAAATGGTCTAAAGTGACCCTCAATTATCTATAATTACTTATCTGTCTTGTCGTAAATTACAGTGGCTGATGTGGCTTCTTAATAATTATATAACAGAAAAATCATCGGGTTTCAGATTTTTACTTCAAGTGGCAAATGTGAACACCATCAAATTTAATTGACGATCGACACTAGGATTACGTAAAAAGAGGATGTAACAGATGAGACTTCTGCAGTTCTGAGTGAAGCTTTATGCTCGCTTATGTGGCATCGCGTGCGTTCATTACCTTGTCGGTGTTCGTCAGGGAGCGGCGGCCGACGCAGCTCCATCCAGCTCGCCGTCTCGGAATCAACTCTTTTCTCTAACTTCTCCTTACTACAATTTACCGAAGTTGGTTAAAAAAAACTATCTGGCTGTGTTTTCATCTGACCAATCAGGGTCTCAACGTTAACCTTAAGCCCCGCCTACAAAAATTCTCTCTGTCCAATGAGAAATGTTATACTTTTCGTGGTGGGGCAATGTTTTTAACGTTTGCAACGTAACAGAGTCGCGAAAAAGTCTCACGCTAAAACTTACGGCTGGTGTGGCCCTTTTAGTGTTATCGTAAGATCTATACTGTTCTTCTGGAGTTCTTTATCTTTTAACATGGGCTGGGGGGGGGGGGGGGGGGAGTCGGTTACTTTTCGTGGTGGGGCAATGTTTTTAACGTTTGCAACGTAACAGAGACGCGAAAAAGTCTCACGCTAAAACATACGGCTGGTGTGGCCCTTTTAGTGTTATCGTAAGATCTATACTGTTCTTCTGGAGTTCTTTATCTTTTTACATGGGCTGGGGGGTGACATGCATTTAGGCATTCTTTTGTTAGTCTGTGGTATTCCATTTGCTCACTCGTTACTCGTATTACTTTGGTTAATTTAATGTCACGATTTATTCGAAGCTATGTGACATACTGCCGGATTTGCTTATCATGTCAGGGTTCTCATGGAAGGTGTTGGATTTGCCTGACACCTTACAGGGTGTGTGTGTTGTTCTTAGCATAAGTTGGTTTAAGTATTGTGTAAGTCTAGGGACCGATGACCGCAGCAGTTCGGTCCCTTAGTAACGCACACGCATTTGAACATTTGATTGAGTTATATTATTTAAAAGTGTCACTGTGCTGTTATATTTGGCGTAGTACAAAAGCAGTCTGCTCCTGCCACTTGGTGTCGTTTCAGATACAGGGGCGTCAAGATGCCTAGAAAATGAGCTGGAAATGAGAACAACAAACACGGGATACCACTGCGATGGCACTGGCTACAATGCTCGCAAAGGTTTGGAAAACTGGTCCCTATGGAAGCCTTCAGAAGAATGCATGTAGCTTTAATAAATAATTTTATTTTTTACTTAAAATATTTGTTGTGATACCTTAAAATATTTAAATTCAAAATGTGTAAGGGGCAAGCTATCAATAACCACCATTTGATGGAAACTGAATTTCTGTTTGCGTGACCGCTTCCCCTCGCCCGTCCGCCCCTCTCCCCCCCCCCCCCCCCACTACCCTTTTATGCAGCCCAAGGTGTCGTCCTACACTGTTAATATTGGTTCTTCACCAATAAAGTTTGACGACCATTGCCATAGACCGTAATAACCCTGACATATTCGTAGGGTGATAAAGTGAGGCCATATTGCATGTCAGTTAAACACTTGGTACTCAATTGTTTTTTGAAAAAGGTTTGCACGTTAGTTGTCACATATGGCTGGGTATTGTCCTACGAAATTGTGCCATGGGCTGTTGCTGAAAGAAGGCACGAAAACCTCCCAGGTACTGTCATATCTGTTCTGGTTGCCGTCAGTATGTAGGAGTCGATACCACAGATTTTATAAATGGCACTCTGAACAGTCACACTTGTAACTGATTTCTGCGCCGCTTAACAACGCAGACTGCCAGATTGTTTTGATTATGGTACCCTGTAATATTCATATGCCCTTGTCTGTAGTAGAGTTCATTTACTCAGACAGCACGCCAGCGATAGCGTTTACATGGCTGTTGCAGTCTGAGGCGTTTGTGGTTTGTCAAAAATGGAAACCACGTATATCACCAATCCAAATGGTGCGTAACTGTTGACACGAATTGATCATTAGCCATTTCAGTGCTCCAGCGTCGATCCAACAATGCAATCGAACTTGTAAGCTCCATTATGGTCCTTGTGTGAACATGGCGGTCATCCTACGCTTTGGTCGCATCGCATGACCTAGTACACGATAGTATCTGTCAGTCCATTTTTAAACAGACGGTTGCAGGACCTCTGCGTCTCAATATAAAATATCTAAGCAAAGCACCGTCAGCCGTCTAAATTTCCAGTAGTTATTTTATTTGTGCAACCAATTTCGGCACTAGCATTGCGACCTGCAGGAAGAATCCCACTTTTTGAGATGACTAGAAGTGGGATTCTTCCTACACCTCGATCAGGGGGCCTGAGGATGGCCCAGTGCTGAAACTGTTTGCACAAATAAAGTAACTACTGGAAATTTAGATAGCTGAAGGTGTTTTGATTCGACATTTTTAAATTTTTTTTTCAGTAACCGATAGTCTCAGCGTACACTCATCGCGTCACAGTTGCATGCTGTCCCATTAAAACTGACTCACATGTAATGTTTATGTTGCACCATTTGACGTCGGAGACGCACAGTCACTTGATTTCGAGTTACCTCTTCGCTTGAGGATTCTTGCACTATGGACTTGGTGTGACACCCTGCTTCCTGGTCATCCATGAGAGGACATTTTTATATCCACACGTGCGCCGTATGTGTCCTGCCACTTGTTGCTGGTACACTGTTCTATACACCCCCAGAGCTTGGATATACAGGGTGATTCTAAAGTCGCTATACACTTTGTACTTAAACAAATTTTATTAACCAATATATATAATGACACTGCAACTTGTGTTACAATAGTACATTTCAATGCGACCACCTTGCATGTCTAGGCACGCCCTCAGCGCTCCACTGTAGACCGAAAAATCTGCCCAAGCATATCTGGTGTAATCTCAGCAGCTGCGGCTCCAATCCGCTATGTAAAGTGTTCAGTGCTGCGGGTCTTCACCTGGTACACCTTAGACTTGATAAACCCCCATGCAAAAAAGTCTAAGGGTGTCAAGTCAGGAGAGCGGGCTGCCTACATCCGTGGAGAGGCACGACCAATCCATCTGCCAGGAAAAGCTTGATTCAGATAATCTCGAATAACGAGCGCAAAATGGGGTGGTGCACCATCCTGTTGAAAAACAACAGTATCCATAATCCCATCAGATATCAATTGTGGTTCCAAAAACTGTTCCAATATATCTAGGTATGCGGTTCCAGTAACGGTTTGTTCTGCGAAGAAGAAGGGTCCGTACACTGTTGACCTCATCCCTGACCACACGTTCGCTTTTGCTGTGTCCTGCTGCCACTCCTGCAGCACACTTGGATGTTCGTCTACCCAGATCCCGCAGTTGTGTCTGTTCACACGTCCACATGTATGAAATGTAGCTTCATCACTGAACAAGACATTTTGCATCAAATTATCATTTTTCACAGCTTGTAGCAGGTCATGACACATAGCTTGTCTGGCTGTGTAGTCCTCCGCTTCAAGCTTATGTACGACCTGGATATAGTACGCACGTTTGTGCAGCTTGTAACGAAGAACTCTGCATACAGTGGTTTGAGGAATACCGAGCTCCCTACTAAGTCTCCTGGTAGTTGCGGAAGGACTACTGTGATCGCATCCTGCACACTTTGAACGGTGTCTGGCTCTATGAACGGCCTCCCTGGACCTTCTTCATCTGGAACACTACCCGTACGCTGGAATTTATGGACTAGGGTCTTGATAGCAATCCTGGTGGGGCTTGTTTTCCGGAATCGACGGGCAAAGTCTGTCCGCTCCTGTTGATACGTCATTCAACGAAGACGAGCAGAAACAACAGCGATTCGTTCTTCTTTGGTTATCATTCTGTCGTAGTACCTGCAAGAAACAAATAATCCGTTACTATATCACTGAGATGTACAGTGACTTACTATATCAATGAAATGATAGTGACGTACTATATCACTGAAATGTATAGTGACTTTAGAATCACCCTGAGGGATTGAAACAAATCTTCAGTTTAGGAAAGAAATTAAACTGCACAATTCTAGCACATTGGATCACCAATCACAGCTGTCAATTAAAAATTTTCACCAATCACCAGAAATTTTATCTCCACCAAGTTGTATCTCAGTCCTAGGTAACTGCATTGATGAATTAAAGTCACCCAACCCAGTTGACATAATCTGCCTCTCTGAACACCATGTGACCACTGGTATAGGAACTAGGCCTAAGCACAAAGCGAAACTCAGACAGGAGAGTACTGCAAATGTTAGAATAAGGAAAGGTTCTTATAAAAGTATAATTAAAAATAATGTAAGTATATTTCATCAAAATATTGGGAGTTTAAAGAATAAAATAGATGAGCTTCTGGTTTGTTTAGAAGATTTAGAAGCTGAGGATGAAATAGATATACTATGCCTGTCTGAGCATCACATTGTTACTGATTTGGATAAGGTAAATGTAAGTGGATATAAGCTCTCTGCACATGTGATTAGAGAAAGTATGGAGAAAGGAGGAGTTGCCATATATGTCAAAAGTTATCATTGTGCAAAAAGTATAGAAACAAAAAAGTTTTGTGTAGAGAAACATATAGAAGCATGTGCCTGTGAGCTTAAATTAAATAAAGGCACATTTATAATTGTAACTGTATATAGGTCCCCATCGGGAAATTTTCATCTATTTCTGAAAAATTTGGTCTCCTTGTTGCGCTATCTGTCAGACAGGGGGAAGCAAATTATTATTTGTGGGGACTTAAATGTAGAGTCTCTGAAAGAGGGTAATAGGAAAAATGACCTTGAAGTATTACTCAGTTCTTTCAATTTGACACCCGTTATTGATTTTCCTACTTGGGTGGTAAACGATAGCAGCTCACTGATAGATAACTTCTTTATAGACCAAGGTAGGTTTAACCAGATAAATGCTCAGCCTGTTGAGAACGGCCTTTCTGATCTTGGTGCACAGCTAGTTACAATATATAACATAGCTCCATTCAGCAGTACTAAACAATCCTCCAAAGTAGTACGTTCAGTCAACGATTTAACAATTGCAAATTTCAGGGAAAGCCTATAGCAGTTAGACTGGGATGAGGTGTACTGTGAACATGATGCCAATTTAAAATATAATTTATTTCATGACACTTTTTTAAATGCATTTGAAAACTGCTTCCCCAAGAAAATAGTTAAATATACTCGTAAGAAACCATGTAACAAACCATGGCTTACTAAGGGTATAAAAATATCTTGTAATTGGAAAAGGGAAATGTATCAGACAGCAAGAAAGAGTAGGACCCAGAAACTATAAAACATTATAAAAGCTACTGTGCTATATTAAGAAAAGTTATTTAAAAAACCAGAAGTATGTGTATCATGTCTGAAATCAGCAACTCTGATAATAAAATTAAAACAATTTGGAATATTATTAAAAGAGAAACAGGTCAACCAAGAGCACAGGAAGACAGTATTACCATCAAATTGAATGAAAACTTTATGAACAAAAAGTCAGAAGTTGAAAATATTTTTAATAATCATTTTTTAATGTTGTGGATATAGTAGGGTCCAGGTGTTCATTAGAAGGTGCTAGGATGTTAATGGAAGAGGCCATACCTATGCAATTTGATACAATTGAAATCTCACCCACTTCTCCCTCTGAAATTAAGAAAATAATAAACTTGCTTAAAAGCAAAAACTCGCATGGAAGTGAGGGCATTTCCAGCAAAATACTAAAAGCTTGTTCTCAACAGATAAGTAAGATTCTCAGCCACCTGTGTAATAGCTCTCTGGAACAGGGCATTTTCCCTGATAGACTGAAATATGCTATTGTTATACCTTTGTATAAAAAAGGGGATAGATCTGATGTCAACAATTACTGTCCAATCTCCCTTCTAACAGCTTAATTCAAAATTGTTGAGAAAGTAATGTATTCAAGAGTAGCTTCACATATCTGTAAAAATGAAGTACTAACAAAATGTCAGATTGGTTTCCAGAAAGGTTTTTCAACAGAAAATGCCATATATGTTTTCACCAATCAAATTTTGAATGATCTGAATAACCGAACACCACCCATTGGGATTTTTTGTGATCTCTCAAAGGCTTTTGATTGTGTAAATCATGAAATTCTGCTAGACAAGCTCAAGTATTGTGGCATGTTTCAAATCGTACCTAACTGGAAGAGTGAGAAAGTTGAAATAAGCAGTTCTCATAATATGCAAAGATCAACACATTCCTCAAACTGGCGAACTATCAAGAATGGGGTTCCACAAGGGTCGGTCTTGGGTCCTTTGTTGTTCTTAATATATATTAATGACTTGCCGTTCTATATTCATGAAGAGGCAAGATTGGTTCTCTTTGCTGATGATACAAGTATAGTAATCACACCTGACAGACAAGAATTAACTGATGAAATTGTCAATAATGTCTTTCAGAAAATTACTAAGTGGTTTCTTGTAAATGGACTCTCACTGAATTTTGATAAGACACAGTACATACAGTTCCGCACAGTAAATCGTATGACGCCATTAATAAATATAGACCTTAAACAGAAGCATATAGCTAAGGTAGAATATTCAAAAATTTTAGGTGTGTCCATTGACGAGAGATTAAATTGGAAGAAACACATTGATGATCTGCTGAAACGTTTGAGTTCAGCTACCTATGCAATAAGGGTCATTGCAAATTTTGGTGATAAACATCTTAGTAAATTAGCTTACTACGCCTATTTTCACTCATTGCTTGCATATGGCATCATATTTTGGGGTAATTCATCACTGAGGAATAAAGTATTTATTGCACAAAAGCGTGTAATCAGAATAATAGCTGGAGTCCACCCAAGATCATCCTGCAGACATTTATTTAAGGATCTAGGGATATTCACAGTAGCTTCACAGTATATATGCTCTCTTATGAAATTTGTTATTAACAACCAAACCCAATTCAAAAGTAATAGCAGTGTGCATAACTACAACACTAGGAGAAAGGATGATCTTCACTATTCAAGATTAAATCTAACTTTGGCACAGAAAGGGGTGAATTATACTGCCACTAAAGTCTTTGGTCACTTACCAAATAGTATCAAAAGTCTGACAGATAACCAACAAGTATTTAAGATGAAATTAAAAGAATTTCTGAATGACAACTCCTTCTACTCCATAGAGGAATTTTTAGATATAAATTAAGAAAAAAAGTTGTTATATTAACTTAATTATGTAGTTAAATTAACTTAATTGTGTCATGTATTGGAAAATTTGACTCGTTCCACATCATTTCGAAATACCGTATTCATGATCCATGGAACTATTATTAATCTAATCTAATCTAATCTAATCTAGAAACCCTGTATTTAGATCATTCTTCCTTGGTGTACAATTTTCACAAATGTTCGTACATTTGTCATCTTATGCAGCTGTATGAGGCTGGCGTTCCTAACACTGTGGGTCGTGGATTTGCGTCGCCCGGCTTACTCACCAGGCGCCCTCATACTGTGGGGAGTGCGGCTGTACTCTGTCAACAGGGGTCGCGCTCGAGCGGTGAGCAATCAATCACTCTCCCACACTGGGCGGCGCAGCGGCGTGCCGGTTTACTAACTTTTGGCCTCCACAAAAACACATCAGGACGATGCAGATGGTGACGATTCAACACAATGGCGAGAA
Organism: Schistocerca nitens; assembly: GCF_023898315.1. Taxonomy (NCBI): domain Eukaryota; kingdom Metazoa; phylum Arthropoda; class Insecta; order Orthoptera; family Acrididae; genus Schistocerca; species Schistocerca nitens. The sequence goes on from NC_064618.1 coordinate 617,914,070, forward strand.
GAGAACAAAAGGAATATGGTTCGATGAGTCATTTTTCACGTCCTTTCTAAACTGTCGGCTTTTCGAATGTCCGACGGCCAACGAGCCTTTTACGTCCTTTCATTTTGTTAGTTCCTGTCACCACTCATCAAAGTAGATTTGTACGAAGTACGAGCTCGGAGATTTTCCCGGAGAATTTAGAGAATATTCTCAGGGTTGACTCGTTGGTTCCTCTCAAATATTCGGCAACGAAACTTGCTGCCGTCTTCAAGCAAGTCTTGAAGAAATGATCTTCTGGTTGAGCGGAGTGTCCTTTTTCATACCGATCGGTACTGGACGATGTTAAAACGTTGGCTTCTCATCTGTCCGTAGTATTTATGAGGTCGGTCACTTCAACTTATGCACTGGCAGTACTACAATGGTTTCGGGAGCAAAATTAATTTTTTTAACTGCAGAAGAGAATAAAAGCTTTTCAGATGTTATCGTACAGAGGAATGTAGAAAGGTGTGTAGATTCAATAACTAACGAAGAAGTACTGGATCGATTTGGGGAAAAAAGAAATTTTTGAGACAACTTGGCTAAAAGAAGTGATCTTCGGGCATGAAGGAATCGTCAAATGATACTGAAATTGTAAAGGGAGCTCAAGGTTTGCAATAAGCAAATCCAAATGAGTGTAAGTTACTATAGTTGTGCAGAGACGAAGGATTTTGGAAATTTCCAGAGAAGCATTAACATCATATTACCACAAAATGCATGTGTGTCTAAACATGCAACTGTTGGACAACTAGTCTGAGAAGGGAATAATATGCCTGATTGCAGCTTATGATAGCAAGGAGAGCTACATCAAACCAGTCTTCGGACTGAAGACCACAACTACAATAACAACAAGTCTTCTGTCTTCATCTTATACTGCGCCTAGCTTTTCATCTCTGCGTAACTGCTGCAGCTTTATCATGAGTTTGTACATTCTAGCTTCTCTATGCTCGTACTGTTTTCCCTTCTACTGTTCCTTCCAGGGCAGAGTTATCTATTCCTGGGAGCCGTAGCAGACGTCCAACTGACTTGTTCTGTAGTAAAGGGTTCCCTTAACGTCTTTTTTTTTTTTTAAGTATCCTCTTTAATATTTCTTCAGATAGTAAGTTTAGCGTTCTTCGACAGCACTCATTTCAAACGCTTTCAATTTCTATTTGTCTGGATTATCAATACTCCACGGTTCGCTTTCATACTACGCTGTGCTCCTGAAGTATGTTTTCAGTAATTCCTTCCTCATATCAGTATACGATGAACAAATACTATTGAAAAGCTTTCTTGTCCTGTGCCAATCTACCTCTGACATCTTCTTTAGTTCGTTTATCCTGTTTACCACGTAGGTGAATTTTTTCTCTCCTTCATTCCAAAGTCTGATATTAAACAAGTAGTTATTCTCCACTCTACTACTCTTCCTCGCCTTTTAAATTCGTTTATCTTGAACAAGCCTTGGTGTTTCTTATTTCTGGTCCTAACGACCGAGTTGCCTGAGAACCATAATTCTGTTATCTATTTCCATGGCACTTTTATTCGTCTTCCAGAATTTTCCGCCACATCCTTCATAGTTTCTTGGCTTACATACTTTCAACAACAGCTCACTTTCCACTTGTGTCACTCCTACTTGCGTCTTGCAGATGTTGTACAATATTTGTTTCTAATTAGAAGATCCAATTTTCTAAGGATCGTGAAAATATAGCTACACTTTTAGTTGTCCAAGTTTTTATCTACGTCTACAAATTCTAGGAAAGTACCCTTACTAGGAAAGAATCCTGATTTTCCTTTAACCTGCCTCGGGAGGACGACGGTTCAAATCCACGTTCGGCCATCCATATTTAGATTTCAATAATTCAAAAACAGTCTTAATCGCATTTCTTATTATTATTATACCGCCAACCGGTTTCCACCCGACGTAGGGGTCATCTTCTAGGCGTTTACACCATTGGTTGACTGCTGGTGGTGTCACTCATGTCTACATAACGGCAGGGAACTTCCATCACTTCGTTCAATCCTGGAACCAGTTGGCGGTACAATAATAATAAGAAATGCGATTAAGACTGTTTTTGAATTATTGATTAGTCATACTAATCGCTGCTTCTCTCCACAACCATGTTGTCCAAAAATATTTAGATTTTCCGTGCTTTCCCTAAATCGCTCCAGGCTTCTGGTGGGATGGCTACTTTGAAAAGGCACGGCCGATTTCCTTTCCCATCCGTCAAACAATTCGGCTTGTGCTCCGTCTCTAGTGACCTTGATGTTGACGAGAAGTTAAACTTTAATCTACCTTCTTTCAAACTGCCTCCCATTACTAAGCTTAATACCTAATATCTTTTCCCCTTCTGAAACCAAGTTGATCTTTGTCCAATACATGTTAAATTACTCTTCATACTCTTCTGCATAATATTTCCGCCTGTAGTTTATAAGCATAACATCTCAGACTAGGTGTCTAATAGACTAAACATTTACGTGCACATGCCTTCTATGGTAATGTGATGTTAATGTTATTCTGGAAATTTGATGGTAAGTCCAATGTTTCACAGATTTTTGGTACCGTCTCAAATAACATTCTAGTTCAATGCTGTCCATATACAGTGTGACAGTTATTGAACTATATGAAATAAAATCGCCATAACTTCTGTGCGGTTTGCGTTAGAACGTTCAAATCGCACGGTTGGCTGCGTGGCATGATAGGAATTAGTAAACGCTTTTGCACGCGTCTTGTTGCTGTCGGCCATTTGCACGCGCCTGAGCGTATAGCGCTTGTGAAGGAAGGCCTACTATGCGAGTAATAACAGCCCAACTGCACCTGATACGAAGTTTGCGACCGAGTTCAAGATGAGGACGACACGTCCTAGTGCGCTAACAATTGAGAATTTGATTCGCATGTCTGAGAGAACGGATAGTGTTCGTGATGACAGCGTTGGCAATGTCGGTCGTCCAAAATTCGTGAAAACACCTGAAAACATAGAGAAGACACACGTTGTGTTTCAAACCAGCCCCAGGAAATCGATCAGACGTGCAGCACAACAGGTGTAAATCTAGCGGGAGACACTGCGACAAATTGTTCTTGAATAACTGCATCTCTTCCCATACAAATTCAAAACAATCAGCCATTAAGCCCCAGGGCCATGGAACAGTGGTTGTGTTTCGCCAACACTATTGTCCACAGAATCGACGAAAAGGACTTTGATGTGGAAATGGTTTCGTTTAACGACGAAGCTCAATTTCATTTGGATGGGTTTCGTCAATAAGCAAAACTGGTGCGTTTGGGGAGCTGAGAATTCGCATTTGGCAATCGAGAAGTCTCTTCACCCTCAACGGGTGACTATGTGGTGTGCAATGCCTAGTCACGGAAAAATCGGTGCGATATTCCTTGATGGCACAGTGACTACCAAATGGTACGTGAAGATTATGGATGATGGCTTCATCCTCATTATCCAGAGTGACCCTGATTTCGACAAGATGTGGTTCATGCAAGACGGAGCTCGATCCCGTCGAGGGAGGAGAGTGTTTGATGCCCTTTGGAGCACTCTGGCGACCGCATTCTGACTCTGCGGTACCCAGAGGCCAATGGCATGGACCGTCATATTCCCGCATCTGACCACATGCGACTGCTTTTTGTGGGGTCATATTAAAGACAAGGTGTAAAGCAATAAGTCAAAAACCATCGCTGAACTGAAAACAGCCATTCAGGAAGTCATCGTTAGCATCGATGTTCCGACACTTCAGCGGGTCATGCGGAATTTCGCTATTCGTCTGCGTCACATAATTACCAATAATGACGGGCATATCGAACATGTCATAACCTAAATCCAAATATCTGTAGTGATGTTTTTGTAACTAATTTACGCTTTTTTCATATTGTTCTATAATTTCACCCTCTATTTAAGGCACTGTGAAGGCATTTCAGGAATTATTGTTGATGTTCTTGACCTCAGATAACTCAGTTCTCGTCGTACTTTAACCTCTCTATTGGATTACCTATTTCTGCTGCATCAACTGCCTCCTCCTTTCGGACAGTTCCTCTTCATAGTACAGGCGTATTATGTGCTCCGGCCATATGACTGCCCTTTCTTTTTAATTTAATAGAGGTTTTCCATCTTGAGCTCCTATAGAAACAGGTTTAAATTCAACTTTTCTGACATTACGTTAAGCTTCCCGTATACGGTGTCGATTTTTTCCATAGTGTGGCTCAGCTAACCCGACCGTCTCGTTTTATTCAATTTGCACTACATCTGTATCAGAAGGGTACCCAGACAGGCGATAATCACGTAATCGATACAAGTTCCCTCTCAGAGCCTTGAGCGACCGCTAGCAAACGGAATCAACTGAGGATTGACCATGAGTTACAAGGTATTTTCGGACCGAGATATACCTTGCTTTTGCCATACTCTTCCAAGAGTCTCCAATATGTCTTTGTGTGGTAATTAGCGGCGTAGCCACATAGGTTCCAGATATCTCTATAAGCTTATTCTGTTTATAGAACTTAATTTTTCGCAAATGTTTCAGAGGTTGTACAGCGGAAAGTTGTTGCTTCCACGCCTCCCGTTTTGATATCTCCTGTTAATTTCTTTGTTTCCGATAGTGAAACACACTATATATGCCAAAGTTTCTGTATGATTTACGACATATTAAACGCTATGAACGGAATGAACTTACAGAGACATCCAAAACCTGAATGGCTACACCGCTAATTACACAAAGAAATATTGAAGACTCTTGGATGAATATAGCAGAAGTAAGGTGTATCTTGGTTCAAAAATACCGAGTAACTCATGGCCACTCCTCCTTGTACTTTTTACAGTATGTTTCCGCTTGCTAACTGGCATCCGAATCTCTGAGAGGGAATATATATCTATTACGTGACTGTCGACAGTTTCGATATTGTTCCTGATACTTACAAAGTAAGTAACGCAAATTCAATAGCTAAAATGCAATGTGCATGGTAATTAATTAAAATTACTTCATATGGTAAAAGGAGCATCTGTTAATAAAACATCAACTGACATAAAAATGTGGAAATAAAATACATATTTAAAATCTAATAGTGATATTAGTATTATGACTTTTACACAATTGTGTGTTATTTACTTTGCCAAGCAAGCAGATTTAACTCTTTACCCATGTAATGTGGGTTTTAAATACAGTTTTTATTTTTGCATATTTATTTCAATTAACATTTTATTGTCTGACTCTCAGTTCGTCATATGAAGTAATTTCAATTAATGACCATGCATACTGCATTTACTTCACTGGTTACTCATGTACCCTAGCATTAGAGCCCTCCGCTGGCATCAGCTATTTGCATAAATACTGCACAGATCCAGGTCATCACCAGCCTTCCTATTTACCTAGATATATATAGATTTTGACGTTGATACTTACATCAAAATATATTTATAGTATGTACGACTAGTATGCATGGCTGGTAATCACGTTAACATTTTTATGTCTAGACCTTTTGTTGAGTTTACTTCTGTTAATTGAACCTAGTTGGCTACACCCCTGTTTTTCTGTTTGTAACAGGTCTGAAGATGACAATGACAGACACCAGTAATTGTGAATTTTAGATTTTATCTGATCAAGCCGGACCTTTACAAATGAGGTGCCGTAACATGATTGCAGTCTCATTTACAGATTTTATGTCTTCAGCTGATAGATGAGATCCACATCGTAGGTTTCCCTTCTGTGCTTTAGACCCACGATTCAAGAAAGACACATTAGCAGAGAAGATACTTTGTGGTTTTTGTGACAGATAATTCTTAGCAGCTTGAGAACTATTTGGTGTTGAGAAAACAACGTTTAGCTCGTCCGCGTATTCTTCAAATAATGTACCAATGATGTGGCAAAGAGTCCATGGCATGTGACTCCTGAAATTTTCCTGGCTTATTTCTTCTTCCAGGAATTTTCGGGTTTGCAGCCGGATTCCATCAACATTCCGCCACGATATTTCGGGCCAGGTGAGTAGACAAAGTACTGAAGAGACCTATTTTTTTCCTTTATTGTAATTTCATTCCCCTGCCCCATATGGGCAGTGGAGGGCTGGCAACGGCACAGTCCATCGCTCTTCAGCCAATTGGCTTTACAAAAACACAGAAGGGTGATTACATAAAAAAGGGGCGATAAAAAGGGGAACATAAAAAACACAGTAAATGGAGACAATGAGAGTTAAAATATACAATAAGATGAGGACATGCACTGGGGGACAGTTTAAAAGACAACATAAAGTTAAAAGAAGACAGCTGGAAAATAAAAGTCCACTTAAAAAAACACTGCAGTCAAACACAAGTTAAAAGTCTGCCACAGGATAAAAATAACACAGAGCACAACACTTGAAAAACCACTGGAAACGACGTAGCACTCAAGATGAATAAAAAACCACTGGGAGGGACCTGCTGAGGGACTGGAGGCGGGAGAGGAGGGAAAAAGATGGGAGGAAGGTGTGGTGGTGGGTGGCTAGGGATGGGAATGAGAGGGAAAATGGGGGCAGGAGGCGCACCAAGGGCAGGAGACGGGCAGGGCAGGAGATGAAGAGGGAACACAAGGCAGGAGGGAGTGCAGAGACACTGAAGGGGAGCATGGGAGAGGGAGGGGGTGTAGGAGGAGGAAAGCTGCTCAGGAGACAGGAAGGGGAGGAGAGGGAGCCCTGAGGAGGAAACAGGAGGAAGGTGGGGCTATAGTAGGAGGAGTAAACATCAGGGCGACGTTCATCATCTGGGAGGGGTAGGTGCTGGAAGTTGCGTTGGGAAACGAGGTGGAGAGAGGGTGGGACACAACAGTAAAGGCATGGCAACGGGGAACACAATGGTGGGGGGGATCGATTTGGCTGGCAATATACAGGGTACAGATGTGTTCCAGGAAAAGGAGAAGGTGGGGGAAGGGGATGAGGTCGTAGAGGATGCGCATGGGGGATGGAAGGCAGATACGGACGGCAAGGTGGAGTCATGGCGCTCGAGGATTTGGAGGGCATTATAGAACCTGGGAGGGGCAGAAATCCAAGCAATGCTGGTATAACAAAGAATGGGGCAGATCAAGGGTTTGTAGGTGAGAAGGATGGTGGAAGGATGCAGTCCCCATGTCCGGCTGGACAGGAGTTTCAGGAGGCGGAGTCTGTTGTGGGCTTTGTGTTGGACTGTAAGGAGATGGGGAGTCCAGGTGAAGTGGCAGTGGAGGGTGAGGCCAAGGTTTTTTGAGGGTAGGAGTGAGGTGGATATGATGGCCATAAATGGTTAGGTAGAAATCATGGAGACGGAAGGAGTGGGTAGTGCAGCCTATGACGATCGCCTGGATCTTGGATGGGTTGATATGAAGGAACCACTGATGCACCAAGTGGTGAACTGGCCAAGGTGAGTTTGGTGGGTATGTTGAGACCATTGAAGGGTAGGGTAAAGGGCTAGGAAGGCAGTGTCATCACCAAATTGGAGGAGATGAGCAGGCGGAGAAGGTTTGGGCATATCAGCAGTGTACAGGAAATAGAGGAGAGGGGAGAGGATGGTGCTTTGGGGCACGCCAGTGGAGGAATAGAAGGTGCGGGAGTTGGAATTGTGGACAGTGACATAGGAGGGACGACAGGAGAGGAAGGAAGCAACAAGATGGACGAAATTGATAGGGAGAGCATAGGTCTGGAGTTTGAAGAGGAGCCTGGTATGCCAGACGTGGTCGTAGGCGTTCTGGAGGTCAAGGGAAACAAAGATAGTGGAGCGATGGGAGTTAAGTTGGAGGGAAAGAAGATTGGTAATGTTAAGGATCTGGTCATCAGCTGAGAAGCAATGCTGGAAGCCACACTGAGTAAGGGGAAGGAGGTGGTGCTGGTTAAGGTGGCAGTGAATAGGGCTGGAGAGGATGGTCTCAAAGACCTTACTGAACACGGAGGTAAGGCATATCGGACGATAGAAAGAGGTATCAGAGGGGGGTTTGTTCGGTTTAGGGAGTAGCAGGACACGGGAAGTCTTCCACAGGTCGGGGTAAAAGCCAGCGGAAATGAGGACATTGTACAGGGTAGCAAGAATTGCCAAGAAGGACAGGTTGGGGGTGGGGGGGATTCCTTGAGGTGGTGGTAGGTGACGCCATCATGACCAGGGGCAGTGTTGCGTTTGGAGGGAAGGACGAGTGTGATGTCGTGTGTGGTGATGGGAGTGTTGATGTCTGAGGGGGATAACTGATCCAAGTACTGGAAGCTAGCGGCCAGCGGTGGGACAGAGGTATCAGTTCGGTCAAGGATGGTGAGAGAGAGGGAGTGATCAAAATGGGGATCCTCAGGAATGGAGAAGACCTTGGAGAGGTGGGAAGCATAGTGGTTAGCCTTACTGAGGTTGTCAGGGAAGGGGTGATCGTCGTGGACGATAGGGTAATGCGGGGTGGGATGTAGAGACCTGAAGCAGGGATGGTATTTATAGCTAATTCCGCGCATGGGAGTCGTACTGGCGGTTTATAGCGCATGCGTTAGGAGGTGACATGCGCGAGGCAGCCAAGTAGTGTGTGCTGCCCTCAGTGGTGAAGTAAGAACAGTCTAATCGCTGAGTATCGACTGAGAATATCGATTCCGCTGTGACCGCATAATTTTAATAATTGGATTCCAATTTTTATCCAGCTGAAAGCCATTATCACGATTCATTAAATTGTCAGCAAGACATATTTCCATGGGTTCTTTAATTACAGAGTCCCAGAAGCTGGAAACCGGTGCTAAAATTTTGGTGTTATTGTATTCCATTGAATGTCCCATGGAAATGCGATGTTCTGCTACTGCTGATTTTAAGGGTTGCCGCAGACGGGTGTGTCTTTCGTGTTCTATTAGCGTTCCTGGACCGTTCGTGTCGTCTGACCTATATAAGCCGCGCCACACTCACAGGGCCGGCCGCGGTGGTCTCGCGGTTCTAGGCGCTCAGTCCGGAACCGCGCGACTGCTACGGTCGCAGGTTCGAATCCTGCCTCGGGCATGGATGTGTGTGATGTCCTTAGGTTAGTTAGGTTTAAGTAGTTCTAAGTTATAGGGGACTGATGACCACAGATGTTAAGTCCCATAGTGCTCAGAGCCATTTGAACCATTTGAATCACACTCACAGGGTATTTTATAAACACCCACCTTCCTTAACTGAAATCGTCTTTAACGGATTCGACTAATGTCCTGCTCTTTGCTGGTGGACGGAAGCTGACATTTATTATTCTTCCTAAGCAAACTGCCTATTTTAGAAGAAACGTTCCCAGCATATGGAAGGAACGCAATTGATTTATAGTCATCACTCCTCAGAGCATTGCTTCTTGTTATTATAGTTGTGCATGGCCTTCCGTATTCGACGCGGAAACCTTCTCCAGATGCACTCATCCTTCGTGGAGGCTATCAGCATCCGATGTTACATGCGCCCGATGAATTAAAGTACTGAGAATACGGGCGGTTTGTGCATGGTGATGGCACCTGGACACCTGAAGATATAGATCTGTATGTGTGGCTTTCTGCACACCGAATGTCCCAAAGACCCATCATTCTTACGGCGTACTAACACGTCTAAAAAGGGTTAAGTTCCACCTTTCTCAATCTCCATCACGGTTACTACTTGGCTGCCTCGTGCTTATCACCTCCTAACGCATGCGCCATTAACCGCCAGTACGATACGCATGCGTGGAATTCGCTATAAACACCATAACGGCATCAGGTCTCTTCAGTACTTCGTCTACTCACCTGACGATGGCCGGACGTCTCTGGGTCGAAATATCGTGGCAGAATGTTGATGGAATCCGGCAGCAGACCCGAAAATTACTAAAAGAGTATATGGCATGTGACTTAAATGGCACATATGATAGGCATGACGAAATGATAACAAGCGAAAGATATGATTGCTTTGAATTTCAACAACAGAAACTATATTTAAAAAAAATGTGTCCAGGTTGGTTGAGCCTTTCTGAAGATTCTATCGTAGGTTTTAGAGAAAGGCTTGTTTCAAGACGAATCTTAGTTGCGCGACAGGCTAAACGGGTACCAATGTGATGTATGCCACATTCGCTATATCCAAACCATATTTTGGTACATGCCTAGCCGATTACATCAGGTGCATCTAATGCAGTGCTCCAACCCCCTTAACTCGACGCCAATTGAACATTTAGTTGGCTCAATTCCGGAAGTCTGGAGTTTATCATTTAAATTAAGAAATATTGAGAGGAACACGTACTTGCTACAGTGCTTTCGTTGTTTTTAAACATTTCTGTGAAATCAGCACTTGGCTCTTAATATGCTTCCGTAACGAATTCTTTCAAATGAACTGAAGGCCTTTAACATATTCATGACTTCTGCTTAAATGTCTCTAAGTCGTTTCGTTACCGGCCACTGCTTATGTGAGGAGTATGTCTGCAATCTCCGGAAAATTTTGCGTGTTTCTCTGCTGTTTACATGGTCGTCGACACCCCCACGACGATCTTTAACGATTTTTACATATTTATTCTGCATCATTGATGATACGACTTAGCTTAAATTATTTTATGTATACTGAAGAGACCTCTAGTTTTGAAAAACGAAAATTATGAATGACGTACTTTGCTTATAACCCGACCGAACAGTAAACGCTCTAGACTACAGTTAAGACTGACATTGCGGAGTCTTGAGGCGGCAGATTTACCCAGCAGCGCAACACGTGTCAAGTGTTGGCAGTTGAGGTGAGAACATAGCCTGACGTATCGCAACAGCTTGGCAGCGAGTTCACAGGTGCACGCGGAACCTCTCCTGACAGAGCCCATCGTCTGCATGATTTTTTCAGTGTCGGGTCTTCCTCATTTCTTAGCCGGGAGAGGAGCTGCAGTTGAGAGAAGACGTCGCCCAGTTCCACAGAACCGATAAACAACTGTATTACATGTTTACCTGTGTAATCAAGGAAGCTCGAGTTCAGAGATGGGGATAGAGAGAGAGAGGGATCGACTGAGAGAGAGAGTGAGTGGGGTAGGGAGGCACGGAGGGGCGGGAGAATATGATTGTAGCTCGGGTTTTTTGCTCTCGTCTAATTGCACACGCAAGGGGGGCTTGCTTATACACTGAAGCGCCAAAGGAAACTGGTATAGGCATGGTTTTCATATAAAGAGATATGTAAACAGTCAGAATACGGTGCTGCGATCGGCAACGCCTATGTAAGACAAGTGTCTAGTGCAGTTGTTAGATCGGTTACTGCTGCTACAATGGCAGGTAATCAAGATTTAAGTGAATTTGAACGTGGTGTTATAGTCTGCACACGAGCGATGGGACACAGCACCTCCGAGGTAGCGATGAAGTGAGGATTTTCCCATACGACCATTTCATAAGTGTACCGTGAATATCAGGAGTCGAGCAAAACATCAAATCTCTGATATCGCTGCGGTCGAGAAAAGGTCCTGCAAGAATTGGAGCAACGACGACTGAAGAGAATCGTCCAATGTGACAGAAGTGCAACCCTTCCGAAAATTGCTGCAGATTTCAGTGCGAACCATTCAACGAAACATCATCGATATGGGATTTCGGAGCCGAAGGACCACTCGTGTACCTTTGATGTCTGCGCGACACAAAGCCGGGCCCGTAAACACCGGCATTGGACTATCGATGACTGGAAACATATTGCCTGGTCAGACTAATCTCAATTGTATGGAGCGGATGGACATGTAAGGGTATGGAGACAACCTCATGAATTCATGGACCCTGGATGTCAGCAGCGGACTATTCAAGCTGGTGGAGGCTCTGTAATGGTGTGGGGCGTATGCAGCTGGAGTGATATTGGACCCCTGATACGTCTAGGTACGACGCTGACAGGTGACACGTATGTAAGAATCATGTCTGACCACCTGCATCCATTCATGTCCATTGTGCAATCCGACGGACTTGGGTAATTCCAGCAGGGCAATGCAACACCCCACACGTCCAGAATTGCTGCAGAGCTGCTCCAGGAACACTGTTCTGAGTTAAAACACTTCCGATGGCCACCAAAGTCCACAGACATGTACATTATTGAGCATATCTGGGATGCCTTGCAACGTGCTGTTTAGAAGAGATCTCCACCCCCTCGTACTCTTACGGATTTATGGATACTCCTGCAGGATTCATGGTGTCAGTTCCATCCAGCACTACTTCGGAGATTAGTTGAGTCCATGCCAGTCGTCTTGCGGCAGTTCTGCGTGATCGCGGAGGCCCTACACGATATTAGACAGGTGTACCAGTTTCTTTGGCTCTTCAGTGTATGAGCGAAAGAATGTCTTTTTACTCTCTTGAATGGTACGTGCCTGACTACGTTGGTAGACTGCCGTAGATTCGACGTTTTTACACGCACCTGTAACTGTAACTCACCAACAGAGACGGTATGCTTGTGGCAGGGTAACAATGACGACAGCTTAACGGGTTGATGCGCTATTAAGGTCTCAGTTATACCGCCGCATTTGGGAACACTTCAGCAGATGGTGCCTTGAACGCCACTACAAAACATGTGTTTTAAGCAAATAATAAGGCAGCGAGAATACAGAGAACAGCATATCGCCGTTTCAGAGTCGTTTGGGGCTTGAAAAAACTCTGTACTTCTGCAGTAGAAGAAGCTACAGGCGTATCTTTCTGCAGACGTATCTTTCCCAAAAATTTTCTTTCAATATATTTGCTAAACGCTTAGTGTTTCTAAACGAAGTAAATGTCCATAAAGTTTCGTTTTCCTTTTATCAGTAATTGATATGGTGTTCCTTTCTTCATAATCTCTTTCAGATAATCTTCGTTTGACTTTTTTTAAAATTTTCCAGCTGGTTTTCATTAGTCTTGTACAGTGTCTCATTTCCATTGTATGCAAGCGCTTTCTGTCTGTTTACAACAGTATCCAGCTATCAAGCTCTTATAGAATCAGATACGTCTTGACAAACTGTTAACCTTTCTACACCAAGCAACTTTTGCACTAACAGTCTTCTTCTATCATTGAAATTATATTTTAGTGTTGCTACAGTGGAGACTCGATTAACCTAATTGTTGACGTATTTGGATAATAGAAAAACCGGATGTATGAAGAAAAGCGTTTTTTGTATTATTATCTCTAGAAAGATGAGTTGCAATTCCCGCTTATGGTTATCTTTTAGGTACGTTTTCATATGGTTTGTAATATTTCTGGCTTTACAGCCGTCATATTCAGGTACAAGAAGCTCTTCTTAGAGCAGTTGGGAAGGCAGCAGTGGGAAGACGACGTAATATGGTGTAAGGTACCGATAGACAGATGGTTTGTTCGGCACGAGTATCGTGAGGAAGACCGCCTAAATTGTGGTCCTTCTCCGCGATTGGCTGCTGCGTTCGGTAGTTGAGCGCCAAAATTATAATCTTGTTATTGATATTAGACAAACTAAACAGCGTATTTACTTCAAATTAAAGCATCTGTCAATAGCGTGCTATCATTCCATTATCACATATATTAATAACCAGCAGAATAATAAACAACTGCTAAACGAAAAGACAGATGAAGCACTTCGGAGATCTTCGGACTGTGCTGAACTTGGATGGCTGGCGAAGTGATTCGGCGTTCGGCTGTAAGACCAGAGCTGATCGCCAGTCTCGGAGGACGGACATGTTGTCTGCCGGCATCGGTATCAGTTAAGATTTTATTAGTAATCTCTAGTTGGTAAATGTAAGAGCTGGTTGGGTAGCCACGGAGGACAGACATGTTGTCTGCCCCAGTCGGTTTTATGACTTTATTAGCAAACTCAGGTTACTTGAAAATATAGTTGAGAACAGTGTGATAGTAATTACGGAAATACGTAGTTCATTATTTTGTCGACGAATAGAAATTATTTGTGAGTCTAAAGTGGAATGTAATTGTGCAGCTTCTCGTATTCTGCTAATAAAAAGCGAGTGCTATCTCATATAAACAAATTGGAAATTTAATTATTTCTAAAATATTTTTTCCTCACTTAGAGTTTATTACAGCTTCAAGATCACAGATTCACGATCTACGTGCTGTTTTCTGCCCAGGGAACAACAATTGTGGAAGACTGCAGGTTGGTGAACATTAATTAGAACTTGTGCTTTCCACTTCGGGCAGTGGAAGCAAATAGGCACCTCGCGTGTACTGCAATCTCCGTACAAGAAATCAGCAACACGTCATCTGTGGTAACACGGAGGAAGTATAAAGGAGAGAAGAGGTTTATCATACGCACGTATATATCACCCTTTTTCTCTCTCACTTTGTTCTTCGTCTTGCCATAGGTTTCCTTTCTAGGATTAATACATAATGTTCGGTATTTATGCAAAACAACAAAAATAAATTAAACTTAATAATATCAACGAAAATCGATGTTTATTAAGAGATTAGAAACATATCTTCGTGTAGAGATACATATTTTCTTAAAAATACTAAATCATAGCAGATTTAATCATGAAATACCTAAATAAAGTCGCTTAGGATGGTCACTGTAGTTTAATTTTGTTTAAAATATTTGGCAACTGTCGTTGGAACGTAAATAATTCTGCTCTTCATTGGTGCTACAAACGAATTCGTTTTAAATCTAATAAAATGAATGTCTCGCACTCTGTTTTTCGAACCATTTGAAAGCTGTTTCCAGGACCTGAAACGCTTCCGCATGAGATGGTCCTGCATCATGCTCTGGCTCTACGTTTTCTCCTGTTTCATCTTCTTGCATGTACTACTGTTCGTTTCCCAGCAATATATTTTCAACAATTTCGTCATGCGACGTCATCTGAAAAGCTTGATCATTACTTCAAAAGTGACCTACTCTTTCACATCATGGTATCACATTCATGGCATCTTTGTATGTTTGCCATTAGCTCATCTGCATTCGCCAAAACAGTATTGAATTTTTGAGCTTCAGTTTCAGTTTTCTGTCCATGCTTTGTTCAAGGTCTTCCTCTCAGTCAACTCAAATGGTTCAAATGGCTCTAAGCACTATGAGACTCAACATCTGAGATCATCAGTCCCCTAGACTCGGAATTACTTAATCTAATTAACCTAAGGACATCACACACATCCATGTCCGAGGCAGGATTCGAACCTGCCACCCTAGCAGCAGCGCGGTTCCGGACTGAAGGGCATAGAACCGCTCGGCCACAGCGGCCGCCTCATTCAAATCCCAAGCATCTACAACCATGCAACAACACACACTTAAATTATTTTGCTTGAAAAATGACAAAACGACTTCTACGTTCTCTTCATCAGAAGACAACAATCTTTGTAGAAATTGTTTCAATAAATCTTTGATCCATTGCTTGTGGCAAAGATGTCACATTAAGAAGCAAAAAAATTACTGTTGCGCCCCATTTTCTCTCTCCAACAGTTCAGCCGAAGGATGGCTTGGCGCATTATCCATTAATAGTAGGACTTTTCCTTGTTTACCAGTTTCCTTCTAAAATTTGTTTAGTCAGGGATAAAAACAGGTTGTCATATCAGTCAATGAATATTTCGATGTTCATCCCTTACGTTTTTATGGTTTTCATAAATTAAGATAACTATATATTTTTTTGTTTTTGGATTTTTCGGTGAGGTGCATAAACATTTTGTGGGCCATGGCAGTGTTTGTGCAAACTAATTTCGTTAATCGCTCTTTACTAGCTTCACGTCGAGAAGCTAAAGAGTTCGATGGTAAATATTTCGAATTTCATTTGGTTTCATCAGCGTTATAAACAAACTTCAAGTCGTAGTCATTTTCATCCAGTTCTTTTTTAAAACCGTTTTTAAAAGAATTTGCTGCGTCTACACCAATTGACATTTTCTCACTTTTTACTTTAAATTCGCTAATTACATGAAGAAATTTAAATATATACAGCTACAAGTTACTTGGTTCAAACGATTCATCGCATGCGTTTAAATTTTTAAGCACAGACGTGACATTGTTTAGTGACGGTAGCAATTGGCAACTGCCTAACTCAAATAATAATAGATCACAAGTGTGAGTGTGATGATAAACAGTAAACTTGTCTCATCCCATTACTAAATGAAACTTTACGTTGGTCTCCATTGATTTCATCGTCAGACTTCGATTTTTGTACATGTTTAATATTGTTCTTCTGTCTTTCCTGTCTAAGTGCGTATCTTTTAAGATAATTACGTCTTTCTTCCTGTTAACGTTGCCAAACGGCTTTTCTAGCCCAATAAGGCTGTCTAAGTATCTCTAATTCCAATTTTCTCTCTAGCAAGCTCTTAAGCGCAGTGATCGTTTCTTTGGCCCCCTTGATACTTTAGAAGCCCTAGTTATACTTTTTATTTTATTCTATTTGTCGTTGTGAGTAAAAGTATTATTGCCGTATGTGAATTTAGGTTTCTTTTTGTCCCAGCCTTCAGTGCGAAGATTGTTTCGTTCTTCACGATAGTCTGTACTACGAGGTCTCTTCATCTCTACAGAACTGTTGCAGCCTATATCCAATTTGAACCTGTCTTATATTCTACCTTCTTCCGTTGCGAAATAGATGATTCCTTGAAGCCTCGGGATGTGTCCTATCAACCAGTCCTTCCCTTCAGTCAGGTTTTGAGATAAATTCCTTTTTCCCAATCCAATGAAGTACCTTCTCATTAGTTATTCCATCTACCCATCTAATTTTCGACATTATTCTGCAGCACCACACTTCAAAAGCTTCAGTTCTCTTCTTGTCTCACGTGTTTATTGTCCATGTTCCATTTTTGTACTCCAGACAAACATCTTCGGAAAAGTCTTAGCATTTAAATTTATGTTCCATGTCAACCGATTCCTTTTTTTCAGAAGTGCTTTTCATGCTATGGACAGTGTGTATTTTATATCTTCTCTTCTTCGACTGTCATCAGTTTTCTGCCCAAATAGCAAATAAAACTCTTATACTGCTTTTAATATCTCATTTCCTAATCTAAGTCCCTCAGCATCATGTGATTTAATGTCTCAGACGCCAATCTCATTCCCTCAGCATCACATAATTGTATTACTATTGGTTTTCTTTTGTAGATTTTCATCTCCTCTTTTCAAGACACTATCCATTCCATTCAATTGCTCTTCCTTTTTCGTCTCTGTCAGAATTACAATGTCAAAGACAAACCTCAAAGTTAATATTTTTTCTTTCTGAACTGTAAGTTCCATTCCAAATCTCTCTTCAGTGTCTTTGACGGCATCCTCAACGTTCAGACTGAATAACGTTGTTGACAGCTTCAACCCTGTCTCACTTGACTGCTGGCCTTGTAAGGAAATTACGCTTATCGCTCTGTGATTGGAGCAGTCTGTTGTACTCCTTATTTATAAATGAGCTGTAATCGTAATGATACTGTATAATTTAGAAAAATTTATATTTAATTTTTCCACCAGATTTATGCAAGAGCTCAGGGGCAGGCTGGACTTGGATTCAAATTCCATTTTCATAATTAGAGGGTCAACATCATATGTTTATCCTTACTCTCTTTCTTAGATGTTTTCTTCTTGTGTTGTGCTGCGTTTTCCTTTGTAATGACGATACGAAGTTTACTTTTTCTTATATTAAGAAAGAAGAAGCACTTGCAAAATTATGTAACATTTTACTTTTCATAGAACGACTGGTGCGATGCCCACATTAATCACTTTTCCTTGTTATATTGGTGCCGTATGAATCTCTTATATGCAATTAACAATTAATTTAGATTTTTTCCCTCCCCGTTTCGTAAATGTCAAATATGTAGCTAAAGAAGTGGCGGCCAAGATTTCGGCTCGAGGGCCATGTCCAGGCACAAGTACCACAGTGATCAACCTGGCTGCACATTTCCCCCACCACCACTCCACACTAGCTTAGCGCATGGAGGGGGAACGCATGAAACTACGAACGTGCCGATTTAAATGGCGCTACAGAAGCACTGCATACGACTTAGTTTTATATTTCACATTTCTCAACAATAAAACTCACAAAAAAATTCAGCACTATTTAATTATTTTTAACGCTCAGTGCATTAAATAATTTTCAGCTGGTGCAAGCTGTTGGCATATGCAGAGAAGCAGAAAATTCCACAGTTTTCGCACTCATGTGGCCACATAATCGTGACTTATTTAGTTTCATAACCAAAAAATGGTCTTTCACACAAATATGTCGCTAGAAGTGATGTAGTACTTTTTCAACCTCATTATGGAGACGTGGAAATTCTACCTCAGGAGCGCAATGTAGATGTTCAGCTCAGTTTTAACTTGAAAGGGTTTGTCATTAAAACAGGAATTACCTTGCAGGTCAATCAGATATATCTGCACATACACAGGGGTTCTTTCAGCCAGAATGGTAAACAGTCTCGCAAAGAGCTCGAAAATACATGCGAGGAAGACAGTGTCCTCAAAACATTTAGGAGGCAATCCTTGAAATTCTTTTTAGGTCACAATGAATTCTTCAAATCTCGAGTTTTCTTAGATGGCACTGAGTTTAGGGAACTGCACTGTGTTTGTCTGAGTGTGTCCCTTCTATAACGGAGTTTTTTTTTTAAATGCACCCCTATCAAATCAGAAAGAAGCCGTTTTCCACATTCCTTTGTCTTAACTGTGGCCAGTGTGCAGTCAAGTCCACTTAGAATGCAAGGTCTGCAATCCATTTCCAGTCTAATTTTCTTTCCTGCAGTCCTTCTTCTTTCATAAATTCAACAATAGCAAGTAAGTCTCCATACTCTTCGTTCAGTTTCATCGCAAACTATTTCAACTGACAGTGGAATAGTGCATGCAGAAATTTTACTGTTCATACCTTCAATTTCTTCACTGCATGCCTGCAAATTACTACAAAGTGCTTTGTGTCGTACTGAACAATGAATCCCGCTCTCTCATGTTCAACTAAATCGTTAAATTCTTCCTGTATGTTATTGTAATATCGTTTCAAAGCAAATTCGCAGTACCCGTCGTCACTCATGCACCTGCGTAATGGATACCGAGAATTCTCATCCCTCTCTTCTGCCGTTCCCCTTCATTTTTAAACTCATGTGATCATAGCTCGCAAGCCTGTCTCTTTTTTTGCAAACGTCCTCTGAACCTCTGAATGTCCTTCACACGAAGAACAAATAGCGAGTGGTAAACAGCGCTGACACCACGATTTTGCAGAACTGAAAAGAGCTGTGCCGACCGAAAACTGCCACACCACAGTACTGAATGAAATGTGGCGCTGTACCGGGCACTTTGAAGGAGCGAGCGAAGCCGACACATGGCGAGCCGCGGCATGCACACGATGCCCGCGTCATCATCGCCACGCCCTGGCGGGACCTCATCTAAAGTATGCGCAATTTTGGGCATCCGACGGCACACTCATCGTAGGTTGCTCGAAACTAAAGGACTTTTTTCTATGTAACTCTTCAGGCTTTCCCGGCGATCTAATGACATCTTGGGTTGTCGGGTGTTCTGCCGGATATCAGCGTCGTACTTGCACGATATTTCGGTCACGTAGCTCGTAACCTTCATCAGGTGCGACCTGATGAAGGTTACGAGCTACGTGACCGAAATATCGTGCAAGTACGACGCTGATATCCGGCAGAACACCCGACAACCCAAGATGACTTTTTTCTAATCTGTACGATAAACAAACCTGAAGAAGCACCTGAGGAAGAACGCTTTCGAATATTAACCGTGATACAAGATTGCTTTTTGTGAGGACTGTTGGGTGCTACAGGTGTCGCCACTGCCCATGGGAGACCGTGACCGTCGTGTGTCGCCACTGCGTTGTCAGCAAGTAGCGGAGAGAAACTGCCGAGCCTCGCGGGAGGCGGGGGGGGGGGGGGGGGGGGCCGGGGGACGGGGGGGGGGGGGGAACTGCTGTTAGCAGACGGAATCCGCGGACATTCAGCAGAAGAAAGGCTGTCTCGCGTCCGTTCTCCATAACTGGAGCGACTACAGGATGGAACTGTTCCCGGAAACTCGCAAACATGTTCAGCCGGGAAATACGTTCCTGTCGTGCGATTGTCATTTTGCGCATCCGTCAATCAAGACTTGTTTTTGCTACAATATTAAGAAATTCACTGCGGGGATGACTGAGCCACACGACTGGGAATCGCGGTGATGGTAAATGTAAGTGGCCAGTAACACGATATAATGGCACGCTGCCAATGAAAAACTTCCGACGCTGAAAACGACAGAAACCAACGAGCAAAGTTCTTATTGCGGACTTTAGATCTTTAAGCTGTTGCAATGAGCAGACAGAATAAGTTTATGACTGAAATGGAAGTTTTACAAAGGTAACTCTCACAAAGATAATGTGATTATGAAACGTGACCACAGTATCAGCTACACACATCAAAAAAAGTATTGCATGACCGAGAGTTCCGCAACCCGTACAGAAAATTGTCATAGAGATCAACATAGACATCATTTATGCCCTTTTTATTGCTCATGAAAACCACACATTGCGTGTTGTACCACCATACAGCGAGACCCTCAGAAGTGGTGGTCCATATTGCTGTACACACCGGTACCTCTAATACCCAGTAGCACGTCCTCTTGCACTGATGCATGCCTGTTTTCGTCGTGGCATACTATCCACGAGTTCATCAAGGCACTGTTGGTCCACATTGTCCCCTCCTCAACCGCGATTCGGCACAGATCCCTCAGAGTGGTTGGTGGGTCACGTCGTTCAAGTTCGCTAGGGTTCGTGTCTGGAGAACATGGTGGCCACTCTAGTCGAACGATGTCGTTATCCTGAAGGAAGTCATTCACAAGAAGTGAACGATGGGAGCGCGAATTGTCGTCAATAAAGACGAATGCCTCGCCCATATGCTGCCAATATGGTTGCACTATCGGTCGGAGGATGGCATTCACGTATCGCACAGCTGTAACGGCGCCTTCCATGACCACCAGCGGCGTACGTCGGCGCCACATAATGCCACCCCAAAAGAGCAGGGAACCTCCACCTAGCTGCAATCGCTGGACAGTGTGTCTAAGGCGTTCCGCTTGACCGGGTTGCCTCCAAACATGTCTCCGACGATTGTCTAGTTGAAGGCATATGCGACACTCATCGGTGAAGAGAACGTGATGCCAATCCTGACGGTCCATTCGGCATGTTGTTGGGCCCATCTGTACCGCGCTGCATGGTGTTGTGTTTGTAAAGATGGATCTCGACATGGACGTCGTGTGTGAAGTTGTGCATCATGCAGCCTATTGCGCGCAGTATGAGTCGTAACGCGACGTTCTGTGGCTGCACGAAAAGCATTATTCAACATGGTGGCGTTGCAGTCACGGTTCCTCCGAGCCTTAATGCGTAGGTAGCGGTCACCCACTGCAGTAGTAGTCGTTGGCCGGCCTGAGCGAGGCATGCCATCGGCAGTTCCTGTCTCTCTGTATCTCCTCCATGTCCGAACAACATCCCTTTGGTTCACCCCGAGACGCCTGGACACTTTCCTAGTTGAGAACCCTTCCTGGCACAAAGGAACAATGCGGACGCGATCGAACCGCGGTATTGTCCATCTAGGCACAGTTAAACTACATCCAACGCGAGCCGTGTACTTCCTTCCTCGTGGAATGACTGGAACTGGTCGGCTGTTGGACCCCCTCCCTCTAATAGCCGCTGCTCTTCCATGGTTGTTGACATCTTTGGGCGGGTTTAGTGACATCTCTGAACAGTCAAAGGGACTGTGTCTGTGGTACAATAGGCACAGTCAACGTCTGTCTTCAGGCGTTCTGTTAACTGGGGTGATGCAAAACTTATTTTGATGTGTGTATGTGTAACCCCCCCCCCTCCCCCTCATGAACAATGGACCTTGCCGTTGGTGGGGAGGCTTGCGTGCCTCAGCGATACACATGGCCGTACCGTAGGTGCAACCACAATGGAGGGGTATCTGTTGAGAGGCCAGACAAACGTGTGGTTCCTGAAGAGGGGCAGCAGCCTTTTCAGTAGTTGCAGGGGCAACAGTCTGGATGATTGACTGATCTGGCCTTGTAACATTAACCAAAACGGCCTTGCTGTGCTGGTACTGCGAATGGCTGAAAGCAAGGGGAAACTACAGCCGTAATTTTTCCCGAGGGAAAATGATGATGGCGTCCTCTTGGGTAAACTATTCCGGAGGTAAAATAGTACCCCATTCGGATCTCCGGGCGGGGACTACTCAAGAGGACGTCATTATCAGGAGAAAGAAAACTGGCGTTCTGCGGCTCGGAGCGTGGAACGTCAGATCCCTTAATCGGGCAGGTAGGTTAGAAAACTTAAAAAGGGAAATGGATAGGTTAAAGTTAGATATAGTGGGAATTAGTGAAGTTCGGTGGCTGGAGGAACAAGACTTTTGGTCAGGTGATTACAGGGTTATAAATACAAAATCAAATAGGGGTAATGCAGGAGTAGCTTTAATAATGAATAGGAAAATAGGAGTGCGGGTAAGCTACTACCAACAGCATAGTGAACGCATTATTGTGGCCAAGATAGTCACGAAGCCCACACCTACTACAATAGTACAAGTTTATATGTCAACTAGCTCTGCAGATGATGAACAAATTGATGAAATGTATGATGAGATAAAAGAAATTATTCAGGTAGTGAAGGGGGACGAAAATTTAATAGTCATGGGTGACTGGAATTCGAGAGTAGGAAAAGGGAGAGAAGGAAACATAGTAGGTGAATATGGATTGGGGGAAAGAAATGAAAGAGGAAGCCGTCTGGTAGAATTTTGCACAGAGCACAACTTAATCATAGCTAACACTTGGTTCAAGAATCATAAAAGAAGGTTGTACACATGGAAGAATCCTGGAAATATTAGAAGGTATCAGATAGATTATATAATGGTAAGACAGAGATTTAGGAACCAGGTATTAAATTGTAAGACGTTTCCAGGGGCAGATGTGGACTCTGACCACAATCTATTGGTTATGAGCTGTAGATTAAAACTGAAGAAACTGCAAAAAGGTGGGAGTTTAAGGAGATGGGACCTGGATAAACTGACTAAACAGAGGTTGTACAGAGTTTTAGGGAGAGCATAAGGGAACAATTGACAAGAATGGGGGAAAGAAATACAATAGAAGAAGAATGGGTAGCTTTGAGGGATGAAGTAGTGAAGGCAGCACAGGATCAAGTAATAATCAGACGAGGGCTAGTAGAAATCCTTGGGTAACAGAAGAAATATTGAATTTAATTGATGAAAGGAGAAAATATAAAAATGCAGTAAATGAAGCAGGCAAAAAGGAATACAAACGTCTCAAAAATGAGATCGACAAGAAGTGCAAAATGGCTAAGCAGGGATAGCTAGATGACAAATGTAAAGATGTTGAGGCTTATCTCACTAGAGGTAAGATAGATACTGCCTACAGGAAAATTAAAGAGACCTTTGGAGAAAAGAGAACCACTTGTATGAATATCGAGAGCTCAAATGAAAACACAGTTCTAAGCAAAGAAGGGAAAGCAGAAAGGTGGAAGGAGTATACAGAGGGTCTATACAAGGACAATGTACTTGAGGGCAATATTATGGAAATGGAAGAGCATGAAGATGAAAAGGGAAATATGATACTGCATGAAGAGTTTGACAGAGTGCTGAACGACCTGAGTCGAAACAAGGCCCCGGGAGTAGACAACATTCCATTAGAACTACTGACAGCCTTGGGAGAGCCAGTCCTGACAAAACTCTACCATCTGGTGAGCAAGATGTATGAGACAGGCGAAATACCCTCAGACTTCAAGAAGAATATAATAATTGCAATCCCAAAGAAAGCAGGTGTTGACAGATGTGTAAATTACCGAACAATCAGTTTAATAAGCCACAGCTGCAAAATACTAACACGAATTCTTTACAGACGAATGGAAAAACTATTAGAAGCCAACCTTGGGGAAGATCAGTTTGGATTCCGTAGAAATATTGGAACACGTGAGGCAATACTAACCTTACGACTTATCTTAGAAGAAAGATTAAGAAAAGGCAAACCTACGTTTCTAGCATTTGTAGACTTAGAGAAAGCTTTTGACAATGTTGACTGGAATAGTCTCTTTCAAATTCTAAAGGTGGCAGGGGTAAAATACAGGGAGCGAAAGGCTATTTACAATTTGTACAGAAAGCAGATGGCAGTTATAAGAGTCGAGGGACATGTAAGGGAAGCAGCGGTTGGGAAGGGGGTGAGACAGGGTTGTAGCCTCTCCCCGATGTTATTCAATCTGTATATTGAGCAAGCAGTGAAGGAAACAAAAGAAAAATTCGGAGTAGGTATTAAAATTCATGGAGAAGAAATAAAAACTTTGAGGTTCGCCGATGACATTGTAATTCTGTCAGAGACAGCAAGGGACTTGGAAGAGTAGCTGAACGGAATGGACAGTGTCTTGAAAGGAGGATATAAGATGAACATCAACAAAAGCAAAACGAGGATAATGGAATGTAGTCGAATTAAGTCGGGTGATGCTGAGGGAATTAGATTAGGAAATGAGACGTTTAAAGTAGTAAAGGAGTTTTGTTATTTGGGGAGCAAAATAACTGATGATGGTCGAAGTAGAGAGGATATAAAAGGTAGACTGGCAATGGCAAGAAAGGCGTTTCTGAAGAAGAGAAATTTGTTAACATCGAGTATAGATTTAAGTGTCAGGAAGTCGTTTCTGAAAGTATTTGTATGGAGTGTAGCCATGTATGGAAGTGAAACATGGACGATAAATAGTTTAGACAAGAAGAGAATAGAAGCTTTCGAAATGTGGTGTTACAGAAGAATGCTGAAGATTAGATGGATAGATCACATAACTAATGAGGAGGTATTGAATAGAATTGGGGAGAAGAGGAGTTTGTGGCACAACTTGGCAAGAAGAAGGGACCGGTTGGTAGGACAGGTTCTGAGGCATCAAGGGATCACAAATTTAGCATTGGAGGGCAGTGTGGAGGGTAAAAATCATAGAGGGCGACCAAGAGATGAATACACTAAGCAAATTCAGAAGGACGTAGGTTGCAACAAGTACTGGGAGATGAAGAAGCTTGCACAGGATAGAGTAGCATTGAGAGCTGCATCAAACCAGTCTCAGAACTGAAGACCACAACAACAACATGTGTAAATAATAATGGATGGCTGGAAATTAAGTTTCGTTTTTGTTGAAATAATTACTGCATTCTTATTATTTATAGTGGTATATTTTTATCACGTTTCCTTCAACATGAGCACCATTCATATCCCGACACAACTCTCATCTGCCGGCTGTGGGACTAAGAACATTCCGGAGTATTTGTGGCGTTACAGCTGCAGCAGCTTGTCTAATTCGGTTGCGTAGGTCCACCAGTGGCTTGATACGGTATCGGCGAAACACACATTCCTTGATAAATCCCCAGTCGGAGATGCCCATGGGTGTGAAGTCGATAGAACGTGCCGTCCAGATCGTGGGTCCTGCGCGCCCAGTCGATTTTCCAGAAAACACATTATTCTAAAACGTACGCGCATCTATGACATAACGCAGTGGTGCTCTGTTCTGTTGGAAGTAAACTTTACGCACACGTACGTCCTTTATAAGCTGTGGTAGAAGAAACTGGCGTAGCACATGCAGGTACATTGCACCACTAATTGAGTTTTCGGCGAAGAAGAATGAGCCATAAATTTAGTCAAAGGATATTCCCATCCACACATTAAATTTTGGAGAGTCTTGCTGGAATTTCAGATGCTCTACTGGTGGTGCGCCAGCCCAAATGATGCAGATACGTCGGTTAATCCTTCCACAAACGTGGAAGGTTGACTCATCGCTGAATTGAAGGTGATAGAAGATGATGCCATTTGCCTCCGCTTCAAGCAAATTCTGGCACATGTTCATATGCTCTCGTCATGTAATTGCTGTAGAACCTGAAGAATCGAGAGTCGAGAGTGGAATGTCAGGTTACACCGACGATCGCCGCACAGATTTGGGACTGCGTTCAATTAATATTCTAATGTCCTCAAACCGACCAATAGAGACTGATGGACGCCCTTGTCCATGCTCGTCCTTAACGGTACCAGTGCGCTGAAACTTGTTGTTGAATTGCCTTATCAGTAGGTCCAGGTTTCTGGAATCGGCGAGTAAATCTCGTCTGAATTTCACTATTGCACTACATCCGCAAACTCCACGGCACGTCTATCCTCTACTGCACAGTTAACATCATGTTTGTTCATGTACCCATAACAACAGAAGACGCGTTCAGCGGTGCCATGAAGGGAATTCATTATTTTCAGCAGCAATTACAACTTTTATGTCTACAATTCACCTGCAGTGCACTGGCATATACGCTGCGCGGAGTGGCCCCGCGGTTTAAGGCGCCATGTTATGTACTGCACGGCCCCTCTGGACGAAGGTTCGAGTCGTCCCTCGGGCATGGGTGTGTGTGTTCTTCCTAGCATAAGTTAGTTTTTGTAGTGTGTAAGGCTAGGGACCGATAACCTCAGCAGTTTGGTATCTTAGGAATTCGCCCCTCCCCCCCCCCCCCCACACACACACACTAAAATACATGTCTCACCCCTACACCACCGTTTACTACGAGATTGATACCTAAATTTCTGTATATTCTCCGCGAATCACTGTGAAGTGCGTGGCAGCATTGCACTCTACCACATGTCGAGATTTTTTCCCGTTCCAATCGTGTATGGCTTGACGGTTGTAAGATGGCAAGAACAATGCCCCTTACATGAAGTCATTAAAGATCACCTAACTCACGTTGAGCGAACAGTAGGGCTGAACAAAAATGACTGACAAGGCACAATGCATCTTGTAGAGGGTATAGTATGGACATATTGGAATAATTAATGTTGGCTGATGGTTTTAAAGTAATTCACGCAACATGAAAACTTTGTGGTAACGCGTCGATTTACTGGAGGCTAGTTTATCCCAGGGAAGTATTTAGAGTTGACTGTGGCCGGGTGGAGGCGCGCGGCTGGGGATCGGCGAAGGGAAGCGACAATAGGCAGCTTAGGGCGGCTCAAACTCTGAGAAAGCAGTAATGGAGCGTGGCCTCCAGCTGCCTTAAGATGAGTGACAGTGAGGGGGTGGTTGACCCCACGGAGAACTTGTATGCCTGTTGATAAAAGTCCGTTGTACCGTTTTCAGTGAAACACGCGAGAAAGCCGCGCAAAGCTACGGTGGATTGGTCAACAGAGGCCGAAATATGCGTGTTCGTGACTATAACAACTTCATGCTGAATTCAAGGTCCGCAGAGTCTGAAGTAAATCAGGTGAAGAGCGACAGAATGAAATACCCTGGCCTCTGATGGGAACGTAGCACCAAGGAATGAGAAGTACTCTCCTGGGAGTCAGAATTTCGGAAAAATTGGTGTTTTATGCAGATGTTAACCTTGATGAGTGGCCTGGGAGGAGCTAAATAGCAGAAGTTGAGAGGAAGGGAAATTTTGTGAGAATTTGTTTACTTCCCAGAGCAGGCATTGGTCGGCGCTGGGAAGCGACGCATAATTAACGCGACTTGCGCTGCAATTGGCGTAATATTTTGCTGGAGGGGACACCGAGGGGAAGAGCAGACTGGCAGAAGTCCCCGTAGAGGTGTTCCGTTCCCAGCTTGCCTAGAGTGCGGACGTGGCGTTCTTTACCCAGCTTGCCTGAGAGAGAGTGAGCATCTCTGCAGTTTATGACTTAGCAAATGGAACGATTGAGCTTGGAGATAGAAAGTTTTCGTTCAGCTAGGAGTGAATAGACGAGCGCAGCCTTGCAGCACCACGAGGCCAACCGACATCCGCACAATGACGACGCCCCGCCACGCTGAATTCGGTGTTATTGTGCCCACTCTGGCTTGAGTTACGCCACTGATTAATTTGTTGGATCACATGGGCAAAGTTTCCATGAGGGTTTCATGGGCCGTGTATTGTAGAATTCTTCTCACACTTCGCATTATGCCTGGGTTAGTCGATAGGAGTTAATTTTGATTTATCGCGCTTTACTCCACATAAACACAATTCATTCCCACTGCCTGTTAGGAGAGTCATGTAATGTGATGATTCAAGGTCGTGAGTCAAAATACATTTGTGCTAATCGACTTTATCTGTTTTCAATCAAGTAGTTGAAATCGCAAGTCACTTTCTTAATTAATTATATGTTTAACATTTGCATCTGGTGTTCAATAGCTGAATATAACATCAATGTGCACCCCTTTTTAATTAAAAGGGATCAATTCTGAATCAATTAATGTCAATACTGCCACTGCAGTTCAATCAGAAGTCACAGGGCCTCATTACTTTCTTTGCATTATCCGATATTGTGGCAGTTTTGCACTCTCTGTTGATCTGTTAGTCAATTAGCTGGGGTGAGCACACGCCAAAACCAGATAAGTGACATGTGGGGTGTTACAAGGCCTCTGTGCATGCTGTAGTTAGTACAGTCTCGTATCGTCGGTCCCTACCGGAGCCACGCGCAGGGGGTTCTAGTAAATTTCTAGATTGTTCTTGAAAACTTTGTACCGTAATTAGGCTTTCGTAGGATAATTGGCGTCTATCTTCAGGCGTCTGTCGACTCAAGTGTCAGCATTTCAGTGATACTCTCCCATTAATAATGAAAACTTCATGTGAAGAGGAGACCCCACCCTAAGTCTTAAGGTTTTTCGAAAAAGTATTCATGGTAATTTCTCATCTTTGGGATGTTTACTCTTAAATTCCAAAACGATTTGGCTGTATTCGAATTAAAAGTATGTCTAAAAAATATCTGAAATATGGATTGAGCAAGGGGCCCTGGCACACTGACATGTGCCAAATTGGTCGAAATAGTAACTGTTTATCAGAGACCGACCTCTGATGCACCACTGGCAAGATACAAAGATGTACTGATGGCAAAACACAAAATGCAAATGACAGTTTGTACCGTGTAATTTGGTCCAAGCATACACTCCCCCCCCCCCCCCCCCCCCCGGGAAAAAATATATCCTTTAGGGTCATGTAGAAGCTCTTTCTCAGTTCAGTATGGGATATTTGAAGACGGATGGAAGCAGGAGTTTCGGCGCTCCTTCTATCACCCTCTCAGAGTAAGATATGCTTATCTAGAGATCAACGACAGATGAAGCAGTCCACGAAATGCTGCCTAGAGAAGGAAACATTCAAGAAAAAAGAAGCCTTACAGGAGCAAGAAGGGGAATCGTGTTGTAATGGTGAATTTTAATGGGTATGGGTCTTGTAGTAGTTTTCATTTTTTTAATAAAATTCTAAAATCCTGTTTGTTTTCCTATGTTCACTGCAAACTTTTTTATCCTAAATATTTAACCAGTCCCAATGAAATTTTTGCAGAAAGTGGTCTTTAGGTATTTGCATACTTCTATACATTAATACTATAGAAAATATAGTGTGTATATTTTTTTTCACATTTATGTACCGATAGTTAAAGAAACTTGAAGAAAGTACTGAAAGTAAATTAACAACATTTCTAATAAAATGAACACTGTCTTGTGGATGTACGCAGAAAATCTGAAATGTGAAAACTGAAGTCTGCATACCAAAAGCTGGTTTTCAAGAATACCGTTAAAGTCATATTAAAATCCAATGAAGTTCTGGACTTCAAAGCTTGGATATTGCTACATCTTTACGTGATAGACATGACTTCGAAATTAGGTTGAAATCGGCAAAGTAAAAGAAAAGCAAAATTTTTGGGCGTAGTCTCCCCTTAATAGTATTTGCTATAAGTACCAACCAGTGAGCAATATTTTAAGATGGAACGCACGACTGTTAATAAGCCGTCTCCTGTCCAGTCTGATGACGTTTTCTCAGTTTCCTGCTAATGAGCCGACGTTTGCCACCAGCCTTACCCACGACTCAACCTATGTCATCACTCCATATCCATTCCATACAAATATTACATTCGGCTGTTTGTATGAGTTGACTGATTCTTATTGTCACTCACCGATATGTAGTCATAGTGTGGTACTCACGTGTGTTTTGCAAAGTCTGCAGTTTTAAGTTTCTGTACATTTAAAGCAAGTGACGAATCTTTGTTCCATCTGGAAAGCTTGTCAATTTTTGTCTAGATAATTGCACAGTTTTTTTTTCAGGCAGTACTGCGTCCTCCCTACCAAGAAATACTCAATCAAGACACACATATTATTTGATTCCCAACTTTATCAAATTTTTGTTAAGTACGGTTACCATAGTACCAAGTCAATTGTTCTTTGGCAGTCAAGAATACCGCATCCACCTGGTCGCCTTGATCAGTGGCTTCCAGGATGTAAGAAAACCGCAAGTTGTGTTTCATATGAACGATGTTCTTGGAATCCATACGGGTTTGTAAGGTGGAGGTCAGCACAGATGATCTTAGCAGGTATTAGAAAACTGTAGAGGGATGGTGTTTATTTCTGCGTTCTATGATATATCTAATGAGCAATGAAAGCGCAGAGAGCAACGCATAACGTCGTAGGCTTTGAGACAGAGTATAAATAACAGATTCAAAAGAAGGAACACAATAGATTTCGATGAAATAACAAATGAATTTAAGAAAGGCTATCAGTGAGAACAATGCAAAATAAAGAAATATTGAGTATTACGTGTTAGAGGTTAGGCAAGCCAGAACTAGAATAAAGTCATATTCACTAAAGAAGGGTGTTAGGCTAGAAAAACGAGATTGACCTTGGAAAAGCGAACAAAGTGGCAACAGGAGCAACGAGAAAACCTACATATTTTTTTTAAATAATTTAAGAAAATCGGACGAATAAATTTTAGAGAGTCTACAATGATAACAAATTTTATGGTTTATAGGCTTCTAGATATACTTATTTATGTAAACAAATTACCACTTTCAGCTTCATCGCTATCAACAAATCATAGAAAGAGCAGCGAGGCATAGGATTCTTAGAGCTTACCTCATTTCGTGAAGATAGTCAACAATGGAAAAGCGTAAAATTATAAACAATACTGAAAGATAAAAGAGATAACAGACTAACTGCCAATGGAGAAGCATGTGAACATTAAAAAGGAGCGCACAGAATTTTTTTTATAATGAAACGTAAAAGACATAAATGTAGGTCTACATAACAACGAAGTACATTCACATAAGATAAATTTGCGGAACATTTACGAGAACTTGCCGGTTGTTAATTTCTGAAAAATGCAGTGATCGTAAACTCATTATATCGGTATACACTGTTGAAAAAAAAAAAAAGAATTCTCTGAAATTATCAGTACGAATAAAAGAATTACCTTGTTTCATAACGAAAATGCCGTAAAACGTATTTCGCACACAAAAATTTGCTCTCATACCTCACACGATGTAGGAGAAAACACGTACAAGCAAGGGGCATATAAAGCAAAGAAATGGAAATTAACTGTTAGTGATACCAAAAAGCAATTACGTGGCGATTTGTAACTGGACGTTTCACTGTATATGGCAACAGCTGGAAAAACAAGAGACCGATATGCACATTAAACGGATAAGAGTCAGATATATACAAACAGGTGTTAATCGATGTGAGCAAACAAAAAAAAAATAAATAAAGAATGATGTATGGTGGCGGATATTAGCACCTTTGTTGAACATATTTATTGAAGAATGAACTATGAGAAACAAAAAGTGGATAATTCCGCATCCACGTACACATATACGTATACGCTCCACAAGTTTCGCGTATTCAGGGCAGGAGCAAGTTGCAGCCTCTGCACGCAGCCTATAATCTTTCGTCACATTGTCATGATCCCTACAAGAGATACACAATGGAGCAGTCAAACTACTGCAATGTCTTCCCTCGAATAAAGGATATCTACATTTACCCAAGAGGTTTTTGCTAGAAAAACGTCACCTTCCTTCCAAAGTTTTCCGTTTAAATTCCGTGGGTACTTCAGCTTTATTTCCGTTGAGTCTGTACAGCCATTCTACGCTCCTAACAGCGCGTCTCTGAATTTCTTCTGTATCTGTTATCGCGCCCACCTGATTAAGACGCTAAAGGTGAAGCACTACTCAAGAAACAGTCATTCCATCATTATGTGTGTGCTTTCCTTTATTAGCTGCAAGCACTACCACAGAACTCTCGAGACATTGTAATCTTATTTATAGATTTCTCGTAGTATTGATTTGACGAGTTCGTCGCATGTCATACTGATTTGCAGTACTGCACTCAGATACTTAAACGTTGAAACAAGCTGAAGGAGTTAACCACTTATAATCTGATACTATCCGGTGTACCTAGCATTTACGTACATTTAAAACGAGCTGTCACTCAGTGCACTATTTAGACATACTGTTTCTTCACGATCATCCAACGATGATAATTACCTAAACGAACAAAACAGAGTGCAAAGCGAATAATTAGGACAGCAGAAGAAACAGAAATGAGTATAAATACGATGCTGATAGTCGTACGACAAAATAGAAATTCAGTGACGGCTTTGAACGAGAGGAACGGCACGACGTCTTTTTAAGCTCATTTCTGTAAAGAACGTCGGCACTGAAGCTCGTGAGGCAAGTTTCCATTGAGGCACATGGTGCTGTACGGGAGTTGAAATTGAACATTTGGAAAGGAACAGAATTTTATGGGCAAGACGGCTATTAGAAAATGTCGTTATGCTGGAAGAACATACATACCTATTCTTGTAGCCAAAGAAACAAAATAAAGAGACCGCGTAAAGCGATTCGTTAGCACAACAGGTCCAATTATACCACATCACAAATTTACAGTGAAGTGTTCCTCAAAAGGTGTCTCCAAAGAGGCATACGGATTTTCGTCGGACCACTGGTGAGTTACAAGTGTTACTGACACCATCACAAGTGAAAGTGACTTTGAAACGTCCCCTTTGAACAAATATACAAGACTGTGCTTAAACTGACACACAATATTTTTAGCGCAACGCAATCTGACTTTCAATAATCCCTACGAAAGAATGGCCCTGACTAACATCAACATATACCTTTCACAAATCACTTACCTCACAAAAATCTTCGTTACTCGAACTACTGCAATACAGCGAGCGCCACTACTGACAGCTAACTAAAAGATTCAAACTACGGAAGGCACAAACTACTGATAGGCGTAGTTAGCAAATGAAAGATTTTAATAGAGAACAAACAATGTATTTACCTTAATAGTGTTGAAAAATCATAATATTCATAGCAGTTCATGACATCCAGTCTTACAAATTTCCAAACTCCGCCATTTCTCTCCCCACATCCACCACTGCTGGCGGCTCACCTCCAACTGCGCAACGCTACGCGCTGTTCGCATCCAGCTGCCCAACACTACAATGGCAGACAACAATGCAAACTAGCCACAGACTGCACACAGCACAGCCAGTGATTTTCATACAGAGCGCTACGTAACGTTGCCAATAAGAAAACATAAACAGCCTACTTACATAGCCCCATGCTCCCCACAAAAAATTTTACAAATTGTTTTGGGCAGTGGCCAATAATGATTTGATAAAATTTTTCATAATTACAATAACAAAGAAATCAAATGCACACACTTATTGATACAATGTTAGTCAAAAGCTAAAATTTTCTCACAGTCCATAAAGACAGTCCTGATCATTCATCACAGTAAAATTGCAGTTTTTTTTCTCAAAGTCTGAGCAGTAAAAGAAAATGCACACGGAAGTAGTGGATTTCCATGCTGTCTTGAAGAAGTAGTGTTGTCCTTCCAACGGAAATACAGTGCTGACTCTTGAAGAATATTGGTAGGTAGGTCATCACAGAGTTGACCCACTGTAGTCCTGGTAGAGATTACGGTATTGGTGGGCCACCAGAAGTGCAGACCCACTGCAGTCCTTGTAGAAATAATATGGCATTGGTAGGCCATCAAAGATGCAAACCCACTACAGTCCTTGTAGAAATAATGGTATAGATGATTCATCAAAGGTGTAGACCCACTGTAGTCCTTGTAGAGATGGCCAGCAGCCATCTGCTGCGACTGTGCAGGTGCACAATCACCATCGAAGAGTCTTGCAGACAATGTAGCAAGTCCATAACCACCACTTGTGCACTCACAAAGTTTTTGGAATTGTCCTTAGAACCAGTCCCTTGCTGAATTTTTAACACAGGTGCAAACACTAACAGTCCTACTTCTCACATATTGTCCATATACTATGACCAACTGAAACGTGTGCAGTGAAATGAAACTTACAAGTTACTTGGTTTGATGAACTGGTGTCAATTACAATTTTATAACATAAGAATACAATTACAAAGGTACAAAATACATCATTAAAGAACATAACAATACAGATAACATTTGTAGTACAGGCTTTACAAAAGGATCGAAATAACATATACATCAGTGTTACAGGAATTATGACATAAGTTCATACATAAAAGATCAGAATAACTTTTGAAACATCAACTTCACACATGAGCATTAAAACAAAACAGAATAAATAATGTCTAAACATCTTTACAAAGTAAATAACATAGTATTTGAAAAATTCTGCAACATAAATCTTATTAGCTAAACACTTAAAGACAAGAAAAAGACAAAGACACAAGGGTACATAAACACATAGCGGAATAATACAAAAGGAAAGACAGGGTTCGTTTTCAGTGTGACATTTGGTATTGCAGTCCAACCCAAAACTTCGTTCTGTAGATCTTTCCCCTTATTTCAACATCTGTTTCCACCAAAAAAAATCCTATCCAAGCATGCTCTGTTCTGTTCACATCCTCTTTCAAAATTCTTTCTTGGCCAAACCATTTTCTTATAGCTTCCCAATGCATTTCTTCCAATTCATCACAACTCGTTCTCATATATAGCCTACCCCATCTTAAGCTAACTTAAATCTACTGAGCTCAGATGCTAAACTAAGGGACAAGGCAATGCAGCAGCGCAAAACAATTAACACAAACAGCAATGACAAAAAATGCAGATTTGCAAAGGAAGCAGCATTATAGAAATTAGCAAAGCAATTGCAATATTACAACTAATATAAGGCAATGTGCAGCAAACAAGAAAAATAAATCTGGCTTAGCAGAGTAACACAAATTAAAATTCAGTAGCACTATGCCTGGCAAACAGCAGCAGCAAATGCAATAACTTATATCTAACCATGACAAAGCTCAAGCAGAAAAAATATTACAGTAAAAATGCCCATGTTTAATACCTATGTCACATCTTAACACTAGAGTGATGCATCACAAAAACTTACTCTGCAAGAAAGTTACCAAGTCATTAAAAAAATTATTTATGCAATTCCTGTGAAGGGAAATGTCTATTTGTGCTCTCTTTTCTAAGAAAATGTATGAGAAACGTATTCTTTACTGGGTCTGTAGACAGAAAATAGTGATATTAGTACATCTATTAAATTTTATAATTTGCTGCAGTGCAGCTAGAAACTAGATATTAAAGAAAATGAGCAAATATGTGCAAAGGAAGGCATGAAACGTCATTCATTAGCCATATGGCATTTCATAAGGTACTAAAAAAAGTCTCTCAACTAGAGAGACAGTAGTCATAATCAGGTGTATAGACATAAAATATTTCTCGTCATTTCATTAGACATTTCAGTAAATATCATAAATTAAGAGCTCCACAGTGTTATCATATGTTTTCAAATTTGAGCGTGTCGTATTTGCGATGGTTTCTACAAAGGAATGTCAATAGCGAGGATAATGGCCCCTTTTTTTTCACCTGTGCCTCTGAAAGGCACACACAATTGGTTTTTTTCCAGGCGATTGTCTCGCAGCTGGGTGCCCACAATGCATTATGTGCAGGTGGTCACTTAACTTTCTTACCGAAATATTTACGACACCAGTTTGCACTACAGTGACAGTCTCATATACAAATAAAATTTCACAAGTCGAGGAATTACAGTAGAAAAGTGTAGAAACAAAATCCTATAAATATAACAGTGTCCAAAAAATTTTCGACAGCATTGTAATACATTCACGCATTTACATACATTTCATAACTCTTAAAGTACGATTCTTGGTTTCCAACATCCTTTTTCACAAGTCAGAGTGCCTAACCACTACTCATTATGCCTTACCTTACTACACATATACATATTCGTCGACACTTCTTCAATATTTCATCATAATAAATATGTAGCATAATCAAATGCCTCATATAGCATCAGGTTATTGATCATAAACATACCTCAACAGCATAATACACATCATCATCGTAAAAATAACATCATGAACCTCAGTCAAATCTCAAAAACGTCGTAGCTTTCTGCAATAATTTCAAACCGTAAAAAATATTCTCTGCTCATTTCAATAGTGTCATCTACCTCAAACGTACTATAAAATTCATGATCCCATATCAAATATATCATTCAAAGCTCTCGTAGTATCACAATGGTTCCGAAAAAATATGAACAGTTCACAAAGTACAGACAAAATACAATTTCATAAGTATGAAATTATCCAACTGTGTAATTGCGTAAACATGTGTCACTGATGTAGTAAAAAAAATGTTTGTCTCTCAGTTAAATGATCAGATAGCTGTGTAATTTATGTGTTAGAGAAATATGGTACCGAAGTGTAAAGTTGTATAAGCAAATACCATGTTAGCTGGGGCACCTTGTGCTTGCCAAACACATGGTACGCAAAACAGGCTGTACCCCCCTGAGGATTAATGTAATTATACCCTCAGGTGTTACAGATTACAGCAATGGAATGAAATGTATCACGGAACACTTTCTTTGTAATTCAAAAATCTTTAAAAATAAATGTTTTAAGTACAAAATTAATCACTGAAATGCGTGTCCTGTAGCGCTAAATGTGCGTCTTGCTGTAAGATAATTCTGTTGAAGTGTCGTAGTTATCGTCCTCTGTAAGCAAAGTTCTGCTGAAGTCAATGTACTCACCTCATCATAAATAAAAGTGAGATCCTTTGCATATAGATATCGCAGTTATTATGCGTATTGCCGTGATGAAGAAAGTACTATAATGTAACGTATTGTTGTGCTACGAAAAAGGTTGTCTCATTGTAGCTATACCACAAAAGTTACTACTAAAACATGTTTTACTTTCCAGAAGAATTCAGAAAAACTGTGCAGATATAAAACAGATACACCGCAAAAACAACATTGTAAATTGTCACTCATTAGTAGCGTCGTGATAAAATCGTGTAGCTGTCACATAAACTAACCACTGTGTCATCTGGTAACTCACAGAAAGTACTTTAAATCCAGACTGTATTTTCAAGTAAACCAAAATGTTGCATTAAAATCTCATTAGCAGTACTGGTAAATGTTCTATGTGAGCCTTATAGTCGTTACGTAATCGTGCAACTAACAAGCAAAAATGTACACACACAATAACACTGTGTCGTCTGTTCACAATAACAATGCATTCGTAATTTCTGTTTAATAAAGTTCTCTTGGTTCTTGACTGGATATTTAACTTCAAACATTGTTGCATATTAACAGATTCTAAGTCTGTCAAAGCATGCTAGTAATGTAAAGTGAAAAGTTATGTGGCAAAGACAAAGTTAAAAAGCAGATTATCTTTCAATAAACGGTTTTACATGTGAAATGTGGTGTAAATCTTTACTGTTCCTAGTACACAGAGTTTCAACTTCAACGCAGTTGTCATGTGGTATACGCCGGATTCTGTAAGGTCCATTGTAAACTAGAAAGAATTTGTGACTCAAGTGTTTCTTCTTATGTGACAATGAATGAGCTTTAATGAGAACTTTCTGACCAATATATAATTTCTTTGCATTTGCTTTACCGTGTAGTTTTCTCTTTTTGTCTGCTGCAGATTTTATACTTTTAATAGCCTAATCAATTATGTCTTTGTGTCAAAGTTTACGTGTATTCGGAAAAGGTACAAGCTCTCTGATTCTGTTTGGTGGTTCTTCATTCTTCAGTACAAGAGTAGGTGGTAAAGCAGTGGAGTCATGAGGCATTTCATTCAGCACGTTTTGAAATAAGTGTAAATATCTGTCCCAATGCTGATGCTTTCTGTGACAATGGAGTCTGCAAAGCTTATTGATTTCTTTCATAAGCCGTTCAGACGGGTTACAATGTGGTGAGTACAAAGAAATAAAAACAGGTTGGATTTTATGGTTCCGAAGCATGCGTGACCAAACAGCAGATCTGAATTGCGGTCCGTTATCTGAAATGACTTTACTAACGTGTCCAACTTCACGTAAGAAATTTTTAACAAAGGCGTTGGATACAGACTGTCCAGTGGCTTTACATAACAGTGTGAAAGAAACAAATTTCGAAGTAAGTTCAACAGCGACTAGAACGTACGAAAATCCATTAGATGTTCTGACAAGCGGTCCCAAGAGATCAACAGCAGCAAATTCTTTTAATTTAGAAGGAATGATAGGAAACAGCGGAGCACGATGAGAGATAGTAGATGGTTTCGCCTTTTGACAAAGCTTACAAATAGACAAGACTCTTCGAATTCTCTTTTCCATATTGTTAAAATAACAAGTCGTTCGAAGAATATGATAACATTTTCGTGGACCAAAATGTGCGTAGCTGAAATGAATGTACCAAATGAGCTTATTACCAAAATCGTCTGGAATGCAAAGTACCCATAGCTTGTCATCAACAGTGCAGCGTTTGAAGAGTATGTTGTTTCTAACCAGATAATAATGCCGAATCTGTGTGTGTGTCTTTTCATGCCATTTGCTTTTGATGTCTTTCCAAATCGGATCTTTATCTTGTTCATGAGCAATGTCCTTTAAAGATGTGGTGATGAAGTTTTCAAAGGCGACTTTCTGAATGTAAAGAATACTGAAATTTTTCTCGAGGTTGCCTTCTGTGTTACTTTTCTCAAGCCCAGCCGGTGCGCGTGACAGTGCGTCCGCAACAATGTTCTCCTTGCCGGGAATGTAGACTGTTGTGAAGTGGAATTCTTGCAGAAACAGTGCCCAACGTTATAACCTGTCATGATTTAATTTTGAAGACATAAGAAATTGTAATGCACGATGATCACTGTATACTTTTACGTGCTTACCAGAAAGAAAGAAACGGAATTTGTTAAATGCCCAAACGATAGCTAAAGCTTCTAATTCAGTAACGGAAAAAGTTTTTTACAGATTTTGTTAGCACTCGGCTAGCAAAAGCAATGGTTTTCTGAACGGTAGTGTCATTTTCTATGGCTTCTTGAAATAAATGGGCAGCAAGATCGACTTTAGAAGAATCCGTGCTAAGGCAGAAATCTTGTGACAGATCTGGATGAGCTAGTATTGGCGCGTTAAGTAGCGATTCTTTCAAAGAATTGAATTCCAACTGTGCTTGTTCGTCCCAGTTCCAAATAGTATTTTTTCCAGTGAGAGAACAAAGTTTTGGTGTAACAAGAATTTGCATATTCAGAAAACGACGGTAAAAATTTACGAGACCTAGAAAACTGCAGACTTGTTTTTTTGTGGATGGAACTGGAATGGCTCTGATTGCTTCTAACTTTTCAGGATCCGGCTGAATGCCTTCAGAAGAAATAATATGTCCCAAAAACCTCACCTTTGACCTACCGAATTCAGACTTTTCCAAGTTAACTGTCATTCCAGATTCTGCAAAAATATGTAACACGCTGTTGAGGATGCGATTGTGTTGTTCCCATGAGGCTTCTGCTATCAGAATATCGTCCACATATAAGGTGATGTAACGTTTTAAGAACTCAGGTAATATGGAATTTAGCCCGCGAATGAATGCTGCCGAAGAAATGTTCAAACCAAAAGGAAGTTTCCGAAACTGATAACAAACGCCGAAACAAAGGAAAGCTGTGTATTTTCTACATTCTGGATGAAGTTCGGTCTGATAAAAGCTGGATCTGAGATCAAAGGAAGACAACACTTTTACACCATTAAAATTTTGAAGAAATTCTTCCAGCGTTTGCGGCCTGTCTGTTTCAGGAATAATGATAGTATTGATTTGTCTCGAATCTAAGACAAGCCTGATCGATCCATTTTTCTTCTCAATAACATGTAATGGATTATTGTATGAGCTTACTGCTGGCTAAATAATGCCGTCGTCAAGCATAGATTGTATTTCTGTTCTAACACAGTCCCTATAATGTGCTGGAATTACGTATGGTGTAACACAAAATTTAGTATGCTCACGAACACGAAATTGGTATTGAAATCCTTTGATTGTTCCTGTTTTGTGAGTAAAAACTGTGGAATGTGCTTGTAAAATCTCAAAAAGGTCCTGCCTATCACTGTCATTACAATTGTCAATTGTTTGAATTTTATTCTGAATTATTAGTTTCAAATATGCCATCGATATCATCCCTGTCAGTACTTGCAGAGTGATTGTTAGTGTCTAGTTCCGTAGAAAATTCCGAACTGTTGTCTAACAGAAGTAAAGCCGATTAATTTCCTCGTCATGGTTTGAGAGCCATTCTTCAAATTTCAAAGCTATTGACTTACCTTATTTCTCTAAACTTATTTCAGCATCTTGAAAGTTTAAGATTGCTTTGTATTCATTCAAAAAGTCTACTCCCAGTATAATTTCCGTCGACAATAATGGAACAATAAGAAAGTTCATAGAGAAGCTGTGGCTTTGACAAAAGAATTCTAAGTTGGTTTGTTGGCGTACATCTACACTTTTTCCAAAGATTGCACCATGTAATTTATTTTAGCAGGACGTTGCAAAGACGACATTGAAGCTTTTCAGGGACTCTTAAAATTGACACTGATAATCGCGGAACGCGAAAACAGGATTTCCTTGTAACGGAAGTGTAGGGCAATCGTTCGATTTGTTGCATTTGCTAAAGGCTGTTTCACTAATTACTGAAATGGGACTGCCAGAGTCAAGTACTGCCGTAAATTTTACGTCATTTACTGTAATGTGAATCACAGGATATGCAATGTTGTTATGTTTTACGTCGTGTTCCTGGAGTAAGATGTCCCTAATGTCTTCCATTTTTACGTAATTACTAGCTACGGCAGCTGCGTCGTCAGTTTCATAAGTACGTTTTGTGGCTGCCAGCGGTGTGAGTCATTGCCTATTGTCTCTTTGTTGGTGCGCGTCGTTATTGGGCTTTGGAGACCTAACTTCTACAAATTCACTTTGTCGAGAGGGACCTGCTCTGTTTGAATCCCGCCAGTTCTGATGCAATTCAGGTCTGTCGTTACGATCATATAATATTTATTTTGGTTCCCATATTGTCTGTTTCTCTGATTGTCTCTGTGATAGTCATTACCGCGGAGAGGTGATCTTTCCCTGTAGTTATTACTACTCTGCCAACGGTTGTCATATGGGTGGTGTCTGTTTTGGTCACGATTTGTGTTGTGAGAATAGCCTTGTCGTGTCCAGTTATTATTTCTTTCATCGCGGAATTGCGACGGATGTGATCTGTAATTGTCGTGTTCCTGTTTTCGCGTTCCGCGATTATCAGTGTCAATTTCTAATTCTTTTAAGAGTCCCTGAAAAGCTTCAATGTCGTCTTTGCAACGTCCTGCTAAAATAACATGTCGTAAATGTTCAGGTAATTTGATTAAGCAAATGCGGATGAGTTCTGAGGGGCTGTATGGGTTTTGATTCTTGTGCATCATGTCTTCAAAATATTTCACAATACTGGAGAATTCAGATTGTTCGAAATGTTTCATCATTATGATGCTATGTTTTACTCGGTCTTGTGTATCTTGAGATCAATATGCTGAGAGGAAGGCATGATAAAATTCTCCTTCACTGTGACAATCGTGAATGACCGATCGCATTCTTACAGCTGGTTCATTCTCCAAATAGCCACACATAAATTCTAATCTGTGCTGCAATGACCAGTTGGGAGGAAAACAATGAGAGAATTGATGAAGCCATGCTCGTGGATGAATGTCGTTGCCAGAATTCTTAAATGTTTTGAATTTACGTGTAGTAATGAACAGCTAGTCAAAATCATCGTGTCGGCGAGTCGCACATCGCTCATTGTTACTTCGTTTCGGCGGATCCATCTCAGAATTCAATGCGCCTTGCCAATTTCTTTCATAATTTCCGAAGTGTCCTGTGTTATTATTTTGTGGTTGCTCCGTGTCCCTCTTCCCGTACTATAGCGCGAGTGGCCTCTGAAATATGTAATTCTTGTATTACTTGTGCCAACTGAACTTGTACTTCCCGGATTTCTCTTTTGTACTGTGTATTGATTTGATTTTGATTTTGTTTGAATTTTCTAATTTGTTCATACTCTTCAGTGTCCGTGAAGGCTAAAAGTCTTGTGCCATTCAGATCATCATCTACCTTTGTAGATAAGTTAGTGAACTGATCTGAAAGTTCTGCTACTTTATCCGTTAGTGAAATTATTTCCTCTGTGTGTTTTTCCGAACCAAGTTTCAGAGTGTCAATTTGTGTTGAAATCGTATCTACTGTGTCCTTTAAGTTTTCCTGAGTTTTTGCAAGTTGCGTAACCGAATCGGTAGATGCAACTGAGTCAATTTTAGCTTGCAAGGTGTCGTGATTTTCATGAACAATAGTTTGCAGTTCTTTTATGGCTGCTTCGTGATTCTGTAATGCATTTTCATGACGCGAAAAAATAGGTTGGAAATGCTCACAAATTTGTGTTTTTACGTCATTACAGACTTTTTGACATTTCGATTCAATGTTATGTAACTCAGTAGTTAAATCTTCACGTGTTTGTTCAAGTGTGGTGACTAACTTCCGAAGATTTTGTTCCATTGTGTCTAACTGTTGCTGTGTTTGTCTCTGGTGTTGTTCCATTGTGTCTAACTTTTGAAGCTTTTGCTGTGTTTGTCTCTGATTTTGTTCCATTTGTTGCATTAATTGCAATAATAATGTATTAGTGTCTGGAATGTGTTTCTCTATGCTTTTTGGCAGTGCATTTTCACCGGCAACATTCACGTTTTGACAAGCAGAAAATGTGTCTTGACTCATTTGAGAAAACGGTGAGGACCAAACCTGAGTCTACAGTATTTGCAATATTGTGTTCTGTCATTTCGGATTCCTGAGGCGAGCTGTTGCCGACCGATCGATCGATAATGCTTCCCTGTTCACTAATTGTTTCACTGCCTACACCATTATTTGCAGCCCGCTCCATTTCCCTATGCACAATTACCAAGTTACTACTTTGAACATTAGTTAATTCATTACTCTGCGGCGCTAATACACTGCTTTCGTCTTCACTGTCATTTCTCAATTTACTTTGAAGCCTAGTATTACTTTTTTCACACGCCATTATTGTCACAATATTTCACACGACAACACAGAAAAGCACAATTTGAAGAGCAAAATAACAAAACACATTAACATAGCATTGAAATAATATCTAGTTAATTGCAAGCGCAGCTGCGAAATACTTGGTGCAAATCTACATGCATACCACAACTGTGTACAACAATGAAAAACTACAACTACAAAGGAAATTCTCTCTATAATTACGCGCTAGCAATAAACAATAGCTACACTAACTACACAAACTACAAGAAAAAATCAGAAGATTCCAGTGAGGTATCCTCGGCTAAGGGTCGACATATGAAACGTCCCCTTTGAACAATTATGCAAGACAGTGCTTAAACTGACACACAATATTTTTAGCGCAACGCAATCTGACTTTCAGTAATCCCTACAAAAGAATGGCCCTGACTAACATTAACATATACTACTGCAATACAGCGAGCGCCACTACTGCCAGCTAAATAAAAGATTCAAACTACGGAAGGCACTAACTACTGATAGGGGTAGTTAGCAAATGAAAGATCTTAATAGAGAACAAACAATGTATTTACCTTAATAGTGTTGAAAAATCATAATATACATAGCAGTTCATGACATCCAGTCTTACAAATTTCCAAACTCCGCCATTTCTCTCCCCACATCCACCACTGCTGGCGGCTCACCTCCAACTGCGCAACGTTACACGCTGTTCGCATCCAGCTGCCCAACACTGCAATGGCAGACAACAATGCAAACTAGCCACAGACTGCACACAGCACAGCCAGTGATTTTCATACAGAGCGCTACGTAACGTTGCCAATAAGAAAACATAAACAGCCTACTTACAACTTTATCAGTAAAAAGTAAAAATGTGATTATTCAGAGACCTGCAATCAAACAGCGACAAAATTCGAAACGTCTACCTTCATCTCGTTCTCGAAGAAATTGAACCCCACTGTAAATGGTAAGGATAGAGAGTGTGCATACGTAATTTACGCCATATTCGTACTGAATGTCTTCAACTCCATCCGCACACTGTTCATTTGCGTATTCAGATGAAATACGAGAGCTGCGCCCTGAACCAGTCTCACGCAGTTTAATGAAAACACGACATTCTTGAAGCTTGTAGTAAAGGCGATTTTACAATGTTTGTAAAATGTGAGAATGTTGAAATTAGCAGAATTTGTTAAAGCTTGTTGCCTTGTGGCTCGAATGTCTGAGGTATGAGTAAGATAAAACGAAGATGCTATTTCATCGACCTGTGTAATATTTGCAAAGTGTAAAAACCGCAGAAAGTATGTATTTAGCAAACCTGTGATAAAATATTGACAACTGGGCTCCGACTAGAAACCTGCGTGCGATGGTCTAAAGCTCAGACAAGAAATCAGGGGGGAAGAGGACAGCAGTGCTGTTTTCACTCTCTTTTTTTTAGCCCAAGACAAAGAGGCAGTTATGCTATCTTGAATTCATCCCCACTATTTCAATTAAGTGCAGATGAGCTACTTGCCACATCTTAATTTTTTTTCATAAATCTGCAAAAACAGTATTGAGGTGGACGGAGCGACATCGTGACCTATTATTTGAAGGGAAAGGGGAGGGGTCAGCTTCTTATGAGTCAGCATCGACATTGTACTGCTACTTACGCAATGTGTCTGTAATTTTAATTCGTTAGTGCTCACAGATCAACCAAGTTTGTTCTCGTTAGGGACTTCGGGCGT
The DNA here is from genome assembly GCF_023898315.1 of Schistocerca nitens. Taxonomy (NCBI): domain Eukaryota; kingdom Metazoa; phylum Arthropoda; class Insecta; order Orthoptera; family Acrididae; genus Schistocerca; species Schistocerca nitens. The sequence goes on from NC_064618.1 coordinate 617,958,588, forward strand.
GAAGCAATTTCTGCAAGGCAAGGCGCACTGTATCTGATCGTCTCATTCAGTGCCGGCCGCGGTGGTCTCGCGGTTCTAGGCGCGCAGTCCGGAACCGTGCGACTGCTACGGTCGCAGGTTCGAATCCTGCCTCGGGCATGGATGTGTGTGATGTCCTTAGGTTAGTTAGGTTTAAGTAGTTCTAAGTTCTAGGGGACTGATGACCACAGCAGTTGAGTCCCATAGTGCTCAGAGCCATTTGAACCATTCGTCTCATTCAGTGCTGTTATGATGGAATATTACTGTTTGACCTGACAACAAAAACTGGGTTTCAGCACGCTATCAAGGCGTGGTAAGTTAGCTGCTTTTCGGACGTCGTGTGGAACCACCTAGGATAACATACCGTGGAGATTTCAGATGGTGGTAACACTGCGGGGTTAAGACGCCGCAGAATGACGAAAATAGCAAAGACAGTTTATGAACAGGATCTTCCCAAGGTATGTTGCGGAGAGCAACTAGTGAGAAGATGAAGAACGCATTTGATAATGTGCAACGCGCCGAAGGCTGGAATTCCATTACGCGTCTCAGTACACCATGCAGTTTTGACTCGCTATAAGCATTCGCTGCAATTTGCAGTAAAAGGGTGGAAAAATATAACCGAATTTCCTTCCTCTATCTTTTCTGATGATCCTTTCTGAGAGTTATTTCATGAATGATTTCCATCTTACGGATGGTGGAAATTAGCTACATTCAAAGGAACGCAAGATATATGTTGATATTGAAGCAACGAAAGGACCATCTGTATACAGTGTTGTGATGTCTGGTAACATGAAAAATGGTACATGAGAATAAGTGTAATTATAAACAATGCTGACAACTATCTCAGTAATACTGTCTGTAATTTTTCAAGGTGAAATCATTAATGTGGCATGAGACACCAGCACTTCAACAAATACACAGTAAAACGAATGAAGCGTACATACCTGTAATATGCCAAGAACTGAAATTACACAATTCATGAAGGTATACCCAAAACAACGTGTAGCAAAAGAAATAAATCACAAGTTGTATTCAGCAGTGAGATGGCAAAAACAAGTGGAGGTGTAGTAAGCAGTCTAGACGAGAAGTTGAGAGGTTCTTTGATCATATCAGGAAGAAGAGGAATAAATGGATACGTGCTGTAATTACTCGTAGGAGATTGAAAGTCACTGCGAGAATGATTACTACACTGTCTTATAACATAACACCATATAGAAATCGCCCCGTCGCAGTCGATGCCTCTATCTGTACTCGCCGACGTATGAAAGACAAAACCAAAAGCTGGCGTAATAAAAAGAATTCTCCATTGGATACGAAAGAGAGGAAGAGAGAGAGAGAGAGAGGGAGAGGGAGGGACGGAGAGAGCGAGAGAGAGAAAGAGAACTCGTTTTCGAGAACACGAGCCATTAAGCAAGTCTCATTAGAACTTTCGAGGATTTGCTGAATTGCCGGCGCTCTCGCGTAAGGAGGTTTTCACTCGGTTAACAGTTCTTCCTCGCATAACGGCAGCTCCCCGGCAAGCGTGTGGACACTGGCAATAGAATTTCGGACCGCAGCTAACCGTGTTAACAGGGCGGATAGCACCGGCGTTCGTATTTCTCGAGACCAGGGACTGGGCTGAAACAACTGATTATCGGTTACATCGTCTTTTTTTCACAGGTTTCTGAAATAACTAATTTTCGTTTTTATGCATTTTGTTCCTTCTAACAAATGTGCAAATCTAACAGATTGAAAAAATTTTTACACTCTCAGTTTCAAGATACATTTGAATAATCAACAGTATTCTCCTATTGATTCTAATTTTTTGAAACTCTGCTCAAGAACCATGTCATAATTACGGATCATTCCACTGTTTGGGCACTTCGAATAGTTAGTGCTAAAGGGTGAAACCTGAGGTCGAATAACTCAGTTTTTCCTGTTAATCTGTACGTCTTCAAGGGCTACAAGCAGATAAAGGCACCTTATGTATACCCAGGCGGCAGACCAGCTACTTTCTATTTTTATTGTATACTATGAATGATCTGTTGTCATGTTTTTGATTTATTACTTGTATCATGATTTCCTTCCCCTTATTATTTCATAAAAATAGCAGTCAAATGGTTCAAAATGGTTCAAATGGCTCTGAGCACTATGGGACTCAACTTCTGAGGTCATTAGTTCAAATGGTTCAAATGGCTCTGAGCACTATGGGACTCAACTGCTGAGGTCATAAGTCCCCTAGAACTTAGAACTACTTAAACCTAACTAACCTAAGGACAACACACACATCCATGCCCGAGGCAGGATTCGAACCTGCGACCGTAGCGGTCGCGCGGTTTCAGACTGTAGCGCCAGAACCGCTCGGCCACCAGCGGCCGGCGAGGTCATTAGTCCCCTAGGACTTAGAACTAGTTAAACCTAACTAACCTAAGGACATCACAAACATCCATGCCCGAGGCAGGATTCGAACCTGCGACCGTAGCGGTCTTGCGGTTCCAGGCTGCAGCGCCTTTAACCGCACGGCCACTTCGGCCGGCAGCAGTCAAGTATTTTAAAGCAAATGGAGCATTGTAGTTCATTGTTACGTCACTTCCTAAAAATATTTCCAGACTAGGGTTGGTGCTATTCTGCAATACAACGGATATCCTGCGACGACAACGAGAAACTACCGTGTAGACAAGCTGAGGTTAAGTCTTGCACACTGCTCGTACATGTGTACCTTATGCCACGACAGGCGCAACAGGGACATTATTCTCTCAGCAGTGCTGTTCCAGTTCCTATCCCATGTATTTGTTGCTCGTTTCTGTCGCCATTGTTATTAAAATAGCCCTGATCGCTTCTCCCATTTTCTATAATAACGCAATATTTCAGGGACTGATGACCCTGTAGTTTGGTCCCTTTATCCCTGAAACAAACCAACCAACGCAATATTTCGTACCAATGCAAATGTTACAAATAAAAATTACCACTTTTTCTAAAAAAAACGGTTTATTTGGAAACAAAAAATTTTAGCACTGCTGCTGCGGCTAAATGATATTTAGTTTTTTCGCTCAGTTACTAGTAAAAAGTAAGAAAAGACCCAATTGTTATAACCGAGGTCAAAGAAATACCGAAAAATTCCGGTTATTCAGAATTAAGATACCGATATCGGTCTTCACCAGTCGGTTTTTCCCATCCCGTCCGCAGCTCGTGGTCTTGCGGTAGCGTTCTCGCTATCTGCGCACGGGGTCCCGGGTTCGATTCCCGGCGGCGCCAGGGATTTTCTCTGCCTCGTGATGACTGGGTGTTGTGTGTCTTTCATCATCATTTCATCCCCATCGACACGCAAGTCGCCGAAGTGGCGTCAACTCGAAAGACTTGCACCAGGCGAACGGTCTACCCGACGGGAGGCCCTAGCCACACGGCATTTCCATTTTTTTCCCATCCCGACTCTCACCGTAGGACGCTCCTTACTCCATTCAAATTTTCCACGGCGATGATTTCATAATTCTCTTCATGGATTTGCGTGAGAAGGATTTACAGCTACATTTATACCCTACAAGCGGCCTTACGAAGCGTGGCAGAGGGAACGTTTGGTACCACAAACAGTTCGCCCTTCGCCGTTCCATTCGCGAATGGAAAAATGGAAAAGCCGTGTGGCTAGGGCCTCCCGTTCGCCACTGTGGCGACTTGCGTGTCGATGGGGAGAAAATGGTGATGACAAGAACAACACAACACCCAGCCCCTGAGCGAGGAAAATCTTCGATCCAGCCGGGAAACGAACCCAGGCCGTTAGGTACGACATTCCGTCACGCTGACCATTTTTTTTTTAATCTCGTTTTGTCCTATAGTGTTCGTTAAATTTGTTCGTGGCGGACGTCCGATGACACCCGTTCAGGTTGTTCGTTGATCTGTTCACTCAGTTTTTTATTGCAGAGGATAGTTAAACCCTCTGAGCGAACACGCTGAGCTATCGTGCCGGCTAACCATTCACTTACCAAGGGCGGATCATTCGCGAATAGTTGATTGTAACACAGACTGTCGAAAAGCAACTCTAATTTGGGCATTATATGACACGGATGTGGGGAGAAGTAACATACTGAACGTGTCGTCTTGGAACGGAATTTCAACAGCAAACTTCTCCTTGATGTACGAGTGAAAGTCAATAAATGTCTGCAATTTTTCGGTCATCGTCGGTAGGTTGGGCCAACGGCTTTGTGTGATCACCAGCCGCTAGATGGCACAGTTACCTCTGCCTGTGGCAGGTTGCAGCCTTATCCTACTAGTCCGCTTTGCTCTGTTGCGACCTAAGGATGCCGCGCTACTCCTCGTTTACGCCATTAAGGAATAGCGTTCCGTAATCCAGTTTTTGTGGTCTGGAGGCGCACCAGTAGCGGCGATTCATAGAATACTCCCAGCACAAAGCGGGGAGTATGTTTTGTCGGAGCGAAGTGTTTACCAGTGGATTGAACAGTTCAGAAGTGGCCAAACGAGATGAGGAAAGAGCGTGGTGTGCAGAAACAGCCGCAACTAATGCTAACATAGAACAAGTTCGTGCCTTGATTCTGAATAAGAGGCGAGTGACTGTTGATGATGTGGCAAACATATGGACATTGGGCATGGTTCTGCATGTAAAATCAAACATAATAGGTTCAATTTTCACAAAGTAGGTGCGACATGAGTTCCAAAACAATTCTATGAACAGCCAAGCGTAACTGTGTGAAAATCTGTCACCACTTTCTGGACCGTTATCCTAACAAAAGTGAGGCTTTGCTCAAACGATGTGTCACTGGAGGAGAAAACTGCAGTCACCAATTCGAACTAGGGCTGCTGGTGGAAATATCGATATATCGTTTTTTTTTGTTTTTACAAAAATTATCAATGTACATCGGCATTTCTCGAAGTGACATATCGGTATACCGATATAGAAACAAAATATCGAGTGCCGATATTTTTATTTTAAGTCACAGTTTTTTCACAATTTTCGGTAAATGTTTCAAACTGTTCTTTTGAAATTGTAGTCCAACATAGTTTTATTTTCATTATGTGAAGGAGTCTTACTACTTTTTGAGCTTTCACCAGGTCTAGTCTTTCTCTTTGACTGTGTGAAGCATGTGTAGGTGGCACAAAGAAGTCTGATTGCACGGAGCGGTGGCGGTGTGAATGGAATAGTTTCGATGTGAAAAAACAGCGCACCAGTTGTGTTGAGAAACAATTTTAATGCTACCAGAGTGCTGTTTCTTCACATCGGCATTGTTCAAAAACAGTTGCTGAAAGTTGTGGCGAAATTAATAAAAAACAGTTTATATTTTATTTTCCACGTCCTTCTTAATTTAATCAAAGTTCTCACCTTAGACGTAGAATTAGTCCTTCTGCCACAATATTAATGCATTAGTCGCCATCGATATCCTTCTCTTTGTTGACCGTGTGTACCATCATGAGTCGGCATCGGTTCACTTCACGAAGACGGTGGAAACCAAGCAATACTATGCTACGTTGCTTTAAATGATTTTCGTAACACTTCGATACTTCTCACTATTTTTTATTCCCAATAAGACTTGCTCTGTTCGTCGCACAAACCATAATTACTAACCCTATTGCTGCCTTTCCGCACACTCCAAAAATCACGTCCATCATCCACAAGGCAACCATCGAAGAAAAAAAAATATCCCTTAGCTCCTTGGAGTATCAAACAAAAGAGAGTCCAATGTGAACTTTACAAAGATTACAATATACATGCCTCTCAATTTATCTTTGGCGCAGCTTTTAAGATATTGTATGTCTCTGCATAGGAACGTGTCATTACAACTGCCCCCCTACTGTATACTGTCACTAGAAAATTTTATTTTATTGACAGGATACAGTAGTCGACCTTGCAACTGATAGGTTTGGGGTTCTTTTATTTACAAACTTCACTTTTATTATCTCATTTTCATGGCAGTGTGAATTCTTTGGTAATTCTGAGTGTGTGTCAGTTTTTTTTTTTTTTGTATACTTATGCTAATGTTTTCAAACCTTAATCCTAATATACAAAGTTCTGGTTAATACTGAGAAAATGACATCATGTAGTAAAGTTCGTACAATAAAATATACAATGAATACAACGTTACATACAAATGTTTCCTCCCTCATGAGAGGTGAAAATTAAGTCCTTGTATTGCTTTCTGTATTTATTCTGGGGCGACGAGCTTTGTTCGCTAGCCCGTGTTGAATATGGGCGGGCGATACGCGCGCCTGATTGTTTGGTCGTCCGTTATCGGGCGACGTTGGTTGAATGCGCGCGCCTGTGCACTGAATATGCACCGACATGCATGTACCGTCGAGACTTCCGAACCTCAGTATGCATGTGCTTTTTGTAGTTCCTTCCAGTACTTAGACTGGATACGACGAGGTACATTGGAATATGTGCCCCGAAGAACACACCACACTATGTGCGAGGCGGAGGACGACCCCGTCGATGCAGCTCCTGGTAAGAAGCGTACCATGTCAAACTTGTTTGGCATTGTCTTTTCTTATTGTGACGCCATGGGTCGTTTGACAATACAAGCTTCAATTTTCGATGTCACTTGTTTAGGCTCGCTGACACTTGCAACGTAGCACTACTTTGCACAGTTTTAATTTCTATACACACCACTTTAACCGCGAGTATTGCGATCGAAACTTTCCTTTCACTTCACTTTTTTTTTTTTTCGCATTAACCCCTTTTACCTATTGTACCGAGATTCATTCCCTCAATACTTCAGGTCAATGTACATAAGTATTCACAAAATTGTAAGTCACGGGACTTGGCATGAAATACAAAATACATCACATACAATTGAATAACAAATACACATATAATACATTGGTTACATTAATTACAGGAAAAAACTATCGACGAACATTGAAAAATTTTTGACCACTCGAAGTGGCTTCTTCGTCTTGGATTTTACTGACACACACACCCTTTTCCATTAATCTGTTAGAAGGAACAAGTCCTTTGTTTTCCTTCTTGAACTCGAGTGTAAGTTAAGGTTTACCTCCGTTACGTCTTCTTCATACGCAACGACATGCATCAGCATGCAGAGAATACACCTGTAGCCGCTCCACTGAAGCTTGGGAAGGGAATTTTCTACCTTCTACTTAGGGTAGTGGCAACGACTACGTGTATGCTACGGTTTTTTGCGTATAAAATCTGAAAATGCACGAAATAATCTTTTATATGCAGCATCACCCTAATATGTACAGTGTTTTTGGTGTATTCTGGTGTGCTTGTAAATCATTAACCCTAATAAAACTTCCTACATTAACATGGACATATAAACATACAATCTTGAAGTTCAGGGTGTAGCTATTATTAATATGTACAGTGTTTCATAATAGCGGCACGCCCTTGTGTGCGTGTATCATTTTCAGTTAAAGTGCGCTTATAGGCGTCTTGTGTTATCATGGGAGAAAAAGTACAGGTATTTTAATGTATCGGTTGTCATGAAAATCTATGTACACGAATAACCCGACTTTCATAGCTTCAGTGCAGCATGAAATTCTGTTCTGCTTACAGGTCGTCGATCACACTTCTTACCTGTTTCTCGTACAGCGGCGATATCATTTTCATTCTTTGTGACTGTAAATCGTGATATGTATGAAAGGTATAATTTTGACATGATTTATCATTTCATGTTTCAAGTGTGTAAAGTAATTCATGTCTTCCTTCTGCATACATGAGTAAAGAATCGCTACTGTTGCACTGGGTATCAGGTATTTCGTATTTTCTCGGAAACTCGTAGAGTCTTACGGTTTTAATTAAGTTGTTTCTTGACGTTAGGTATACATGCTTATACGAGGTTGTCTTAGAGTTTAATTTTCCTTAAAAACTTCTATGTTGTTTAGGTTCCGTACATGTACAGAGCTTCTTTCGTCTTCCACACATTCATACATACGTTTATACACAAAAAAAATATCTACCACTACAATATACACTTTGCTGGTGGGGCCCTTTTTCGGTACCCTGCACCATTCCTTCAATATTCCAAAATAATTCAGGGTGTGCTGAGCATCGTCCCTTCATACTAATAATACTTACAACTAAATATTTCTTCTTACATACATAACAGCCTTACGGTCCATTAATGCGCAATCATTCCATATTTTCCTCCTTTACACTTTAGCTTTCGTACATGTAACCTCGTGTATAGCTTATATATTCTACAAAGTTGTTTGCTGAGTGCTTCAGGTGTTTCCTAACGTTAATGTGTGTCTCTCTCTCTATAAACCCTAGGTATTTGTTTCGAGAGCGATTCCGTTCATTACTCACGCTGCATAGATCTGTTTATTATTTTCCTATTTTAAAGCTTGTCATTCTTTTCCTTAGTCACAAAATTTAACGCGTTTGCCTTGTTATTCATTCTGAAAATCGCTCGCTACTGTGTAATGTAAATGCATGCGTTATCTCTTTTCTCTCCTCTTTGCTGCTTTTTCCCTATATGTGGTTGTGTGTTGTTCTCGCGTATACATAGCCTTTCTTCCGGTTATCTATCTGTTTTATTTATTTGTACAAGCTAAGACTGTTTACTCAGTATAATATAATATTACAATACCGTCCATGACCAGTATGTCCTTGTATGTTCACTTTTATTAAGTAGTACCAGCTTATAATTAAATTTTCTAAGTTACTATTTACAAGACTTGTGTACCCTTTCCTTTCTTGTTTTTTGAATGGCTTTCATCACCGTGTCTCATAGTAAGAGTGGTCTCAAAACTTTTAAACGTTCCGCACATGCGCGCTTACGTACCACGACTGGACTGTAGGTGCGGGGAAAACTCTGCATTGTTGATGAACATTATTCGTGATAGCCACCATCGTGTAATAGAGTCACGTGACGCCTGGACTTGACCGCGCATGCGCCTTCGCGCTTTGTATACACTCAGCTGATCGGACCGGGAAGGGGGAAGATTTCTCCCCGGCTCGCTGCCTACAGCGCGGCCAATGACCTCGTCTTGACATGCAGCTATCACGTGCTCATTCGCTGAGCGTTGGATTGCAACTTCGACGTGTGGTTTGTTGCTCGTCTCACGCGAACAAACTCTGACCTTCGCGCTAATTTGTCTTTGTTCCCCTCTCTTAAATAACTGAGTTAGACTACAAAAGTACCGTATGGTTTATTTTATAGTGTTAAGACTCACAGTAACATATGTTTCATTGGGTTTGGTTAAATATGCGTTTTTAAGCTGGCATATGCCCCCAGTTGTTCACACGTTTCCAGCAATTTTACTATGTGATCCAAGGTTGTACAATTTCAATTTTGCTAAAATAACATATAACCTTTAATGGAAAAATTCCTTGATGTCCTTGTGGGGGTATAACCCTTTCACCTTGCCCGTTCGTGTGTTACCTAACAGATAACATCCTGGGTGAGGTTTGTCTATTATAATGAAAGGGCCATCATACAACAACTGCCACTTTTTGTTTAATGCCTTAATTTTAGAGGATTTTGGGTGGGTACGTAATAGTACTTCCTGTCCAATGTTAAATTCTGTAACCTTTCTTATCTTTTTGTTGAACTGCTTTCTCCTTATTTCTGCTTGTTCTTCCATCTGTAGTAATGCTTGACGTACCTTTTCATCTAGGTTTATTTGCTTTGTGGCTAATTTAGGTAAAGGTTTAGCCCATTCGTCAAGTTCTGTGCCTTGAAACATTAACTCTGTAGGTGTAAAGCCTGTTGAAGTATGAATTAAATTATTTACAATATGCTGAAAGGGGGTTATGTATTCCACCCACTTTGTCTGTTTATTTGGTGTATAAGTTCTTATAAAGCGATTAAATTCTTTAAAATTTCTCTCAACTGGGCTCGATTCTGGGTGAAATTTGGATACCAATATATGTTTTATGTTTTGAGATTCGAGAAATGTTTTCCATTTATTACTAGTGAAGTTTGTTGCATTATCAGTTAATACAATTTTCGGTTTTCCCACTAGTGGTATGTAGTCTTCTATCATGCGTTTGATTATTGATCCCGACAGTACTGCTTTTATAGCATACATTTTTAAGTACTTTGTGAAGACATCATAAAATGCGATCACATATCTGACTCCTCCCCTAGCTCGTGGATATGGTCCTGCTGCGTCCACGGAAACTAGTTCTCTTGGTCTAGTTGGAATGATAGGGTGTAATACGTCCAAACAAGATCTATTAAGATGTTTAACATTCTGACATATCGTACACTTTTTTATTATTTGTTCAATTCTGCGTCTGAGGTTCGGGAAGTAACAATACGTTGATATTTTCGCTGTACATTTTGATACCCCATAGTGCCCCCATACTCTATGTGTGTGTCTTATCAAATTGTCTATGTATTCTTCCGGGATGCAGACACACCAGGTGTTGGATTGTGTATTGCGCCTGTAGAAAAGAACATCGTTTGACACTGTGTAATATTGTTTCAATGTACTATTGTCATCTGCCTGCAGTTTTTGCATAACTTGTCTCCATCTATTGTCTTCCTTTTGTAGTTTGCTCATGTCTTTACACATCTTTCTGTAATATGGTTGAAATGTGCCGTCATGCATCAGAAAAACTCTAAAATCGGAAGTCTGTTCGATCAATTCATTGAACTCGCTCAAACCTTGTGGCAAGCGCGATAATGCGTCGGCAATTACATTCTGTTCACCCTTGATATAAACTATCTCGAAATCAAATTCCTGGAGGAATAAACACCAACGTGCAATCCGTTTGTGCAACAATTTGCATGTGAGTAAAAACGATAATGCTTGATGGTCACAAAACACTCGTGTATGCCTTCCCCAGAGATAGTACTGGAACTTGCGGAAAGCCCACACTACAGCTAACGCTTCAAGTTCAGTTGCCGAATAGGCTCTTTCACATTCCGTTAACGTTCTACTGGCAAAACTAATTATGTTTACTTTCTGTTCTCCATTGTCATTTACTAATTGGAACAGACAAGAGCCTAATCCCTGACATGAGGCGTCCGTGCTCAAACAAAAGTGGTAGTTCATGTTAGGATGCTTCAGAATGGGTGCGTTTATGAGTGCTTGCTTGATTTTTACGAAATGTTCCTCACATTTTTCTGTCCACAACCATGTGTGGTTTTTCCTTAAAAGGTTGAGTAGGGAATCACTATTCAGTAACTGTTTGGGCACGAATTTTCGAAAAAATGACGTGAGCCCCAGAAAAGCTTTCAATTGTTTACGTGTTTGTGGTGAGGGGAAATATTCTATGGCATCAAGCTTTTTCTGATCTGGTAAAATTCCACCTGGTGAAATAATGTGGCCTAAAAATTTTATTTGATCCCTTCCGAATTCGGACTTCTTAAAATTTGCTGTGACGTCATATTCTCGGAACTTTTGGAACACTTTGTGTACCAGTTCTACATGCTCTTGCCAGGTCTCCGTGGCTATCAAGAGATCGTCTACATACAACGTCACTTTGCTAATCAGTTCTGGACCCAATACTCTGTCTAAAGCCTCTATAAACACCCCAGCACTCACGTTGAGTCCAAATGGCAGTACTTGGAATTGATAGCTTCTGCCAGCATGAATGAACGCAGTATATTTTCTGCTATCAGTGTGTAGGGCTATTTGCCAATACGAAGCCTTCATGTCAACGGATGTTAAATACTTCACTCCATGAAATTTAAGCAATTGCTCATCTAAGTTCTCCGGCCTAGTGCGTATTGGTACGATGATCTTATTAATTTCCCTCGCATCAAGTACTAATCTGACTGATCCGTCAGGTTTGCTAACAGCTAGGATGGGACTGCAGTACGGTGAATGTGAAGATTCTATCACCTTCCACAGAACCATTCTATCTATTTCTTTGCGAACAGCTTCCTTCTTTGCCCATGGTATCGCATATGATTTATGGCAGTACGTTTTATGTGGGTAGACTTCCATTTTGTATTCGTAATTTTTGATTATTGTCGGCTGTTTTCTAAAAATGTCTCGGTATTCATAAATAAGATCTGCTAGTTCATTTTGTTGAGTCTCTGAAAGACAAGTGGATTTTCCTATCTTCTCGTGGGCGGCTTGTTCGTTAATTATTTCCGTGTCTAATTGTTCGGGGAAAGGAATATCTATCAATAACACTTGTGGGTGAACTAATTTTACTTCAGCTTGTTCCTGTACTTGGCCATTACGATCTATTGTTGTCTTTACAAGATTGACCTTCACACTACGACTGCCCACTCGGAAATAGCAAAGTCCGCTGCCTATGTCGATGTTTACTTTATGCTGCCGGAAAACTTCCATACCTAAAATACAATTGACGATTAATTTGTCAACGATTAAGAAGGTACAGTTTATCGTGACATCGCTAATGGTAACAGGTATTTGCGTCTGCCACTTAATACTTTTTGACTTGTTACCTACAGCTGTCAAGATTTTACATTTTTCCGTTGGCAACACTGGTACTTTTAATGCTTTCGAAACTTCTTTAAATAAACTGTTAGAAATAATATTCGTAGATGCGCCTGTATCTAAAATTACGTTGGTAATTATAGTTCCTATCTTTGCTGGTATTACAGCCTGCACGAGGTCACTTACCTTGTCCGGTGCTTTCACCTCTTCTTCACATAGATCATCTTCTACGGTAGCATCCTGATCATATCTTAAAAATAATTGTTCAAGATGTAATGTGTGCTTGTTTGTGCCCCCTGTTGTCAAATCGGTCGGCCGGTGGGAGCTCATTACGACCGATTGTTGTTTACCGGGGGAGACAACGGCGTTGCTTCATTACTGTCCGTTACCTCTACGAAGTGTACTGAGTGGTTATTCTGTCGCCAATTAGTTTCCGGACCGCTGCGTGCAACATTTTCTTGCGACCGGCCGTCGCTATTCCTCCTTGGTCTGTCATTCCTATTACTGTAACTATTGTAATTTTCATGTGTGTGCCGCCTTTCATCACGCGGGCCTGACCAATCATTCACGTGATTTCTATCATTTCCATACCGGCGTGGACCGTAATCTGTACTATACCTTCGGTCTTCCCGTCTCTGTGGCGCCGAATTCCTCCGATTTCCGTAATTCCAGGTTCCATTATTTGGCCTTGTCGCATACGGATGCCAACTGTGTGGGTTTTGTCCACTGCCATTAAAATGATATCCGTTACCGTTGTTTTGATTGGTTCCGGATTGTTCATTCCGATTACTTGTGCTCGTCTCTTCTTCGTATATTAGATCAATTGAGTCAAGCACGGAAAGAAAGTATTCAAGGTCGTTCTCCGGTATGGTTACCAATTTTTCGCGTAAGTTCGCGGGTAGTCTGTTTTTCAGAATTTTGAGAACATCTACGTGCGGTATTGGATTGTTCCAATAGCGCGTCTTATTCAAGTACTTTTCGAAATACTTTCTCAACCCGCCGTTTTTTAGGTTGAACGGTTGTGGGTTGAATACCTCACGTCGCAGTCTTTCTTGGACCCCAGCAGACCAATATTTCTCCAAGAAAGCCCGTTCAAATTGTTCGTAGGTGACGCACTGTTCAGCCATGTCTGTGGCCCACAAAAGTGCGTCGCCTTGTGTGAAGCCTACTACATATCTAATCTTCTGTGCCTCAGTCCAGTTTCTTGGTAAGACATTTTTAAATGCTCTTACAAATACGACTGGATGAGTTTTTCTGGATTCTGTGGAGAAAACTGGAAACTGTCTATGTTTCAACAGGCTCTCATCGACTAGAATCGTCGAGATGCAAGGCGACACGCCTACTGCCTGTTGCAGCACCGCGTTTGGCGAATAGCCATTGTTTGCCTGTGCCGGTGCGTGCACATACGCCGGACTGTGCGCCTGATGTTCTGCGTTATTGACATCGTAATCCGGCACGGGCGAATAAGTGTCGCGCTGCCTGCTGCTTGACGTAGGCAAGTCATTTGAAACATTCAGTCTACCAGCAATTTCCTTGCGTATTCTGTCCTCGGCTACTTTGATTTCATTACCTAATTTTTCAAAAAGTTTTGTTTCCCGGTCAGTTATTGATTCATTTACATTACCGTTTTCTAAAGTTTCATTTATTTTGATAATGTCCGCGTTGATACGTCGAGTCTCCTGTTTCAGAAAACCGACTTCTTCGTTAACTTTATTAACCTGGTCAGGTATTTCTTCACATGCGGACTGTACTCTTGTTAAATTTAATTGAATAGCCTGTACGTTTTCATGTATTTCTTTTTGTACGGTTTGTGTTTGATTGTGTGTTTCTACTATTTCTGACAGTTCCTGTTCCTGTTTGTTTGTAAGATCTGAGAATTTCTTTTCTAGGTCATTCGCCAATACATTGTATACACTATTGACGGTTTTGATGACTTTGTCTTCGATCTTTTGATCGATTTCATTGGTGAGTTTATTTAAGCGTTGATCGAAATGTCTGTGCATGTTCGCCAGTTTTGTGTTCGTTGTGTTGTGGCTGATTTCCAGATTCGCCAGTTTTGTGTTCGCTGTGTTGTGACTGATCTTTAAATCAGATAATTGCTCGCTCACGTTTGACATCAGACTATATAATGCCTCAAGCGTAACTGACGAAGCTTGTATGTTTGTATTTATGTCATTATTTGTTGCCATTGTTTCTCTGCCACGGTCTGATTGAATCGAAACCGGGCTAGGTTCACTGATTTCACGCGAAATATTTTCATCTGATCTGGTAATCGATGCTTCATCGACTGTGCACAAGGTTTCATTTGCAAGTGGTTCGTTATTGTTAATCCCTGTGGAGTGCAATTGAATTGTATTTACTTCTACATTATGTTGTGCTGAAAAACTAATTGCGTCATCATTTACGTCACTATTGTCAGAATCGGTGACGTGTCCATGAACATTTGTCAAATTAAAATTCTCCGATTCCATTATGAAGATATTGTTTTTATCTGTACTTTACTGAATCTAAATCTTTAAACTCTCTCGCAGTTGAATTAATAAAAATATCTCGCGATTGTTATTTGTATCGCGTCGGAAATTTACAAGATGGCGCACTACGTCTTCTAATTCTGCGATTGTTGAACATAAAAAAGTAATTATCAAAGTGTAATTGTGTGTTGCCACAAACACTACCAGAACTTTAATGTCTAAAGGAAAAGGTTCTGCTTTAAGTGGAGCTAAGCCAGGTGCAGCCACTGCATGCGTTTGCGCTTTCCTACCTTAATTACGGCTGAGCTGCGTCACTCACGATTACGTTAGGTTTGTAAATCCTTGTCCTTGTTCCTTCTGGTTATTGTGCCATCCGTTTATACAGTTAATATTGTTTCACCATATTCGTCATTTTCCATGTGCGTCATGTAACAGAGAAACAGTAATTAGTATAAGTACATTTGTAGTACCACAATGAAGCACTTACTCTTTGTTCCACCAGCACTGTCCTGTCACAGTCGCCAGTGTGGCGAAATTAATAAAAAACAGTTTATATTTTATTTTCCACGTCCTTCTTAATTTAATCAAAGTTCTCACCTTAGACGTAGAATTAGTCCTTCTGCCACAATATTAATGCATTAGTCGCCATCGATATCCTTCTCTTTGTTGACCGTGTGTACCATCATGAGTCGGCATCGGTTCACTTCACGAAGACGGTGGAAACCAAGCAATACTATGCTACGTTGCTTTAAATGATTTTCGTAACACTTCGATACTTCTCACTATTTTTTATTCCCAATAAGACTTGCTCTGTTCGTCGCACAAACCATAATTACTAACCCTATTGCTGCCTTTCCGCACACTCCAAAAATCACGTCCATCATCCACAAGGCAACCATCGAAGAAAAAAAAATATCCC
Organism: Schistocerca nitens; assembly: GCF_023898315.1. Classification (NCBI taxonomy): domain Eukaryota; kingdom Metazoa; phylum Arthropoda; class Insecta; order Orthoptera; family Acrididae; genus Schistocerca; species Schistocerca nitens. Next base: position 617,974,305 of record NC_064618.1, read on the forward strand.
TTAGCTCCTTGGAGTATCAAACAAAAGAGAGTCCAATGTGAACTTTACAAAGATTACAATATACATGCCTCTCAATTTATCTTTGGCGCAGCTTTTAAGATATTGTATGTCTCTGCATAGGAACGTGTCATTACAAAGTGATGAACAAAAATCTAAATGACAAGACTGGTCTCTGCGGAGATGTGTTAGGGGAAATGCTGATGATATGGGCGTTCAGCGCTATCAGCAGCAACTGAAATGTTTAACGTCTTCACGCAACTTTGACACTACAGCTGCTAACTGGCTGGCGTTTTCAGAAATGAAAACCAGGGAGTCGACTTGAAGTGTTCCGGACAAATTCGATACGTGACGAAAGCGAATGTCGGACCCTGCGGACACCTTTTGCTGAGCCACTTACATGCAGTTACCATTGTTAGTAAAGTGGTTATCGCCAAGGGTGAACGTGCATCTTTTTCCTTTCAATTCTTGCTCTAAGGGGGATAATCAGGGTGCTAGCTTGTTGATGTACAAAATATCTAATAATAAAACAATGCTTAAATATACAGCTCAAAAACTGGCACTATATTTACAGTGCCCAGGCGATATTTTTATAGGACGGTATGTCGATATTTCTTTCGTCAATTTATCGATACATCGATACTTGTCTAGATGTATTAAGGACCGATACTGATATTATTTTTAATATTTGACATATCGGATTACAGATATTTTTAAAAATATCAACAATTCTACTTCGAACCAGGAAGGAAACGCCGGGTACTGGATGTAAGCACCCCGTATCTTCAGTCAAAATGAAATTCAAGAGCCGATCTTCTGCAGGAAAAATGATGTTTACCGTTGTTTGGGAAAACGGGTCGACAGTAAACAGTGAACGTTTCAGTGATATGCTATTAAACAAGCTGAAGCCTGCAATTGACAATAAACGAGTAGGTCGATCGTCAGAAGGCGTTCTCTTGTTGCATGACAATGTGTGTCCACATCGTTGCCGCCAAGACCGGTCAAACTCTTTTGATGCTACGTTTCGAGGTGTTGGAGCATCCTCCATAGTACCGATGTCGGCTCATCGGATTAACATCTGTTCGGTCCACTGAACTGTCAGTTCAGTTCCGATCAACTGGTGAAGGAAGGTGAGCAACAAAAAACAGCTTTTTTCAGTGGGTATCGGAAAGCTCTTGCAACGGTGGACTAAGCGCATTGAAAAGCAGGTGACTACGTTGAAAAACGATATCAATAAAAATAATGTACTCCTCTTTTAACCAATTATAAAAATTAATTGTAGTCAATTATTGACGTACCCTCGTCGTATGCCTCGCTCGTAATGTGTGCGTCTAGAGTTTGCTGGGATCTCTGTAATGGTCTCGCTCCAACTAAACGATCTCGTGACCGAACACGCTGCTCTTCCTTGAATCTTCTCTCTCTCTCTCTCTCTTCTGTTAATCCAACCTGGCAAAGGTCCCAAACTAATGAGCAATACTCAAGATTCGGTCGGACGAGTGTTTAGTAAACCATTTCGTTCGTGAATGAATTACATTAAGATTTTCACAGTGAATCTCCGGCTGGGCCGGCCGCTGTGGCCGAGCGGTTCTAGGCGCTTCAGTCCGGAACCGCGCTGCTGCTATGGTCGCAGGCTCGAATCCCGCCTCGGGCATGGATATGTGTGATGGCCTTAGGTTAGCTAGGTTTATGTAGTTCAAGTCTAGAGGACTGATGACCTCAGATGTTAACTCCCATAGTGCTTAGAACCATTTTCTCAGCCTGGCATTTACTTTTCCTGCAACAACTTTTATTTGATGATCTCACTTTATGTCGCTTCACGCCGTTATCCCTGGGTATTTAACAACTTTCGCTGTTTCCACTGATTACCGCTAATAGTGTAATCGAACAGTACGGAATCTCTTTGTTGGCCGCTGCAACCAGGGAGCCAAAAAACAATGGAAGAGGCAGAAACAGCCATAACGTCCTCCACAGCATCTAATGAACCGGCAGGGCGTGACTATTGACTGGGGAGCGGTGTAGTGCGTTATGAAATCATGTAACAGTCAAAAACTGACGTTATTATACCGTAACAGTCGTAGGCATAGTTGGATCTGATACTAGGTATAGTCTTTATTCAGAGTAGACATAATTTTTTTTTCTAATCCTGATTATTATTAATAATAGAAATAGTCATGGTGATGGAAGGTAGTATTGTGTAGGAGGTAATAATGTATAATGCATAATTTGCGTAAGGGTCTTTGTAATAAACAATACAGCAAGCTTTTGAATAATAGGTATCAGGCTACAATGGAATAAATAAATAAATACTGCATGCAGTGACACAGTATAACACTCACTTGTGATACTCCTGGAATCGCATTCTTATATTTCGTCCCTTTATGAACGACATGTAGAATTCTGTCTGTTGTGGATGTCGTGAATCCGTCACAGACCTAGACCGATGTTCAGTAATCTTGTATTTTAGCCATCCCTTCTCTAAGCGGCTCTGGATTTCATGCACAAACAAGGTGAGCTGAATTTCGCAAAATCCCTGAGTAATCCATGTTGATTTTTGTGGAGGAGATTTTCATTCTCCAAAAACATGATAATTTTCCAGCATAAAAGATGTTCCACCGTTCTACAATAGATGGATGTGAGCAGTATAGCCGTATAATAACACTCATCTACCCTGTGGTCCTGCTTGGAAGTGGGATTAATCTTTTTTTTTTCCAACCACTGGGTATCCTTTGTTGCTCCAGAGACGTAGATAAAGCACTGCTAGAACAGGAGCAAGTTCTTTCGCACATTCTCTGTAAAATCTTAAAGATATCTAATCAGAGTTAGTTGCTTCTCTGTTCTTGGATCACTTACATCAAAAATGGTTCAAATGGCCCTGAGCACTATGGGACTTAACTTCTGAGGTCATCAGTCCCCTAAAACTTAGAACTACTTAAACCTAACTAACCTAAGGACATCACACACATCCATGCCCGAGGCAGGATTCGAACCTGCGGCCGTAGCGGTCGCGCGGTTCCAGACTATAGACTTACATCAGTATCTGCTATTTTGGTGTTCGTGAGGCGACTCGATGGTAGAACTCACTGCAATGAGAGAATTTTGCAACACTGCATGCGGTATTTCTGCCTTCTATCATCTTCCGTTCCGGTTCCAGTAGGGGTATCGAACTATTCAATAGATAATTTCAACCTTGTACCTGACGTCACACATACGCATTTCCTTTTTTTACGATTTTGGATCAAATTAGCTGGTAAAATTTTACCTTTGAATTCACTGAACATTTCTACCATTGTTTTCCTCAATTTCAGTTCGGCTTTCTCTAGTTCGAGGCTTGATTTATCTAAAGCCTGAGATGTAACTTTCGTAGCAGCTTTCTAACACTGCTTTCCCATTCCTCACAACACTGCTTGGCATATTCTGTTCTAAGGCGTATCGTACAATACTACTTAATTTTGTCCATTTGTGCTTCATATCTCAGATCCCAGAGCTGAATATTTGATGCTGAATGGTCAGATAATCTGCAATTTGTTTCCCCTCATTCATGCCGACCACAAATAGTTTCGTACCTTTCTTAACATTTATCGTAAGACCTGTACTCATCAGTACTGTTACAGGCTTATGGTTACTGGTACCCTACTCTACGTCACTGACCATAGAAAGGCTGGGATCTGTTGGTTAGTAGGAGTTGTAAGACGTATCCTTCACTTGTTGATTTTCTAACCGACTGCTCAAAGCATTCTTAGAAAAAAAATTCAGAACTAGTCCACACAAATCCTGTCTCTGGCACTAGTTTTAATCGAACGATTCACTTTCTCTATAGCTTAAAATGAAGTCTCCTTCATCTAGAGCTTTGTGTACTTTGCTATTAGTCTAATTTCAGAGTCACTACGGAAGCCACGTGTTGCAGACTTTAGAATTTTCGTAGATTCCGCCCTGGAAAGGAGCTATTGAAATACCTCAGTAGTTTTTCGTACGTTATTGGGCATATTTTCTTAAGCATCTGCCAATTCATACTATCCAGTGTCCCTATTATACTCTTTCACGTTTCATCCAAGGCTGCGACCTTCACGTTGCCTTTTTTATGAACCCATATTGTCGCTTGTTAGTCCGGGTTGAGATATGTACTAAACGCCTGGACGGTGTTCTGATATATGTCTTACAGCTGTTTGGTACGCTGTCTCTTTCTAGTTTCCCTACAGCTGGGATTATGTGGCAGTTTTTTACTTTATTTCCCCATACATTTTTACTCAAGTTTTTTAAATAACAGGTCAATGAGTCGATCCCGTGTTCAAAGACTAATACGTTTTTATATTCATTGAAGTGCCAAGTTTACATCTACGCGTATTAAGTCATTATTGCGCTGGTGATTCCACTCCACATTCTGTCAACATGCGGCCGAACATTAGCACTTTTTCTTGGGTAGCACATCCTCGCAGGCAATTTTGCGATCTTTGAAAAGTTTGTGTTTGTCATTAAAACATCCACTAAGTCATTAATGCATTAATGATAATTAATGGCCCTGTAACTCTCTGCGATTTACCAAAAATTATTGTGGCTTCTGTGGATGACTATCTATTCAGAATAACGAACATTGTTCCGCTTGCCAAAAAAAGGAGGCACGTGATGTCACTTTCTTCCTTACTCATGCTAGTGCGTTTCACAAGATAATTGTTATATTTCCTGTGCGGTTGTCATGGACGTTTCGTGCTTTGGTTCTGTATCATCAATGGACAGAAGCTAGCTTCCTGCTTTACTCACAAGCGTGTGTATCTGATCGTTCCACTTTCACATTCACACGCGATGTGCGTCGCTGATTAATGTACTGCAATATACTGCGTGATGGGAGACTAAAAGGGCGATAAGATTTATGTAACTGAACTACATGTATCTTTCAAGTGTGCTCTTTTGATTTTCGGTATGTTGTACTCATGCTCATTACGCTAGGAGATGACATTCTTAAGGCACAGAGACTAAGCGCTTGCTCCAGGAAGAATGGAGTCACATTCTAACATTCTGCGTGGTGTCTGTTTGTTCTAAGTCGTGTATCCCTACCACTTTCGTGCAACGACGCTCTGAGCGTGTTTTTTTATGGAATTGACTAGTTTGAACCTGGGACTTGTTGCTGGTAAGGAGACGCCAGACCACACATGACATTTAGAGTTCAGAAGAGTTCAGTGAGACTAGCGATGATATAAGCAAATACTTAATGATTTCAGCGTCAGCTCCACTGCACTCCCTGTAAAAGAATCTTAATACTAACTAAATTTAGTGGAAAGGGTTCAAGGCTTTCCTATTTTTAGTTAGCTGGTAAAATAACGTCGAAAAAGCGGTTAAGTTTACCATTGGAAATTTTATTCTACTCATAAAACATTGTTTATAAATTTCACTATTGATAAAAGGAAATGTTTTAACACAGGATGATAAAAACCAACTGCGTTCAACAAAAATGTGAACGAGTATTCCCTGAATGTGTTTCCAAGTTCTACCATGGATCGAAGGATGACCTATGCCATATCACATCTATAATCTAGGTTTAAATTAAGTTTCACAAAAGAGAAAGCTATCAAAATGGTCTACAGTGACCCTCAATTACCTTTAATTACTTATCTAACTTGTCGTAAATTACAGTGGCTGATGTGGCTTCTCAATAATTATATAACAGAAAAATCATCGCGTTTCAGATTTTAACTTACGTAGCAAATGTGAATACCATGAGCGTCAATTGACGATCAACACTAGTATTTCGTAAAAAGGGGATGTAACAGATGAGACTTCTACAGTTCTGAGTGAAGCCTTATGCGCTCAAAAATGCGGCATCGCGTGCGTTGTCGGTGTTCGTTATGGGGCGGCGGCCGGAGCAGCTCCATGCATCTCGCCGTCTCGGAAACAACTCCTTCCTAACTTCTCCTTACTACAATTTAACGAAGTTGGTTTAAAAAAAAAAACTATCTGGCTGTGTTTTCATCTGACCAATCAGGCTCTCAATGTTAACCTTAAGCTCCGACTACAAAAATTCTGTCTATCCAATGAGAAACGTTATACTTTTCGTGGTAGGGCAATGTTTTTAAAGTTTGCAACGTAACAGAGACGCGAAAAAGTCTCACGCTAAAACTTGCAGCTGGTGTGGCCCTTTTAGTGTTATCGTAAGATCTACTTCTGGAGGGCTCTATCTTTTAACATGGGCTGGGGGGTAGTCCTGGCGGTTACTTTTCGTGGTGGGGCAATGTTTTTAACGTTTGCAACGTAACAGAGAAGCGAAAAAGTCTCACGCTAAAACTTGCGGCTGGTGTGGCCCTTTTTGTGTTATCGTATGATCTATACTGTTCTTCTGGAGGGCTCTAGCTTTTAACATGGGCTGGGGGTGGTCCTGGTGGTTAGGTGGCGACGTGGGTGTCTGTCCTTTATCGTAGGGCCTTCTAGCTTAACACGGTTCTGCTCTCGGCTTCTCGTTTCTCCCCTCGGAACTGCATCTGTCTCACGGTGGGAAGGTATGACATGCATTTAGGCATTCTTGTGTTAGTCTGTGGTATTCCATTTACTCACTCGTTGATCGTATTACTTTGGTTAATTTAATGTCAAGATTTATTCGGAGCTATGTGACATACTGCCGGATTTGCTTATCATATCAGGGTTTTCATGGAAGGTGTTGGATTTGCCTGACACCTTACAACGTCGGTTACTCTAGTAAGGAGAACACACACCGCGGATGCACAGGCTTTTCCCAAACTTGTTTCGCATCGTCGCTTTCTAAGTTCTCCTTCAGCAGCACAGTATTCAAATAATGTAGCACAAAAAGATGGAACACCTTTCTTGTAGCAGACATAAAAATAATGTAACTATGTGTTCAATTTACCTCCCCCGCCCCCCGAAGATGTTACTGCTTTTATAGAACCGTTATGGTACGAAGAATCGTTACTAACACCTGATGTGAGATTTTACCCATTAATTGTCAAATTAGGATCATCAATGTCGAACAGTAAAATACATATTTCTATAGTTCCTGCAGAATGGCAAATCTATTATCTGCAGCACCAAATTGCTACATTATTGTCGCCTCTATCTCATTCGATTTATGATCGTGTCGTGTAGTCCCTCCTGACTGCTCAGAAACTTTTCTGTGAGATGATGTGCCGAATCACGGACTCGTAAAAAGAATGAAACATTCCTACCACAACACATTACCGTATATGACTACGTAATTTAGTGAGTTGTTCCCTACATGAAGTTCCATTTGAAGGGCTGCGTTGGACAAACTACGAGAATAAATCCTGACAGCCTGCTCTTGGTGGTTCGCTGATTGTTGGAAGAGAAGCTTCCTTACCTCATGTCTTCTGTAGATGTCTCAGTAGGTCGCGGCCTCTAACATACAGAGGATGGTCAAAAATATGAACACATCGCAAAAAATGCGTGGTTGAACGTAAATGCAGATGGTAGCCAAGCCTGCAGTTTTCGCTGCTTCATTTGACCACGAACGGCACCTGTGAAATATCCTTAATACAGTGGTCCTAATAGTGTTCTGCATAGTCGTGAGTACATTATGTCTGAACTAAGTGAGGTCTGACGTAGGCAAATTGTTGAGACTCGTATGGTGGGTGCTTTCGTAGCCAAGGGAGTCGAAGTTTTCGCTGTTTCAAGAGGCAACGTATCGATGATTTATACCGCATGAAGGGAAAGCGGAGAAACATCATCCGCTAAATCACAACGCTGACGAAAACGTGTGTTGAGTGATCGTGACGGACGGTCATAGAAGAGGACTGTGACGAAAACTAAGAGGACGATAGCTCCAAAAGTCACTGCCGAACTGAATACCGCATTCGCGAACATTGTCAGCACCAAAACAACACGGAGGGTGCTTCATAAGTTGGGAAATATAGGGCGAGCTGAAATTCCAAAACCGTACATCAGTGATGCGAATGCCCATAACAGTAAAACGTGGTGTCAGAGCCGTAAAACCTGGACTATGGGCCAGTGGAAGACACCCATGTGGTCGAATGAGTGTTATTTCACGCCGTTCCCAACTTCTCGCCGATTTTACGTCCCAGGAGTGAAATATGATGGGGATTCGTTGAAGATTGAGGCAGAAATATCGTGGTATTCAATGGGGCCTCTTGTTACTCCTCAAGGTCGCGGTACTGACTATTTTGGCTGATCAGTTCCATCCCATCCAAGACTGGCTTTTTGAGCACGAGGGTGAATTTTCACATCCCCCACCCCCCGGATACCACAGTTAGAAAATCTCAATATTATTGAGCCTTTGTCGTGTACTTTGAAGAGAAAGGTGCGTGATCGGTATCTACCACCATTATCGTTACCTAAATTTGCCAATATTTTTCAGGAAGAGAGGTATTAGATTCCCTCACAAACGGCACAGGAAAGGTACCGGGTGATCAAAAAGTCAGTATAAATGTGCAAACTGAATAAATCACGGAATAATGTAGATAGAGAGGTACAAATTGACACACATGTTTGGAATGACATGGGGTTGTATTAGAACCAAAAAAATACAAAAGTTCAAAAGTGTCCGACAGATGGCGCTTCATCTGATCAGAATAGCAATAATTAGCATAACAAAGTAAGGCAAAGCAAAGATGATGTTCATTACAGGAAATGCTCAATATGTCCACCATCATTCCTCAACAATAGCTGTAGTCGAGGAATAATGTTGTGAACAGCACTGTAAAGCATGCCCGGAGTTATGATGAGGCATTGGCGTCGGATGTTGTCTTTCAGCATCCCTAGAGATGTCGGTCGATCACGATACACTTGCGACTTCAGGTAACCCCAAAGCCAATAATCGCACGGACTGAGGTCTGGGGACCTGGGAGGCCAAGCATGACGAAAGTGGCGGCTGAGCACACGATCATCACCAAACGACGCGCGCAATATGGGGTGGAGCGCCATCCTGCATAAACATCGTACGTTCGAGCAGGTGTTTATCAGCCACGCTGGGGATGATGCGATTCTGTAACATATCGGCGTACCTCTCACCCGTCACGGTAGCAGTTACTGACGTTTTGCTGTCCAGCGCCATCTGTCGGACATTTTGTGAACTTTGTTGTTTTTTTTGTTGGTTCTAATAAAACCCCATGTCATTCCAAGCATGCGTGCCAATTTTTACCTCTCTATCTACATTATTCCGTGGTTTATTAAGTTTTCAAATATATACTGACTTTTTGATCACCCTGTATATTTCCATTCTTAGGAAACTGGATGTTGTTTCGAATGCTAACGGTTTTCCTACATTTTATAAGGTATAGTAATGTATTTTTGATGTTTCCATGTTTTTCTCCAGCCCCTGTAACTTTTTTGAACAGTGAAAGTGGGTCACTGGAACCGCTAAAATTCTCGCTACAGTGATGTTCAAAGTCTTTGATTTAAGAGAAACGTATTCCACCTTATTTATTTCTACAAATGTGTTAAGGAAAAACATATCTCGCGATACGGTATCATCAGTGCCGTATGAGAGACAGTAAAAAGGTCTGTCGGTGACCGGGCTGGCGGAAGCTGTGGTTAGGACACTGGACGGGCATTCGGGAGGGCGACGGTTCAAATCCTCCGGCCAGCCATCCAGGTTTTAGGTTTATCCTGAATTCCCTAAATCCATTAAGGCAAATGCTGGGATGGTTCCCTTGAAAAGGTACGAGCACTTTCCTTCCTCGTTCTTCCCCATATCGAACTTGTGCTCCGTGACTAACGTTTTTACTTTCTGCTTCGTAAGTCAGTGTAAAATGGGAATGCCGTGTGGCTAGGGCCTCCCGTCGGGTAGACCGTTCGCCTGGTGCAAGTCTTTCGAGTTGACGCCACTTCGGCGACTTGCGTGTCGATGGGAATGAAATGACGATGATAAGGACAACACAACAACCAGTCGCTCAAGCGGAGAAAATCTCCGACCCAATCGGGAATCGAACCCAGGCCATTAGGTATGACATTCCGTCGTGCTGACCACTCAGCTACGAGGGGCGGACGTAAGTCAGTTTGAAGCTCGCGGTGTCTAATCATAACGTTGAGCGCCGCAACTATTATATCTGATATCATTGTCTTTCCACGAGTGTTATTTAATATCGCATCAGAAGTTCACCGAAGCACTCTTAATTACAAAAATATAACTTGTTCGTTAGATAACGAGTTCCTTGTAACATCACCGAGCACCTGCCTGATGACCATACTTAACACTTTCGCTCACGCACCGCAATTTCCGGCAGACATTCGTCGTAGTAATTTGATTCATTTGCTTATCTCTCGCGCACTCCAGGTAAAAGTATGTTCACATCCGTCACAGCAAAGTATGTAACCACCTAAGTCGTCTGACGCGCATAGCCATAGCACTGAAATTACATCGACGCACAACGTGGCATAAACGCCACAATCTTACATTAGCATATTAAAGTCTGGTAGCATATTTAATTTCACAAGAAATAATAAACATTTATCAAAAGTTTTTGATAGAAATGCAGGTAGATTAAGGAGAATAGCAACGTTAATTTACTGTATAGTGTACAGTTTGTTCAGCAGAAGCATATTCCCCTAGTGATCAACAGCAAAGTTCCGACAGTTTGATACCATCGAGAAAAATCACTCCCAGAACACAATATACCTATTCAAGTTCAGATGTAACAACTGTGTTAAAGAAGTGGCTATTTATAAAGAGAGAAAAAACAGTCTGAAAATCCATTCACACTGATACATCCACCAAAATGTATGTTTCACTTCGGACAAGATTTTTCGCAAAAACTGATTCTCATGTATGTCAGATATATCTTACTGGCTGTAAAAGCTGTCCCAAAACTGCGTAAGCTCTAAACGCAAGACACGCCTTGCTATTCCTCCCACTACGTGAGTGCCGCCACGAAAACGCCACTCGGTTACTTGTACGTCTGCTATAGGTCTGCTACAGTTCCCTTCCTGTGCTAACGTCACTTTCACTCCTTTAGCCTGAATCTCACAAATTTAACAGTCGAAACTGCCACTGTAGAAAAGACAATGAATTCTGGCGTTGTTACTTTAATCGTAATTATCTTGCAGTTCAGTTAGACGAACAATATTCTCAGGGTCTGCTAACATATACTAGTAGAGCCATCGTTGATGAAAGACTAACTGCACGCGTATTTCGGTCAACCATCCCAATTTTAGAAATTTACACACAATGGAAATAATTCCAGATGAGTACTATCATGCGATCCGTGGTATGAGAAAAGAAATGAATTGATGTGGATTATATGGTGTTTCAACTGAAATTATGAAAAGCAAAGGAAAAGAAATACAAGAAGAGCTGTGAAGAAAGATGGATCTCTACAGTTGGAACAGTGTAGCATTACTAGACTGAATGTTTCACTAATATATACCTTCCTGTAGGATTCAAACTGTATGCCGGACTGGGGCTTGAACTTAGTATCTTACTATTCGTGGCCAGTGCTCTTACCAGTTGAGTTATCCAGCCACGACTCAACACCAGCCCTGACAGAGTACTTTCAGCCAGTAATTGCTACCCTCAGAAGAAAGGAAGCAGGTTACCAACCACTGAAAAAAACATATACTTTCTGTTTAAATCAAGAAAACAAATACCCTGGCTATACATGTGTATGTAGCACAACGGGCCATAAGCAAATCCTAACTGAACTTACAGAACGAAGAAATCACTGTTAGTTACTACTCTGTCCGAAATTCATACGGTGATGAGCCAAAAACACTGGTGAGCCATAACATTATGTCCACAGTTCACGGGGAAACTGAATGGCATCTGGTGGTGGTGTGGGCACACAACCCTGTAAGTCCAGTACACAGGGTATCAGGGGTATAAGTGCTGATACTGTGATCATTGGTGTCTTAGTATGTACCAACTTAAGCGCGTTAGCTATTTTTTTTATCTGTGTTTAACAGTCTTCTCACAAACACATCACATAATTTATTACCTGATGTTTTCTGCATAGTGTAACTGCACAACTAAATAGTATACACCTGTCAGTATACATCTGCATTTATACTACTGTTCTCGTGGTCTTCAGTACGAAGACCACAACGACAGGGGTATAAGTGCACATATTTTTATTGGTGGCTGAGCTGTACTAAATAACATTACCTCAGCATTTGCTTCATCTGCAGACTAATGATTCTAGAGTCGTATACTTTTAGGCTGGGTAGTATCTTCAAGTACCCGTGGTAAGAGCAAGCCATTAATGCTTATTTCCGCTGGGCAGCAGCTCAGGTGTTGAAGTGTGGACACGTGAACACAAAACAGTCTATGATGATGGGCGTAGTTCATTTAGCGGTGCAGTTACTACGATGCAAGAAACATCAGATAGTAAATTATGTACGCGTTTATGTGAAGACTGTTAGACACAGAGAAAAAATAACCAACGCACTTGTGTACATATTAGGATACCAATGATCACAGTATCTACACTTATATCCGTAACAGCCTGTATAAGTAGAGCAGAGACAAATGGGGATCAATCTAAAGATTATATGGGCCATAAATTGGAAAATCCGCTGGCATAAATTGCTTGGACAATGGGTAGATTGTTATGGCTCGGAGCCTGGGAACGAGATCTCGGAGCCGCGAGACTGGTCGACTGCTCGCGTGCTACTGTCGTGAGCATCTACGGATAGTGGTTGACGGGCGGTGAAACCATAAGAACGGATGAGTTATTGGGCGTCCACGCCTCATCAAGTTCGGAGTTCGGAGGCTTTTCCACTCTGTAAAGCACGATGGACGGCAATCTGTGGAAGATCTGGCGACAGAGTACGATGCTGGAGCAGGAGCAAATGTTTTGGGCCACACTGCTCAGTGCAGTTCCCACGTTGATCTGACGATGCCTTCAGTTAAAATTGGAGTGGTCATGGGGTCATCGAGATAGGACCGTGGATCAGTGGAAACGTGTCACCTAGTCGAGAAAAGGCTGCTGAAACATACACTATGCCACTGACTCAGGACAATGGCGGCAGTATTACGCTATGGGGATCAATCACTTGGTCTCCAATGTACCTGCGTAACATCAAAGGCACCACGACAATTGTGGAATACGTGAACGTTATTGTGGATGATGTGCATCCTTTCTTGTTTGATGTCTTCCCCGACAGCGATGGGATCTTCTAGCAGAATAACTGTCCGCGCCACTAAGCAAGAACTGCGCTACAGAGGTTTGAGAAGCGTGACGGTGAACACACTTTGACGTCTTGACCGCCAAATTCGCGTGATCTAGACCCAATGGAACAGATGTAGCACACTATCGGGTGCCAGCTCCGCGCCTATAAACTTCCGGCCCGTTGTACTGCCTGTGCGTAGATATCTGTTGTCGCATACCTCCAGAAACCTGCCAAGTACTTGCCGATTCCAGTCAACATGTGGTCATAATGTTTTGGCTAATCAACCCATATTCTTAGAAAACTTTTGACTCAGTTTCGAGATAATATGTAGTGATAGTCGCTCATAAAAAGCTTATTAATTCAATGTACATTACAGCTGCAGCCTCCGTCAAATTTCGTCAGGTTGGTGGAAAATTCAAAATTGGAACAGGATTATAACGGCTTACGGTTCCTTAGTGCATGTTCTGATCTAACAGCCAATCTGGACACCATGATCACAGCGGAGCGCCGGCCGGAGTGGCCGTGCGGTTCTAGGCGCTACAGTCTGGAACCGAGCGAACGCTACGGTCGCAGGTTCGAATCCTGCCTCGGGCATGGATGTGTGTGCTGTCCTTAGGTTAGTTGCGTTTAATTAGTTCTAAGTTCTAGGCGACTGATGACCTCAGAAGTTAAGTCGCATAGTGCTCAGAGCCATTTTAACCATTTCAACCCACAGCGGAGCTTTAGACTGAAAACGATGTATCTACAAGATGCATGTTTAGGCATAAAGGGGAAATAATTTTTGCAACTGTGGAAAGACTCTCACTGTTACCAGGTAGGTTCAAGTTGCTGATAATCTAGATACCTCATAGTAGTTAGAGAGGGTTTACATTCATTCAACAGTTTCCCAGATGTACATGAACACACTGGTGGAGCAGACATGTCAAAAAGGCTAATTTTGCTGATACGTCGTTATGACTCTAAACCCCAGACAGCACGGTGTATCGTAGACTGGGTTATCGGTTTGCGCCATTATATTATGCTTTAACCAAACTTGGTGTAGCAAGTTACAACTCAGGGGTAGCTGGCATGCCCAGCGTTTCAAACACACCGTCTAAGATCTCACAGGCCACTACTTTCAATGTATTTTCAACGAGGTCGAACTTTCGACATCACAAGGATTAGGACATTAAAACAGGGCCTCCAAGAACCCTACCCATGGCGTGCTATTCCACGATCCCCAAACATTCTGGAGAGACACGTGTGCAGTTCTAAACGCCGGCACAGCGGAGACTACAGCGGGTTCAGACCGCCTTCGACTCCTTCTGTATGTCAGAGCTGGGCATCTACATAACCTGTTCACATGTCTGACACGTGCCGGCAAAGGATCGTCTTGTTATGGCTGGCCGTCAGCAGTCAGTCATTTGTCTTCTGTAGAAGGTTAGACGATCTGGAAGGTTGCTATTCCCTCCATTAACGTTTCCAGTTAAATCATCCGTACACAGATGTCTACCGACTGACTGTCATGCATGGGATCTGACGTAACAGCCCACTTTGTAAGTAGATAAATGTTAACGAAAAGATTACTTTGACATTAAATTCTTCTTTCTTCCTACGTTGTGCCCCTTAGTTTTTACTCTCGGGCGCTTGACGTCATTAATCTCAAGGTCAAAATCAGCAGCTTAAATATCTAATCAACATAATCCAACATCACATTACCTTTTTGAAGCACAGACAATAACTTGTTTTCAGTCCCACCGTTTTAACGATCAGGTACCGTGATGTACATTTGCTTATCTTTGTCGGTGAACGAAAAGAGTCAACCTGTGAACTTGAGGCTTTCATACTCGCCATTCACACCTGCTCCCCTCCCCCCTACCCGGCACACACACTTACCAGTATTACTGGAAATGGTGCGAAGCAAACTCATGTATGGTAGCATTTATGATTGCAAGACAACAAAATTAAGATTTCTTCTGTACCATGGCGAGCAGTGCTGAAAAAAAAAAGAAAAGAAAAAGAAAACTGGGAACTTATGTACGTTTCATGCATCCATCTGAAATCTTATTACAAATTAAGAGGCCTACGCAGTGCAATATGCTCGCTCCGTAAAGGAAGTGTCACGAAAGTACTATCAGAAGAAAGAGCGTCTACAACATTTCTGCTGTCTCAACACTGGAGGACAGTTGACTTCAGCCACTAGCGACGTCTGATGCAGGTGCCGTTGTTACCCAAAGTCTTTCGTCTCACGCTTAACGAGCTCAAAGGCAACGAACAATGCACAGAAAGCTGATGTCTGGGAAACCAAAAATCACCAAACGAATGCTCAGTATCACAAGCAAGCCAGTGGCATCTGAATAGATCATGAGTTTGTATCACTTTGTTAAGACGCTAGTGGACAAACAACGGTAACACGAACGATGTAGATGTAGATGTAGAACACGAATGAGATGTAATACTCTTCTTGCGACGCTCCGGATAGCAAATCATCGGACGAAATTCATCATTTTGCGAAAACATGTGGAGGCCCTTCAGAAGGGAAATCGTCTAGAAGAAATCAGAATGCGGTCGCATAAAATAGTTTTGTGTACCGTTAAGTAGACGCGCAGGGCCTACGAGCTACAACGCACTCGGAGCATCCAAGGCTACTTTAACTGGACTGTCGGGGCGCATACCACTTCGTTTCATGGAAAGAAACAAACACGTTAGGTTTCCATCATGTTTGGTTGGTACGAAGCACCGATTTGTGGAAACTGTCTCAAGTCGATCACGACAATCTAGCCCTCTTGCCGAGAAATGCGCATACGTCATCAGTTACTGTACCAGGCCGAATATGAAGAGCACATTTTCCCCAAAGCTCGGTCTCGAAGATTTTGGACCCTCTTTTATCTCCGCGACCGTCTTTAGGCCTAAAAGGAGCAACAGAATACTAGTGTCTGGAAATTAATCGTTGCTCTGTATATAAGGTAACAAAGCAATCTTCTTCGACTGTTGACGTTACGCCTAGGTAGTACTCTTGTCGTATTCACAGTTTTGTTATTTTATACTACAGGACAGGCACCGTTTTTGCTTAACTACAGAATAAAATTCAGTCTTCAGCAAATGTGTGGAAACGTGGAAAGAACATCATCAACAAACATTGGAATTCGGCACGGTACAGATGCAAATTTCAAATTCTCATCCGTTATGCGAAATCATCGTAAAAAGAATGGTTTGAGCGAATCTATAAAATTGTGCGGCGTTGTATCGCGTTGGGGAATAAGCTGCAAATTTTCAGTTAACAAGGAAACCATAGAGAGGGCCGAAAGTTGCAGTGTAACGTGAATTTTCATCTAGGATTCTTTTTCTTTTGTGCGAGATAGAAGACCGAGGCATTGGAAATTGCAAATACCTTAAAAGTAACGGAAAGCTCCATGGGAGCAACGGTTGATGCTGTACGTTTATAAGCAGAAGTGGCCTACCCATCTGAAGAAGTACTTAACTAGCACAGAAGATTTGGATGAGACACTCGTCAACTTCCAGAGACATGTAACCCAAATCGGGCAGCGACACTCCAGGCGGAGGAGGGAAGCGGGGGGGGGGGGGGGGGGGGCGCACTGCCCGCGCAAAACAGAGATTTTTCATCGTTCTGCGCAATACGTCAGCGTTGAGAAATTCCGCTCAGTTCGCACGCCCTCTTACGTGTTCATGCGAGTAAGTTTTGTGTTGTCGTTTATTTTCGTGTTCTATCGAGTTTATTCTTTGATTTGACGTTAACAATGCTAAACTGCACTGTGGCTGTGTGTGGAAACTACAATAAAAAGACTAAATGTAGTAGTAGCGTTGCCTATCATAAGTTCCCCAGAGATCCTGAAACATGTACTCGGTGGGTTTAGCTCTTTGGAAGAAGTGACAGAACTGACATTTAAAATGCTGCTATCTGCAGCATACGCTTTAAAGAAGACGATTATTTACGTGATCTCCAATTGGAATTAGTAAAACTTTAGCCAAAGAAGATCTTAAAGGCGACTGCAGTTCCTTCATTGCAGCTTACTAAAGCTACTTTTGCTGCTGCTTCATCCTCTGTCGAACAAAGAACCGACAGCAGAAAATATTGTGAAACACGCACACGTGCACTTAACACGCTAGCTTCTTTGTCACCGAAGAAAAAGAAAGCAGATCAAAGCACAGAAACAGAAAAAGGCCGCATCTAGGATGAAATGAAGAGGCTTGAAAAAGAATTATCACTACTGAGAGAAAACAACCAGCGCTTAATAGCTGAAAACAATATGGTGAGGACGTAAAGCAAATTACTGTCTCGTGCATTAAGCAGACAGAGGAAGCACTGCCAAAGCCTTCAGTGTCGACAAAGTGCTCACGTCATAACTAAAGTACAGCATGTTTTACAAAAAGTATTTACGGACATGCAGACTAAACGTCTCATGAAGTCCAAGGAGAGTACAGGTTGGAGTCAGAAGGATGTAAGCAAAGCCTTGATTCTGCACCCTTCGTCCAGAATATCTTACATTTATTTGAGGCACGTAATGGATATCATTACCGGGATTTTCTACGTTAAAAAGATGCATTTCTAATTCTTTTCGCTGCCTTCCTGCCATTTTGCCAGATGTGTTGTACTTAATGAGTAAGCAAGCAGGAAGCTTAAGTGAACCAGAGAGGCTGTACTGCTTGAGTTTTGATGAAATGAATGGGGACACTCGCATACGCTACGACCAAGAAACCGGCACCATATATGGGCCACGTATGGCACGTGGTTTATGTGGAACCAGGAATCAGCCTGTGTACTATAATTGTGATACTATGATCAATCGGGATTTACTGGTCAGTATCATCAATGAGACGCAGAAAGTGGGATTTGTTGTACTTGGTATTGTATCTGATTTGGGAGGTAAAAATGGGGAAGTGTGGTAGGAATTCCACATCGACTATACAAACATGTGCTTCATCAACCCTATCGATGAAACAAAACGCGTTTGGGTATCTGCTGATGTACCAGGTACGGTGAAACTTTTGAGAAATCACTTTTTGGATGATGGGTTTTCATTAAGCGATGGAAAAACGATGACAGAACGCGTCATCGAGCAACTGTTGTTGAAAGGTAATAGGTGAGTTAAAACTGTGCCCTAAACTTACTGCTCATCAACTGACAGTTTCCGGAAAGGATCGACAGCGTGTTCATCTTTCCTGGCAGCTCTTTTCCAACACTGTGTCAGAGGCAATTTCTTTTGTAATGCCTGAAGAGAAAGATATTCCTGAGTTTTTTAACTTGGTAAACGATACATTTGACGTCATGAATTCGAGAGTACCTGTTGGCAAGCGACCAATTTCAAGTGCTTTTGGAATGTCTATGGAGACACAAGAGGAAGTTCTTCGCAGATTCTACTCCATCTGCGAAACATTGAGAGTAGGAAATCATAAAATTTTACTTCCTTTCTAAAACGGGCTACTCACTTCTATACGGGCACGATTAGGTTGTTTGTCTGATTTGAAACATAGCTACGATTTGAAGCACGTATTGGCTTCAAGGTTCAACCAAGACTGCCTGGAAAGCTTATTTTCCCAGATAAGATCATTTAGCAGGGCCTATGATAATCCCTTCCCAGTGAAGTTCAAAAGCCGTTTGCATACCTTAATTATGAACAAAAGGATTTCTGACATTCAGTTATGTAATTCTTCACCAGTCATAGCGGAAATTGGTATAAACTGTCTGA
Source organism: Schistocerca nitens (assembly GCF_023898315.1). Classification (NCBI taxonomy): domain Eukaryota; kingdom Metazoa; phylum Arthropoda; class Insecta; order Orthoptera; family Acrididae; genus Schistocerca; species Schistocerca nitens. The sequence goes on from NC_064618.1 coordinate 617,993,069, forward strand.
CTTCCAAGTTGTTTACAGAACTTGTGCCGGGCATTGAGGAAGTGTTGTCAATGATAGAAGGTGAGCAACAGATAACAGACAATACACTAGGTGATTTAACTGTTAACCGTTGATAGAAACTTCAGAGTGTTGTCTAAAAGGTCTGCGCTAAGTCACTGGATATATTTCTTCTAGATGCGCCTCCGTAGACAAATCACTTGGCCATCCTAGCGGCAAGATAATGGAAGTGTCAGAAGAAGCTACAACTTCTGGGTGGATTTAGAAACTCTCTCGTGGTAGCCTAATCGTCCCTTCAGATTGGTTTGAAATTATTAAGCAGTAAGAGGTGCTATTTTTAAATTTTCATGGCAGCAGTCTGTGTAAAGACGCCAATGTGGTCAGAAACCTGACGAGACTTTTAATTGGAAAGTTTTTTGGAAATTTGTTGTAAGATCTTATGATACCAAACTGCTGAGGTTATCGGTCCCTAAGCTTACACACTACTTAATCTAACTTAAACTCACTTACGCTACGGACAAGACATACACACCCATGCTCGAGGGAGGACTCGAACATCCGACGGAAGGAGCCGCGCGAACCGTGCAGGACGCCAGGACCGCGCGGCCGCCCTGAGCGGCTGGAAAGTTTCCAGCTATTCCTCAAGAGATCATCACAGTGTATGCTAAGACCAGAACCTTTATCCGAATAATACTCCTCAACACATCAATAAAGGCACCGAGGGCCGAACAGCAGCAGCAGAAAAGAGCACCCAGGTGGCAAGCTTCTGCGGTTCACTCCAGATCGGATTAAGGTGTTTAAACTCTTCTTCAAATTGTTGAAAATGATGCGATTAATCGACTGGCTTCTGTATCATCAAGCGTAGTAATGTGTCAAGTAACTGGACTTATAGCGTTTTCTTACCATTTAATATGTGCATGAGAAAAGTACTATACAATATTTCCGACTGTGACTAAAAAAAATATGTTTACTAAACTAAAAGCTCTAGTTATTGTTGCGTTTGCGTACGATTAAAATTGTATAATATTTGAAAACTGACTTAAGGACTCCTAGTTATAAATTATCTGACGGAAAATTTGAAAAATATAATATATGCGTTAAGGGGGACACAATCCATAGTTTTGTCATTGCTAGAAAGGTAAAGTAAGAATTTCATAGTCGTAGTAAATAGTAACATTCAGTCCCTGTATAGGTAAATTTCTATCAACCCACGACAGGTTACACTGCCCTTCAGTTTTTGTAAATTAATGTTTGTATGAGCAAAATATAGTCTTACTTAAACATCGATACTTGGCATATCCGGTGTTACCGACAGCATTTTTAAAAACTATGTATCGATTAACTATCGATTGTTTGTGCAGGTATTACAAATGAAAAATAGCTTTCTAAGAATTCTTATTACTTAAAATACAATAATACAAGATACGCAAATTTTGTTTTATAAAAAGTGAGGTATTTAAATTCTTGAGGTATTTAAATTCTTGTCCTTTAGTCTGCTGTTTAAAATACAACATTAAAAGATACAAGTAACATAGTTAAATTCTCCTTCTTTAGTCTGTTGTCTTTCTCAGTAAGCCGGCCGCGGTGGCCGTGCAGTTCTAGGAGCTTCAGCCGGAACCGCGGGACTGCTACGGTCGCGGGTTCGAATCCTGCCTGGGGCATGGATGTGTGTGATGTCCTTAGGTTAGTTAGGTTTAACTAGTTCTAAGTTATAGGGGACTGATGACCTAAGATGTTAAGTCCCATAGTGCTTAGAGCCATTTGAACCATTTTTTTTCTCAGTAATTGTTTATTCTGCCGTGGAGAAAACCCTCTCTGCAAGAACTGAAGTCGCTGGACAATCACATCAATTTAATGACCATTACACGCAACATACTATTAGATTTTGCGCAATATTCTAATACACAAACATGCTTGTCTGTAACAGGTTCTTCGAACGATAGATTGAGGTCAATTATGGACTCACTGACTGGTGTAATGACATCGAAGTTACGCTGTTGCTAATTGGGCAAAAAACGTAGATCATCCGATTTCAAACTGGCACACGTATCAGTAGAAGTATTAGCACAGTTCACGGGCGGGTGCTTTTGTTTCAGGTATTATTCTTCTAGTTGACTCGATGATAGCAACATACTCTTTCTGAAGAACTGTTAAAATGTCCTGAAACACGTTTTTTAAACCTAGGATCTAATAATGTCACAAGCATATTAACAGTCAATGCGTTAAATGGTCACTCTTTCATTAACTGATTTAATCAAGGACACTTCATCCTCCATTAGTTGTTAAGGTGCTTTCCAAGACTGAAAATTTTTCAGCAGTAACGCGGATAAGTGGTATAATTAAGGAAGCGGTGATCTACGACTCCCCAGAGATTGTTGTTGTTGCCACTTCAAAAGGTTCAAGAAGATTTATTTTCTCTTGTATAGCGAAGTAATTTTCTGCTGTGAGGGTAGGCAGTAGAAATTGTTGTTGTTGCCACTTCAAAAGGTTCAAGAAGAATTATTGTCTCTTGTATAGCGAAGTAATTTTTTGCTGTGAGGGTAGGCAGTGCTTTCGAACTTTCATTATCGCAATCTCAAGCTCACTTTGTATTTCCAAAATTCTTTTGAGCATGTGGAATGAGCTGTTCCATCGGATCGGCACCTCTTGTACCAGTCTCAGTTCTTTTTTGTTTGCTCTTTTTTGAACATTGCGTAGTTCGTCACTGGCTACTGTACAGTTATGAAAGAAAATCACAATAGCCTTTGTTTTCAATAAAACTTTGGAAAATGTTTCTTCTTTGAAACAATCCGACTGAATACAATGTTTGGAAAAAGCAAGAATCTTGCGACATGTAATGGAACGGGGTGATTGTGCTGGATGCTAGCTAAGTCGATGGAGCTCCACATCTCAGCTCTCGATCTTGCCGGATGCAGCAAACAGACTAGAATACTTGGACGGTTAGGCGTTCCGGGAAACATGGGACCAAAGATTTTCTAGCCACATTGGGACTTCCAACAGTCAAAGACGTTACGACGAATCTGGTCGATATCTGCCTTACCCCAGACAGAGGCAACGAGACTAAAAATTTGTATCTGTGTTACAAAAAGAAGTTAACCACAATGAAAAAAGTCTACAAGATGAAAGGACCCAAACGAAACACAAAATGGACTTTGTTTATCTTTTTATAGTACACATGGCAGATACCTACGTTAAAGTTGAATGGATGACCAGTATGCCTTTTCATTGTGTTTCCATTTGTTTACAGTCAGCTCCAGCAGGCGGACGAATTACAGTACCCTGAGTACCGCACTGCCTGTTAATATAGTGATTTTTTTCTGAATGTCGCACTCCGATACAGCTTTGAACAGGACTTGGGAATAGAAAGCGGATTACCAAATAAAACATATGGGGTATCATTTAAAAAAAGAGTCATTGCTGGTCATGTCTTCGTTGTGAACAAAGTTTTGAGAAAGGCAATCATGTTGGTTAATGTCCCCCTAGTAGCTGAAAATATTTACTTGCTACTTGTTTTATTTTTCTTGTGGACAAAATGTTATTTGGACGTGTTTAGGGTAAATGAGGGACCCTGTATGTTATACGAGAGGCACTGACCAATTTCGGTTGAAAAAAATGTGGCGTTTTTTGTGGAACATCGTGGAATATTCCCGCTTCAGCACCTGTAGTTTCATGAAGTTCCGATAGGTGACGACGCTATATGCAGTCTCGAAAATGGCGTCTGTAGTGGGGGTGCGTTCCAAGCATAGAGCTGTCATTGAGTTACTTTTGGCGGAAGACCAGAGCATCACAGATATTCATAGGCATTTCAAGAATATCTACGGAGACTGACGGTGAACAAAAGTACGGTGAGTCGTTGGGCGAAGTGTTTGTCACCATCACAACAAGGTCGCGCAAACCTATCCGATCTCGCGGGCGCCAGTCGGCCGCACACAGCTGCGACTCCTGGAACGTCAGAATGTGCGCGCACTCTCATTTGAGGTGATCGACGAATCACAGTCAAACTTCTCGCTGGACAACTGGACGTCTCTGTTGGTAGTGCTGCAAACCCGTACACAAGCTGCGGTAGTCGAAGGTGTGTGCCCGCTGGATTCCTCACGCCTAGCAGAAGACCATAAAGAGAGACGAAGGACTATCTGTGCGGAAATTCTTGCGCATTACGTGGATGATGGGGAGTCTACTGATGCAGCAAGACGTTGGCTCTGACGTCGACCAGTAGAGTGGTCATACAGGCCCTCCCAGTAAGGCGGCGTAAGACTGTCGCATTGAACAGATACTGTGTAGAAAAACAGAGTTTTGTAGCCAAAATAGAGGGGAATAATACGGTGTATTGGAACCCCAGATAAAACCAGCCTGCGCCGGCCGCGGTGGTCTAGCGGTTCTAGGCGCTCAGTCCGGAACCGCGCGACTGCTACGGTCGCAAGTTCGAATCCTGCCTCGGGCATGGATGTGTGTGATGTCCTTAGGTTAGTTAGGTTTAAGTAGTTCTAAGTTCTAGGGGACTGATGACCACAGATGTTAAGTCCCATAGTGCTCAGAGCCATTTGAACCATTTTTGAAAACCAGCCTGCATTTACGAAAACAAAAAACAAAAAAATGTGTTGCATTACTTGCTGAACGCCCCTTGTATCTCCATTTCATTCCTGATGTGTTTTTGCTCACTAATACGCCTCGTAAGGTGGACGTTGAACCGTTGCCGCGATCAACTACTCGCTCCATAGCTCCGGGAACACAACGTTTGGCGTAATGGGGACATGGCACGTTTGCAGTGATTGCCGTTGAGGCCGTTTCCTGAGGGAGGCAGTCAGTGAAGCAGCACGGACAGCGGAGGCCTACGGGGCAAGGGCCGGCTGTCTGTTTTGCCACCCACGTGTCTTCCAACTTGGTCTTGCTGAGCATCTTCCGCACACAACCGACCTGCACGGGAAACGACACATTATTCCTTTGTCCGACCACGTCTGGGGGCGAGCGGTGGGTCGTCCTCATCCACACATCTTCTGGTGAGACCAAGTTTTTCCGCTGCTTGTCAACGCATAGCAGCTTTCTATGCTCGGTGATTTACTCCTGGTTCGTTGCTTCGGTGCCGAGACTACGCGGCAAAGACTGATCTTTGTCCCCACTGTGAGAGTGATAATTTTGACTGGGTCGCTTCCCGTGCGTGTTTGTGCCCTGCTGCTTCTATATCGGACCCGATTCAACCTCCAGTTGTCGTTATTCCCTGTTCCTGAGCCTGGTCTGGATATCCGAAGAGTGTGTCGCAGGTATGGAAACATAATACACTCCTGGAAATTGAAATAAGAACACCGTGAATTCATTGTCCCAGGAAGGGGAAACTTTATTGACACATTCCTCGGGTCAGATACATCACATGATCACACTGACAGAACCACAGGCACATAGGCACAGGCAACAGAGCATGCACAATGTCGGCACTAGTACAGTGTATATCCACCTTTCGCAGCAATGCAGGCTGCTATTCTCCCATGGAGACGATCGTAGAGATGCTGGATGTAGTCCTGTGGAACGGCTTGCCATGCCATTTCCACCTGGCGCCTCAGTTGGACCAGCGTTCATGCTGGACGTGCAGACCGCGTGAGACGACGCTTCATCCAGTCCCAAACATGCTCAATGGGGGACAGATCCGGAGATCTTGCTGGCCAGGGTGGTTGACTTACACCTTCTAGAGCACGTTGGGTGGCACGGGATACATGCGGACGTGCATTGTCCTGTTGGAACAGCAAGTTCCCTTGCCGGTCTAGGAATGGTAGAACGATGGGTTCGATGACGGTTTGGATGTACCGTGCACTATTCAGTGTCCCCTCGACGATCACCAGTGGTGTACGGCCAGTGTAGGAGATCGCTCCCCACACCATGATGCCGGGTGTTGGCCCTGTGTGCCTCGGTCGTATGCAGTCCTGATTGTGGTGCTCACCTGCACGGCGCCAAACACGCATACGACCATCATTGGCACCAAGGCAGAAGCGACTCTCATCGCTGAAGACGACACGTCTCCATTCGTCCCTCCATTCACGCCTGTCGCGACACCACTGGAGGCGGGCTGCACGATGTTGGGGCGTGAGCGGAAGACGGCCTAACGGTGTGCGGGACCGTAGCCCAGCTTCATGGAGACGGTTGCGAATGGTCCTCGCCGATACCCCAGGAGCAACAGTGTCCCTAATTTGCTGGGAAGTGGCGGTGCGGTCCCCTACGGCACTGCGTAGGATCCTACGGTCTTGGCGTGCATCCGTGCGTCGCTGCGGTCCGGTCCCAGGTCGACGGGCACGTGCACCTTCCGCCGACCACTGGCGACAACATCGGTGTACTGTGGAGATCTCACGCCCCACGTGTTGAGCAATTCGGCGGTACGTCCACCCGGCCTCCCGCATGCCCACTATACGCCCTCGCTCAAAGTCCGTCAACTGCACATACGGTTCACGTCCACGCTGTCGCGGCGTGCTACCAGTGTTAAAGACTGCGATGGAGCTCCGTATGCCACGGCAAACTGGCTGACACTGACGGCGGCGGTGCACAAATGCTGCGCAGCTAGCGCCATTCGACGGCCAACACCGCGGTTCCTGGTGTGTCCGCTGTGCCGTGCGTGTGATCATTGCTTGTACAGCCCTCTCGCAGTGTCCGGAGCAAGTATGGTGGGTCTGACACACCGGTATCAATGTGTCCTTTTTTCCATTTCCAGGAGTGTAATTTCCAATTGGTACTGTCATAAGCACCCGTGCTCTAGGACAGATAGTGCTGGCTAAATCACTCGTACAAAGCAAATATAACTGGTCCTTAATGACTGCTCATGAATTCAACACTTACGGAAAAAGACGACTGTCTTGTAACCATATTTGCCGAAAGAAAAAGTGGTAGCGTCTTTGATTAGCAATCAAAAAGCCCTCGGTCCCGGGGTCGAAACCCGCCACTGCTTAAATTTTGATTAATAATCAACATTGGCCGAAGGCTTCCGCCATGAGAAGTCACCCTCATTCTGCCATCGGTCTTGTCAAGAGGACGGAGGAGCGGACAGAGGTCAGGGCACTTTTTGTACTTGGGATAGGAAACTGTCCCTACAGGCGCAAGAAGCTGCAATGATCGACGGCATGAGGATGCAGAAGGCTAAGGAACTACTGTATTAAAGACAAATGACATGTATCTGCATGGCACGTGGCCTGTAACTGAAAAAGTGTCATAATGACCTATCAATTGGCAAAAGATTCCGGAATGGTCCCCCATTCGGATCTCCGGGAGGGGACTGTCGAAGGGGAGGGTACCATGAGAAAAAGGTTGAATAAGCAACGACAGGATGACGTTCTACGAGTCGGGGCATGGAATATCAGAAGCTTGAACATGGTAGGAAAGCTAAAAAATCTGAAAAGGGAAATGCAAAGGCTCAATCTAGATATAGTAGGAGTCAGTGAAGTGAAATGGAAAGAAGACAAAATTTTCTAGTCAGATGAATATAGGGTAATATCAAAAGCAGCCGAAAATGATATGAGGGGAGTAGGATTCGTTATGAACAGGAAGGTAGGGCAGAGGGTATGTTACTGTGAACAGTACAGTAATCGACAGCAAACCAACGCCGACAACGATAGTTCAGGTATACATGCCGACGTCGCAAGATGAAGATGAAGAGACAGAGAAAGTGCATGAAGATATTGGAAAGGTAATACGGTACGTAAGGGGAGATGAAAATCTAATAGTGGGGGACTGGAGTGCAGTTGTAGGGAAAGGAGCAGAAGAAATTACTGGAGGAGAGTATGGGATTGGGACAAGGAATGAGAGAGGTGAAAGACTAATTGAGTTCTGTAATAAATTTCAGCTAGTAATAGCGAATACCCTGTTCAAGAACCACAAGAGGAGAAGGTATACTTCGAAAAGGTGGGGTGATACGGGAAGATCACAATTAGGTTACATCATGGTCAGACAGAGATTCCGAAATCGATACTGGATTGTAAGACGTACTCAGGACCAGAGACAGACTCAGGTCACAATGCAGTTGTGATGAACAGTAGGCTAAAGTTTAAGAGATTGGTCGGGAAGAATCAATACGCAAAGAAATGAGATACAGGAACACTAAGGAATGAAGAGATACGCTTGAAGTTCTCTAAGCTATAGATACAGCAATAAGGGATAGTTCAGTAGGCAGTATCGTTGAAGAGGAATGGACATCTCTACAAAGGACAGCAAGGAAGTTGGAAAGAGAAACATAGGTACACAGAAGGTAATTGCGAGTAAACAATGGGTAACAGAAGAAATACTTCAGTTGATCGACCAAAGAAGGAAATACAAAAATGTTCCGGGAAATTCAGGAATACAGAAATACAAGTCACTGAGGAATGAAATAAATAGGAAGTGCCGGAAGCTATGAAGAAATAGTTGCATGAAAACTGTGAAGAAATCGAATAAGAAATGATTGTCGGAAGGACTGAATCAGCATATAGGAAAGTCAAAACTTCGGTGAAATTAAAAGCAAGCGTTGTAACATCAAGAGTGCAACGGGAATTCCACTGTTAAATGCAGAGGAGAGAGCGGATAGGTGGAAACAGTACATTGAAATTCTCTATGAGGGGGAAGATTTGTCTGAAGTGATAAAAGAAGAAGTAGGAGTCGATTTACAAGAGATGGGATATCCAGTATTAGAATCAGAATGTAAAAGAGCTTTGGAAGACTTAAAATCAAATAAGGCAGAAGGGATAGATAACATTCTATCAGAATCATTAAAATCATTTGGGAAAGTGGCAACAAAACGACTATTCACGTTGATGTGTAGATGCATGAGTCTGGCGACATACCATTTGACTTTCTGAAAAATATTATCCACACAATTCCGAAGACTGCAAGAGTTGACAAGTGCGAGAATCATCGCACAATCAGCTTAACAGCTCATGCAGTCCAAGCTGCCGGCAAGAATAATATACGGAAGAATGGAAAAGAAAATTGAGGATGTGTTAGATAACGATCAGTGTTGGCTTTACAGAGGATAAAGGCACCATAGGGGCAGTTCTGACGTTGCGGTTGATAATGGAAACAAACCTAATTAAAAATGAAGACACGTGCATAGGATTTGTCGACCTGGAAAAGCCTTCGCCAATGTAAACTGGTGCAAGATGTTCGAAACTCTAAAAAAAAAAAAAAAATAGCGGTAAGATATAGGGAAAGAAGGATAATACACAATATGTACAAGAGCCAAAAGGGAATAATAAGAGGGGACGGCGAAGAACGAAGTTCTCGTTTTAGAAAGGGTGTAAGACAGGGATGTAGTCTTTCACACCTACTGTTCAATCTGTATACAGAGGAAGCAATGATGGAAATGAAAGAAAGGTTCAGAAGTGGAATTAAAATTCAAGGTGGAAATATATGAATGATAGGACTGGCTGATGATATTGCTGTTCTGGGTGGAAGTGAAGAAGAATTAAAGAATGTGCTGAACGGAATGCACAGTCTAATGAGTACAGAATATGGATTGCGAGTAAATCGAAGAAACACAAAAGTAATGTCTGAAGTAGCAGAAATGAGAACAGCGAGGAGCTTACCATCAGGATTTATGATCACGAAGTAGATAAAAAGGAATTCTGCTACGTAGGCAGTAAAACAACCAATGACGGACGGAGCAAGGAGGACATGAAAAGCACACTAGCAATGGCAGAAAGGGCATTCCTAGCCAAGAGAAGTGTACTAATATCAAATATCGGCCTTAATTTGAGGAAGAAATTTCTGAGAATGTACTTATAGAGTACAGCATTGTATGGTAGTGCAACATGGACTGTGGGGAAAGCGGAACAGCAGAGAATCGAAGCATTTGAGAAGTGGTGCTACAGACGAATGTTGAAAATTAGGTGGACGGATAAGGTAAGGAAAGAGGCGGTTGGACGCAGAATCTGAGAGGGAAGGAATATGGGGAAGATACTGACAAGAATTCCAATCCCAAAGAAAGCAGGTGTTGACAGATGTGAAAATTACCGAACTATCAGTTTAATAAGTCACAGCTGCAAAATACTAACGCGAATTCTTTACAGACGAATGGAAAAACTGGTAGTAGCCGACCTCGGGGAAGATCAGTTTGGATTCCGTAGAAATGTTGGAACACGTGAGGCAATACTAACCTTACGACTTATCTTAGCAGAAAGATTAAGAAAAGGCAAACATACGTTTCTAGCATTTGTAGACTTAGAGAAAGCTTTTGACAACGTTAACTGGAATACTCTTTTTCAAATTCTGAAGGTGGCAGGGGTAAAATACAGGGAGCGAAAGGCTATTTACAATTTGTACAGAAACCAGATGGCAGTTATAAGAGTCGAGGGACATGAAAGGGAAGCAGTGGTTGGGAAGGGAGTAAGACAGGGTTGTAGCCTCTCCCCGATGTTATTCAATCTGTATATTGAGCAAGCAGTAAAGGAAACAAAAGAAAAATTCGGAATAGGTATTAAAATCCATGGAGAAGAAATAAAAACTTTGAGGTTCGCCGATGACATTGTAATTCTGTCAGAGACAGCAAAGGACTTGGAAGAGCAGTTGAATGGAATGGACAGTGTCTTGAAAGGAGGATATAAGATGAACATCAACAAAAGCAAAACGAGGATAATGGAATGTAGTCAAATTAAATCGGGTGATGCTGAGGGGATTAGATTAGGAAATGAGACACTTAAAGTAGTAAAGGAGTTTTGCTATTTAGGGAGTAAAATAACTGATGATGGTCGAAGTAGAGAGGATATAAAATGTAGACTGGCAATGGCAAGGAAATCGTTTCTGAAGAAGAGAAATTTGTTAACATCGAGTATAGATTTAAGTGTCAGGAAGTCGTTTCTGAAAGTATTTGCATGGAGTGTAGCCATGTATGGAAGTGAAACATGGACGATAACCAGTTTGGACAAGAAGAGAATAGAAGCTTTCGAAATGTGGTGCTACAGAAGAATGCTGAAGATAAGGTGGGTAGATCACGTAACTAATGAGAAGGTATTGAATAGGATTGGGGAGAAGAGAAGTCTGTGGCAAAACTTGACTAGAAGAAGGGATCGGTTGGTAGGACATGTTTTGAGGCATCAAGGGATCACAAATTTAGCATTGGAGGGCAGCGTGGAGGGTAAAAATCGTAGAGGGAGACCAAGAGATCAATACACTAAGCAGATTCAGGAGGATGTAGGTTGCAGTAGGTACTGGGAGATGAAGAAGCTTGCACAGGATAGAGTAGCATGGAGAGCTGCATCAAACCAGTCTCAGGACTGAAGACCACAACAACAACAACTGACAAGAAGGGACAGGACGGTATGACATCTGTGGAGACATCAGGGAATAACTTCCATGATATTAGAGGGAACTGTAGAGGGTAAAAACTGTAGAGGAAGGCAGAGGTTAGAATTCATCCAACAAATAGTTGAGGACTTAGGTTGCAAGTGCTACTCTGAGATGAAGAGATTGGCACAGGAGGGAAACTCTTTGCGGGCCGCATCAAACCAGTCAGAAGTCTAATGACTGGAAAGAAAAGACTGTCATATATTTATGATTCAGTTGTGTGTTTTATATTATTGGGGTTTTGTAAATTTCTTTCATGTTCAATGTCATTAATCATGACGTCTAAAACATTACTATTGCCTAGTGCCTTCTATCTTGTGTACTTAATCGCCAGGTAGCTTTCTTTATTTGGAGACCGCAAGCTTGGGGGCATCAGCGGGCCGAATATTGTTGATTGTATTTTAACGGGCTATACTTACATAGGTGAGGTTCATCAGCCAACTGTTCCCGTCTTCCTTACACCTATGTTTTCCGTCCCGCGCGATGGTTAAATACACACATCAAAAAAAGTTTTGGATCAACCCGGTTCCCAGAACTCCTGAAGACAGACGTTTGTGGATATTGTATCACAGACACAGTCCCTTTGACTGTCCATACATGTCACTAAACCCGCCCAAAGATGTACAATCATGCATGAGCAGCTCCTATTAGACGGAATTGGTCCGACAGCCGATCACTTCCAGTCATTCCACCAGGAAGGAGGTACATGGCTCGTGTTGTCTGTAGTTCAACCATGCCTAGACGGTCAATACCGCGGTTAGATCGCGTCCGCATTGTTACTTTGTGCCAGGAAGGGCTCTCAACAAGGGAAGTGTCCAGACGTCTCGGAGTGGACCAAAGCGATGTTGTTCGGACATGTAGGAGATACAGAGAGACAGGAACTGTCGATGACATGCTTCGCTCAGGCCGACTAAGGGCTACTACTGCAGTGGATGATTGCTACCTATGGGTTATGCCTAGGAGGAACCCTGACAGCAACGCCACCATGTTGAATAATGCTTTTCGTGAAGCTACATGACGTCGTGTTACGACTCAAACTGTGCGCAATAGGCTGCATGATGCGCAACTTCACTCCCCACGTCCATGGCGATGTCCTTCTTCGCAACCACGACACCATGCAGCACGGTACAGATGTGCCCAACAACATGCCGAATGGACCGCTCAGGACTGGCATCACGTTCTCTTCGCCGATGAGTGTCACATATGCCTTCAACTATCGTCAGATGTGTTTGGAGGCAACCCGTCAGGCTGAAAGCCTTAGACACACTGTCCAGTGAGTGTAGCAAGGTGGAGGTACCCTGCTGTTTTGGGTTGGCATTATGTGGGGCCGACGTACGCCGCTGGTGGTCATGGAAGGCGTCGTAACGGCTGTGCGATACGTGAATGCCATCATCCGACCGATAGTGCAACCATATTGGCAGTATATTGGCGAGGCATTCGTCTTCATGGACGACAATTCGCGCCCGCATCGTGCGCATCTTGTGAATGACTTCCTTCAGGAAGTTCTCCAGACATAAACCCTATCGAACGTGCCTGGGATTGATTGAAAAGGGCCATTTATGGACGACGTGACCCACCAACCACTCTGAGGGATCTAGGCTGAATCGCCGTTAAGGAGTGGGACAATCTGGACCAAGAGTGGCTCGATGAACTTGTGGATAGTATGCCACGACGAATACAGGCATTCATCAGCAATCTGGACCACCATCTCTGAAAGTCTCGCTGTGTGGTGGTACAACATGCAATGTGTTGTTTTCATGAGCAATAACAAGTGCGGAAATGATGTTTATGTTGATCTCTGTTCCCATTTCCTGTACAGGTTCCGGAACCGAGGTGATGCAAAACTTTTTTTGATGTGCGTATTTACTGTTGCCGCCTCGTGGCGTGATATTAAGCTGAATCTCGGTTGGCCGCTGAACTTCTATCAGATGTATGTGGGGGTGGTTGTCTTATTACCTTTTTTACAAATGTTTTGTTTACGCTACCAGCCTGTAATATTATGACTTAAGCTTTACTTGTATTACTTAAAAATTACTTCTGTTTTCATCTGGATATTGCTGTACGTTTGTGCCTTGGAGAGTGTCCCCTCTGGTGGCATAAAAAGGAGGAGTATGGTGAGTAGAGTACTGGGCCCGCCCTAAGTAATTTCGGGTCAGTTCGTCTAGACCACATTGCCTGACATGTGGTGGACTCATATCGAGCAGCTTTAGCTTTTTTGTTTCCTTTTAATGAAGTCCTTTTCAGATAAACCTGAATTGTTCGTCGTATTTTAGTTAAACACATTCTAAAAATATGTTTTGAGGACTGTTTTCTTAGAACCTTTGAAGACACCGTTATGCAACTTCAACTTGTGATATCCTACCTTCCTTCTCTTATTGATATTCGCTGCAAATATTTCGGGAATAGTAACCAGTGGCACACAAAATTTGTAGATTTTTGGAAAGAGAATAACATTTGTTGTGTATTTAAATTTTCATACTTCATGTTCCCATGAATGACTTTTTGAGCGTTGAGAGCAAGTATTTGAATTAACACAAACCCTTTGTCATTTGATACCACTGAAACATTCGATAACATTGTTGATCGATTTTCAGTAATCGTTCTTAAATTTGTGCACAGTTATGTCTTAATATGTCGAGGTTCTGCTGACCTGATTGGTGAATTTATTTTACCTGAGTAGCGTAAATAAAAATCTTAATAAGAATTATATTCAATCCTTATTTAGTCCGGTCCTTCAACTCCCAGGCATTTTACGCCAGTAATATGTACCAGACGTTAAAAGCTATTCACAACTGTGAAAATGCGCACTGCGCCCCGATTTATGCACGCCTGAAGTCACGTTTCTACGTTTTCCCAGTCCGTAGCTGCCATTGGTTCCGCGTCAAGGACAAGCGCGCCGCAGGGGAAGGAAGCGAGGAGCCGGTAATTGGCACTCGGCAGGCGCTCGCAGCAGCCGTTTCAGTTGCAAAAGGCAAGAAGAAGTGCGCAAGAAACCCGCGGTCGTGTCTGCGGCGAGCTGCCGGCAACCGTGAAGTTCCGCGCCAGCCGGCAGCAGGTCGAGCGCGGCAGGGAGCTAACCTCCCACCACAGGCCAGCAGCCCGAGTCGAAGACGGAGCCAGCCACCAGCACGTGGCCGCGGTCTCACGGTTCTCTGGCAACCCTAGCACCGCGTCTGTGGTTAAAATCGCAGGTTTCTAATGGGCTTGTATAATAGTGACGGGAAGTTTGAGTTTGTATATACACTACTGGCCATTGAAATTGCTACACCAAGAAGAAATGCAGATGATAAACGGGTATTCATTGGACACATATATTACACTAGAACTGACAAGTAATTACATTTTCACGCAATTTGGGTGCATAGATCCTGAGAAATCAGTACCCAGAATAACCACCTTAGGCCGTAATAACGGCCTTGTTACTTCTGGGCATTGAGTCAAACAGAGCTTGGATGGCGTGTACACGTACAGCTGCCCATGCAGCTTCAACACGATACCACAGTTCATCAAGAGTAGTGACTGGCGTATTGTGACGAGCCAGTTACTCGGCCACCATTGACCAGACGTTTTCAATTGGTGAGAGATATGGAGAATGTGCTGGCCAGGGCAGCAGTCGAACATTTTCTGTATCCAGAAAGGCCCGTACAGGACCTGCAACATGCGGTCGTGCATTATGCTGCTGAAATGTAGGGTTTTGCAGAGATCGAATGAAGGGTAGAGCCATGGGTCGTAACACATCTGACATGTAACGTTCACTGTTCAAAGTGCCGTCAATGCGAACAAGAGGTGACCGAGACTTGTAACCAATGGCACCCCATACCATCATGCCGGGTGATACGCCAGTATGGCGATGACGGTTACCGCGATGTCGCCAAACACGGTTGCGACCATCATGATGCTCTAAACAGAACCAGGATTCATCCGAAAAAATGACGTTTTGCCATTCGTGCACCCAGGTTCGTCGTTGAGTATACCATCGCAGGCGCTCCTCTCTGTGATGCAACGTCAAGGGTAACCGCAGCCATGGCCTCCGAGCTCATAGTCCATGCTGCTGCAAACGTCGTCGAACTGTTCGTGCAGATTATTGTTGTCTTGCAAACGTCCCCATCTGTTGACTCAGGGATCGAGACGTGACTGCACGATCCATTACAGCCATGCGGATAAGATGCCTCTCATCTCGACTGCTAGTGATACGAGACCGTTGGGATCCAGCACGGGGTTCCGTATTACCCTCCTGAACCCGTCGATTCCATATTCTGCTAACAGTATATTGGATCTCGACCAACGCGAGCAGCAATGTCGCGATACGATAAACCGCAATCACGATAGGCTACAATCCGACCTTTATCAAAGTCGGAAAGGTGATGGTACGCATTTCTTCTCCTTACACGAGGCATCACAACAACGTTTCACCAGGCAACGCCGGTCAACTGCTGTTTGTGTATGAGAAATCGGTTGGAAACTTTTCCTCATGTCAGCACGTTGTACGTGTCGCATACCGGCACCAACCTTGTGTGAATGCTCTGAAAAGCCAATCATTTGCATATCACAGATCTTCTTCCTGCCTGTTAAATTTCGCGTCTTCAGCACGTCATCTTCGTGGTGTAGCAATTTTAATGGCTAGTAGTGTATATTGTCTCGATCACGTATTCTAATTGACATTGCTTCAATCGTCGGTCATTCGTGATGAAAACAGCCACGTGAAAAGTAATGATCCATGCTACAAGACAACGCTTTATCAAAACAGTTGTGTCTTAAGCTAGGTTTGCCTACTGTCTAAAAGTGTCAGGACTGTGGATGTGACGTACACTGATGTTTATGAAAATTGCAACACCAAGAAGGGGACATGTAATTACAATGAAATTTAATCTACAGATTAGGTACATGACAATTCACAAACTATCTGAATTACAGAACTATCCACACACTGACCGTGAGAATTCAGTGTAGTGTGAACCAAAACAAAGGCTCTGAGTACTATGGGACTTAACAGCTCAGGACATCAGTCCCCTAGAACTTAGAACTACTTAAACCTAACTAACCTAAGGACATCACACACATCCATGCCCGAGGCAGGATTCGAACCTGCGACCGTAACGGTCGCGCGGTTCCAGACTGAAGCGCCTAGAACCGCTCGGCCACCTGCCGGCGTAGTGTGAACCAGTCACGAGGTGCAATCAGAGTCTCTAGACGTCACAGCACAGAATCAAAGAGGGGTTGGATATGATGCTGGGGAACACATTGCCACAATTTTTGTAGGCGCGTACACAAAGTTTCCACAGTTGTTGCAGAAGGACCAAAACGAGCAGACTGCTGACTGATCATATCCCTGACGCGTTAGGTGACGTGGAGGGCCGGTCGGGGTGGCCGTGTGGTTCTAGGCGCTACAGTCTGGAACCGAGCGACCGCTACGGTCGCAGGTTCGAATCCTGCCTCGGGCATGGATGTGTGTGATGTCCTTAGGTTAGTTAGGTTCAATTAGTTCTAAGTTCTAGGCGACTGATGACCTCAAAAATTAAGTCGCATAGTGCTCAGAGCCATTTGAAACTTTTGAACGTGCAGGCCAGAGAAGCAATAGTACCCGTCGTTCTTCGAAGAAGGCTTGCAGATTCATCAATTGTGACCAGGCATTATCCTGTTGAGACACGGCATGGGGAGCTGTCTGCAGGAGGGGCAGTGCTTTGGGCTCTAAAATGTTGTTATGTAGCAGTTACTGTTGAGATGACCTTCAGTACATAGGTGGTGAGATCGAGTGTTGCAGCCAGTCGTGTCCCGTGTCGTCACATTAGGCGTTTGCCTGCTATGCCGCTCAACAATGCTGTCAATCCCATTGCTTTCAACATGGTTGCATTCAAACCTGTCTGCGGCGCACTCTATACGACCAGCTTTGACCGAAATTCTGCATATAGCCACTTAGCACGTCAATCATGGTTTTCAGCACCCTCTAGCAGCCTGACACGTTGCTGGTTTGTGGGCAATGGAATGTGACGCAAAGGCCATGTGTGACACCGGTCCAGTCTTCAGGAGAAGGCGTCGAACTGTCGAGAGAGACACCTTCACACCTTTTGCAGTACTCGACCTTATAATCAACGCTGTCAAATGGTTCAAATGGCTCTAATCACTATGGGACTTAACGTCTGTCATCAGTCCCCTACACCTACACTTAGAACTAGGTAAACCTAACGAACCTAAGGACATCACACACACCCATGCCCGAGGCAGGATTCGAACCTGCGACAGTAGCAGCCGAGTGGTTCAGGACTGAGGCGCCTAGAACCACTCGGCCACAGCGGCCGGCTAATCAGAACTGTCAATGAGGTTGTCCTGTTACTTACAGAAAAGAAATGGTCATCTCACACTGTGGTCATATTGTGTGCAACAAACCTGTTTTCTGAAGACCAATCACTCTGCCCCTTTCCAGCTCACTCATGCTGATATTGGGTCCTTTGATATCGATGATGCTTACTGCCACTTAGCTGCACATTTTTACTTTGTTTAACAATTGTGTGAAAAACTGGTCATTGGCTCAGAATGATCTGCCTTGGCACACAAATGAGGTAGCTGCTGGGGCTACATGCATGCCGTCTCTCTACTCTCTTAATCACTTTGAAAGTCTAAACTGTATGGATAAAACTATCGCAGACTGTGAAACTTATATTTCCCCAAAATCAGCAACATGCACCCATCAGCACTACTAAGTGACCTGGAGAACAATCGCGGGGTACCTGAAACACGAATGCAATGAAACGTCGTCTCCCTCCTCAAAAAGCTCTGCATGGAGAGGATGACTCAAAGCTGTTGCCATTGTGGCGAATGAGAAATCAGTTCCCAGAATGAGATTTTCACTCTGCAGCGGAGTGTGCGCTGATATGAAACTTCCTGGCAGATTAAAACTGTGTGCCCGACCGAGACGGGACCTTTGCCTTTCGCGGGCCTCTACCATCTGAGCTACCGAAGCACGACTCACGCCCGGTCTCACAGCTTTACTTCTGCCAGTATCTCGTCTCCTACCTTCCAAACTTTACAGAAGCTCTCCTGCGAACCTTGCAGAACTAGCACTCCTGAAAGAAAGCATATTGCGGAGACATGGCTTAGCCACAGCCTGGGGGAAGTTTCCAGAATGAGATTTTCACTCTGCAGCGGAGTGTGCGCTGATATGAAACTTCCTGGCGGACGAGATACTGGCAGAAGTAAAGCTGTGAGACGGGGCGTGAGTCGTGCTTCGGTAGCTCAGATGGTAGAGCACTTGCCCGCGAAAGGCAAAGGTCCCGAGTTCGAGTCTCGGTCGGGCACGCAGTTTTAATCTGCCAGGAAGTTTCGAGAAATCAGTTATTTCATAAAAAAGAACGGGAGAACTCAATAGAAACTGCCTACTCGAGGCATGAAAAATACGTGTTAAGAAGCACGAGGTTGATACCGGCCTATAGCAGTGCCTCCTCGGTTAGTCAGCCTCTGTGGACTAACATTCAACTGGATGACCAAAATTTTGGAGTGAATGCGACCTGCTTTCTGAAACTAGCCAGGTAGTGCGTCAGTGTAGAACAGCATCCCTTGCCCTCAGCTAGGGTGGGCACTGGCTCTGTCCACAAAAGCACGAAGCAGACTGCAGCCTCACTTCCGTGAAAACGCTCCGGCTCCCTGGAGGGGGGGGGGGGGGGGGGGCGGCTTGCCTCTCCTAGTGAGATCCACTGACTGCCTTCTACTGAAAACAGGACTGTGAGACCACACTGAGAGTGCACCTTCCCATTGCAAAAATTCAAAGCCTTTCTCCCCATCCCACATTTCCAGTACTCTCAATAAAATAACCACCAAATAGTAGCAGAAATTGAAACAATATCGCTTGGTGATATGTGACAATAATGGCACAACTTATGCTGCTTCCACTATTCTACACATACTCCAATTTTACAGTTAATCATACCATACCTTATTCGTGTTGCAATTTTCACAAACATTAGGGTATCTCAATGGCATTGCATTTCTCAGAAGAGCACTTGTTATAATTACTGTGAGTAATTAGAGTGACATTTTGGTTACATAGCCAGTAAACTGCTGCCAAGTAATGAGGCACAGAGAAAATGATATACCATCAGGAAGAATGAGAGGTGGAGGAAGATCAATAGCTAACCGATACGGAAGCCATTAGACACATAGTTGAACAGTGAAGAGGAAAGAAGTTAGCTATAAATTTCTGAATAATCGATATTGCCGCTCAGCAAAAATAATTCAGGGCACAGCAGAAAATTAAATTCAGAACGATCTTTCGTCCCGACTATTGCATCATCTCGTTTCGTATTCTGGTCAACAAGAGCGCACTTACCTGTCTGGGCTATTACGACACACACACACACACACACACACACACACACACACACACACACACACACACACACACACACAAGCGCGCTCGGTAAATAGAATCATACAGTCAGAATTTCTTCTATGGAGTATAAGGAGTTGGGAAACAGGTCTGATTTCTGTTGGTGTTTGAGTGTTAGTTTTATTATAATTAATTCTATTATGCATTAAATTACTGTGACCCCTTCACAAGGGAAATAATGTGTGAGGCTGTTGTCTCTGTACTCTATTGTTTGAAAAGCTTTAACAGATTCTTGAGTGTGCACTACATGTTATCCTTATTGTAGGCACACGTGTAACCAACACTTATTGCCAACTGTGAAGGAAAACAACTTTTGACGTTTCGTATCTAAAGTCTAACGTGTATCATATATTACTATAGATTTAGAAGTAGATACCGTAAACTGTTTACGGACTGTTATCTGTAGAACGTAGATCAGTTTAGACTGATCGTTCCATGTTCTTTTCTGCCGTTGTCACGTGCACAATGCTACCTCTCGGCTGGTGAAGCCACCTGCTGTGATGACTTCATTGATGACCATCTACAACATTATCTGTCCTTTCGTTTCCCAACGCCGTTTCTGCACCCCAAGAGTAATTTGTCGCCGTCCTTACTGAAATATCACTGAGCGAGGTGGTGCTGTAGTTAGCACATTGGACTTGCACTTCGGAGGACATCGGTTGAAATCTGTATCCGGTCATTTACGTGTAGGTTTTCGCGATTTCCCTACACCACTCCAGGCAAATGCTGGGATGGTTCATTTGGTACATGCACGACTGATTTCCTTCCCCATCCTTGAACACGAACCGAGCTTGTGCTCCGTCTCTGTTGTCGACGGGACATTAAACCCGAATCTTTCATTCCTTCCTTTCTCCTGAAATTTCTACGTGTATGACTCCTTCGACGATGGAGCCCGAGAATCCATATGCCACACAACAACACATCATCAAAGTCTATTTTACCATAGTCACATCTTGATAGTAATATAAGTGCAAATGCTAGTCATTTGGTTTCTCGTGTGCCTTTGCAGACTGCATTCC
This sequence comes from Schistocerca nitens, assembly GCF_023898315.1. Taxonomy (NCBI): domain Eukaryota; kingdom Metazoa; phylum Arthropoda; class Insecta; order Orthoptera; family Acrididae; genus Schistocerca; species Schistocerca nitens. The sequence goes on from NC_064618.1 coordinate 618,013,751, forward strand.
CTACCGCCTCAAATATACAGAAGAAGCAAGCAAGAAGGACGTATTCCTTCCGCTCCGTGACTCAGAGACAAACAAGATTATCTGGCTTTAGAAAAAAACTGACCTCAGCCAGAAAGTCACTTAATGTCGGAGCGTTTGGAGAGGACACAAACACCAGTGTCGTAAAACGCCGTCGTAGTGCTGACAGTATTGCGCCCGGCAAACAGTGCGCGCTGCAGAGCAATGTAAGCCTTGATGATTCTTGCAGCCTAGATCTTACCAGTCATGTCAGGTAGTACGTATGCAGCTGCCGACATGTATGGGGTGTTTCAAAGTCTTTACGACAAACGTACATCGGTGATAGATCACAATGTTCGCTGTTGCTTGCTAGGCGTTGCTAGGCGTGTTTTAAGACTGGTTATACCTCTGAGAAGTGGCAGGGGCTCTCTTCAGTATTCATATGCAATGCGTGTAGGTTATCATCCAGTCATTTGTTCCGCATGGAAGGTTGTAGGTCGGGCAAAATTACAGTTCCTGTTTCGCAGTTCTAGTCAACTGAGAACGAGAATTGTGATTACATCCAATTACACTACGTAAGCTGTCATCTCCCCCCCCCCCCCACATTCTTGTGCTATTCACAAATAGTACACTGGAAGATTCACAATGTAATTTCTCTATCACTGAAATCTGGTTTCGCAGGACAGGGTGGATCAGGTTGTGGAAAGGGGCCCAAGATCAGTTACTGTTAGTTATACAAGAACACACAACTTTATTCCTCGAAAACCAATGCACAGTTTTCTGTTTAAAACAACAAGGACCAATTCACGGCTGAGGGCCCAAGTAACTTCTCAATAGTAGAGTTTAAATAATTCAAGATAATTAAAGACAAACCTTAAGATAAGCATTTACACAGTACGGCTTAATTCAAGATAATGAAAGGGAGACAGGAATCTACACATTACGGCTGAAAGCCACATATTTTAAAATAAAGGCGGCCGAAGGCCTAAATACAGAGAAAACAAATTTTTAAATAAAACACGGCTGAAGGCCTGATCTTAAAATACTTCACATAAGGTTCGGCTGAAGGCCATATACTAAACATAAAACAGACAAAATTAATACACAAAAGAAAATCACAATCACAAACAGCAGAACAGTGGTGCTGAGAAGTCTTCCAAGGGTCGGCCTGGGCAGGAAACTCTAATAATCGTTAAGGTGAGACAGGCAGCCAAGCCTAACACTAAACAACTGGGTGGCAGCACAACCTAGGGACGGCTGAAGAACCAACCAACAGCGTAATCAATTCCCCCAACCGACCGACTACTACTCCGGTACGCAGACAGCATTCATCTGCTCAGTGGAAATCATAGAAGCTACACACAGTTCCACGTTAACACTTGCACCAAGAACTCCGACAATCCTAAAACCAATCACTGTGGTACTACAAGGAGAAATGATAAGTTACACACACACAGGGTGTCGGCGACCAAATACATGTCGTCCGATGAGACGACGGACCGAACGACCAACCAAGATTGTCCATACTCAAATTGTGTGTGTCGGTAACGGTCGGGCGAGTCTCAGCTGTCCGGAGCTCACAGCAGCTGCAAACCGGCTCAACTCGATGTCCGTTCGGAACTCCGAGACACGGCGACCCGGGCACACTGGCTCGGACCTAACCATGCAGAGGTAACTCTTGCCAATCGGTGACAACATCTGTGCACAGGGAAGGAACCTACCTACTCCGTCAAGATGACCGACTGACGAACCCCAGAAACGGTCAAAAGACCAAATACACGTCGCCCAATGAGACGACCAACCGAACGACTAACCAACGGTCGTTCCCGCTCCAATCTCCTTCCGTCGGACAGTTCATGTGTGTGTGGCCCGCGGCCGGCAAGTATTGGCTGTCCGCGCCTCACTGGCGCTCCGTCCCCGACTGCTTCGTCGGCCCGACTCCCTTCGGGCGGACGACGTCCCGGAGACACTGGCTCGGAGCCGACCATGCAGAGGGAACACTTGCCCATTGGTCACCCGACATCTCCGCACAAGGAAGGAACCGACCCACGTCCCGCAAGATAACCAACTGAAGGGGGCCGGAAACAGTCGGGCGAGTATCCGCTGTCCGGACCTCTCTGGTGCTCAGTCCCGACTGAACTCACGACACACGACGAGCCGGAAATACCAGCTGTCGCTTCGAAGGTAATACAACAGTGCTCTTATCGATAAGCACTGCTGCTGCCAATCACTGGCAGGTAAGACAGGAACTTAGTGACGCCAGTATATCGAATAAGAAAACGAGGCGACAGTACCGTAAAGAGAAGATGACAAACAATAAACGGCATGAACACGAGCCGCGCACGACTCAATCATATCATGGTCACTTCGCATGCCTGACTTCTTAAAACGCGCTCCCTCAGAACATTAAATTGAAACTTCTCTGTGATACACTAATTCACTCTTGTATATTCTGACACCAGAATTTATGAGAATGTCGACCTTACTCAACGTACACGTGACGAAGCAAGCTGCACCAGTTTGGGACATTTCTTTGTCATCTGTTACTAGTACCTGGAAAGGACTTCAGACTCGTGAAAAATACTGAGGAATCGGTCGGATGAGACTCCTTGATTAATTATTTCCTTAGCGGTCTCCTTGCTTCTGCTTCCTCTAAAACTACTTTTACATTGATGAAAAGAAACGTTATGACCATTCGCTTAGTAGCGTGTTGGGCCAACATCGGAACTCAACATGGTAGCGATTCTGCATGACTTGGAGTCGACTCGCCCTTGGTACATTTCTGGAGGCACCAGATGCCTACGCATGAGTTACACAATTCCCACAGATTGCGGGACGGTGTTTACTTGGTACGGAGCTTGTGCCCGATAGCGTCTCAGAAGTGTCCCGTTGGATGCAGATCAGACAAATTTCGTGACAAATACATCCACTGTAGCACAATGCTTGAAGATGCCATCACCGACGGGGAATAAATGGATGCAGCTCGTTCGCAATAATGGTCATATAGTCCACAGTCGTTACGATGCGTTCTATTGCTGCCGTAAGCGCCATGGAACCCCTGGTGGCTGTCACCAGTAGCATAATACCAGACGTAGAAGTATGAAACCGTGATTTCCCTATAGATGGTGCTAGCCGTCAGTGTAGGGCCCGTGAGACTGCGTCTCCAGCGCTATCTGCTTCCTGTAACATCTGGCAACGAATGTCAACACACAGTAACCCAAGTTCCATACATCGGTATCTGTTTCAAACCCGTAAACATGTCGGGTTTTGTGCCTACGAGCTACGATTTGTGGACAGCATTAGTTTTCTGTTATCATTGGAAGAAAAATGCTGCAGAATCACATCGAATGCTTGTCGAAGCATTCGGCATGCTCTTGGGAAATCACAATGTTTCGAGTTGTTCATATGATCAAAAGTGGTGATTTTGACGTGAGAAACGACGAGAGCGGGAAACCAGAGAATACGTTCGAAGACAACAAATTGCATGCCTTATTGGATGAAGATGATACTCAGAATCAACAGGAACTCGCGGAACAATTGAATGTGACGCAGAAAGCCGTTTCTCTTCGGTTGAAAAATATAGGAACGCCGCAGAAAGTGGGAAAATGGGTTCCGCATGAACTGAAAGAATGACAGCAAGCAAATCAAAGACCACTTGTGAAATGCTGCTCGCCACGTCAAAAAGAAAATCGTTTCTCCATCTAATAGTGACAGGTGATGAAAAATAGATATATTTTGAGAATACTAAGCTCCGTAAATCAACGGTGAATCCAGGCAAACCATCGACATCCACTGCTAAGGCCAAATCGCTTTGGACAGAAGACAATGCTCTGTTCAAATGGTTCAAATGGCTCTGAGCACTATGGGACTAAACATCTATGGTCATCAGTCCCATAGAACTTAGAACTACTTAAACCTAACTAACCTAAGGACATCACACAACACCCAGCCATCACGAGGCAGAGAAAATCCCTGACCCCGCCGGGAATCGAACCCGGGAACCCGAGCGTGGGAAGCGAGAACGCTACCGCACGACCACGAGATGCGGGCACAATGGTCTGTGTTTGATCGGATGAGAAGGGTGTCATCTATTATGAGCTGCTGAAACCTGGTCGCTAAGTCATGTTGCTCCATGATAACACCCCATCACACACAGCAAAACGGGTCAGGGATACGATCGAGGCGTTCTGCTGGGAACTACTAGGGCATGCGGTTTATTCTCCGGACTTGGCTCCATCCGATTATCATCTGTTGGCATAAATGCGAGACGCTCTCGCTGAACAATGCTTCAATTCGTATAAAAATGTACGAAAATGGCTCGCTGACTGGTTCGCTTCAAAAGAAGTTTTTTTTTTTTTTGCGTGGCATTCATGGCCTGCCAGAGAGGTGGGAAAAATGTATAAATAGCAACGGAGATTATTTTGAATAAAATATTGTATATATGCTCCTCAGGCGAGACGTCGGATGTCATAGTGAAAACTCCACAATATTTCATCAGCGCAACTGGCCGACATCTTCAGGTGCGACGAACACACTGCTAAGGCATGCTTTTTTTTTCTTTATTGATTTTCAATTCCCCCCGAAGGGGGCGGTCTGGCAGCAGCTTACTACGCTGCTCTACAGCCTACAGACTTTTTTTAAATAAAGGAAGAAGAAAGAAACAAGGTAAAACAGGCGATAAAATGGTGATTTAAAGTGTAAAATAGCGTAAAAATGCGGAAAGTTAAAACAGAAAGCAAAAGGGGTTGGCAATGTAGATAAAATACACAGGAATCAGACAAGTAACATAGTAGACACACAATTAAAAATGCACGGCGACAGTCTGGTTTCTGTTCGCAAGAGATAAAAGGCACACCCAGCGACAGTATGATGGCCGTTCGCAACAAGTCCCAAAAAACACAACACGGAACACTCACTGTAAAACACGCACTGTAGAACACTCACTGGAGAACACTGCACGAAAGTGGCAGCACAAAGATGACACTCCCGAGCCAAAGGCAGATGGGGGGGGGGGGGGGGTGCTAAGGCATGACTAGGGCCCCCTATTTATGCCAGTCTTAGGCAGTAAGTGCGCATGCGTGGAGGCGCCAAATTCGATGGCCAATAACGACGATATCAACCGATAGCTGGAAGGACAGCAACGCCACCCACAGGACGAAGAACCAAAGACTTCGGCGCAAGCGCGGAGGCTGCCGCTGTTACTCTGCGCTGCCAGTTTCAAGCAACAAGCGTGTAATTATTGCAGCCAAATTCCGGTTTCATACTTCTAAACCTGGTAATACCCCAAACGCGGGCGCCCATGGCACGGTGCTTGTTTCGAGCAACCGTTAGCCTGGATGATGGCGTTTCCGGACACGACCATCAACATGGTGTAACAAGAGACTTGATTCATCGGACCAGGCAACACGTTTTCATTGATATAAGGTCCAATCTCAATGATACTGTGGTGTCACCACCAGACACCACACTTGCTAGGTGGTAGCCTTTAAATCGGCCGCGGTCCATTAGTATACGTCGGACCCGCGTGTCGCCACTGTCAGTGATCGCAGACCGAGCGCCGCCACACGGCAGGTCTAGAGAGACGTCCAAGCACTCGCCCCAGTTGTACAGCCGACGTTCATAGCAGTGGTTCACTGACAAATTACGCTCTCATTTGCCGAGACGATAGTTAGCATAGCCTTCAGCTACGTCAATTGCTACGACCTAGCAAGGCGCCGTATTCAATTGATATTTATTATTGTGAAGCATGTATCATCAAGAGCGATGTTCTACAATTATGGATTAAAGTTAAGTATTACATCATCTACGTACTTTATTTGCAATTCTCAAGACCTTGTCCTGTTCCAGACCTCACGCCAGTCTGCGTGTAATTAAACGCGTGCATTTCGGCCTCCTCTAGCAACACGGTGCTGGCTCTTCTGCCAACACTTCAGATACCACGCCGACTAAAATCGTAATTGCCGATGTCGTTGGGTCAACATCGGAAAGAGTATGGGCTGTGTGCCATGGAGCCTCGTGTTCAGCAAAGTGCGCTGAACGTTTAGCTCCAGAACACTTCAGCTTGCACGAGAAGTAGACTCGGTCGTCTGATCTGCCTCAGATTACCGTCTGCCCTACAAAATTATTGAGACTTTTGCGGCCGCTTGTTAACATGTTGCCTGTTGGCTTCCGTTCAAAAAATGGTTCAAATGGCTCTGAGCACTATGGGACTTAACTGCTGAGGTCATCAATGCCCTAGAACTTAGAACTACTTAAACCTAACTAACCTAAGGACATCACACACATCCATACCCGAGGCAGGATTCGAACCTGCGACCGTAGCGGTCGCGCGGTTGCAGACTGTAGCGCCTAGAACCGCTCGGCCACTTCGGCTGGCCGTTGGCTTCCGTCTTGGGTTCTTAGACAGAGGCTTCTTTAACGGTTTGCCTGAATTTTTTGAGCACGAGCAGCTGTCATTTTCAAAGATTCACCATCCATTGTTAGTGGCAGACTGAAGTTGAGCGCGCGCCTCGTGATTGTGTGCGCCTTTCGAGGGCTTTTACCTAGTTTTTATTGCTGTGGTTCTCTGTTTGCTACCTCCAATGGTCGTTAGCTGCAGCTTGGGAATCCAGGATCCGTTTACTTTGAGGCTTTCTTCTTTCTCGTTGAAACTATTACATGGGTTCTGTGAACAAACGGGCAAGATGGCCCTTCTCCACAGCGAGAACCTCCGTGTCGGCGAATTATATTATGCTTTCAGTCTCACACAAAGCGTATCATGCAGCGGCTGATTTCTCCAGTAACATTATGTTTCGTGACTCTTGTACTGATAGATCGCTCAGTCATTCCAACTAAACGTTTCCATATTTAGAAGGTATCCAGTATATTCCTGACTCTGCAAGTGGGTCCCTTTTGTCCCTTGAACTAAGACATTCATTAATCTCCTTTGTCGGTTTGTAAATAGGTTTTACGCTGTGTTTGTGTAATATACGATCGATCCTCTCTGTCACCTTTGGGTACATGGCAGAAAGGACTTGTTTCTCCCTCCGAGTGTTAGGTTTCGTGACACTTCTTATGGAACTGGTGGCGTGGTGGCGTATCCCTTGCCCCTCAGGACGCATACCAGGCGTTGCATCTCGTGTTGCCAGCCTGTGTGGCCGAGCGGTTCTAGGCGCTTCAGTATGGAACCGCGCGACCGCTACTGTCTCAGGTTCGAATCCTGCCTCGGGCATGGGTGCGTGTGATGTCCTTAGGTAGTTAGGTTTAAGTAGTTCTAAGTTCTAGGGGACTGATGACCTCAGAAGTTAAGTCCCATAGTGCTCAGAGCCATTTGATGCATCTCTTATTCGAGGTACTGCGGCTGACAAATTCGTCTTTCACGCTTTACGAGCGTATTAATCATTTCTCTTATCTGATTTTGGTAATGATTTCAAAGTTTGTGTTTATCATTCTTCGATATTTGCTGTTTTCCAGGTTCTCAATATTCCTCGTAACCATTACGTCTGGAAAGGATAGCCTTGATCTATTCCTAACTCCGTAGTAAATTTTATGTCGGCGTGGAGACTGTTCGGGTGTCACGGAAATGTACCGAACTGTCCCTCATCATGGCTCCACACAACGAAAGTGTCATCTCCGTACCTGTACTACACCTTGGATTTGGCCTGTCTTTCGAAACACTCCATGAAGAAACAGGCGGCTATTGGACTGTGTGGACTACCACGTCACTGTCAAGTAGACGACACACACCCACGCCACAAATTCATTCCGTGATGTGAAAATATCGATATCCATCTTATTATGCTAGTATTCTCTCTGAAAGGCGTAGTAAAGAACAAAAATGACAAGCAATCGTTGATTTTGTGTGTCACGAGAGGTTTCCTGCACTGTGAACGCTAGTTTATTAACTATCTGATCAAAAGTATCCGGGCTCCCTTATGAAATGTGGAATTCACTGCTAGATGTCACAAAAGGCGCTCCCGCTAGTATAAAAGGAGTTGGTGAGTGTTGTAGGCAGGGAAGCAGGAACAGCAGAATGGGTCGGTCAGGGCATCTGCGTGACTTCGAACATGGACCAGTCACTCCGTATCAGCTTAGTAACAAATCCATCAGGGACATTTCAGCCCTTCAAAAGCTGCCCAATTCGACTGTTCGTTATATTATTGTGGAGTGGAAGGAAACACAAAGGAACAACCGCAGGTAAACCGAAACCAGACCCGTACTGACGGAGAGGGACCGTTGAGCAATGCGAAGGGTGGTTTAAAAATCGCATGAAATCAGCGGAAGGGATCACCTGTGAGTTCTAAGGAACTACCATCAGTCCAGATAGCGGAATGACTGTGGGTGGGAGGTTAAAAAGAACAGGATAGAGGATCTCCTCATCGGCATGTATTACCGACGTCAGTGCTATGCGACGCTTAAGGTGGTACAAAGAGTGGACGACTGAAAACGAATGATTTGGAGTGGTGGAACACGCCATTCCCTTCGGCAATCCAATGGAAGGGTTTGGGTGTGGCAAATATCTGGAGAACATTGCCTACCATCATGTGTAGTGACAGCAGCGAAATACGTAGGAGATGGTGTTATGATATGGGCATTGAGCTGTGCTGTGGCTCGCGTTGGTGCTGTTTGTAGGTTTCCGCCCTCTGTTGGAGGCCAGACGGTATCGTTTAGTTGGCATGGTTGTGGTTGTTTGTCTTCTTCTCGTGCTGACTGGCACCACTCGGTTTCGCAAGCGTTGCCTGCCGCTAGTGGCAGCAGCGGCGGTTATCGATATGTAGTAACGTTTTCCCTGTCTTTGGGGCGACGTCGTTGTTTTTCCGGGTCGTGTGAGTGAGCCAGTTCGGTTGGGGACAGGAGAAGTCAGGTCCGTGCAGTGGCAGAACACACCGGGACCACTGGCGGCAAGCATGGACTGCCGGATGGAAGGGCTGTGGTCACAAGGGCGCTCGACCTCGTCGAAAACCGGGTCCAGCAAGCCTTAATATGAGCGCCTTTCAATATAAGTAGAGAAACCCCCACCATTGTGTTATCTCGCGGTTCTCCAGTGACTTCGGTTCGTGTTGCTGCTCATAGTGTCGCCGAGGCGAAGAGCAGCGAGTGGAGTGCTTGGGGAAGACGGATCTGATTAGCTTTTCTTCACTTCTTATTAATATTTACTGTGTTCAACTTGTTACGATTTGTTAAGTTCAGCCAGCAGCCGGTGGGTGATTCTTCTACTCTGGTGGTAGTGGTTCCTTTCTCGTTCCGGCCGCTCTAAACACAGTATTCTGGGGACGTAGTGCAGACCGCCGGTTCCATCTTTGGAGTATTGTTCCATCGTTGCATTTGGTTTATTGGACGTCAGGTAGCTTCAGCAAGACTATGATTAGTCATTCGTTAGACTGCCACTAGTCTGAGTTACCATCTTGTGGAGTGAATGCAACTCTTGGCTGCCTATCTCATCGCTCGCGAAGATGTTTGTTGCCAGACCTTCTCAGAGGTCGATTCCTGGAGCACCATCTATGGCCCCTTGGTTCTTGTAAGACGTGTGTTCTAAAAGTGGATCAGTTTCTTGTTTTTCTTTTTTAATTAACCTTCGCTATTGTATTTGCTGTTTTACAGTAGGTTTCTAATTTTTTTGTATTATTGCCTTTACTGGCGTGTAAGGCCTTCAGCCGTGATTGTGGTCACTTGTCTTAAAATTCTAATTTGGTATTTGTATTTACGCAGACAGCCTTTAAAACCTTACTTACTGCCATTCCTGTAGTCTGATGCCTTCTGATGTGTTTGTGACGACTTGCCTTTAATATTTCAACACCTAATTTCTAAGTTGCAGCGAGTTTCAAACAAATCTTTATCTGTTGCCATTCCTAGTGTGTAAAGCCTTCTGCCCAGATCACAGTAGCTTGCTTTTAAAACATTATCTGTTGTATCTGCATTTAATGGTGATTTGATAAATTGTAACTCATTGAAAACACTATTATTTACACGATTGTTTATTTCTTCATTAATAACGTGTGGTATTTTTTATTTGTTGTTGAGTCTGGAATTAATGGCTTAAAATAAGTTGTGTCTAATTGTAAAAGGCTACCAATAGTAACTGATTACGGCCCCGTCCACAATCGTAACCGAATCCTGCCTTCCCTTGACTACCTACCAAGTTTCAGCATGTTTTTCTGTGGTTTGGATGTGATCCCTTATTGACCTTAAGAAAACGCTAAATGCGGAAGAATGCTATCACACTTTAGAGCATTGCGTACTGCAAACAGCACAGCAACAGGAGGTGACGACTGTATCAGCATACAATGCATCGTGTCATAAAGCAGCGTCTGTAAGGCAGTGGTCTACGGAAAATAACATACCTCAAATCGACTGACCTGTAGGAGTCCCGTTGTAACCTCCCCACAGAAATTTTAAAAGTCAATATTAGTGAAATTGCAACCTCCCAGCAAGAATATGAAAGTCAATGTTAAGTGAAATGTTGTCTTCCCACAAAACTGAATAATAAAAATGAGCCAAGCGTAACCTCCTTGCAAAATTAAAGAATAATAATGGCCCAAATGTAAAGTCCCCACAAAATTAACGTTAAGATGATTGCTCATTAAACCCACAATAATGTTAATTAAATAATGAACCATGAACTGAATATATCATCTCAACACAAATAATTAAACCTGATAAATCTTATAAGGGCAGCGACGCTGACCTTCGGCCCTGTGAAATAATTAAACCTGATAAATTCTTACCTCAGTAAAACTGCATCTATATCTGCTCTTATTTTTCGGCACAGCTCCGTGCAATGCTGGCCCATATCTAATTTTGATTCTTGGAGGGAATGCATGGGAAATATTATTTAACTTGAAATGAATCTTTTTCTTTAAAACAGTTACTTTATAAAAAAATGATTATTGGGGCAATTCTTGAACAAATTGATTACAATTAATATACATTATACAGTAGATGTGCGCAATGCTGCTTCATTACCTTCTATAACAATATACCTCGTCCCGAACCGTGACCAGAGATGCAAGGAGAGCACGCCGCCGACGCATGCCGACGGCCGCTCAGTACAACCGTCCACTCGCTACACGCAACTGCTCCAGACTGCTACTACTCTCCAACAGTCTACTCTCTCTGCCCACTCGCCACACACTACTGAACTCTCGCGCGGTCAAGCGCAGACTAGCAACGATAAATAACTCTCTGGTAAGAGATTCTGTCATGCCTCGCCATCGCTGGTAATGAATACATATGAAACGTACGCGCTTCACCGTCCTCAACTGGCCTCTGTGATGAGTAAGAACGACAGCTTCGCTCCAGATCCCAGCGTACAAACTTCGGCTCTTACGGAAGAATGGGTTGCCAATCCTCTACAGACATTGCAGACACCTCACTGAAAGTGTCCCTGGCAGCCATAAAGGGGGGGGGGGGGGGGGGGCGGACACGCCTCATATTAACATCTAATATTAGGTATCCAGATACGTTTGATCAGACAGTGCACTAGCTAAGATTTTCAAACGTTCCATCACGCCACAAGCCATCAGAATGCACCTGAAGTTGCAGTTTTCTCCTACATATCGGATAACTGATTTTTTTCCCGATCAGGTAGTGTACGAGGCATGTTCAATAAGTAACGCTACACTTTTTTTCTGAAAGTAGGTTGATCTTATTCCAACACGTTATATAATTCCTCACTCTTTTGTCTACAAAACCCCATTTTTCACCATAATACCTGTTCAACATGATGGCCTTACAACACCTAACTGGAGGGGCTTGTATGCCTGCATGGTACCATTCTACTGGTCGATGTCAGAGCCAACATCTTGCTGCCTCCTCATCATCCATGTACTGCTTCTGTGGAGTGCATCCTCCATTGGGCCAAATAGATAAACTGAAAGGTGCGAAATCCAGGCTGTACGGTGGATGAGTCAAATGAAGTTTTTTGAGCTCCTCTCGAGTGTGCAGACTTGTTGTCACGGAAAAGAAGTTCGTTTGCATTTTTGTGGCGATGAACACACTGAAGTTGGCAGAACATCAAACAGAATACCCCCTTCAGAGTCACAGAAGACCGTCGCTATGATTTTACCGGCTGAGTGTGCGACTTTAAACCTTCTCTTCAGGAGAGAAGTGTTGTGGCACAACTAAGTGGACTGCCATGTTATTTTTGGTTTGAAGTGATGAACCCATGTTTCATTGCCTGTGATGGTGTTCGCCAAAAGTTGTAACGATCAGCCTCATAACATGCAAGCAACTGAGCACACATAGTCTTTCCTTGCTCTTAATGGTCTACTGGCAGGCAGTGGGAAACCCAGCGGGATACTCTTGAGTACCGGTACCTCAACTGGTGGATGAGTGTGTGAGCACTGCCAACAGAGACGCCCAGTTGAGCAGCGAGATGTTTGATTGTGATCCGTCGATCACCTTGAATAAGATAGTCTACACCTTCCAACACTGCAAGAGTGACAGCTGTGTACGGTAGGCCGGCGTGTGGAAGATCAGACAGGTTTACGCGATCTTGTTTGGAGATAACAGACGCTTCAGCCAATGACACACCATGCTTTTGCTCACTGCCAAGTCTCTGTAAAAGTTCGGCAAGCGCCTATGAATATCCGAAATGTTCTGGCTTTTCACCAAAGAAAACTCACTGCAGATGACCACACAAGCGCCTCGTAGTAAAATTGCGTGCTTATGGAATATCGTCTCAGTTATGTGACTGGATTTGCGATTTCCTGTCAGAGAGATCACAGTTCGTAGTAACTGACGGAAAGTCATCGAGTAAAACAGAAGTGATTTCTGGCGTTCCCAAAGGTAGTGTTATAGGCCCTTTGCTGTTCCTTATCTATATAAACCATTTGGGAGACAATCTGAGCAGCCGTCTTCGGTTGTTTTCAGATGACGCTGTCGTTTATTGACTAATAAAGTCATCAGCAGATCAAAACAAACTGAAAAAAACGATTTAGAAAAAATATCTGAATGGTGCGAAAAGTAGCAGTTGACTCTAAATAACGAAAAGTGTGACGTCATCCACATGAGTGCGAAAAGGAACTCGTTAAACTTCGGTTACACGATACTCTAATCTAAAAGCCGTAAATTCAACTAAATACCTAGGTATTACAATTACGAACAACTTAAATTGGAAAGAACACACAGAAAATGTTGTGGGGAAGGCTAACCAAAGGCTGCATTTTATTGGCAGGACACTTAGAAAATGTAACAGGCCTACTAAGGAGACTGCCTACACTACGCTTGTTCGTCCTCTTTTAGAATGCTGCTGCGCGGTGTGGGATCCTTACCAGGTAGGACTGACGGAGTACATCGAAAAAGTTCAAAGAAAGGCAGCACGTTTTGTATTATCGCAAAATATGGGAGAGAGTGTCACAGAAATGATACAGGATTTGAGATGGACATCATTAAAAGAAAGGCGTTTTTCGTTGCGACGGAACCTTCTCACGAAATTACAATGACCAACTTTGTCCTCCGAATGCGAAAATATTTTGTTGACACCGACCTACATAGGGCGGAACGATCACCACGACAAAATAAGGGAAATCAGAGCTCGTACGGAAAGATATAGGTGTTCATTCTTTCCGCGCGCTATACGAGATTGGAATAATAGAGAATTGTGAAGGTGGTTCGATGAACCCTCAACCAGGCACTTAAACGTGATTTGCAGAGTATCCATGTAGATGTAGATGTAGATGTAGAATGCTTGGAATGCATCCCCGTCACATATGCCATTTTGCGACCTATGTACTGTGCCGCCACCTGTCAGAACTCCACGAAAGTATAGGGGCTGAAGCGGCAATATTCCACGATGTCCCACGACTAATTCCACATTTTTTCAACCGAAACTGGCCGAGAAAGAGAAGTGTTGCATTACTTACTGTGTGCCCCTAGAGGACAGGTGCAGGGTGTGTTTACCCAGCCGTCATCTGTCACAGATTTTACAAGGAGTTGTGCTCCTGAAATAGTTTATTCGAAAAACGGGCGGGATTCAGCCCCAGACGGAGGCGGATGCAGTGTGCAGCGGGCAGTGGGCAGTGGGCGCTGCTTAGCGAGACTGGACAGATGCGGCGGCAGCGGCTGGGCGCGGACAAACACGCGCGGACGAGGTGTCCCATTACAGGAGCGGCGTGTAGCGCCGGCCGTGTAAACAGCGGCCGCTAAGTGCCTGGCGCAGCGCGCCGCGCCGCCGCGCCTGCTCAATAATTGGCCCGCGCTGCTCGCTGCTCTGCTCTGATCTCTGCTCCACTCTCCGGCCAGTGGGCGCCAACACCGCAGCCGACGGCACGCTACAAGTTTACAAACGCATTCCAACTGTTTGCTTCTTTTTGCTTCTTGGTGCCTTGTTCCAGGATTTTGAAACGAGGTAGAGTTATTTGGTATAGCTATTTTGACCTGAGTGTCTAATGGAAAAAAAAACTTGTTGAGCTGTGCACAGCTCGCGTTTATCCCCATTTTTCTTTGTCATCTTCTCCTACGGTACTGCCTCCTTGTTTTCTTATTCCATTTACTGGCGTCACTAATTTCCTGCCTTACTTGCCCGTGAGCGGTAGCAGCAGCGCGTATCGACAAGTGCACTGTCGTACCATCTCTGGAGCGACCAATAGTATTTCCGGGTCGTTGTGTGTCTGACTAGTCAGTTGGACACGGACCAGCAGTGCAGTCGGGACACAGCAGCAGTGAAGTCGGGGCGGAGCGCCGGAGAGGCGCGGACAGCCAGTGTTCGAAGACCGCTGGCACCACACGGAGGGAGTTTGGAGCGGGACGACCGTTGCTTGGTCGTTCGGTTGGTCGTCTCATCGGCCGACGTATATTTGGTCCTTTCACTGTTCGCCGACCGCTGGCACCACACGGAGGGAGTTTGGAGCGGGACGACCGTTGCTTGGTCGTTCGGTTGGTCGTCTCATCGGCCGACGTATTTTTGGTCCTTTCACTGTTCGCCGACCGCTGGCACCACACGGAGGGAGTTTGGAGCGGGACGACCGTTGCTTGGTCGTTCGGTTGGTCGTCTCATCGGCCCACGTATATTTGGTCCTTTCACTGTTTCCGGGTCTGGGCAGTTGCTTGGTTGGCGTGGAGCAGCGAGGAAGTCTCCGTGGCGCGTGTCTGTCCGGAGCCTGGCGGCGTCCACGAGCGGTCGGAGTGTGAGGGGCTGTTCCCATTGCTACGAGGTCCGTGGCTCACCGATCCTGGATGCGAAAGTTGAGTAAATAAAAAAGTTTTCTTGTCGGTGGGTCCGTTGACCGACGGTCGGTTGGATTGTCGTCGGATCGAGAATGGTTGGCCCGACTGCCTGTCTAACCTAAGCGAGCGTTAGTGTTTGAATCCCAGGCCGACCCTCGAACAACTGAGCGCCATTGGGTGTACTACCTTTTCTTTACTTGTTCTTGTTGTTTGTTCTTGTATCGCTTCTAGCCCCTTTTTTTTTAAAAAAATTAAGGTTGTTTTGCCCTTAAGCGGTAACATTCTTTAGGCCTCCAGCCTAATTTAAGAACTGTTTCACGTAAGACCTTTGGCATTTTTAAAGGCTTTAATGTTGTATTTTAAGTGTTGGGCCTTCAGCCGATTTTGAATTCAAACTGTTTTCTCTGAAAATCTCAGATTCTTTGGGCCTTCAGCCTAAATAAAGAACTGTTGTAATATAAGGCTTGCCTTTTAAATTTCTGATTATGCTTGCGTTATAAGTTATTGGCCTTCAGCCGTTTTCAAATTAAAGTGGCTTTCAGCCAGTAATTAAGTCCTAAAGATTAAAGCTGTGTGTTTAAAAATATTTTTTTTTGGGGCTCTTGTAATGTTTGATCAAATAATAAAGTTGTATGTTCGAATGTAACTGAAAACCCCTTACTTTGGCCCCTTTCCACAATTTAAACTACCTGTACTGTCCTGCGGGTTTAGCAGGGCGTCTCACATGTCTTTTTCTAATTTAACCTTTTATTCGAAACAGTGCTGATCTTCTCTCTTTCTACCCTACATTTAAATACTTACTTCGCAAGCCACCATACGGTATGTGGTGGAGAGTACCTAGTAGCACTGCTAATCATTTCCGTTCCGTTTCCACTCGCAACTACCTTCGTTGAGCACTTTAAAAATTTACCTGAACTGAGCTAACCTGTGGCCAAGTCCTAGGGACTTGCAGACAGACAGTCCCTTCGATGATGGTGATAATGTTTGGTTTCTGGGGCGCTCAAATGCGCGGTCATCACCGCCCGTACGAAGTCCCACTTTTTACACAGTCCAGTCTACCCTGTGTCACGAATGATGATGAAATGGTGGAAACAACACAAGCACCAAGGCCCCAGGCAGAGAAAATCCCCAACTCGGCTGGGAATCGAAGCCGGGCCCCATGATCCAGTGGGAGCAATGCTAGCCACTAGATCATGAGCTGCAGGCCAGTACCTTCTATACCTCCCCATTCTGGATGGGCTACTAGCAGTACAAGAGCTGCAGATCAGCCCCTCCACAAGCACCTAGGACTCTAGTGACGGATTCTGTTTATAAAAGTACATTTCCTTTTTAGGTGTGCAACAAAGGCGCGTGAGTGGCAGGGAGGGTGTTGCCAAACTGTGGGGTCTTACGACCCTTTACCATTTTATACACGCATGTGTAAATGTCGCACCCCTCTCTTATCACTCCACAGGAGGGCGGAAATAAGAGGGTTGGAAAAGTATAAGCGCTCTTTGTTGCTTCAGATCGCGTTCAGATTTCGTCGAATGGGTTTGAACGGTCCATATTGGTACCATCTTCTACACCAGAGCAAAAATTGCAATCTATGCAATTAGATTACAAAAGCGTGCGATCGCGGTCAGTGCGGTTGCTAGCAACTAAGGTTGAGGTTTCGTATGTGGGACGCTCGACAGCGCGGTCCTCACTGCCCGTACAAAGACCCAATTTTTACACGGTCCAATCTTTTTACACAGTCCAATGTAGCCATTGTCACGAATGATGATGATGAAATGATATGGACGACATAAACACCGAGACCCCAGGCAGAGAAAATCCCCAGCCCGACCGGGAATCGAACCCGGGACTACAACATCGAGAGGCAGCAACGCTAGCTAATAGACCACAGGAACTTAGGGAGTAGTTGAACCATCCGAGTGATGCCGGCAGTGTCATAGGTTGTCAAGCATATCGTCTTGTTGCTCATCACACTGTGAAATGTCGTTTTTGTCAGATAGATGTCTAGGAAACAATGACTCAAGGAAAGAGGTGGTTTCATTGGCACGCCTATGCCACACGACAAGGTCATTTCGTGTCGTTTCTGAGGTAACAAAAATGGTTCATATGGCTCTGAGCACTATGGGACTTAAATTCTGAGGTCATCAGTCCCCTAGAACTTAGAACTACTTAAACCTAATTAACCTAAGGACATCACACACATCCATGCCCGAGGCAGGATTCGAACCTGCGACCGTACCGGTCGCGCGGTTCCAGACTGTAACACCTAGAACCGCTCGGCCACTCCGGCCGGCCTGAGATAACAAATATGCCCATTGTTACACATCCAAATCAAATACTGGAGTCCTACTTGGTAATAGACAGTTCTCTAAATCTCTACCAGTGATTTCTAAACACATGCGCTTAGATGTTCTACAGAAATTCCATGACACACCTGAGGCCGGACATTTAGGATTTATTAAGACCTACGATAGAATCTGCAAGAGATTTTTCTAGCCAGGTTTCTTAGGAGTGTCCGTCACTATGTGTCTCACTGTATAGAGTGCCAGAGAAGAAAGGCAGTTCCTCAGAAACCACCTGGCCGACATATCAATTCCACCTGCCAAAACACCTTTCCAGCGTGTTGGGATTGACCTCCTCGGACGGTTTCCAACGTCTGCTAGTGGCAACAGATGGACTATTGTTTGCACTGATTATCTGACACGCCATGCCATTACAAAAGCCGTGAAAACAGCCGAAGTATCCGAGGTGGCCAAATTCATCGTGGAAGACATTGTATTAAAACGCGGTGCCCCAGGGTCATTAATTACGGATCGAGGGAAAATTTTTCAATCGAATCTTGTGACAGAGATAAACCGTCGGTGCAATATTACTCATCACATGACGACTGCCTACCATCCGCAAACTAACGGGCTTACTGAACGCCTGAATAAGACCTTGGCCGACATGCTATCAATGTTCGTCAATGTTGAGCAGAGCAACTGGGATGAGGTGCTACCTTTAGTGACGTTTGCCTACAACACCGCCAAACAAGACACCACAGGATTTACGCCATTTTTCCTGGTGCGCAGGCGTGAACCAGAACTGAGGAAGCTCGGCAGTTAGCTCGACTCCCAACGCTGTAGGCTCAAGAAAACGATCGCCACCGCCCTGTTGTCTACCAGCCTGGTGACCTCGTCTGGATCTTCACTCCTATTCGGAAGACTGGTCTCTCTGAGAAGCTTCTCAGGCGCTACTTTGGACCTTATAAGATTGTAAGACAGTTGTCTGATGTTACTTATGAAGTTGAAGATTTCGACCCCGACGCAAGACGACGAAAGATCAGAGATATGGTCCACGTCCTTCGAATGAAGCCTTACAAGGATCCTGCCACCCAGGGTAAATTCGAAGCTCCGGCGACAGGCAACAAGCGGAAAGGTGATGAAGAGCGTAGCGGCAAAAGAAGTTCTAAGATCACCGCCAGGGGGGAGCATCAGTCATCGGGAGTCGGAGTATGCAGGACCGATGACTCGTTCCCGGAGGAGGAGGACGTAACACCGAGATGCTGTTCACTTAAGGAGGGAGCAATGTCGCAGCAAAAGCTGAGGAGGACCGTGGTGTTGTGGTTATGATACTAAACTGTTGGCTGGAGGGTCGTGAGTTCAAAACTCACCTGAACTATATACTCTTTTAATTTCTATATTGGGTTCGAGTACATCCTAGAAGTATCCACAAATGTCAAGAAGCATTGTACTGGGATGTTTTGTAGCTGTAGATATACTGTATATATTCTGGCCGGAGGCAGTTCGCTCCGCGCTCTTGTATGTGCAAGTGCTGAATAAACCTTCGTTAAGTGAAGGTAGTGTATGTCATTCATCTACTTACACCTTCTTCTACGTGACAATATTTAAGATAATTCTCATTTATTGTTCAGTCTCAGCTGCACATTTTTAATTAGATTACGTGTTTCGTTCACTCACCATCATCTTCGGATCTTAGTAGTTGCGTCTGCAGCCCATCTTGTCCACTGAGAATCACTTAGCAGAGTACTCTGACAAGACATGTTGCAGACTACTTTGATCTGAAGATGATCCTGAGTGTTCGAAACATGTAACCTAATTAAAAATGTGTAACCAAGACTGAACAATAAATGAGAATTATGTTAAAACATCTCTGCATCAAAACTGTGGCAAAAGTGAAATCGTGTGCCAGAGAAACAGTCATCCAGAAATACTTAGCCCACAGTGCCCATATGAAACCACCACATTTCTTTAGTGCTTGCACGATATCTAAGAATGACGGGTGGTTCAAATAGCACTGTAACACGCTTGTATATTTGTTGGATCATCAAATGGCGCCAACAGTTGGATGGCTTGATTGTTCACTACATCTATGGAGTGTTCCGAAACTATCCGTTCAAATTAATACAGAAGGGAGAGAACATCAAAACAAATATATTTATTTATGGTACACACGGTTCCTGACGGTAATTTCTGATGCTAGGGACGATTTACACAGAATCTAGTGTAGCTTGCTAATTACAGTAATGACGTTCACAGGAACTGCTCTAATGTGCTACCGTTGGCCTGTATGCACGCAGTACACCTTCGGACCATTGAGAAACAAGGCGGCTGCAAACATCTGCACCTCACTGTAGAAAGTATGAACAGCGCAAGTATGATGCAGGTGCACCGGGTTGAGGCACGCTGGAAATAAATAATTTGAATGTTAGTTACCATTTAAATTACCATGGTAATAGGGTGGACATATTCAGAGACAAAAATTTGTATCGATTAATTTACCGAGCATAGTAGCTCCTCTGGTAGGGTGTAATTTTTACCATATTACAAACGGTCCTACTAGGAGAGAGTGTATATACCATAAGAAACGCTAAGTTTCGAAAGTAATCCGTTATATGACTTCCAGATATCTGGATTATAAGACAAAGTGGCGTTAGTTGGCCGACTTGGGCTGGAGGACGGGCAGTTCTGCACCAATCGGCGGGGATTGCTAACTCAGCCCGAAGTCTTCTGCTGTTATCAGCCGCGGACGTAAAGCTGTAACTCGGGATATTGACTGAGTGTTTCTCGCCACAATAGCTCACTGGTATTGTAATGCTGGTCGCGGCCGTCTTTGGCAGATCTGACTGTTTGAAATCAATTAGCAATTGAGCTCCCTAGTTATGTCTTTTCCGTCAGGCTTGGCGTTTTAGTGATCCGGTACTGGCTCAACCTCTCAGTGTTAATGCTAAGCCACTTTTGTAAAGTTTGAGTTCCAAGTTGGTATCTGTTATCAAACCGTGGTCTGTATCCGGCCTTACTTAAGGGGAATATTTTATGTTATAGGCTAGCCTATTTTTAGTTGAACTGTGATCAGAAATTCGTTTAAATCACTGAGCCCTACGGTTGTTTTCCCTCACTCGCTCTAAGGAACTTTAGTCTCTACTGTCTAGAAGTTACTTATGCCTATTTATTGTTATTCTCACTGATAGTTTTAAAATAAGTATAAACAAGTTATCTTGTACTTATAAGCACAGTAGCTAAAAATATTTTTCTCCTTATTTGCGGAGTTACATACGTATACATATGTATATATTTGCAGGCTGCTATATTGGTAGCAAATTCATATAGGCTAGCCCCGTTGTGTATACGAGGTGCGGCTAGAAAAAAACCGGACTGATGCTGGAAATAACATTTATTTACAATTATTTACAATTTCATGTTATCTCCTTCAATGTACTCTCCTCCTCGGTCTCTACACCGCTCCATACGAATTTTCCACTGTTCATAGCAATGCTGCAGATCATTTTCGGTAAGTCCGTCGCTTTTTCTTTTACTGCTTCAACAGTCTCAAATCTAGCTCCTTTCAAAGCTGACTTGACTTTAGGGAAAAGAAAAAAGTCACAGGGGGCCAAATCAGGTGAGTAGGGTGGATGATCTAAGATGGGAATGTTGTGTTTTGCCAAAAACGTCTTCACTGACAACGCACTGTGAGCTGGGGCATTGTCTTGGTGAAGGATCCATGACTTTTCTCTCCACAAATCGTTCCGTTTTCTCCGTACTCGCTCACGTAGTGTAGCCAGGACGCTAATGTAGTGATGCTGATTCACTGTTTGTCCCTCTGGTACCCAATCAATGTGCACAATCCCTTTGATGTCAAAAAAAACAATCATCATTGCCTTGAATTTCGATTTTGACATTCGTGCTTTTTTTGTCGTGGAGAACCAGGAGTTTTCCAATGCATCGATTGGCGTTTAGTTTCGGGATCGTAAGTAAAAAACCACGATTCATCGCAAGTAATAACATTTTGTAAGAAGGTGGGATCACTTTCAATGTTTTCCAGGATTTCAGAACAAATCATTCTTCGGCGTTCCTTCTGTTCAATTGTGAGACACTTTGGAACCATTTTTGAACACACTTTGTTCATGTTGAAACTTTCATGAAGAATCTGCCTAACACTTTCCTTGTCAACTCCTGTTAACTCAGACACTGCTCTGATTGTTAAACGGCGATCTTGTCGAACAAGTTTACCAATTTTTTCAATGTTTGCATCAGTTTTTGCTGACAATGGTCTGCCAATGCGAGTGTCATCACTGGTGTCTTCGCGGCCATCTTTAAATCGTTTAAACCACTCAAACACTTGTGTTCGCGATAAACAATCATCGCCGTACACTTGTTGTAACATTACAAACGTTTCACTTGCAGATTTTCCTAGTTTGAAACAAAATTTGATGTTAACACGCTGTTCTTTCTGTACACTCAACATTTTCCGACGCACAGACAAAACGTCAACTACTTAAAACAGACGCCACGGGCAGACTGAGTGCAGGAGGCAGATGAAACTCGAGCAGTAGGCGGAGCGAGAGTCACGTGACAGGCCACGCGACTTTCAGCCTTATTGCATTCGTTTTATTGTTTCACCAGTACTAGTCCGGTTTTTTTCTAGTTATGGTGTGTCACTTGGTTGTGCGTTCATCTGTACGGCGAACCATCCTTATAATAATCCGCGTGGAAACTAACTGGTGACGTGTATATGTTATAGAGTTCAACTCTAATATGGATCGTGGCTGTTCTGGCTCGGCGTTTGTGTAGAGGTCCTAATTGGACTGTCCGTTGTCCCACACTGGCAAGACCTTTGCGTGGGTGTGATCTGTGGTTATACGGGACGGTGCGGCCCTCGTCTATGCGGGTTGGCCGTTGAGTGAACGCTTGTGGAAGTGAATGTTTGTGGACTCACCGTTAAGCGTAGTCTCATTAAGTTAGGTTATCCAGCTGTATTGCTTTCTTATCGTAGTCTTCAGGTTTTGCTTGAATATTAACTGCTGTAACTATGGTAATTTTGTTGTTTTGATACACGGTGGGTGCTCGATTTTATGTTTCCACTTTGAACTATGACCTTGTCCTGTAGGTAAAAATGGCTCCGATCAACAGGAAACGGTTATCTAGTTTATGATCACTGTATGGATTTGTTTAACTTTAAACTATTGCTTAGTTGTTTCTCATCTCTTTAATACATGCCATTGTTAAAACAATTGTACCACACGTGACTGTTCACCATAGTTATATCAATATACTATGACTGTGATAATAAAATGTCATGGTAACTGATGTTGGCCGGCCGAAGTGGCCGTGCGGTTAAAGGCGCTGCAGTCTGGAACCGCAAGACCGCTACGGTCGCAGGTTCGAATCCTGCCTCGGGCATGGATGTTTGTGATGTCCTTAGGTTAGTTAGGTTTAACTAGTTCTAAGTTCTAGGGGACTAATGACCTCAGCAGTTGAGTCCCATAGTGCTCAGAGCCCCGTAACTGATGTTGAATTAAACTATCTTGGCCAGTCCTTCGCGATTCCTGCTTCTCGGGCACAACCATTTCTGGTTCCTGGAGAGGCGTTAATTACTGTTGAAGGTTTTATGCTTTGGTTTGCATGCCCCTCTAGGAAAGCGGTACCATAACGGTTGCACTAATATTACCACTGAAAACGTGCAAGACATAGCTGATAGTGACAAGCGAAGAAACCACATCTGAATGTGTTTCTGAGCCATCCGTCACTCATTATTCGAATGCGTCAAGTACTTCTAATGATTATATTGTTGACTGAGATGTTCCATTACTGTAAAGTCTGTGCGTGACAGAGAAAAGAGAAAGGCTGGTAGTAGTGAGAAAGAGAAGTAATATTCTTGATGTGTTTCAACTTCAAGCAGAATGAAATATCATTTAGCGAGTACCCAATGACGAAAAGACACCCATACCGTATTGTTAAACAAACATATGTTATTTATTATGATCTTTCCGCATCGACATTTTACCAGTGGGTTCAAGTGAAGCGATCTCAATATCTCAATCAAATTTTTAAAAAATTAGTTAAATTAGTATTTCGTGTTAGTGAAACTATTTGAAAACAGAAATAATCGAAATAAAAAAAAACGAGTGGGAAGGATTAAACTCGCGAGAAGCGTCTTTAGTACAAGACTACCTGAGAAATAGATCTTGATTGACTCATGGATCGTTGTCTTGACAGGGGAAATCCACATGAACCGATTAAATATCGTGCAAGGGTTATTGGTATTACATTGTTTTAACACGTACTAACATAATGTGCTTGTAGCAGACATAACACCTCCAGATTTTTCTAATTAACCCGATACAAGTAACACATAATCTATAGGGACGATTTGAATTGTTTTAAATGAAACGAGAGCAATATGCTGCTATACCTCGATTAGAATAACAAAGTGATTCTCAGCTAAGCTTGGGAAAGGGATGGAGTGTTAGTCGCCGCGCCGTCAAGCGCATCGGCAAATGGATCCAGCAGCTGCAGCTGTACAGTTCCGAACTGAATACATTCATATTCTCCCCACTAACGTATAGTGTTGAGTTACATTTACAGAATCTTAACAGTATATTATCAATTTCCTAAACAGTTTCACCCCCCCCCCCCCTCCACCCCATGGATCATGGACCTTACTGTTGGTGGAGAGACTTGCGTGCCCGTACCGTAGGTGCAACCACAACGGGGGGTATCTGTTGGGAGGCCAGACAAACGTGTGGTTCCTGAAGAGGGGCAGCAGCCTTTTCGGTAGTTGCAGGGGCAACAGTCTGGATGATTGACTGATCTGGCCTTGTAACACTAACCAAAACGGCCTTGCTGTGCTGGTACTGGGAACGGCTGAAAGCAAGAGGAAACTACAGCCGTAATTTTTCCCGAGGGCATGCAGCATTACTGTGTGGTTAAATGATGATGGCTTCCTATGAGGTAAGAATTCCGGATCTCTGGGCGGGGACTACTCAGAAGGACGTCCTCATCAGGAGAAACAAAACTGGCTTTCTACAGATCGGAGCGTGGAATGTCAGATCCCTTAATCGGGCAGGTAGGTTAGAAAATTTAAGAAGGGAAATAGGTAGGTTAAAGTTAGGTATAGCGGGAGTTAGTGAATTTCGGTGGCAGGAGGAAGAAGACTTCTGGTCATGTGAATACCGGGTTATAAATACAAGATCAAAGACGGGTAATTCAGGAATAGGTTTAACAATGAATAAAAAAATAGGAGCTCGGGTAAGAATAGTGAATGCATTATTGTAGCCAAGATAGACAAGAAGCCCACTCCTATCAGTAGTCAAAGTTTAAATGCTAACTAGCTCCGCAGATGGTGAAGAGATTGAAGAAATGTGTGATCAGATAAAAGAAATCATTCATATAGTGAGGGGAGACGAAAATTTAATAGTCATAGGGAATTCGATAGTAGGAAAAGGAAGAGAAGGAAAAGTAGTAGCTCATTATGGAATGGAGGTAAGGATTGAAAGAGGAAGCCGCCTGGTAGAATACTGCACACAATATAACTTAATCATAGATAACACTTGGTTTAAGAATCATGAAAGAAGGTTGTATACGTGGAAAAGGCCTGGAGACACTGGAAAGTTTCATATAGATTATAGAATGGTAAGACAGAGATTTAGGAACCAGGTTTTAAATTTAAGGCATGTCGAGGGGCAGATGTGGACTCTGACCATAATTTAGTGCTTATGAAATGTAGACTAAAACTGAAGAAACTGCAAAAAGGCAGGAATTTAAGGAGATGGGATCTGGATAAACTGAAAGAATCAGATGTTGTAGAGAGTTTCAGGGAGAGCATTAGGGAACGATTGACAAGAATGGGGGTAAGAAATACAGTAGAAGAAGACTGGGTAGCTTTGAGGGATGAAATAGTGAAGGCAGAAGAGGATCAAGTAGGTAAAAAGACAAGGGCTAGTAGAAGTCCTTGGGTAACGGAAGAGATATTGATTTTAATTGATGAAAGGAGAAAATATAAAAATGAGTAAATGAAGCAGGCAAAAAGGAATACAAACGTCTCAAAAATGAGATCGACAGGAAGTGCAAAATGGCTAAGCAGGGATGGCTAGAGGACAAATGTAAGGATGTAGAGGCTTATCTCACTAGGGGTAAGATAGATACTGCCTACAGGAAAATTAAAGAGACCTTTGGAGAAAGGAGAACCACTTGCATGAATATCAAGAGCTTTGATGCAAACCGAGTTCTAAGCAAAGAAGGGAAAGCAGAAAGGTGGAAGAAGTATATAGAGGGTCTATACAAGGGCGATGTACCTGAGAACAATATTATGGAAATGGAAGAGGATGTAGATGGAGATGAAATGGGAGATATGATACTGCGTGAAGAGTTTGACAGAGCACTGAAAGACCTGAGTCGAAATAAGGCCCCGGGAGTAGACAACATTCCATTGGAACTACTGATAGTCTTGGGAGAACCAGCCATGACAAAACTCTACCATCTGGTGAGCAAGATGTGTGAAACAAGCGAAATACCCTCAGACTTCAAGAAGAATATAATAATTCCAAAAAAGCAGGTGTTGACAGGTGTGAAAATTACCCAACCTTTAGTTTAGTAACGGCTGCGAAATACTAACAAGAATTCTTTACAGACGAATGGAGAAACTGGTAGAAGCTGACTTTGGGGAAGATCTCTATGGATTCGTAGAAATGCTGGAACATGTGAGCAATACTGATCCTAAGACTTATCTTAATAAATAGATTAAGGAAAGGCAAACCTAAGTTTCTAGCATTTGTAGACTTAGAGAAAGCTTTCGACAATGTTGACTGCAAAATTCTCTTTCAAATTCTGTAGGTGGCATGGGTCACATACAGGGAAAGAAAGGCTATTTACAATTTGTACAGAAACCAGATGGCAGTTATAAGAGTCGAAGGGGCATGAAAGGGAAGCAGTGGTTAGGAAGGGAGTGTGACAGGGTTGTAGCCAATGTTATTCAATCTGTCTACTGAGCAAGTAGTAAAGGAAACAAAAAAAATTATAGTAGGAATTAAAATCCATGGAGAAGAAATAAAAATTTGAGGTTTGCCGATGACATTGTAATTCTGTCAGAGGCAGCAAAGGACCTGGAAGAGCAGTTGAACGAAATGAGGAGGATATAAGATTAACATCAGCAAAAGCCAAACGAGGATAATGGACTGTAGTCGAATTAAATCAGGTGATGCTGAGGTAGATGAGTTTTGCTGTTTTTGGATCAAAATAACTGATGATGGTCGAAGTAGAGAGGATATAAAGTGTAGAGTGGCAATGGCAAAGAAAGCGTTTCTGAATAAGAGACATTTGCTAACGAGTATAGATTTAAGCGTCAGGAAGGCTTTCCTGAAAGTATTTGTATGGAGTGTAGCCATATATGGAAGTGAAACATGGACGATAAATAGTTTAGACAAGAAGAGAATAGAGGCTTCCGAAGTGTGGTGCTACAGAAGAATGCTGAAGATTAGATGGATAGATCACGTAACTAATGAGGAGGTACTGAATAGAATTGGGGAGAAGAGGGATCTGTGCTCAACTCGACTAGAAGAACAGATCAGTTGGTAGAACCTGTTTTGAGGCATCAAGGGATCACCAATTTGATATTAGAGGGCAGCGTGGAGGGTAAAAATCGTAGAGGGAGATCAAGAGATGAATACACTAAGCAGATTCAGAAGGATGTATGCTGCAGTAGGTACTTGGAGACGAAGAAGCTTGCAGAGGATAGGGTGGCATGGAGAGCTGCATCAAACCAGTCTCTGGACTGGAGATCACAACAACAGCAACAAACAGTTTCGCAGTTAGCTTCACACATTCCGTAAAAGAGGCACACCCCACTAGGAAACAAAACAAATAAGACAGATATAACCTGATTCGTGTCTAATTGAGAGCTGCTATGGTATCTGTCCTGTAAACAATTAACTGTCGCTATCTTTCTTATTCCGATTCTGGCATATGTGGCTTGGGATGAAATGCAAACGGCATACAAACGACATTCGAACGGCATACAAAACCATAATGGCGGAAGCCATTAGATATTAAAATACGCGCGCTATTGAGTCACAGAAATGAACTGTAAATGATCGAATGGGGCATTTTCAATTAATTGCCGTTCCTAATATTATGTGAAAAGCTGAAATTCGTTGTCCATCCAATGAAAATAAAGTTTCACGTCCAAAGGCTAGTTTCAGCACAGTAATCGTTCCGTGTTTACAGCAGGCTTCAAGTGTGTTAGTGTCAAACGCAAAGTTTGATCCCTTAAAGAGCACTGCAGCTGACAAGTCGAAGTGGTGAACACCGCTTGCGACTCAAGCAGCTGCACCTTATCGCTCTTCGAGTTCCGAAGCAGTCTGCAATTTATCATCACTTCAGTAGAAGTTAAAAGAGTGGAAGCTGAAGGGAACATCTTTGCGTAACAAAGAGAGAAGGAAAAGGAATGATTGCTTCTTATGCGTGTGCCTTTCGGATAACATCACTCACTGCGTGTAGTTATATTCTACGTTACTGTACATTAAGAATGAAGCAATAATAGAAATTCCCAGGTATTACACTCTGTCAAACAGTAGGAAATCGCATTTTCATTTCATTGTTCATTTTCATTGTTAATCCTAAACAAATTCTAACCTGTAACAGACTTTCATTTACCTCCTTCAAAGTCTTGTTTAAATTGTGCTCCACGTCTTTGACGTAAGACATTTTTATCATACCACTAAAAAGCTGCCATATAACTTCAGTCTGCTGCATCTATTTTCGAGTGTATCGTCAACATTTGTCACCGTCACCGTTGATACTGCTACTCGATTTGTATGCCAGGCTACCGTCTCGCTGATCATGTTCTGTGGGGAATTGTGCCGTGGAAATGCGATACGAATGCCGAAGGCAATGATTCAAAGTTCTCGCGCGTTTCTTCCCAATACCATTATCTTCACTTTACCCAAAATTACATCTACTCTGCACTTCGGACCGAATCTTGATCATAACGCTCTGCTGTTTTTATGGTAACATACACGTTTTCTCTGCACCCTTATTACTACTCATACGGCGGACCTCGTCGCCAGAATCCACGTGAATCTCCATTTTCAACATTACCACAAGGTATATTGTTGTCGAGAAGGGCGAACTAATGGTAACTGATGTCCGTGAACCTTGCAGGAAAACTCCAGGGAAATACCACGACCCGAAGGAGTCCACGCAGCTGTAGAAGCGACACTCTGACAGGAGGAGAGTCACTGAGGTACTGGAAGATACCGACAGCGCACTTACAGTGCCGTGGCCAAATGCCTATGTTTATCGGTTGAGGATCCATGGAGCGAACAGCCCGATCGAGGTGGTCCCACATATTCTCAAATGGATTTAAATCCTGGGTGTTAGGTGCCAGGGGAATACCCCATCTCACCACTGTGCTCTTCAAACCACGTGTGTACTGTATGAGCTGTGTGACACATTGCATTGTACTGCCGGTAGTTGCCATCATGCTGATGAAACACTGCATGTGTGAGTTAGATGGTCCGCAAGGATAGATTTATACCTGTGTTGATTCATTGTGCCTTCCAGAACGATGAGAGTAGTAGGGCAAAGTTCTTTCTAGCGCATTTTCGATATCATTTTGAGATGTAAATTAATTCAGTTGTGACAGCAGGTTGATTCACCTCCTCAACCCAGGGGTCCCTTTACCCTTTTTTTTCTGCTACCTGGTTTACGAATCCCTGAGGATAATCCGTCTTTCTGAGAAATCCACCACCCTATCCCCCTCCCCCACTGCCACCATCTGTAAATTGGCAAGAAAAAGACTCAGTCTGTGCTGGAGAGGAAGGATCTCATGACACAAAATACAGATCAATGTTAATAATGTATTGCTGCATATTCGTTACTCAATCAGTTTGCATGTGACAAGGCTCCTCCCTCATGGGAAATAACTCAATTGAAGTACATCCACTATTATGATGTCACTCCACATCCTTTTGGTGGATACTGGTGTAGTTAGATCAAAATTCTTACTGCATCGATCCCACAGCCCTTTGGTTTCCTGGAAATATTGAGGCACTTTTGACTGACTGAGTGCATATTTATTGAGAAATATCTCATTAAACTGATTGAATCTGTGGAATAATCCAATTTGTTGGAAAAACACCCGTCATATACGTGACTTCTTGTAACTACTGATGTGTGACTACACAAGCACCCTCCTGCACCACCACAACCCATATCCGGCAAAATAATAAATCTTCTGATCACACCTTCACACTATATGCAGGGGAGATGTGCCAAGAGCCACAGCTTGCTGGCTGCCTTGCATATTCTGTCCCCAACCTGAAAATTGATGGGTGCCAATAGGAATGCGAGAGCACTAACCCAGTCAAGTGATCGTGATGTCGGGCAATAATAGATGGATGCATGCCCAGTCACATTTAGTCAGTGGAGGAACCATGAAGCTTCAACAGCAACTGACATCTTCATCTAGCTCTGCATCGCAGAAGAAGCATCAAAGTAAGTACTCATTACATGTCTTAATTATTATTACCACACTTAGTGATTCTTCCTCTTCTTTCTCAAGTTCAGTTTCTTTGCTCAACTTCATATCTTTGATATGGATGCTTATCGTTTCTTTGTACAGCGGCCACTGGCATGTCCAGACTGGCAGCAACCTCTAGTATGTGTGGACCTGCAGCGACATCCTTCAACTACTGCTGGCTTGTTGGAACTTGCAATGAACTCCAGCCTGTCTGGGCCAGCAGTGGCAGCAGCAAAGTGGGATCCTATAGTGCACCTGACCAGTGTGTTGGAGCAGGATAACGCTGCTGCTATCCATCACACTCATCAGTGTGTGTAATGAAGACACACAGCCAGTCCCTTACTCGCAGAAGAACTACACGGGGTGGGGGGAGGGGGGCTGACCACACAGTGCAGATCAGTACTGGTCTCCGACATACACACCATCCCAGAACATTCTGGTGTTATTGAAAGGGCAGAGTGTTAATGTGGTAGATGAGAAGCTGTTGATTCCTTCCAGTACTTGACTCCCTTTCAATTTACAATTTAGCAGCTAGCAGTTCAAAGTACTTAAATATTTGTATAGAAGCATCAGTGTACAGTGGCTAGTGTGTTGTGTTAGAGATTGAAATTCTATCGAGAAGTGTAAAATTGGGGTTTACAGAGTTGGAATGGGATAAACTGTGTTGTGCAGAATCAACGGATGACCTCTGGGCATTCTCCATCTCTGGATGTTAACTGTGCTTGCCTAACACTCATGGTGGGATCTGAAACACTCCACCATTACAGGCTTGTTCTGCCAATAGATACTGTTATTCCTTGACTTTGAACGACTGAACCATGGGCTACTGTGAGGAAGAACTGTGTGGGAAGACCCTGTCAGCTATTCTCATATGTATAGTGTGCATGCAGAGGATTTAGAACACTGCATCTATACAGTGTCAAAGGAAGAAGCTAAAGGAACATCCATCAATTTGAGACAAATATACACTGAATTCTGAACCATTATTTGCAAATACTGTAGTGTTGTGAGATTTGAACCAGCGAATTATTGCTGATGTGTAAATTAAAAAGATATTATTGCAAATCTTTGTTGTTTCACTTATTTAACTACCTCATTATTATATAATGAAAGATGTAGTCATTGTAGCTCTGTCAGTAGGATGACTGCGCTATAGTGGCTACACACATTATTATTATTAATACAAATATTCAATTTCTATAAAAACACATTGCACACCACAACCTGATACCTGTGATGTAGTCGATATCATGGCAGGGTGGGTGAAGCATGAAGACTGGTCCTGTGATGGTGTGGAAGAAGACTGGATGAAGAAGAAGAAGGACAGGATACTCCTACTTGATAATATACAAGCAAGAATTGTAGGTCCATTCAGCTTTGGCAAGATAAGTATTCTCAAGTCACTACTAACAAACTTGGATGGAGTCTGCTTTGAGCATGTATGTGTATTTTCCAAAACGCTATTTCAGTGCAAGTACCAACTATTGCAAAAGGTACTGCAGGATGTAAAAGGTGTAACATACACAACATTCTGTCAATGCTGTGAAGTTCTCCCATCAGAAAAAGTAAAGTAAAACATAGTGCTCATGTTTTACGGTGTTGCTGTGGAAAACCAGGATCAAATTCTATGATATTTCTGTTTTGATCATCATATGGGTATTGATGTCTTTTATTTGATTCACACTCATTCCAGAATCCCAACAAGTTGGTGATGGATAATGTGAATTTCATTGCAGCTTTCAAACAATGCAATTTGAACGTAAGACACATTTACCGGTGCTTGTAGGAACCAATATGGAATTCGGTGATTTTGTAAAGATATGCACATATTGCTGGAATCACACACAGTATGGGTTTCTTGTTATTGATAAATTAAGGAAACTGAATGACAGCAGGTACAGATAGAACTTCCAGGACTTACTTTATATATAGCTATGATAAAAGTGGATAGTGTGTTAGTGTACACTGCACTATGGACAAGTTCACCTTATGTCAGGCATTCAGTCCTAGAGGATAGGTGTGCAGAGACAGAGAATGGATCTGCACATAGATGGAAAATTTCAGGAGCTGGTGATGTATTCCCAGACCCTTCTGAGGCTGATCAACGAATTACATGCCAGGATTAAGGAACTAGAGATGTACACCCACATCATTCTGAGAAAGAAAGTAAATAATTTAGCTGTAAAGGTTGATGGAATTGAAAAAAAAAAAAAAAAAAACATAACTTCACTGCAAATGTTGTGTGAAATGTATATAAGAGCCTGTGAAACACCCCATTTCATATATAAAAAGATGTCAACTAAGCATGAGGTCATTTGCTGCATGGAATGCTGTTTAAGAGAACTGTGGCTGCTTAAGTTAGGACATTTAGATCGAGAGCATACACTGAGAGAAACCTTTAAACCAGTTACTGTATCATTCGATGAACTCTAAGTGAATCACACAACGATGATGGTCGTGCTATTACCAGTTTCATTAACCATCTCAGTGATGCTAGGATAGACAAAACATTCAGTGTCAGCGGTGAAAAACTATACATGCTGAGCATGCAGCCCGTAAGTTTAAATGGAAAAACAGAACAGATAGGTGATAGGGAATTTCAAAGAACATCATGTCTACTTAACCACATTTTACTAAAACATTCAAAAGCAGTAAAATTTTTACTGAAAGATCTGGAGATGTATGGCGAAATACTACAACTTACCTGTGTGCAGAGGAAAGCTGGAAACCAACACAATATGAAATACAGAGACATTATAAAACCATTATTATTAGACGGTTGGTGTAGCAGTGGAGAAGGTGTTGACATTCAGCATAAAAATAAAGTCAGCAATCAGCCTCTCAGTAGGAGTATATATACCACAACGACCCCCAATGAACTAAAAGATTGAGGATGACTGCTCACAGCATCAACTGCTGCAGGCAGTACCACTATTGAAATGATGTTGTTTCAGTAACTTCAGAGCTGAGAGAATGAGGTATAACTGAATAAGTATGGAGACGGTAGTTTGAGAAGTGCACAAGCCAGCATACAAAACATACTCTCGTGGGCATGTTATGATTAAAGATTTGAATGACTTATGGCAGGCTGAGCTTGTATATATGAAGGAATATTCACATAAGAATAAAGGATTAAAATTTATTTTATTCGGTATTGATTCATACTCCAATTTTTTTGTTAAAACAAAAATTGAGAGAGGTGTCACGGAGGTGTTTGAGCACTTGTTGCAGACAGGGATGAATCAATGCTTGGACAATCTCCATACCAATCATTGTGGAGAGTTTTACAATTGATATTTGAAGACCATGATGCAGTGGCATGAAATACATCACTTCTCAATATTCACCCACTTGAAGGCGAGTGAGTGTCGTGGAACATCTGACGAGAACAATAAAAGGTCAAATGTGGATGCATTTTAATCTTTGTGGCTCATACAAATGGACAGATATCCCAGAAACAACTGCACTATATAATAGAACCAAACATAACACAATAAAAATGAAAT
Source organism: Schistocerca nitens (assembly GCF_023898315.1). NCBI lineage: Eukaryota > Metazoa > Arthropoda > Insecta > Orthoptera > Acrididae > Schistocerca > Schistocerca nitens. The sequence goes on from NC_064618.1 coordinate 618,047,188, forward strand.
CAATCTGTGTTCATGATAATGGACTCATGGATGTGTGCTATCATATTAAAATACTGGATCCACACAAACAGAAATTTAATGTGGCTGATTTGGAGTGCATATCAAAACATAAGACAACATTTCAGAACTCATACCTCGCAAACTGGTCAAGTGAGATATTTACAGTTTACAAAGTGCAGAGACCAAGACGTTGAGGGAATAGAGCTCTAGTTAAACTGCTTGACTTCCCTGCAACAGAAAACTACTGGATTGACACAGACCATTTGCTATACAATGGGGTGCATAGAGCACAACCAGCACAGTAGCAAAACATGCACTCTAGGAGGCCCATTATAAGAGGCGGTGCTATTCTCGACAAGCATCCAGTCGAATTACACATTCTGGAATACAATTACTGCAGACCTGGAACAATATTCCAAAACCGTTTGGTTCATGGTGATAAGAGGATTAATCTGCTTGACAAGGCGTGTTTAGAAAACGACACTGCATATGCAAAACATTAAGAGCTCCCAGGATGTCATGATGCAAAACGAATTTTAGCTGTTAAAACCAAGGCCATTAAGTGTGAGAAAGGATATTGATATAGGGAAGTACAATGCAGCATTTGTAGCTGATAAAACCATGCATCATAAAATTAAGTTGGGCTTGAGTGTGAATTTCAATCAAATTATGAATGCTGCACACTGTGTGCTGAAGAAGACGAAGAAAAAGGAGAAGACACCGATGAAGAAGAAGGAGAGGCGTCTCAGCAACTGTATCCTGACAGCGATGTATGCAGCTAAAATTGCCCTGAAGCGTAAAGGACTGATTAAAGTACCACAGGTTCTGCGGATACACAAGATAGCATGCGGAATTATCCCCTTCCTCGTCCCAGCCCTCCCAGGCTAGTGGTGCTGCGGCTATTGACAGAACAGTTAAGAACGTATGTAACTCCCACGAGCAGTTACAGGAAGCAGGAACACATAATCTCATGATGGAGCAGCAGCCATCGGAAAAGGACTGTACCTGAAACCACACAAGTATGAAGTTGTCCCTTCATAAATAAAAGAAGAAGAAAAAGTGTGTTAACTGTTCTTCCAGACAGACCGCTTACAAATACAAATCTGCTCAAGTTTATTACGAAAAAATACAGCGTTCCAATATTATGTGGTGTGTTTATGCGGGATACATTACAGAAGACTATGTGGATGTTACTGGAATGTGGACCAAGAACCCACTAGGTGGCATATGTTAAGAAAAATACAAATAACATGTACTTTTTCGACTCATTTGGAGACCTCCAGCCACCAGAGGAGTTACAAAGGTACTTCACTGATGAAGGCATGTGTTCTACAATTTTCATCACTACCAAGACGTCAATACCTATCTATGCAGACGTGTGTGCATCATGTTCCTCATAACATTTACAACGAAGCACATATATGAGGAGGTGCATCAAGCAACCACCCGTCAGTAGATAGTTAGATGCAATGTCATATACTCTGACTTAAAAAGAGCGATCGTCAGTATTATGCATGAATTACTCTACACTGGTTGATTTAAACAATGGGAAATGGAATATTGAACTGGAGACATAGAACACCATTCTAAAAATTAATGGTGTAAAAGAAATTCTGGAAATAAAACCTGGTGCATACAATATTGACGATTTAAACGAAATTTTAAAACGGTCCGGAAAAAAGGACTCTGCCGGCCGCGGTGGTCTAGCGGTTCTGGCGCTGCAGTCCGGAACCGCGGGACTGCTACGGTCGCAGGTTCGAATCCTGCCTCGGGCATGGGTGTGTGTGATGTCCTTAGGTTAGTTAGATTTAAGTAGTTCTAAGTTCTAGGGGACTTATGACCTAAGATGTTGAGTCCCGTAGTGCTCAGAGCCATTTGAACCATTTGAACCAAAAGGGACTCCGCTACAAGCAAACATCAATATACTTAAATCTGAAACAAAGACAATGAGTGCAAGGATTGAATTTATCAAGGTTCAATTAGACAGCCGCTGGTTTTCACTAAAGGACTAGTTTGAAGAATGATCCTAATAAATTTTACAGATCCGACCAGTCAGTGGATGTACTTCCCATCAGTACAAACCATGTCGAGTGTAACATTGCAACAAACAGTTATCTTATGAACAGATTGATTCATTCAGTTTACTGACTCTTGCCATCAGTGGAAACTGGGATTAAGATCATTGAGACCCCTACCTACACTGCTAATCTCCCAGTAACAGTTCAGATATTGGAGTATCTGGAGCTGCATATTGTGGACCTGTATAATCAATTTGTCGATTTTTATGGCAAGGAATTCATTGTACACCTACATGCACAGCGGAACCAGCAGTGATCTTGAATGTGCAGAGACCCGGAAGAGGCAGCGGCGACCTTCAACTAGCCGTGACCTGTTGGAGGCAGAAGCGATGACCTTTAACTTGCCGGACCGGAAGCATCAGCGGTGAGCTTCAACCAGCTGGGGATAGTAGTGCCCCCCTACTGTCAACAAAGACAGGATAGGGGTAAGATTTAAAACCAAAGTGCACAACGCACAGTGCGGCACTCCACAATAGAACAAGAAGGTAATAACAGTTGCATACTATAGTTAATTAAGGCAGTAGGTCTGAATCTGCACATTGACGTAATTTGATATAACTAGCACAGTGGAATATTAAAAGTGTATTACGCGATTGGAATACTTCTCGCATAAAACTCACGGATCAACCACATTTATCAAGAACAATTAAATCATGATTATCATACAGCACCAAGAAGCTTTAACACTCCCATCCCGAAGTTTCATATATCTTGACGGATCATTTACGAGAAACTGCCTATTGGCTTCTGTCTCGGGTTCTTCGGCCGACGTTCATCTAGTGATTTTTCTGACGTTTCGCCAGCACGAGTGGCTGGCATTGTCAAAGCTTCACCCTCCATTGCCGGTGGTGAACTGGAGCCGAGCTCGCGGGCGCAGGCTATATGTACCTGGCGCGCCAACGTCCGAGGGCTTCTCCGCGGTCATTTCCGGTGCGGTTCTCCTCTTGCTACCTGCGACGGTCGTTCGCTGCAGTACGTGAAGCCAGGATCCGTTGACCTTAAGGCTTTCCTCTTTCTTGTTCAAACTGTTCGCGTGTTTTTGTATTTCTACAGCTTCTCTGAACAAGCGCGTGTGATAGTGCTTCTCTACAGCCAGAACTTCCGTGTCGGCGAATTTTATTACATGGTCGGTCTCATTCAGTGCGTGAGACCGACCATGTAATAAAATTCGCCGACACGGAAGTTCTGGCTGTAGAGAAGCACTATCACACGCGCTTGTTCAGAGAAGCTGTAGAAATACAAAAACACGCGAACAGTTTGAACAAGAAAGAGGAAAGCCTTAAGGTCAACGGATCCTGGCTTCCCGTACTGCAGCGAACGACCGTCGCAGGTAGCAAGAGGAGAACCGCACCGGAAATGACCGCGGAGAAGCCCTCGGACGTTGGCGCGCCAGGTACATATAGCCTGCGCCCGCGAGCTCGGCTCCAGTTCACCACCGGCAATGGAGGGTGAAGCTTTGACAATGCCAGCCACTCGTGCTGGCGAAACGTCAGAAAAATCACTAGATGAACGTCGGCCGAAGAACCCGAGACAGAAGCCAATAGGCAGTTTGTCAACAAGTGGCCACGAAAGCCTCAACAATTTTGTATTACGCCTCTACGGGGAGGAGATTTGCAGATTGTACCGACGCCTTGACCAACGACGGAAGAAGAAAGCGCGACTGATGTCCTCTCTCGCCTTTCTGTCACGTTGCCGAGATGAATGTGCTACACCGAAGTTCTTGAGATGTAAGCGCCTATTCACCACCGCCCAAGCACATCGTATCTACGACAGAATGGAACGAGCTTTTCTTCGTGAGCGAATACATACAACACGGAGAGACTTGGCAAGAACGGATCAGGAACTTCTGGACCTTTTCTATCAACTAAGTAGCAGAATGCATCGAGACGACTGGGACAAGATTGGCAGCATCACTCACAGGAGCATGCAGAACGAACTCGAGCGCTGCACCGATCGACAGAAGAAAAAGTTTGAAAGATGCCGGAAGCACACCGACAAGGCGACTCCCGACATGTCACACACAGTAGTCAACCTCACTGAACGACAATTGACCGAAGAGGAAGTGTCTGTTCTTCAAAAAGGAGGGAATTTCGCTATCATCCCGAGAACTATACCTATGGAGGACATCATTGCCAACACCGAAGCAGCCATTCGTACCCTTCCTTGTGAAAGGGCAGAGGAAATACGCACGGAAACAGCCAGGATACTGCGCCGAGCAAAACCACCAGCTTGCAACCTGAAGAAAGAAGAGGTACAAGCCATTAAGAATCTCAACGCCGACAAGAGTATATTGGTACTGCCTGCCGATAAGGGGAATGCGACCGTCGTAATGAAGACCGAAGATTATGAGCAAAAGATCCGAGACCTATTAGATCCGACGACGTACCGAAAACTAAGCGCAGATCCGACGCAACGTATCACACGGAATACGAATCGATTAATCAAGGCGTCTTCTCTGCCGGCGGACATACAGAGAAACCTGCGCAACGCAGAAGCCCTACCACCTCGGCTGTATGGATTACCCAAGATCCATAAGAACAACGTTCCACTGAGACCGATCGTTAGCGCTCCTGGATCACCGACATATAAACTGGCAAAACACTTGGCCCCTCTGCTCCAGCCACACGTGGGGAAGACCGACACATACATTAAGGACTCAGGGCATTTCATTGAGAAGCTGAAGAAACTGAAACTTGCACCAAACGACATCCTGGTCAGCTTTGATGTTGTTTCGTTATTTACGAAAGTGCCACTCAGTGACGCTCTGAAGCACATCGGTTCCATTTTTCCGCTAGACATCAGAAAGCTCTTCCATGCATGTCTCACCCCGAGCTATTTCACGTGGAATGGCGATTTCTACGAACAGCTGGAAGGCGTCGCCATGGGTAGTCCTCTCAGTCCAGTGGTGGCCAACTTCTTCATGGAACAATTCGAAGCACAGGCACTGGACTCGGCGACTTGCAAACCTAAGGTGTGGTACAGGTACGTCGATGATACTTTCGTGGTGTGGAGCCATGGTGAAGAACAGCTCAGTGACTTCCTAAGACACTTGAACAGCCTCCATGCCAACATAACATTTACCATGGAAGTAGAAAAGGACAAGAAACTGCCATTTCTAGATGTTCTGGTCACAAGGGACGGCGAAGATCTGGGACACAGCGTGTATCGAAAACCGACTCACACGGACCGATACCTGCACAAACTGTCAAACCACCACCCGAGCCAGAATAGAGGCATGATTAGTACGCTCGTAACGAGAGCAGGACGAATATGTGAGCCGCAACACCTCAAACGAGAAATGCAACACCTGGAAACTGTCCTGAGGAGCAATGGTTACTCCACAAATTATATTAGAAGTGTAACAGAGCCCAAACCTCGGCGAAGTAGGGAACCGGAAAAAGAATTGTCGGGTACGGCCTTTCTGCCATACATTCCCAGAGTGACGGACAGAATCGGCCGTATATTGCGCAAACATGGCGTAAAGACGATTTTCAAACCGACAAGGAAGATCAAAGAGTGTCTTAGATCGGCGAAGGAGAAAAGAGACCCACTTGCAATGTCGGGAATATACCGCATACCACGCACATGCGGAAAAGTTTATGTCGGAATGACTGGACGATCCATTAACACCAGGATCAAAGAGCATAAGCGACATTGCAGGTTGGGGCAGGTGGAGAAATCGGCCGTGGCAGAGCACGCACTGAATGAGACCGACCATGTAATAAAATTCGCCGACACGGAAGTTCTGGCTGTAGAGAAGCACTATCACACGCGCTTGTTCAGAGAAGCTGTAGAAATACAAAAACACGCGAACAGTTTGAACAAGAAAGAGGAAAGCCTTAAGGTCAACGGATCCTGGCTTCACGTACTGCAGCGAACGACCGTCGCAGGTAGCAAGAGGAGAACCGCACCGGAAATGACCGCGGAGAAGCCCTCGGACGTTGGCGCGCCAGGTACATATAGCCTGCGCCCGCGAGCTCGGCTCCAGTTCACCACCGGCAATGGAGGGTGAAGCTTTGACAATGCCAGCCACTCGTGCTGGCGAAACGTCAGAAAAATCACTAGATGAACGTCGGCCGAAGAACCCGAGACAGAAGCCAATAGGCAGTTTGTCAACAAGTGGCCACGAAAGCCTCAACAATTTTGCATTTACGAGAAGGTACGATACTGCTATGCATTGAACCTTACACATAATGCTTTAGTGTCCCAGTTTCATGAGATGTGATATGAACTTAAAAGGGGTCGAGATTGATCGTACACACAATGTAGGCATAATACCAACTCTTAAAATGTACGTCTTTGCATTTCCCTCGGATCTGAACGATTTATAAAATGCTGAGTGGTTCATAGACGAGCCAGTGGATAGAACAGCAGAAGAGTACAACAGATTTACTGCATGTATACCTTTAAAAATGCTTATGGGATACTTTGAAGTAATGTAGCGAATTGTTCTTAATGCTAAATAGGAACTTGTTCTGTTACAGAGTGCAACGGAGAACAGCTTGTACATTCAAGATGCCAAGAGGAGAACGATATCACTATCAACAAAATAATACAGAAAATGCCACACATCACCCAACTGAATGAGCAGCATTTGAAGCTTTTAAAAATTCTAAATGCCAGTGTATTTCTACCATTATCTTTCATTCATGGGAGGTTTTAGAGTACCCAGTGCTACCAACTACAAGCAGACAAAGATGGTCTATTAAAACCTCCGCTCACTTTGAGACACCCAGGTTCATCATACTTGGTTTCTGACGAACAGAAGAGGGAATATGATTCCACCAAATTTGACCGTTGTGGGTGAACTAGTCCCAAAGTCTACCTGAAACCCGAATTCTACCTGTATGATAATTTACATGTGCTGGGGAAAGAAAATATATACAGTCTAGCATATGACATGTATGTGAGGTTCCATGCCTCTCACTATGAGGAAGAGAAGGATCTGTACTCCAGCCACAGAAATTCAACTGGCGCCAAACGTTGTAATAGGCTGCTCAAAGCAGAATGAGATAATTGAATCTGGAGCTATAGATGCACGAATTGAATATGAATCTTCTATAAATTTCCCAGAACACACTGCAGCATACGCTCTAGTTCTACATGACCGCACGATTAACTGTTGCCCACTCACAGATAGTGTGCAATGACCTCTATAAATGAACAAGTGCTGCGCCATATGCAGAGCATTTCACAATGGTATTTCAAGCTATGAACATCATTGCAGATGCTCAGGAAAGAACATCATTGTAGATGCTCAGGGTTTCTATTATGATGAGCATAGGCAGTTCATATTAAAGATGCTGCATTCATAGCATAGATGGAAGATGCTCGAATAATAGAGACAATCTCAGCAAATAATGCATCACAGAGGTCTTTAGAGGATGTGAAATGTGCTAAAACACAGAGTAGTGCAAAGTGGTTAACACATTTCTACCATGGAATTCACTAGGGGGATCCTGGTATACCCTATAAAGATATTGTCACATCGCTCCATTGCTCGACCACATGCGTACCATCATTTGCGTAAAAGGTGAGGAGAAGATCACGTAGATGTGTCAAATTTCAACTTTGCTGGTGTTCAAGACCTGGAATCCTACTGGTGTCCTGTTCTCCATTATCTCAACAACAACAATAAGAGGAGCTGGTGATGACGATTAAAATTATTTTTAAGTTGATGAAAAAAAATTATTTTTTAGCTCACAATCTGTTTATGATTTTTCTTCACCTTGTTCCCACTTGGATAGTGTGCAGGTTTGCCCAGATACTATGTCTACAGTTTTCTTCGAGTACTGGTGATATAATTTTAGACGTGTTCGCCATATGTGCCTCTTGCTCCCATAAGCCTGGTCTTGCTGTGTGATAGGCGTAATCCCATGCAATCATTCTACATGTATATTTTGTTATCTTCCAGATTAAACTTCACTTTCATGTTCATACCTAACTTCATTTGTGTCTTGCACATCCTTTTTACATACAACTGGAGTAGGTTTTATGTAAATAACAACAACAAAGACGTATGGCAACGAATTCTTTCGTTTATTCAGTTGTAACAGATACAGTTTGTTTCTTGAGGTACAATTTGGTTCTTGAGTTACAATTCAGTTATAATATTCAATGCAGAGATACTTTTTTCTACACAAGAACAAAAAATCCACTGATTAAAATATTTACTGTTTTCAGATGTACAAATCTATGCCTAAAAAGTAATGTGTAGATTATTTTATTGTTACAGTACAACAGTCCCAATAGTATCAGGTGCATGGTTGTTATACAAAAACAGTTCTGATGGACTGTGAACTATGTATACATTTACACCTACACTTAGAAACTAATCAGACTTGGTCAGCTAGCAGCAGGCGAAACTGAATAAAAAATATTCTATTTAAATGGCTTGTAAGGTGAGTATATCTATTTCTGATTTACAATTTCTTTTTATTGACACATGATGAGAGATTTTTTTTTAGAAGTACTGTTTCTGTTGATGCACGTGGTGCACAGATATTTTACAATTTTTTGTCGATGAACATTGTGGATAGAATTTTTTTACAAGATATATTTATATATATTTACAAATGTACATATTACAAATTCCTCACACATATGGTATGTGTATACAAATACTTACATGTCTGTCTCTCTCCCCCCCCCCCCTCTCTCTCTCTCTCTCTCTCTCTCTCTCTCTCTCTCTCTCTCTCTCTCTCACACACACACACACACAATTACTTACACTATGATAAAAGGGTCATACTACTCTGTCACAGTTAGATCCAGTCTCATTCGCTCTCTCTCTCTCTCAGGTCCCCCCCCCGCCCCCCTTTCATTTGAACAAGTGAATGGTGTGACTGTGGAAGAGTTTCCATCACATCATCACAAATGATCCTTAAATGTCATGAGGCGACAGGCTGACTTTAGATTGCAGCACAGTATACACCTCGTATCCTCTCAATTGAGTGCTAGTTTGCACCACCATATGTTGCAGCTGCAGCAGAGCACCATGAACACTACTGTATAGACACTGCAAATAGTCTCTATTAGAGAGAGCTCTTGATGCTGCGTGATGCACACCTTAGCTCACCTCTGGGTGGCACCTTCCAATAAGCAATACACATAGACCAAGTGAGGTGGCGCAGTTGTTAGCACGCTGGACTCGCATTCGGGAGGACGACAGTTCCGTCCTGTGTCCCGCCATCCTGATTTAGGTTTTCCGTGGTTTCCCTAAATTGCTCCAGGGAAATACCAGGATGGTTCCTTTGAAAGGGCACAGCCGACTTCCTTCCCCAATCCGATGAGACCGATGTCCTCGCTGTTTGGTCTCCCCCCCCCCCCCCCTCCCCAAACAACTCAACCCAACGCAATACACATACATTTTTGCTCACAAACTCACACACTCCACAATCGGTGTCTTTCATTAGACCAATAACCTTCTTGTTCCATGGAAAAGTACTGCAAGGATTATTGGCAGTCTAAAAAGACATGTTGAACGCTTCACTGTGGCAACTTATTACTTCATATGGATCACAATTCTTCACCCGATAGATTAAGCTACCTGTATCCATATAATGCAATTTTGGAACAGTGAAATAAGGTTTCGCAAACTCATAACAAATGCGGTACACATGAATTTCGATAGGTGTAGTATGCACATCCCCACATAGGTTTTGTCAATTCTACCCCACCTTCGCCGCCTTCACAGCAATAAATTTCACATTGAATATTGCGACCCATTTAAAATTTGGTTTGGCGGTGCATTTTCTTACGCCATAACGCCAATCCCATTCGGTTCTAATGAATATTTTACGATGTTACCTCAATTTCTCCATTGTTGTACCGAAAATTCAATTATTCATTAATTTAAAAAATCTTTCTAAAAGTCACATGTTGCGGAAGCCCTCAGTGTCATACTCAAATCAATATACACCTTCAGCCAGGGGGATCACTTGAAGGGGATAGCCTGAGCAATTCTAACCAGCCTCAACCCCAGTCTGAGACACTGCAGCAGATTAGGATAGTGAGTAATGTATCTCTGCTTGTTCGCCCCATTTTCATCAGCTTTGGAGAGGAGCCTCCAAGCAGAACTAGTTGCTCTATACTTCTTCTTCTTCTACATCTACATCTACATTTATACTCCGCAAGCCACCCAACGGTGTGTGACGGAGGGCACTTTACGTGCCACTGTCATTACCTCCCTTTTCTGTTCCAGTCGCGTATGGTTCGCGGGAAGAACGACTGTCTGAAAACCTCCGTGCGCGCTCGAATCTCTCTAATTTTACATTCTTGATCTCCTCGGGAGGTATAAGTAGAGGGAAGCAATATATTCGAAACGCACTCTCTCGAAACCTGGCGAGCAAGCTACACCGCGATGCAAAGCGCCTCTCTTGCAGAGTCTGCCACTTGAGTTTGCTAAACATATCCGTAACGCTATCACGGTTACCAAATAACCCTATGACGAAACGCGCCGCTCTTCTTTGGATCTTCTCGATCTCCTCCGTCAACCCGATCTGGTACGGATCCCACACTGTTGAGCAATACTCAAGTATAGGTCGAACGAGTGTTTTGTAAGCCACCTCCTTTGTTGATGACCTACATTTTCTAAGGACTCTCCCAATGAATCTCAACCTGGTACCCGCCTTACCAACAATTAATTTTATATGATTATTCCACTTCAGATCGTTCCGCACGCATACTCCCAGATATTTTACAGAAGTAACTGCTACCAGTGTTTGTTCCACTATCATATAATCATACAATAAAGGATCCTTCTTTCTATGTATTCGCAATACATTACATTTGTCTATGTTAAGGGTCAGTTGCCACTCCCTGCACCAAGTGCCTATCCGCTTCAGATCTTCCTGCATTTCGCTACAATTTTCTAATGCTGCAACTTCTCTGTATACTACAGCATCATCCGCGAATAGCCGCATGGAACTTCCGACACTATCTACTAGGTCATTTATATATATTGTGAAAAGCAATGGTCCCATAACACTCCCCTGTGGCACGCCAGAGGTTACTTTAACGTCTGTAGACAACATGCTGTGTTCTGTTTGCTAAAAACTCTTCAATCCAGCCACACAGCTGGTCTGATATTCCGTAGGCTCTTACTTTGTTTATCAGGCGACAGTGCGGATCTGTATCGAACGGCTTCCGGAAGTCAAGGAAAATAGCATCTACCTGGGAGCCTGTATCTAATATTTTCTGGGTCTCATGAACAAATAAAGCGAGTTGGGTCTCACACGATCGCTGTTTCCGGAATGCATGTTGATTCCTACAGAGTAGATTCTGGGTTTCCAAAAACGACATGATACTCGAGCAAAAAACATGTTCTAAAATTCTACAACAGATCGACGTCAGAGATATAGGTCTATAGTTTTGCGCATCTGCTCGACGACCCTTCTTGAAGACTGAGACTACCTGTGCTCTTTTCCAATCATTTGGAACCTTCCGTTCCTCTAGAGACTGGCGGTACACTGCATCTATACGATCAGGCTCAGTGGACTGTACGCTGCTACAAGTTTCCTCTTCCATTGTATTCTGTCTATTGCTTCTATCCGCCATCCGTCCACATCTGTTGATGCTTGGTTTAAATCTTCGTGGAAGCCATCCCTCCACCGCTTCATGGGTCTCCCTGAGGGTCTCTTTCCCGTAGGCTTAAAATCCAGGAGCTTCCAAGGCCATCTGTGATCTTCCATCTGGGCCACATGGTTGGCCCAGTGCATTCGTTTGGCTTTGACAGTTCCTCCTATGTTGGGCTGCTGGTATAGTTCCTCAATCTTAGTTGTGTCTGATCCTCCATTCCCCTGTGTCTGCATCCAGAACTGGACCAAAGATCTTTCAAAGCACTTTTCTCTCAAAAACGGGGAGCTTATGGAAGACCTGTTTCTGGATACTCCATGTCTGACAGCCATATAGAACAACAGGCTGGATTAGGGTTTTGTATAGTCGAATCTTGAACTGTCTGGAGAGATATCTCGACCGAAGCAGTTGTACTAGTCCGTGGTAAGATCGGTTTCCTGCTTTTATTCTGGCATTGAACACTGCTACACATGATGAGTTCTCAGTGAAAAGTGCCCCTAGGTATTTAAATTCATGCGCTCTCTTGTAGAACTGATCTCCCACCTGCAGTGATTGTAGATGACCAGCAGGCTGACTTTGACCATGTGCCATGAAGAGGTACTCTGTCTTCGCTTCATTTACGTTTAGACCAAATTTGCTGGCAGCCTTCTTTAGTGCTGTGGTCATATGCTCCTACTCTTTTTCAGACCTAGAGTGTATACAAATGTCGTCTGCATAGGCTAAGTATGCCAGTCTCTTTCCTTCGATGTCAATCCCTTCGTTCTCGTGGAAGGTCTCGCATACGATTATCTCGAGGGCAAAGTTGAACAGGATAGAGGACAACCCATCTTCTTGTCTGAGTCCTGTCACAATTTCAGATCCCTCAGTTACGCGATTTCCCATCTTCACCTTTGCACGTATTTCGCTCAAACAGATATTTATCAGATTGATGAGTTTCTTTGCCATGCCAGACTCCCTTAAACAGCTAAGAAGACTCTCGCGATGTATTCAGTCATAGGCCTTCTTAAAATAAATTAATAAAATATTTACTATATTCACCTAGTTTCTCATTGAGCTCCTGGAGATTGAAGATGTCCTACTGTTGACCGCCTTTGCCAGAAACCTCCCTGGTACTCCCCAATCACCGATTCTGTCACTGACTGAATTCTAGGTATCAGGTAATTGGACAGGATCTTATATAAGACGTTAAGCACGGCGATTCTTCGATAGATGTCACGTTTCCGTTTGTCGCCCTTCTTATGTATTGTTGCTTTATACGCAGAGGCAAATCGGCGTGTGCATCATGCATACTAATAGCGTATGTGAGTTCTGCCCCCACCACATATCCCACATCAGGATCAGCCACCATACCCTTCATTTTTCCACGCAGTCTCTTGCATTCTTCTTCAGGCCCCCATCGAAACTCGCCATTCAGCAGTGATTGTTCCATGGTGTTTCTATACAGGTTATTGACATCCAAATACGCAATGTAACTCAAATTAAGGGACATGCAGAACCTCTCACCCATATATGGGTTACTTGCCTTGGTGTGCCTGCGGACTTACTGCCACAAATTCCCACAGATAACAAAAAAAAAAAAAAAAGAAACATGTCAGATTTGGTCAATAGCTCAATGCTGGACTCCGTTTTCTTTAGTATAGACAACCCAGATGCAATGTAATAAAAGGTGGTCTCCAGAGAATGTATGGTCATGCATACACTGGGGTATTTCTCAAAAACGTCAACAAGCAAGCGCACCTCTATGTCTACGTAAAGCTGTGCGCACTCTCCTTAAGTGGAGATCTTGAATTCCTGCCAGACATTCACAGCAGGCTCTACTCTTCTTCTGTTATCGCATCGCCCCTGAGATTGATGGAGAATGCAGTTATGTCAGGTAACCTGGTTTTGTTGAGTTTTGCCATAATATCCGCATACTTGTATGGAAATATCCCCTTCCTAGTCACGAGCGATGAGCACATCCTTCAGTGTCAAAGCTTCAACAACTTTCTGGAGTGCTGCGCAGAGTGGCCGCATGGTTAGAGGCTCCATGTCACTGATTGCGCTGTCCCTCGGGCATTGGGTGTGGGAGTTGTTCTTAGCATAAGTTAGTTTAAGTAGTGTGTAAGTCTAGGGACCGATGACCTCAACAGTTTGGTCCCTTGGAAATTCACACACATTTGAACATTTTCTGGAGTGGGGCTTGCATAAAACGGAGCAAATCAAGGAAGCGGGGTGTAATTCTCAGCGTCATTCGTTTGGAGAATGAAATATGTTTCTCAACACTCTCAGGCGGGACTCTAACCCCATTTTTATCCCAATCTAAATCAGCCAAGTGTTCAACAAGAAAGTGAGCGTTATATCCGCTTTAATTATGAAAGAAAACGGGTATGTGTCGCGGCAGTTGATACTTCAAGTTGCCTGTGTTATGGGCGGCGCTACAAAATTGCCCCATAAGATGACAGTGGTCCTACGTGGAGTTTCCGCTCTTCTTTGTAACGGTAGCCCACAAATTAGCAGTCAATCGCTTTACTCTACAAATCTACATTCTCCTTCGATTTGGTCATGGAAATGCTGTAAACCGTATCAACCTCCCATGAAAGTTGTTCAAGCTCAGTGAGAAACCAAACCGCAGAATTATCTCCGATGTAAGATTTTTATAGGTTAAGACTCGAATCATAGGGTGATGCAACTTGGTTCGCTGCCACATACGGTACATGTTTCTCTGTGAAGGTAATATGGGAGGCCCATAGCTCACCTTCACAGTGAGTCACAGGAGTGAGGAGGCATTAAAAATCGGCATACATCACAAACATCGCTCTTGATGGTGAGGATTCTTAAACTTTATGAATTTGTTTTCCTCAGTAGGCGTAATAACACAAACTGGGTCCTTGGAAGAGCAGTCTTCTAGATGTTTTGCTAATAACTTGTCTGAGGAAAAGGCATTGAGATACCTTAAACAAATATGCTTTACCTGATGATTTTTTGGCAGTTTAGTGAAATGAGTTGGGGTACGACTCTGATCCAGCAGTAGTGTTAATTGTCTTTCTTCTTATTTTCCTCATCTGACAACAGCAGCATGTTCACATGCATTTTATGCTCACCGGTCGGTTTTGAGAAATTGAGGCGTCTGGCTTGTTCTCCAGGCCATAAACATGAACCGATATTCCAGTATCCTGCGCCTCAAATTTTGGTATGTCCTGGATCTTGATGGGGAAATCGATATCATCAAAGCGCACTTATGAACGTCAGTACCTATGCCATATTAAGATGTGTGCTGTGGGTCTTTCATGTAATTTCTTTTGCAAGCCAGGATTGACCATGCAAAGCCAGCCAGGTCAATTTTACTTCCTGACATTAATACATGCCTTCTTTTCAGCTATACCCTTAGTAAGCTTGATATAGATGGACCCTCCATTTACCGGATCACAGATATGCATATGGATGTTGAGGTGTATTTGGCTGAGTGCTTTAGTGATCCCTAAAACGTCCTTCTCAGAAAACTGGTCCAGTATAGCACTCAATGTGGACTCACGAAACCACCTGGCGATTGACGTGCTCCTCGATATCACACCATTTTCCTTCCAAAGTTAGTGCAGGTTTATCTGTTCAACATCAGAGCCCTCTTATGTTTGGGGAGGGGAGGGGGGCGGAGGAAAGGGGGACAGGTCAATGCACAGCACACTGCTGTATTTTATGGTAGGATACTCCACTGTGTCACGGTACCCTCCAGCTAGATTCTCGATCCTAGTGAACGAGATTCGCTCCTCAAAGGCGTATTCAATCGCCGAGTATTCTAATTGCGGCAAGGTATTACTAATCTGATTTTCTTCACTAAAAGGATGGGGAGCGGGAGCTGCCGCTAGCCGCAGGATTAGTACCATTACTATAACTGCAATTAGCTGACAGCCATGCTTCTGCTGCTGGCTGTGAAAAGAGGCAGGTAGATGCACATACCTTGCAGTGTGGGCGAAAACTTGGGGAGAACGAGATGGTACGTTGCTCCAGTGTGAGCAGCCTTGCTGTGACTGCAGCTGTGGAGATGGTTATTGCCACAACTCTGAGCCAGTTGCTGGAGAGAGGCTGGACATCAGAGTGGAGGTGGAATAGGGGCAGCTGGGATGCGGTTGGGGTGGCGGAGGCTGCAGCTGCTTACACGGCAGTGGCTTCCCGCACAGTGATGAGGCCTGTCTTACACGGCAGAGCATACCACACAGGACCTCGTCTACACAGGTGTTTCTTCACTTACCCGGGTACCCTTGCCACGGTGTACTGTGGGGAATGCCGTTGTCTCAGAGGCGAGAGTGCTCGAAGGAGAATAACGAGAAATGAGTACATTGTTTCAGACATCGCCTGCTGCTGCTACAAGAGAAACAACATCGTTTACTTGTAAGCAGAGTGCGTATATATTACCTATCTTGCTTTGGCTCCATACGATATCCCTTAGGTCATCCGACATCTCCTCATTGCGACACAGCTCCCTTCCCTTCTTCTCCACCCACTCAGGCATCTTCTCGCCTGAATCACAATGGATCCGACGATCGATATCTCCGAAATGATCTACAAAAGCAACATACTGATTTATTAAAAAAGTATACACCTACAAAACAAAGAAAAACATTCATCAAACGAATATGTACTTACACAATAGCTGCGATGGGATCTCTGTCCACCCCTGGTCCAGCTCCTCGAAATGATCTAGAACAATAACAAAGAATGTGCCTCAGACATGATATTACGTATACAATGAAATTTTTTGAAAAGAATGTGTCCAACCGCAACATATTATTTACACACAGTACTAAGGAGAAGAAAATATATGTACTTATGATGTTGATGCTGCAGCTGTTCCCTCTCATCTTCAAGCTGATCCACGATTTGGTGGATGTATGTTGAAACAACAAGGAAAAAAATTAGCACTGAAATCTGAACAGTTGCTATAAAATCTGAACAAATGCTACGACACCTATAAAATTCAAACACACAGTGATTTGATACTACGAAACATTTTTTTTTACGAAAAAATACCTAGAAATATGAACACACAGTGATTTCATACTATGAAATCTTTTTACGAAAATATTCTCCGAAATTTGAACACACAGTGATTGATACTAGAAACATTTTTACTAAACTATGAAATTAAGTATGTGATTATCTGGTAATTCATCTTGCCTTGGGCTTTTGGCATTGCCACCAGTACTTCTGCTTGAAAAACGCTTCATCTTGCAAGCAAGCTAACACGGAAACATGAAAACTGAAGATGAAACTAACGCAACCGTTGACGGTAGCAGAATGAGGACAAGAGTGGAGAGGGTATGCTATATACCTTCACTGATTTGGCATTGGCCGATAGGAACACAGTATTCTGAGAAGGGATGAAAACTTCTGTGTCTTTGGACACGATGGTTCACGTACAAACAGAAAGCAGCCTGAGAGATGGCTCAAATGTCTCTGAGCACTATGGGACTTAACAGCTCAGGTCATCAGTCCCCTAGACTTAGAACTACTTAAATTTAACTAACCTAAGGACATCACACACATCCATGCCCGAGGCAGGATTCGAACCTGCGACCGTAGCGGTCGCGCGGCTCCAGATGGAAGCGCCTAGAACCGCTCGGCCACCAGCGGCCGGGGCAGCCTGAGAGAGAGCGGAGGTGCTTTCCCAGGTACGAAATACGAAAGGATGCCGACTTCTGCTCCGCAGCTGCTGGACTGTCCAGGTGGCGGCGATTGAGGCGCCCTCAGGATGGCTGAATAACGAAGTACTGCTCAATATGTGTTTGGATGCCTTCGTAATCACATGAGTTATGGGCAATTTGTGGAGGAGGGTGCTTGTGTACCCAAACGCCTCTGCATACAAGATCTCTGCTATATGGCAAGTGTTTTAGAAATTTAACCACTTTATTTGCTATCGTCTATCTGTACACGCGGTTACGGACAACATTACTCTTTGCGATGTGATCACCAGCCAGTAGGTCACACCGATGTCGCTTGGGCCACTGGGATAGTTCACTAGTTGTCCACCGGCCTAGACACAAAGCTTCTGGACACCATGGAAAGCAGACTTGTTCTCGCGACAGTTCCAGCGGAGTGCAGTAAGGTAGATATTTTTTTAGCGTCGTATATCTGGTCGGAGGTGTTAGTGGGTAAATGTTTTATAGTGTCTATTTGCGGTATATGTGTTTGGAGGTTTTTTGTGACCTTTGCGGAATGTTTAGATGTTTTTAGCGATGTTTTTCGGATGTGTTATTCTCACTTCCAGTCTGTTGCACTGTAATCAGAGCAGGACGTCACATCCGATGTCTCTAGCATCGAACAGCTTGTGCTTCCTACCACCTCTTAATTGTCGCCACAACCACACAAAGGGCTGCCATCACCTGATGCTTTGTTTGGGGTTTAGCGTGACTTCTGGTCTGCAAGCCACACGAGCCATTCCTGAGTGTGGGCCTCTCTCCTGATCAGTACACACAGGAATACGCGAGGCAGCCAATGCAACTGCGGCTCGCGGCAGATCTTACCTGTAGTCAGTACGAAGACATGATTGGAAGGTTTTTTGCACTGGATATGGGTTGTGGTGGTGGAGGAGGTTGCTTGTATAATCACGCGTTGATGCATACAAGTGTTTGTTTCCCACAAATTGCAATATTCCGCACAGTCGATCAATATAATTTTATTACCTGTGAAATATGGATGCGATTAGTCAAAAATGCATCAATGTTTCCTGGGAACTGCCGGGTTGTGGGATCCATACAGTAAGGGTTTTGACCTAAGTGCGCCAGTATGCACCAGTAGGATGAGGGGTGACATCATCAAAGTGGAGGAACAACAGTTGAGTTATTTCTTACCAGAGAGGAACCTTTTTTCGATGCAAACTCATTAAATAAACATGCAGCAGTACATTATTGACATTGATTTGAATTTCGCGTTGTGAGACCCTTCCTATCCAGCACAAACTAAGTCTTTTTCCCACCAATTTCCAAATGGTGGGAGGGTAGGTTTTCCCACCAATTTCCAAATGGTGGGAGGGTAGGGGGTGGAAGAGGTTGGGGTGAGGGGTTTATCAGAAGGACAGGTTATCCCCAGGGGATCATAAGCCACTTAGTGGAACAATAGGTTAAGGAACCCCTGGGTTGAAGAGGGATGGAGGTTACATGAAAAGCCACTTAGCAGAACAACAGGATAAAGCCATAAATCAATCAGCTATCACAATTTAATTATTTTGCATATAAATATGACATCAAAAGTGCGCCATAACGAACTTTGCCCTATTAGTGACGAGTAACTTGGAAACACGATCACAAACACAATTCTGTAGTGCAGTGGTAAAGATGGCGGTAAAATACAGCTGGTTTAGATTTGACTATCGATCTGTCTATGTATGTGGTATCAGATGTTTACACTGTAACCATCTGTATTTTGACCGCTATCTTGCCCACTGCACTACAGAATTGTGTTTGTGATCGTGTTTCCAAATTACTGTTACGTTTGTGAAAATTTGTGAACAGTGATCAAGAAAGCCAAGAGAGCCACAGAAATGGAAACACCTCAGCTCATCATAACGAGACTGCCACGCCATAAGAGCAAAGTGAGTCATTGTTACAAAACATTTTCATGCAAACATCAGTCCAGCGTACAGAGTGACAGCGCCTCTTACTACGTTTTCTCTTCTTGCACAGGATAACCACAGTATTTATGAAAAGCCTGTTTAACATCTGTAAAGTTGTGCAATTGTTTTTGCAATGCCATGCAGCCTGATGGTGAGGTAAACCCTTGAAACGTGTCGTACAATGAATAAATAATACATTAGTTAACACATTTTGTGACTGGTAGACGTAATTAAAATCTTTTACATATTTTTGAGACAGTCATGGTCGAAAAATAGTCAAAATGGCTTCAAATTCTTTGCTTTTATATTTTTTCTTTTATTTAAGTCTTTTCCACAGTTCCTTAGATTTTAGTGGCAAAGGCCTTTAAGACAATGACTTTATTGACTTTCTTTAGCAAATACCTGTCGTAGCGCTATGTGGCAGGGAAACTGACTCTTAACTGTTTCCCTCTAAAGCACCACATAGCAATGGATATTTGTCAGGTGCAATGACAGGAATTCAGCACATGGGGTTGTAAATTTACACTTGAAGCTAGAGCAACACAGGAGACCATTTTAATCTGCTGTCTGAAAGAGAAACTTTTTACAAGTGATCATCATAAGAAATTTACACTATTGTAGACAAACATATCAATTAGTATTGAAGTAACAGCAGGTCAGGTGCACATCTCCTTGTAGTAACGATGTCTTTAGGAGTCACTTGCATACGAATACGATTTCAGACATTATTTGAATTACCAAGAGATGAAGAGACACAACATTGGAAGAAAGGGCGATTAGGGTTTATGTAATAAGGAAATGTGGTGCTGCCTTGAGCAAACACAAGTTTTCTTCTTTTACTACCCATACAGGTTTCAGAGAAGTTTCTACCTTTTTTGTGGCTTTTATTTATTATCTGTTGAACAATACGTAAGGAATTTATGCATTTTGATATTTACCAGTTTTTGAGATAATAATATTTACATGACTACAAGTACTGATGGAAATATTAACATATATAAGTATATAAACTTTATTATTAAATATTAGAGTTCTCAGTTCTGTTTCGTGTTTGCAGCAGAGCTATAGTTATTGCCTTTCTGTATGTTGTCTGCATTTAATAAGCATTTATCAATGTGTTTTGCGCAAGTTCTGAAATTTTAAGTTAATATTACGTTATCGGTTTTTTCTTTTTTTCTGTAGCACTACTGTGATTATGATATGTTGTTTTGTAAACAAAGATACCCTGTATTACTCTTTGTCTAGCATTTCTCAGGTTACAGTAATATTTTTGGAAAAATGTGCTGAAATGTATGCTGAATGTGGTTAAGCTTCGTGAATCGTTTTTTGGGGAGAGGGAGCAGAGTCTACATCTATAAATGTGAGTGCCTACTTTTTGTACATCTCGCGTTTTCGTGTTTCTACAGGGTGTTTGAGTTACTAACACACTCTGTTTCATTGTCTGTCATGTTCATTTGTTTCGCCATCTTTTTGGGTGTTCTGGACGGGAATTTTGAAATTTACAGTGGCATTAGGCTGTGTGTGTGTGCGTGCGTTTTATTTGTCTTCTGATAATCTTTTAGAACTGAGAACATCGTTCGACTCCATCCATATTGCATCTATATTAGGAAACAAACGCAGACAAGGAAAAAGCTTTGACCAAAAAATGGTTACGTTTTAATATCCAGTCGACGACGAAACTAGACACGGATAAAAAGCTCGGATAATGGGAGGACAGGCATGGATATCGGCCTTTTACTATAGAAAGGAAGTACTCCATTTGCTGTAAACGATTTATGGAATCCATGTAAAACATAAACGCAAATGGCCAGACGGAGATTGGAACCTCTATCCTCCCAAATGAAGTGTGCTGAACACTGTGCCACCATCAGAGTAGATGCTAAAAGTAGGTCTTAGCTCAAAGAATCCAGAAATTCTGAATATCTTTGAAAAGGGATGCCCCAAATTCGGTGCATGTAGCATAATCTAGGGGCAATATATGTTAATTTCGGCTAAATATCTCTGTAGCTGCTGTGACACCGTCGGAGGTAGAAAGATTTTCTACTGGGAGTGTATCTTCATTGCGAAGAGGTGCTTTTTTTTTTTTTTTTTTTTTAGGAGAAAGGCTTTTCACATACCCATAACAAAAAAAAATTAAAATCAAAGTAAGATGCTAAACAGCAACTGTCATCTGTTTCTGTTGCACCAACTTAAACGATAGAAATGGTACGTAGTAAAATTTAGATTGCCTCTCCATTTCTCAGCTTGTAATTATGAACAATTACAAACCAAGGCCTCACGTATTCTTCAGCTACTTGATTTCTCGAGTTTATAACTGTCTTTTGAAAACATATGCATTAATGAATTTTTTCAGTACTTTGTTTCATGAAAATATAATTTACGTTGATAGGATAAGTAAGAATTATTTATGTCACTCACGCTGGGCATGTCAGAGAAGTTTTTATTGTATAAGGGACAGAGAATATCTTTCGTGTAACAGTAACATCTTTGGCGCGAGTGCTCGTAGTCGCAGAGTTGAAGACAGGGAAGTAGTTGCGAAGCATCTGTGGTGTGGAACAGACGTATGGTTCGAATGGTTCAAATGGCTCTGAGCACTATGCGACTTAACTTCTGAGGTCATCAGTCGCCGAGAACTTAGAACTAATTAAACCTAACTACCCTAAGGACATCATACACATCCATGTCCGAGGCAGGATTCGAACCTGCGACCGTAGCGGTCACGCGGTTCCAGGCTGTAGCGCATAGAATCGCACGGCCACACCGGCCGGCACAGACGTATGTATTGGCGCGCAAATGCCAGAGAGTTTTGCGTGGAAAATGTTGTTGTAATATGTGGCCAGACTGATTATATATTGGCGAGCAAGTATGTGGGCGCAAGATTTTGAAATAATGAAGAATAATGTGTAGCCGAAATTTATTCCAGCCGCTCGCTAATCAAGAAGTGTCTGTTGCCAACGATGGACCTCGTAATAAGTACTCGTCTTAGAAACTTTTTAGAACATTATAGAGTGTGCAGTCAAAGTACAAATTTGACGATAGAAACATCACTGACTCGAGTCGTTAACCATCTGCCGGGTCCTATCCTTTCACCATAAATTCCGAGAAAGTCACAAGTGAAAGAAATAGTCAAAAGAAGTCATATCTAATTAATTTTGAAGTTCATGCGTAATTGAGTTATTATTGTAATAATAAACGGTAGTAACTTTAAGCACAGTTGCTTTTATAGTATTGTACTACACCTGTAGACAGTAAGTTCAAATTAAAAGTGATTTAAATTGAAATTCATATTCTATGATTGTAGTCAAAGTAGTTTTAGAATTTTATGTTCTATTTTGTAAATGATATCATGTGCATATGTCTGTTTTACATTAGTTCTGCCGCGCGGGGTAAACGCGTGTTCTAGGCGTCGTGTCACGGTTTGCGCGGTTCCTCCCGTCGGAGGTTCGAGTCCTCCCTCGGGCATGGGTGTGTGTGTTCTCTTTAGCGTAAGTTAGTTCAAGTTAGATTAAGTAGTGTGTAAGCTTAGGGACCGATGACCTCAGCAGTATTGTCCCATAAGATCTTACCACAAATTTCCAAATTTTCCATTAATACTAAAAATAGTTGTTGTAATGAATGAGAGTTTTTACTGCATCTATTATTCGAAAGAAATCAGTTGCAAAGTAATAAGAAAACAATAATTATCAGTTTTGTCGCGATTAAGCTTTTTTCGAATAGACAGCATTATCGTGTGTTACATAACACAGAAGATTTTCCATATGATGTTGCTACTCTTTGATTATTATTGGTGATCATTATGGAAACTGACATCGTTGCATTCACATTATCGTCTGTTGTTATGTATGTGGTGTCCGTTCTTTAGGACATGTCCAAAAGAACAGACACCACGCATAAAATCAATTAAGGCTTTGATTGCCAGTGAGCCCTTCATTTCAGATGCACACCAAGCTGGAATTCTTATGGGAATCTTCGAGATGCCGGGAGTAATATGGCTACTTGGGGGGGGGGGGGGGGGGGGCGGCACTACGTCAGTTGCTTGTTGAGAATTTCGGTCTGACGGGAGGCTTGCTACGGTAGTTCGTGCGGTTGTGATGATTACTGTGTTCGGATGCAGTAGCGGTCAGCGCATCTGTAACCATGAGACATGGGTTCGAATCCCAGTCTGATACAAATTTTGAGGTCGTTCCATTGATATAACTCAGTGCCCACTCGCAGCTAATATCTTAAATCCTTTTGTATCTTAAGGTCTTTTGTGTTCACGGTAGACGTGTTTCTTCGTGTGAGCTAATGTGTATGCATTTTGTCAAGTTGCAACTTTGCCACACGATTTCCCTTGATTTCAAAGCCAATACAGTCATTTACTTAAGTAATTTTTCCTCGTTTTTAGAACTGGCGACCGTTTTATTCTGCAGTCTAAATTTATTCAAACCATATTCCGGCATTCAGAATTACAGCTAGCAAGGGAAACTCCCCATCGCCCCCCCCCCCCCTTCAGATTTAATGGTAGTATGACCCGTGGATAGACCGTCAAGAGCTGAACACACATCAAGCATGAAAACAGCAAGAAGGCGTACTGAATTGTGATGAAAGAAGCAAAATAATAGGTCTACAGCATTGCTTCCGCCGTTTTGCAATAGACGGCAGTAGCGGCAAGTGGGGTTCGGGTGTACGTTCATAGGTGTAATACAATAAGCTTAGGCATCTGTAGACATAATGCCTTAAAAATATTAGTCGGTTTGTGATTGCATCATAAAGTTATTCTCGGTTAAGTACGCCAACTTACGTACCCATTTCTCGCCATTTGCTGGAAATTTTAATTTTGTGCTTTAACATGAAGAAATTTGCGGCTGTGGCTCTTAAAATGCTGGGTAAGACCAATGGTGAGGGAACTATTAAGTGGAAGAACGTGCAGAGAATCTTTTCAACGCCTTAAGAACGGTGATTTTCATGTCGAAGACGGGCATGGCGGTGGAAGGCAGAACGTTTTCGTAGCTACTGAAATAGAAGAAGACAATCACACGACAACATTATCGAAAGCAATTGATGCGTTCGAGCCCAGCACTGAAACTCAAACGGCCACAGTACAGCGATAGACACGTAAAGGTAATTTTGCAACAGGTCAGTGCTCGGCCGGCCGTTGGTGGCCGAGCGGTTCTAGGCGCTTCAGTCTGGAACTGCGCGACCGCTACGGTCGCAGGTTCGAATCCTGCCTCGGGCATGGATTTGTGTGATATCCTTAGGTTAGTTAGGTTTAAGTAGTTCTAAGTTCTAGGGGACTGATGACCTGAGATGTTAAGTCCCATAGTGCTCAGAGCCAGTCATTGCTCGACCCCATGTCGCAAAACCCGTCGAAATATACATAGAAACGTTGAAGTGAGAAGTCCTATGGCTCCAGCCATATTCTCCATACGTTGCTCTCTCTGACTAACACCTTTTTAGATCAGTGGCATACAGTCTGGCTGACCAGCACTTCCGATCATATGAACAAGTGCAAAACTGAATCGATTCATGGATTCCCACAAAAGACGCCCAGTTCTTCGGCCACGGGATTCGTGTGCTATCGGAAAGATGGGGAAATGTAGTCGCCAGCGATAGGCAATACTATGAATAATTTTTTTTGTAAGTCTTTCACGGTAAACCCCTGAACTTCGAGAAAAAACGGCGGATGCAAAGTTGTAGACCTAGTAGAAACATGAACGGTCCAAACTGAAGATGTGCCGCAGCGAGCGAATTTGAATAGCCACAGCCTAGTGGCTGTCGTGGCTGTGTGGTTCCGGTGCTGGGCGTAGGGCGAATTTCAAGGACCAGTGAGTTGTGGTTATGTGGTCACGGTGCTGAACTATAAAGCAGGAGATCCGTGTTTAAATCTCCCTCGTGTTCACATATTTTTATTTTCACAAAATTATGAACTGTCCCTCCCCTAATTGACGTGTCTGTTCGCTGTATTCAGATTTGTATCTGTGTCGCGGTGGACCGCCCGCTTGTAACAGCGAGGTGTAAGGAAGGGACATCAAGACGTACGTGCCTCCAATTTCTTCCACACAAGTACCATTATTATGACTCTTGCTTTCCGTTTTGGAAATTTTGGCTCTTGAATTCCTTTGTTGTAACATAGTTCACATCCGTTTATTTGTTGTTTTCATTTCTGTGAGAGATTTACGCGGCATTTCGCCTGCTCCCACTACTCATGACATTTAATTGCGCCGGTAATATACACTACTGGCCATTGAAATTACTACACCACGAAGATGACGTGCTACAGACGCGAAATTTAACCGACAGGAAGAAGATGCTGTGACATGCAATTGATTAGCTTTTCAGAGCATTCACACAAGGTTGGCGCCGGTGGCGACCCCTACAACGTGCTGACATGAGGAAAGTTTCCAACCGATTTCTCATACACAAACAGCAGTTGACCGGCGTTGCCTGGTGAAACGTTGTTGTGATACCTCGTGTAAGGAGGAGAAATGCGTACAATCACGTTTCCGACTTTGATAAAGGTTGGATTGTAGCCTATCGCGATTGCAGTTTATCGTATCGCGACATTGCTGCTCGCGTTGGTCGAGATCCAATGACTTAGCAGAATATGGAATAGGTGGGTTCAGGAGGATAATACGGAACGCCGTGCTGGATCCCAACGGCCTCGTATCACTAGCAGTCGACATGACAGGCATCTTATCCGCATGGCTGTAACGGATCGTGCAACTACCTCTCGATCCCTGAGTCAACAGATGAGACGTTTGCAAGACAACAACCATCTGCACGAACAGTTCGACGACGTTTGCAGCAGCATGGACTATCAGCTCGGAGACCATGGCTGCGGTTACCCTTGACGCTGCATCACAGACAGGAGCGCCTGCGCTGGTGTACTCTACGACGAACCTGGGTGCACGAATGACAAAACGTCATCTTTTCGGATGAATCCAGGTTCTGCTTACAGCATCATGATGGTCGCATCCGTGTTTGGCGACATCGCGGTGAACGAACATTGGAAGCGTGTATTCGTTATCGCCATACTGGCGTATCACCCGGCGCGATGGTATGGGGTGCCACTGGTTACAGGTCTCGGTCACCTCTTGTTCGCATTGACGGCACTTTGAACAGTGGACGTTACATTTCAGATGTGTTACGATCCGTGGCTCTACCCTCCATTCGATCCCTGCGAAACCCTACATTTCATCAGGATAATGCATGACCGCATGTTGCAGGTCCTGTATGGGCCTTTCTGGATACAGAAAATGTTCGACTGCTGCCCTGGCCAGCACATTCTCCAGATCTCTCACCAATTGAAAACGTCTGGTTAATGGTGGCCGAGCAACTGGCTCGTCACAATACGCCAGTCACTACGCTTGATGAACTGTGGTGTCGTGTTGAAGCTGCATGGGCAGCTGTACGTGTACACGCCATCCAAGATCTGACTCAATACCCAGGCGTATCAAGGCCGTTATTATGGCTAGAGGTGGTTGTTATGGGTACTGATTTCTCAGGATCTATGCACCAAAATTGCGTGAAAATGTAATCACATGTCAGTTCTAGTATAATATATTTGTCCAATGAATACCCGTTTATCATCTGCATTTCTTCTTGGTGTAGCAATTTTAGTGGCCGGTAGTGTATTCTTACCACATGACTTACATTCTATAACCGATGTACAGCATGAGAATGTGCAGTACGACAACTGCCAAGACTACAGAAGAAGACCAGAGACGTCAATGACCGGAGGGGCAGTTCATAATTTTATGAATAAAAAATGGGTCATGACAAAGATATGAACATGGATTTCCGGCTTTATAGTCCAGAACCGTGAGCACATAACCACGACGCCCTGTTTCCTGCAATTCGCTCGTTGTTGTATATCATGAGATTGGATCTCTCGCTGTTTCTGTTTTGCTTCTTTGTTCACAGTTCAGTACACGTTCTTCCTGTTTTCATGCTTGATGTGTGTTCAGTTTTCGACGGAATATCCACTGGGCCAATTTACCTCTTCATCTGAGGGGGATGCGATTGGAAATTTCCCTTGTGAGTACTGTGGAAATTTAATTTATTACCATTTTTTACATTTTGGTCTTTGTTGTATGCAGTAATAAACACCTGTGCTATAGCGATCAGGTTGTAACTACCTATATTCTATGGGTAAGCAATGATCTTCGGATTGGAAGCTTTGTTTCCAGTAACCGCGTAACATTAGGTACACGTATCGTAATAAAACCTTACATACACCGGAGAGAATAGCGTGATATTCCTGGCTGTGGCAACCAGTATTTTATTTTGCTAGAAGCTCGCCTTGATACAGCTTGACAGACGTAAAGTGGCATATGGTACAAAAGTGGAGCGAGGTACAAGCGACGGATGGTATACTATGTACCAGTCACGTGGGAGAGTCCGCCAGTTGTACAGAAGTTGCTTCTGATTGGTCGGTACGTTCGGGTGCTAGGCGCCAAAGCGCGTAACTGTTGTTATTAATTGTTTATATACTTTTCATTGCATTTAACCCAGTTTTTAGTATGACAATGTCTCATGATAACCCTACGAGTCTATCGTTTTTTGTTTAATAAATTACGCTAGTTCTGAAAAACATAAGAGTAACGATATTGCAACCGAAGTGCTTCGTACATCTTCGGGTGGCTATGGCGCGCCTGGGAGGCGAAGTACCTCGGCTGCGCTAGCCACCCTGTTTCAGACGTTCTGGAGGGTCGGACTCGTATCTCAGTATCGTGCCTTACTTAAATATGAATATGTAATAGTCACTGTGTTTCGGGTGTTCTTCAGAGTCGGAATTGTTGTACTCTATATCGGGCGTAACTTAGTTGTGAATATGTAATACTCACTCTGTCTAGTGTGTACCGGATAGCACGTTTATCATATTTCGGTAGGATGGAAAAGTTACCATAAAATTAAGAAAGCTATGACGAGTGTTGTAAAAGACAGTGAAATGTGTGAATATTTAAATTATAACCAAACAGGATACATTAACGAGAAGTCTCAGCTACCATCATTGTCAGTACTACAGATCTGGCCCTCTGTAACACAGAAACTAACCTGGGAAAGTGTAATCCCGCAAAAAGCACAATCACAGGTTCGAATTGACAGCGTAGCAACCTCCGCCGAAGAAGATCCCACGATCGGCGAGCTGTCTTCTGAGCTGGGGACACAATTTTAGAAGACAACAGATTGGTGGAAAGAACGGTTAGAGACTCTAATTCAATCTCTCCAGATCTCTCCAGCTTCCACATCTGACTTCCAAAGGGACACATAATTTATAACAGGTACGTTATAAACTGTAATTGGTGGTATATTAAATTTATTTTTATTACCCTTTGTTTTTTAGATTTTATCCCGTCTTAGAGTTTTTGATGTTTTCATAATTTTGAAAATTTATTTTACGTAACGTTGCAGCTGGATCACCATCATGTCACTACAGTCATCAATTAACCTGAGGGAAGACAGCCGTAAACATTATTCTGGGCGTTATTGTAGTATGTGTAACTGTGAAGCAGATATTGAGGACTATTCCAGCATTTGCCTAAACGAGCGCGGTAAATCCGCGATTAGGTTGGCCGTGTACTAGACCGACAGGTCGTCAATCCGCCAAATCCGCCGGTCGCGGTGGTCTAGCGGTTCTAGGCGCCCAGTCCGGAACCGCGCGACTGCTACGGTCGCAGGTTCGAATCCTGCCTCGGGCATGGATGTGTGTGATGTCCTTAGGTTAGTTAGGTTTAAGTAGTTCTAAGTTCTAGGGGATTGAGGACCACAGCTGTTAAGTCCCATAGTGCTCAGAGCCATTTGAATTTGAACCGCCAAATCCGACGCTTGGTTTCCATCGGGGTCAGCCCCCTTCCCCCCTCACATTCTCGCGTGCGACGGGGTTGCACATTAAACCACATGGGCAGCCTAACTTTATTTTAATTACTGCAAATACGAAAATAAGTTACAAATTTCATTACTGAGTTTAACGGAAAATTGCTGTATAGCTGGTATTTCCAAACTCCTCTGTGTAGACCATTATACTCTTTTTCTCAGAAACTCGCAGACTGGAATTCCTTGTGTGAGCGTAGCAAGTTTCTCCTCCTGCACATCTTCAACGTCACTGTGGCAGCACTCGTGTATGTGTGTGTGTGTCTGTGTGTGTGAGAGAGAGAGAGGCAGAGAGAGAGAGAGAAAAGGAATGCTCACGAGCACCTGCTCGTGAGCATATTGCTGCAGTGAAGAGTTAAATGATGTCGTCAACATGCTTGGCCGTTGTAGCCTGGTACGGAGCAGATGGTCTGACTGATAAGGGAAGCTCGCATAGCGCGCGCTAGGACGCTTCTCACCTGCGTGGCGGCTGGGAGTGGGCCAGTAACTTCACCTCTTAACGACTCGCCGCCACCTGATCGAGCCAGCCTTCTGCGTCTCGGCAGAGGACCCGACCGGCGACGTGTGGAGCAAAACCTTGGAGGCAGCGCGTACTTTCTCTTTTTTCCTTTGGCGCCCCACTTGTAATTACTGTCGGCTTCTCGTGGGGCCACATTCATAAATTCCTGCGCGCCCGGCACGAGATTCTCTGGAGGGAGAAGGGGCGGCCGAACCTGTTTGGTATTAAAGGTCGCCGCCTTCCTTTTTCTAGGCGCCAGCAGCGGTTCCGGATCGCTCCGGTCGAGACGGTCCGTCGGAGTCAAGGGTCAAAGCGGCCAGGTGCTATCCTCAGGCGTCCTCCTGCCTGCTGCAGGCCCGACTTTCCGCCTGGAGCATCCACTGGCAAGTTTTCATTCTCACTTTCACAGTCCGTCCTGTGAGTAAAAGAAACACCAACAAGCACAGCTGCTAAAACGAGAAAGAAGGCGTGCAAAATATCATTCACTACACACTGAGGTGACAAAACTCACGGGACACCTCCTAATATCGTGTCCGACTTCCTTTTGCCCAGCGTAGTGCAGCAACTCGACGTGGCATGGACTCAACAAGTCTCTAGAAGTCTCATACAGAAATTCTGAGCCATACTGCCTCTATAGCTATCCATAATTGCGAAAGTGTTGCTGGTCCAGGATTTTGTGCACGAACTGACCTGAGTACGTCCCATTACTGTCCGTTGGGATTCACGTCAGTCGATATGGATAGCCAAATCATTTTCTCGAATTGTCCAGAGTGGTCTTAAAACTATTGGCGAACAACTGTGGCCAGGTGACATGACCTCATTATTTGGAAAAGTGAAGTGCAAGTGGTCTCCAAGTAGCCGAACATAACTATTAATGATCGTTTCCAATGGACCATAAGACCCAGTCCATTTCATGTAAATACAGCCCACATCATCATGGAGCTACCACCAGCTTGCACTGTGCTTTGCTGACGACTTGGGTCGATGGCTTCGTGGGGTCTGCGCCACACTCGAACCCTGCCATCAGCTCCTTTTCACTGAATTCGAGACTCATCCGGCCAGGCCACGGTTTTCCGATATGGTCATGAGCCCAGGACAGGCGCTACAGGCGATGTCGTGCTGTTACCATAGGCACTGGCGTCGGTCGTCTGCTGCCAAAGCCCATTAATGGCAAGTTCCATCGCACTGTCCTAATGGATACGTTCGTCGTACTTCCCACATTGATTTCTGCGGTTATTTCACACAGTGTTGCTTGTTTGTTACCACTGACAACTCTACCCAAACGCCGCTGTTCTCGGTCGTTAAGTAAAGACCGTCAGCCACTGGGTTGTCCGTGGTTAGATGTAATGGCTACAGTGTAGTTTCACTCTTGCCACCGTGGATCTCGGAATATTGAATTCCCTAATGATTTCCGAAATGGCATGTCACAAGAGTCCAGCTCCAGCTACCGTTCCGCGTTCTAGGTCTGTTAATTCCTGTCGTGCGTGCGGCCATAATGACATGGGAAACCTTTTTACGTGAATGAAATGACTACAAATGATAGCTACCCAGTGCATTGCCCTTTTATGTCTTGTGTACTCGGTACTGCCGCCATTTGTACATGCGCGTATCGCTATTCAATGACTTTTGACACCTCAGTGTAGTCTTACATATTTGTGGTTTTGGATGACATGGCTGCGCAATTCAGTGTGCCTAAAATGGTACCGTTATACCGGAAAGTGAATGATCGTGTGAGGAAATGAACGCAGACTCTGGTTTAATTTGTCAATGACAACAAAGTCGCCTCGACTGGAAAAGGAATCAGAAAGAAGTCGGCAGTGGTATTATGAAAAGAATGATTCCAATATTCGTTTTGAATTGGTTTAGGGTGAATAGATGGGGTTCAGACACCCACTTCTTTCGAATACAAGTCTGGTGCCATAACAAGTGTGCCCCTTCCGTAGACAAAGAAACTGCAATGGTTCCTAAACTAAACATACCATTTCTTGACATACTATCTCGTACAATTTTTCATACCCACGTCTCTACTGCCGAAAGTTCCGTGCAGGACTTTCAAAAAGTTTTGTGTTTTACAGCGCCGAAGTCTTTACAATGATCAGACGAGCCTGAGAGTAAGATAAGTTCTGGTAAGGAACAATGTCTTTACATGTTGGACGTTGAAGCAAGAGGATCCCTTCGATAAGAAGAGGGCTGCAGACACGTCTTCCTCTAGGTGCGGGATGCCAGCCAATCTCCATTATAATCACCGCCAGATGCATTTCGATCTTCACTATTTCCGGTGTGCTTAATAGTGTTCCTTGAAGTTGTATCAAACGCACCGAACTTCACCTACTGGAAGTAGCTACGCGCACGTACAACTATTGTGGACTGAATTCCCTGTCACCACTGCGTTTTTAATTAGCTTCCATTCTGATTACTTTCCAGTGTAAATCTAAGTTCTGTTTGGACAGTTTGTATCAAATAGGTCGATATATTTATCATACGTGTTTCCTTTTCAACAACAGTGAGCCGTGGTGGCTCGTATCGATTCCATTTTCGATAGGAGTCCGGCTCTTTGGTTTCCGGCTGTTCGAGTCGGCTAGCGGTGGGCGGCGGCGGCGTTGGCGGCGGCAGGAGCGTTGTGGCGTCTTTGGGCGGCTAGTGAGAGAATGGACGCGAAGCGGGTAGAGACACGGAGTGCTACTCCGTAGTAGAGTCGAGCAGTTGGATTTGACATTTGCTTGGCTTTAGTCTGATGCGCCCGGGCTCGTAGTGGTCCTGCCCTAGCGCCTCTTGAGCATTACCATGTGGTGGAAGATGGCTTGGTTCTGCCTTCGCCTTGGTCAATGATTTACTTCTTGGCTAGCTGGAAAGTAAAGTGTTCCGTCGTGGAAAGTTGGCGGATTATATGTGGTCAATCTCTCACTACCCCATGAACCACTGACCTTGCCGTCGGTGGGCAGGATTGCGTGCCTCGGCGATACAGGTAGCCGTACCGTAGGTCTAACCACAATGGAGGGGTATCTGTGGAGAGGCCAGACAAATGTATGGTTCCTGAGGACGGGCAGCAGCCTTTTCAGCAGCTGCAGAGACAACAGTCTGGATGATTGGCTGATCTGGCCTTGTAACATCAATCATAACGGCCTTTCTGTACTGGTACTGTGCATAGGTAAAAGTAAGGGGAAACTACAGCTGTGATTTTTCCCGAGGGACTGCAGCTCTACGGTATGATTAAATAGTGATGGGGTCCTTTTGGGTAAAATATTTCGGAGGTAAAAAAGTCACCCATTTGGACCTCCGGATGGGGACTACTCAGGAGAATGTCGCCATCAGGAGAAACAAAACTTGCATTCTATGGATCGGAGTGTGGAATGTTAGATCCCTTAATCAGGCAGGTAGGTAAGAAAGTTTAAAAAGGGAAATGGATAGTCTGAAGTTAGATATGGTGGGAATTAGTTAAGTCCGGTGGCAGGAGGAACACGACTTCTAGTTAGGTGAGTACAGGGTTATAAATACAAAATCAAGTAGGGTTAATGTAGGAGTAGTTTTAATAATGAATAAGAAAATAGGAATACGGATTAAATATTAGGAACAGCTTAGTGAAGGCGTTATTGTAGCCAAGATGGATACGAAGCCCTCACCCACCACAGTAGTACAAGTTTATAAGCCAATTAGCTCCTCAGATGATGATAAGGTTGAAGAAACGTATGACGAGATAAAAGATATTATTCAGATAGACAAAAATTTAATAGCGATGAGGGACTGGAATTCTATACTACGAAAAAGAAAAGAAGGAACAATAGTAGATGAATATGGACTTGGGGAAAGGGATGAAAAGGAAAGGTCTAAACATTCTGCGTGGTATCTCTTTGTTCTATATCGTGTCTCCCTACCACTTTCGCGCAACGACGCTCTGAGCGTGTTTTTTAGGGAATTAACTAGTTTGAACCTGGCACCTGTTGCTGGTAAGGAGACGCCAGACCACACACGACATGTAGAATTCAGAAGAGGTCAGTGAGACTAGCGATGATATAGCCAAATACTTAATGATTTCAGCGTCAGCTCCACTGCACTCCCTGTAAAAGAATCTTAATACTAACTAAATTTAGTGGAAGGGGTTCAAGGCTTTCCTATTTTTAGTTAGGTGGTAAAATAACGTTGAAAAAGCAGTTAAGTTTACCATTGGAAATTTTATTCTACTCATAAAACATCGTTTATAAATTTCACTATTGATAAAAGGAAATGTTTTTATACAGGATGGTAAAAACCGACTGCGTTCAACAAAAATGTGAACGAATATTCCCTGAATGGGTTTCCAAGTTCTACAATGGATCGAAGGATGACCTATGCCATATCACATCTATAATCTAGGTTTAAATTAAGTTTCACAAAAGAGAAAACTATCAAAATGGTCTACAGTGACCCTCAATTATCTTTAATGACTTATCTAACTTGTCGTAAATTACCGTTTCAGATTTTTACTTCAAGTGGCAAATGTGAACACCATGAGCTTTAATTGACGATCGACACTAGTATTACGCAAAAAGGGGGTGTAACAGATGAGACTTCTGCAGTTCTGAGTGAAGCCTTATGCGCTCAAAAATGCGGCATCGCGTGCGTTCATTACCTTGTCGGTTTTCGTCAGGGGGCGGCGGCCGGCGCAGCTCCGCTCACCTCGCCGTCTCGGAAGCAGCTCTCTCCTAACTTCTCCTTACTACAATTTACCAAAGTTGGTTTAAAAATAACTATCTGGCTGTGTTTTCATCTGACCAATCAGGGTCTCAATGTTAACCTTAAGCTCCGCCTACAAAAATTCTGTCTATCCAATGAGAAACGTTATACTTTTCGTGGTGGGGCAATGTTTTTAAAGTAACAGTAAAGTAACAGAGACGCGAAAAAGTCTCACGCTAAAACTTGCAGCTGGTGTGGTCCTTTTAGCGTTATCGTAACATCTATACTGTTCTTTTGGAGGGCTCTATGTTTTAACATGGGCTGTGGGGAGGTCCTAACGTAACAGAGACGCGAAAAAGTCTCACGCTAAAACTTGCGGGTGGTGTGGTCCTAGCGGTTAGCTTGCGACGTGGGTGTCCGTCCGTCTCGTATCGTAGGGCCTTCCAGCTTAACACGGTTCTGCTCTCGGCTTCTGTTCTCGTTTCTCCCCTCGGAACTGCGTCTGTCCCACGGTGAGAAGGTATGACATGCATTTAGGCATTCTTATGTTAGTCTGTGGTATTCCATTTGCTCACTCGTTACTCGTATTACTTTGGTTAATTTAATGTCACGATTTATTCGGAGCTATGTGACATACTACTGGATTTGCTATCATGTCAGGGTTTTCATGGAAGGTGTTGGATTTGCCTGACACCTTACAAAGGCGCCTGCGGTTTTGCACAGAACATAATTTAATCATCTCTGAGACTCGGTTTAAGTATCATAAGAGAAAGTTGTATACGTGGAAGAGATTTGGAGACACTGGAAGGTTTCAGGTTGACTATATAAAGTTAGCCGTGGCGAGCTGGCGCCAGTGCTATTTTGTTGATGTATCTTTGAGATCGAATGTGGTTGAGCTAAGTTATTTTTGCTTTTCGCGTGTCTTATCTTCCGGGTTGGCGGGCGAAGCGTTTTTGGTTGTTAACCTTCGACGGGTAACCCTCGCGATCTCGTGACATTCGCTGGGAGACGAGTGTCAACGGCTGCCGAACGAGTTGTGGATGTAAAACAGGTCGGGCTTTTTGGCGACATGGGTAGCTTGGAGATACAAGTTCTGTGACTTCGCTGGGAACAAAATTTGAAGTGAATCGGTGAAGGTGTGGAACTTGCTCCTTCGTATTGTGTACGTGATATGAAGTAAGTGGTCATAATTGTGTTTTGTTCACCGACGCACTCAGAGGCATTTAAATTTTATTATTATGGTGAGACTTTCATCGTCGAACTTTAAGATGGTGTGGAAGAGTTCATTTGGCCTAATTAAACGGTGGCCGTTATTTGAAAGTTTTCTCAGAAGTTTTACTAGTGCTGTGTGTTTCCTGTAATCAAATGAATATATGTTGGCGTTTTCAAAGCCTGCACTCTATTAATACAGTTGTCCATGTGCAAAATGCTTCAGGCCAAAATTGCGAATTTGTCAGTAGTGTAACGTGTTCCATTACACGCTTACCCATATACCGAGTCAAAGGTTCTGCCGAGTGTTTCTATGTTTCAGAGTTATTGGAATGTCTTCGTGATTCGCGCAAAAATAACCTGTGATTATGCCAGCGCCTTGGCGGGCAGTGAAATGTCATCCGAGGTCTAGGGCTGACAGTGTTCAAGAACCTGGCCACTACCGGGAGTTGTTCACATACCGTCTTCCAAAGTTTAGTGTTCATCTTCCTTCCAGCAAAGCCGGTTAAGCTGGTAGATATATAAATACATATTGTATGTAATCTGTTATTATACGAACCTGTTTCCTTAAATATTAGCGACTGGCAACTGGCTAAACTTTAAATTGCATAGCATCTGCTGAGTTCTTTGCGCAGCTCTTTCTAGCAGTCTTTTATGTCATGTTATGTAATTGGATCTTAGCTTGGCACTAGTGTTGAAGTCATTTTATTGGTAACTGTTTTCATTAGGCCTATTTGTATTTTGAGGGAAATCCTATATGGGAGTTTGAATTTCTGAAGTTTGTTAGTAATTCTGTTTTCTTAATAAGGGAAAATAGAGCGAGGGGTATTAGTACCCGGCAACGTTACGTTTGTAATTGACCTTTTAACAGGTGATTCTTTGACGGATTGAAATAGTAAGTTTATAACGGTATTTTTGTGAAGAATGTTAAGTGTGAACATCTTAATGTAGTAACTGGTTTTAAGAAGTTTGATGAAGTGTCTATGTGAAGTAATTCATAACTGCTATGCTTAAGGTTTCTATAAATGCCTGGCACATTAAGTTTCTTATAGCTTTCTCTTAAGGGACTGTTTATTAGAGTACTGTATTGCAAAGCTTTATCTAGTGGTCGTCCTCAATTTGTAACTGTCAAATTCCTTAAAAGGCGTAATGTCAATGAACTGTCTTAATTATAAATTGTGACTACCAACCATGATTCCATCCCGCTTCCTCTTTTATAGTATCTAAGATATGGTGGGTAAGTGTGGTACGAATAGGGAGCCACGTACCATAAAGGCAGACAGGGATTTAGGACTCAGGTTTTAAACCGTAAAGCATTTCCAGCAACAGAATTGGACTCTGGCCACAATTTACCGCTTATGAACTATAAATTAAAACTGAAGAAAATGGGAAAAGGTAGAAAATTGAGGAGATGGGACCTCGATAACTTGAAAGAACCAGAGGGTGCTAAGCGTTGCAGGGGGAGCATTAGGCAACGGTTGACCAGAATAGAGGACAGGAACACAGTAGAAAACGAATGGGTAGCTTTAACAGATGAAACATTAAAGGCAGCAGGGGATAAAATAGGTAAAAAGACGATGCCTACTAGAAATCCTTGGCTAACACAAGAGGTATTGAATTTAATTGATGAAAAGGGGAAAATATAAACATGTAGCATATGAAGCAGGCGAAAGGGAATACCAACGTTGAGAATGACAGGACGCGCGAAACTGCTAAGCAGGAATGGCTGGAGGACACATGTAAGGATTTAGGAGCATATTTCACTAGGAGAAAGATAGACCACCTACAGGAAAATTAAAGATGCCTTTGGGGAAAAGAGAAGCAGTTATTTGAATATCAGGAGCTCAGATAGTAAACCAGTACTAAGCAAAGAAGGGAAAGCTGAGAGATGGGTGGAGTACATAGAGTGTCTATACA
Organism: Schistocerca nitens; assembly: GCF_023898315.1. Lineage (NCBI taxonomy): Eukaryota > Metazoa > Arthropoda > Insecta > Orthoptera > Acrididae > Schistocerca > Schistocerca nitens. Next base: position 618,084,557 of record NC_064618.1, read on the forward strand.
AGGGAGATAAACTTGAAAGCAATATTATATAAAGGGAAGTGGACGTAGATGAAGCTGAGATGGAAGATATGATACTGCGAGAAGAATCTGACAAAACTCTGAAAGATCTAAGTCGAATCAAGGCCCTGGGAGTAGGCGGTATCTTGTCAGAACCACTGATGGCCTTGGGAGAGGTAGCCTTGTCAAAACGCTCCCACCTGGTGTGCAAGATGTACGAGACAGGCGGAATACCCACAGACTTCAAGAAGAACGTAATACTTTCAATTCCAAAGAAAGCAGTTGCTGATAGGTGAGAAAATAACCGAACTATCAGTTTAATAAGTCATGGTCGAAAAATACTAACGCGTGTACATTACAACTGATTGAAATCGATCTCGGGGAATATCAGTTTGGATTCCGGACAAATGTAGGAAAGCTAGAGGCAATACTTACTGAATCCTGCCTAGTTGTCAAAGATGGGGTGTCTAGGGAACCTGCTCATCGAATCGCTAGACAACAATTCAAGCACATCGTATTAATGAGTTTTATTACGAAAAGTACAGGGTTATTACAAATGATTGAAGCGATTTCACAGCTCTACAATAACTTTATTATTTGAGATATTTTCACAATGCTTTGCACACACATAGAAAAACTCAAAAAGTTTTTTTAGGCACTCACAAATGTTCGATATGTGCCCCTTTAGAGATTCGGCAGACATCAAGCCGATAATCAAGTTCCTCCCACATTCGGCGTAGCATGTCCCCATCAATGAGTTCGAAAGCATCGTTGATGCGAGCTCGCAGTTCTGGCACGTTTCTTGGTAGAGGAGGTTTAAACACTGAATCTTTCACATAACCCCACAGAAAGAAATCGCATGGGGTTAGGTCGGGAGAGCGTGGAGGCCATGACATGAATTGCTGATCATGATCTCCACCACGACCGATCCATCGGTTTTCCAATCTCCTGTTTAAGAAATGCCGAACATCACGATGGAAGTGCGGTGGAGCCCCATCTTGTTGAAAGATGAAGTCGGCGCTGTCGGTCTCCAGTTGTGGCATGAGCCAATTTTCCAGCATGTCCAAATACACGTGTCCTGTAACGTTTTTCCGCAGAAGAAAAAGGGGCCATGAACTTTAAACCATGAGATTGCACAAAACATGTTAACTTTTGGTGAATTGCGAATTTGCTGCACGAATGCGTGAGGATTCTCTACCGCCCAGATTCGCACATTGTGTCTGTTCACTTCACCATTAAGAAAAAATGTTGCTTCATCACTAAAAACCAGTTTCGCACTGAACGCATCCTCTTCCATGAGCTGTTGCAACCGCGCCGAAAATTCAAAGCGTTTGACTTTGTCATCAGGTGTCAGGGCTTGTAGCAATTGTAAACGGTAAGGCTTCTGCTTTAGCCTTTTCCGTAAGATTTTCCAAACCGTCGGCTGTGGTACGTTTAGCTCCCTGCTTGCTTTATTCGTCAACTTCCGCGGGCTATGCGTGAAACTTGCCCGCACGTGTTCAACCGTTTCTTCACTCACTACAGGCCGACCCGTTGATTTCCCCTTACAGAGGCATCCAGAAGCTTTAAACTGCGCATACCATCGCCGAATGGAGTTAGCAGTTGGTGAATCTTTGTTGAACTTCATCCTGAAGTGTCGTTGCACTGTTATGACTGACTGATGTGAGTGCATTTCAAGCACGACATACGCTTTCTCGGCTCCTGTCGCCATTTTGTCTCACTGCGCTCTCGAGCGCTCTGGCGGCAGAAACCTGAAGTGCGGCTTCAGCCGAACAAAACTTTATGAGTTTTTCTACGTATCTGTAGGGTGTCGTGACCATATGTCAATGAATGGAGCTACAGTGAATTTATGAAATCACTTCAATCATTTTTAATAGCCCTGTACATAACAATGCTTAACTTTGTGTTAAAACAGATGTGCCGCTAACAAAGGACGACAGACAAAATAAACAATCTTGATGCTGCTGTAGAACTGGGCCGCCATCAGTTGGCGCGGCGCTTATGACCTCTTCGCTGCCGTCGTTGTCGTCCTGGAGAGGGGTCGGTCAGCCTGCAATTGGCTGACGTCTTCTTCACAGCCCACTCTGCTCTCTCGTTTCCCACTGGCGTTCCGGCTCTACACTTTACGCCGCAACAATACTAACCTTACGACTTATTTTAGAAGATAGGTTAAGGAAAGGCAAACCTTCGTTTATTTGATTTGTAGACTTACAGAACGCTTTTGGTATTGTTGACTGGATTACTCTCTTTGAAATTCTCAAGGTAGCAGGGGTAAAATGCATCGATCGGAAGGCTGTTTACAACTCGTACAGAAACCAGATGGCAGTGATAAGAGTCGAGGGGTATGAAAGGGAGCAGTGGTTGAGAAGATAGTCAGACAGGGTTGTTACCTATCCCCGATGTTATTCAGTCTGTACACTGAACAAGGAGTAAAGGAAACTAAAGAAAAATCAGGAGTAGGAATTAAAGTACAGGGAAACGAAATAGAGGCTTCGTGATTTGCCGACGACATTGTAATTCTATTAGAGACAGCAAAGGACTTGGAAGAACATTTGAGCGGAATGGACATTGTCTTGAAAGGAGGATGTAAGATGAACATCTACAAAAGCAAAATGAGGATAATGGAATGTATACGAATTAAGTCAAGTGATGTTAAAGGAATTAAATTAAGGAACGAGACACTCAAGTAGTAGATGATTTTTGCTAGACGAGCAGCAAAATAACTGATGATGGCCGAAGCAGAGAGCACATAAAATGTAGACTGGCATTGTCAAGAAAAACTTTTCTGAAGAAGAGAAAGAAATGGTTCAAATGGCTCTGAGCACTATGGGACTTAACATCAATGGTCATCAGTCCCCTAGAACTTAGAACTACTTAAACCTAACTAACCTAAGGACATCACACACATCCATGCCCGAGGCAGGATTCGAACCTGCGACCGTAGCAGTCGTGCAGCTCCGGACTGAGCACCTAGAACCGCGAGACCACCGCGGCCGGCTGAAGAAGAGAAAATTGTTAACATCGAATATAGATTTCAGAGTTAGAAAGTCTTTTCTGAAAGTCTGGAGTGTAGCCATGCATGGAAGTGAAACATGGACGATAAACAGTTTAGACAAAAAGAGAATTGAATCTTTCGAAATGTGGTGCTACAGATGAATGTTGAAGATTGGATGGGAAGGTCACGTAACTAATAAGGAGGTCCTGAACAGAATTGGGGAGACAAATTTGTGGCACAGCTTGAGCAAAGGAAGGGATATGTTGACAGGACACATTCTGAGACATCGAGGTATCATCAGTTTAGTATTGTAGGGAAGTGTGGGGGTAAAAATTATCGTGGGAGACCAAGAGATGAATACAGTGAACAGATTCAGAACAACTTAGGTTTCTGTAGTTATTCAGAGATGAACAAGCTCGCACAGGATAGTGTAGCGTGGAAAGATGCATCAAACCACACGTCGGACTGAAGACAACAACAACAACAACAACAATATCTCATTCTATATTTTGCAATTGCTTCTACTTGTACTTTGGACGATGTTCATTGTGTGATTTCGTAATGCCTTTTTAAGCTGTTATATGAAGTTCGAGACTGATGTATTGTGTGTTATGTCCTTTTCTTTAAAAAAGAGGGAGAGGAAAACAAATCCGGCTGATTTTCTTGTGAATGTTATTTAAGCTGCCTGTTGATATGGCATAAACTTGACAATAAACGAGCTCTTTCTATGACACTGAGAGTAAATTGTGTGCTGCTATTTTCTTTTTTTGCTAACATTAAAACTTTAATGCGTTTTAGTCGGTTCCCTTGGATCGCCACTAAGTGTCGTTGCGTATTGAAGCACGATCAGATTACACTGTCTGACGCTTTGGGCTGTGTTTGTTTGTACCCGCCCGTGCACTGGGTGAAGGAAAGCAAGTTGAAAACTGTAAGCAATTTTGGTATTAAAAGTAGCACGCCTCTATGTGCTTTTGACAAATTAAATGCGCTTATTTCAGTTTCAATATCTGAGCTCGTAGCGCTAATATTTTTGAGGGTGTTTGTTTTGAGTACCTGCTTTTTGATTAGCAAGCTGGCTCAGGGTGCATGAAATCGCTTTCAGTGGTTCATTATGTCGCTAAAGCAGCAAATTTTTAAAGTGAAGTACTGTTACGTACATTATCTGCTGATACGTGTCAATAATAGCGGATTCATGGTCCCGTTTTTACTTAGGCCAACCCTAATTGACACATTTTATCTTCATTCGACCATAAAGGTGATCGAAGCTAGGAAGTAAATTTTTAAGCTGCTATATTTCCATTATTTGTAGCCTGCTTCAATTGACATTCTTGAAATCTGTCCATTATACTCTCTATTTCTTATCGAGTCTGGTACTCATTAGTTATTATACACTGAAGAGCCAAAGAAACTGGTACACCTTCCTAATATCGTGTGGAACCCCCTCGAACACGCAGAAGTGCCGCAACACGACGTGGCATGGACTCGACTAATGTCTGAAGTAGTGCTGGAGGGAATCACCATGAATCCTGCTGGGCGATTCATAAACCGTAAGAGTACCACGGGGAGGAGATCTCTTCTGAACAACACGTTGCAAAACATACCAGATATGCTCAGAAATGCTCATGTCTGGGGAGTTTGGTGGCCAGCGGAAGTGTTTAAACTCAGAAGAGTGTTCCTAGAGTCAGTCTGTAGCAATTATGGACGTGTGGGGTGTCGCATTGTCCTGCTGGAATTGCCCAAATCCATCGGAATGTACAATGGACATGAATGGATGCAGGTGATCAGACAAGATGCTTACGTACGTACCACCTGTCAGAGTCTATCTAGACGTATGAGGGATCCTATATAACTGCAACTGCGCACGCTCCACACCTTTACACAGCCTCCACCAGCTTGAACAGTCCCCTGCTGACATGCAGGGTCCATGGATTCATGAGGTTGTCTCCATACTCGGACACGTCCATCCACTCGATGCAATTTGAAATGAGACTCGTCCGTCCAGGCAATATTTTTCCAGTCATCAACGGGCCCAGGAGAGGCCGTGCAATCATCAAGGGTACACAAGTGGACCTTCGGCTCCGAAAGCCTATATCGAAGATGTTTCGTTGGTGGTTCGCACGCTGACACTTGTTGATGGCCCATCATTGAAATCTGAAGCAATTCTCGGAAGGGTTGCACTTATGTCACGTTGAAAGATTCTCTTCAGTCGTCGTTGGTCCCGTTCATGTAGGAATTTTTTCCGGCCACAGCGATGTCGGAGACTTGATGGTTTACCGGATTCCTGATATTTACGGTACACTCGTGAAATGCTCGTACGGGAAAATCCCCACTTCATCGCCACCTCGGAGATGCTGTGTCCCATCGCTGTTGCGCCGCCTATAACAACACGTTCAAACTTACGTAAGTCTTGATAACCTGCCATTGTAGCAGCAGTAACCGATCTAACAACTGCACCAGACATTTGTTGTCTTATACAGGCGTCGCCGGCGGCAGCGCCATATTCTGCATGTTTACCTATCTCTGTACTGTAATACGCTTGCCTATACTAGCTTTTTGGCGTTTCAGTGTATTTTAATTAATAGTTTTTTGTCTGTACTACAGGTGCGCCTAGGGATACATTTGCTATGTAGAGGCTTGATAAAAATTGTGATGTTGTTGTGTTTTGGCCTATCTCAGCACTCGATTGTGTCTCGCAGTCACGGCAGGTGGTGTTCTGTGCTATCGACAAGTTTATACCAGTATCTTGATGTTTGGGCAGAGGTAGCAAATGTATTATGAGGGTCAGCCATCATTCCAGGCAGCTTGGGTTGCGTGTATTCTGCAAACTCGTATTTTTTGGACTGCTCTGTTGTCGCAACCAAAGAAGGAGTTGAACGTTTTTCGAATTTTAAAACTCTTGTATTTTTACGACTGTTTCTGTGGTTCTTTCATTTGTTTTTATTTGTTAGTGTTTTGTTTGTTTGGTAGTGTCAATTTATTTTATTGCGGCTTTACCTTTGGCGCAAATATTGTTTTATGTCATTTCTAATTGTTATAAACTGGAGGCCACCTATTACTCAATTGGACAGTTAAAAGATCGTTCATGTCATTTCATGCTGCTAAAATTTCATTCCACTCACAAAATAAAATTTTTAACTTTGCTAAAGTCCAAAATGATTACTCTTAATGCTGAGTGTGAAATAAAGGTGTTGCGCCTTTTAATGATGAATGATGTTTGAAATTACCCAAGGTCCAGTCTATACACTTAGTAACATTTGCTGGCGCCGACTTCGGCGCAATTACCGGGTTCAGTTAGTTATGCCCAAAAAATTGCAGACTTTCACAGACTAATTGTTTAATATATGAATTTCACATAACTGTGTAAATCCAGTTGATGCCATATACCACTGAATTTATTTGTACCTTGTAAATTAAAAAACAAAAGCCATTGGAAGTCTTGTTTGTTGCCATCTATACTGACGGAAAAGTGGTAGATTATTTACCGTAAGTCTGATGTACGTGTTGTGGATTGGCAGGAGAGCCAACCCAGGCTTAATAGAGGAAGCCGAAAGGCACGCGTTTTAGCTCACGCAGGCTGGCGTGAGGTCTGGAACAGGACAAGGAATTTAGAACTTAGAAAAACGGACGCAGATGGTGGAATACTTAACTTTAATCCATTAATGTTGAACGTAGCTCTTGTCTGTACATTATTTACAATATCAATAGTAACTGATAATGGCGCCTTGCTAGGTCGTAGCAAATGACGTAGCTGAATGCTATGCTAACTATCGTCTCGGCAAATGAGAGAGTATTTTGTCAGTGAACCATCGCTAGCAAAGTCGGTTGTACAACTGGGCGAGTGTTAGGAAGTCTCTCTAGACCTGCCGTGTGGCGGCGCTCGGTCTGCAATCTCTGATAGTGGCGACACGCGGGTCCGACGTATACTAACGGCTACCACCTAGCAAGTGTGATGTCTGGCGGTGACACCACAGTATGAATGGACACTTGATGGAGAAAAGCGTTCTGCACAGTTATTACTGCCCTGTTCTACCAACTGTGCGATAGTCTGCAGCAGTAAATGTGTCCATCTCGCCAGAAGAGGAGAACAGTTACAGCTACGAAACTGCCAGTAAGTGCCTGGTGCACACTCTTAAGCAGTAGTCAAGCGACTTGCGCTTTTTGCCAATCGCTAGGAAGATGATCGACACTTGGAGCAGGGATTGGCAATTGATCCACAACAGAAACAAATGTAACGAATAGCGATGAATGCATAGAAAGACCCGTTATTGTATAACTACACTGTAGCCCAACAGTCACAGGAAGCAGTCACGTCCATTAAGTGTCGAGGAGTACGCGTGTGGGACAATTCAAACCGGAACAACAACATAAAAATGATCTTAGGTAAGGCATATGCCAGACTGAGATTCATTGGAAGTATCCTCAGGAAGTGTAATCAACCCACAATGGCTGTAGCTTACGAAACCATCGGTCGACCAGTACTTGAATATTGTTCATTAGGCTGTGTTCTGTACGACAGGACTGATGGAGGAGATAGAGAATATCCCAAGCAGGGCACTGCCTTTCGTTATAGGGTCATTTAGTAGGCACGAGAGCTTTACTGAGATGCTCAGCCAATCCAGTGGTAGATATTGCAAGACAGATCTGCGTCACAGGTGCTTTACTGTTGAAATTGCGAGGGCGTACGTTTCTAGAATTATCAACCAATATGTTGCTCCCTCCTACGTTTGTAAGTAGGCTGTTTAGGTTTTTTTTTATTGGTAACGCCACCTCTGTGTAAAAAAATCACTGGCTGTGCTGTGTGCAGTCTGTGGCTGCTTTGCATTGTTGTAATACTCAACCATTGTAGTGTTAGGCAGCTGGCTGTGAACAGCGCGTAGCGTTGCGCAGTTGGAGGTGAGCCGCCAGCAGTGGTGGATGTGGGGAGAGAGATGGCGGAGTTCTGAAATTTGTCATGAACTGCTATATATATATATATATATATATATATATATATATATATATATATATATTATATATATATATATATATATATATATGATATTAAGGTAAATACATTGTTTGTTCTCTATTAATATCTTTCATTTGCTAATTATCCCTATCAGTAGTTAGTGCCTTCCATAAGTTGAATCTTTTATGTAGCTGGCAGTAGTGGCGCTTGTTGTATTGCAGTAGTGGGAGTAACCAAGATTTTTGTGAGGTAAGCGATTTGTGAAACGCATAGGGCCATTCTTTTGCAGGGATCTTTGATAGTCAGATTGCGTTGCGCTAAAAATATTGTGTGTCAGTTTAAACACAGTCGTGTATAATTGTTAAAAAGGGGACGTTTCATATGTCGACCCTTAGCCTAGGATACCTCACTGGAATCTTCTGATTTTTTCTTGTAGTTTGTGTAATTAGTGTAGATTTTGTTTATGGCTAGCGCGTAATTGTAGAGAGAATCTCCTTTGTAGTTGCAGTCTTTCATTGTTGTGCAGTAAAACAGGTGTGGCACGCATGTAGATTTGCACCAAGTATTTCGCAGCTGCAATTAACTAGATATTATTTTCAGTGCTATGTTAATGTGTTCCCCTATTTTTGCTCTTCAAATTGTGTTTTTCTGTGTTGTCGTGTGAAATACTGTGACAATAATGGCGTGTGAAAAACGTAATACTAGGCTCCAAAGTAAACTGAGAAATGACAGTGAAAACGAAAGCAGTGTGTTAGCGCCACCGAGTAATGAATTAACTGATGTTCAAAGTAGTAATTTGGTAATTGTGCATAGGGAAATGGAGCGGGCGGCAAACAATGGCGTGGACAGAGAAACAATTAGTGAAGAGGGAAGCATTATCGATCGATCGGTCGGCAACAGCTCGCCTCAGAAATCGGGAATGACAGGACACAATTTTTCAAATATTGTAGACTCAGGTTTTGGGTCCTCACCGTTTTCTCAAATGAGTCAAGACACATTTTCTGCTTGTCAAAATGTGAATGTTGACGGTGAAAATGCACTGCAAAAAGCATAGAGAAACAGATTCCAGACACTAATACATTATTATTGCAATTAATGCAACAAATGGGACAAAATCTTCGAAAGTTAGACACATTGGAACAAAATCAGAGACAAACACAGCAAAAGCTTCAAAAGTTAGACACAATGGAACAAAATCTTAAAAAGTTAGACTCATTGGAGCAAACTCTTGAACAAACACGTGAGGATTTAACTACTGAGTTACATCACATTGAATCGAAATGTCAAAAAGTCTATAATGACGTAAAAACACAAATTTGTGAGCATTTCCAACCTATTTTTTCGCGTCATGAAAATGCACTACAGAATCACGAAGCAGCCATAAAAGAACTGCAAACTACTGTTCATGAAAATCATGAGACCTTGCAAGCTAAATTTGACTCAGTTGCATCTACCGATTCGGTTACGCAACTTGCAAAAACTCAGGAAAACTTGAAGGACACAGTAGATTCGATTTCAACACAAATGGACACTCTGAAACTTGGTTCGGAAAAACACACTGAGGAAATGTGTTCACTATCGGAGAAAGTAGCCGAACTTTCGGATCAGGTCACTAACTTATCTACAAAGGTAGATGATGATCTGAATGACACAAGACCTGCAGCCTTCACTGACACAGAAGAATATGAACAAATTAGAAAATTCAAACAAAATCAAAATCAAATCAATACACAGTACAAAAGAGAAATCCGGGAAGTACAAGATCAGTTGACGCAGGTAATACAAGAATTACATATTTCAGAGGACACTCGCGCTCCAGTACGGGAAGAGGGACATAGAAATACGGAACAACCACAAAATAATAACACAGGACATTTCGGAAATTATGAAAGAAATTGGCAAGGCGCATTGGATTTTGAGATGGAACCGCCGACATGACGTAACAATGACCGATATGCTACTCGCCGACACGATGATTTTGACTATAAGCTGTTCATTACTACACGTAAATTCAAAACGTTTAAGAATTCTGCCAACGACATTCATCCACAAGCGTGGCTCCATCAATTCTCTCATTGTTTTCCTCCCAACTGGTCATTGGAGCACAGGTTAGAATTTATGTGTGGCTACTTGGAGAATGAACCAGCTGTAAGAATGCGATCGGTCATTCACGATTGTCACAGTGAAGGAGAATTTTACCATGCGTTCCTCTCAGCATATTGGTCTCAAGCTACACAAGACCGAGTAAAACATAGCATCGTGATGATGAAACACTTTGAACAATCTCAATTTTCCAGTCTTGTCAAATATTTTGAAGAGATGTTGCATAAGAATCAGTATCTTTCAAACCCATACAGCCCCTCAGAACTCATCCGCATTTGCTTAATCAAATTACCTGAACATTTACGGCATATTATTTTAGCAGGACGTTGCAAAGACGACATTGAAGCTTTTCAGGGGCTGTTACAAGAACTGGAAATTGACACTGACAATCGCGGAACGCGAGAACAGGAGCACAACAATTACAGGTCACACCTGTCACAATTCCGCGATGACAGAAATAATACACGACAAGGCTATTCTTATAACGTAAATCGTGACCAAAACAGACACCACCCGTATGACAACCGTTGGCAGAGTAGTAATAATTACAGGGAAAGATCACCTCTCCGCGTTAATGACTATTACAGAGACAATCAGAGAAACAGACAATATGGGAACCAAAATAATTATTATTATGGGAGACAGAATAACTTTAGACGCAACGGTCCAGCGCACAGTTACGATTCAGGGAGAAATGCTCCACCACTTAATCGACAAGAAAGAAACTACAGGAACTACCAACATGACGACAGACGATGTGATCGTAACGACAGACCTGAATTGCATCAGAACTGGCGGGATTTAAACAGGGCAGGGCCCTCTCGTCACGGTGAATTTGTAGAAGTTAGGTCTCCAAATCCCAATAACGGCGCACGCCAACAAAGAGACAGACAATGACTCGCACAAGCAGGCAGCCGCGTGCGCCCGCTGGCTCTGAGAAAAATAACATAAGACGCTAGCCTTGAGAAAAATTTTAGCATTCTTTACCGATGTATACAACATGATAATTGCTTTGAAGTTGAAACTCTGCGTACTAGGAATAGTAACGGTTTACACCACATTTCACATGTAAAACCGTTTATTGAAAGATAATCTGCTTTTTAACTTTGTCTTTGCCATTAAACGTTTCACTTCACATTTCTAGTATGCAACAATGTTTGAAGTTAAGTATCCAGTCTAGAACCTAGGGAACATTTTTAAACAGAAGTTACGAATGAATTGTTATAGTGAACAGATGACACAGTGTTGTATGTGTACATTCTTGCTTGTTAGTTGCATGATTATGTAACGACTATAAGGCTTACATACTTAGAACATTTACCAGTACTGTTAATGAGATTTTAATGTAACATTTTGGTTTATTTGAAAATACATTCTGAAATTAAAGTGCTTTCTGAGAGATACCAGATGACACAGAGGTTAGTTTATGTGACAGCTACACGATTTTATCACGACGCTACTAATGAGTGACAATTTACAATGTTGCTTTTGCAGTGTTTCTGTTTTATTTCTGCACAGTTTTTCTGTATTATTCTGGAAAGTAAAACATGTTTTAGTAGTAACTTTTGTGGTATAGCTACAATGAGACAGCCTTTTTCATGGCACAACAATACGTTACAGTACAGTCCTTTCTTCATCACAACAATAAACGTAATAACTATGGTATCCATACTCAAAGCATTTCACTTTCGTTTATGATGAGGTAAGTATATTGACTTCAGCAGAACTTTGCTTACAGAGGACGATAAATACGAGACTTCCACAGAGATTATCTTACAACATGACGCACAGTTTAGCGCTACAGTACACGTATTTGAGTGATTAATTTCGCACTTAAAACATTTTTTTTAAGATATTTGAAATGCAATGATACAAGGGTTTTCCGTGATACATTTCATTCCATTGCTGTAATCTGTAACACCTGAGGGTATAATTACATTAATCCTCAGGGGGGTACACGCTTACTTTGTGTACCATGTGTTTGGCAAGCACAAGGAGCTCTAGCTAATATGGTATTTGCTTATACAACTTTACTCATCGGTACCATATTTCTCTAACACAGAATTACGCAGCTATCTGATCATTTAACTGAGAGAGACAAACATTTATTTTACTACATCAGTGACAGACGTTTACGTAATTACACCGTTGGATAACTTCACACTTACGAAATTGTATGTTGTTTATACTTTGTGAACTGTTCATATTTTTTCAGAAACATTGTGATACTATGAGAGCTTTGAATGATGTATTTGGTATGGGATCACGATTTTTAAAGTACGTTTGAGGTAGATGACACTATTGAAATGAGCAGAGAATTTTTTTTAGGTTTTTTAATTATTGCAGAAAGCTACGACGTTTTCAAGATTTGACTGAGGTGTTATGATATTATTACGATGACGATGTGTATTATGCTACTGAGGTATGTTTATGATCAATAAAATGATGCTACCGTATATGAGGAATTTGATTATGCTACTTATGTTATGATGAAATATTGAAGAAGTGTCAACGAATAAGGTAAGGAATAATGAGTAGTGGTTAGGGACTCTGGTTTGTGAAAAAGGTTGTTGGAAACCAAGAATCATACTTTAAGAGTTATGAAATGTGTGTAAATGCGTGAATGTATCACAATGCCGGCGAAAACTTTTTGGACACTGTTATATTCATAAGATTTTGTTTCTATACATTTGTAACGCAAATTCTCGACCTGTGAAATTTTTATATGAGACTGTCACTGTAGCGGAAGCTGCTGTCGTAAATATTTCAGAAAGAAAGGTAAGTGACCTTGACGTAATGCGTTTTGGGCGCCCAGCTGAGAGGTAGTCGTCTGACAAAAGAAAGCCATTAGGTGGAGAAGAAAAAAAAAAAAGGGAGGCCATTATCCTCGCTATTGACGTTCCTTTGTAGAGAGCATCGCAAAAACGACACGGTCGAACTTGAAAACATATGATTACACTGTGGAGCTCTTAATTTATGATATTTACTGAAATGAAATGATGAGAAACATTTCACATCTATTGTCTTTCTAGTTGAAAGATTGTTTACTGCACTATGAAATGCCATATGGCTAGTGAATGACGTTTCACGCCTTGCTTTGCCTATTTTGTTTAATATCTAGTTTCTAGCTGCACTGCAGCATTGGTTAAAATAAAATTTTATAGATGTACTAATACAAATATTTTCTGTCTACAGATCGAGTAAATAATAATTTTTTTCAAAAAAATGAGGGAGCACAAAAAGACATTTACCTTCACAGGAACTGCATACATAATTTTCTTTTCTAGTACTTAGTAATTTTTTGTATAATTAGCTTTTGTGGTGCACCACTTTAATTACATAGACATTAAGATGTGAATTGACATTTCCCTTATCTGCATTGTTGTCTTTAGTGTACTAGCTTGCGCTTTGTCATGTTTAGATATAATTTATTGCTTCTGCTGTTTGCCAGGCATAGTGCTACTGAATTTTAATTTGTGTTACTCTGTTAAGCCAGTTTTACTACTGATTTATTTTTCTTGTTTGCTGCTCATTGCCTTACATTAGTTGTAATTAATGCTGCTTGCTTCGCCATTTGTATTTTTGATCATTGCTGTTTGTGTTAATTGTTTTGTGCTGCTGCATTGCCTCGTCCCTTAGTTTAGCATCTGAGCTCAGTAGATTTAAGTTAGCATAAGAGGGGGTAGACTATATAAGAGACTGCGTTGCGATGAATTGGAAGAAATGCATTGAGAAGTCATACGAAAAAAGTACAGAAAACAGGTATAGATAGGACTTTTTGGAAATAGTGAGGAATGAAGGGAGGTCTCCGAGAAGTAAAGAAAGTTTTGTTTGCAAAATGCTGCAGTAAAACAAACCCTGTCCTTTCCCCCTGTGTTATTCTGGTATGTGTTTGTATACTCTTGTATATTTGTGTTTTTCCTGTCTTTATGTGTTTAGCTAATAAGAGTTATGTTGTAGAATTTTTCTGATAATATGTTATTTTCTTTGTAAAGATGTTTAGACATTATTTATTCTGTTTTGTTTTAATGCTCATGTGTGAAATTAATGTTTCGAAACTATTCTCATTATTTTATGTATTTGCTTATCTCATAATTCCTGTAACACTGATGTATATGTTTATTTCTATTCTGTTGTAAAACCTGTACTACAAATGTTATCTGTATTGTTATGTTCTTTAATGATGTATTTTGTACCTTTGTAATTGTATTCTCATGTTATAAAATTGTAATTGACACCAGTTTATCAAACTAAGTAACTTGTAAGCATTCATTTCACTGCACACATTTCTGTTGGTCATAGTATATGGACAATATGTGAGAAGTAGGGACTGTTAGTGTTTGCACGTGTGTTAATAATTCAGCAAGGGACTGGTTAACAGCATTGCTGCTTCTCAGGACAATTCAAAAACTTGTGAGTGCACAAGTGGTGGTTATGGACTTGCTCTATTATCCGCAAGACTCTTCAATGGTGATTGTGCACCTGCACAGTCACAACAGATGGCTGCTGATCCATCAATACCATTATTTCTACAAGGACTGCAGTGGGTCTGCACCTCTGATGGCCCACCAATACCGTAATCTCTACCAGGACTACAGTGGGTCTGCTCTGTGATGACCTACCCACCAATACTCTTCAAAACTTCGACTGACTCCGCTGTGGGTTTGCTCTGTTGTGGCCCATTACCTGTCAGCATGTCAAGAGTCAGCACTGTCTTTCCATTGGAAGGACAACGCTACTTCTTCAAGACTGCATGGAAATCCACTACTTCCGTGTGCATTTTCTTTTACTGCTCAGACTTTGAGAAAAACACTGCAATGTGATGAATGATCAGGACTGTCTTTATGGACTGTGAGAATATTTTACCTTTTGACCAACATTGTATCAATAAGTGTTTGCATTTGATTTCTTTGTTATTGTAATTACGATTATGAAAAATTTTAACAAATATGTATTGGCCAGTGCCCAAAAAAATTTGTAAAATTTTTTGTGGGGAGCATGGGGGCTATGTAAGTAGGCTGTTTAGGTTTTTTTTTATTGGTAACGCCACCTCTGTATAAAAAAATCACTGGCTGTGCTGTGTGCAGTCTGTGGCTGCTTTGCATTGTTGTAATACTCAACCATTGTAGTGTTAGGCAGCTGGCTGTGAACAGCGCGTAGCGTTGCGCAGTTGGAGGTGAGCCGCCAGCAGTGGTGGATGTGGGGAGAGAGATGGAGTTTTGAAATTTGTCATGAACTGCTATATATATATATATATATATATATATATATATATATATATATATATATACTCCTGGAAATTGAAATAAGAACACCGTGAATTCATTGTCCCAGGAAGGGGAAACTTTATTGACACATTCCTGGGGTCAGATACATCACATGATCACACTGACAGAACCACAGGCACATAGACACAGGCAACAGAGCATGCACAATGTCGGCACTAGTACAGTACCTTTCGCAGCAATGCAGGCTGCTATTCTCCCATGGAGACGATCGTAGAGATGCTGGATGTAGTCCTGTGGAACGGCTTGCCATGCCATTTCCACCTGGCGCCTCAGTTGGACCAGCGTTCGTGCTGGACGTGCAGACCGCGTGAGACGACGCTTCATCCAGTCCCAAACATGCTCAATGGGGGACAGATCCGGAGATCTTGCTGGCCAGGGTAGTTGACTTACACCTTCTAGAGCACGTTGGGTGGCACGGGATACATGCGGACGTGCATTGTCCTGTTGGAACAGCACGTTCCCTTGCCGGTCTAGGAATGGTAGATCGATGGGTTCGATGACGGTTTGGATGTACCGTGCACTATTCAGTGTCCCCTCGACGATCACCAGTGGTGTACGGCCAGTGTAGGAGATCGCTCCCCACACCATGATGCCGGGTGTTGGCCCTGTGTGCCTCGGTCGTATGCAGTCCTGATTGTGGCGCTCACCTGCACGGCGCCAAACACGCATACGACCATCATTGGCACCAAGGCAGAAGCGACTCTCATCGCTGAAGACGACACGTCTCCATTCGTCCCTCCATTCACGCCTGTCGCGACACCACTGGAGGCGGGCTGCACGATGTTGGGGCGTGAGCGGAAGACGGCCTAACGGTGTGCGGGACCGTAGCCCAGCTTCATGGAGACGGTTGCGAATGGTCCTCGCCGATACCCCAGGAGCAACAGTGTCCCTAATTTGCTGGGAAGTGGCGGTGCGGTCCCCTACGGCACTGCGTAGGATCCTACGGTCTTGGCGTGCATCCGTGCGTCGCTGCGGTCCGGTCCCAGGTCGACGGGCACGTGCACCTTCCGCCGACCACTGGCGACAACATCGATGTACTGTGGAGACCTCACGCCCCACGTGTTGAGCAATTCGGCGGTACGTCCACCCGGCCTCCCGCATGCCCACTATACGCCCTCGCTCAAAGTCCGTCAACTGCACATACGGTTCACGTCCACGCTGTCGCGGCATGCTACCAGTGTTAAAGACTGCGATGGAGCTCCGTATGCCACGGCAAACTGGCTGACACTGACGGCGGCGGTGCACAAATGCTGCGCAGCTAGCGTCATTCGACGGCCAACACCGCGGTTCCTGGTGTGTCCGCTGTGCCGTGCGTGTGATCATTGCT
The DNA here is from genome assembly GCF_023898315.1 of Schistocerca nitens. Lineage (NCBI taxonomy): Eukaryota > Metazoa > Arthropoda > Insecta > Orthoptera > Acrididae > Schistocerca > Schistocerca nitens. The sequence continues at coordinate 618,101,215 of NC_064618.1, forward strand.
TGTACAGCCCTCTCGCAGTGTCCGGAGCAAGTATGGTGGGTCTGACACACCGGTGTCAATGTGTTCTTTTTTCCATTTCCAGGAGTGTATATGATGATATCAAGGTAAATACATTGTTTGTTCTCTATTAATATCTTTCATTTGCTAACTATCCCTATCAGTAGTTAGTGCCTTCCATAGTTTGAATCTTTTATTTAGCTGGCAAGAGTGGCGCTTACTCTATTGCAGTAGTGTGTGTAACCAAGATTTTTGTGAGGTAAGTGATTTGTGAAACGTATAGTTTAATGTTAGTCAGGGCCATTCTTTTGTAGGGATTTTTGAAAGTCAAATTGCGTTGCGCCAAAAAATATTCTGTGTCAGGTTAAGGACAGTCGTGTATAATTGTTAAAAAGGGGACGTTTCACGTTATCTAGTCAAAAAGACCCTGAAGGTAAAATTAGAGAGATGAAGGCTTTTATGAGGGCTTACCAACAATCGTTCTTCGCTCAGACCATACGCGATTGGAACAGGAACCAGGAAATGGCAGTGGTACACAAAGTATTCTCCGCCAAACACTACAAGAACGTTTGCGGAGTGTAGATGTACGAGTGAGTACTTTTCGGAAAGTAAGGTTGTTTTCTTTGCAACAGCTACACCTTTTAGCTACTTCTCTACATCATCACCGCTCCGTCATTACCCCTGCAATGTACGGTCGAGAACTGTCATGAAGAAGGAAATGCATGACAGGTACGTTATTTGGAGTTGCATGAAATCAGGTTAAACACCGCAGCGGGCACCCATATTTGGCGGAGACATTATTGTTCTAGGCATCTTTAGGTGCTCACTGTGTGCTCAGAATTGAAAAGAGCGATGTGAAGCGACCGGCAGGCATACTGGAGGCACTGCCCGACACATCTGTGCAAAGCTTCATCAGATTTTCATTGTCGTTTCCACTTCGCGATCTGTCGGAACTTACTTTCCGAATAGCCCTCGTAAATGTAGAAACTGCCATTAGGATTCGTGCAGCTGACTTGGTTCAAGGCCAGTCCAGGCGGGAGGAAAGCTATGAGAATCCTCTGCGACAGGGTCTTCTCTGGCAGAACTGACGGCAGCAAGGACTAGAAAGTCATACCCAATGACATGCCGTTTTCTTACCGACAGGTAACAGTGAGCACTGGTACTGCCAGATATTCGCTGCTTGCCCGCATCTCGTGGTCGTGCGGTAGCGTTCTCGCTTCCGACGCCCGGGTTCCCGGGTTCGATTCCCGGCGGGGTCAGGGATTTTCTCTGCCTCGTGATGGCTGGGTGTTGTGTGCTGTCCTTAGGTTAGTTAGGTTTAAGTAGTTCTAAGTTCTAGGGGACTTATGACCACAGCAGTTGAGTCCCATAGTGCTCAGAGCCATTTGAACCATATTCGCTGCTTATTATGATTGAGCTGTCTCGCAGCTGTAGTGGCGTCTGACAACACGAACGCCTTTGGAGGAACAACAAAACTGCAAACGCTGCACGGTTTAAAAGCTTGCTTTGCTGCTCGAGTAACACATGAAAAGCAAGATATCACGTTTCAAATCCTGGTTGTGGCACAAGTTTTTGTCCCATCATGACGCTACTTCCAGGTATTTGATCGATGTGACAGTCTCCAGCACAACCACATTGACAAACTATACAAAAATGACATTCGTGGGGTAGAATCATGTTCTGAGACTCCTACAGCTTCAGTTAGTGGCTGCTTTTACTAATTAAACAATTCCTTTCCACCGATTCCTGCTGTTATATGTTCCACTGTCAGAGGTGTTACACTGTGGAAAATAGTGTTAGACCACGAAACACCAGTCCGATATTTATCAAACTCCGTGGTTATCTCCATGAGAGAATAGGTATTAATTGATTAACCTTCCATTGCCTTCGCAATGAATGCCATTCGTTGACATGAGCATGAGGTGTGAACCCAAGCAGCAGGAATACGCTCATGTATTCGTAGTGGCATGGCTGCAAACTATCTCCGAATGTAGTCTAGAGAAATTTCTTCCCACGCCTCAGATACATGCTGTATCATTTCATGAAGATTACTGCTGGAAGTTTGTGTGAAAGTGTATGACTTCCCATCGCATTCCATACATTCTCTATGGGAGGCAAAACAGGGGATTGAGCAGGCCAGTCAAGGCTTCCCATGTGATGAAATCTGCACAATTCTTCGTTATAAATGTACCACCCCACCTATATATAACGTATGTACTGTGTGAATCATGTCGTCTATCTTTGCTTGTGATTGTTCCTGTCCAACAATGCCTATGTTCCTTAGCAACTGTCAAGCAGTGTATAATTACTTTCTCGACTGGCTATACGTAGTTGTTTCGGTCTAATCTGATCCCTGACAGTTACAGTGGGCTAGGCGCGGCAGCATCGCGGGCCTAAGTAACCAACAGCTGTTTTGTAAACGTGTCTATGGCAAGGCCTCAGCGTTGTCACAGCTCTGTATACAGCTACTGTTTTCCTCTGCAGCTGTGATGATGTCATACTTTGGGGAAGTAGTGGGAGGAAGGGAGGAAGAGATTACTGTTTAACGTCCCGTCGACAGCGAAGTCACTACAGACGGAGCACAAACTCGGGTTAGGGGAGGATGGAGAATGAAGGCGGTCGGGCCCCATCGGAGGAACGATCGCGGCATTTGCCTTAAGCGATTTAGAGACATCACGGAGATCCTGATCTGTAAGGCCGGACGCGGGTCTGAACCGTCGTCCTCTCGAATGCGAATCCAGTCTGTTAACCACTGCGCTACCCCACTCGGTCGCCCTGTGGCTGTTAGCACTCCACAGCTGAAAGCTGGCAATAGTGCTGCGAGCTGTCAGGGTGCTTCTTACGCCGCCTTGAACGTACTTCCTCGGGTACCCATTAGTTCGTACCTGCAGAAACTACAAGCGTGCTTACACGCTCTCAGACCGTTACTAGGCCCTCATAACTTGGAGCTCCCTGATGCATTGCGACACAGGTCGTGTCCTCTGTAACGGACGCTGCACTTAACGGTGTGTGACACGGCGTGACGTCTGGTTGCAAGGCGAAATTCTGGGAGAGAGGGCCAGCCTTCAGTTGTGTCGACGCAGTCACGTAGCGGCGTTACGTTCCAGGCCAGTGCTCGTGCTGAGAGCCGGTGGCCAACAGCGCTGTGTACACACACGTACCACTCCGCAACACTCGCACCGCACAGTCAACATGCACACGCGGACACAAACAAAAACCCACACACACACAAAATCACGGCAATGACTTTTGTACACTCTACCTCGGCTCTTCTCTCGTTAGCCTCAGACAGTTCACAGTCCTTAAATTGACAGCTAATAAAACATTTGTGTCAAGGAGGAATTGTTTCTACATCTTTACATGTCTGTAGCGTGTAACAAAATGGTATGGCCGAACTTTCAGGAAACATTCCTTACACGTAGAGGAAGATAATATGTTATATGGAATGCATCAGGAATCTTTATTTTCCATCTTAGAACAGAATTTCTACAACTCCATAAGATGTTAGTCATGAGGAGCGCACAGGAAAAGACGGCAGCAGCATAGTACGAAACATTTCCCTAAATGAAATTTTCGAAATGCTCTCCGTTAGCACCAGCCGCGGTGGCCGAGCGGTTCTAGGCACTTCAGTCCGGAACCGCGCGATTGCTACGGTCGCAGGTTTGAATCCTTGATGTCCTTAGGTTAATTAGGTTTAAGTAGTTCTACGTTATGATGACCTCAGATGTTAAGTCCCATAGTACTCAGAGCCATTTGAACCATCACCGTTAGCAAGGAAACAGAATTCAGTTCATCACATTGATTCCCTGAAGCACAGATGTATTCCTGGAGAACTGCGTAGTATTGTTTCACAGCTTTTTACAATATGGACACGAAGACTCTGTACATTTGCGGTTCCATGCACATGAGCTTTCACATGTTCCCATAAACAAAATTCTGCTGTGCTTAGGCCTGGATAGAATTGAGGCTAAGGAATTTGTCCACCTCTAACCATCCATCAGTCACGGAATCTGTAACTTAGAAGGCCAGCCGGGGTGGCCGAGCGGTTCTAGGCGCTTCAGTCTGGAACCGCGCGACCGCAACGGTCGTAGGTTCGAATCCTGCCTCGGACATGGATGTGTGTGATATCCTTAGATTCAAGTAGTTCTAAGTTCTAGGGGACTGATGACCTCAGAAGTTAAGTCCCATAGTGCTCAAAGCCATTTGAACCATTTATTATTTAGAAGCCTACAAACATTAACACTGAAATGAGGAAGACATAAATCGTGTATAAAGACAGAGATTATAGCGGAACAAATAGAATATTCTCTAAGAAAGCATGGCAAGGTTCTCTGCTGAGCCTGGGTGGAAGACAATGAGACACTAACGAGCAGTCAACCACAATGCCGGCAGAAAGGCTGATAGAAAATCATTGTTCATGGCGTGTTGACTCCATTTTGTGAACACTCTCGACAGCATATACGTGATGATTGCGGAGATTTACAATCTGACCATACTGAAGCGCAACCTCATCCGTGTCGGCCGTGGTGGCCGTGCGGTTCTAGGCGCTTCATTCCGGAACCGCGTGACTGCTACGGTCGCAGGTTAAAATCCTGCCTCGGGCATAGGTGTGTGTGATGTCCTTAGGTTAGTTAGTTTTAAGTAGTTCTAAGTTCTAGGGGACTGATGACCTCAGTTGTTAAGTCCCATAGTGCTCAGAGCCATTGAACCTCATCCGTAAACAACACATTTGCAGTAAAGTGAGGGTTGACACATTGTTGAATCAGCCATTCACAGAAGCTAATAGTGCCTGCACGCACTGTACATGGTACAGATTTGTTGGGTTCTCACACAGTACTCTTACTTGTTGCAGGTAATTGTCTTACCCTGGCACTAGGGTTGCTGTCAACTGTGCGAAGAAGTTCGTCCTCCGTTTTAGGTGCCCTCGTCCTCGTCGGCCTCCCCAGTCGCGAGTAGTAGGCTTAAACGTTCCATACTTTCTAAGACGACGATCAGTTGCTTTAGATGTCCATCTTCTCGGAGCACTGTCGTTATGGAAATCTCTCCCGATACAAACGTTGAGCGTCACGGCCATTATTGCAGATTCGTACAGAAAATGGACATCTGCGAACTCCGCATTTCAGTACCTCCGCTGTACCGGAAGTCAAGTCCGTGAGCTGCACGGGGTACGTGCGGTCTTAGGCACCTTGTCACGGATCGCGCGGCTCCCCCCGTCGGAAGTTCAAGTCCTCTCTCGGGCATGGTTGTGTGTGTTGTCCTTAGCGTAAGTTAGTTTAAGTTAGATTAAACGGTGTGTAAGCTTAGGGACTTCAGGAGTTTCGTCCCATAAGACCTTGTCACCACTACCAAGTCCCTGATGAACGTTAAACAATTGATGCCATGTGCTTGATGCTAGTAGAGCTACGAAGTCAGACCACGCCAACATAGGTAATGAAGTGAGTCGCATGCTAACATTACCATAGAACTATGCCAGACTTTGAGTTTGCATCAAGTGCATTGTCTCATGAGTCTGCAGACAAGCTCTCTGATGTGTCATACCAGTACACTGCTATGTTTCTAGACAATGAGTTTCCAATATGCACCACTCGTTGAGCCTCATCTAGGTATGAGGCGAGTGTTACTATACTTTTCATTATTTCTCTATCCAAAATGCATGCATGTAGATCACCAGAAAGAGGGGAATTCTTAGAATTTTTTAGTAGGCTGGTGTAAAGGACATGCAAATATCCTCGTATAAAATCAAACAACGTATGGTTATTCCAGCAGTATGGCCATATAGATATAGTTACGACAATGATGGAAAATACGTAAAATTGACGAAAATACGACGAAATATATAAAAGCTCCAAAAACTTGCAAAATTACGTAAACTGGCTGCGAACACCTAAAATAAGAGAAAAAGTATCACGAAATGGGGCGGGGGGGGGGGGGGGGGGAACTGAAGTGGGTTGAGATTACGCAGACACTCAAGAGCGAGAAAAGCTTAAAAATTATGCTCTAACTGCATTTAGTGTTAACCCTCCCCCTCCCCCTGTAAACTATGTTGGTTTCGTAACACATGCTCCAACAAAGGAGACATAAATATTATAGAGGCGCCATATTAAAGCAGGCAAAACATATGTTTCCCAATCCATAACTGTGTTCTCACACATGAAGTCAAATATAGGTATTACCGAATTACGGTTGGCCCTCACAAACAATGTTATTCCTTGAGTATTAAGGAGAAGAATCGATGCGTTTACCAGACTTAAGCAATTCGTTAGAATGTTCTGTAGGAGAGTGCACCTATGTCACATGTATCACCTTAAATAGTGTGAGGGGAGTATACTCAAGGGATATGATGTTAGGACGAAACTGCTATATTATCCTACATATGAGCAAAACTACCTAACATCAGACCAGGACTTCTTTGTGCAAGAGGAACGCTACCAGAGTTGTGGTGATGCCACTGTAAACAGCTATAAGGATGTTACATCTAATTTGTCTACTGATCGTACTGCTTCTTCGTGTGCATTTTCGTGTAGCGGGGTGTGGGTGGTACCTCAATATATTTTAACGCCCCACCCGTCACTTATCTGGTTTTGGCGTGTGTTCACCCCAGCTAATTGACTTACAGATCAACAGAGAGTGCAAAACTGCCGCAATATCGGATAATGCAAAGAAAGTAATAAGGCCCTGTGACTCGTGATTGAACTGCGGTGGCAGTGTTGACATTAATTGATTCAGAATTGATCCCTTCTAATTAAAAAGGGGTGCACATTAATGTTATATTCAGCTATTGAACACCAGATGCAAATGTTGAACATAAAATTAATTAAGAAAGTGACTTGGGATTTCAACTACTTGATTGAAAACAGATGAAGTCGATTAGCACAAATTTATTTTAACTCACGACCTTCAATCATCACATTACATGACTCTCCTAACAGGCAGTGGGAATAAATTGCGTTTACGTGGAGTAAAGCGTGATTAATCAAAATTAATTCCTATCGACTGACCCAGGTGTAATGCGACGTGCGAGAAGAATTCTACAATACACAGCCCATAAAACCCTCGTGGAAACTTTGCCGACGTGATCTAGCAAATTAATCAGTGGCCTAACTCAAGCCGGAGCGAGCGCAATATCAACCGAATTCAGCGTGGCGGGGCGTCGTTGTTGTGCGGACGTCGGCCGGCCTCGTGGTGCTGCAAGGCTACGCTCGTCTATTCACTCCTAGCTGTCTTGCTCAGTACTTAGCTGAACGAAAACTCCAAGCTCAATTGTTCCGTTTGCTAAGTCATAAACTGCAGAGATGCTCACTCTCTCTCAGGCAAGCTGAGTAAAGAACGCCACGTACGCACTCTAGGCAAGCTGTGAACGGAAGACCTCTACGGAGACTTCTGTCAGTCTGCTCTTCACCTCGGTTTCCCCTCCAGCAAAATCACTTACGCCAATTGCAGCGCAAGTCTCGTTAATTATGTGTTGTTTCCCAGCGCCGACCAAGTGAACAAATTCCCACAAAATTTCCCTTCCTCTTAACTTCTGCTATTTACCTCCTCCCAGGCCACCCATCAAGGTTAGTATCTGCATAAAACACCAATTTTTCAGAAATTCTGACTCCCAGGAGAGTACTTCAAATTCCTTGGTCCTATGTTTCCATCGGAGGCCGGCGTATTTCATTCTGTCGCTCCTCACCTGATTTACTTCAGACTCTGTGGACCGTGAATTCAGTGTGAAGTTGCTATAGTCAAGAACACCCATATTTCAGCCTCTGTTGACCGCTCCACTGTAGATTTGCATGGCTTTCTCGCATGTTTCACTGAAAACAGGACGACGGAGATTTATCAACAGGCATACAAGTTCTTCGACTGCTTCGCGGTACACCAGCATGAGGTCAACCACCCCCTCACTGTCACTCGTCTTAAGGGGCTCCGGAACACCCTATACTTGCAATGTTAAAATAACACTTATAAATTATATCTTCCCTCACTAAGTATTTGAGGTAGGAAGTTGAACTTTTTACAGATTACTTATTGGAATATGGGCTACAACTTAACACAGGGATTTTACAAAATTTTAGTTCAGTTATTAAAGATGATTTTTTTCAATTGTAATGAAAATTCACAACATTTTTTGCAATTTTTTATTTATATATTCAAAAATATACAGTTTTTTGGAAAAAGGCTGTGTTAAATTATGCAGAAGGTACTGTGTAACATTTACTGAAAGTTTGAAACAAATATGTTTGGAAGATCCTTAGAAAACATGTAATTAGCATGAGAAAATAAAAGTTTTGGGAATCGAACGACAAAGATTGGATTAACTTTTCAGTGCATTCCAGGTCCATAGGATGGATTATCTTCATCCTCTGCAAACTCCTCCTCCAGCTTCCTCTTGTTCCTCCTCCTGTTTACTCTTGCTTGTATTTCTAGACTCTTTACAGCCCTGTCTGCAGCCCGAAGGCGTTCCTTGTCTAAAGCAAGCATCGCTCGTACCATGTTAGAACCTATCTTCATTCCCATATTTTTAAATACCTTGCACCTTACAATGTTGCCATCATTGAAAGTCGCAACAGAATCATACACACCAAAGTGAAGTGTTTCTATTCCAACAAATACAGTCTTGGGGATTCTCGACCATATAACACTATTCACACTTTCATTGGGGTTTTGAGTTTTTCCGTGAATACACTTTTTCAACAGTTCAGGTGCTGCTAAGTCTCTGAAAATAGGTTTTATCACCTCCATTATTGCATGAGGCAGACTATGCTTATGAGTGTACACTTCACCAGTTAGCAGTCCTTTGTTATATTTACACCAACTGTCTTCTTCTTTGGGACACAAGCTATGTTGGGGATTTTCATCGGTTGAAGAAGTATGAAAAAAAAGAGCCCAAACAGCCTTCTTCATTTCGTCGACACTTTGTATATTTTGCCTAATAGCCATTCCATAATAGTTCTGTATTTTGTCAATTAAACTGTCAGTTAACCTTCCCTTCCCATCCAACCCTTTACCATCACTGAGTTTTTGTTTTTTGTATGAAGCTTTCAGTCGCCGAGGTCTTGTTCCCATTCGCTTCTGTACGTATCCAATACACTCAAATTTCTGCACTACAACATCATCACCATAGGGCTTCAGTCCTTGAACATGTTTGAAACTTTTAGAATCACCGTCACCAAGGTAATTAACATATCACACTTTATCACACGGCTCAGAACGCTGGAATATACTGGCAACACCAGCCACTTCCATTCCTCCACTACTGCCACTATAGTTAGCTTTGCAATTATTTTCGTGTGTACCTTTATATTTTTGTGGACATCTACAATACTTTGATATTACTGCTACATCTAAAACTTTCCCTGTATACATACTGGTGGCAGATACTACACCATGAAGAGATGTGTGTCCCCGTTTATGCCAGGTACCATCGAACGCTGCAGTCAAGTCTCTGTTACCATTATTTTCCCTTACTGCCTCTTCCACAGCGTTCTTTATAGATTCTATACAGACATCTTCTACTTTAGACCCTATTAATTTATTATAGGTCGTAAACTTGGTTGGGGGGTTTGGAAGATTCATGATGCCACAGAAAATTGCACCTGCAGTAGCACCCTTACCAACTAAACGCAAGGAATAAACAAATCTAATGTTGTGTTCGTAGATTTTGCTACCATTTTCTTCAGTTGCAGTTACTGCAACACTGTTCCAAAAGGTGGTCATCTATGAACACTTATCACATTTCAGTTGTATTTCACTAGCAAGTCCTACGTGCTTTATTATGGAGAGTTCCAGACCAACTTCACTACAATGAATACATCTTACACAGTTTGAAAAAATTCCTTTGAGAACCGACATATCAAATATTTCATTCACATCCGATTCGCCCATAAAACATTCATAGTTTTCACTCATTGAACCAAGCTTCTTCTGTGAAGTATTTACTTTTCCACTTTGACTGCTATGGGCAGGTGTACTTGAGAGGTTAGGTTCACTCACTTGGTTATCGTCTTTATTGTTTACAGTAATAACACATACCTTTGACTTTCCAACATTTCTCCTTTTCTTAAAAGCCTTCAGAGGATTTCTAATAACTTTACTTTTACTCATTATTATACTTCAACAAAACAGAGACTCAAGAAACAGAATTAATTACGAATATTTTCGAGATAACGACAGAGTAAATAAACATGAAACAATCACACCAGCGATATATATTGAACCATCACAGGTTAGCCACAACACATACTTTATCTCAAATCACTAAAATGTACCTGATGAACACGGACGTTAATAATAACACCATTTGACAGCAGTTTAACAGCGCCACAGTGGGTCACGCCCATGTAGAACACATTTCAAAAAAAATTTAAAAATACACTCCTGGAAATGGAAAAAAGAACACATTGACACCGGTGTGTCAGACCCACTATACTTGCTCCGGACACTGCGAGAGGGCTGTACAAGCAATGATCACACGCACGGCACAGCGGACACACCAGGAACCGCGGTATTGGCCGTCGAATGGCGCTAGCTGCGCAGCATTTGTGCACCGCCGCCGTCAGTGTCAGCCAGTTTGCCGTGGCATACGGAGCTCCATCGCAGTCTTTAACACTGGTAGCATGCCGCGACAGCGTGGACGTGAACCGTATGTGCAGTTGACGGACTTTGAGCGAGGGAGTATAGTGGGTATGCGGGAGGCCGGGTGGACGTACCGCCGAATTGCTCAACACGTGGGGCGTGAGGTCTCCACAGTACATCGATGTTGTCGCCAGTGGTCGGTGGAAGGTGCACGTGCCCGTCGACCTGGGACCGGACCGCAGCGACGCACGGATGCACGCCAAGACCGTAGGATCCTACGCAGTGCCGTAGGGGACCGCACCGCCACTTCCCAGCAAATTAGGGACACTGTTGCTCCTGGGGTATCGGCGAGGACCATTCGCAACCGTCTCCATGAAGCTGGGCTACGGTCCCGCACACCGTTAGGCCGTCTTCCGCTCACGCCCCAACATCGTGCAGCCCGCCTCCAGTGGTGTCGCGACAGGCGTGAATGGAGGGACGAATGGAGACGTGTCGTCTTCAGCGATGAGAGTCGCTTCTACCTTGGTGCCAATGATGGTCGTATGCGTGTTTGGCGCCGTGCAGGTGAGCGCCACAATCAGGACTGCATACGACCGAGGCACACAGGGCCAACACCCGGCATCATGGTGTGGGGAACGATCTCCTACACTGGCCGTACACCACTGGTGATCGTCGAGGGGACACTGAATAGTGCACGGTACATCCAAACCGTCATCGAACCCATCGTTCTACCATTCCTAGACCGGCAAGGGAACTTGCTGTTCCAACAGGACAATGCACGTCCGCATGTATCCCGTGCCACCCAACGTGCTCTAGAAGGTGTAAGTCAACTACCCTGGCCAGCAAGATCTCCGGATCTGTCCCCCATTGAGCATGTTTGGGACTGGATGAAGCGTCGTCTCACGCGGTCTGCACGTCCAGCACGAACGCTGGTCCAACTGAGGCGCCAGGTGGAAATGGCATGGCAAGCCGTTCCACAGGACTACATCCAGCATCTCTACGATCGTCTCCATGGGAGAATAGCAGCCTGCATTGCTGCGAAAGGTGGATATACACTGTACTAGTGCCGACATTGTGCATGCTCTGTTGCCTGTGTCTATGTGCCTGTGGTTCTGTCAGTGTGATCATGTGATGTATCTGACCCCAGGAATGTGTCAATAAAGTTTCCCCTTCCTGGGACAATGAATTCACGGTGTTCTTATTTCAATTTCCAGGAGTGTAGTTGTAGTCTTCGGAATTGAATAAATTATGTATCTATTAAAAGGTAACAGTCTGCAGATTCAGAAAACGCAAAAAAGTAAAAATTGAACTTTTCATGATTTTGAGCCTTTCCGGAGCCCCTTAAGGCAGCTGGAGGCCGCGCCCCGTTACCGCTTTCTCTGCCTATTGTCGCTTCCCCTCGCCGCTCCCCAGCCGCGCGCCGCCAACCGGCCGCGGCCAACTCTGAATACTTCCCTGGAATAAACTAGCCTCCAGTAAATCGACATGTTTCCACAAAGTTTTCGTGTCGCGTGAATTACTTTAAAACCATCACGCAACATTAATTATTCCAATAGGTCCATACTATTCCCTCTACAAGATGCATTGTGCCTTGTCAGTCATTTTTGTTCAGCCCTACTGTTCGCTCAACGTGAGTTCGGTGATCTTTAATGACTTCATGTAAGGGGCATAGTTCTTGCAATCTTACAATATCAGCTATCGAAAATATTTATGTCAATTTTTCTTTGCTGTGTTTCCTAGTGAGACATAGCCACATTCATCAGAACTGATACTTCTACCATTTATAAGCACGGCTGATGCAGGAAGTGTGACTGAAGCTGCGTACGTTTCCGACTTAAAAATATGTATAAAATCCATTAATTTCGTAGGAGGTGGAACAGCAGTCTCTGGACTTCATTCTAGTCGATTTGCTTGAGCGGTGGTTATAAATTGACGATGACATCCTAGGACGCCAGAATAGTGTAGAAGGAATTAGTTTTACCATTTTAAAGTTTTTCACCACAGTGATTGGAGTAGAAAACTTGCGGGGTGGTTGTATGTCTGATGTTGGACAAATACACTGAGGAGCCAAAAAAACTGGTACACCTGCTAATACCGTGTAGGGCCTCCGCAAGCACGCAGAAGTACCACAGCAAGACATGGTATCGACTTGACTAATGTATGCGGTAGAGCAGGAGAGCATCGAGCCATGAATCCTGCACAGCTGTCGATAAATTCGTACGAGTGAGTGGGAGATCTCTTCTGAGCAGCACGTTGAAGAGTAAGGACTACCATGGAAAGATCAATGATATTTCGGTTCTCTCCAATTCCAAAAACCTTCAGAAGGATCCGACTATGAACGTTTTAAAAATGACCAATCGACTGGTGAAAGCGTCTTCATTCTCCGCCGACGATAAGAAACTGCTTTGTAAAGCAGAAGCGTACCCGTCTTGACTTTATGGATTATCCAAAGTGCATAAACCTGAGGTTCCGTTGAGGCCAATTGTGAGCGCTAAATGCGGTCGCACCCAGAGTTTGCTAGGCACATTGCCTCACTGTTGCAACCGTCTGTTGGTAGGACTGACAGTCATATTAAAAATTAAGCTCATTTCATTGACAAATTAAAGGAAAGGAGCATGGACTCGAATGATATTGTAGTCAGTTTTGATACTGTTTCGTTATTTACCGCCGGCCGCGGTGGCCGTGCGGTTCTAGGCTCTTTAGCCCGGAATCGCGTGACTGCTACGGTCGCAGGTTCGAACCCTGCCTCGGGCATGGATGTGTGTGATGTGCTTAGGTTAGTTAGGTTTAAGTAGTTCTAAGTTCTAGGGGACTGATGACCTAAGATGTTAAGTCCCATAGTGCTCAGAGCCATTTGAACCGTTATTTACCATGATTCCAGCAAACGAAGCTATCTCGTGCTTAGCGGATATTTTTCCTACCGATATTGTGGCATTATTCGGACACTGCCTCACCATTACCTACTTTCAATACAATATTGACTTTAACGAACAGATTGACGGGATGACTATGGGCAGTCCTCTTAGTCCTGCTGTGGCTAACCTATTTACGGAGACGTTTGAACAACGGGCCTTTCAGACTGCTAGTAAGAGACCAGCCAGATGGTATCGCTATGTCGATGACACTTTCGTAGTATGGACACACGGAGCAGACGAGGTGGATGCCTTCCTGATACATCTAAACAGCTTTAATCCGAAAATCCAATTTACTATGGAGATGGAGAGTACTGAATTCTCTGAATGTGTCTGTGATTAAACGTCAGGACGGAAAGTTGGGCCATAAGGTGTATAGAAAGGCCACACATACTGATCGTTATATGCACAAAGATTCAAACCACCACCCTAGACAAAAAAAGGTGTAATAAAAACCTTGGTAGACAGGGCGTAGAAAATTTGTGAACCTGTTTATTTAAAAGATGAGAATGAATATCTACGGTCGACTATTGTGAAGAATGACTATTCTAGTAAGGAGACAGATCGAGCACCGCTCTAGGCAGAGAATCAGGAGCTATGACGATCAACAGCCGCTCAACGGCAACGGCAGCGTTCATTAGTAAGGTCACAGATCGCAATGGGAAAGTGTTAAGCAAGTATGGGGTGGAAACTGTTTTCAGACCCACCAGGAAAATAAAAGAATATGTAAGATCGGCAAAAGATACACGACATCCTTTGGCTACACCGGGGGTATATAAAATTACTTGTAGTTGTGGACAGGTTTATACCGGTATCGCAAAGAGAAGTGTGAACACCCGTCTGGTTGAACATAAGAAGAACTGCCGCCTAGGTCACACGGATAGTTCGGCATAGCAAAACATGTTTACCAGGAAGGTAATCATGAAACAAAATTCAGCGAGACGAGCGTCATGTCTAAAACCTCGCATTATTATGCGAGCATGTATAGAGGGGCTATCGAGATTGATAAACACTGTAATAATTTTAACAAGAAGGAGGAAGATGTTAAACTCGACAAAATTTGGATGTTAGTGTTGCACCAGAATCATGACGGTCGTTACTTTCAATCGAGATGTTGGCATTATCAGAAATTGTCTCATAGCCGACGCCACGTGATGAACAGCGGCGCCCTCTGCACTGCCCATATAATCAGCACTTCCTCGAGTTCTCTTCACAGTTCGCCGCTTTACGTCGGACGATGTCTCCCGTAGTCGGAGACGAAACGTCAGGGGAGAGTTTTATACATCGACCACGGCCTATTAGCCCGACATTTTAAGTGAAGAGTACTTCTTTGTATTTCTACAACCTCGTGAGTGTTGTGTACGGAACCTTCTGTCGATGGTCAACACCGGCGCAGTACTCATGTACATGACTGCAAAAGGAGGAAACAATACTCTTCGAAACAGAGCACCGAGACATCCGCTATCCCATCGCTGTGCAATATGAGATTAACTGTATAGGTCATCACCTTCGGAAGGCTGTTGGAAACTCTCTACAATGCCGCAAACTCTTCCAGTTTCCATACGTTGCGATGTCTTCCACTTTTTTGTCAGTGCGAGCCATTGCATCTGTGTTTTACTTCTACCAACCTTTGTGTTGTGGGAGCTGCATAGTTTACACCAAGCGATGTTCAGCTTTCTGTGGGAACCAAAGGATGGAAAAGTATTAATATCTCTTTAGCATCTGACACAGAACTCGATGTGATGGTAGGAAAACAAAGTGTAGGGTGGCGTACATAACTCTAGTCGTAAACTGCTTGGGTGTGTTACAGCCGAAAAAACAATGTAAAAACTACTTATGAAGGAGCAGTACAGGAACCGTCTCTTGTGACTGAGAGTCTGTTGGATATGGTCTTCATCCAGTATAGTCGACGAAACGTTTATGCAGATCTATGCAAGGCTTCGAGCACTGGCCACATGTTCCAATGGAACGATACCTGTATATCTACACTACTGGCCATTAAAATTGCTACACCAGGAAGAAATGCAGATGATAAACGGGTATTCATTGGACAAATATATTATACTAGAACTGACATGTGATTACATTTTCACGCAATTTGGGTGCATAGATCCTGAGAAATCAGTACCCAGAACAACCCCCTCTGGCCGTAATAACGGACTTGATATGTCTAGGCATTGAGTCAAATAGAGCTCGGATGGCGTGTATAGGTATAGCTGCCCATGCAGCTTCAACACGATACCACAGTTCATCAAGAGTATTGGCGTATTGTGACGAGCCAGTTGTTCGGCCAACATTGACCACACGTTTTGAATTGGTAAGAGATCTGGAGAATGTGCTGGCTTGGGCAGTAGTCGAACATTTTCTGTATCCAGAAAGGCCCGTACAGGACCTGCAACATGCGGTCGTGCATTATCCCGCTGAAATGTAGGGTTTCGCAGGGATCGAATGAAGGGTTGAGCCACGGGTCGTAACACATCTGAAATGTAACGTCCACTGTTCAAAGTGTCGTCAATGCGAACAAGAGGTGACCGAGACGCGTAACCAATGGCACCCCATACCATTACGCCGGGTGATACGCCAATATGACAATGACGAATACACGCTTCCAATGTGCGTTCACCGCGATGTCTCCAAACACGGATGCGATCATCATGATGCTGTAAACAGAACCTGGATTCATCCGAAAAAATGACGTTTTGCTATTCGTGCAACCAGGTACGTCGTTGAGTACACCATCGCAGGCGCTCCTGTCTGTGATGCAGCGTCAAGGGTAACAGCAGCCATGGTCTCCGAGCTGATAGTCCATGTTGCTGCAAACGTCGTCGAACTGTTCCTACAGATGGTTATTGGCGTGCAAACGTCCCCATCTGTTGACTCAGGGATTTAGACGTGGCTGCACGATCCGTTACGGCCATGAGTATAAGATGCCTGTCGTCTCGACTGCTAGTGATACGAGGCCGTTGGGATCCAGCACGGCGTTCCGTATTACCCTCCTGAACCCACCGATTCCATATTCTGCTAACACTCATTGGATCTCGACCAACGCGAGCAGCAATGTCGCGATACGATAAACCGCAATCGCGATAGGCTACAATCCGACCTTTATCAAAGTCGAAAAAGTGATGGTACCCATTTCTCCTCTTTACACGAGGCATCACAACAACGTTTTACCCGGCAATGCCGGTCAACTGTTGTTTGTGTACGAGAAATCGGTTGGTAACTTTCCTCATGTCAGCACGTTGTAGGTGTCGCCACGGGCGCCAATCTTGTGTGAATTCTCTGAAAAGCTAATCATTTGCATATCACAGCATCTTCTTCCTGTCGGTTAAATTTAGCGTCTGTAGCACGTCATCTTCGTGGTGTAGCAATTTTAATGGCCAGTTGAGTAATATTCTCGATGTTGACATGCAGACGATGTTTGTTTTTTCGATATGTCGGACGAGAGAGAGGCGGTAAAATCTTGTAGGAGGTTCTATTACAAGGAGTGGTATAACTGGTTAAAGGTTGGATACAGGTAGTTCTCCGAAAACTAAACCGATTTTACTCATAAAAGTATTAGAAATCGGCTGTATCTGTTAACGTAGAATGACGACTTATTTATTATTATTGTCACGATTGCGTGTTTAAAAAACAGATTTTACCGCAAGTCCTGTGTTATTTCATACTCCATAACCTTTTATTATAAAGCAGACACCATATGAGTTATAGCTCATTGTGGGACCTAGAAATAATAGTGTTTCTTTCCCATATGTGAATAGCCTGCGTAAAACAGGCTGTGATGATCAAATTGCTTTCAAAATTAGACACAAGAATCTGCTGTATGATTAGAAACTTCACAGACATGTCGGTAGAGGGGAGTTGTGGAACAAAAATGTCAAATTTAAGCTCGCAGACAGTAATTGGTTTCGATGTAATGGAACGGAAAGACAGACGCGGTAAAATCTTATAGAAGGTCCCATTACGTGACAGGTTCTCACGATTTGTTTCGTAAACGCAGATGTGATATAGCTTTGCATTGGTAAAATTGGTCTTGCTATAGTGTACAAAACAGAAACGTCCTCTTGAATTATGGAAATGGAAATGAAGTCCCTTGCTTCTTTACAGAGCGTAGGGGAACGATGCGGGAGACCCGCACCGCCTTACTAGGCAAGGTCCTAGTGGAGGCGGTTTGCCATTGCCTTCCTCCGACCGTAATGGGGATGAATGATGATGAAGACGACACAACACCCAGTCATCTCGAGGCAGGGAAAATACCTGACCCCGCCGGGAATCGAGAACGCTACCGCGAGACCACGAGCAGCGGACTCTTGAATTATAGCATATTGTAAAATGATTGTTTCTTTTCCAACACGTCAGCCAATGGCGTGAAACTTTGTATTCTCTAACGTTATTTCACATGTCTGAAATGTTTGCATGTGTGCTTGAAGGTTTACATACAGACACTGATTTGAATGTGAGAGTCGCTCTCAGGTCGTGTAATTTGTCCAACATAGCTGTTTTTCCTTCAGATTTTAAATTCTTGCTTATTCTTTACTCCCTTAAAGTTTCGAAATAACGATGACATTCTGCAGTGATCGGTAGTTTTCGCAGCAAAATAGTGAAAGGTTTTTTTTCCTGGTTTTACGCATGGTGGACGTGTATAGGGGGTTTATAGACTAATCATTTGTAATCGGCGGTGGTGTACTTCGTTGGATGCCGCAAAATACTGAAATGCAAATTGTATCCTGCAGTGAAATGTAAAAACTACACCGATTTTGCCCATAAACTAAAAGAAAATGCACTGCGCCTATTTTCAAGGAAAGAGGACATTCATTATCGTCGAGATTGTATTTTCTTTTTAAAAAATTGCTTGATTATAAGGGTTGCATTGAAGATAAATACAATTGTTCTTGTTCTCCACCTCATAACTGCGATCGCTTGTGGTAAGTAGGGTGGTGAGGTGGATGGTCCAGTGTGAGATGTGAAGGGAGGGGGGCGGCGTGTGAGAAGCAGGGCTGTGTCGTTATTCTGGAAGAAGTGGCACTTGGGCGGCCTTCCATTTATCTCCCATTGTTTAGTTGACTACATGCTTTTGTGTTGACGAAGGACCATTACCTCAAGCCGGTCAGCGAACGCATCACGCTCGTCCGCCGCAGCAACGGTGGTAGGCCACAAAGCAGGGCGTGGCAGCAGCAGCTGGCCATTTGCAAAAAAACGATCTAGAGCGTTCTCTGGAATTTCGTTATTCCAGAGGGGCCCAATCTTTCCAAGGAATACGTTTAACAGATTGTAAGAAGCGTTCTCTTCTTGCTTTTTGTCTATCTATGGCTGATTCCCGCAGACTCGAGACAGTACATCAACGCCACAAGGAGGAGCTCTTTGTGGACCACAAGCGGGAAGACAGAAGAGGCGTCTATCGCTACCTATGGTGAGGAGAGGGAGGGAGGAAGGAAGGAAGGAAGGGGTGAGGGTTGGGAGTGCGGGGGTAAGACTGTCTTCAGGTTGGTTAGTTCATGACTGCCCACTGAGGAGGACAAAGTTGCAACTGCTCCCCCTCTGCAATGTTCTGAAGTTGGTTTTTGCGGTTCTTGTGTAATTACGATGATTTTTTTCCCAATCCCCAGTAGATGTGTTGCATTACCATTCATTATGAGTGCCCTTTTTTCATGACAATTTCGATGTGTAATTAGAACAGTGAAGCATTTTCCATCTGTTGCGGTAGTGTGTACAGGGTTCGGTTACCTGGGCTGCAAGGTAATTGACAAGCAGGCGTCTGTAGCGAACTCTGGTGTCAAACAGCGACAGATGCAGCCCTCAGCTATATGCTTACAGGTCATATGCTCATTAAACTCCTCTCTGTCCAACACCATTCTCATCAGTTGAATATATTTCCCGCCAAAAAAAAGAGAAAAAAAGATACTTCCTTACAACCCAGCCTTTTTGCTGGCAGCTTGTAGATGATGTGTAGAGCTTGAGTGCGTTTGCCACTAGTTTCGAGTGGTATTGTGAAATTTTTTCCAAGGAGGATAACAGCAGTTGTATGGCATCGTCAATTTTTGAGCCGCATTGCAATTTTAGGCAGTCCTTGTGTAGCGCTATGCATATGATTGGAGTTGACTACATGCTTTTTAATTTCTCGCCAATTCCAAGCACCTTTGGTGGTATAGTTGTGTTAGAGGGATGTACTTCTACCTTCCACCCAGGAGGGGGTGCCAAAGAAATTCCCACCAAAATTCTAAATTCCCACCATAATTCGAAATTTACGCCAGCATTCGAATTTCATGCTAAAACAGGTAGATGGGGGAGAGGAGGATGGGAATGGGGAGGGGGCTGGAACCCACATGCAGGCTGAGAAAAACAAATGGTGTCATTCAGAGGGGTGGGCGGATGTGGTTGTGGGAGGGGGTAATTAATTGATCAATTTAATTAATCTGCATATCAATTTGATATCAAAATTGGGGTTATACCGCCGGTACCCTACAACTTAAGGAATTTCTGTGGCATACATTGTGTAACAAAAGTGTTCTGCACATATTTCTAAAACACACACGCACACGCACACACACACACACACACACACACACACACACACACACACACACAAATAAAGGATGTTTCTCTCAGAGCATGCACAAATGTTACAGGACGTAGAGAATGCTCCACTGAACAGTCTGAGGTAGAGAACCTGGAATCGGAGAAGTAAACTTGTCTACCACTTTTCCACGTTATTCACAGTTAACATGTGAACAAGTTTACACATACTGTGCTGTTTATTTACATGTAAATTCTTTATTTCCTGGAAGGAAACAACGAGGATGAGCCTGATTGCTAGAATGTCATGATGCAGGTTTTGTTTACTTTACTTGTCCGTAAGGTGGCTCTGTTGTATAGTGTTTACGTTGTCCCATGACACAACATGCTGTGAATCAATGACAGACCCATTCATCACCCAGTGGTATTCAGAGACGAACAGTACAATACGATGGAGCAGAAGCAGCACGGTTTCGCAGGACTCACTGACATGCACCTTGGGTATGGGGAAGTACATTGCAATGCTCTCGCTGCTGAAAGGCTGTACAAGGAACGATTTCCTCACGGGTACCATTCGTCACGACTAGTGCTTATCTCTCTTGATCGATGAATGCGGGAGACTGGTTCATTGGAAAGAAGAAACAAGGGACCTGGCCACATGAGTACCACTCACACACACGATTTTGAAGAGGAGGTACTGGAACATGTTGCAGTGGACGCCACTACAAGTACCCGTCGTATTACGCTTGAAAAGGGCCCTGCACATACTAACGTGTGGCAAGTACTCCACGAACAACAGTTACACCTATATCACCCACAACGAGTCCATGCAATTTTTATGACTGACTTTGCACCAAGGATAGCATTTTATCAGTGGTTGCTGAAGCAATCGATTGAGCGACCAGATTTCCTCTAAATCGTGACGTTTACTGACGGGGCCCAGTTTGATTGTGACGGTATTTCCTGGTCGCTGAATTGGAAGGCGAAGTCCTGCGGGGACACCTGACCTGAATACTCTTGATTATTTTGTATGGGGATATATATACCCCAGTGGATACGGAGATGGAATCAGTTCCCAAAGCTGTAGCTGCCACTGATGGGATTCGAAACACATTAGAGGTATTTGTCAGGGTGCATCAGAATCTTTTTTGCCGGTGTCATGCTCACATCGAGGTCGATGGCCGTCAGTTTCAGCGCATGCTGTAAGATACATTACAAGTTATACGTTCATTGTGTCAATGATGGTATTTGCAGTTAACTGTAAGTAATGTAAAGAATGAAGTATACAGTAACGTGATTTTATTCCTATTATATTCTTAAGCTGGCCTCTCTGGCCCCAGGTTTCCTAACTCAAATTGTTCATGCTGCATTCTCTATCTCCTGTTGAATTTTTTCACGCTCATGAGGAAACACCCTGTATGTATGAGGGGTGTAATAAAAGTGTATGGGACAAAGTGCAGAACACATTCCTCACATGTAGAAGAAGAAATTATGTTATATGAACATGGGTCTGCAAACGCTTTGTTTCCATGTTACAAGTCTTTTTCTCCAACTCATTAATCATGGAAAACACTACGAACAGAACGCAGATGTTCTGAATCTCGGGTGCGCTGATGTATCCGTGGAGGATTGTATATGGTTTCACATCCTTCCATAGTACGGGCACGGAGACTCTGAACATCTTGTACTGGGATTACATACAGAAGAGCTCTCAAATGACCCCCCTCCCCCAACCCAACCCCAAATAAGAGTACATTGGATGTAGGTCCATCTTTACCTATCCATCTGTCACCGAATCTGTTATTTATAAGCCAACGGACATTTTTGCTAACATATCATGTAGAGAATTCTCTACGAAATTATGACAACTTTGTCCATTGAGCCTGGATGGAAGCGAGGGCCTACCGAAAAGTCACCAACATTCTTGGCCCAAACATTGACAGAAAATAGTTGTTGATGACTTGCTTCTACAGTTACGAGAGTATTGACATCTATCCATACATGCCGATTGTGAAAATTTAATATCTGATCTCGCAGAAACGGCGCCTCATCTGTGAACTGCACTGTCGCACCAAAATTAGTTTTGACAATCTTTTGAATAAACCATTCGCAGAAGAGTACCCACGTGCGGGAAAATCAGCTGCTTATAGAGCCTATACACACCATAAACGCTGTGGATACTGCTGGTCCTCGAGTAACAATCGTCAGACACTCATGTAGTCAACATTCAATGTTGCAGCTACATATTGTTTACTGACACTAGGGCCATCGTCAGTAGTAAGAAAAGGGTGACACCACCCAGGGTCGCATTGTTGCCAAATTTATTCAAGTTAGTGGGTCCAAGATGGAGGCGATAGATGTGGCAATGTCGCAATGACATCTTGGCCAAAAGTTCAGATTTTGACAGGAAGATAGGTCAACTGGGCTACCTCAACTAAACTAATGCCCACCCCATCCCTCCCCTCGCCTTCCGCTTCCCCCTCCCCCTAGAGTCCCTAAGAAAATCGTGGGGAGTTCAAATTTTGGCGGAAAAATGTCACTTGTGCTACCTCCACTAACCTAAGAAATGGTGCAAAAATAGGTCACTTGGGCTACCTCCACTAACCGAAGTCATCCGACCGCCACCTCATACTTGGAAATGGTGGGAAAATGGCTCAGCCTGTGTCTAGTTGCTAGATAGGATGGATGTAAGTCTTTATTTTGCAGGTAGTCTTTATTTAAACAATTTGAGAGAGTAGCTCCATCCAGTGTTTTCACCATGTGGTCCGGAGTCCAACTGACCTAGTACACTGCACTACCACCAGAGGGCGCTGTCGACCTACGGTGGTCTGGGGGAAAAATGGCGAGAAAAGGACTCAGTCTGTGTCCAGCTGCTGCATAGAGGAAGGAGTGTACTTTATTTATTTTGGAACAATTTATTTAGGGACAGATTTTATGTAGTTTATTTGTTACACTGATACAAAACACTCCCCTGGCATGCCTGGGGTCACACTACATAGCCAACAGACCTGCAGACTACTCGTAAATTATCTAAATAATGCAGTAAACTGATGTACAGACACGCATACAACTCATAAATTACCGAAATAATGCATTGCAAACTACTCATAAATTATCGAAATAATGCAGTACACTGATGTACAGACATGCAAAGTACACGTAAATTGACAAAATAATACATGTAAAACATTCTGCAGGCATGCTCACTAATGATAAACTATCAAAGTAATGCATGCAAATTATTTAGGGGCAGTTTTCACAAAGTTTATTACAATGATACTAACACACACAACCTGGCGTGCTTGGGGTCACAGTAAATAGTCTACAGACCTGCAAACTATTCGTAAATCACAGAAATACTACAGTACACTGGTGTGCAGACATGCAAAAACTCGTGAACTGTCAAAATAATGCATGTAAAAGACTGTGCAAACACACTTGCTAATTGTCAACTGTCGAAATTATGCATTGCACAGGCTGCACATCTACTCACAAAATAATGCAACAGACACGAAAACCACTCGTAAATTGTAAGAAGATAATGCATGTGTAATGCTATACAAACATGCTCACAATACTATCAAACTCTACCAGTTTCCTTATGTTGTAACTGTTTTTTATTTAAAATCATCCGGTGTGTGGGTAGCAGCAGCAACAACATGATTTACACCGTGCAACATCTAGTTTTCTGCGAGAATTGTAGTGTCTCACAAATAGCTATCGCTAACTTTGAATCATCTTAGTTATGAAGCTGAAGTCTCGATTTTATACCCAAGATGCGACAGGGGAATGGAGTGCATCGCATAAATCTTCGGTCGTTTAGAGGAATGTGTCGAAACAGAAGGGTCACATTTCATCACATGCGAGATGGAAAGCCTCTGGTGACTGAGAGGTTTAGCCGGCCGGTGTGGCCAAGCAGTTATACGCCCTTCAGTCTGGAACCGCACTGCTGCTACAGTCGCAGATTCGAATCCTGCCTCGGGCGTGGATGCGTGTGATGTACTTAGGTTAGTTAGGTTTAAGTAGTTCTAAGTCGAGGGGACTGATGACCTCAGATGTTAAGTCCCATAATGCTCAGAGCCATTTGAACCATTTTTCAATTGAGAGGTTTGCGGTTATCGATCACGAGTAGACAGTGCTCTAAGTCTCATACAAGACACGTGGTTGTAAAGGAGTCGAATGCAGGCTATGTCACGCGATGGTTGCATCCTGACAGAACAGCAGAAAAAGTGACCTGCAGCATCATCCCCCTCTCTGGAATTCATCATCGGTCTGCCATTAAATCCTACCTCGTCATGCATCTCAATCAGTCATTCAGTCTTCCCTCCCTCTGTTAGCCTTTAACCCAGATGCAGGTAACTTTAGAGGCAGACAGTTCTGTTCTCCTGAAAAGCGTCAAATACAGTAATCAACTCACGTGTATCACTGTTACCTCAACAGACAGACAGTAGAATGCGGCCTTGACGGAAAAAAATGACTGTATCCCTGGTTCCCTTCGCTTCCATGCCGACGTTTTCTCGGATTTCTCTTGCAGTCGCATACTTGCTCACATGTACAAGAATTGTTCTGAGCCAACCAGAAGACATGCAAGTTCTTCCTCAATTTCCCCAAATTTCAATGTATTTTCCCTCAATTTATACGTATTTTCCGTCATTTTTAGCAATTGTCAGTTTAGCTGACCTTACACATCATACACTATTGGTGCAGCTACGACAAATTGTTCCCATTCCCACCGAAAGATCAAAACATGGTCCTGCCGCCATAGCTCAGGTCACTCTGTTTCTATATAGGTTGCAGAAGGTGGTGGATATAGCTCTTGCCGACTTCTACTCAGTTCCTATTTAAATTGGAACGATCACATGCACAAAACTGCAAGAGGCATAGGGACTACCTGAAATGACGTTGGAATTTTACTGTAGCAGATAGGTTCGAGAAAGGTGACTCATTTCGATATATGAGAGTGTCAGAAATATGTTTCACTCGTGGTTGTAATCATTAAATGGGTTCTCCATAGAATCCAAGGCAGTGTGAAGTTGAATGGAAAGACTTGATTCCAAATCCCAGATAGCATTTCTAGCAGATACCTTAACACTAGAGATCTGAAAAGCCCATGTACATTTCTTATGACCTCAATCAGCACACCATCTACTGCCGGCTGCTGTGGCCGAGCGGTTCTAGGCGCTTCAGTCCGGAAACGCGCACATGCTATTGTCGCAGGTTCGAATCCTGCCTCAGGCATGGATGTGTGTGATGTCCTAAGGTTAGTTAGGTTTACATAGTTCTAAGTCTAGGGGACTGATGACCTCCGATGTTAAGTTCCATAGTGCTTAGAGCCATTTGAACACCACCTGCTGTTTGTAATACTTCCCAATCTACCTTCACCTATAGCCCAGTGGATATACCGCAGAACATTTGACATGGCATCTAGACAGAATGCATTACTGGAGAAATATCAAGCAGCAGCATAAAGGAGTTGCAAATACTGGTTTCATACCACGTTCCTTAGCCGAATAACTTTCTAAATTTGGTAATTTTATTGCGAGGTTGCACCATAGGCGACGTGTAACCACAGTGTTGGCCTGATGATATACATTCTGGCGATCACCGTCTGTATTCAGTGTCGATGTATTTGTCTGGAAAAACCACTTCATTCGTAGGTAATGCCATACCTCGATTTATTAGGCTGGTATAGCTTTTAACATGAATACTTGTCTGCACCTGTAGAACCAAGACTGCTTATGACAGTTATGGGGTCATGCTTTTTACCATCTGGCGGTTTGTAAGACGATTACGTCTCTCTTTCTAAGACACAGTGGTACCACTTTGAAAGATTGTAACTCTAATTTGCTTTGCTGAATAGCGTAAGATTGTGACTTGAATTTGGTATGCTGAAATCGGGTGCTAATTAGACCATGAAAGCGGTTTAAAACTGTGAGCTGTCTTGTGAGGTTAACCGTGCGTTTACTGGGCCACTGTTTCACGACTGGGTAACTAGTCTAGGTTTACCACATTACCAATCAGACTATCATTGATTATAATCTTTTACAGTCATACAACAACCGGTAATATATCTATATAAAAAAGGAGAATTTAAATAAAAAGAAAGAAATCAGTTTATATTTGCAAATTTATTTTAAAGATTGTTCATTGAAATTTCAGCATATTATACGTGAGTTATAACTGAGCTGGTGCCTTATTTACGATTGTGAGACTGTGAGATTGGAATATTACGGAACACATAAAATATGGAGTCAAGATTGGGAGACTGGATACAACACTGCATTCATAAAACAACACACAAAGAACATTGAAACGCATGCAAGAGAAAGTTAATCACTACAAACAGATTCAAATTTTTTACCCAAAGAATTTCCGTTCGAAGCACAATCCTGTCCGTCATGTAATTACCACACACTGGTATACTAAATTCACATTAAATCTTTGTGAAATCTTCCCAAGAAGAATAGCTGATGGGTACTTTGGTGATTACACCACATGCTCCACGTGGTCAACTTGATTTACAGAAAGCGTATAACTCCACAATAATTTAGATAATAAAAATACATTCGATCGAAAAGCAAATTACAAAAGAAAAACCTCGAACTGGTTACTAACGTCTTACTACTAACCTGATGGGTCAAACAGTTATATAAGCACGTGGTACTGGTCTCACAAAGTACACGCCACGTGGGTTGAACATAAAGAAAAGTTGGTATATTCAAAATCTTTTCAAGACGATACGTTATAATCACACAAGCATTTGCCTTTAAGACTGATCTTACTTAGAGTTACTGACCAACACGTGGTTCCACTTTACTCACAAAGTAATAACAAAGCAACTACCGCCAATTAATCTGAACTGGACACGAGAATTACACTCCGCTGCAATTAAAGATAACCTTAGCTATTTTAAAGCTAACCCGAAATAAAATGATTAAATTCTCAGTTAACCTGAACTTAACAAATCCATTGTCCTATGGACTTAACAGACACGCGCTTGGCCGGAGATCTTACCACTTCAGACGCTCGCACCGCCAGACTGCAACTGCTGGACTGCCCTGCGCTACTACTGGACTCCAACTGCCTACTCTCCAGCTGCCAGACTCCCACTGAACTACCCAGCGTGCTCCCGAGAGTCGCTCACAAAGACCAACGGAAGGCGCCAGAGGGGCAGCTTCCTATACCAACATGACAGGGGACGGACCGGACCATACTAAGAATGGAAACCTCTCTGCTTTTAGGAACCGTAGCTACCTGTTTCAACGTTGGTCCTACTGTTCTCTAGCAGACAGCCTTGTCTGCTACCCTCAAGCATGCAGCTACAAACACATTTGATCATTCATCCTCTCACACAGAAGGGAAGGGGGATGACAGTATCTTATCATACACAGTATATAAAAGAAAGCGGATGTAGGTTCCGTATGAGACTGTGTGACATGAATTACATATAAGAATTACATATAAACTGTGCTTTAAAGTGTAGTAGTGTGAGAGATCGTTCTTGTTTACGTGTAAAAGTAACACGTTCCACTACTCAGTCTCCTCCCAGATAGTCAGAAACGCCACAGTAAATTTAGAAGAGGAATTTATTCCATAAAAGACAACAAATTTGAGAAATTAAACATGAAAGGAATCCAACAGAGACCTTTCATAACCCCAACGCTCCGGGAAAAGACTGTGCAGGGAATTTTCTGGCCATGCTAGGACATTCCCAAGCAGGCTTCTCACACCCTACTTAAACCAAAAGTGTAAAGAAAAAAGGCAAAAGGTCACCAGCTACTTGCTAAAACACAATAATTTCAAACATCTTTACAATCTACCAATTTCAAAGAGAGAAAAATAAAAACACACAATCTGTGACACCTATTTAAAAGATCATGTAGACCTAAATCGGTCAGCAAGTAAAAACAATGGTTCCTGTGTCATTGATATGAAAACAATTTCTGGTTGTTACCCTTATGGAGTTCACCAGTATTTGCTCATTGCAAGAGCCAACTGATCACAGGCAAATTTATGACTGTTTATTAACAAGCAAAATTTATGAAAATAGCAAAGGTGCCACAGCAATTAAAAAGCAACAGGAAATAACATCAGTATTACAAGGCAGAACATTACAATCCACAATCGGCAAAAGCAAAAAAATGATAAGAAAAAAAACATGTTTTACTAAGTGGTTATCGCAAAAAAATTCTATATCTTATAAAACTAATAATCTGTAGGATTAACCTAACTATGTGGCACTAATTTAATCACTCTACAATATTTCAGTTAGTTAGCAAACAATGAGCACTGTGTCATTATACTGAAAGTACAATAATTGTGTGATTGTTACCCTTAAGGGGTTCCTCACAATAAATATGCCCCATGCAAAGGCTAATCGATCACAGTCCAATGAGAATGAATAGCAATCTGACTGATAAAGGAAGCAGTGCCACAGCAATGAATTTACCAAACAAAATAACACAAATCTAATAGCTAACACAAGAACAAACATTGATCAATAAAACAGTACAATAGTCAACATCTAAAACAAAACACCAATAAATAAAACACCTGCAAAATGCAAGAGTCAAAGTTTCAAAACAAAACAAAAATATAGAACACCTGCAAAATACAAGAGTCAGAGTTTAATAAACATCAATAAATCGAGTCCCTGCAAAACACACGAGTCAAAGTTTCTGTGACAGAAACACACGTATATGCATTGAACTAAGAACCGTATAATCACTGTTCACTGATACACTCACTAGTTCCACTGTTCCGTGGCACAATATAAGGGGAGGGGGAGGGGGTTCGTCGCCGCAGCTGTCAGTAGGGATTTTTTGTCCATCTGTTGCGTGCGATCCCGCCGTCTCTGCCCTCTCATGAAGTTTCTCTTGTGTCACGTACATCTCGATTTTGTTCTATGTTTGTATTGTCAAATTCGTGCGGTATCCTTGATTGACATGCCAGGTTGATATTCCTGAGCAAGGATGACACTTCAATGGCTCTTCTTATGTGTCACCCTTAGCGACCAGAGAACATCGAACCATGAATTACTGTCGCTTGACAGTGGGCATCCATCAGGAAATGTCGATAGGCGTCGTTGACGTCTGCAAGTTTCTTTGGACAGTACCTGTCAAAAGGCTCCACCCCCCTTGTTTTGTTTCACCGCGGCCGTCTCGTCACAGTCGCGTGCGTGAGGTGGGTTGCCAGGAGATGGATTTCCGCGCGGTGGACCGCTCGCCCATCTCAGGTCATTCCCTTCAGCTAGGGTCGCGCGGGGCGGCCGCCCATTAGCTGCAGGTATACGGGAAAGTGTTTGCGGCGTAGGGTCTTTTGTTGTCGGCCGCGCTCCCGAAGTGGCCTGGCTGACAGCGTGTCCCGCTGGGAAACCCGCCAGTTTACAACTAGGTGGCTGCTCCCGCTGTCTCTTAAGAGTTTTGCCGGTTCGCTTTCACGTTCTCAACTGCATTCACAGAATTTTTTTTATCATCCTTATGTGATTACACAATGTCATATATAATACCACTTAGTATTGTCTTTCACAATTTTTAAGAACAAAGTTATATGAATCGACAATATAAAATTAAAAGTTAAATGATTTGACAATATAAAAAATAAAAGTGAAATGACTTTACAATGTAAAAATAAAAATTAAATGAATTGACAACATAATATTTAAATTCACATCACTAATGTGGTTCACTTGTGTTTTAATAAATCAAATGCCACTTATTAATTCACTAAAATGAATAGGGTTATGCCTTGCGCAAGTATAGGTTAGGAGAGCATGGGGTTCACATGTTATTTACACACACACATGCACATCTGTTGTCTATTCTACAAACTAACTACCCATAAACATGCATTACTCAAAATTCTACTTCTATCCACTACTAATTAATCCCACAAGCCACTTCAATGCTACTTCAACAAAGTGTTTATACCACTACAACATTTTTTATACTTCGTACTCTTCTTGACGCTCGCGGCATACGTCTTGTCACATGATAAATATGTAGAAACTTTCCTTAAACATACACAGTAAAAAGAACAATGGTTATTTACACGCAAAAACATTTATACCAGTTCACACACCTGAAAAGAGACTCGCAATTATACATTTATCATACTCATAGATTCACACATAAAACAGTAATAAAATCTCATCTAAAATTATGTTATGACAAGAATTAATCACACAGATGGCTCTGAGAGGGTAAAATATTTTAATTATACAGGTTATATTACATTTTCTTACCCATTTTGCTTCGATTTCGTTCCTTTTTTACGTTACCTTTCGCTTTCAAATCAGTTATTTCGCCTGTGGTGGTTATTCTGGATTCATTTCTCATGAATGGCAAAATTGTGGTCACCTCTATTCTGTAAAACAGTTTCATCTTTACATATTTGAACTTACAACAGACACAAAAGATCCGAATCCTCCTGTGGTTTAAATGACAAATGTTTTGCTTCATCCTTATTACCTTAAACCAAGCTTTCCTTCGTTCCCATAATCAAAATTATTTAATCATCCTCTACCTTCAAGAGGGAAACTTCCTCAGTACAAACCATATAAGCTGCAGTGCATCCCGCACCAGCGAAAACAGTAGGCTGTAATGCTCACAGCATCAGCAAAATCACATAAACGTCGCTTTTCTAGGACAAGTATTCACGCAGAATAATTTTTCGGGCTTTGGCTCAACATCAATCAAGACTACAAAAAGGATCCATATTTCCGTTCCATTCTCCATTTGCTGAAAAACTGCTCGTATTTGACTACCACAATAATATTTCAGGGCCACGTAAATTACACAAACCACAATTCTTCTTTCACCTTGAAGGGAATCAATCTACTTACGCAATCCACAGGCAACACTTTACGTACTCAGCTATAAAGAACAAAAAAAAAAAAAAACATATATCATCAATATTAACATATCATCGCATATTGGGAAGCCATTGGTTAAACAATCGTATTATCACATCCTGTTTTCAAGATTCCAAACTTACTCATTCCTTTCTCAGAGTTCTCCTATCTTAAAATATTCATACAGTACGCATACTATAGTAAGAGATCCTCATTTATACTGACAGATATAGAATAGTAATAGATAGATAGTAGCACTGAAAGCAGAAAATCGGAAACAAGGCTACTAACAGCTGGGGACCTGGGTTTGCCAGACCCATAATATCCACAGATCGGATATTCCCCTGAGTTTTTGCAATTTCAGCAACGATCTTGCTTCTCTCAGGAGCAACTCTTTTCAATTGACACAAAAAAAAGCATTTCACTTGTTCACAGGGAAACCTTTTATCTTTACGTTTGAATCAAACTAAATCCTAATTGCACAAGGAAAGAAAACAAATTAACAACATCACTTCAATCAATCACATAAAAATATCTTTATCACTATATTTACCATCATATTATTCAAAATGCATCCGTCACAAATTTAAACTAATCAATTCATTCTCTTCACCATCCTCTCTATTCATTTGCCATGTCGCTCATTTGTTCCGATTGGCGCCTTCTGGGCTGATCATTTGTCATTGCCGGTTTCGCTCATTCCCATTTGTTGGATTATGTCTGGGGTTGGCCGGCCGAATTTCGACATCATGTGGGGCTCCGCCTACAATTCTACTCCCACCGTGTTCATCGTAGTAACGATGCTGGTTGCCGTACCTGTTGCGTTCACGATCTTGTCCCCATCCTCTATCATTTCTGTTGCTCCATCTGTGTTCGCGACTGTTACCCCAGTTTCTATACGGCCTGTCCCGATTACTGTTCCGTTCGCGTCGCGACGACCAGTCACGCCGTTGATTAATACGACGGCCACGACTGCGATCGCGCTGCTGTGCCCCGTAATAACTTTGTGTCTGATTAGGCGGACATTCTGCTGTATTGTATTCCATCTCTTGGAGAAGCGTTTTAAACGTTTCCACGTCCTCTTTGCATCGTCCCGCAAGAATGACGTGCCGCAAGTGCATCGGCAATTTGGTGATGCATATCCTAATTAGTTCCGCAGGTCCGTATGGGTCGTACAAAAATTGATTTGCCTGCAGCATGTGGTCGAATAGGCGTGCAGGGCTGCCGAAACCAGACTGGTTCAAATTTGGCAGCATAATTATGCCATGTTTGACCCTATCTTGTGCCGCTTCCGACCAATAGGCGGAGAGAAAGGCTTGTCGAAACTCCCGAGTGGAGTTGCAGTGACGCGCTGCCGACCTCATACGACTCGCCGGTTCGCCTTCCAAATAGCCACACATATGCTCTATTTTATGTGAACTTGCCCAGTCGGGAGGAAGACAGAACTCAAATTGCTCGAGCCATGCTCGTGGATGTATGCCTTTTTGAGAATTACGGAATATCTCAAATTTTCTTACCGTAAGGAAATGTTTGAAATCAAATCCCCGCATTTCCTCCTGGCGAGGCCCTTGAATGTTTCTATTTGTTTCATGTCTGCCCCTTAAATTACATTCTTCCCTGTCGTCACAATCTCCCTCGTGGCCGGAGTCCCTCTCTGCACTGTTCGTACGGCTATTTTTATTGCTATTGGCGAGTTCGGAATCACACGCCATGCGGTTTTCCAGATGCGCCACGCGTTCTTGTAAATCGCCTGTTACAGCTTTGTGTTGTCTGTTCACTTCAAACTGTCCCTTCTGGAATTTAAGAAGCGAACGCACTTCTTCGGTCTCTGCGGCCGCTACCTGTGTGATATTGTTCTCGCTTTCCGTCAGCTTCATTGTGCCTACAATGTCCGCTAATGCCGCGATCTTCTCATCTATTTGTCTCTTGTCCTCCGCCCCAGTCTGCTTCAATTGTTCGACCTGCAGTTCCAACGCGTGGATCGCTAAACTGTTGTCCGCTATTGTGTTGCTAACGGCCGTGGGACAATGCGTTTCAGCATCTTGGACCCTCGAGAGTACCTGCTGACGATCTCTTTGGCATTGTTCTCTCAGCTCTTGGAAATTCCTAAGTAGCCGTTCTTCGCTTTCTTTAGATTCCGCCTCGCCACACTGCTTGCTCTGTTCTAGGGCTTGCAGACGGTCATCGATTTGTTCAAATGTACGGCCTAATTCTTTCATAATATCGCTTTTTATTTCACTTGCCAGATTGTTTATTCTTTGTGAGATATCATCGGACACTCTCTGCATCGACTTGTCGACTTTATTTGTCTGCTGGATTAGTTTTTCGTCTATTTGTTCGCCTAGCTCTCGGATCGATTTCTCAGATTTTTGCGTCATTTGTTCGCCTAGCTCTCGGATCGATTTCTCAGATTTTTGCGTCATTTGTTCGCCTAGCTCGCGGATCGATTTCTCAGATTTTTGCGTCATTTGTTCGCCTAGCTCGCGAATCGATTTTTCGGATGATTCTTTTTGTTCTCGGAACAATTCTTTATTTTGTTGCAATAAGGCTTTCATGAATTCCGCCAAATCAATTTGGTTAGTTGGAGGCGAATTAATTTCTGGCTCTGATGTGAGCCCGTTCGTGCTGTTTTGCATTTCGTCTGAAGTATTCCCCATTGCATTTTCGGAACCGCCCGACGCGTTAATATTGGAAATCACATTATCCCCTTGGTCCATGTTGCTTAAGTTGTCGGACCGCTTACTTTTAGCTTGGTTACGTGTCAGCATTAGTGCAATTTACACCCAGTACGTAACACACTAATCACAATAAATGTGTCCCCCAAAAATTACGACAGTCACAAGAAAGATACCCAACCTAGTACGCAATTTTTCATACGCAAAACAAATTTTTATCTTTGTTCGAAACCGTGGAATTTACAAGCGAAGAGAAAAAAAAACACACATATATAGAACAAACAAATATAGAAAACAAAACAAGACAAACAACACAACGCCGCTCAACAACGCCGTGAATCTTTTGAACGTCTGCTCAGAAACAACGCAAAAGTTGTTTGAGCGCTGTAGGGAAAAAAAAAATTAAGATTATACAACGCTTGCAATCTAACGTCTCAGAGATTCCAGAGTTTAGCGGAATCACAGAACAGGGTCGCCATGTGAAAGATTGTAACTCTAATTTGCTTTGCTGAATAGCGTAAGATTGTGACTTGAATTTGGTATGCTGAAATCGGGTGCTAATTAGACCATGAAAGCGGTTTAAAACTGTGAGCTGTCTTGTGAGGTTAACCGTGCGTTTACTGGGCCACTGTTTCACGACTGGGTAACTAGTCTAGGTTTACCACATTACCAATCAGACTATCATTGATTATAATCTTTTACAGTCATACAACAACCGGTAATATATCTATATAAAAAAGGAGAATTTAAATAAAAAGAAAGAAATCAGTTTATATTTGCAAATTTATTTTAAAGATTGTTCATTGAAATTTCAGCATATTATACGTGAGTTATAACTGAGCTGGTGCCTTATTTACGATTGTGAGACTGTGAGATTGGAATATTACGGAACACATAAAATATGGAGTCAAGATTGGGAGACTGGATACAACACTGCATTCATAAAACAACACACAAAGAACATTGAAACGCATGCAAGAGAAAGTTAATCACTACAAACAGATTCAAATTTTTTACCCAAAGAATTTCCGTTCGAAGCACAATCCTGTCCGTCATGTAATTACCACACACTGGTATACTAAATTCACATTAAATCTTTGTGAAATCTTCCCAAGAAGAATAGCTGATGGGTACTTTGGTGATTACACCACATGCTCCACGTGGTCAACTTGATTTACAGAAAGCGTATAACTCCACAATAATTTAGATAATAAAAATACATTCGATCGAAAAGCAAATTACAAAAGAAAAACCTCGAACTGGTTACTAACGTCTTACTACTAACCTGATGGGTCAAACAGTTATATAAGCACGTGGTACTGGTCTCACAAAGTACACGCCACGTGGGTTGAACATAAAGAAAAGTTGGTATATTCAAAATCTTTTCAAGACGATACGTTATAATCACACAAGCATTTGCCTTTAAGACTGATCTTACTTAGAGTTACTGACCAACACGTGGTTCCACTTTACTCACAAAGTAATAACAAAGCAACTACCGCCAATTAATCTGAACTGGACACGAGAATTACACTCCGCTGCAATTAAAGATAACCTTAGCTATTTTAAAGCTAACCCGAAATAAAATGATTAAATTCTCAGTTAACCTGAACTTAACAAATCCATTGTCCTATGGACTTAACAGACACGCGCTTGGCCGGAGATCTTACCACTTCAGACGCTCGCACCGCCAGACTGCAACTGCTGGACTGCCCTGCGCTACTACTGGACTCCAACTGCCTACTCTCCAGCTGCCAGACTCCCACTGAACTACCCAGCGTGCTCCCGAGAGTCGCTCACAAAGACCAACGGAAGGCGCCAGAGGGGCAGCTTCCTATACCAACATGACAGGGGACGGACCGGACCATACTAAGAATGGAAACCTCTCTGCTTTTAGGAACCGTAGCTACCTGTTTCAACGTTGGTCCTACTGTTCTCTAGCAGACAGCCTTGTCTGCTACCCTCAAGCATGCAGCTACAAACACATTTGATCATTCATCCTCTCACACAGAAGGGAAGGGGGATGACAGTATCTTATCATACACAGTATATAAAAGAAAGCGGATGTAGGTTCCGTATGAGACTGTGTGACATGAATTACATATAAGAATTACATATAAACTGTGCTTTAAAGTGTAGTAGTGTGAGAGATCGTTCTTGTTTACGTGTAAAAGTAACACGTTCCACTACTCAGTCTCCTCCCAGATAGTCAGAAACGCCACAGTAAATTTAGAAGAGGAATTTATTCCATAAAAGACAACAAATTTGAGAAATTAAACATGAAAGGAATCCAACAGAGACCTTTCAACTTGCAAGAAAAACTTATGAGAGATTTTCACCCATCGCTGATTTTAGGCCAGTATTATTTCGTATCGCCGGAAATCAATTATTGGCCAAGTATTATACTGAGTAGTAGGGGCTGCGTGATAGGTTCACCTGGAGCATCAGGATTATAAAGTGTGTGTGTGTGTGTGTGTGTATGTATGTGTGTTCCGATATGTGGAAAAGAAATGGCTATGTCCACTTGTAAGGAAGGTATTGATTTGACATGGAATACAGTGACAGCAAAGGGAAGAGTATGTCAAGTCATAAGAATGGTACAGATGATCTGTTTCCAGAGCCACAGCCATCAGCAGGGTGTATACTTCAGTCATTGTGGAATGTCATCCAATTGAGACCGTGATAGTAATATTTAATTGTAAGTATAGCGATCGAATATGTATGTGGCTGGTTTTCTAGGATGCATGATCGGCGTGCAGCACTGGAGACCTATGGCGGGAATGATACGCGTTTCAGGCTAACGGTAGGAGATGTCTGGATGGAGAGGCCTGTTGGGATGCTGGAATGTAGCTTACTTAACAATGGTGTCCTCTAGACCGCCCAATAACGGACTAACACTTAGTAAATATTGGAGAGAATTCATGATCGAGTGGAAATTTGAGAAGATTCAATATGGACGTGTGTTTACATTGGACCATTACTCCCTCCCATGAAAATTCTTCGGTTGACTGCTTCTGCACATTTCGCGCCTTTAATTACTTGAGGGAACATCAAGTGTGGTGTGTGCATCTAGCAGGCGAAAGACAGCTGGAAGACACGTTTGCTGGTTCTCTAGACATGAGAAATACCTTAGTTGGCTCTGTAAAATATAATAATGATTTGGAATCTGTTACATCACCGACATCGGTATTCGCAAGTGGAAATATCAGTTTCCTCTATTTTTTTCGAGTTCTCAAAAATGGTTCAATTGGCTCTAAGCACTATGGGACTTAACATCTGTGGTCATCAGCCACCTACACTTAGAACTACTTAAACCTAACTAACCCAAGGACATCACACACATTGATGCCCGAGGCAGGATTCGAACCTGCGACCATAGCAGCAGCGCGGTTCTGGAATGAAGCGCCTAAAACCACTCGGCCACAGTGGCCAGCTAGAGTTCTTATATAAAGTTCCACACAGACAGGATAGGTTTATAATTACTCAGTGGTTTACTGCACGCTACACCTTGCTAAAGTTTAAGGTTTCTATAGAAATAATTTCCAGTCTAAATTTCGGAATTATACTGTGTGAGCGATACTGCTATGCAAGCGAAATTGCTGTGTGTCTGATATCAGGAAATATCATGTAAACGGTATGTTATTCCGGCAAACCATGAGAAATTACATATTTTCTTGTAATCCCAGTCTGGAGATGGTAAAGAAAGCAAGCAAGGAAGCAGGTTGGAGTCAGAAACAGTAACGTCTTTGTGCCGAGGGAAAACGAGCCCGCCTTTGTACAAGATTTCAGAGCATGACCTTGGTCCACTGAGGGTACTCTGTTCAAGCGTCGGAAGCAGATGACATGTGACCGCCCGGCCTCGCGTGAAATATCTAGTGCTGCGAGGAGTACATACGGTGCTGTCTGTCTTTGTGGTGTATGTAGAGAGGTCTGGTGGTCGATTGCTACATGAATGATCCAAAAGGGGCGGTTTTGTATGGTGCAGGATACGAAATATACACTCCTGGAAATGGAAAAAAGAACACATTGACACCGGTGTGTCAGACCCACCATACTTGCTCCGGACACTGCGAGAGGGCTGTACAAGCAATGATCACACGCACGGCACAGCGGACACACCAGGACTCGCGGTGTTGGCCGTCGAATGGCGCTAGCTGCGCAGCATTTGTGCACCGCCGCCGTCAGTGTCAGCCAGTTTGCCGTGGCATACGGAGCTCCATCGCAGTCTTTAACACTGGTAGCATGCCGCGACAGCGTGGACGTGAACCGTATGTGCAGTTGACGGACTTTGAGCGAGGGCGTATAGTGGGCATGCGGGAGGCCGGGTGGACGTACCGCCGAATTGCTCAACACGTGGGGCGTGAGGTCTCCACAGTACATCGATGTTGTCGCCAGTGGTCGGCGGAAGGTGCACGTGCCCGTCGACCTGGGACCGGACCGCAGCGACGCACGGATGCACGCCAAGACCGTAGGATCCTACGCAGTGCCGTAGGGGACCGCACCGCCACTTCCCAGCAAATTAGGGACACTGTTGCTCCTGAGGTATCGGCGAGGACCATTCGCAACCGTCTCCATGAAGCTGGGCTACGGTCCCGCACACCGTTTGGCCGTCTTCCGCTCACGCCCCAACATCGTGCAGCCCGCCTCCAGTGGTGTCGCGACAGGCGTGAATGGAGGGACGAATGGAGACGTGTCGTCTTCAGCGATGAGAGTCGCTTCTGCCTTGGTGCCAATGATGGTCGTATGCGTGTTTGGCGCCGTGCAGGTGAGCGCCACAATCAGGACTGCATACGACCGAGGCACACAGGGCCAACACCCGGCATCATGGTGTGGGGAGCGATCTCCTACACTGGCCGTACACCACTGGTGATCGTCGAGGGGACACTGAATAGTGCACGGTACATCCAAACCGTCATCGAACCCATCGTTCTACCATTCCTAGACCGGCAAGGGAACTTGCTGTTCCAACAGGACAATGCACGTCCGCATGTATCCCGTGCCACCCAACGTGCTCTAGAAGGTGTAAGTCAACTACCCTGGCCAGCAAGATCTCCGGATCTGTCCCCCATTGAGCATGTTTGGGACTGGATGAAGCGTCGTCTCACGCGGTCTGCACGTCCAGCACGAACGCTGGTCCAACTGAGGCGCCAGGTGGAAATGGCATGGCAAGCCGTTCCACAGGACTACATCCAGCATCTCTACGATCGTCTCCATGGGAGAATAGCAGCCTGCATTGCTGCGAAAGGTGGATATACACTGTACTAGTGCCGACATTGTGCATGCTCTGTTGCCTGTGTCTATGTGCCTGTGGTTCTGTCAGTGTGATCATGTGATGTATCTGACCTCAGGAATGTGTCAATAAAGTTTCCCCTTCCTGGGACAATGACTTCACGGTGTTCTTATTTCAATTTCCAGGAGTGTATGTTTATTACATCGATATGGTACGTGGTGATATATTCTTGGGTTGGAAATTAGTTTCACACTCTACTATTCAAACTTCAGTCCTCAGTGCCAGAGCAGTGTAATTGAGTAAGAGTCTTTCCATATTTGACCATCTGTAGGCCCCTTTTGCAGGATTAAACTGCCAGTGCAATATGGCGATATGTAAAAAATAGTTCTGCTGCTGGAAGTCTTATCTGCAGAAAAGTAAGGTTGGACAGTGCTTCCACATTGGCAGTATCTGTAATTTGGTGGGTTAATTCAGGAAGATTGCTCCAATAATTCATAAGACATCCTTTGTGCTGGCACATAGGAGCCCCTACACAGTGATGAGAATGTTCCCATTTCAGAGTTTTTTGTCGAAATAGGACTTAACGATTTAGATGAAGAGTAACACACGATGGATGGGGTGCCGCATTAGGACCATCAGGAGGAATGCATCCGGTGTTATTCTGAGTTATTTCCGTGTACAGGTTCTGTTTTCCTTGCTGACAAGCTGAGACATCACGAAAGCTCCTTCGAAAGCAACCGTTCTGTGGCACTTTATGATTTCCGACAGTTAGACCTTGCTTTTATTTACATAGCCATGTGACATCAGTAGAACACTGAGAACCTTTTAACTGCACCTACAATGATGAATCGCTACAGGAACATTTCGCAGCGATGTGTCAGCCACGCTGGACTGGTAAACACATGCACAGCTAGAAATATCTCACATGTTCCGTTAGGATCGCTAGGAACAATGCACTGTGTGCTATTCTGGGAAGCATGGCAACAGGTTCAGACAGAGACACTGGGCTGTTATTTACATAGACATGTGACGTCAGTATAACACTCACAGTCTTTTATCTGCGCTTACAACGGTGAGTCACTCAGCAATTATGTCTTCACTGGACTGCAGGTAGAGAGACAAAGCACCAGCAACGATAAACACATGCGCACAGCCCAGAGACGTCTTTCATATGGGACTGGTGTGAGCACACCATCCAGCATGCGTGTTTTGGGACCATTGTAGGGAAGAGTTCACTGATACATTGCAGTTGACGATGTTTTGTAAGCATTTTTACGTGCAATGAGTGTTTGTGCACTGAATTATTTTCAGCTGTTTAAGCATTGTGAGCATGTTTGCCTAGCGTTACACACAGGTTTTTTTTGACGCTTTACGAGTTGTTTCCATGCCTGTTGCATTAATTTGTGAACAGGTGTGCAGGCAGTTCAATGCATAACTTCGACAGTTGACAATTAGCAAGCGTCTTTGCAGAGCCTTTTACATGCATTATTTTACAATTTACGAGTTGTTTGCATGTCTGTACATCAGTGTACTGCATTACTTCAGTAATTTACAAGTAGTTTGCTGGTCTGTAGGCCACATAGTGTGACCCCAAGCACGCCAGGGGGAGTGTTTTGTATCAGTGTAATAAATAAACTATGTGAAATCCGTCCATAAATAAATTGATCCAAAATATATAAGTACACTCCTTCCTCTCTCAAACAGCTGGACACAGACTGAGTCCCTCTCCCGCAATTTTTCCCCCAGACTGCCATGGGATGACAGTGCCCTCTGGTGGCAGTACTGTGTACTACGTCTGTTAGACTCTGGACCTTATGGTGAAACGTTGGATGGACCTACTGCTTCGAATTGTTTAAATAAAGACTGTCTGCAAAATACTTACAACCATTCTATCCAGCAACTGGACACTGGCTGAGTCGTTTTCCTGCCATTTCTAAGGAAGAGGTGGCGGTTGGATGACTTAGATTAGTGGAGGTAGCCCAAATGACCTATTTTTGCACCGGTTCTTAGGTTAGTGGAGGTAGCACAAGTGACCTTTTTCTGTCAAAATTTGAACTTCCCACGATTTTCTTATGGAGTCTAGGGGGGAGTGGAAGGGGAAGGGGAAGGGGGAGAGGGATGGGGTGGGGGTTAGTTTAGTTGAAGGAGCCCAATTGACCTACCTTCCCGCGAAAATTTGAACTTCCCGTCATGACGTTGTTGCGATGTTGCCACATCTATTGCCGCCATCTAGGATCCGCCATCTTGAAAAAATTTGGCAACAATGCAACCTGGTGTGATGCCGCCCTTGTCCTACTACTGTCGTCAACTACATGAAGAATTAACGCCTCCAATTGTGATTCCCTCGTCCTTCTAAGCCTCCCGTAGTGGCAGGTATCAGGTTTAAATGCCCCATGCTCCCTAAGACGACGATCAATTTCGTCAAAAGTTTTCCTCTCAGGACACCTTCGTCCTGGAAATCTCTGCCGGTACAAATGCTGATCTGATCGCTGCACAGTTAATTTTACTAGTAAACAAATAACGACATACATCGCATGGCAACAAGGTCATGTAAAACAAAACACTGGCAGTGCACAACGTAACTGTAAGTCACTAGTAGTGCTCGCTCCCATGCTTCTACCGTTCTGTCCTTGTATGTTTCCGATGATTAATGAGTCGGAGAAAATGAGTTGCACTATGAAAACAAAGTGTTTCCAGGCACATGTTCATGTAATATGATTTCTTCGTCTACGTGTGAGGAATGTGTTTTGCAATTTGTGTGCTATATTTTTGTTACACCCCATTTATAAAACAGTCCTTTAGGGTCCCCTTTAAATTACTTTTGCATCTGTTAATTTCATCCCGAAAGAATAATGTACTGAGTTCTATCTATTAGTGTGTCCTGAACTCTTCCAGAAGTCAAGAAACACGGTATCAACGTGGGCGCCTTTATAACATCACCGCTTGTAATTATTTGAAATTAGATTTATATTCTGAATCTGACAATGGAGAGCATTAAATGTTTCGTGAATTAATTTATCGGAACTTGTCTTTGGCTGTAAAGTTATAAGAAAACTATGGCCTATTTTTATCTTTGGTTTAATCTCACTCATGTTCGTGAAAATCATGAATGAGATTCATACTGTTAACTTTCATTTACTTTAACACTGCAAAATAGCCATGACGCAGAGCTTGGAAACAATCTGATTGGCATTTTACTGACCATGAAAAGAAATGAAGTTTACTTTCGTAATAATCGCACACGGACAAGTTATCGGACTTCGAGAAAAATAAATGACTGCTGGTTGTAAAGAATGTAATACACAAATAATAATTACAAAAAAATTGCTTTTGAAATAATCGCGAACCAAACGAAAAGCTTCCGCATTTAATTTCCTCACTTTGTATGAATGAAATCGGTTTATTTTCTTTTTATCCACAATGAAAGAGGATCTTCAAATCACATAGTCGTAATAAGTAGTTTATTTTTTATGCGTTAAGAACATTCAGTCTACACACGTAAATACAACTCACATTTAGTAATACAGCTTAGTGACAGCGGTGAACGAGGACCTAATAGTAAGAGAACAAAAGCGCAACATCGAGCTAAAGAACAAAGTAACTTTTCACACTTGTACATGCACTTGTATAATGTTCCAACAGTGTTAACTTTGTGCAGTTTTTATCTCAGTACTAATTACATGATTCACGCATCGATGCCTTAC
Organism: Schistocerca nitens; assembly: GCF_023898315.1. NCBI lineage: Eukaryota > Metazoa > Arthropoda > Insecta > Orthoptera > Acrididae > Schistocerca > Schistocerca nitens. The sequence continues at coordinate 618,143,658 of NC_064618.1, forward strand.
ACAGATGTTTTAAGTAATAAAATTAAATATTTTTTCACTTAAGCATACCAGAAGCTGTCATTTAGTAATTTCTCTTGATATGGGGGAAAATTTGTTAAAGTATGGCTGTGATCTGGACTTTATGGACGAACACAGGGAGCTGTGTTTCGCAATGTCTCTGGTTACGGAATCCATGTTGGTTTCGAAAGAGGAAGTTTTCGTTCTCCATACACGCCATAGTACTTGAGCACAGAACGTCTTCCATAATTCTACAACAGACAGGTCTTAGCGATATAGAACTAAATGTGCAACTTTTCAACGATCCCTCTTGAAAACGGCACTGATCTGTGCCTTAAGAAACGTTTTGTTCTAACAATCTTTTTCACCTCTTCCATAAGACAGGTGGTTAGAATTTTAACTTAGAGGCTAACTGTTGTCGTATGCTACTGGAATCACTGTTCACTTCTACTTAGAAGTCTACTATTGCATGTAAAAGGCATCCTACTCGGACTATTATTTTGTCAGTCAGAAGCCGTGTGCACAGGACATTTCGCTGTGCTCCATATCCATGAAACAAGTGAAATTTAGGCCCTTCAGAGATAAGTGCGCCGATCTGGAGAGACATATTGTACCTCGTGCCCCAGTGACAATAGTGGAATGTCATGATTTACGACTTTATTCAGGAGTTAGAAGTTGCTCAAAAACGGGTCCGTCCTGTCAGATAGCAGCCAGAAAGAACTTTAAGCCGAACAGGGACAGAATATCTTTCGTTCCAAAGATATTAAACTTAAGAACCGTAAAATATGCATTTTCACTGACTGTCGTTTCGGGACACAGTTCCGCGTCCCGTTAGCTCTGGCGACGGCGCTGAGGCAATGTTGAACAGCCTAGAAGACTATGAGGTCGTGTCTAAGTCAGCTACGGGTCGTGAGCGATGAATAAACAGACCGCGGAGTCAGGGACGGAGAATATGGAAGGCTCAGACAGCGAGTCGTAAAAGTAAATACTCGTGTGACAGGATGACGCCACGTTCTGCATCTTCGTTAACGTTGCCGTCTGAGGTTGTACTTAACATGATGCTGTGTCTGGGTTTCTAGGAAATTCTGGATAGTTCCTACAACATGCCTTCCTTCTGCATTTTTCTTCGATTGTACTCCGTCTCGGAAAATCCCAGTGTTAACTGAAAGTTATACCAACTTGCCAAAGTGCCTTCCTCATTTCCGCCCTTTTTATTGCTCATGAAAACCACACATTGCATGTTATACCACCAAACAGCAAGACCTTAAGAGGTGGATGTCCAGTTTGCTGTACATACTGGTACCTCTTGTGATGATGCATGCTTGTATTCGTCGTATCATTAAGGCACTGTTGGTCCAGATTGCCCCACTCCTCAACGGCGATTCGCCGTGGATCTCTCAGAGTGGTTGGTGGGTCACGTCGTCCATAAACATCCCTCTTCAGTCTATTCCAGGCATGTTCGACAGTGTTCGTGTCTGGAGAACATGCTGGCCACTCTAGTCGAGAGATGTCGTTACCTTGAAGGAAGTCATTGACAAGATGTGCACAATGGGGGCGCGAATTGTCGTCCTTGAAGACGAATGCCTCGCCAATATTCTGCTGATATGGTTGAACTATCGGTCGGAGGACGGCATTCACGTATCGTACAGCCGTTACGGCGCCTTCCATGACCAGCACCGACTTACATCGGCCGCACATAATGCCACCCCAAAACAACAGGGAACTTGCACCTTGCTGCAGTCGCTGGACAGTGTGCCTAAGGCGTTCAGCCTGGCCGGATTGCCTCCAAACACGTCTCCGACGATTGTCTGGTCAGAGGCATATGCAACACTCATCGGTGGCTCTAAGCACTATCGGACTTAACATCTGAGGTGATCAGTCCCCCCTAGACTTAGAACTACTTAAACCTAAGTAACCTAAGGACAGGCAGGATTCGAACCTGCAGCGCGGTTCCGGACTGAAGTGCCTAGAACCGCTCGGCTACAGTGGCCGGCCATCAGAAAATCCTTTTTGCTATTGTCAGTCTGCATTTTGAATCCTCTCTACTCCAGCCATCGTCACCTCTTTTGCTTTCAAATAGTAAAACTCATCTACTGCTCTAGTGTTTCATTTCCTAATCCGGTTTCCCCAGTAGTGCCTGATTTAATTCAATTACATTCTGTTACCTTCGTGTTACATTCGTTGATGTTGGTCTAATCACCTCCTCTCACGAAGCTGTTCGTATTTTTTAACTACTCTTCCGAATTGTTTTCCGTAGCCGACGGATGCATAATGCCATCGGCAGACCTCGAAGTTTTAATTTCTTCTCCCTGAAATTTAATTCCCTTTACCAAATTTCTTCTTCGTTTCCTTCACACCTTGCTACAAATTGAATAACATGTAACACACATATTTGAGGCAGTACAGCTAAATTTTAAGCCCCGTCGTGATGCATGCTTTGAGACTAGTATCCGTCATTTTCAACAGTGGCTGGGAACTTGAGCTTTTGTTGTAAGGCGTAAGTCAATAAAAAATAACGCTAGTGTGCGACCCTTTGTTCCTCACATCTAGGCTCTTCCATTAGCGTAATTTTGATTTTAAAAATTTGGGACATCACATCTTCCATAAGAATTTTATGTATTACTGAAGCCTCGTAAAATCACAATACGGTCTCGTCGGTAATAATTTAACATTCTATAGTTCAATAGATTTTAATTTCTTTTCTAAAGAGCAGCGAACATCCTAATTACATCTGGCATACCGCCAAAAATCGTCCTGCAGCTACACGTGAGTTTGGTAAATCGTACAAACTCTCCAGGTTCAAGGTGTATTAAGGGATTTTTAAGAAAAAAAGAAACCACGGGAAGAGACATTGTTAGGTGGACGTAACAGACAACTCGACGACAGGAGAGTCAAGACTGGAGTGGTGTGGCCATACGAGGCGGGTACGAAGGGCAACATCCTGTCGAGCAGCAGGTAAAATGAGTCACGCAATGGAGCGACTACAGCGAGTGTCGCATGCTGGTAGGGGGCACTAAAAAGGAACAGGACAAAAGGGACAATACGAGTGGAGCAGAACTGGTGAAGCAACATCTGACGACCAGGTGGTACAAGCTGCCACATCTAACAAGAAACGAGAAAGAAGCGAACAGCAAGGGAAGGAAACGAGACACGTAAGCAGCATTGAGACGTTGATCGTGACGGAGGCGAGGCATATGTCAAAGCCAGCTACAGATTTGAATAAAAGTAAACACCAGTTTTTTAAGATAACGTCGCGGCCACTTTAACTTATTCAATATGTGCTTTACGGTTTGCCTCTTGCTGTCACTTCTAAAAAACGTGTGCTGATGTAAGCAAAGCGTGATGTAAGAGGAGTGTGTTAAGAGGGTAATGGTGAGAATTTAGGGCCGAGACAGTCTCTGATGACAGAGCAACTGAAACAGACAACTACGAAATAAATGTCTACATGTTCTTTTTTACAGGAAACTAGCGATGTACTGCCATTATTAACTGCTGTACCACTCCAGACATCAACGTTGTACATATGATAATAATAGCTCTCAGAACCAGCCGAACGGGCTACAAGTCTGCAAGTCAATTAGACGCGGTGCGGTCGCCTTAAACTGTAAACAGCTGAACTACCTCCAGCAGTAAGTATAACTTATCGGAGAATTCTTCGGAAGAAAATAGTCTCCACGTACTATCTATCACTCGTTCCTTCTTACGCGGCTAATACTGATTGGTTAAGAATTCGAGTAAAAACTTCTTCAGCGCAATCATGATAGATTCAAAACTTATCAGCCATATGAAACCTATTAACGAATTCGCAGCGAACGCTTCGGAAATGGGTCAGTTGAATAATAACTTGACTTATCCGAAGAAAACGGCAACCATACCCGGTTTAACCCCAGCAACATTTTACGTTACTGGGCAGCCTGGCATCTTCCATTGAACGTAATGAAATATAACATCATTAATTCAGTAAGAAAGAACCGTCGCTTGGTCATCACAGATATATCTGGAAGTATCAATATAGCAGGAGGGAATTAAGCTTGAGAAAGAAATGCATCTACCACGTAAGTTGCGTGGTGGGTTCCGTAATCGTTGTCGTTGTTGTTTTGATTTGGGGATCACGAGAACGCTGTCACTAGCGCCTGAGCTGAAATAACAGATCATCAGAGTAAGAGCAATAAATCACACGAGCTACCACAAGGACGACCTATCTTGTTGGGATGATAGCATACTGACTGGCACGTACGCATCGCTGCACTGTCATTACTTACGTCATGTGTGGGTGGCAAATGACCGCCTAACACCAGTTCTAAACCATCTGCATCTTTTAAGCAGGTGACTAATATTTGCTCCAGTGAACTTGTATGCAATATTTTCTGACGCCGAGATTACGCATTTGTAAGGAACCAAAGACTTTTTACCCGATAGACGCCAATAAGCGATGGCGTAACATTTCTGTTCACCAGTTTGCGCAGAAATGTCTTGTGTTAAAGTCAAAATCTTTTCGCATTGGCTGAGGGAGTGGGCGCATGTAACATTGTGATCCATCCATCGAATTCAAACAATAAATATATATGAAGACAGTAACTGTTCTCGAAAGAACAGAATACTGTTGATGACCGTGCAGCTTTTCCCTGGAATAAATGATGACTAACTGAAACAGCTGCCGACAGTTGTTGATGTACCTCGATTTGGACAGCTGAAAATGTGTGCCCCGACCGGAAATCGAAGCCGGGATCTCCTGCTTACATGGCAGACGCTATATCCATCTGAGCCACCGAGGACACAGATGAATAGCGCGACTGCAGGGACTTATCCCTTCGACGCTTCCCGTGAGACTCACATTCCCAACTGTCCACAATTCTACATATGTAATGTACCTTATAGATATTTGCCCATTCACTCATTACTCGCGCACGCTTTGGCGATTCCCGTAAGATGGCTCAGATGGATAGAGTGTCTGCCATGTAAGCAGGAGATCCCGGGTTCGAGTCCCGGTCGGGGCACACATTTTCAGCTGTCAACATCGAGGTATATCAACAACACCTGTCGGCAGCTGAGGGTTTCAGTTAGTCATCATTCAAACAATAAATCTCGCGGCCCCGTTTTTCTAATTCGTAATGATCATGCTGCGTGTCGGCACTAAGTTTCAATTTCTCTCTTCATTTAATTTCATACTCATCGTAACAACACAGGTGCTCAGGTATCCGTCACAGCTGTCCCTTCGATACAGATTCGTTTGTCGCCATAAAGAGCGAAATATCATTTCTGTAGACAACAACACATAGGCTCGGCCAAACTAACAGTGGTAAACAAGGAATGGGACCCTTTCTACAGAGAGCTCAGTATCAAAGAGGGAAGAGAGTACAGAACCCATTATCAAACGGACGAAGGAAGGTCGTCTAAGAACTGTGGTTAATGAGCGTGAAATATAAGTCGTATACGGAACCTTTTAAAAAACTTCAGTATCTCTCGACAAAAAATTACCCTATCAGTGCAGCGGATTAATTGCAACAGCAGGAATGACAAACAAAAAAGTAAAAAGAGCACACGGTATCTAAAGAATTCAAAATAAACACAAAAATTATATGTGTAATCTGATGAACTCTTCAGCAGAAAGTGCAAAACGAAAGATGAAATAGACTTAGGACAGGGGACCTGACACTGCTCTCTACTGATTTCAGCGAGCTTCAACTTATTAGAAAGGATAACTACAAAGTCACTCGGCTGAAACAGTTTAGGTTATTACGCTTTCGTGTTAGAAAAAATCGAGGTTCGACTTCATACCCGAGAAACAATTTCGAATCAAGCGGAAATGACAGAACACTCAAAAATAAATTTTACTTACGCAAGCTAGTTCCGAGAAATGTAAGCGTCCATGCTTATCATCCCCCGCCAAGAGTTTATATTGAGAATCATTTGTATTGTCGGTCCGGTCTGTAGATCAATGGGCGTGTGTTTGTATGTATGTATGTATGTGTGTGTGTGTGTGTGTGTGTGTGTGTGTGTGTGCATTCGTGGCTTTCCTTCTTCTCTTTCTGATTACAGTGCGTTGTTCTATCAGGAAACATTAAAAAAGCGATCAAAAGTTGCAGCACTAGTTCTGATATCTGTCTCTCTCTGTTTCTCACAGATTCACTTACTCGTATTTCCTTCATATCGTGGTTCGAAAAATGGTTCAAATGGCTCTGAGCACTATGGGACTTAACATCTATGGTCATCAGTCCCCTAGAACTTAGAACTACTTAAACCTAACTAACCTAAGGACAGCACACAACACCCAGCCATCACGAGGCAGAGAAAATCCCTGGCCCCGCCGGGAATCGAACCCGGGAACTCGGGCGTGGGAAGCGAGAACGCTACCGCACGACCACGAGATGCGGGCTATCGTGGTTCGCTTTCACATTAGACTGAATGGTATCTATCATAGATGAGAAGAAATCCGAGAACTTCTCTTCCCAATATAGAATGAATGCCACATTACTGCAACTGTAAGTTTCTCGTACAACTTTCATTATGAAGCAAACTTAGTTGACGTTCATGAAGCCATTTCCTCCCGCAGTTAATATCGACACGTAGCACGCAAAGATTACATTACATGAAATGCTGGGGCAGACAACAGATTATACTCAGACTTAAGGATAATTATGGAGAGAGTTCGATGATGCAGTTCTCGCTGTGTTTCAAGAAGTGTGTCGCAGTTCTGCAGCTTCTTAATAATGTTACTCATTTTCCGACAGAAAGAAATATTTCACTGTTGGCGGGGGGTAAACCTCATCGTTCTAGTTGGCTGGCTGTTTTCGTCTATAAACGTGGAATCACGAATAGTTACGAATCTGGTAGTATAATATATATATTATCTCTAGAGTTCCGAGGTACAACTTGTAAATGTTAGTTATTAATTTGCTGTGTTTTGTTCATATAATACCCACGTTTTTACATATCTGAGGCGGCTTACTTCTTGTAACATTATTGTGAAATAAACAAAACTCATACAATCTGCTCACAGAATTCTAAGGTGACCACTGTACCAGCGCCCACTTTTTTTTTTAATGTCATCATCAGTCTTGTGGCTGGTGTAATGCGGTCTGCCACGAATTCCGCTCCTGTGCCAACCACTACATCTCAGAGTAGCACTTGCAACGTACGTCCTCAGTTATCTGCTCGATGTAGTCAAACCTCTGTCTTCCTCTACCGTTTTTACCCTCTACACCTCCTTTAGTACGGAAGTTACTCCCTGAAGTCTTAACAGGTGTCAATCATCCAGTCCCTTCTTCTTTCCGGTGCTTTCCATATATTCCTTTCCTCACCGATTCTGCAGAAAACCTCCTCTTTCCTTACCTTACCAGTCCACGTAATTTCCAACATTCTTCTGTAGCAACCACATCTCTAATGCTTCGATTCTCGTTGCTCCAGTTTTCCCACAGTCCACGTTTCACTGCCATACAATGCTGTGTTCCAAAAGTACATTCTCAGGAACTTCTTTCTCAGGTCAAGGCCTATAGTTGATAGTAAGAGAATTCTTTTTGCTAGGAATGCCCTTTTTGCCAGTGCTAGTCTGCTTTTCATGTCGTTTCTCCGTCTGTCATGTGTTATTTTGCTGCTTAGATACCAGAATTCCTTGACTTCTTCTACTTCGTGGTCACCAATTCTGATGTTAAGCTTCACGCTGTTCTCATTTCTGTTACTTCTCATTAGTTTCGTTTTTCTTCGATTTACTCTCAATTTATATTCTGTACTCATTAGACCGTTCCATTCAGCAGAACCTCTAATTATACTTCGCTTCCGACGCTTAAAGTCGGTGTAATTCTCCAGACACGGTATCTTCACTGCAGAGCGAAATCACTAGTACTTATATTTCTCAGAGACTATTTATATGCGGTCTTGACGTGGTAGCCTGTATATACGCTTACATATACGAGCTACTTCCGACTCCCCCCACAAGTACGTAGAAGCAAGATGAGACCAATGAGACGGAATGCCTGTTTTCCATATCCCCCGCCTCCTCTCCCCACCGTCCCCCCTCGTACGAACTGGAAATCTCCCCCTCTCCCCCACCCCCTTTGTAGGAACAGGAGCGTCACAAAGCTGCTAAGAATGCAAATGAGCTATTACGGACGTTGTTCCGAGGGGAAAGACGACAAAAGAGCACGTCGTAATTGACTAGGCCGCACGAAGATATACCTGCAACCAGAACTGTCCGTTAGTCTTGCTTGTTAACTTTCCAGACCAACAAGAAATGACACGAGCCAAGGGCTTTATCTTGCATCAGACATGGATAGAAGCGTGACATACGTATGTACATGCGGCACACAGAGGTAATATCTGGAACGGTTTCCGGAAACGATCACGAAATGCATCTGATAGGGGTGATGCGGAAACGTTTAGTTTCCCCGGCCGTGGATGGTAATCGCGAGCCATTAACAAATTGGACCAGTGGCGGCCGTCACGGAGTAGTGGGCTCCGATGACGCTCGACGCTTCTGTGACGTCAGCGATAGGTGCGATAACAGCGTCGTAGGTGTTGCCACTACAATTAAGGCGTTCTAAGGTGTTAGAGAAAATACGGTAAATATTTCACGATGAGAGTTCGATTTTCGGTAGCTGCAGAGCTAAAAATGTTTGAATGTGAAGATGTATTGGTAAGACTACAGGCCCAATTAGTAGATTGTCGATCAAAGTACACCACATATTTCCGACGTTGGGTGTATTATAGTACGTAGACTGTCGTCGCTCCATTGATAGAAGCTACGGATGTTTATGTTGCTGTTGTGCATGTAAACAGCTTCATTATTGAACAGTATGAATGGAATTAAGCAGCCACCAACAGTTATTACCAAATGAAAAAGTTACGATTCGTCACCTGTGTGAGATTTTCTAGCTGGCGATTATGGAAACAATGCAGTCCTTGTTTGCATTATGTCCCACATGCTCTGTGTGAGAAATATTGGTAGATATTGAAACCCTAGGTGTACTTTATGTAGAGATGAATTTAACCGGGCGTATAAAGCTTTCCACTTCGTTCGTATTTCGTTCGACGACTAGAAGAGCTGTATGTATTGGGTACCGAAAAGGTACCTCGAAGCTTATTGAAAAGTTATGAAAACTTTTTGAAAATAGAAAGAAGAGTAGATTGCCTTAATCGATCCAGGGAAACCACGGTAAAGCAAAGTCTAAATGGCCGGACGTCGTTCTGAAACGGCGTTCTCCGGATTGCGACTCCAGCTGAAATATTGCGAAGCTGGACATTTGCACGCGTGGCGCCTCTGTCTGTAGCTTTTGTACTCATTTTTAAAGTGATTCCGTGATGATGTTACAAACTTACAGGGATAATGTAGAAGCATAAATGCATCTGTCTGAGGTAAGGGACCCTTGTCTGGCAACGACTGAGTCGCAATTTATAAGCGAAAATCATTCTCATACCTCTGACAGGGGACATCTTCTACTGCAAGCTCTTTGCCTTCAGTATTTTGGGAGGTAGGGAAAAAAATGCCCAGTAAACGTGGGCTCTATGGTGCATGCCTTAAGAGTTATTAGCGCTTGTTCATCTTTTTGCTACTAAGAAACATATCTCTTCTACTGAAGAAGCACTTAAGGTACAAGTTCTAGAGCCCACATTTACTGGACCCTTTTCTTGATTTGGTACAGACTACCTCCTCACAAAATATGAAGGTTAAAGAACTTAGAGTAGAAGAGGTGCACTACCAGAACGATTTTCGCTTATAACTTTCGACTCGGTCTTTTCCGGACCAACGTCCCTTACCTCAAAGTGATTCAGTTATCCTCCGTTATCATCCAGGAAAGGCTGTAACATCATCACAGAATCACCCTGTATATTTCTTTTTCATTTTTATCACATAAAACACATTACTGGAATTTACTTCATGTATATAAAATCAAGCACTCCATGTAAACTGATACTCGCTTTGATTGTATACTATTTATTCTTTGTAATATTTCACCTGTTGCAAGGATATTGTGAAGATCTGTAATTGTTATAGAGCGTATTTTTGGCATCGTTCTGAATCTTAAATAATAGGTAGACCAGAAAATATGATGAGCAAGAGTAGTTGTACTATAAATTGTTAACATACAGATCCAAGGCGTGTGATATTTTTTTGTCCTCCTCAAGTACGCCACTTATTTTGTGAACAGAAATAGACTTTTATAAAATTTAATACGTAGTCACCGTTTAGAGAAAAACGGTAGTTAGCAAAAGAAAAGAAACGCAGAACGACGAACATTCGAACAATTGATGCAAAATTTGTTAACGTTCTCCTTAACACCTTTTGTATTTCTGTGATCGCGTGGCCGCCGATTTACACACAAACTGAAATGGGAAGTCTGATAGTTATCAAGCTTCGTAAACATTTTCGTCACATTATGGGTATGAAATGATTAAACCTTCATTAAAGTCGGAACTTGTTATCATCAGTATGAGGTTTGACTTGACCTCCATCCCCCCCCCCCCCCCCCCCCTGCACAGACACAGATAGTTGAAAGCCGTTACGTTTAGGAAGAATATGGAGTGACGTCTGCGTGAAAGTAGGTCAGTGGAAAGGGCAGGCTATGCTAGTGATAATCCAGGGACGTGCGGTCACGGTCAAGAGAGTCTCGCTTGTGTTCGTTGGAAGCAAACAACCGGCCAATGTCATGCTGAAGAGTTTCTGGACATGCCTGAAGCATATGCTGTGTCAGACCAAGAAGACTGCTGACTGTCGGCCGGTATGAAAGTATACATCTCCCCATCGCATCCCAGATGTACTCTATGAGTGAGAGATCAGAGGACGCAGAAGGCCAGTCAAGGGTCCATACATTTCGCAAGGTGTATGTGGTGTGAACTATAGTGCGGGGCCTAGCATTATTCTCGTGGAATATATCGCTTGGTACTCTGACCATCCTTGCCGCTTATCGTTCTTACAGTAGGCCTACATTGGAAGGCTTGCTTCCTGTAGTGTCCTGCGGTCGGCAGGAAAGAACTAACAATCAAGTCTAAACACACTTTATTATAATTAAAAAACGCCTCCTTGGCATGCACTAATTTCCAAACGCAAGAACAGCAAGAAACACAACAATGCTTGTGGTAGCAAAACCAGATGAGAGTACAAGACAATGAAAGGAGCATAAAGATCAAAATACTACTCTACCAATTGCAAAGATACTAAATGCTATGGCGAGTGTCTATTATGCTAGAGCTGGCGTAAGTATTGACTGGAGCTGTCGTTGTGTATGTACACACTGCCGATCTGACTCTCATGGCGTGCTTATAACGCCGATTCGGCGGAGTGCTAGACATAGTCACATGAGTTCCAATTGGTGGATCACTGCCAGCCGTTGTGGCCGAGCGGTTCTAGGCACTTCAATCCGGAACCGCACTGCTGCTATGGTCGCAGGTTCGATTCCTGCCTCGGGCATGGATGTGTGTGATGTCCTTAAGTTAGACAGAAGTAGTTCTAAGTCTAGGGGACTGATGACCTCAGATGTTAAGTCCCATAGCATAGTGCTCAGAGCCGTTTTTTGGTGGATCACTGTCACATGGCTTTTCGCGAAGTACGGAAAGCATGTTGTTGTTTCAAACATTGGCGATGTTTCGATCTGAGGGGAGGTCGGCAGGATTCGTGGCCGGCAGGAGCGGGAGGCAGCGACGCAGAGGCAGCTGGCGGCGGAGACAGCGGCTGAGAAGGAGCCGGAAGCGGAGTTTCCTTCACAGTGTGGCCGGCGATAGGCACTGGCAACTCCTCCGAGGCGTCGTGGTCCACCAGACGACGGTGGAGCTAGTTGAGGTGCCTGAGCGCGGCGGAACCATCGGCCCACCGGAGAGACGCCATCGCCCGGCCGCAGAGTTTGGTGATGACTGCAGGAAGCCAGCGCGCCCGTGGATGAGAGAAGATCCGAGCCTATGTAACGCCGGAAATGCATATCCTCCTATTTCCATCTATTGCACTGCAAATTTTTTTCCTTATTTTGTTACCTGAAGATATAACATTTCTGTGTCTTTGTATATTGTAATTGTTTTACTATTTGTATATATATATGCATTTATGTCGATTTATAATTGGTTTGTTTTGTGAATATTATTTGTATTTATACGCTGGGTCTGGCCTAGGGAAAACTATACTATCGAACGATTACATCGATAGGTCGTGTGGAGAACCAAAGTGATTAGGATCTTTGGTAGTGTGAACTCGGCCGCGTGGAGCGCGGGCAGAGCGGGGGTCTGGCTGGGGAAGTGCAGTGGAGCAGGTGTGTTGTGTGACGCTCCCGCGAGTTGCCGCTCTTTCGGGGTTGGGCAGCATGTAATTGCGCTCGACTTGCTATGATAGTTTCTGACATGGTGTCGCGGACGGGAAGCATTAGCTGGCGCACATCAAGAGCCCGTTTCGCCTGGTGACCGTGTCGAGAAGGAGGCGCGCCAACATCCAGCTTCTGCAACAGCGACGGCCGACAATGAGTGACTGTCGCCACCTCCTCGATCGACGGCTTCAAACCTTCAATCAACTAACAAGGAAGACTGGAAGCACGTAAAGTTTTAGAACTGTATGGCAGACCTCAGCTTTTAAAACTGTTCAAATCACAAAATTACAGCAACGTAGCATGAACCTTTGTTGCTCATTGTCCCAATTGCATTACCAAGCAGGGTCCCTTCCTTTTCCGGAATGAACCCGAGTGTCGTTGAAATTCAAACGCCAGCATTAAAGCAGTATTATTCTATTTCACTGCTTTAATTTCAAAGTTCAGTTAAGGTATACATAGCTGGCAACAATATTTAGATTACACAAGCACAAATTAAGAGTGCGAGTTTTGTTACCATATTTTAGCTTACCTGTGATTACAGCTCAGCTTGGTACGTACTAAATTTTACTATTGTTAAGTGTTCAGAATCATGTAATTCAAGTTCAAAGTTAAATCTCTTATTTATAAATTGCGTAGATTGAAGTAGCTTTTGAAATGATTGTTGAGGTAGTCCAAGACTAACCGTATTTTACTGAATTTCTATGTGCTTCAGAAAGAAAGCTCACTATTAACTTCAGTCACTAAATTAACTTTCGATTTTCCGGTTTTATTAATTCTTTTGCTAAATTAAGTCAGAGTGTAGCGAAATTTATTACGTCTGACAAACTTTCAGGTCTCACACTACACGTGTCAACCTTCAGTTGCCACGCTTCTAGTGCTAATTATATGTGTAATAACCTTTCTTTTTCAGTTACTGCCGGCCGAAGTGGCCGTGCGGTTAAAGGCGCTGCAGTCTGGAACCGCAAGACCGCTACGGTCGCAGGTTCGAATCCTGCCTCGGGCATGGATGTTTGTGATGTCCTTAGGTTAGTTAGGTTTAACTAGTTCTAAGTTCTAGGGGACTAATGACCTCAGCAATTGAGTCCCATAGTGCTCAGAGCCATTTTTTCAGTTACTATAGTAATTGTCCTTAGGACTGGCGACTGTAATTTCCCCCAAATCTCAAATATCTAATTACCGCTAGTTAATTGTTAACGTAACGGCCGCACATTTACTTTCTTTATTAACTTTACCCCTTTTCAAAATTAATTTCCACCAGTTTCATTTGCATTTTTCCTTTCATTTAGATGTAACCCTTTCCTCCCTCTTTACCAACAAATTAACTTCGGCGACGATTGATTTTCCCAAATTTCCATTAGGTACACGCGGTTTAAATTTTCACTGTTATTAAGGTCGATAAGTGAGGGGGAGGTTACACTTAGAACCCCTGCCTGACGTGGAAGTAGTGCACCGAAGTGCGGGCGGGAGGGTGAGAAGCCTCAGGAATAAGTACAGGTAAGGGAGAGCAGAATGGTCGACCGGGAAGTATTTCCGATAGACTTTTACCGGCATCGGAGATTGGCGTGGTATGCAGCAAAATAAATAAATAAATAAATAAAATAAAAAAAATAAAAATAAAACAAAAATAAAAAAAATAAAATGCACAGCCTCCTCCAGCGGGTGATGGCAGCAGTTTATCGAGCTGGGTCTTGGATGTTCACCCAAAACGTTCTGCCAGCCGTTTGATGTAGGATGAAATGGGGCAGTATGGATGAGGGAAATTCCGTTGGCAGTACATAATTGCTTAAACTTGGTCGAAGTAAACTGTGGACCGTTATCCGTAACGATCGTTTTGGGGAGTCCTTCGACAGCAAAGAGGCGCTGGAAAATTTTGATAGTCACAGCAGAAGTGGTGTTCATCATGTGAGAGACATAAGGGTATCGCGACCCGGAGCCTATCAGTTTGAGGCACTGGAACAAAATCCATATGGAGACGTTCTCGCGGATCATCTGCATCTGACCACGAAAAATACTGGGGCGGTGGTGCTGCCTGACGTGTTTGGTGCGTGGTGCAGGCTGACACGACGGAGGCAATGTCTTCATCCAAACCGTGCCAATGACGGTGTCGCCAGGCCAGCTGTTTGGTGGGGACGATGCCCCAATGGCCAGTGTGGAGGAGGTCGAGGACAAGGCGGCGCAATGCTTGCGGTATGCCAACCTGGGGAACGTCTGAATCACTCTGCAAAAGGATGACGCCACTGCAGAAGAAGAGACTGTGCCGATGATCCCAAAAATGCTGGACTTCTGCATCGAGGACACTACGACGGCTGGTCAACCAACCATAGCGATTTGGCGGTGGAGAGCTTGCAGTGCCTGATCCTGAGCGGTGGCCCGCCGGACCCCACTGGCATCCAACGGAAGCGCGTCCAGAGCTTCGTTCACGTCCGTTTCCACATGGAAACAAACCAAGGAGGAGGCGTCAAACTCACGATCCGCCCTGGTAGGCAGCAGGGACAGAAAATCGGCGTTTGCGTGCCGTTCAGAGGTGCGATAGACAGTATCAAAGTCGAATGTCGCCAGGAAGAGCTCCCAACGCTGGAGGCGGCGCGCTGTCCGGGTGGGCACTGTGGCGAAAGAAACCAAAGGTTTGTGGTCGGTCTGCAGAGTGAAATGACGACCATACACAAAATCGTATAATTTCAACAGGGCGAAAACCAGAGCCAGAGCTTTCTTTTCAATCTGACTATATCTGGTTTGAGCGTCGGTCAATTTTTTGGATGCAAAACCACCGACCTCTCAGCACCGTCAACCACTTGCGAGAGGACCGCACCCAGGCCATAGTCCGACGCATCGGCGGCGACGATGAGGGGCAGGAAAGGATTGCAAGCGGCCATATAGGAAGGGCGGTGGAGAGAGCTGACTCGAAACGCGGGAAAGCCTGCTCACACGCTGTTTCCCAAACTCAACGCGCACCATTGCGCAATAACCCGGTCAGGGGCGCCGAAATCTTGGCCGATAATAGTTGATTTGACTGAGGACGGATTGCAGTTGCTTCACATTGGTGGGAGGAGGCAGGTTTTGAATCGCCTCGACATACTCCTTAGAGGCGTGTAGACCGCGGGCATCAATCGCGAACCCGAGATAACTGACCTCTCGAGCAAAAAGTCAGACTTTTCTTTCCCGCAACGCAGGTTAGCCTCAGAAAAAACCTGAAACAGCCTATCCAGCTTGTCCGTGAGGTCCACCGCGAACGAGCCACCGACGATGACATCGTCCACATAATTGGCCGCACCGGGCACCTGGCTTTGGAGGCGTTCCAAATAACGTTGGAAAATGGCAGGGGGCGCTGGCAATGCCAAACGGGAGGCAGTTGTACCGGAAAAGGCCACATGGGGTATTGCACTGCACTGCACTGACAAACCCAGACGACCAAAACTGTCCACACCCAGAAGGTTAATAGCGCCGGGAGAGCCGACCGCCAAACCCTGAGCGGTGAAGGAACGACCGTTGTAAGAGATTTGTGTGGAAAAAGCGCCGTCGACTCATATAGGGTGATTACTGAAATTTCGAAAGGCGCGAGTGTATGGGGATAAAGCTGGTGAGTCCAAGCGTTGGTATATGACACCATCCACAATAGAAACGGATGATGCCATGTCAATTTGGAAGACTACCGGAATATGCGCGACCTCCAAGGTAAGGAGAAAACGGGCTCCCGACTGGAGAATAATGGAATGCGAGGCTTCCAAGTCCAGAGGTGATGATTCCTGACGCGCCGGTGCGTCGGCAGGAAGAGTAGCATCTATGAGATGTTTCTGCGAAGCCTGACACACCATGGCGATATGGCCCGCTCGGATGCAAGCCGTGCACCTTGCTCACTGGTCGGGGCACTCGACCGTTTGTGAGTCCACAAATAGTCCGAACAGGAAGGAAAACGGTCGAAGGAGTTTCTGTCACGGGGTGGACCAACGGATCGAAGAGACTCCCGCTCGGCGCTAAGGCAATTGGCGAGCCGCGAAAACAGTCAGATCAAGACACGGTGGTTGTAGCCGTGGGACTGTTCAAACGCACGAATGATCGGCAGCAAGGTGTCGAGGGACAGGTACTGTAACTTCAAAATACCAGCCCAAAGCCCCTCGTCTGGTGCATGAAACATCACCGAATCGCGAATCAACGAAGGGGAATAAGACTGCTTGCAGGCAACGTCGGCGCACCGGAATTTACAATTGCGGGAGAGACCATGGAGAGTCCTAATCCCTTCCCGATATGTCTGACCTGGGGACTTTCGACAAGAAAAGAAAGGCTGACAGGCGGAGGTGACGTGTATTTGTGTGAATTAAACGATACACGTGTGGACTGACTGTTGCTAAAGAAAGAAAAAAAGCCCGACCTCGAATTTCGTCGTGGATCCCATGTGCCAGTAAATGTTGTTCCAAACGTTAAACATAATCTGACCATGGTTTGACAGACCTATCAAGAGCACGAAACGCCGGCGGTGAAACGTGCAAGATGTTCATTTACCCGCGATGGAATAAACTCCATGAGCTACGTCTTGCAACGCTGGGGAGTGAGGGCGAAGTTCTGACCTTGTGAGCACTGCCTGAATCTGCTGTAGAGTTTCCACCAAGAACTGAAGAATTTTCTCTGAGGAGGACATTTCGTTCGAAAATGAAAATCCCATCATCGTCGCCAATAACTGTAGTGTCCTGCGGTCAGCAGGAAAGAACTAACAATAAAGTTTGAACACACTTTACTATAATAAAGACGTCTTCTTGGCATGCACTACTTCGCAAACGCAATAACAACAAAAAACACAACAATTCTTGTGGTGGCAAAACCAGATAAGACTACAAGACAATGAAAAGAAAGTAATGACCAAAATACTACTCTACTAATTACGAAGATACAACGTTCTGCTGAATGCTACGGCGAGTGTCTACTATGCTACAACCGGAACTGTCCAATCTGTAGGTACGCTCTGCCGGTCTGACTCTCCTGGCGTCCTTACGACGCCGATTCGGTGAAGTGCTACAAGTAGTCTCATGAGTTCCAATTGGTCTATCACTGTCAGATGGCTTTCCGCGAAGTAGTTCCGTGTTTATACGGAAAGCCTGTTACTGTTTACATCCACTGGCTATGTTTCGACTTTAGCTCTTGAACGGTGGTCGGCAGCTCACCTTGCTTGTCTGTTGTGCGGGCCCTTTAACTGATAAGGGGTCGCCACGACACTCTCAAAAAAGAGAGAAGGCATAGATAAGATTCTTATGAATTTCGAAAATAATTGTGAAAGTGGTAACAGAAAGACTATTCCAGTTGACGTGTAGAATCTAAGAAACTTCGGAAAAATAAACACATCAAAAAAAGTTTTGCAATACCCCAGTTACCAAAACTCCTGAAGCTAGACGTTGACTGTGGATATTGTATTACAGACATAGTCCCTTTGGCTTTTCGGAGATGTCACTAAACCCACCCAAAGGTGTAAACAACTATATATGAGCAGCGCCTATTGGGCGGAGGGCGTCTGACAGCTGATCAGTTCCAGTCGTCCCACCAGGAAGGAAGCACACACGGCTCGTATTGTCTGTAGTTCAACCATGCCTAGACGGTCAATACCGCGGTTCGATCGCGTCCGCAGGGCTCTCAACAAGCGATGTCGTTTGGACGTGGAGGAGATACAGAGAGAAAGGATCTGTCGATGGCATGCCTTGCTCAGGCCACCCAAGGGTTACTACTGCAATAGATGACCGTTGCCTAAGGATTATGGCTCGGAGGAATCTTGACAGCAACGCCATCATGTTGAATAATGCTTTTCGTGCAGCCACAGGACGTCGTGTTACGACTCAAACTGTGCGCAATAGGCTGCATGATGCGCAACTTCACTTCCGACGTCCATGGCGAGGTCCAGCCTTGCAACCACGACACCATGCAGCGAGGTACAAAACGACCCAACAACATGCTGAATGGACTGCTCAGGATTGGGGTCACGTTCTCTTCACCGATGAGTGTCGCATATGCCTTCAGCCAGACATTCGTCGGAGACGTGTTTGGAGGCCAACCGGTCAGGCTGAACGCCTTAGACAGGCTGTCCAGCGAGTGGAGCGAGGTGGAGGTTCCTTGTTGTTTTGGGGTGGCAATATGTGGGACCGACGTACGCCGCTGGCGGTCATGGAAGGCGTCGTAATGGCTGTACGATACGTGAATGCTATCCTCCGACAGATAGTTCAACCACATCGCATATCGGCAGCATATTGGCGAGGCATTCGTCTTCATGGACGACAATTCGCGCTCCCATCGTGCACATCTTATGAATGACTTCCTTAATGGTAACGACATCCCTCGACTAGAGTGGCCAACTTGTTCTCCAGACAAGAACCCTATCGGACATGCCTGGGATAGATTGATGAGGGCTGTTTATGGACGACGTGACCCACCAACTACTCTGAGGGATCTCGCCGAATTGCCGTTGACGAATGGGACAATCTGGACCAACAGTGACTTGATGATCTGTTAGATGTCGATCATCTTGGGTTTAGGAAAGGTAAAGACACCAGAGAAACAATTCTGACACTATTTTATAATGAAAGCTAGTCTTAACAAAAATCAAGCGACGTTCTTAGGATCTGTCGATCTAGAAATAAGTTCAATATTGTAAAAACGTTCGAAATTCTCAGAAAAATGGCTGTAATCAATAAAAAACTGGTAACGTACAACGGCCGTTCGGAAAGTAAGGAATGATCTGTCGCGAAATGGAAACCACAGCCAAAATCTGACGAAGCTTAGCACAGAAGTGTTGGGCAGCGTCTCTAGTACTCGTACGCCCGTAGATAGCGTCACGTCGTTCTGGTGAGTGCTGTGCGCACAGTGAGCGCAAGAAGATGTCTAGAAAATAGTGTCTCCCGCCAAGTATGGGCACTTGCGAGAGATTCGCCTGATTTCATGCAACCCCACATAACCTAACTATCACGCATTTTCTTCTTCATGACAGTTCTCGGCCGCACACAGCAGGGGCAATGAGGCAATGAGGATGCCCCTGAAGCATTTTCGATGGTAAGTGTTTGATCACTCACCATACAGCCCGGGCTTGGCTCCCGGTTTTTCATCGCATTTCAGATGAACCGCTTGCTATGAAGACAGCATGCATTTTGGCAGAGACGACGATATGCAGTCCAGCACAGAAAGTTGTCGGAGAGCACAGGAGGCTGCCTTCTATGACGAGGGTACTGGAAAGTTGGACAGCTCTACGGCAGATGTCTAAGTCGGAGCGGCGACTATGTAGAGAAGTCGTAGCTAACTGTTGCAAATAAACCAGTTTTGATTTTCCTTGTGGTTTCCATTTCGCGATAGATCGTTCCTTGCTGTCCGAATAGTCCTCATACAATATGTGCAAGAACCAAGAGGGAACAATAATTGGTGACCGAGGACTAAGTACTCGGACTAAAAATGGAATGAGACAGGGATGAAGTTTTTCGCCTCTGCTGTTCAATCTCTACTTCGAAGAAGCGGTCTAATGAGTACAAAATATGGATTGTGAGTAAACCGAACAAAGACGAAAGTAACGAAGAGCAGCAGAAACAAGATTATCGATAAACTTAATGTCGAAATTGGTCAGCAAGAAGTAGACAAAATGAAGGAATTCTTCTTCCTTCGAAGGAAAATAACACTGATGGACGAAGCAGGGAGGACATAGAAAGCAGATTGACGTAGCCATAGAAAGTCTACTAGTACCAAACACAGACATCAATTTGAGGAAGAAATTTGTGGGAATATACGTTTGGTTCACAGCATTGCATGGTATTGAATAGAAGCGACTGAGTTGTGATACTACAGAAGACTGCTGAAAAATAGGTCAGACGCACTATCGATCAGCTACTGATCGGGACGGAAAAAATAGCTAAATGAATGAAGCAGCGTCAGCTGGGATTTAGGGAAGGTGAGGCACCGACGGATGACTCCTAACATGTCCATCATACTTCGAGACTACAAGGCCTTTTCTCCAAGAAGTCTGAACTCGAATCTCTAAGTGCAGTGGTGCTACTCAAATTTGAAATTAGTGACTTACCGGTTTCGGCTAGACGCAGTAGAATACCGTATGTAAGATCAGGTCGGTTCTGCAACAGAAACAGAACTTGCTTGACTGTAAGAGTCACACACGATTGATTTGACGGCACGTATTTATAAGCCGTCTCACTATGTCTGCACATGCGCAACCGTTTTGTTTCTCAGCAGCTATTACAGCAGCGCCGCAATGCAGAGTCTAGTGTGCACAGTACGTACTTACAAATAAAGTAAATTGACTTGCAAATACGCGACTCGTACGATTCCGGCTTGGGCAGACTAGCGAGTATGTAAATAGGAAAGCGCCAGAAAAATGTGGCACGCCGCATAAAGCGGTGTGTATTTTCAGCAGGCAGGTACTGGCTTTACTCCAAGGAGCGACATATGCTCGGTGGCAGACAAGTCGTAAAGCGTCCTGCGAGATAAACGTGGTGTCGTTAATCGAACACGTAACACCCCGCGAGCGACGGAGGTCGCCGATCTCAGGAGGCGCCATCAATGAGCATAACCGTGTGTCGGTGCCTCGGCACGTCTTCCGAAGCACCCTGAGGCTACTACGAAATATAGCCACTGTGCTAGGGATCAGTTGTGACGTTTCCATCAGCGTCGCTGTTTCTGCTATGCGTAAACATCTTTCGCATTGTTTTACTTATTTACACTACTGGCCGTTAAAATTGCTACACTACGAAGATGACGAGCTACAGACGGGAAATTTAACCGACAGGAAGAAGATGCTGTGATATGCAAATGATTAGCTTTTCAGAGCATTCACACAAGGTTGGCGCCGGTGGCGACACCTAAAACGTGCTGACATGAGGAAAGTTTCCAACCAATTTCTCGTACACAAGCAGCAGTTGACCGGCGTTGCCTGGTGAAACGTTGTGATGCCTCGTGTAAGGAAGAGAAATTCGTACCATCACGTTTCCGACTTTGATAAAGGCCGGATTGTAGCCTATCGCGATTGCGGTTTATCGTATCGCGACATCGCTGCTCGCGTTGGTCGAGATCCAATGACTGAATATGGAATCGGTGGGTACAGGAGGGTAATACGGAACGCCGTTCTGGATCCCAACGGCCTCGTATCACTACCAGTGTAAGTAGGCTATTTAGGTTTTCTTATTGATAACGTTATGTAGCGCTCTGTATGAAAATCACTGGCTGTGCTGTGTGCAGTCTGTGGCTAGTTTGCATTGTTGTCTGCCATTGTAGTGTTGGGGAGCGGCAGCTGGATGTGAACAGCGCGTAGCGTTGCACAGTTGGAGGTGAGCCGCCAGCAGTGGTGGATGTGGGGAGAGAGATGGCGGAGTTTTGAAATTTGTAAGACTGGATGTCATGAACTGCTATATATATATATATTATGACTATTAAGGTAGATACATTGTTTGTTCTCTATCAAAATCTTTCATTTGCTAACTATGCCTATCAGTAGTTAGTGCCTTCAGTAGTTTGAATCTTTTATTTAGCTGGCAGTAGTGGCGCTCGCTGTATTGCAGTAGTTCGAATAACGAAGATTTTTGTGAGGTAAGTGATTTGTGAAAGGTATAGGTTAATGTTAGTCAGGGCCATTCTTTTGTAGGGATTTTTTGAAAGTCAGATTGTGTTGCGCTAAAAATATTGTTTGTCAGTTTAAGCACAGTCTTGTATAATTTTTCTAAGGGGACGTTTCATATGGCGACCCTGCCAGGATACTAACCACTGTGTCATCTGGTATCTCACAGAAAGTACTTTAAATCCAGAATGTATTTTCAAGTAAACCAAAATATTGCATTAAAATCTCATTAGCAGTACCAGTATATGTTCTAAGTATGTAAGCCTTATAGTCGTCACATAATCGTGCAACTAACAAGCAAGAATGTACACACACAATAACACTGTGATGTCTGTTCACTATAACAATGCATTCGTAATTTCTGTTTAAATAAGTTCTCTTGGTTCTTGATTGGATATTTAACTTCAAACATTATTGCATGTTAACAGTTTCTCAGTGTGACAAAGCGTACTAGTAGCGTGAATTGAAAAGTTTAATGGCAAAGACAAAGTTAAAAAGCAGATTATCTTTCAATAAACGGTTTTACATTTGAAATATGGTACAATCTTTTACTATTCAAAGTACTCACAAGGGAACCTCCCCATCGCACCCCACTCAGATTTAGTTATAAATTGACACAGTGGATAGGCCTTGAAAAACTGAACACAGATCAATCGAGAAAACAGGAAGAAGTTGTGCGGAACTATGAAAAAATAAGCAAAATATACAAACTGAGTAGTAAAACTGTACGATATTCAACATCAAGGGCTATGTAAGCTGAAGAGCGCCGTGGTCCCGTGGTTAGAGTGATAAACTCCGGAACGAGAGGTACTTGGTTCGAGTCCTCCTTCGAATAAAAATTTTACTTACTTTATTTTCGCAAAGTTACGATCTGACCGTTCATTCATTGACGTCTCTGTTCACTGTAATAAGTTTAGTGTCTGTGTTTTGCGACCGCACCGCAAAACCGTGCGATTAGTAGACGAAAGGACGTGCCTCTCCAATAGGAACCGAAAATATTTGATCGCAAATTCATAGGTCAACCGATTCCTCCACAGGAAAACACGTCTGAAATATTCTATACGACACTGGTGACGGCATGTGCGTCACATTACAGGAATGTGTTGTCGACCCACCTAACTTGCACACTTGGCGAATGGGTAAAAAGATTCTTCTACCTTGCCCGATTTAGGTTTTCTTGTGGATGTGATAATCACTCCCAAAAAAGTGATGAAAACATAAGAGTTTGTCACATAAACGGCAACAAATGAATGGAACAGTTTCACAGTCGCACAGTTTTCCCTGTGCTCTGTCAAAACATACGTTTTTAACGTTTTCAAGTTTTTCCGTGTGTAGACCGTCAAATCCTGCATGTGTCCAAGCAAATCTGAACATGTTCTGGAATTTTGGAGAGCGAAGTTGATCATGTCTGAGTGCATGAACTTTGATAATTCTCTGAAAATAAAAAATTTTCTGGAATTTTGGAGAGCGAAGTTGATCATGTCTAAGTGCATGAACTTTGATAATTCTCTGAAAATAAAAAATTAAAACTTTCCACTCGAGGGAGGATTGAACCAGGGACCTTCCGCTCCGTAGCTGCTCACGGTAACCACGGGACCACGGTGCTCTTCAGTGTACACATACCTTGATGTGGCTTATCTTGCACTACGGAAATGCGATCTTTCTCTGTAACTGTTATTACTCTGCCAGTGGTTGTCACATGGGTGGCGTCTGTTTTGGTCACGATTTGCGTTGTTAGAATAGACTTTTCGTGTCCAGTTATTGTTTCTGTCGTCACGGAATTGTTGACGGATGTGACCTGTAGTGATTGTTTTCCTGTTTACGCATCCCGCGACTGTCTGTGTCGATTTCTAATTCTTGTAAGAGTCCCTGAAAAGCTTCAATGTCGTCTTTGCAACGTCCTGCCAAAATAATATGTCGTAAATGTTCAGGTAATTTGATTAAGCAAATGCGGATGAGTTCTGAGGGGCTGTATGGTTTCGACAGGTACTGATTCTTGTGCAACATGTCTTCAAAATATTTGACAAGACTGGAGAATTCAGATTGTTCGAAATGTTTCATCATTATGATGCTATGTTTTACTCGGTCTTGTGTAGCTTGAGACAATATGCTGAGAGGAAGGCATGGTAAAATTCCCCTTCACTGTGACAATCGTGAATGACCGATCGCATTCTTACAGCTGGTTCATTCTCTAAATAGCCACACATAAATTCTAATCTGTGCTCTAATGACCAGTTGGGAGGAAAACAATGAGAGAATTGATGGAGCCACGCTTGTGGATGAATGTCGTTGCCAGAATTCTTAAATGTTTTAAATTTACGTGTAGTAATGAACAGCTTATAGTCAAAATCATAATGTCGGCGAGTTGCATATCGGTCATTGTTACGTCGTTTCGGCGGTTCCATTTCAAAATTCGGTGCACCTTGCCAATTTCTTTCATAATTTCCGAAATGCGCTGTGTTATTATTTTGTGGCTGTTCCGTATTTCTACGTCCCTCTTCTCGTATTGGGGCGCGAGTGTCCTCTGAAATACGTAATTCTTGTATTACCTGTGTCAGCTGATCTTGTACTTCCCGGATTTCTCTTTGGTGTTGCGTATTAATTTGATTCTGATTTTGTTTGAATTTCCTAATTTGTTCGCACTCTTCTGTGTCATTAAAGACTACCGGTTTTGTGTCATTCAGATTATCATCTACCTTCGTAGATAAGTTAGTGAACTGATCTGAAAGTTCACTTACTTTATCCGATACTGAAATAAATTCCTCTGTGTGTTTTTCTGAACCAAGTTTCAGAGTGTCCATTTGTGTTGAAATCGTATCTACTGTGTCCTTTAAGTTTTCCTGAGTTTTTGCAAGTTGCGTAACCGTATCAGTAGATGCAACTGAGTCAATTTTAGCTTGCAAAGTGTCGTGATTTTCATGAACAATGGTTTGCAGTTCTTTTATGGCTGCTTCGTGATTCTGTAATGCATTTACATGCCGCGAAAAAATAGGTTGAAAATGCTCACAAATTTGTGTTTTTACGCCATTACAGGCTTTTTGACATTTCGATTCAATGTTATGTAACTCAGTAGTTAAATCTTCACGTGTTTGTTCAAGAGTTTGTTCCAATGAGTCTAACTTTTGAAGCTGTTGCTGTGTTTGTCTCTGATTTTGTTCCATTGTGTCTAACTTTTGAAGATTTTGTCCCATTTGTTTCTGATTTAGTTCAAGCGTTGTGTCTAACTTTTGTAGCCTTTGTCCCATTTGTTGCATTAACTGCAATAACAATGCACTGATGTGTGAAACATGTTCCTCAGTGCTTTTCGGCAGTGAAGTTGCACCGGCAACATTCACATTTTGACAAGCAGAAAATGTATCTTGACTTATTTGAGAAAACGGTGAGGACCCAAAACCTGAATCTACAGTATTTGCAAGATTGTGTCCTGTCATTTCGGATTCCTGAGGCGAATTGTTGCTGACCGATCGATCGATAATGCTTCCATGTTCAGTAATTGTTTCACTGTCTACACCATTATTTGCCGCCCGCTCCATTTCCCTACGCACAATTACCAAATTACTACTTTGAACATTAGTTAATTCATTACTCGGTGGCGCTAACACACTGCTTTCGTCTTCACTGTCATTTCTCAGTTTACTTTGAAGCCTAGTATTACGTTTTTCACACGCCATTATTGTCGCAATATTTCACACGACAACACAGAAAAGCACAATTTGAAGAGCAAAATAAGAAAACTCATTAACATAGCATTGAAAATAATATCTAGTTAATTGCAAGCGCAGCTGCAAAATACTTGGTGCAAATCTACATGCATGCCACAACAACAATGAAAGACTGCAACTACAAAGGAGATTCTCTCTACAATTATGCGCCAGCAATAAACAATAGCTACACTAATTACACAAACTACAAGAAAAAAATCAGAAGATTTCAGTGAGGTATCCTTGGCTAAGGGTCGACCTATGAAACGTCCCCTTAGAAAAATTATACAAGACTGTGCTTAAACTGACAAACAATATTTTTAGCGCAACACAATCTGACTTTCAAAAAATCCCTACAAAAGAATGGCCCTGACTAACATTAACCTATACCTTTCACAAATCACTTACCTCACAAAAATCTTCGTTATTCGAACTACTGCAATACAGCGAGCGCCACTACTGCCAGCTAAATAAAAGATTCAAACTACTGAAGGCACTAACTACTGATAGGCATAGTTAGCAAATGAAAGATTTTGATAGAGAACAAACAATGTATTTACCTTAATAGTCATAATATATATATATAGCAGTTCATGACATCCAGTCTTACAAATTTCAAAACTCCGCCATCTCTCTCCCCACATCCACCACTGCTGGCGGCTCACCTCCAACTGCGCAACGCTACGCGCTGTTCACATCCAGCTGCCGCTCCCCAACACTACAATGGCAGACAACAATGCAAACTAGCCACAGACTGCACACAGCACAGCCAGTGATTTTCATACAGAGCGCTACGTAACGTTACCAATAAGAAAACCTAAATAGCCTTCTTACACTGGTAGTGATACGAGGCCGTTGGGATCCAGCACGGCCTCCGTATGAGCCCTAATTTCTCGTATTTTCTTAGGTCCTTACGCACGATGTATGTTGGCGGGAGCAGAATCTTTCGGCAGTCAGCTTCAAGTGCCGCTTCTCTAAATTTTCTTATAGTGTTTCCTGAAAAGAAGCCGCCTTCCCACCACGGATTCCCATTTGAGTTCCCGGAACATTTCCGGTAACAAATCTAGCAGACCTCATGTGAATTGCCTCGATGTCTTCCTTCAATCCGACCTGGTACGGATCCCAAACATTCGAGCAGTACTCAAGAATAGATCGCACCAGCGTCCTATACGTGTTCTCCTTTACAGGCGAACCACTCTTTCCCATAATTCTCCCAATAAACGGAAGTTGACCATTTGTCTTCCCTAACGCAGTTTTCTCATTCTCGTTCCACCTCATATCGCTTTGCAACGTTACGCCCATATATTCAAATGACTTGACTTTGTCAAACGTTCAAATGTGTGTGTGTGATTTGCTAAACTGCCAAACTGCTGAGGTCATCGGTCCCTAGAGTCACACACTACTTTAACTAACTTACGCTAAGAACAACACACACAACCATGCCCGAGGGAGGACTCGAACCTCCGGCGGGAGGGTCCTCGCAGTTCGTGGCATGGCGCTTCAAACCACGCGGTCACTCCGCGCGGCCAATTGAGTTTGTCAAGCTGGACACTAGTAATACTACTCCGAACACTGCAGGTTTGTTCTTCCTACTCATCCGCAATAAGTTACATTTTTACACATTTGGGGCTAGCTGTCATTTATCACACGAACTGGAAGTTTTGTCTAAGTCGTGTTGTATCTTCCTACAGTCACTCAACTTCGACACCTTACCGTACACCACGGCATCATCAGCAAGCAACCGCAGACTGCTGCACACCCTGTCCGCCAAGTCATTTATGTACATAGAGAACAACAACGGTCCTATCACGCTTCCCTGAAGCACTCCAGACGATGCCCTTGTCTGTGAAGAACACTCACCGTCGAGGACATACTGGGTTCTATTATTTAAGAAGTCTTCGAACCTAACATATATCTGTGAACTAGTCCACAGGTAATACAGCATGTTTGGAGCAGAAAAGTGACGCAGCGAAACAAAACACTTGTGATTCCACCTGGATATCAACCGTAAATCAATCATCTAATGTCACAAGTTCGTTACATAAAGAACAAATTTCTAAATATGAAAATGTGTAAATAGCAAATAGCAGCATATAAACTAACAATCATGTGACTGATTATGACTATACAGGTACATTTCCGCCAAAGTCACGGAAATTCATGTACCAATATGTCACACAGTATTGCACTAAGTTGGTCTAATTTTTCTATTGCATATTTAATAGCACTGTGCTCTACACGTATAATGTTGAGTTCCTGCAGAGATGTAGTACTCTGTATTACAGTACACAGTAAACAGAGATGCCTTGTTCGCCTTTCTCAAGCAAACTCTAGCTCTCTGGGCGGATTCATATCATCATAGAGGGCAATTAGTGTGTGGTTCAGAAAACGAGTTCCTCATTACTACATGTTCAGAGGGCCCAGTTGTAGTAACTGCAGTTCAGGTCATATGCTCAGAAGAGTCTATACAGTACAAGCACAGGTGTCGGATGATGCAAGCGACGAAGCGGAACCTGGCGCGGAGGCTGTGAAATCTGTGAGCAAACAGTAGTACTCCACGAGTGGAACATATGAAAGGCATTTAACAAGAAATGTAACACATTTTTTTCTCTACTAGTTTAGAATGAAAAATGGGGAATTTATTGGGGGACATGGTGGAATATTCCCTATAATTTCGTGAAGTTCTGGTAGGTGGCGGTGCGTCTGTAACGGAGGTTCCAAACAGAGCTGCCAATGAGTTTCTTTTGGCGGAAAACCAGGCAACAGAAATATACATAGGCGCTTGCAGAATGTCTATGGAGACCTGAAGTGAAGAAAAGCGCGATGGGTTGTTGTGCGAGACGCCTTTATCATTGCAACAAGGTCCCGGTAACCTGTCCTATCTCTCGCCTGTCGACCGACAGCAGTGACTCCTCCAGTGTTGGAACGTGCGGCCACTCTCACTCTGGGTGATCGAAGGATCACAATCAAACACCTCGCTGCGTAACTGGACTTCTCTGCTGATAGTGCTGACACTCCCGTCGAACAACTGGGGTATTCAAAGGTATGTGGCCGCTGGCTTTCCTTGCCCCTAACAGAAGCCCATAAAGAGCAACGAAGGACGATCTGTACGGCATTGCTTACGCATTACGAGGCTGATCGTGACAATTTTCTGTTTATGGTGCGAAAGGAGCGGTCTACTGCCTGTCGAATCTCTGGAACAGTTCTGAAGCGAATGCAACGCAGTGGTTCCTTCATCTTCGGAATGACATCAAAGCCACAAGAACTTAAGTCCGGGGAGTGTGGTGGATGGTACAGTACTTCCCAGTCCCATCGATCGAACAGAGCAGCCACAGCTAGCGCAGTATGCGCCCGCGTATTGTCGTGCAAAATGATGGGTGGGTTGCGCAGAAAGTCTCGCCGCTTCTTTAACGCTGGTCGCGGATGTTGCTCCAAAAAATGAACAGTAATACTGTGCATTGACGTCTGCCGTGGAGGAACGTAATCCGTTAGGATAACGCCATCACAGTCGTACACGAGAATCACCATAACTTTAGACCGCTCCATTCGCACCATCAACAGAAGAGGCTATGCTGACGGTATACTACGCCTTCCACATCGCTGGCAACCGGTTCATAACAACGCTGGTGACTACTCTGAAGGACAGTAACAAGTGCAAACATGTAAACCTTTTGTATCGGTTGTGAGTAACTACACTAATGGCCATTAAAATTACTACACCACGAACATCTTCGTGGTGTGCTACAGACGCGAAATTTAAAAGACACGAAGAAGATGCTGTGATATGCAAATGATAAGCTTTTCACAGCATTCACACAAAGTTGGTGCCGGTGGCGACACCTACAAAGTGCTGATATGAGGAAAGTTTCCAACCGATTTCTCATACACAAACAGCAGTTGACCGGCGTTGCCTGGTGACACGTTATTGTGATGCCTCGTGTAAAGAAGAGAAATGCGTACCATCACGTTTCCGACTTTGATAAAAGGCGGATTGTAGCCTATCGCGATTGCGGTTTATCGTATCGCGACATTGCTGCTCGCGTTGGTCGAAATCCAATGGCTGTTAGCAGAATATGGAAATGGTGGGTTCAGGAGGGTAATACGGAACGCCGTGCTGGATCCCAACGGCCTCGTATCACTACCAGTCGAGATGACAGGCATCTTATCCGCATGGCTGTAACGGATCGCGCAGCCACGTCTCGATCCCTGAGTCAACACTTGGGGACGTTTGCAAGAAAACAACCATCTGCACGAACAGTTCGACGACGTTTGCAGCAGCATGGACTATCTGATCGGAGACCATGGCTGCGGTTACCCTTGACGCTACATCACAGACAGGAGCGCCTGCGATGGTGTACTCAAGACGAACCTGGGTGCACGAATGGCAAAACTTCATTTTTTCGGATGAATCCAGGTTCTGTTTGCAGCATCATGATGGTCACATCCGTGTCAGGCGACATCGCGATGAACGCACATTGGAAGCATGTATTCGTCATCGCCATACTGGCGTATCACCCGGCGTGATGGTATGGGGTGCCATTAGTTACACGTCTCGGTCACCTCTCGTTCGCATTGACGACACTTTGAACAGTGGACGTTACATTTCAGATGTGTTACGACCCGTGGCTCTACCCTTCATTCAGTCCCTGCGAAACCCTACATTTCAGCAGGATAATGCACGACCGCATGTTCTAGGTCCAGTACGGGCCTTTCTGGATACAAAAAATTTTCGACTGCTGCCCTGGCCAGTACATTCTCCAGATCTCTCACCAACTGAAAACATCTGGTCAATGGTGGCCGAGCAACTGGCTCGTCACAATACGCCAGTCACTACTCTTGATGAACTGTGGTATGGTGTTGAAGCTGCATGGGCGGCTGTACCTGTACACGCCATCCAAGCTCTGTTTCACTCAATGCCCAGGCGTATCAAGGCCGGAGGTGGTTGTTTTAGGTGCTGATTTCTCAGGATCTATGCACCCAAATTGTGTGGAAAAGTAATCACATGTCAGTTCCAGTATAATGTATTTGTCCAATGAATACCCGTTTATCATCCCGCATTTATTCTTGGTGTAGCAATTTTAATGGCCAGTAGTGTAGTTGCCACTATTTAAGTCCCAACCCTCGTACATGGAATGTCGCCACACCACATCTCCTCCGAAGAAAAAGTTCAAAGTCCCAGCCTCAGCCGGTAAAGTCATGTAAACGGGGCTATGAGTGGGTTATTGTGTTTGATGTCCTTCCTCAAGGTGCAACGCTCAGCTATGAAGGGTACTGTGCTACACTCAGGAAACTGAAGAAACGACTCCACCGTGCTCGTCGCAAGAAAAAGAAAAACCAACTCCATCTCCATGAGAGTGCTAAGCCTCACACAAGTTTGGCACCCTAGAGGAGCTCCGAAACTCATCCACGCTACAGCTCGAATCCCACTCGCACTTCCGATTTCCACCTGTTTAGCCCAATGAAGGATGCACTCCACGGTAAACAGTATCTGGATGATGGGTAAGTTGTTGATGCAGCAAGGTGTTGGCTCCGATGTCTACCAATAGGGTGGTACCATGCGGAGATACAGGCCCTCTTAATAGGGAGGCTAAGGCCGTTGCATTGAACGGAGATTATGCTGAAACATAGGGTTTTTTTAGTCAGAAGACAGGGGAGTAATATGGTGTACTGGAATCCTGAATAAAACCAACCTGCATCTAGAAAAAATGTGTTGCATTACTTAGTGAACGCCTCTCATAAATCGATATGTGGACTGAGGTATACGGTCCGTATGTGGTCTCAGAACACATGTCAACATCTCCGAGACGAGTATGAGAGTGTGGCAGACGGAGAGCGCGATGAACACCCAGTGAAAAGGCTTGCAGTTAAGAACCTCTAACGGTCTGTAGGCAGTGATTCACAGCACCTGATACTGCCTCACCCGATCTCGCCATATAGTCGCAACATCGATTAGTGCATGTTGGTAGCACGGAACTCCCTCAACAGCTTCATCCGTCGTACATAACAGGTACTTGTGTTTTACTTTACCAGAATGATAATGATTCATCGAACTACATAGTAGTAGGTTCTCGGAATCTCAGAAATGGTTCAAATGGCTCTCAGCACTAGGGGACTTAACATCTGAGGTCATCAGTCCCCTAGAACTTAGAACTACTTAAACCTAACCAACCTAAGGACATCACACACATCCATGCCCGAGGCAGCATTCGAAACTGCAACGGTAGCGGTCGAACGGTTCCAGACTGAAGCGTCTAGAACCGCTCGGCCACAGAAGCCGGCTCGGAAAATCAAGCTTACACGTGTGCTGTAGCACGAGGTCCTATTTTGGGTATTCGGATGTTGCTGATAAACATAAATAATCCTCCTTTTACATTGTTAGAAGATACAAATACGAGGGCGTGCTAAAAACTAATGCCTCCGAATTTTTTTGCGAAAACTCTTAAATTTTTTTCTTGTAAATAAAACTTTATTGACAGTCTACATCTTTATTCTATACGTTTATATATTTATTTCTCAACATAGTCAACCTGGCAACGAACACATTTCTTTCAACGAGAGACCAGTTTGTTCATACCTCCAGTGTTGAATGTTGAGACTTTGACAGAGCCAGAACCACATCTCTGCTTGAACCACTTCATCACTTTCAAATTGAAGTCCTAGAAGGTATTCTTGAAGTTTTAGAAACAGACGAAAATCGGATGGACCAAAGTAGGGTCTGCGGTTCAAGGCAAACAGATTAATTATACCTAGACGAGACTCCTCCTTACCGACTTCTCGTAGAACTCCACAAGGTATCAAAATAGTCTATTCACTAGAACAGAAAAAGCAGACTGTGGTCTGTTTTTGGGGCTACAGAGAGACCACGACCTTAACTGGAAAACCCACACCTTAGAACTAATGAAGCACGTGAAATTCAGGTGCAATTGCAGGGCGGATAATTGCAGCTACTTGTGATTTAAAATACAGAAATTTGTCTCTTCTATATATTTTCACATATACATATTTTTAGATAAGAAGAGAACAGAAGCATTTGAAATGTTGTGCTACAGAAGAAGAGGAAGCTTAGATGGGTAGATCACGTAACTAATGAGGAGTTACTGAATAGAATGGGAGAGAAGAAGAATTTGTGGCACAGCTTGACTAGAAGAAGGGATAGGTTGGTAGGACATGTTCCGAGGCGTCAAGGGTTTACCAATTTAGTATTGTAGGGATGTGTGGAGGGAAAAAACCGCAGCGAGAGACCAAGAGATGAATACAGTAAGCAGATTCAGAATGATGTCGGTTGCATTAGTTATTCGATGTGAAGAAGCTTGCATAGGATTAAGTACCATGGAGAGCTGCATCAAACCAGACTCTGGACTGAAGACCAGATCAACAACAACATACTTTCATTCACTAATGAGACATGGAATCGTTTTTTGGGAAACTAAATTTACAAGGATTTGAGAACACATAACCGCGTAGACGGTGTGAGTTCTAGACTATCGTACAGGGACCTCTTCAAAAGGCTTGCTTATTAGTTTTAATTTTTAACAACTATTTTCTAATATATATATATATATATATATATATATATATATATATATATATATATATATATGTGTGTGTGTGTGTGTGTGTGTGTGTGTGTGTGTGTGTCCGTCTTTCTCAAGACTCGTCTTTCTCAAAAGTAGTATAAAGCATAATATAATGTTAGGACGAAAAACAACATCTACAAAGACTTCAGGAATTTAAAATTAATTAGAAAGAAGTCAGAAACAAGGTATTCAACAACCTGCCTGAGCCAGAGGTAACGGGGATTAAAGACTGAGTTACAGAACTTGCTTTTAGGGAAGCTCTTCTACTAGTACTGGATTGCCGTTTAACTTCATGAAATTATATTCTGTCATTGTATTGCACTGAAATAAAATTGTACATCCTTCACTTTTTTACGCATGCGAAAAACCCCATTCCTCGGGATTCTTGGATCATGTAACAATTCATCTGATATAACACGCTGCAGCAATGGGAATTAGAAACGTCTCCTTCTTATAAACAGTAAGAGGCTCTGAGCACTATGCGACTTAACTTCGGAGGTCATCAGTTGCCTAGAACTTAGAACTAATTAAACCTAACTAACCTAAGGACATCACACACATCCATACCCGAGGCAGGATTCGAACCCGCGACCGTAGCGGTCGCTCGGCTCCAGACTGTAGCGCCCAGAACCGCACGGCCACTATGGCCGGCAAACAGTAAGATAATCGTTTATTATTCAATTTGCGATGGAGGACGACGGTCACGTGGAAAATGCGCTGCGGCACGGCACTGTGAAATGAAGGTATCCAGTCATGAAGAACTGAAAAGAGATATGATGATGTAATCTGAGACGCAAATGGGAGTTCTGTTTCTTGAGTTCCTTTGTAAGGCGACGATGAATACCCAGCGGTACCGTAGTACACGGAAAATTTAAACCTAAATAACTCTTACAACTGTTTTATCACAGCACGTTCTAGATAAAAGAGCTGTGAGGCAAATTGTAACAAGGCAATCACGTTGGTTCACCAAGTGCACTTCAGTGATAAGTGCTAACGTCATCACACGTAATAGATGGGGAAAAAAGGAACTGTTTCAGTTCGACTAAACGGCTTGGCCGTTAAGAAACCGAAATTTTTTAACCAAGGTTTTCGTATTCAAATGTAAACCTTGATGAAGGGTTGACTGTGATCCTTGTCCTATGTCTTAGATCACCAGCACTGACACATCTGTATGTATCTACCTTCCGACAAGTATGACTGTTTCACTGGGCGAACTTGGGAGCTGTTATTTCATTCCGTGCTATCATGTTCCTCACATCGTCCATGCTCTATACACATACTTTGTACCATTTACCTATGGCAGGAAAAGTGAGACATATACTTCACCTATGCTTAAATATCTCACGAGAAAGCCTTCTCCAACTTTTAAGGAGCTCCGCAACAGACCTGAAATTACTTCGTTATTTACTTCACAAAAATATACTAACTAAATGACAGCACGCCACAATAGTAACTGTGAAATGGCTGCAACACTGCTGCAGGGTCTACATAGTATTGCTGTTATTACTATTGTTGTTGTTGTTGTTGCTAGTGAGAATGGTGAGACAAAGCACTGGCAGGCTGAAGTCCAATCTCTGCCACTTCCGGACTAATGAGTTCAGCAATCAAATGATCTACAAACATTCTGCCTAAGTATAATCTACACGTTTTACTTTGGTTTATATGAAAGGAGGGTGTACGGTGTGGGTGAAGCATGTGTCGCTAGGGAGAGTAGTGTTGCAGAGGAGGCGTGTTTTGAAAGAAGAGTTACTCTCAGTGTCAATAATTAGTGTTCTTTCCTGAGGAATGGTACGCAGCACGCGTGATGCACTTAGAATTGATTCATCATTTTATAAAAAAAAGGTTGTTAAAAATAAGCAGTACCAATTGTCCCATTGATTCATTAGTTCGTAATTTAATGAGCACCTACAAAAACTAAATGATATTCATCATTCGTCATTTTAAAATAGAGGTGTTCAAGGAAAATTTTTTCATTCTAAAGATTAGTTAAACGTTAATGTTGGTACTAATGGGTGTAAGGAAGGGGGTACTAGCTAATATACACTCCTGGAAATTGAAATAAGAACACCGTGAATTCATTGTCCCAGGAAAGGGAAACTTTATTGTCACATTCCTGGGGTCAGATACATCACATGATCACACTGACAGAACCACAGGCACATCGACACAGGCAACAGAGCATGCACAATGTCGGCACTAGTACAGTGTATATCCACCTTTCGCAGCAATACAGGCTGCTATTCTCCCATGGAGACGATCGTAGAGATGCTGGATGTAGTCCTGTGGAACGGCTTGCCATGCCATTTCCACCTGGCGCCTCAGTTGGACCAGCGTTCGTGCTGGACGTGCAGACCGCGTGAGACGACGCTTCATCCAGTCCCAAACATGCTCAATGGGGGACAGATCCGGAGATCTTGCTGGCCAGGGTAGTTGACTTACACCTTCTAGAGCACGTTGGGTGGCACGGGATACATGCGGACGTGCATTGTCCTGTTGGAACAGCAAGTTCCCTTGCCGGTCTAGGAATGGTAGAACGATGGGTTCGATGACGGTTTGGATGTACCGTGCACTATTCAGTGTCCCCTCGACGATCACCAGTGGTGTACGGCCAGTGTAGGAGATCGCTCCCCACACCATGATGCCGGGTGTTGGCCCTGTGTGCCTCGGTCGTATGCAGTCCTGATTGTGGCGCTCACCTGCACGGCGCCAAACACGCATACGACCATCATTGGCACCAAGGCAGAAGCGACTCTCATCGCTGAAGACGACACGTCTCCATTCGTCCCTCCATTCACGCCTGTCGCGATACCACTGGAGGCGGGCTGCACGATGTTGGGGCGTGAGCGGAAGACGGCCTAACGGTGTGCGGGACCGTAGCCCAGCTTCATGGAGACGGTTGCGAATGGTCCTCGCCGATACCCCAGGAGCAACAGTGTCCCTAATTTGCTGGGAAGTGGCGGTGCGGTTCCCTACGGCACTGCGTAGGATCCTACGGTCTTGGCGTGCATCCATGCGTCGCTGTGGTCCGGTTCCAGGTCGACGGGCACGTGCACCTTCCGCCGACCACTGGCGACACATCGATGTACTGTGGAGACCTCACGCCCCACGTGTTGAGCAATTCGGCGGTACGTCCACCCGGCCTCCCGCATGCCCACTATACGCCCTCGCTCAAAGTCCGTCAACTGCACATACGGTTCACGTCCACGCTGTCGCGCATGCTACCAGTGTTAAAGACTGCGATGGAGCTCCGTATGCCACGGCAAGCTGGCTGACACTGACGGCGGCGGTGCACAAATGCTGCGCAGCTAGCGCCATTCGACGGCCAACACCGCGGTTCCTGGTGTGTCCGCTGTGCCGTGCGTGTGATCATTGCTTGTACAGCCCTCTCGCAGTGTCCGGAGCAAGTATGGTGGGTCTGACACACCGGTGTCAATGTGTTGTTTTTTCCATTTCCAGGAGTGTATGATTACACACAGGGATAATGGTCTCAGAAAGGTCGGGACCTATTGGATTAGACTGTACTGTACAAATGTCCGACTAAATAAAAATAAAAGGGACTTCCATTAAAATACTACGAAACCTTTTGGTCATTCCTCCCTTGTACCATTCTGGATTAGTCATTCACTGTCGCCAAGCAAACTGAGAAGTTTGTAATATACCTGATATACAAAGAGTTAATGAAAACTTCGATTCCCTGACATCGTGCAGTACCTCACTTTAAAATGTTTGGTATTGTGGTGATTCGTGAATTTCATAAAAATGACAGTAAATTGGAGACTAATTAGCAGACACTATTACAAAATAAAACAAACGACGATGTATTTTAACAAACTGTGGCATTCATTGTAGTAATGGGAAAGGCTTGAATTAGTGAAAATGGTAGGAATAAAAGATATGGTATTAATCACAACTGTAATTATTCAAATAATTGGACTTTTACAAATGTAGTTTACTCATTCAAGAAGTTATTTTGTCGCTTGCAAATGAAGGCACATATTGTAAAACAAAAATTTAGGATGACAGCTGTAAAGAACATTCCGTTTTAATGACTTTATTAATTAAACTCGTATTGTTGTAACCAGATATACGCCAAATTAAAAATTCTGGGCGTCTGATACAAATTCTGTCAATCAAAACCTGTTTCGTTTTACACTCTTAGCTTCAATTATTGTTAGGAGTGTGAGTGGTTGTGAAATTAGCGTGTATTAATTAATTTTGTGAAGTTCATTATTGTACTCATATTTCGATGGAATTTTCACATTTAAAAACATTTTTACATTATAAATTTCGCATATTATTCAATTCTGTAATTTTAGACGTATTATTCTGTGTAATCAGAACATCTTAGCTTTGGAACTTTTAATTGTAAATACAGTTTAAAATATGTTGTTATTATTAAGTAATAACGGTCCAAGTGACCATCCATTATTTAGAATATATAAATAGGGAAGCAGCGAGGCTACTGCGACGGGCAGTTTGAGCTGATATCTCGAAGTGTAACCTGTGTTAGTTACTTGAATATTATTTCACTAAGATTTAAAGTTGTGAAAAAGTATGTTTCTTGATTTGTGAACCAGTCAGTTGTTTTACGAAGACGTACTGTACAACTCGGCCTCTTTGCCATGTGTCATGATGGATTTGATCAGCTGTTACGAACGGAAGAATAAATGTTTAGAAACTGGAACCGATCACTTTCACTGTAAACTACACACATCATGAAGATCCAGGCAATCTACGAATATTTCAGTTATGTGGAGAAAAATTTCGTTTTAACCTTCTACTTATGATTCTAGGTAACATCAGAGGACATGCACTTTTGATAAGTCAGTTCATCTGTCTTCGAAGTTTTGAGGATTACCTTACCGACGAGTAGATAATAATTAAGTAGAAGTGTTAAAAGGTGCCTGAATTAAGAAAAAAAGTCTGTGATACGGTAGTCTCTCAAATGATTCAGTCTTTCCTCAGATTTTACCCCTTATGACATCGTTGTTACTACCTTTCTTACAGTTACGGAAAGCAGTGACTTTTACAACTGCACAATAATGACAGTATTTGTATTTATTAAGCATTAGTCTTCTGTCAAGCAAAAACAAATGTATTCCATAGGGCTGTAAAAGGAATATGTTAGCGCTGGGTTTTACCTAAATAAAGCGGGACCTCGATAATCCGGTAGGCTCGGGGATCTGTCAATGCCGGATTATCAGATTTGCCGGATCAACAGCGTCATTTTCGAAAACCTGGTTTAAGAAAAACGGATATAACTAAAGCCCCTACTTTAGACGTACAAAAGGAACTAAGCAACTAATTAATAAAAACTATTACCAAGAATCTGGTGTAGTGTAATTGGAATCACCGTCTTTAGCAATAGCACATATTTGACGTTGTGGAGGGCGTGAAGTATGTCAGGTTGCTATCTAACACTGATGGTTTAGCTGAAATTTTGTTCTGAGTCCTCTAGAACATTACAGAATTGAACTCTTTTCTGACTAAAATTATTTTTATGACGTGCAGATTCGTAATTGTAAAGGGGTTGTATTGTTCGTTAGTCTAAGCGAATTGCACAAAAGTGTTTTTGGCTTCTCAAGCCTCAGCCCAAGAGATCTGAGCTGTAGGCGCTTCTGCGTCGTCTCTCTGTTTCTGGTGCCTCTTCGATAGCTAAATGTCTTTCAATTTCGATCCACTCGTCAACTTCTGCTGAAGTGTCATCAATAAAGGAGAAGCACAGGAAAATCGACTGGAGATAATGAAGCTTCAACAAAGATTTCAGTTTCATAAAATAAGATCTTGGCTCTCTTTCTGACTGCTCAGGCAGGTCTGAACATTAATTCGATAGTCAAGAGCGTGAGTGAAACTAATAGTCTTTATATTATTCACGGATTCCTTTTCAGCTGATATATTAACGGAACAGGGAAATAACTGAAACTCCTAGAACAACTCTCGATCGTAGCAGTTGGGGTCGGAAGACCATGTTCTGTAGGAGCATGTGACGCATGAGGTTGTGGTTAAGATGAAAATATGATGTGAATAGCCTGACTGATAGTGTCGCAGCTTACATGTCTTCGCCATGAACGAACCTTAAAAATCCTATAAATGTAAAACCCCATGTTGTTCACTCTTAGGTCAGAATTGTAGTTAATGCAGAACCACAAAATACTGTTCCGCGTTGACTGACGTGCAAAAAACTCACGTCTCAAGTTCTTCCACTTGCCAAATCACTAGACGAAGTACTCGTAGCAGCGAAGAGTATCGCCCACTGAACTTGTTCCGCTGCACGATGGGAATTCTTACCATTGAAAACAGCCTTCATGTCAAGGTATTTAGAACTCAGCTACTGGCGAAACGACACAAAGACGAATCAGACTTCAATGGGAGGAACAGCTAGCAAGCGTTCCAAGTGAGCTGCCTCTGGTGTCCTCACGCCACCGGTCAAGCTCCCTTCCCTGCCAACTGTCACCGCTCCACATGTGGGTACGAATTCCAGCTTCGGCCTCAGATTGCCCTGGGCGAGTAAACAAAACATTTTAGAGAATTTCGACAGAAGCTCATAGCCAGAAACGCAATAGGGGTTCTTCAAGAAACGAAGGCACCAGAGATAGCTAAGACGAAGAACCTCGTGATGCAAGGATTTCAACCAACTGTAGTGAAGCGAGTCTTAGTGACCCAGGTGGTGGTTTATAGAAGACTCTGTTGTGGAGCAGTGTAAGCTTATTTCAGTTGGAAAATTGGAAGTTTGTGGGAAGGTCTTTTGCGACCAAACTGCTGAGGTCATCGGTCCCTAAGCTTACGCACTACTTAATCTAACTTAAACTAACTTACGCTAAGGACAACGCACACACCCATGCCGGAGGGAGGATTCGACCCTCCCAGGTGGGGAGCCGCCCGGACCGCTACAAGACGTCTCAGATCGAGCGGCTACCCCTCGCGGCTTACTTCAGTTATTCTTGCCTCTGAGATGAGGAGGAAGGTCGAGCTGCTGCAGTCATACTGGATTGTTGCTGTACTCAGACGGCTCTGAACACTATGCGACTTAACTTCTAAGGTCATCAGTCGCCTAGAACTTAGAACTAATTAAACCTAACTAACCTAAGGACATCACACACATCCATGCCCGAGACAGGATTCGAACCTGTGACCGTAGCGGTCGCTCGGCTCCAGACTGTAGCGCCTAGAACCGCACGGCCACTCCGGCCGGCTGTTGCTGTACTCGCAGACAAATTTGATTCTAATAAAAGTGTCGGTTTTTTCTTGCCCAGTCACGTTTTATCACAGCTGCACCGTCATTGGTTGATATTTAATTATCTCCTTTAAAAATGGTTCACATGGCTCTGAGCACTATGGGACCTAACTTCTGAGGTCATCAGTCCGCTAGAACTTAGAACTACTTAAAACTAACTAAGCTAAGGACACCACACACATCCATGCCCGAGGCAGGATTCGAACCTGCGACCGTAGCGGTCGCGCGGTTCCAGACTGTAGCGCCTAGAACCACTCGGCCACTCCAGCCGGCTATCTCCTTTAAAAAAGGGACGGTGAAACATACGTGAGTTTGAATTCTTGGATACTAAATTAACACTAATGTTAATTTTATTAGCACACCGGAAAACAATTTTGTCACATGGCATCTGTTCTTTCGGACATGTGACCATGCAGCTATCTAGAATGAAATGATAATTAAATTAAGACCCTACGCTGTCGACAGGCATTGATATACATCAACGAGGACAGTTGAAAAAGTATGCCCCGACCGCGACTCGAACCCTGGATCTCCTGCTTACATGGCAGACGCTCTATCCATCTGAGCCACCGAGGGCACACAGGATACTGCGACTGCAGGGCTTTATCCCTTGCACGCTACCCGTGAGACCCAAATTCCCAACGTAATGTCCACACACTACATTCGTAGTGCCCCTGCCCACTACACTCATTACTCGCGTCAGACAATCTGACAGAGTCCCATAAGAGTTAGGGCAATGCGTGTGCATCTGCACAGAATGGCCGGTTATCCTTAAATATTTATGGAGATGGTAACTGTTCCTTTGGACATGTTGTGTGGAGTGACGAATCACGGTACACAATGTGCCGATCCGATGGCAGGCAGAGTATTGGTATGACTAATGCCCGGTGAACGTCATCTGCCAGCGTGAGTAGTGACCACAGTAAAATTCGGAGGTGGTGAATGTTATGCTGTGGTCGGGTTTTTCATGGAGGGGGGCTTGTACCCCTGTTGTTTTGCGTGGGTCTACATTGATGTTTCAAGCACCTTCTTGATTCCCACTGTTGAAGAGTAAGTCAGGGATGGCGATTGCATCTTTCAATACGATCGACCTCTTGTTCATAAGGCACGGCCTGTGACGGAGTGGTTACAAGACAACAACATCCCAGTAATAGAATGGCCTGCACAGAGTCCCGACCTGAATCCTGTAGAAAACATTTGGGATGCTTTGGAACCCCGACTTCATGCCAGGCCTCACCGACCGATATCGATACCTCTCCTCAGTGCAGCACTCCGTGAAGAATCGGTTGCCATTCTCCAAGAAACCTTCCAGCATATGATTGAACGTATGCCTGCGAGAGTGGAAGCTTTCATCAAGGCTATATGGTGGGTCAACACAATATTGAATTCCAGCATTATCGATGGAGGGTGCCACGAACTTGTAAGTCATTTTCAGCCAGGTATCTGGATACTTTTGATCACGTTGTATACAAGGAGCGCGAACCTAGTTAGATGTAATCACTGCGAAGGGCATGAGGATGTGAGACAGCATTATCAACATCAGACAGAGTTTGAAAGGGTTCTCATTGTCGCTCTCCATATCGCCTACTTGTCTAATCGTGCAATATCCAAATATGTGGGACTTACGGATAAGGAGATTAGCACTGGCGAAAAGGGCATTCCTGGCGAAGAGAAGCCAAGATAAAAACTAATAAAAAATCGGATGCGACAGTGGCTCGACGTAGAACTGCATGGAAACGTGAGAGCAGGCGTGCTCGTCATCAAGATACGGCCGATCGCAAGTGAGGATCGCCATATTGTGACCAATAGATGTGAATGAAATCATTTTTTAAACAGGTAATTGTCAATTATTTTTTATCACAGACTTCCTTACAATCTTTTAAACTGTAAGAATGTTAACACAGATTTATTCCACCCAACAGTTCGGCTCTGAGCACTATGGGACTTAACTTCTGAGGTCATCAGTCTCCCAGAACTTAGAACTTCTTAATCCTAACTAACCTAAGGACTTCACATACATCCATGCCCGAGGCAGGATTCGACCCTGCGACCGAAGCGGTCGCGCGGTTCCAGACTGTAGCGCCTAGAACCGCTCCGCCACCCCGGCCGGCTGTTCGGTGTGCTAAATAATTGATTATAATGATTTCCTTTTGTTGAAATTCAGTTAGGGCTACGGCCTTGCCGCAGTGGATACACCAGTTCCCGTGAAATCACCGAAGTTAAGCGCTGTCGGGCGTGGTCGGCACTTGGATGGGTGACCATCTAGGCCGCCATGCGCTGCTGCCATTTTTCGGGGTGCACTCAGCCTCGTGATGCCAATTGAGGAGCTACTCGACCGATTAGTAACGGCTTCGGTCAAGAATACCATCATAACGACCGGGAGAGCGGTGTGCTGACCCCACGCCCCTCCTATCTGCATCCTCCACTGAGGATGACACGGCGGTCGTATGGTCCCGGTTGGTCACTCGTGGCGTGAAGACGGAGTGCTTTTTTTTGAGTGAAGTTACGTTATCCTGCAGATACGTTATCGCCCACCAAAGCAAAAACAACATATGACCTCGTTTGGCCTCGGGGGTTGAAACTTTAGGGTTCGTATATAAGCATATTTATTAGTAGCACACTAGTTTATTAATTTTAATTGCACGAACTATATACCGAGCGAGGTGGCGCAGTGGTTAGACACTGGACTCGCATTCGGGAGGACGACGGTTCAATCCCGCGTCCGGCCTTCCTGATTTAGGTTTTCCGTGATTTCCCTAAATCGCTCCAGGCAAATGCCGGGATGGTTCCTTTCAAAGGGCACGGCCGACTTCCTTCCCCGTCCTTCCCTAATCCGACGAGACCGATGACCTCGCTGTCTGGTCTCCTTCCCCGAAACAACCAACCAACCAACCACGAACTATATTTAGTTACGGATTTCTCTGTAATGGCGCCTAAGTGAAAAATAACGTATTCGACATTTGTGGCCCAGTGCGGCAAAATTTGCACCAGAAAAAAAAATAACGATTGAGGTACCTTAATAATTTCATATATGCATAAAATGAATAAATTATCTGAATAATATCTGGATTAGAAGAGTAGTAATTGCAGAAAATAGTTGTACTGACCGTGATGGCGGACTTCTGTAGGATAAGACCGTAGCTAATAAAATTTTTAATAAAGACTCAATTCTTCTATAAATGAAAGACGGTTTCAATAGTAACAAACAACAGTTTGTATTATGAAAAACGATTTAGATAAATTAACAATTATTACACACATTACAGGCCTCTTAATATGGGACGTAGGAAGAGTGCGCCTTGCTAGGTCAGCTGTAATGCTCGACAAGGGCACAATGTCTTCTTTTTCTGTAGACAAATGAAAATTAATAGATTATTTATTGTCTTCTTTATTCAGTGCCTACACAGATAATAAATCGTGCTGACTGTTTTTGTCCTTTTCGCTCAATGCACTTCACATTACTTCACGTATTACAGAAAAGCATTTAGTCGTTTTTTCAAGTATATTCACAGGAAAATATACGCCAGTAAATGGCACAATCGCAACGCCTTCGCATGTGCACCTGCCATCCTAGAACAAGTAGTCATCTCCCTGCCGCAACCTGTGTCATCCCGCGCTATTGTTCAGTGACTAGCAGCAGCCAGGCTAAGAAATTACCGTACCAAGATGCTCTTGACACCACATCGCAAGTGACTGCGTTTGAAGTGTTACCATGATCGAGAAACACGTACATTGTATTCGCCGATGAATCCTCATGTGTTACCTCTCATGCGACATTATCGTAGTACAATTTTTCCGCGGGATAGTGCTCGTCCACAAATAGCACGTGTCTCTGTGAAGAGTCGGTGTACTGTTGAGGTACTTTCGTGGGCAGCAAACACCCCAGATCTATCCCTGATAGAA
The DNA here is from genome assembly GCF_023898315.1 of Schistocerca nitens. Lineage (NCBI taxonomy): Eukaryota > Metazoa > Arthropoda > Insecta > Orthoptera > Acrididae > Schistocerca > Schistocerca nitens. Next base: position 618,187,934 of record NC_064618.1, read on the forward strand.
TATGTATGGCACCACATCGGATGCCAGCTTTCTGTCAGTACCAATATCCATGATGTCAAAGGCCGTTACAATAGTTGTGGGCCACCTTGCCTGAGGTGAGGGTAAAACAGCTGTATCACACACTTCCCAGCCCAATTAGTGCATTCATCCCCCAGAGGAGGTGCAACGTCATAGTGAAAAGTGGGTTCATACTGCTAAGTTCTTTTGTAAATTTGACTCGATAGTCTAACACTGAAATAACATTACATACCCTCTCGATACGTGAAGTTACATTTCGTTTCCTCCTCTCCTTCTGGATGCCATACTTTTTTTAACGGGCAAAGTATTTACACTGAGATTACAAAAGTTAGGCGATAGCGATATGGACATGTAGAGATGGCGGTAGTATCGAGTACACAAGGTATAAAAGGGCAGTGCACTGGCGGAGCCGTCATTTGTACTCAAGTGATTCATGTGGAAAAAGGTGTCAGAGGTGACTATGGCAGCACGAGGGGAATTAACAGACTTTGAGCGCGGATGGTAGCTGGAGCTAGAAGGATGGAACAGTCCATTTCGGAAATCTTTACGTAATTGATTATTCCGTGATCCACAGCGTCAAGAGTGTGTCGAGAATACCGAATTTCAGGCGTTATCTCTTACCACGGACCACGCTGTGGCCAACGGGCTTCATTTAGCGACCGAGAGCAGCGGCGTTGCCAGTGCTAACAGACAAGCAACACTGCGTGACATAACAGCAGAAATCAATGTGGGACGTTCGACGAATGTATCTGTTAGGACAGTGCGGCGAAGTTTGGCACTGATTGCCTATGGCAGCAGACAACTGACGCAGTGCCTTTGCTAACAGCACATCATCTGCAGTTCCTCTCCTGGACTCATGAACATATCGGTTGGACCCTAGACGACTGGAAAACCGTGGCGTAGTCAGAAGAGTCCTGATTTCAGATGGTAAGAACTGATGGTAGGGTTCAACTGTGGTGCAGACCCCACAAAGCCATGGAACCAAGTTGTCAATAAGGCACTGTACAACCTGCTGCTAGCTACTTAATGGTGTGGGCTTTGTTTACATGTATCGAATGGGTCCTCTGGTCCAACTGAACCCATCATTGACTAGAAATGGTTATGTTCGGCTACTTGGAGACCATTTGGACTCATTCAGCGACTTCATGTTCCCAAACAACAAATGAATGTTTATGGACGACCATGGCCATGTTACAGGGCCACAATTGTTCGCTATTGGTTTTAAGAACATTCTGGACAGTGCGAGCGAATGATCTGGCCACCCAGGTCGCCTGACGTGAATCCCACCGAACATTAATGGGATATAATCGAGAAGTCATTTACTGGGTGTTGTGTGCTGTCCTTAGGTTAGTTAGGTTTAAGTAGTTCTAAGTTCTAGGGGACTGATGACCATAGATGTTAAGTCCCATAGTGCTCAGAGCCATTTTTTCGAGAAGTCAGTTAGTGCACAACATCCTTCACCGGCAACACTTTCGCATATACGGACGGCTATAGACGCAGCATGGCTCAATATTTCTGCAGGAGACTTCCAACGACTTGGTGAGTCCATGTCACGTCAAATTGTTTCACTACACAGGGCAAAAGGTGATCCAACAGGATATTAGAAGGTATTCAATGACTTTTGTAACGCCTATCTTTTATCTTTAATTCTACTCGCCAATTTATTATTATTATTTATCGTATGATGATACAGAACTTGAATCAAATACACAGTTTTAAGAGTATACAGTGTAAGAAATTACAAGCAAAATACATGTACAGAATCAAATGTTCAAAGTATTGTGCTAAATTGTCTACACATTACACAAGTTCTTAGATTTCTAAGTCCAAGCTGTTGATCCAGTTGAGCTCTTCAGGGGATGCATGGTGGATGTCATTTGTTGATCTCCCAAACGCTCGTTTCGGGCATTCACCAACAATGTGATTAATTGTTTGCAGGGCAGCTCCACAGTCACAATCTGGAGATGTTGCCCAGCCCCATTTGTGCTTTAGATATCCTCAGTTCCCTTGTCCTGTTCGGATGCGGTTGATGCTTCTCCAATGGCGTCTGGGGAGTGTGAAACCCGGAACTCGCATGGAAGGCTTTTCAACCAGATGACCGTTGCACACTGACGATTCTTCCCACTTTCTCCATACTTCGTTGATGTTAAGTTGGAGGCTTGAAGATGTCGTGCAGTTCGCCAAAATGGTACTCTTGACTTCAGACGCTGATGTTCTGCTATTAATATATCGCTGTGTGCGGGTACCTGGGGGTTCTTCTGAATGTTTCTCCAGGTCTACACACTTGCCTCCTGGGTAGTGCTAAATGAGTAACAACAAACGAACTGCCCGAAAAGGCCTCCCGGTCATAGAATGCAGGGCAAACAACTCGCCAATAAAAATCTGTTTTCCAAAACAGACCACTTCCTCCAATTCGACAACGCCCAGTTTGAATATAATAGTTGTACTGTCGGGGTGGAGACGTCGCAGTAGTTTATAATGTGTGTAAGTAAACGCCACGCTGGCAGTTCGCTACGTCACCACGGCCCACTAAAAGTATCTGGAGACGTCTCGCCCCCACCGTGGTACCTCGCCAGAAATCATCGGCGGAGTAGAAACAGAGACTGGCCTCGCATGAGTGCCAGCCAGTCAGCAGAAAAGAGCAGGCGACAACACGGCTACCCCGTCTGGCCAGTATCCCTGTTCGCGAAGAGCTGGCGGCAACCTCCGCGGAGGCCTCGGTCCTCGCCACTGCCAGACAGCTGCTGGTTCTATTCCCCTTTCGCCCCTGGCACGTTTTCAACCATTTTCAGAGACCTAATGGCATATTATTACTCTTGCATGCTCGGTGGACATTCATGTCTTCTTGTTACAAAAGAAAGTGACTCTGTTACAGGATCTGATTAAATACTGTGTGACACGGAAACAGGTCTAAGAACGAGAAAAGAGAAAAAGGGACGGTTAATGTGCCAAAGTCAAATGCAGATTCTTTGGCATTGCTCATGAATGCATACATATTATAAAAATGTATGTATGTGTGTGTGTGTGTGTGTGTGTGTGTGTTGATAGTAAATTCAGTTGGGAGGACCACACCACAGAACTGCAGAAACGCCTTAACAAATTTGTATTTGCAATTCGAATGTTAGCGACAGAGGCGACATAAAAATGAAAAAGCTTGCATACTTTGCCTACTTCCATTCCATAATGTCATATGGTATAATATTTTGGGGTAACTTTTCAAGTCAAACAAAAGTTTTCAGAGTTCAAAATCGTGTAATACGTATTACTTGTGGAGTAAATTCACGGACGACCTGTAAAAACCTCTTCAAAGAACTGGGTATACTAACTAATGCCTCTCAGTATATTTACTCCTTAATGAAATTTGTCCTAAATAATATATCTCTTTTTCCAACAAACAGCTCAGTTCAAACATACAATACCAGGAACAAAAATGATCTGCACAAGGACTTAAAAGCACTTACTTTTTAAAAAAGTGGTTCAAATGGCTCTGAACACCATGGGACTTAACATCTGAGGTCATCAGTCCCCTAGAACTTAGAACTACTTAAACCTAACTAACCTAAGGACATCACACACATCCATGCCCGAGGCAGGATTCGAACCTGCGACCGTAGCGGTTGCGTGGTTCCAGACTGAAGCGCCTAGAACCGCTCGGCCACACCGGCCGGCCGCACTTACTTTAGTTCAAAAAGTGGTCCACTACTCAGGAACACTCATCTTCAAAAATTTAGTTACAAATAAAGATCAGTATAAAAGGAGCCTGAAAGACTTACTATCGGCCAACTCCTACTCCATTGACGAAATTTTAATAGAAACAAATGATGTATTGTATATACTCATACTATTAGTATTGTTATTTCAGCTTAAAAAAAGATATATTGTTTATAGTCATACTATTAGTATTGTAATTTCAGCTTAAGAAAAAAAAATTGACATGTTCCACATCCACGAGGATCTCCTCAGCACGGATCTATGGAACGAATCTAATCTAATCTCATTCGCTACAGTACAGAATGTAAGCTGTACGTACATTTCATTTTTTGTGTTTTGCTATTGATCATGATGTAGTTTTGCGGAATATGCCGACATGATTTTGTTGCACGGTGAAGCTCGATGCAATGAGAGGGCTGCTCGCGAGTTGTATGCAGAGCATTTCTCACATCGCCAGACACCCCCGCACTCCCTCTTTGCTACGGTGTACCAACAGGCCTCGAAGGTACATTCACCAGGGCAGGATGCGGTACTCCAAGGCTGCGGGGCACACCCGAATTTAAAGAAGCTGTGATCCATACAGCGGAAGAGGACGCTCCGGCTAGTGCCAGAAACGTAACAGGTAGACTGAATGTGGATCACCAAATTGTGTGGCTTGTTCTGCGTGAGCAGCAGCTACACTCGTACTTCCCCCAGAAGGTACGGGGAATGCAGCCACAGTATTTTGCGTCACAAGCCGAATTCTGCATGTGGTTCTTTCACCATTGTGTGGAAGAGCCCGATTTCCCATGGCATCCTTTACGGGATGAAGCGTAGTTCACCAGGAAAGATGTTCTCAGTTCCCACAACTGTCATGTGTGGGCTGATGAAAAATCGCGTGCTGCTCGTACCCGGGAATACGGTCTAAATATTTTGGCAGGGTTCTGCATGGGCCTGTGACTGCCCATATCTTCTTTCACCCTATATAAGAGTGCCACATACTTGCGATTTCTTTTCTTCGCAGTGCATGGGCTCTTGGAAGATGTGCCACTGTATGTGCATGTGGTTTCAGCACCATGGCGCATCACCTCATTTTTCACTTGCTGCTCCTGACCATCTGGACTACCGATGTGGCTAACAGTGGATAGGTCGTGGTGGTCGATTGCTTGGCCTGCACGTTCTCCCTTCTTGAACCCGCTAAACTACTAAGTGTGGGGTCACTTGAACTCCTTGATTTACGAGACTCCTGTGGCATCCAAGGAAGACCTACTGGCGAGTTTTATGGCTGAAGTGGATGCTGGAGGACCAGAGATTGGTGATCGTGTGCACCAGAATGTAGAAAATGTACCGTATGTGTGTTGACGTTGGCAGTCGTCACATTGGGCCCTCCTCGTAAGTGAAGCCAATCGACAAGGTGTGTTGTGGTATTTTGGTTTAGCGGGAAAATAAGAAATTTCCGGACATGAATTCTTGCGCTGAACTGTAAGCACAGAACGATTTCGGTATCGGAATTCCAGTGCTGTATTTGCTGCTTAGGCCTTGTATCTCTCCAGGCAGCTTTCGCAATACTCATTTCCTCGCACAAAGTGGAACAGATTACAGCCTTGTACGAGATGTACTTCATCCGGTGTTTCTTCCTCGGATTAAGCTGTGTAAGTCCATATTCAGCTTCTCACGTTGCCCTTGAACGCCACTCTCTAACAACAGTGGAAATAAAACACTTTCAAATTTTGGAACTTAGGTTCTCTCACCAATACGAGTTTTCTCCGATGCACGTGGCTTTTTCTCTCAGCTTCTTCATTATAAATGCATCAGGTTAGTCTTGGGACTTTCCTACAGATTAAAACTGACTTTACCGATATCAGTCAGTCAGCGATTTCCGAGATTTGATACAACTATCAGAGTATTTCGTAATAAAATTACATAATCATGATTCAGACGTGAACACAAAAGAGAAAGTAAAAACTTCAAGCGATTTCTTGAAAATTATAAACAAACATAGAAATTCAAGAAATATTCAAAGCAGATAACAGCAGAGGAGACGGCTGTACAAGAGTTTTTTGCGAGTGGCGTGCAAGGTCAATGTACGTAAGCTGCTGTATACGGATTCTGTGCAGAGTAAGCCGAAGAAGAAGACAGCGGCTGAAGGACATCTCGCACAAGACTGCAATCTATTACACCTTGGACAGCTCGAAAGAGTTGGACAGCATTTGCACGAAAGCGGGACAAGAAAATCGAAATGATTTTGCAGAAGGTCACGTAATGTGCACGTTGTTAGCGCGTATAAGCTGTAATTTCAGCATAACGAAGACGATGTGTCAGGCCACGGCACTGTTCACAGGACGACTAGGCGGCAATAAGCCCAAGGCGAGGACACAGGATGCGGCAGTCTTTTTTTTTGGAGGGGGGGGGGGGGGGGGGGGGAAACGCAGAGCAGCTCTGTTCCCTCCTGATGGACTGCCGACACGTGTCGACGGAAAGGCCAATGAACGAGTCAGCAGTAATAAGCAATAGTGAGGACCACATGGATGACTGTGTAATTACGTTGCTGCGGACGACCAACTGAGTAAAGCAGTTTCCAGTAACGTAACGGTTGATTGAAATGCACTCCTTTCTCGGCAAAAGAAAATTACTATCAAGCTTTACATACATCTGGTCATTTGTTACACACACTCCCCTCCATAAGTTTGGAAACACGATGGTACTTATTACAATGGAGCAAGATGGAAGTGATCTGTGTGAGTTATTGGTTAGAATACAGAATAGCAAGCTCAAATAACGGTTAATAATGACACGTGCAGTATTGTACACTTAATTATTGTACATATACATACATATTGGAACATACTAGTACTGTACCGTTTTATGTAAACCGACGTACCTGTCCAAGCAGTTCTACTAAATACGCCAGGTGGCGCGACTAGACCGCATGGCTATGTAGAGGTACGTTGTTTACATTTGTGTTCACTTGCAGTTGCGTTTGTATAAAGATATAACACGCCGCGAAAGTAATTGAAAATGGCCCCAAAGTGCCAGATCCCTCAGGAATAATGGGTAATGATAATCACTTTGCACCAAGAAGGCAATAGTGTCCGACAAATAGCAAAGAAACTGATGATTTCCATCAGCTGAGTTGTCAAAACCATACACCGGCATCGAGAAACAGGCTCCTATGGAGACCATCCTCGCTCAGGAGCACCCAGGAAAATATAAGAACGCCAGGAAAAGTATTTGGTAGTGACCAGTAAACGTAACAGATTAAAAACTGTCCGTGAACTGACTGATGAACTAAACGCAACGAGGGAGTGAGTGAGTCAACAGTGAGATGACGCCTGGCAGACAGCAACCTCCGAGGTTACGTAGCAACAAGGAAACCACTGTTGCCCCCTGTTCACAAGAAGAAAAGGCTTCAGTGGGCTAAGACACCAACATTGGACAGCGCGGGATTGGGAAAGAGTCTTATTCACCGATGAATCCAAGTTCGAAATCTATGGAAGTAAAAGCTGTCAGTTTGTACGCCGCTTATCCCATGCACGCTTGAATCCTCAGTGCGTAATTTTCAACTGTAAAGGATGGAGGGGGTTCTGTGATGGTATGGAGATCCTTTGCAGGGAACAAAGTCGGAGATTTGGTGAAAATCCAGCGACATGCTAAGACATCTGGATTGGAGGAGGAGGAGGATATTGGTGTTTAACGTCCCGTCGACAACGAGGTCATTAGAGACGGAGCACAAGCTCGGATTAGGGAAGGATGGGGAAGGAAGTCGGCCGTGCCCTTTGAAAGGAACCATCCCGGCATTTGCCTTGAGTGATCTAGGGAAATCACGGAAAACCTAAATCAGGATGGCCGGACGCGGGATTGAACCGTCGTCCTCCCGAATGCGAGTCCAGTGTGCTAACCACTGCGCCACCTCGCTCGGTATGTGGATGGGCGTCTGATTGGGAAAGGGTTTCTCTTGCAGCATGACAACGACCCGAAACATACGTCTCACTTGTGTCAGAACTATGTGAAGTCTCTAGAGGTTCGTAGAATATTGAAAAACGTGGGATGGCCGCCCCAATCCCCTGATTGTAACCTAATCGAGCTGCTATGGGATGAATTGGACAGGAGGATCCGAAAACGGGAAATCATGAGTGGGTCATAACTGTGGGAGGTCCTGCAGCAAGAATGGAGATTAATTCCAACTGAAACGTTGGTAAAACTGACGCAGCACATGACGAGAGTGTGCAAGGCAGTGATGAAAGCAAAGGGTGGCTATCTTGAGGAATCGAAAATTTGTTACACCTTCCTGTGTATTATTTGAGCTTAATAAACATTTGGAAAACAACAAAATGCATTGTTATTGTAGTGTTGGCAGAAGTGCCAACACCGTGTTGTTTGAGGAAGCCGAAATGCACGCTATAAACTCACGCAGGCTGGCGTGAGGTATGCTTCATTAGATACATAGCAAAGGATAAATGGCGCCTTGCTAGGTCGTAGCAATTGACTTAGCTGAAGGCTATGCTAACTATCGTCTCGGAAAATGAGAGCGTAATTCTCAGTGAACCTTTCCTAGCAACGTCGGCTGTACAACTGGGGCGAGTGCTAGTAAGTCTCTCTAGACCTGCCGTGTGGCGGCGCTCGGTCTGCAATTACTGACAGTGGCGACACGCGGGTCCGACGTATACTAATGGACTGCGGCCGATTTAAAAGCTACCACCTAGCAAGTGTGGTGTCTGGCGGTGACACCACAGTTATCCTGTATTTACTTTCCATTGTCTATAATTACCAGGTGTTTCCAAACTTATGGAGGGTAGTGTATACTCTGAGGTGACAAAAGTCATGGAGTAGCGATATGCACATACACACAGATCGCGGTAGTACTGCGTACACAAGGTATAAAAGGGAAGTGCATTGGGGAAGTTGTCATTTGTACCCACGTGATTCATGTGAAAAGGCTTCTGGCGTGATTATGGCTGGCTCTAAGCACTATAGAACTTAACATCTGTGGTCATTAGTCCCCCAGACTTAGAACTACTTAAACCTAACTAACCTAAGGACATCACACACATCCATGCCCGAGACAGGATTCGAACCTGCGACCGTGGCAGCAGTGCGGTTCCGGAGTGAAGCGCCTAGAACCGCTCGGCCACAGCGGCCGGCGTGATTATGGCAGCACGACGGGAATTAACAGATTTGAATACGGAATGGTAGTTGGAAATAGACGAATGGCACATTCCATTTGGTTAGGGAATTAACTATTAAGTCCAGTGCAAGAATGTGCCGAGAATACCGAATTTCAGGCGTTACCTGTCACCACGGACAACGCCATGGCCGATGGAGTGAAATAACCTCTGAAATCAATGTTGGACGTATGACGAACATATTCGTTAGGACAGTATGACGAAATTTGGCGTTAATGGGCTATGGCAGCAGTCGGCCGATGCGAGTGCCTTTGCTAACAGGACGACGTCGCCTGCAGCGCTTCTCTTGGTCTCGTGATCATGTCGGCTGGATCCTAGACTACTGGAGCAGCCTGGTAAGACGATTCCCGACTTCAGTTAGTAAGATCTGATGGTTGCGTCCGAGTATAACGCAGACACAACGAAGTTTGGCGCAAGTTGTCAACAAGGCACCATGCAAGCTGGTGGTGGCTCCACAATGATGTGGGCTGTGTTTAGGGCTGTAGAGACAGCATGGCTCAGTATTTCTGCAGGGGACTTCTAACGACTTGTTGCGTCCATGTAGAGTCGAATTGCTGCACTACGACGGCAACAGGAGGTCCGGCACGATGTTAGGAGATATCCCACGATCTCAATATACACGTAACTTTACATGTGTAATAAAGGGTAGGCCTACCTGGTGTACAAGTGCCACTTACTTCTATCCTTTCCAGTCGCAAATGGTGCGCGGGCAGAATGATTGCTAGCAAGCCCTCGTGTAACCTCCAATTTCTAAATTTTCATTCGTGGTCTTTTGTCCAGACACACGTAGGGATACCAATATCTTGGTTGAGTCTTCGTGATGCACAGCGGTTGTGTACCACTGTAATTACCATAACATTCCAGTGATGCTTTCGCCCTTAGTAAGTAAACCAGTGACGAAGTATCATGTTTTTCAGCGGATCTCTTCTATTATCTCTACCAGTCTAACCTATTAAGGGTCTTGGATTAAGTAGCCACTTTTCTGTCGGGAGAGGGTTCTGTCAGCTTCCTCCTTCGTGGGTGGACCGCATTCCCCAAGCCTTCTTCTAATGTGTTTTGTTCAGTATATGCCTTTCCTACTATTAGTTTAATGTGGTCGTTCCACTCTAAATAGTTCCGAGCTCATACTACAAGATATTTAATGAATGTGACTGTTTCCAGTGACTGTGTGGCAGTTGTGTATTCATACAATAACGACTGTTTCCAACTACTTTTAAGCAATGCGTTACAGTTGTACATGCCGAGAGTCAACTGCCAAACCCTGTATCAAGTATTGATTCTCTGTAAATCTTGCTGGCATTTTCTAGCGCTGTGACTTCTCTAAGACAATAGCGTCATTCGTGATCAGCCTCGTGGATCTTCCGAAGCTGTCCTCTAGGTCAGTTACAGACAATGGAAGAAAAAAGAAAAAAAAAGTGAGAACACGACCAGAAATGTTGATTCTTGGCAAGGCCGCAGATCACGCCGCTGTATTTTACCTGAACGACACCTGTGAAGCGTAATGCGTTGCAAGTACCACTCATGGTCAGAACAGTGTTGTGTGCGTTATGTCGGAGATAAGTGAATTCGAAAGCAGGCAAATTGTTGGTGCTCGTATGGTGGGTGATTCCTTAACCAAGGTAACTGAAGTGTTAGATTTTTTAAGAGACAACGTATCGAAGTTTTATACCGCGTACAGGAATAGAAGAACAACGTCCTCTGTTAAATCACAAGGACAAAAGATTCAAATGGTTCAAATGGCTCTGAGCACTATGGGACTCAACTGCTGAGGTCATTAGTCCCCTAGAACTTAGAACTAGTTAAACCTAACTAACCTAAGGACATCACAAACATCCATGCCCGAGGCAGGATTCGAACCTGCGACCGTAGCGGTCTTGCGGTTCCAGACTGCAGCGCCTTTAACCGCACGGCCACTTCGGCCGGCAAGGACAAAAGAACTATGTTTAATACCAGTAGACTTTTTTCACCAAGAATGCCCTTTATTCAATGTCATTACGTTGGTTTTGCTCCGTCCGTCATGGATTATTTTGATGGCTAGGTAGCAGAATTCATGATCTTCCTCCGTGATCCCCAATTCTAACGTTAAGTTTCTCGCTTTCTAATTTCTGCTGCTTCTCATTACTTTCGTCCTTTTTTCGATTTACTCTAAAACCGTATTCTGTTAGACTGTACATTCCATTCAGCAGAATGTGTCATTCTCCTTCACTCTCAGTCAGGATAGCCATGTCACCAGCGAATGGTATCACTTATATCCTTTCACCTTGAATTTTAGTACCACTCTTGAACCTTTCTTTTATTTCCGTCATTGCTTTTTCGATGTACAGATTTAACAGTAGGGGCAAAAGACTACGTCCCTGTCTTTCACCCTTTTTAATCCGAGCACTTCGTTTTTCGTCTTCCAGTCTTATTATTTCCTCTTGCTTCTTGTACATTTTGTATATTAGCCGTCTTTCGCTACAGCTTACCCCTATTTTTCTTAGAATTTCGAACGTTTCGCCCCATTTAACATTGACGAATGCTTTCTGTAGATCGACAGATCGTATGAACGTTCTTAATTGTTTTTCAATCTTCAAAAATGGCTCTGAGCACTATGGGACTCAACTGCTGTGGTCATCAGTCCCCTAGAACTTAGAACTACTTAAACCTAACTAACCTAAGGACATCACACACATCCATGCCCGAGGCAGGATTCGAACCTGCGACCGTAGCAGTCGCACGGTTCCGGACTGCGCGCCTAGAACCGCGAGACCACCGCGGCCAGCTTTTCAATCTTGCTTTCTTTATCAACTCAAATGTCGGAATTGCCTCTCCGGAGCCTTCATCTTTCGTGAAGCCACTCTGATCGACAGCGAACAGATCCTCTGTTTTCCTTTCCGTTATTTTGTACATAATTCTTTTATCAATAACATTCATGCATGAACATGAAACTTAACATTCATCTGTCTATATTTTAAATGTTAAGTAACCTACTTATATTTACGGCTACTAGATGGCACTCTTGCTGTAATGTTCACCTGCTCGCAGTTGCTATCACCGGCGCCTCAGTCTGTTGCTACCTGTGGCTTTATATGTATGAGCAGCCCATAGTGGCTCGCCTTCCATGTCTTCTTTTTTATATTTTTATGACTAAACCTTTAACGCTTGATATTTATCCTATAAGTGACGTGTAAGTACTGTTTCTATCTTGTACTATTAGTCAGTACTTACACTTTTTATACAGAAATTTTCCCATAATTTTGTACTTACGTTATAAGGCAATTCGAATATTTAATTTCAGATGAAGGTACTCATAGAAGTGTCGAAACCAGGTCAAAAGACATAAATTTTGTGACCGAGGGCTGTAATTGATTTAATTTGTAAACGGTCACTGATTACGCATCCATGTTTAAAACTTTAAGTTTTTGACAAAGGTCGTACGGTAAATTGTCTACACTATCGAGTAGGAAAATGAATAGAGAAAGTGTCGTCCAAACATTTCAAAACATCTATTTTATATGTTCCAGAAAATAATAGTTATAAATAAATCAAACAATATTTAGAAGATAAAAAATAGGGAATTTTTGGTTTATTCTTTGCATCTTGTTTTCTTTCCAAGTGTCAAATAACATCGAATATTATTTTCCTCGTTAAACAGATCTGACCTTTTCAATGTTGAAACAATTTTGATTAAAAATGATTATCCATTTGCGAAACCCCACAGTATAGGCTTTCCCTGAATCCTCCTAGACAAATTCCCTCCGACAGAAAGTGCTGCCAAAACTAGCGTGTCTTTTTGAGCCTCCAGTAACAACATTGAACTCTTCCCTACTACCAGCGATGCGATTTTACGCCAAACATGTTTATGCCAGCTGCACGTTCTCCTGCCAATGACCATAGCCTCGCAACTGGGTTCAAAACCTTTACAGGACCGCTACGAGACTATAGTTTGTTTCCTGGGTCATCGCTTTCTGGAGCCAGCGTTCGACATCTTTGTTGAGTGGTTCGCCTGTACGGTGGCTCACAGGGCTAACTGCCCTCTGTAATAAAAACACTGAGTAACTGGATCAACGATGAACTTGAAAAGGTGTCATGCGACGTCCGCGTCGAACACATGGAACGACCTATAACGAACAAAATGAGATAGGAAAGAAAAGTGATCAGCGCGTCTAACTACCATGCTGTGGGCCCGGGTTCGATCCCCGATCTAGTCGGAAATTTTCTCACCTCTGGTCTGGGTGCTGTGTTGTCCTCATCATCTTTTCATCATCATCGCCTCGTAGATCACCGAACGTGGCGTCAACTCAAAGTACATGCACCACAGTGGTCTAACTTCCCCCGTTGTGGGCAGAAGCTTACCTTCATTTCTTTTTTCTTTTTTTAGTCTTCTGACTGGTTTGGTGTGGCACGCTACGATTTGCTCTCCTCTGTCAACCTTTTCTTCTCAGAAGTGGACAGCGACTGTTCGCGTCCGTGAATACCGTAAGCCACACGTGATGGTAAAGAGCAGTCACTTTAAAGGAAATATCTAAAGCCAAGAACCAGAGGCAGCCAGATAATCTCAAAGATCTTCTGGTTAAAATGAATTTGTCACAAGACAAGGAGTCACACGGTTTTTCTCAGGACACTCCAGCTATAAACTTTGGATCTGTCATCAAGATATGTCAAATCAACTTTGGAGGCATAAGTAAAAGTCTTACAGAAGATTTTATCAAAAGATAACATCGATATTGTTGTTGTTTAGGAAACGCATACTGAAAATGAATAGCAAATAAACCAGAGGAAAATTTCCTGGTTTTCAAGTAATAGGAGCAACGTACCACTGTGCGTACGGAGTGGCAACATACGTACGATCGTCAGTCAAGAATGCACAGCTATGCTCTGCACCTGACCTCAATGACATCCACTAAGTTACAGTAAAAAATAGGAGAACTAACATTAATAAATGTATATAAACTCCCAGCTATCTCTCGGGCTCCACAGGTTGTCTAGGTATCAGAACAGCCCGCCATATACCTCGAAGATTTTAACAGCCCAATATACAGTGGAAGTATAAGAAAAGTGATGGAAATCGTGAAGCTGTCGTAAATTGGTGAGAAGACAGTAGCTTATATTTGGTGTTTGATACAAAGGATAAAGGAACGTTCGTATCAGCAGGTTGGAGACAGGAGTATAATCCCGATTTATGCTTTGTAAAAACTAATGAAAATAAATTACCTCTCCAAAGTTCGAGGTTCATATTACAATACTTCTCACACAGCCATAACCGTCCAATCTTAGTTGAAATAGGGACAAATATCCCACTCATTTATCCTTTCCATGACGTAGATGGAACTTCAGAAAAGGAATGGATTCTTAAAAGAGCGAAAATAGTGCTACAAAGAAGGCAATCCCTAAGGGCTACCGAAAGCAACATATTCCAGCTTGGAATGAAACTGCTGTTGTACTTCTAAAAATCGGGGACCCGGAAATAGCGGGTAACCCATTGCATAATAACAATACAGTCAGACGAATTAGGTGGACAGTGACTGTTGAGTCACTCAGCTTTGAAATGTCAAATAGAAAAACATGGTCATTACTGAGGAAGGTGGATGAAAACAAAGTTAAAGTAAGGAGCAACACTCTCATATCAGCTAATAGGATTATATCACATTTATTGTCCGCATCAAAAGTATCAAGGTATAAAACTCATACAGGATACATCAGATGCAAACTTACATTGCTCAAAAAAAAAAAAAATAAATAAATAAATAAATAAATAAATAAATAAAATACAATAAAAGGAAAAAAATCGAATGAACAATCTGCCTTCTCAAGAACTTTTTGTATACATGAAATTTCTGTTGCTCTTATAACTGTAAAGCCGTAAAGGCACCGGGAAGCGACGGAACCACCCAGACATTCTTCTGCATAGTGGAAACTACGCAAAAAGATGGCTGCCAGATTCTTCTCTGACATTATGATGTCTGGTTCAGCCCCACAAGAAATGAAGCAATCAAAAATCATAGCAATTTTCAAGCCCGGCAAGGCACCAGACCAGCCTAAGAACTATCACCGAATCGCACTACTGAGCATTATTTATAAGTTTCTTGAAGAAGTAATCTTTCAGTACCTTCTTATTGAGCAAGCTGGGTACCGACCAAAATGTAGATGCGCTGATCAAGCCTTATCTTTAACAACAGTTATTGAAGCAGGATACCTAATGAAGCAGAAAACATCAGTTTCTCTCGTTGGTCTAAGCGCACCATATGACGCAGTTTGGAAGCATGGACTGCTTTATTAATTGGTGCACCTTGTCGCATGCGAACAGACAAGAGAACAAATTGACAACATGTTAACTGGAAAGATATTTACTGTAACTACAGAAAAAGACACAGGCTGCCAAAAAGTAATGAATAATGGCTCACCATACGGATCCATCCTTGCTCCTCTCTTACTTTATTTATATACAGTATATCTGATATACCTCCAACATAGTCCAGAAAGTTTGGCTATGCGGACGTCTGGGCAACAGCTACCCAACACAAAACTTTTGAAAGAACTGAAGAAATCCTAACTTCTGATCTACAGGTAGCCACTATTGTTGCAAATGGAGATTATAACCAAAGTAAAATAAAACAGAAATGTCATGCTTTCATCTATCCAATAGACTGGACACAGAGCTCTCGATGTCTATTTTGCAGGAGACAAACTTCGTCATAATATGCATCCAAAATACCTTGGGATCACGTTATATAGAACACTTTCTTTTAAGGAGCACTTGACACGAACATCTGCTAAGCTCAAAGCCAGAGACAACATTCTCTGTAAACTCTGCGGCTGTCATTGGGGACCATCATCAGACACTCTCGCGTATCAGCACCCTGTTTGGTATACTCAGCAGCGGAGTACTGTGCGCCTGTCTGGCTTAACAGTCCACACGTAAAAGAGATAGAAGAACAACTTAACGAGGCCATGCTCATTGTTAGTGGGTCAATACGATCTACTCCCACATACTACCTACGTACCTTGAGCCACAACACCTCCTGGTTTCAGACGGAATAGCGCGCAACTGCTTGAATATTAGAGGATTGCTAATAACATCGACCTTCCAATAATGGACAATGCAATACCTGGGGAGCGAAAAAGACTAAGATCAAGACATCCCAGGGCTCTCACGGAAACGGAATTCAATACCATCGATGAATGGAAGCGCTGCTGGCCGCAAAACTGTTCCCCACAATGCCTGAAGCTGCCTTGAATCCAGAAGAAACCCCTGGATTCGACTAGCCTCGGGCAATGTGATGTTGAACCTCATCCAAATGTGTCATGGACGATGTACAGACACTCTCTACAAGTGGGGCAAATCTCCATCAGCATCGTGAGACTATGGTGTGGAAGAACAGACAGTTGCTCATGTTGCATCGACGTGTCCCGCACTTGCCTACAAGGGCCCTTTCGAAGATATCCTCATAACAACGAGTGATGTTATTAAATACGAGGGCAGTTCAATAAGTAATGCAACACATTTTTTTTCTGAAACAGGGGTTGTTTTATTCAGCATTGAAATACACCAGGTTATTCTCCAATCCTTTAGCTACACAACACTATTTTTCAACGTAATCTCCATTCAATGCTACGGCCTTACGCCACCTTGAAATGAGGGCCTGTATGCCTGCACGGTACCATTCCACTGGTCGATGTCGGAGCCAACGTCGTACTGCATCAATAACTTCTTCATCATCAGCGTAGTGCGTCCCACGGATTGCGTCCTTCATTGGGCCAAACATGTGGAAATCCGACGGTGCGAGATCGGGGCTGTAGGGTGCATGAGGAAGAACAGTCCACTGAAGTTTTGTGAGCTCCTCTCGGGTGCGAAGACTTGTGTGAGGTCTTGCGTTGTCATGAAGAAGGAGAAGTTCGTTCTGATTTTTGTGCCTACGAACACGCTGAAGTCGTTTCTTCAATTTCTGAAGAGTAGCACAATACACTTCAGAGTTGATCGTTTGGCCATGGGGAAGGACATCGAACAGAATAACCCCTTCAGCGTCCCAGAAGAGTGTAACCATGACTTTACCGGCTGAGGGTATGGCTTTAAACTTTTTCTTGGTAGGGGAGTGGGTGTCGCGCCACTCCATTGATTGCCGTTTTGTTTCAGGTTCGAAGTGATGAACCCAGGTTTCATCGCCTGTAACAATCTTTGACAAGAAATTGTCACCCTCAGCCACATGACGAGCAAGCAATTCCGCACAGATGGTTCTCCTTTGCTCTTTATGGTGTTCGGTTAGACAACGAGGGACCCAGCGGGAACAAACCTTTGAATATCCCAACTGGTGAACAATTGTGACAGCACTACCAACAGAGATGTCAAGTTGAGCACTGAGTTGTTTGATGGTGATCCGTCGATCATCTCGAACGAGTGTGTTCGCACGCTCCGCCATTGCAGGAGTCACAGCTGTGCACGGCCGGCCCGCACGCGGGAGATCAGACAGTCTTGCTTGACCTTGCGGCGATGAGGACACACGCTTTGCCCAACGACTCACCGTGCTTTTGTCCACTGCCAGATCACCGTAGACATTCTGCAAGCGCCTATGAATATCTGAGATGCCCTGGTTTTCCGCCAAAAGAAACTCGATCACTGCCCGTTGTTTGCAACGCACATCCGTTACAGACGCCATTTTAACAGCTCCGTACAGCGCTGCCACCTGTCGGAAGTCAATGAAACTATACGAGGCGAAGCGGGAATGTTTGAAAATATTCCACAAGAAATTTCCGGTTTTTTCAACCAAAATTGGCCGAGAAAAAAAATGTGTTGCATTACTTATTGAACTGCCCTCGTACATAAAAGACCTTGATATAGCCGGCCGGTGTGGCCGTGCGGTTCTAGGCGCTTCAGTCTGGAACAGCGTGACCGCTCCGGTCGCAGGTTCGAATCCTGCCTCGGGCATGCATGTGTGTGATGTTCTTAGGTTAGTTAGGTTTAAATAGTTCTAAGTTCTAGGGGACTGATGACCTCAGAAGTTAAGTCCCATAGTGCTCAGAGCCATTTGAACCATTTTTATTGCTCATCAGTGCGGGATCCGTACCAGGTCGGGTTGACAGAGGAGATAGAGAAGATCCAAAGAAGAGGGGCGCGTTCCGTCACAGGGTTATTTGGTAAGTGTGATAGCGTTACGGAGATGTTTAGCAAACTCAAGTGGCAGACTCTGCAAGAGAGGTGCTCTGCATCGCGGTGTAGCTTGCTGTCCAGGTTTCGAGAGTGTGCGTTTCTGGATGAGGTATCGACTATATTGCTTCCCCCTACTTATACCTCCCGAGGAGATCACGAATGTAAAATTAGAGAGATTCGAGCGCTCGCGGAGGCTTTCCGGCAGTCGTTCTTCCCGCGTACCATACGCGACTGGAACAGGAAAGGGAGGTAATGACAGTGGCACGTAAAGTGCTCTCCGCCACACACCTTTGGGTGGCTTGCGGAGTATAAATGTAGATGTAGATGTAGATCGTAGCAGCTTACCAGCCTGCAAGAACTGATGTGCACGGGTTTCAGACAGACAAATCGCTCCCACGCTGGGACAGGTTCCCTTGGGAGCCGCACCCAGCTGGCCTGGCCGTCTTAACAGCCCAGCCAGAGCCGCAGGCAGCCGTCCTGGGGCGCTCCTTATCGCACGGGCCCCGCCCTGCAGCCGGGCTATTCTATTAGTCCCCACCTCCAACCCCTCCCGTCAAACCCCTATATACCGTGCCTCTTCCCGAATTACACCGCCGCGGCACTTAATCCAATCAGCACGCTCCTTTGTCAGGGAGGCGCGGAGCGGAGGGAACCGACGTCAGCCCACAAAGGAAACCCGTTGCGGGAGGAGGAAAGGCCCCCTGCGACACCAAACCAATGCTTGGAGTTGAAAGTCAGCCTCGGGATAAGCCCGGTGGTCATGCAAACCGTCACTGTGTTTTATTTTTACAGCAGCCATTCAGAGCAGCTGCCTATTAACCTATTTGATCAGACACAACTGTGAGCTTATGATGTCTCATTCCTTTCCGTGGACCCCCTCTCACTGCACTCGACGTAAAGAAATTCGCCTAGTGTCTCGTTATTAATGCAATACATTTATTTTCAGATGGTTATCGATTGGGTTGGTCGAGTGTTGTCTGAAATAATAAAATAGCTTGATACTAAACATTCAATGTTTTTGTTGTTTTTGCAGTTGTAGATGTTTCTACTTTCTGTTTAAAAACTGCTTAAATGCAGCACACCATGCTAATCTTTCCTGTGCAAGCCTCTGCATCACTACTGCAGTCCACATCCACTTGAAACTGCTTACTGTATTCAAGCTTTGGTCTCCCTCTAGAATTTTTATCTACCGCCCCCTCCCCCCCCCCCCCCCCCACGCACAAACATTTTCGTTATCTAATCGACTATTCTTTGGGACCTCCGGATGTGTCTTATCGACTGCCGGACATTTGCCACGCCGGACATTTGGCACACTTGTCCCTTCGCCAGGTAGTTTGAGTAGCGATCCCTCAGGTAAGGGACGCCCTTCCTCGTACATCTTCTGTCCTCTTTCAAACCGCCTTCTTCACATCTTACTCGATACAACCAGTAAGTAAGGGACCTTCTTCTTCGACATCTTGGCCAAATACAGAGCTTCATCTCCGAAATCAAAATGTTTCTAACTTTTGGGAAACGAAAGCAATACCGTCGATTATGTCAGTATGTAATTAGTTCTGCCAAGTATAAATATAGATCCCTCTGTCTGTACGGTAGCTTCCTTTCACCCTTACTTATTGCGATAGAAACAGTCCATCGCCATGGGAACAACAAGAAAGGAACGCTGTAAAGAGATTGCGAATGTACGCTAATCATTTCTTTTTGGTCACTGCATTTGTGCCTACTTTAATTACTACAACTCCATTCCCAAAAGACAATAAGGAAAGAAAAAATGGGGATGTGAACGTTTGAAAAGAAGAACAACATACTCCATATTAATTTACTCGTTAAAATCCGATATCCATTGCGGCGAAACATTAGTTAATAAAGTGTAGCGGGACAATGTTCAAAACTTGACTGAAAATACTCTCACTTAATAGAGATAAGAACATCTATGATTGACATGTCATATAAAGTCAACGTACATTTTTAAAATGTTAGAAATAAGGAAATGAAGTAATACAGAATGCTATGCCTTTAACGTAAGTTGTTGTTCTACATTGTTTAGTTCTGGTATTTACAGAGTCACAGAGGTTTTGGAGGGAAAAGCCGCAATTGTAATCATCTGAACTACAAGAGATACAAGAAGCACAACGTAAGGAAAAATAATGTAATGTGTGTTCCAGCTTACAAGCGACATTGAAGCAGATAGTTCCTATGACTTAGTGTGGGCAGAGGTTATATTCGACAACCGGAATAAATTAATAACTGGGTCCTTTTACCGAACCCCGGTCTCAGATGAAACAGTTGCTGAACAGTTCAAAGAAAACTTGAGTCTCTTCACAAATAGGTACCCTACTCATACAATTATAGTTGGCAGTGACTTCAATCTACCTTCCGTATGTTGACAAAAATTCATTTTCAGACCCTATTGTAGATAGCTCCCCCATGAACCATGGACCTTGCCGTTGGTGGGGAGGCTTGCGTCCCTCACCGATACAGATGGGCGTACCGTAGGTGCAACCACAGCGGAGGGGTATCTGTTGAGAGGCCAGACAAACGTGTGGTTCCTGAAGAGGGGCAGCAGTCTTTTCAGTAGTTGCAGGGGCAACAGTCTGGATGACTGACTGATCTGGCCTTGAAACACTAACCAAAACGGCCTTGCTGTGCTGGTACTGCGAACGGCTGAAAGCAAGGGGAAACTACAGCCGTAATTTTTCCCGAGGGCATGCAGCTTTACTGTATGGTTAAATGATGATGGCGTCCTCTTGGGCAAAATATTCCGGAGGTAGTCCCCCATTCGGATCTCCGGGCGGGGACTACTCAAGAGGACGTCGTTATCGGGAGAAAGAAAACTGGCGTTCTACGAATCGGAGCGTGGAAT
Organism: Schistocerca nitens; assembly: GCF_023898315.1. Taxonomy (NCBI): domain Eukaryota; kingdom Metazoa; phylum Arthropoda; class Insecta; order Orthoptera; family Acrididae; genus Schistocerca; species Schistocerca nitens. The sequence continues at coordinate 618,208,809 of NC_064618.1, forward strand.
GTCAGATCCCTTAACCGGGCAGGTAAGTTAGAAAATTTAAAAAGGGAAATGGATAGGTTAAAGTTAGATATAGTGGGAATTAGTGAAGTTCGGTGGCAGGAGGAACAAGACTTTTGGTCAGGTGAATATAGGGTTATAAATACAAAATTAAATAGGGGTTATGCAGGAGTAGGTTTAATAATGAAAAAAAAAAATAGGCGTGCGGGTAAGCTACTACAAACAGCATAGTGAGCTCATTATTGTGGCCAAGATAGACACGAAGCCCACGCCTACTACAGTAGTACAAGTTTATATGCCAACTAGCTCTGCAGATGATGAAGAAATTGATGAAATGTATGATGAGATAAAAGAAATTATTCAGGTAGTGAAGGGAGACGAAAATTTAATAGTCATGGGTGACTGGAATTCGAGAGTAGGAAAAGGGAGAGAAGGAAACGTAGTAGGTGAATATGGATTGAGGCTAAGAAATAAAAGAGGAAGCCGCCTCGTAGAGTTTTGCACAGAGCGTAAGTTAATGACAGCTAACACTTGGTTCAAGAATCATGAAAGAAGGTTGTATACATGGAAGAATCCTGGAGATACTAGAAGGTATCAGATAGATTATATAATGGTAAGAGAGATTTAGGAGCCAGGTTCTAAATTGTAAGAGATTTCCAGGGGCAGATGTGGACTCTGACCACAATCTATTGGTTATGAACTGTAGATTAAAACTGAAGAAACTGCAAAAAGGTGGGAATTTAAGAAGATGGGATCTGGATGAACTGACTAAATCAGAGATTGTACAGAGTTTCAGGGAGAGCATAAGGGAACAATTGACAGGAATGGGGGAACGAAGTACAGTAGAAAAAGAATGGGTAGCTCTGAGGGATGAAGTAGTGAAGGCAGCAGAGGATCAAGTAGGTAAAAAGACGAGGGCTAGCAGAAATCCTTGAGTAACAGAAGAAATATTGAATTTAATTGATGAAAGGAGAAAATATAAAAGTGCAGTAAATGAAGCAGGCAAAAATGAATACAAACGTCTCCAAAATGAGATCGACAGGAAGTGCAAAATGGCTAAGCAAGGATGGCTAGAGGACAAATGTAAGGATGTAGAGGTTTATCACACTAGGGGTAAGATAGATACTGCCTACAGGAAAATTAAAGAGACCTTTGGAGAAAAGAGAACCACTTGTATGAATATCAAGAGCTCAGATGGAAACCCAGTTCTAAGCAAAGAAGGGAAAGCAGAAAGGTGGAAGGAGTATATAGAGAGTCTATACGAGGGCGATGTACTTGAGGACAATATTATGGAAATGGCAGAGGATGGAGATGAAATCTGAGATACGATACGGCGTGAAGAGTTTGACAGAGCACTAAAAGACATGAGTCGAAACAAGGCCCTGGGAGTAGACAACATTCCATTAGAACTACTGACGGCCTAGGGAGAGCCAGTCCTGAGAAAACTCTACCATCTGGTGAGCAAGATGTATGAGATAGGCGAAATACCCTCAGACTTCAAGAAGAATATAATAATTCCAATCCCAAAGAAAGCAGGTGTTGACAGATGTGAAAATTACTGAACTATCAGTTTAATAAGTCACAGCTGCAAAATACTAACACGAATTCTTTACAGACGAATGGAAATACTGGTAGAAGCCGACCTCGGCGAAGATCAGTTTGGATTCCGTAGAAATATTGGAACACGTGAGGCATAATGACTCTACGAGTTATCTTAGAAGAAAGATTAAGGAAAGGCAAAGCTACATTTCTAGCAATTTTAGACTTAGAAAAAGCTTTTGACAATGTTGACTGGAATACTCTCTTTGAAATTCTAAAGGTGGCGGGTGTAAAATACAGGGAGCGAAAGGCTATTTACAATTTGTACAGAAACCAGATGGCAGTTATAAGAGTCGAGGGGCATGAAAGGGAAGCAGTGGTTGGGAAAGGAGTGAGACAGGGTTGTAGCCTCTCCCCAATGTTATTCAATCTGTATAGTGAGCAAGCAGTAAAGGAAACAAAAGAAAAATTCGGAGTAGGTATTACAATCCATGGAGAAGAAATAAAAACTTTGAGGTTCGCCGATGACATTGTAATTCTGTCAGAGACAGCAAAGGACTTGGGAGAGCAGTTGAACGGAATGGACAGTGTCTTGAAAGGAGGATATAGGATGAACATCAACAAAAGCAAAACGAGGATAATAGAATGCAGTCGAATTAAGTCGGGTGATGCTGAGGGAATTAGATTAGGAAATGAGACACTTAAAGTAGTAAAGGAGTTTTGCTATTTGGGGAGCAAAATAACTGATGATGGTCGAAGTATAGAAGACATAAAATGTAGACTGGCAATGGCAAGGAAAGCGTTTCTGAAGAAGATATATTTGTTAACATCGAGTATAGATTTAAGTGTCAGGAAGTCGTTTCTGAAAGTATTTGTATGGGGTGTAGCAATGTATGGAAGTGAAACATGGACGATAAATAGTGTGGACAAGAAGAGAATAGAAGCTTTCGAAATGTGGTGCTACAGAAGAATGCTGAAGATTAGATGGGTAGATCACATAACTAATGAGGAGGTATTGAATAGCTTTGGGGAGAAGAGGAGTTTGTGGCACAACTTGACAAAAAGAAGGGACCGGTTGGTAGGACATGTTCTTAGGCATCAAGGGATCACAAATTTAGCGTTGGACGGCAGCATGGAGGGTAAAAATCGTAGACGGAGACCAAGAGATGAATACACTAAGCAGATTCAGAAGGATGTAGGTTGCAATAAGTACTGGGAGATGAAGAGGCTTGCACAGGATAGGTTAGCATGGAGAGCTGCATCAAACAAGTCTCTGGACTGAAGACCACAACAACAACATTGTAGATAGAAAACAACTTATGTAATTGTTTTAAATGCTTTTTTAAAAATTATTTTGAACAATTAGTTCACGAGGCCGTTCAAATTGTAAATGGTTACGAAAACACACTTGACCTCTTAACCACAAATAATCCCAAGCATCAGCATGGATACTGGGATTAGTGAACACACAGTCGTTGCGAGGCTCAATTCCGTAAAAAAGAAATTCACCAAAACTAAAGGCGAAATATATCTATTTATAGAAGCTGCTAAAAATTCGGTTGACGTCTTTCTAAGAGACAGTCTCCAATCCTTCCAAACTATGTAAGGGAAGACTATATGTGGCTTAAGTTCAAAGGAATAGTATCAACAGCACTCGAGAGATTCATACCAAATAAATCAATAAGAGACGGAAGTGATCCCCCATGGTACACAAAACACGACATAAAGCTGCTACAGGAGCATCGGGAAAGGCACGTATAATTTATACCAACGCAAAATCTCCTAGATTGGCGAAGTTTTACTGAGGCTCGAAATTTGGTGCCGATTTCAATGCGAGATGCATTTAATAGTTTCCACAACGAAACTCTCTCTAGAAATGTGGCGGAAAATCCAAAGAGATTCTGGTCCTATGTTAATTAAATCTGCGGAAAGGCTCAGTAAGTACCTTTACTAGACGGTGGGTGAGGAAGAGGAGGAGGAGGAGGAGGAGGGGGAGACAATAGACCCAGCCCTTCGGAGCAGGTAAAATTGTAGCAAATGTTCGGCGTTGCAAATGTCCGCACACCGTCTTATCAAATGTTTCCTTCTTTAACTAAAGACATGCCATAAATTTCTTTTCTTCTCAATTTGATTCAGTAACTTTATAATCCAGCTTAGCCATGAAATCTTCAGCATTCTTCTGTGGAACCATGTTACAAAAGGTATTCGACTCTTATCCATACAGTTTAACGCCTATGTTTCACTTCTGCACAAGCCTGCACTCCAGACAAGTATCTCCAGAAAAGACATCCTGACAATTTTTATTCAACGTTCAAAAATTTCTCTTTCGAAACACTGGTTGATATAGTTAGTCTGCCCTTTATATCCTCTTTACTCTGATGAGTTATGTGCTGCCCAAATACCGAGACGCATCTGCTACTTTTAGTGTCTCATTTCCTGACCCAATTCCATCACAATCACCTTTTTTGATTAAATTGTATTCCACTACCATTGTTTTAAATTTATTGACAATCATCTTATAACCTCTTTTCAAGACACTATTTCGTTCCGCTGATCTGTCATCGACAAATTTCAAAGTTTTAATTTCCTCTCCCTGAACCTTAATTGGCACTCCAATTTCTTCTTATTTGCATTTACTGCTTGCTCAGTGAATAACATGAAATATAATCTACAACTCTATCTCCTTCCCTTCTCAACTGTTGCATCCTTTTCATGTCCTTCGACGCTTCTGGCAGAAAACTGGTTCCTGTAGAAGTTGCACATAACCCTTCCGTCCTTTTCTTTCTTTCTTTCTTGTTTTCTTTTCTTGGGATCGCTGCTTCTTTCGAAATTTCAAAGATTCTAGTCCATCCCACTGTGTCAAGGGCTTTCTCTGAACCTAGAAATGTTATTAACATAAGTTTGCCTTCCTTCAGTCTATCTTATAAGGTATGGCGTAGTGTAAGTATTGTCTGTCGTGTTCCTACGTTCCATGCCAACATTTCTTCGTCTTTCCCTTCTTCAGTAAACAATTCGTGTCAGTATTTTGTAGCCATAACTTATTAAACTGATGGCTCGGTACTATTCACACCTCTCGGCACTTGTCGTCTTTGGAGTTATAGTCACTGCATTATTCTTGATGTCTTAAGGTACGTCGCCTGTTTTATATCTATAATATCGCGTAGGACTGTTCTGTCACATTATATTCCCCAAAGAATCTCAATAATTCTGAGGGAACGTCCTTTACTCCAAGTGCGTAATTATGAATTAGATCTTTCTGTGCTTTGTTAAGTCCTTCTCACAGTATATGTCTCCCTTCTTGTCTTCATCTACCTCCTGTTCTCTTTGGGTAATATTGTCTTGAAGTCCTTTCCTTTTGATTGTGTTTCTTAACATCCCACTTTTACGCCATTCTTCCTTTGTTAAGTATTGGCATGCAATCTCAGCTTATGATATTCATAAAACCGTTTCCTTTTCCACCCAAAAACGCATCAATTTTGCAATGCCCTGTTTCTGTCTTTCCCATAATCATGCATGCCACTACATCTTTATGCTTCAGATATAGTCATCTTTGCCTTGCCGTTTTGAATCTCTTGCAGCTTCATTTTTATACGTCTAGATTTCCTTTTCCCTGCTTCACTTGTTGTATGTTTTCACTTTTTCCTTTGTTAAATTTTCTTGTCCTATCCACGAATTTCTACCAGAAGTTGTCTACTTGTTAGGTGTTTTCATCTGCTTCCTTCACTACGCGATTTCTCACTGATACTATTATGTTTTCTCCCCTGCTTCAGTAAATAATTATTTAACCTTCCTTTAGTAACTATCATTCCGTAATTTCTTCAGTTTTAATCTGCAGTTCATAACCAATTAATTATGGTCGAAGTACCTTCTAACCCTGAAAATGTATTGCAGCTTAAAATTTTATTTCAAAAGCTCTGTATTATCATTATATGTATGATCTATCCGAAACTTTCAGGTGTCTCCAAGCCTTTTCCACGTATACAACCGTCTTTCGTGGTTCTTAAATCAGCAGTGAGTAATTGTTCAATTGTACTCCGTGCAAAAATCTACCCGAATATTTTACCGAAGGGGGTGTCAGTAAGAGGCAAAAGGGGGGTATCGCCGCACATTGTGGTTTGCGTACATTCAGAGGCATACATACAAGGACAAACCAATTGTTCCCTTTGCTATACTAGCTGGGTTATGACCCCTGGGGATAATCCTTCTTTCCGAGAAACCCCACTACCCCTCCCCCTCCGCCGGCCTCTGTGTCCGAGCGGTTCTAGGCGCTTCAGTCCGAAACCACGCTGCTGCTACGGACGCAGGTTCGAATCCTGCCTTGGACATGGATGTGTGTGATGTCCTTAGGTTAGGTAGGTTTAAGTAGTTGTAAGTCTAGGGAACTGATGACCTCAGATGTTAAGTCTCATAGTGCTCAGAGCCATTTGAACCATTTGAACAGATCGTAAAAAAGAAAACACCAACAGAATTCTAAGCACTGTCCTACAAAAGAAAAAAAAATGCCTTGAATTTGTGGTGAATTTTCGATTTTCTACAAATGCCGGTCTGAAGATGTTATAAAGCCACAGTGGTGGTTGGAGGGACAGCATTTCACCTGTCCGACCCAGAGGAGGCTGGTCTGCTTGGACTTGTCCCTGAACACTCGAACAAAGAAGACATCACGTGATTCTCTCACGTCATGGAACTTTCTGTAGATACATTGCTCTATATCGGTCTTGTTCGAACCGGTCTGTAGAGACTTCTGTAGCACCACCACCACCACGACAAAGGATGTCTTGTGACTCTCTGACGTCATGGAACTTCCTGAGAATGGAGCATTCTGAATAGCTCTTATCAATTTACCCGTCAAGTTACGGCTTTCTGCAGACGCACAAATTACGAGAATTTCAGCAGCTAATTATTTAGTATAGGTAGAGAAATATACAGCAGTCATATTCCACTGACAGTTAACCTCTGCAAAACTGGTCTGTAGATCATGAATGAAATGAAGTGCGGTATAGTAGCTACCTTTTGTAGTCTCCGGCGTGTGTGTGTATCGTCAGGGAGACGCCACGAAAGTCGAAGCGATCCCATGTCCTAATTACAGACCACGTTACTAGATACAACCGAGCATGGTCTGGAAATCGGCCATCTTTGATCTCGTATCCCCCCAAGCAAAGCATCAAGTGGCGGCATTCTGTTGGTCAGGAAATTTCAAACTCGCTTCCAGTCTCTGCCTCTCTAATGAGGCCATTCCCTCTATGTCTGTGTGAACCAACGTCTCGAAATACGCAGACGGAAGTTTTCATCTCTCCTCAGAATACCGTGTTCGTGTTGGCGACAAAGGGAGAGCTGATGCAATTTTTCGATATATACAATGAAATATTCCATTTGCACTACCCTATCAAATTAATTGTTTAAAGATTTACAGGACTCAAATAGTTTGCTCAAAACACTCACCTCCATCTTACGATGTTCCTTCTTCGGAATAAAACGTATTTTCAGCGTTTGAGTATCACACGCAAAAGTTATGTAAAAATACATCCTACGTCTTGTATGCGCCAACGTTTGAGAGCACGAACACCCGCCACCACCACAAAGTTTCCACTAAACACATCATGTGAAAGAATCCAACCGATCACATAAACTCGCGATATCGCGAAGAGCGCGCCATCCCCACCGACTCCCAGGACCGGCAGGGACGTCGCACCGTCTCCCGAGATGCCCATGTGGAGAGACCCGCACACGTATCGGCTATGCCGGCAGCCACCCACCCATCACCCTGCACCCACACACCCACCGTACCGAACACTCAGAGGTCAGAGGGAGACTGTCACCAAGCAGTTAGTCGATCAATTTACTTGGGTGGAATAATCGTCCAGCGCAAACACCCATCATTTTGAATCGTCTCACGCAACATACACGTCCGCTTCTATCCCCTCTCGCCCAGCACACTGGTCACATCGCTAGCCCCCCTTGCCGCAGGCGAGCGCAGACAGATCGGCGCATTCTTTGTACCTAACCGCCCCTCACAAGCTGAGCTAATCCATTGCTTTCAGTCGCGGAACCCTCGTGGTGACCCCTGCAGCCAGCCAAGGTGCACTGCGAAACAAACAGCTGCGTTTTGGATGTATACAACAGATCTAACCAATGTCGATATGGGACAAATTACTGTAATAAGCATTACAGTAGATAGAGGGGTCAGTTTTAGCAATTGTACCAGTTTTTTGTAATTTCATCGCCGACCAGCGACACGGCAGCATGCTTCGCAATTCCTGTATCATCGCTAAACCACCCCTCCACTAATTTGCGAGTAGTGTATAGTAGATTTAAAATGTAGATAAATAACTGTGCAGTATGTACACTCATGGTTAATTCTCGAACATAAGAGGTGCGACAATAAAGTAATGAGACTGATTTTCTTTGCAAGATGTGGCAACCCTGCAGGCTTGCGTAGGCACAATATCTTTGACCTTGGTCTATAAGCTGCTTCTCGTCCAAGCTCAGTCGTGAGTTGTGCTGTGATAAGTTAACACGTGTTTGTGTCTCTCGTCACGGAAATGGTACCGCATAATATTGCGCAACGGTATGCCATTTCTTTTTGCGTTAGATTGGGCGAAAACGTGACGACAACTTACGGTAAGATTCAGAATGCTTTTGGGTAGGAGGTTATGTCAAGATCTCAACTTTTTCGTTGGCATAATATGTTTGGTGAAGGCAGAAGGAATCTTGAAGATGAAGACCCCAGTGGACGACCATCAACCTCACAGATGGATGTCAACTTGGACAGGGTACGTGAACTCGTACGATCTGATCGAAGATTATCCGTGAACATGATTGTAGAAGAACTGAACATCAATCGATAAACGGTTCGTCTAGTAACAACTGAAGATCTTGGTATGAGAAAGACTTGTGCAAAAATGGTCCCGAAAAATCTCACACCACAACAGCGAGAAACACGGAAAAATGTGGTAGCCGATATGTTGTTAGACAAACGGAAATCAACCCAGAATTGTTGAGCTGTGTTATCACTGGTGATGAAAGTTGGTTTTTTCAGTACGATCCAGAGCCTAAACGCCAAAGTTCGCAATGGTGCTCAAAGGGATCACCCAGACCAAAAAAAGCTCGCATGTCAAAGTCAAAAGTGAAATGCATGCTTGTGTGCTTCTTTGATTCCTAGGAAATTGTTCATAAAGAGTGAGTGCCTCCTGGACAAACAGTTAACCAATATTACTACAAAGAAATTTTAGAAAGACTTCGTAAGAGACTTCTTCGTGTCCGTGCCAACATTGCTGATAATTTGATTATGCATCACGATAATGCGCCATTCCATACTGCTCTGTCAGTACAGCAATTTTTAACCTCAGAACACATTTCAGTACTACCACAGCCACCTTATTCACCAAACATCGCTCCATGCGACTTTTTCCTATTTCCAAGAGTCAAAACAGCGGTCAAGGGAGACCATTTTCAAACAACACAAGATATCTAAGAAGCTGTGACGAGGGTCTTGGAGGATATTACAGAAGATGAGTTCCAGAAATGTTACCATCAATGGCAGAGCGCTGAAAAAAGTGTGTGCAATCATAAGGGAACTACTTTGAAGAAGACAACACTAAACTTGACTAAAACGGTAAACAGCGTTCTTTTCACATCATTCTCATTACTTTATTGTCGCACCTCGTACATACCAAAGAATACCAGACGGCGTCCTATACCGATCTACGTATTTCTAGCACTTCGATAGTCGTGCGTAATTTACTATTACGATTGCCCATCCTTCCCTATGCATATTTCTAGCATTTCGATCACAGTGCATAATTTACCATTACGATTGTCCATCTTTCCCTATATAGTTGGGAGTCATGGAGCATTCTCGCATTCTTAGGATAAAGGTAGAGATTGAAAGATCTCCCCACATTGTATATGACCAACACTCCCTGCATCACTGTCACCGACTTGCTTCGTAGCTTATCAGAAGTAGGAGGGTACTATACACGCTACGCTGCACATCTCGTGAAGGAACCGAGCGAGCTGAGTCCATAATTGCTATTCAGCAAAGACTATTCGGCACCAGTCTTACTCATGCCGACCATTCAAGGGCACTAGATCTGCCGAGATGCTCGCATGTCGTGGAGGTTAGCACCCTTTATCAGTGCATATTAGATATGAGAGTGTTGCGATCATACGACAGATAGTTAAGAAGAAACATGTGGTTTATGAGTGATGGAGCTCCGTATGGACATAGTTTGAAACAGTTTACGTAAGTCAACTGTGCTCTCAGTTCTGATGTTAGGTGCCCAAACCAAGAAGATATCGGACAGAGAGAAATAATCCCGGAACATGAACACAGCCCAAAGGCTAAACGGTTCTGCACCTAAACACGCTATAATGCTAGAGCGGTGCAGTTTTCGACCTGTTAGCCGGGTGTAACGCAACACCGTCAGTATTCCAATGCAAGGAATGTATTTTCAGCGCATGACATACCTTTTTCCTGCAAGTCTCTCTATAATAAACTAAGGCGACAAGCATAAAGTGATAAAACTGCTACCTTGCACACCAGAGAAAACGTCGATTCTTTGTAACACAAACACTACATAGGTTTCCAGAGGTGTACGTCCAGCAAATGTGGAGAAATAAATTGATATATGTTGGATCCCAGGTCCAGGTGTGACCCCAAAGTTATCAGCAACCACCTTATAAATTTTTATAAAGTGTCCGTAGCTAAAGAGCGTTGTCTTGCCAGCTAGAGTGACTGCAATATACAACTACAGAATGGATCACATGTTTGACCCAGTGCAAGACTGTTCAGATGTTTTAAACCCTTAGAATCAGTATTGACAATGTGCTTCTCTGTACTCTCCACCAATCACAACAACACAGTGTCAACTAACAAATACCCAACAGAACAGTTGTTGTATAGTTTTTTAACAACATTCTACTATGTGTCTGTTGAGGTAATAATAATACACACAAGTTGGCTGCTGTCTTTGACAATTTCCTGGAAAACAGCATCTCCTGCCTCTAAATTGATAAGGATCTGAGTTAAAGGATGATGGAAGTAGATGGAGTGATCGGTTGAGAATGATTGTAAAGAGGAGTGAATTAGTGGTAGATTGATGATCCATTCTAGAGACAGGCAGATGTTACTACAGGTCATTTATCGTGCATTTTACCATTTTTTCCGTTACTCTACCGGGATGCATCAGTTTTGTGGTATAACTTGCGATCGACTTGTATGGAACTGCGTGTTCTCTGCGCGACTAGAGCGCTATCTACCTGCATTATTTAACAGCAGTCATCTCCACACCACTGTCAGCAGGCAGCTTCCAATGCATGTGTGATGAATCGCGTTCATCGAAGGAAAACCTGTTTCTGCACCGTATGCTAGACAAACGAAGATGTATGTGAAGTTCCCCATTTCTCTTTCACTTCTTGGACATAAATCGAATCTTCAGTTTCAGGTAAGTACAAAGCGATTGGTGCCACACTTTCCATTTTCGTTCTATCCAAAATGTGGATCATTGGGAAGAGGACAAGTCTTAGGATTTTTTAGTAGACTGGTGTATAAGATGACAAATACTCTCGTAGAAAATCAAACAGCACATCAGCACATGGAAATGTCAGCAATATGACCATATACATATGGAGAACTGTGGAAACATATGAAAAATTACATAAATTCGGTAAAATTCGAGGAAAACCTGGTATAATCATGAAAAGTTGATGTGAAAAATTGAGGAAGTACGATGAAACATGAAAATCATGAAAACCTAGTACAATTACGGTAATTGATTGAAAATACATAAAATTAGAGAAAAATACCATGAAATGAGTACTGAGCAAAATCAATAAAACTGCGTATTCTGGAGAAGGAGAGTAGACTGATGCCATATATACATGCCTCAATGGTGGAAAGGCATTCTAGAGACGTAACGTCATGGCGAAACGACAATATCATCCCACACATGAGCAGTGCCATGTAACATCGGACCATAACTTTTGTTACCAAGGGCGGTGAAAAATTGTAATAACACTGTTAAATCTCCTCTGGCAACTGATCGTGGTGTTCATTTCCTCGTTAGATGTCACTGCTTCTTTGTATGCATTTTCGGCTGCCGACGATCACTTTATAGGACTCTTGTGAACATATCATAAGCTCCAGCGGTAATATGGCTTGAACTTCAGAAACAGCAGGGGTCATACATTGGCTGCTGACGATCATTTTACAGGACTCTTGTGAATATATCGTAATTCCCAACCGTAATATGGCTTGAACATTGCCAAAAGCAGGGGTCATACATCTCTGGAAGCCTCTGTAATGTTTTTGTTACAAAGAATCGATGCTTTCTTTGGTGTGTAGGGGAGTAGTTTTCTCACTCAACGTTTGTCACCATAGTTTACCATAGAGAAACTTGCAGGGAAAATATATGTCATGTGCTGTAAATATATTTTTTACATAGGAATATGGGCAGCGTTGCATGTCACGTGGGTAGTAGGTCGGAAACCACACTACTCTAGCATTACAGCATGTTTAAGTGCAGAACCTTTGGAATGTGTTCATATTCCACAATAATTTTTCTCTTTCCTATATCTTTTTGGTATGGACACCAATCACTGCTACAATACTTCAGAGTCGAGAGCACAGTCGATCTGCATAAATTGTTTCAAACTACGTCTGTCTGCAGCTCCATCAAGAATAAACCACACGTTTCTTCTTAAATGTCTGTTGTATCATCACAACACTCTCATACCTAGTATACATCAATAAGAGATGCTAACCTCCTCGACATGCATGCATATCGGGAGATCGTGTTCACTTGGATGGGCACCATGAGTAAGATTGCTGCGGAACAGTCTTAACTGAACAGCAGTTATGGACTCAGCTCGCTCTGTTCCTCCACGACATGTGCAATGTAGTGTGTATAATTCCCTCCTACTTCTGATCAGCTGCAAATTAAATCGGAGTCTGTGTTGCAGGGAGTGTTGGTCAAAGACAATATGGGGAGTGATGCTAGAAATATGCATAGTGAAAGGTGGGCAACCGTAATAGTCAATTATGCACTACTATAAAAGTGCTAGACATGTGTAGATCGGTGTAGGATGCTGTCTGCTATATTTTGATATGTATGTTTGAGAATTAACCACGAATGGGTGTTCAGCACAGTCATCTATCTACATTCAAAATCTACTATATGGTACTCACTGATTAGTGGAGTGGTGGTTTAGTGATGATTGGGAAGCGTGCTGCCAAGTCACTGGTCGGCGTTGAAATTACAGAAAAATTGGTAAAACTGCTAAAATTGATTGCACTATCGACTGTGATACTTATTACAGTACATTGTCCTGTACTGACATTGTCTTTACCATCCATCCAAACACTAGTACGTCGTTGATGCCACTTCTTTGAGGAGCACTTCCTGGGATGGCCAGCTCCAAAACACTGATACATGACTGCAACATGAGGAATCAATCGAGCTGGAAGACCGAGACATCAGCTACCCCGCCATGGTGAAAGCTGAGATTAGATGTAGAGGACATTACCTATGGGCAGCTGTTTGGAAATGCTTCACAATGCCGCAAACTCTTTCAGTTTCTATGTGTTGCGATGTATTTGCATTTTTGTCAATAGGAAACACCACCTCTGCCGTTTATTTCAGTCATCTTGAGCATTGTGAGTGCACCAGCAGCATAATGTGTACCTTGCAATGTCCAACTTTGTGTCAGAGCCAGTGAACTGAACTGCATTAATGTTGGTTTAGCACGTGACACAGCCTAGAAGTCATGGTGGAAAAACAAAATGTATGGGTGTGTACCAAGCTGTAGTGATACACTGCTTGGGTGTGTTACCAAAGAAAAACAATGTATCAAACAATAACACAGGGCCCTCTCTTGCATTTGATATTCTGTGGTATGTGGTCCTCCTGCAGTACAGGTGGTGAAACTTTACACTGGTCTGTGGAAGCGAATTCGATCAAGGCCACCTACTCCAATGGACCAATAGATGTATATTTAATAGGATTGCCACATATGCTCGATGGCAACATGCAGATGGTATTTGTTTTCAATGTATTGGAAGACAGGGGCATGGTAATATCATATTGAGTTCTCTAATAGGTGATGTTAGTGGATTTTTTATAGTTTTTAGCTTTTTTCTGTTTTGGATAGTAGACAATAACGAGGAGGGAGAGAATATTTGGGTGATGGACATGAATGCACTCTGAGAGACGCAGTACTGCAGTACTCATATATAGTTTGGAGATGCACCACAGTGCAGTAACAAAATCCTCGTCCTTCTTCCAGTTTCTGTATGATGTGGAATCTTCGAAATTTTCCTAGTAAGAAACACCACCATAACTGCTTGTACTGTCTTTTCTACTACCTCATGTTGCAGAAGAAAGCTTCGTTTGGTGCTGACTTTACACATTGTACATGGTTGGCAGAGCTATGACAACATGTCCCCATTTCCACCAAGTGGTCAATACACAGTTTGTTGCATTCACTCAGCTCATCCAGTTTCTCCACAGGATGCAGAAGGTCTTACACATATTGCTCTGAACTTCTGTTCATTTCCAACTTAAATTGGAAAGATCACATCGACAAAGCTGCAAGAAGGGTGGGGCAGAGACTGACGAACAGTTACAAGATGCTGAGGGACTGTCTAAAATAACATACCAGAGTTTTGCTGTATGGGATCCTTAGCAGATAGGTTTGGAAAAGGTGACTCGTTTCGAGATATGAGAGTGGCAAGAATGTGATTCACCAGTCACTGTAAACATTAACAGTTGTCTCTAGAGAATCCATTGCAAGTGTGTGGTTGAATGGATAGGCTTGATTCCACATGGCAGACAGCATTTCTACCAGAAAGCGTGACGCTATCAGCGACTCTTCTGTGTGCCTGCAGATCCAAGACATTTTATGCAGGGTGACAGTAACATAGTCATTGTGATCGGGTTTTTAATAGCACAGCCCTTATACAAATGTTCCAGGTGGTTATAATTAAGCTTTCCATATTATAACGGAAACTAATTACCATACAAGTAGCAAACTTGATAGACTTAATCTCCAGAGTGTGGGGGTGCATGATTTCCATGTGTCACAGCACCACTGTCCATCTCCAACTATCGCCACCAGGTGCCAGGTGGTTCATGGTATTGCACACCTGACCAGTCACAGTGCACTTGTTGACAAGTCAACATGAGTTTGGACAAAAGGAGCAGGGCATTATTTGTGAAGCTCTGTTATCAAAACAACAGTAATGCTGTAGCTGCACTTCGAGGATATCGCCGGCTGAAAGGATTGTGGAAGGGTCCTCTCTCTACCTGCTGTACAGAGCATGAGGAAGAAATTTAAATCAACTGAAGAACTAGGCGTTACTCTGGGAAGAGGCCAACGACTGGTTGCACCACACGTGGTTGATAAAATCGCTGTTGCTATGGCAAGCAACGCTGCATGTAATTCCCAATCGTCAGGCCGTGCATGTGCTGTGTCAAACAGTTGAACATCCCTTAGTCTACTATACAAAACGTGCTTTGAACAAATCTTACATGGTTTCCATACAAGAACCATATCGTACAGCAGCTTGCACCACAAAATGCACAATGACGTGATGACTTCACTCTCCACATTCTTGCAAGGATTGAAGTTGACGAGGGCTGGCCCTGAACCATCGTACGGACAGACGAAGCTCATTTTCCCCTGATGGGTGAGGTGAACACACAGAACTGCCGAGTGCGGAGATCTTCACCTCCAGTCACTGTGTTTTAAGTTCCTCTGTACCGGGAATGTGTCACTTCATGGCTACATTCATCATTGGCAGGTTGTTTTTTGAACAGGTTGGCGCCCATGGACCAAAGATGTGCAGTGTGACTGCCTAGCGTCACTGTAATATTCTTCGTCAGCATGTCATACCCGCCCTGCAGGAGAGAAATACACATTGAACTCAACAGTTTTCACCGCCAATCGCGCGTGAAGTTCACCTGTTTCTCCGAAATACATTTGGAAACGATCGGATTATCAGCTGATCGTTTCCAAATGCTTGGCTGGCACGATCACCATATCTCACGCCCTGTGATGTCTGGTTATGAGGCTACCTGAAGGACAGAGGCACATTCACACATGTGCTGATCTGAAGCGCAGCATATCAAGGGAGGTACCTATGGACATGCTTAGTTCTGCTGTGTAGAGTGCAGTCCTGCACTTTCATACTCTTCTGGACACTGATAGGCGCCATATTGAGCCCTATTTATTTTTAGCAATAATGATATCATCTATAATGGTATGATGCACTGTAGCAGGACTTTAAAAGTGTCTATGTTGAATTGATTTTGCATTATTTCTCTTCCCTATGTCCTTGACATTAATGCTACGAAGTTTGGTACTCATAGAGTAAGTAGTTTCCGTGTTCTAACATGTTAAATAGGGAAAGTTTAATTATAACCACCCAATATGCTGCTGGCGGTAGAATCCTTCCGCAGTCAGCTTTAAATGTCGGTTCTCCATACAGTTTCTCGGAAAGAACATCGTCCCATTTGAGCTACGTGGTGTTCGCAATCCAACCGCTGGAAAAAAAAAATATTCGCCATGCAAAGTAGCCCTCATGATGAGTTCAATTAATTAGCTTTCCGGCCTGGCGGGTGGAAGCGATGGCTAGGCTACCATGGATATGATTCTTGAGTTGGAGCGGTAATCAGGCGTTTTCTTCATTGTGGCGATTTCATTAAACAAAATTTCAACTCCCACCTGCACATGGAGAGATGACCATCGTAATAAAATCATATATATTACCGAATTTATGAAGTGAGACATAGTATAAACCTGATATTTACAACTTCTTTTAGCTGTTACCTTAAGAATCTTCGTATGTGGCGACACATTTGGTTACTTTAAGGAAATTCGAAAGTTAGCACTGCATCATGAGCACAAAATGAATTTCGTATTCTAGCCCTCTGATGCATGTCATAAACTAAGCTGATTAGAACAGATTTTTTTTTCTACTTGATGAGAAAATCCTTAGGGAAAATGTAGCCTATGCCACACTGTTACAGGGTTTTCATAACGAGTAACGATACTTTGGCAATAAGAAAACACGTGTACCCCCGGATTTCTTCTGTCTTCGAAAATAACTTGTATAAAAGGGAGAAATCTGCATTTCGCGTGAGAAATTCGAGTTGTATGGTGAACAACATCGCTCCCTCGGATTGGGTAAAGTGTGTTTTTTTAAACAGGGGGGCTTTATGTTGGGATGGAACTGATTAGAACTACTATATAGATCCAAGCTACAGCTATTTGTTTCGCAGTGCTCCGCGGCTGGCAGCAGGGGTGGTCAGGAGGATTCGGCGACTGAAAGTAATGGATTAGCTCAGCCCGTGACGGGTGATTAGGTACAAAGAATGCCCCGACCTGTCTGCTCTTGCTTGCTGGGTGAGAGAAAATAGAAGTTGACGAGTGAGTGGCGTGAGAAGATTCAAAATGGTGTTTGCGCTGGACTATTATTCCACCTATGCATATTGATCGATTGACTGCTTGGTGACAGTCTTCCTCTCACATCTGAGGATTCGGCACAGTGGGTGTGTGGGTGCAGGGTGATGGGATGGCAGCTGTCTCCTCACCGGCGCTCGCGAGATGCTCCGATGTCCCTGCTGGCGTTGGATGCCTCGACTGCGGTTCCTGGCAGTCGGCGGACGGCGCTCTCTACACGATCGCAACTTTATGCCATCGCTTGGATTTTTTCACCTGATATGTTTAGTAGAAACTTTGTGGTGGAGGAAGATGTTTGTGCTCTCAAACGTCGGTGAATACAAGATCCCCGATATATTTAGCGCTACGATCTATTTTTGGCGGAAATTGGTTTACATAATGTTTTCGTGTGATACTAAAACATTGAAAAAATGTTTTTCTATTAAGTAGGATGATGAGTGTATTAAGCGATCTATTTGACTCCTGTAAATTGTTTGAATTAATTTGATAGGGTAGTGCAAATAAATTATTTCACTGTATTTTTGATATTCAAATTGCGTCAGCTCTCCCTTTATCTGCAGCATTAGCCAATAGGACACAGAGATGAAAACCTCCGTCTGCTTGTTTCGAGACGGTGGTTCACACAGACATACAGGGAGTGGCCTCTTTAGAGAGACAGAGATGGGAAGCGAGTTTCGTAAATATCCTGATCAACAGAATGCCACCAATTAATGCTTTGTTTGGAGGCTACGAGATCAAAGGTGGCTGTTATATAGTGGTCGGTGGTATTTAGTAACGTGGTCTGTAATTAGGACATTGCATGGTTTTGACCTTGGTGGCATCGCCCTGACGGTAGACACACGCACCAGAGATCCCAAAACGTGGCTAATTTACCACACTTGATTCCATTCATGATTTTTGCAGAGTTTAACTGTCAGTGGAATATGATTGTTGTATATTTCTCGATCTGTACAAAATAGTTTGCTGCTGAAATTCTCTAAATCTGTGCGTCTGCAGAAAGTGGCGGACAGTGCTCCCACACGAACAACAGCAACTTGGCGGGAAAATTCAGTAAGAACTAATCAGAATGTTCCATTCTCAGGAAGTTCCGTCATGTCAGAGAGTCACAAGATATCCTTTGTGATGGTGGTGGTGGGGCGTTATAGGAGTCTCTACAGACCGGTTAGAACAGGACGGAGACAGAGCAATATATCTACAGAAAGTTACGTGACATCAGAGAATCACACGATGTCTTCTTTGTTCGAGTGTTCAGAGACAAGTCCAAGCAGACCAGCCTCCTCTGGTTCAGACAGGTGAAATGCTGGCCCTCCAACCATTCGTAGGAAATCGAAAATTCACCAAAAATTCCAGCCATTTTACTGTTCTGTAGGACAGTGCTTCGAATTCTGTTTGTGTTTTCTTTTTCACCATCTGTTGTAGGATTCGAAATATATCATGAACTTTTAGATACGTAATTGTTCTGATTTTCCTGTCTATGCTTGGACACCAATGTGCTTTGAAAAGTGGGGAAAATAAAAAAATTAGCCTCACCATCCCTGACTGCAGCAGTAAATATAAACTAAGCCCACTCAGCGATCCATGTGCAATCACAATAGAAAGGGCGCCACAGTTGTTTTAATATTCCATACAACTTGTCGCCCACAAAGTGCTTAAATAATCAGTATTTCATACACTGTAGTCCATTTCCCGACAAATTCTTTAAATATATAAACAATATTCGAAACACTACCTTCTGTCCCATAAACTAATCAAATATACAATATTCCACACATTGCCTTGTCTACCAGAAATTGTTTAAACAATATTCCATACAATGGAATCGATTTCCCGCCAAATTCTGTAAATAAATACATACACTATATTCCATAAACTGCCTTGTATCAAATAAATTGTTTAAATAAACAAATTCCATTCACTGCAATCGATTTCCCGCCAAGAAGCCAATCAACTGGTCTTTTCCCGCCAATTTATGGGGGGAGGGGAGGGCTGAGGATTTCCCAGAGGTGAAGTGGTTAATTAATCGGTTTAATTAACTTATCAATCAAATTGATATCAAAAGTGGTTAGTATGAGCGAGGGGAGTTCCCAGAGGGGTGGGGAAAGTGGAGGTTGAGAAGGAGAGGGAGGGGGATTTCTCAGAAGGATAGGTTATTCCCATGGGGTCATAATCTACTTAGCAGAACAACATGTTAAGGGCTTACCAATCAAAGGAGAACAATAGGTTTGCCCCTGAATTTATGCTTGCCCCTGAATGTGTGCAACCCACAATGTGTGGTGATACCCCACTTGCCCTACTACTGGTATCATCACTAAACTATGTGAGCAGAGCTTCATTTCGATAAATATAACGACTGTAGTCCCCTTACATGCAGCCATTTGGAGTAGCAAGGCCTGGTTGATAAGTGTTAGAAGAAATTCAGAGAAATATCCATTATTTTGTACCTGAAGTTTGCTGCCCCTCTTTAGAACTATATGTTAATCTGATTTATCTACAGATACCCCTTTGATGTGATCTGTATAATTGAGGCACACAAGCCTTCCCACTGAGGCGTGGTCCATGTTTCAGACAGTGACGGGTTGGACGGAATCTGTTACTCTGTAATACTTATCTTGCCCAAGTCAGAAAGCAAACATGGTGTAATACCCTTCCTCCTTTACAACAAGTTTTACAGTGATAGGTACTCGAATAGATGGTAATGAGCTTACGAAGGTACAGGACTGTTACCTGGGTAATTTAACGTCCAGGTTAAAAACGTAAAAACATATTAAGATTTTCAGAGTTTTAAGTAACTTTACCGCATGCTTGCGATTTGTGATTTACCTGATGTACGAATTACATCAGATTTGAGAGAAAAACTGTATCTACAGAAATTGCTAATCCCATGTGGATCAGACAAGTGAGAGTAATGATGTTACTTTACATCTCGAACTAGCAACCCACAACTTCTTGTGGAACTGTGAAGAAGAATGGAATGAAATAAACGTGGGAAGAGTCTGCACAGGGTGATTGAGAAGTACGAGTAGTAATATCCCCTAAGAAGTAATGATTAATTAGGCTGAAAATGACAGCAGCAAACATTTTTCTCGCTGAAGAACTCGTGTTACTTTCCTGAGGAACGTAATGAGCGCCAGTAACCATATTATGATAATGCAGATTCATATCTGGATGAGTCGTGGTCTACAATGAAACAAAAAAAATTTTTACACAAACCACCTACGAATATTTCACAAACGATGTATACTGATGACCACAAGTTATGCACTTGAAGAAATTTTAGAGAACGTAGCGATTCACGTGCGGAACCGATTAATTGCCACAGCAATCCTTTGCAATTGTAGAAAAATATTGCAGTCACGGGGACTATAGTGCACTAGTAAACCTACTACAGTGTGCGTCCACTGCAGCTCTATGACACACTTCGCATTAATGTAACGTCGTCTACAGAAGAGGACCATCCAGGGATAACCTTACAACGCCGATTTATCTGTATTCTGTTGCGAGTCCGCCAATTGCATATTAATGGAGTCGATCTGACAAATGCTGCTTGATAGCTACAGCGAATCGAACGTTTTACTGATTAATGCATTACTGCCGTTGTGTAACTCAATACACTACGACGCAACGTGTAAACAGACTAATGGCTACAGCCGGTGAAATTGTAATGTCTCCTTTTTTTGACGCCAACTAGCGACGTTAATTATAATCCACCATTACTGACATTTTGCCTCGTTCTCCAGGTAATGTTCACACACATCTGTAATCTGCACGTGTGGTGCTCAGCAGCACCTATCTGTAGGATTTGCTCCACATCGCTCACAAAAAAATAGTCCTTATTGTCATCCCATTCAACGACCTGGGCACATGTACGCGGATTCCTTTTCGGAACTTTAAATTTTTTTTGGGTTGGATTTATCACGTCAAAAATTGTTTAGTCCTATAACATAGTTTTTAAAGTATAGCTTTGTATACACACTTCTAACTCAACATTGCTCCTAAGAGTGCAAAATAATTTTACACAGGCTCAGATCGAGTGCCTAAGCGTGCCTCGGGTACGGGGCAGGTTTACGCAATTGTGGCGGTATGTTTACGCGTATCATAGAACACAATAGTGAGTAGAGCACTACTAAACTTTTTAAAATATGATTTGTTGCCAGTAAACAAAATTAAAGTCTTGCTTAACACCAATTAACACGGTAAAACACAACAATTTTACTGGGAGTAACTAAGTGGTGTTTTTTTTATTTTTATTTTTTTTTTTTTTTTGCCGGCCTTTGTGGCCGAGGCGTTCTAGGCGCCACAGTCTGGAACCACGCGATCGCTACGATCGCAGGTTCGAATCCTGCCTCGGGCATGGATGTGTGTGATGTCCTTAGGTTAGTTAGGTTTAAGTAGTTCTAAGTTCTAGGGGACTGATGACCTCAGAAGTAAAGTCCCATAGTGCTCAGAGCCATTTGAACCAATTTTTTGAACCAAGTTTTTTGGCGAAGTTCCACCTGTTAGCATAATATGGCCTATATAGAAGTTTGAATGTTAATTAAAGGTCAGTTCATCACCGTCCTCGAAGTTGCAATTTATGCACACAAAGAATATGTGTTCCCTGTTGCACAACCGTAGTGAGCCTACCTTTTACATATAAGCCACTATTCGCTTCTTGTTTTCTTTTTCATTGGTTGTATCGTTTAAAGCAGTAAATACAAAGGTAATTTTTGTCCTCTTTACTAGACTGCTGCAAGCTGTAAGGGCAAGGAAGAAGAAATGTGGATGGGACATTCGTTGAGACGAAATCAAATGCTAACAGACGCTTTGGAAGGATTAATTTGTGAGAGGAGATTGAGAGGAAGGAGGAGATACAAGATGATACACAAGATGATAGACGAATGCTAACAGACGCTTTGGAAGGATTACTTTTGTGAGAGGAGATTGAGAAGAAGGAGGAGATAAAAAGATGATAGACGACATAAAGGAAAGTGAAAATACGAGGACCTAAACAGGATGACAGAAGACCTGCCTTTTGACGGAACACTAACGATGAGATAAGCAGTAGGCCTGCCCTTATTCTTGCTTTTAGCAGTATCGTACCCTCAAACGTCCTTGCTATCACAAAATTAATTCTTTCTGTTTGAGATTCCTTGTGTTCAAATATCATTTTTAGCAATTTGTACCTTTTATTGTCATATTCCTTGGTTTCTTTTAGACAGTGTTTCCAACTGCTGTGTCTTAAAGTTTCATTGACTGGGGTATCAGTTAGGATGGCAATGCAAAACAGTGCGTAAACGTATCTCAGAAATAAGTAAACGAGCCCCATTGCCATGTTTGAATTAATGTCGATACCTTAGTAGTAACTTTCAGGCTTTCGAATTATACGGATGTAACTTACAATGCAGAATACCCTCCTGTAAACACACACGTGTTTATCTAGTCTCAGTTCTAAAAGGTATGCTCCCAGGAGTTTCGAAATTTAAGTAACAAAATTCCCTCCTTGCTCAGAAACGCAAATATGTTCGCGTGCTAAGACGTTCATTCAACTGGTACCGTGAAGTCTGTGAGAACCCTCAGTAGATGGGAGTACTAATCTTCTTTTATCGGTAGCTCTATAGCAAGAATGGTTCGTGAGAAAGTGCTTTGCGTAAACGTGCCCGATGGGTTAACGTTTCCTGGTCTCCCCTACTGGTGGAAAGAGCGTAAAAAGAATGAAAGTTGGATAAATAAGTTGGATAAACACTTTGAGATGATTTAATGGTTTGTTCAGAGGTTCACTTGTGCGTCTGGGAGCACTATTCACTTCGTTATTTAAATGTAATATACACAGTTACCCGTGGTCAAAGGTTATAGTCGACTCGCAGCCGTGCTAGCGTGCGGAGCTGCTCCGCGCGCCGTCCGACGCTCCGCTCTCGGCGGTGTTTACTTCCGCGTCGCGGTGTTTGTGTCTATCGAGTCCAGTACTAACGTACACCATGGCGCACTCCTACCGCCGTGCAACGATCAAAGTAACGTTTCAGGCCGAACATCCACGACCCAGAGCTTTCGAAATCGAACAGTTCATACGTGAGGATCTACGTTTGAACCCCCAGGACGTAATCGGCATACATTTTTCCATCACTGGAAGTGTTGTCTACATCAAGATGTCGACGGAGGAAATTTGCAATGACATAATTCACCGTCATGCCACGGACTGAAATTTAAACACTCTGATGGACATATGGGTGCTGTGACTGTCGCCCATGGTGGATTCGGTCTCCGGACATTGCGGGTGTTTGAGCTCCCGTTCGAGGTGCCGCAGGATGTGGTCTTTGCCGCTTTCCAACCATATGGCACCGTCTTGGGTCACGTCGCGGAGAAGTGGCAAACATTTACGACCTACCCCGTATTAAATGGCGTCCGGCAAATAAAAATTGAGCTGACGAAACATGTCCCATCGTACCTGCTGATTGGAGGTGTGAGGGCCATAGTCATGTACGATGGACAGCCACGAACGTGCGCAGCATGTGGCCAGGAGGGACATGTACGTTCCGAATGCTTACACCGCCGTTTAATACAGACGCCGTTACGTGAAGAGACCCAGGCTTCGACGGTCACGTCCTTACCCATCACCTACGCCAAGGTTGCACAGGACCCCGTCGTACCAATCTCGATTGCGCCAGCAGCATCGTCAACGCCACCCGCCGCAGCACAACGCGCCGAGGACACAAGCACGGCGTCGCCTCCAGTGCTCGCTTCAGGACCGTCCGGGTTGCAGACCGAAACCGATGTTCCTGTTGGAACCGTGGACGTCGACCTCGGTGTCGTGCCGACGTCTGCCTTTGTCCAGACGGGTTCGGCGTCAGACGACGGGCGACCACATTCTGATTCAGAAGGCCACATCAGAAAACAGCGGTCGCCTCGCAAACACAGGAAACGACGACGAACGCCTTCCGATGACGCCCTTTCTCAGACGGTCTCGCGAGATGTCGACCTGATGTCTGACGGTGATCTCCCACATTGCGTCCAGTCACGCGATGTGGCAGCAACAGGCGCCCCTCCTGTGACGCCTACTGTCCCAGCCAGGGACGTGTCCTCGCCGTTGTCAACGAATGATGACGGCGGTCCCCCTGCCACTCATGTTGCGGAATCCACAAGACACGTTCCGGAAGTACGTGACCGTCACATGTCCACGTCGTCAGCTTCCTGGGTCGATGACGTTGAAGAAGAAGTGGAACAGACTGCCAGCGTGTCTGCACAGGAGTCCACCTCGGCGACATTGGGGCTGGCGCCCCGTCAGTAATTATCGCCACTGCGGGACCACCGGCGGTTCTCCACCTGCCGGCTACTTCTACCGCACGTTCTGCAAATACTGAGGATGGCCGTACACAGCAATATCGTATCGCCACATGAATCCTGCCACCATTCGTGCCCCCCATAAACTGGCCATGTTTAGAGACACTATTTACTCTGCGGATGTGGATATAGCACTCTTACAAGAGGTGTTTGTGGCTGGCTTCCTAGTTCCCACCGGATACAACGCCCATGTTTCCCCCGCATCCGACACCGGTAGCGGCGTCGCCATCCTGCTACGCGACGGACTCCCTGCCGAGGACGTCATCTACCTCCCCACTGCGCGAGGTATGGCCCTCACACTGTTCGGCGTGCGTATTATTAATATCTACGCTCCGTCCGGCACTGGCCGCCGTCATGACCGACAAACTTTTTTTGCCGAAAGCGTCACATCCCTCTTCACCGGTCCGCAGGACGATTTGGTACTGGGTGGGGATTTTAACTCGACACAAGAGCCCGCGGACCAACTCCCGCGACATTCCCCTTGTGCATCTCTCTCAGTGGTCATCGACCGTCTACGACTTGTTGACACGTGGAAGAAGCTCCACGGACTTCAACCGGGCTATACATTCTACACCTCTCACTCGTCAAGCCGCATAGATCGCATCTACGTTACCCGCTCCCTTGCTGATGGCACACGTCATGCGGAAGTCTGGCCCTTGGCCTTTTCAGACCATGATGCGTACCTCTCTGACGTCACTCTCGCCCGACAGCAAGTGTGGCATAGTCGTGGTCTGTGGAAACTCAATGTCGCTCACCTGACCTCCTCAGACTGTCGCCGTATGGTCGAAGAAGCGTGGGCACGCTGCCACCGTCGTCGAGAAGCCTATGACTCCACCTTATCATGGTGGCTCTCCTGTGCAAAGCCGACCCTCAGGAAGACTCTGATGAGTTATGGGAAGGAATTAAAGGCGTGGCAAACTAATACCCTGCACTTCTACTACACCATTCTACGTGACTGTACGACGATGCCTTCCTCGCCAGCCCGGCAGTCGATGGTCCATCGCACGAAGGCGCAGATCTCCTTGATCATGCGGCGTAACTTGGAAGGCACTGTAGTCCGTTCTCGAGCTTCTAATCGAATCCCTCAAGAACGTCCGTCGATGTACCACCTCCTTCAGGAAAGACAACGACGACGACGAGCTCTGATCCAAGTCCTCACTGATGTGGAAGGGCGCCGGCACGACACCCAACAAAGCATCGGTCGTACTCTCCGTGCTCATTTTGCCGGGCTATACGCAGCCGTACCACATTCTGCAGCACTGATCACAGAAGTCGCTCAGCTTACTACGAACACTCTTCCGGAGGATGCAGTTCATGACCTCCAAGAGGACGTAACCACAGATGAAGTGATAGACGCTATCAAGGCGGGTTCCGATAACAGATCTCCTGTACCTGACGGTATACCCATCGAATTTTATAAAAGTTTTCACTATTTGTTGGCTTCCACGTGGACGGCAATTGCACAAGAGCTGATGTCACCGATGACAGTGGTCCCGAGCGCCTTTCTAGAAGGCATTATTATCCCCGTACATAAACCGCGCGGGTTATCGAGGGTCCAGGACTATCGACCAATTACCTTGCTCAACAGCGACATGAAAATATTCACACGGCTACTGGCATCGCGACTCAAGAAGGTCGCACGTTACGTCACATCCTGCGACCAGACTTCCCTAGGAGGCGACAACAACATCGGCACGGCCCTTTGCCGTTACAGAGACATGATAGCATTAGCGCATTATCAGCGTCTCCCTGGCGCCTTGGCTTCACTGGACTTTAGCCAGGTTTTCGACCGTGTTGACCACTTCTATTTACGGACAGTTCTTCAGCATATGGGTTTTCCTGGCGGTATTGTCACAGTGGTTATGCGCCTGTTGAGTAGTGCAACCTCTAAAATCATGTACAATGGTCGCCTTACACCGTCCCTGGTCATCACACGATCTGTACGACAAGGATGCCCTCTTTCCACGATTTTGTATGCTTTCGCCTTGGAACTGCTCCAGGGCTCCAGGGCATGCGCCAACGTTTGGAAGGCATGGCTGTGCAAGGCCACCGTTTTTGTTGTACAGCCTACGCAGACGACATAGTACTATATCTGCGCAGTGAAGATGAAGTACGAGCAGCACTGACATGGGTGGCGACTTACGGCGAAGCGTCGGGGAGCTGCCTCAACGTGTCAAAATCCAAGGTCCTGCTCATTGGTGAGGGCTTGCCGGAGGGATGCGCTGCCCCCCTTAGTGTCGCCGCCACCATACGGTGTCTTTCGGCTCCTTCGTCAGCTCGGGGATGTTATTCAAGGTGCAGTATGAATCCCTTGCACTGCCACGAGATCGTGGCGGGGTGGGGCTCATCCACGTGCCGACTCGTGTCAAGGCACTATACGTCAGCTCCCAACTAAAACTTTGGCATCGTTGCCCGCAGAGCCTTACTAGCCTCCTGCTTCACAACTTTGCACCGGCCTCCTTGTCCGCCCCAGTACTGATATCGACCATTCCAACCCCCTTTTATTACATCCAACGATTTTTCCTGGAGTTCAGTTATATCTACCGGTCCTTACCTCTTACACGTTTGTACCTCACGAAAACAGTCTCCGAATTGTTACAACAGTGCCGCCCGTCCAACCCCATCGAACGTAAGTATCCACAGTACGTGTGGCGACACATATGGAAGGCGATCCATGCGCGTTTTTTCGAATCAGACGTTCAATCAGCGTGGTACAGCACCGTGAATGGCAAACAAGTTAACCCAGATCGTCTGCACCGCATCCATCTCGCCGATTCAAAAAAATGGTTCAAATGGCTCTGAGCACTATGGGACTCAACTGCTGTGGTCATCAGTCCCCTAGAACTTAGAACTACTTAAACCTAACTAACCTAAGGACATCACACACATCCATGCCTGAGGCAGGATTCGAACCTGCGACCGTAGCAGTCGCACGGTTCCGGACTGCGCGCCTAGAACCGCGAGACCACCGCGGCCGGCATCTCGCCGATTCGTCCCTCTGCACCCACTGTGGAGTGGATGACACGGATGTCCACCGGTTCCACTGTGGCACAGCGCTCGACGTCTGGAAACTTGCGCGGCGAATTTTGGCGTTTCTTACTCGCTAGACACCGGCTCAGATCGACGTCCACATGCTTTTGTACCTCGATAAGACTTTCTACCCCTCCAACAAAACTCACTCTGTGAATTTGATCTGTGCCCACACGATCCGCTATCTTTTTACTTCTGGCGACAAGTCTACGCTAAGATATTGGACTTAGCTCAACGAACGACACTGCGTCCTGATACGCAACCCACGCTATAAACAATATTTTTCCAATTTCTTACAGAGCACTTTCGATGACCCACTTAGTAGCTGGAACGTCCAAGCCCTGAGAAGCTGAAAACTGTCTAAACCGAACCGAACTGAATAGATCTGCTACCCAGAAACCACGCCTACGCCAGAGAAGACACGTTTGGACGAGCTGGCATGCTGCAGGCGGATACACTTCAGGAGCTCCTGTAAGAACTGGACTTTAACTACAAGTCGCACGACGACTTTAATAAAAAAAAAAACTTTTCCTTATTTATTCCTCATAATTTGTTCTTAAAGGAAAAAGAAATTTGATTTTGGCTTTGAGAAACTTTTTTTGTTCCAAAAGATTGCTTCTTCGCCAACAAGACGAAGGAGACTCATTTTTGTTTACTGGAAGGAGAAACTGGTATAACTGGAGTCTTTGTTTTCTTTAAAAAAAAAACTTTTCCTTATTTATTCCTCATAATTTGTTCTTGAAGGAAAAATAAATTTTAGTTTGGCTTAAAAAAAAAATGCGGTCTAACGCACTGCTTCCCGGGTGGGAAGGCGTGCCGGTCCCTGGCACGAATCCGCCCGGCGGATTAGTGTCGAGGTCCGGTGAGCCGTTTCCAAAAAAAAAAAAAAAAAAAAAAAAAAAAAAAAAAAAAAAAAAAAAAAAAAAAAAAAAAAAAGGTAGCGTCTTTGTTTCTTAATCAAACCGTCTTCGGTCCCGGGTTCGAACCCCGCCAGTGCCTAAATTTTGATAAATAATCAGCATTGGCGCCCGAAGACTTCCGGCATAAGAAGTCAGCCTCATTCTGCCAACGACCTTGTCAAAGAGGGCAGAGGAGCGGATAGAGGTTCAGGGTAGTCTCTTGTCCTAGGGGTGGGAAATTGCCCCTAAAGGCAGAAGAATCAGCAATGATCAACGACATGAGGATGCAGAAGGCAATGGAAACCACTGTATTAAAGACACGTAACGTGTATCCACAGGACATGTGGCCTGTAATTGAAGAAGTATCATGATGATCTCTCCATTGGCAAAAGATTCCCGAATAGTCCCCCATTCGGATCTCCGGGAGGGGACTGCCAAGGGGGAAGTTACCATGAGAAAAAGATTGAATAATCAACTAAAGGATAACGTTCTAAGAGTCGGGGCGTGGAATGTCAGAAGCTTGAACGTGGTAGGGAAACTAGAAAATCTGAAAAGGGAAATGCAAAGGGTCAATCTAGATATAGTAGGGGTCAGAGAAGTGAAGTGGAAGGAAGACAAGGATTTCTGGTCAGATGAGTATCGGGTAATATCAACAGCAGCAGAAAATGGTATAACAAGTGTAGGATTCGTTATGAATAGGGGTTGTTCTAACCAGAATCGACAGCAGACCAACACCAACAACGATAATTCAGGTATACATGCCGACGTCACAAGCTGAAGATGAACAGATAGAGAAAGTGTATGAGGATATTGAAAGGGTAATGCAGTATGGAAAGGGGGACGAAAATCTAATAGTCATGGGCGACTGGAATGCAGTTGTAGGGGAAGGAGTAGAAGAAAAGGTTACAGGGGAATATGGGCTTGGGACAAGGAATGAAAGAGGAGAAAGTCTAATTGAGTTCTGTAACAAGTTTCAGGTAGTAATAGCGAATACCCTGTTCAAGAATCACAAGACGAGGAGGTATACTTGGAAAAGGCCGGGAGATACGGGAAGATTTCAATTAGATTACATCATGGTCAGACAGAGATTCCGAAATCAGATACTGGATTGTAAGGCGTACCCAGGAGCAGATATAGACTCAGATCACAATATAGTAGTGATGAAGAGTAGGCTGAAGTTCAAGACATTAGTCAGGAAGAATCAATACGCAAAGAAGTGGGACACGGAAGTACTAAGGAATGACGAGATACGTTTGAAGTTCTCTAACGCTATTGATACAGCAATAAGGAATAGCGCAGTAGGCAGTACAGTTGAAGAGGAATGGACGTCTCTAAAAAGGGCCATCACAGAAGTTGGGCAGGAAAACATAGGTACAAAGAAAGTAGCTGCGAAGAAACCATGGGTAACAGAAGAAATACTTCAGTTGATTGATGAAAGGAGGAAGTACAAACATGTTCCGGGAAAATCAGGAATACAGAAATACAAGTCGCTGAGGAATGAAATAAATAGGAAGTGCAGGGAAGCTAAGACGAAATGGCTGCAGGAAAAACGTGAAGACATCGAAAAAGATATGATTGTCGGAAGGACAGACTCAGCATACAGGAAAGTCAAAACAACCTTTGGTGACATTAAAAGCAACGGTGGTAACATTAAGAGTGCAACGGGAATTCCACTGTTAAACGCAGAGGAGGGAGCAGATAGGTGGAAAGAATACATTGAAAGACTCTATGAGGGTGAAGATTTGTCTGATGTGATAGAAGAAGAAACAGGAGTCGATTTAGAAGAGATAGGGGATCCAGTATTAGAATCGGAATTTAAAAGAGCTTTTGAGGACTTACGGTCAAATAAGGCAGAAGGGATAGATAACATTCCATCAGAATTTCTAAAATAATTGGGGGAAGTGGCAACAAAACGACTATTCACGTTGGTGTGTAGAATATATGAGTCTGGCGACATACCATCTAACTTTCGGAAAAGCATCATCCACACAATTCCGAAGACAGCAAGAGCTGACAAGTGCGAGAATTATCGCACAATCAGCTTAACAGCTCATGCATCGAAGCTGCTTACAAGAATAATATACAGAAGAATGGAAAAGAAAATTGAGAATGCGCTAGGTGACGATCAGTTTGGCTGTAGGAAAAGTAAAGGGACGAGAGAGGCAATTCTGACGTTACGGCTAATAATGGAAGCAAGGCTAAAGAAAAATCAAGACACTTTCATAGGATTTGTCGACCTGGAAAAAGCGTTCGACAATATAAAATGGTGCAAGCTGTTCGAGATTCTGAAAAAGTAGGGGTAAGCTATAGGGAGAGACGGGTCATATACAATATGTACAACAACCAAGAGGGAATAATAAGAGTGGACGATCAAGAACGAAGTGCTCGTATTAAGAAGGGTGTAAGACAAGGCTGTAGCCTTTCGCCCCTACTCTTCAATCTGTACATCGTGGAAGCAATGATGGAAATAAAAGAAAGGTTCAGGAGTGGAATTAAAATACAAGGTGAAAGGATATCAATGATACGATTCGCCGATGACATTGCTATCCTGAGTGAAAGTGAAGAAGAATTAAATGATCTGCTGAACGGAATGAACAGTCTAATGAGTACACAGTATGGTTTGAGAGTAAATCGGAGAAAGACGAAGGTAATGAGAAGTAGTAGAAATGAGAACAGCGAGAAACTTAACATTAGGATTGATGGTCACGAAGTCAATGAAGTTAAGGAATTCTGCTACCTAGGCAGTAAAATAACCAATGACGGACGGAGCAAGGAGGACATCAAAAGCAGACTCGCTATGGCAAAAAAGGCATTTCTGGCCAAGAGAAGTCTACTAATATCAAATACCGGCCTTAATTTCAGGAAGAAATTTCTGAGGATGTACGTCTGGAGTACAGCATTGTATGGTAGTGAAACATGGACTGTGGGAAAACCGGAACAGAAGAGAATCGAAGCATTTGATATGTGGTGCTATAGACAAATGTTGAAAATTAGGTGGACTGATAAGGTAAGGAATGAGGAGGTTCTACGCAGAATCGGAGAGGAAAGGAATATGTGGAAAACACTGATAAGGAGAAGGGACAGGATGATAGGACATCTGCTAAGACATGAGGGAATGACTTCCATGGTACTAGAGGGAGCTGTAGAGGGCAAAAACTGTAGAGGAAGACAGAGATTGGAATACGTCAAGAAAATAATTGAGGACGTAGTTTGCAAGTGCTACTCTGAGATGAAGAGGTTAGCACAGGAAAGGAATTCGTGGCGGGCCGCATCAAACCAGTCAGCAGACTGATGCAAAAAAAAAAAAAAAAAAGTATATATATATATATATATATATATATATATATATATATATATATATATACAGGGTGTTTCAAAAATGACCGGTATATTTGAAACGGCAATAAAAACTAAACGAGCAGCGATAGGAATACACCGTTTGTTGCAATATGCTTGGGACAACAGTACATTTTCAGGCGGACAAACTTTCGAAATTACAGTAGTTACAATTTTCAACAACAGATGGCGCTGCAAGTGATGTGAAAGATATAGAAGACAACTCAGTCTGTGGGTGCGCCATTCTGTACGTCGTCTTTCTGCTGTAAGCGTGTGCTGTTCACAACGTGCAAGTGTGCTGTAGACAACATGGTTTATTCCTTAGAACAGAGGATTTTTCTGGTGTTGGAATTCCACCGCCTAGAACACAGTGTTGTTGCAACAAGACGAAGTTTTCAACGGAGGTTTAATGTAACTAAAGGACCGAAAAGCGATACAATAAAGGATCTGTTTGAAAAATTTCAACGGACTGGGAACGTGACGGATGAACGTGCTGGAAAGGTAGGGCGACCGCGTACGGCAACCACAGAGGGCAACGCGCAGCTAGTGCAGCAGGTGATCCAACAGCGGCCTCGGGTTTCCGTTCGCCGTGTTGCAGCTGTGATCCAAATGACGCCAACATCCACGTATAGTCTCATGCGCCAGAGTTTACACCTCTATCCATACAAAATTCAAACGCGGCAACCCCTCAGCGCCGCTACCATTGCTGCACGAGAGACATTCGCTAACGATATAGTGCACAGGATTGATGACGGCGATATGCATGTGGGCAGCATTTGGTTTACTGACGAAGCTTATTTTTACCTGGACGGCTTCGTCAATAAACAGAACTGGCGCATATGGGGAACCGAAAAGCCCCATGTTGCAGTCCCATCGACCCTGCATCCTCAAAAAGTACTGGTCTGGGCCGCCATTTCTTCCAAAGGAATCATTGGCCCATTTTTCAGATCCGAAACGATTTCTGCTTCACGCTATCTGGACATTCTTCGTGAATTTGTGGCGGTACAAACTGCCTTAGACGACACTGCGAACACCTCGTGGTTTATGCAAGATGGTGCCCGGCCACATCGCACGGCCGACGGCTTTAATTTCCTGAATGAATATTTCTATGATCGTGTAATTGCTTTGTGCTATCCGAAACATACAGGAGGCGGCGTGGATTGGCCTCCCTATTCGCCAGACATGAACCCCTGTGACTTCTTTCTGTGGGGACACTTGAAAGACCAGGTGTACCGCCAGAATCCATAAACAATTGAACAGCTGAAGCAGTACATCTCATCTGCATGTGAAGCCATTCCGCCAGACACGTTGTCAAAGGTTTCGGGTAATTTCATTCAGAGACTACGCCATATTATTGCTACGCATGGTGGATATGTGGTAAATATCGTACTATAGAGTTTCCCAGACCGCAGCGCCATCTGTTGTTGAAAATTGTAACTACTGTAATTTCGAAAGTTTGTCTGTCTGAAAATGTACTGTTGTCCCAAGCATATTGCAACAAACGGTGTATTTCTAGCGCTGCTCGTTTAGTTTTTATTGCCATTTCAAATATACCGGTCATTTTTGAAACAGCCTCTATATACAGGGCTATTACAAATGATTGAAGCGATTTCATAAATTCACTGTAGCTCCATTCATTGACATATGGTCACGACACACTACAGATACGTAGAAAAACTCATAAAGTTTTGTTCGGCTGAAGCCGTACTTCAGGTTTCTGCCACCAGAGCACTCGAGAGCGCAGTGAGACAAAATGGCGACAGGAGCCGAGAAAGCGTATGTCGTGCCTGAAATGCACTCACATCAGTCAGTCATAACAGTGCAATGACACTTCAGGGCGAAGTTCAACAAAGATCCACCAACTGTTAACTCCATTCGGCGATAGTATGCGCAGTTTAAAGATTCTGGACGCCTCTGTAAAGGGAAATCAACGGGTCGACCTGCAGTGAGCGAAGAAACGGTTGAACGCGTGCGGGCAAGTTTCACGCGTAGCCCGCGGAAGTCGACGAATAAATTGGCTCATGCCACAACTGGAGACCGACAGCGCCGACTTCATCTTTCAACAGGATGGTGCTCCACCGCACTTCCATCATGATGTTCGGCATTTCTTAAACAGGAGATTGGAAAACCGGTGGATCGGTCGTGGTGGAGATCATGATCAGCAATTCATGTCATGGCCTCCACGCTCTCCCGACTTAACCCCAGGCGATTTCTTTCTGTGGGGTTATGTGAAAGATTCAGTGTTTAAACCTCCTCTACCAAGAAACGTGCCAGAACTGCGAGCTCGCATCAACGATGCTTTCGAACTCATTGATGGGGACATGCTGCGCCGAGTGTGAGAGGAACTTGATTGTCGGCTTGATGTCTGCCGAATCACTAAAGGGGCACAATCGAACATTTGTGAGTGCCTAAAAAAACTTTTTGAGTTTTTGTATGTGTGTGCAAAGCATTGTGAAAATATCTCAAATAATAAAGTTATTGTAGAGCTGTGAAATCGCTTCAATCATTTGTAATAAGTTTCAAATGACACCGCGCACTTTCACCTCAGGCTCTGTTTGCCTGCACTACTCACAACGTCTAACAATCACTAAAGGTGTTGTACATGTAAGTTCTAGACTCACTGGAGGAGGACGGTATCGATACGGAAGGTTATATTCCCTCAATAGTTTTGGCTAGAATTTGTGGCGCACCACAACTTACGACGGTAGTTGTTTTTGAAAGAAAAAAGCAGTGAAATTTACCCAGTTATAGCTCTTAAGCCATCGTTTGGAGGCACTAATTGATTCAGAAGTTTATAAAACAACACTGTTTTGATAGTAAAATCGGTTGGGTCAGTATACAGGGTGATTCAGTGATGATATTACAAACTTTGAGGGATTAGGGAGAATGGTAAGTATATCATTTGCAGGTATGGGCCCTGGTCAGAAAAGACCGAGTCGTAAGTTTTAAGCAAAAATAGTTCTGATTCCTGAGACTGTGGAATACACATACTAGTACTGTTGTTCCTAAGAGTTTAGGGTAAACAACTTTCGGAGGTGGTAGTATTACCACACCAGCACGTGTGTCCTAAGGGTAACGTCTTCTACTAGTGACCAAACCTCCGGGGTCCCGTGTTCGAAGCTAGCTAAAATTACGAATGAAAATCATTAGCAACAGCGGCCAAAGACTTCCCATATAAGAAACCACCTTCATTCCGACAACGGCCTTGTCAGTAGCGGGGGAGGAGCGGACAGAGGTTCAGAATCCTCTCTTGCCCTTGAGGTGGGAATCTACCCCTAAAAGGTGGAAGAATCAGCAATGATCAATGATATGAGGATGCAGAAGGCAATGGAAACCTCTCCATGAAAGACACATAATGTGTATCCATGTGTCATTGACAAAAGTATCATGATGATCTCCCCATTGGCAAAAAAATCCGCACTACTCCCAAATTCGGATTTCCGGGAGCGGACTGCCAAGAAGGAGGTGACGATGAGAAAGAGATTGAACAACCAACGATCAGGTAACTTTCTATAAATCGGAGCGTGGAATTTCAGAACTTTCAACGTGGTAGAAAATCTAAAAAGGGAAACGCTGAGGCTCAGTCAATATGTAGTGCGGTCAGTGAATTGGAATGGAAAGAACGCAAGTATTTCTGGTGAGATGAGTATAGGGTAATATTAACAGCAGCAGAAAATTGTATAGTTGGAACAAGATTCGTTATGAATAGAAAGGCACGGCAGAGAGTGAGTTACAGTGAACCGTTCAGTGATAGGGTTGTTCTCATCAGAATTGACAGTAACCAACACCGACAATAATAGTTCAGGTATACATGCCGACGTCGCAAGCATAAGATTAAGAGGTCTAGAAAGTATATAAGGATTTTGAACCGGTATTAAGTAAAGGGAAACGAAAATCTAATAGTCATGAGGGATTGGATGCCGTTGTAGGCGAAGAAGTAGAAGAAAAGTTTACGGGAGAAGTGAGAACAGCGAGAAACTTAACATCAGAACTGTGGATAAGTAGACGAAGCTAATGAATGCTGCTACTTAGGCAGCAAAAGAACTCATGATGAACAGAGGAAGGAGGACATAAAAAGCAACTAGCACAGGCAAAAAGGGTAGTCCTGGCGTAGAGGATTCTACTAGTATCAAACAAAGGCCTTAATTTGAGGAAGAAATTTCTGAGAATGTACGTTTGGAGCATAGAACTGTATGGTAGTGAAACATGGGCAATTGAAAAACCGGAACAAAAAAAGAATTGAATCATTTGAGATGTGGTATTAAACGAGAATGTTGAAAATTTGTAGGAATAATAAGGTACGCAAGGAGGAGATTCTCCGCAGAATCGGCGAAGAAAGGAATATATGGAAAACAAGAAGGGACAGCATGATGGAACATCTATTAATACAGCACGGAATAACTTCTAAGGATGCAACTGTAGAACGTAAAAACTGCATAGGAAGATAGTGATTGGAAGACATGCAGCAAATAATTGAGGACATTGGTTGCAAGTGCTTCTCTGAGATGAAGAGGTTGGCACAGGAGAGGAATTAGTGCCGGGTTGCATCAAACCAGTCAGAAGACAGACATTTTAATAAAGATGGATGGACCAAAAAAGAAAAAATGCACAGTAAATGTGAGCACCAAAATACTTGGCTTAGAAGCTATGAGCACTTATTTGTCTTCAACACTGTGAATGCATCTATTCTATTGAAAGCTACTTGGTTCCCACATTTTTACGAGGTAGTATTGACCAAAACAAGAAAAGATGTCCACTAAACAAGGCCTATAAAATGCATACTTTAAGACCTATGGACACTTGTTGAGTAGAATAGAAGTGTTCTACGGTAGTGAAGATGAACAAGTGTTCATAGCCGTTAATGCATTTGTTAGAAGGATAGTAAGGAGAGTTGAGGTCAGATAAGGATCTTATCTCAAGGTCACTTGTAATGACTTCCAGTGTCAGGTTACATACCTGGACGACTTGTATTCAAGATCACCCCCACTTTCCTACCCCCTAGGAACCATCGAGAATTGATCAAGGTCACCCAGAATGCCCACCCCTTCTCTCCACCTTTTCCCCATCACCACACCTCCTCTTCCCTAGACCAATGAGATTAAAGAAACCCCTCCCCATCTGTATTTTTTATAAGTGAGGTACTTGAGTGGTTGGTGTTCATTCTGAAACTGTACACCATAGGGCGAGGATAAGGATTTGTCTATTTGTTAACAATAAATTAATGTTATTACATTGAGACATGTTACTTGAATTCTAGCCTATGGTATTTGTTAATAACAATTTCATATTATGTTATTAGAGGCACCAGCAGAGGCCACACCCAGACACATATGTAAGTACTCTCATTCATCCACAATTTTATGTATGCTTAGAAGTGGCATACTGCTCTCTCACTTGAACAATATTCTCAGTCAGATTAACATTCATATTTTAGGTCATGAATCCGGTGTTCCCCAGTACTACATTTGTTTTTTTCTACATGAGAAAATGGTTGGCAGAATGTTCTTGTAACTGCATATGTAACCTGTAGAGAGCTTGTACACGGGGGACTGTAGTGGAGGCAACCAAGAACAGGGAGCGAGATGAATTGGGGGCCATAAATGCTGGGCACAGTGACCTGGTCAAGCGAGTGATTCTGGGAAATAGTGTTCAGTGTTTCTTAACAGCAAAAGGACTTCTGGCTGACGTTCTCTCCTTCTTCTGCTTAAGGTCAGACGGAAGGACGCCAGTTTGCAAAACATTTTACCTAGGACAGGCGGCAGTCCATCACAGAAGATGGCCTGATGACTGAAAGTGAGTAGAGGAAGCCATTTAAGAGAGACAGCTGTAACCCGAGTTTTGGTGCAAAAATTGAGGTGAGATCATAAATGTTCATACATCCTCATGTTAGAAGCTGGGAGAATAAAGACAGAGAGACTGGCGTACGTGTCTAGTGGAGGTAGGACTGTAGTCCTCCCCCCCCCCCCCCCCCCCCGACATCAGGAAGTTGCCAGGTTCTTTTAGTGAGGGCAAAAACATATATTTCATGGGCACGACTGCCTGGGAACACCCATCTTTCAGAAGTTGGAAATGGTCAACTCGGGAAGAGAAGATCACTCCATGAATGAGAGACTGTGGTTTTTAAGTAGATGTTTCTTGACAAAACATGATCGTGCTTACTGTGAGGACGACGCTTCTCTAGTCTAAAGTCTTCTTTTTCCAAACAAGAGAGATTTGGA